>NC_135013.1:5094166-6355000 GCF_051020955.1 Megalopta genalis | reverse complement strand
AACTAAAAGATGAAGAAAACACAAACTTAAATATGAAAACTTAAGAAAGAGAGAGAGAGAGAGAGAGAACATTTTTGTATATATATATATATATATTTCTATTTTGTATATATTTATAGTAATATAAAGTAATATAATGTAATATTATATATGTATATTATACATACATCTTTATATATGTATATTACTTCATATTAGTATTTTGCTGAATACGTGAGTACACACTGTGTCATAATTGTTCAGTTTGAATCTACATTTTACCATAATGTTTAAACTGCAACAAAGAACCGGAAACCAATCATTTGAACTCTTTTAGTAGTTCTTTTAGTAGTTCCAGTGTTAAATTTGTATCCGGCTTGTCAGGATGATGATCCTCGATCATGTCCTCGAGAATTTTCGAACAGCATTGAAAATTTCTTTCTTAGCACAGCAGCGATTGAAAATCCAGTAATTTCATTTTAGCGCGGCCAAAAATGTTGGCAGCTCGAAAAAGTCGAAACAATCGGTTGAGAACCACTCGGTGGGTGCAAAGTGAGACTTCCATTAAGGAGTATGCGCCGAGCCAACGAGCGTCGCGTCGCGGCTCGATGGCAGAATCGAGCGGCTTGTTTATCGGGACAGCTCGCGGAGAGGACGTTCCACTAAATTTTCGGATACAAATATCACTTAACGACACCGGGCCGGCTGATGTAACTGTGTCCGATTTCATTGCCAAATGATACTCCCATGCACCGGAACGAACCGGCTCCGGCCGACGGACCGGGGACCGGCCACAGCAGAACGAAAGGTACCGACGCCGCGATGGACACTTAGGATTCTCCTCTTCAACACCTTGACCTAGTCAGGGATCCGCTGACGTCACGACAGCGGACAGTCCGGCACCCAACGGATGATTTATTTCTCGGTCGTTTTGTCCCTCTTGTCGCCGGGGACCGCCTTTATTTTTAATATCGACGGGAACCTGACGTGCTCGTCGAGTCACTCGTCGAGTCTCTCTCGCGTCGAGTCACTCGGCAACCGGCCGATTACACTATTTTCTGCATCATGCTCTCCCCGACTGCCCCTTTCCCTGTTCTGTTGACACCGTATTCGCGCCGCCTCCGATGGAGAAATTCGGTTAGTTTCTCGGCGTGACCGGTGGAAAAAAAAACAATTTGGTACAGCGATTCTCTTGTTTCGTCGTTTTCGTATCGCGCCGCCCGGTATTTGTTGACATATCCGCGTGACGTAACCGTTGTTTGGAAAATCGATTTTAACACTTCCACGACCGCGCTGGAAACCGACAAAAATTTTCATAAAATTGGAATGTTTCATTCGATCAACACGTCGAATGCCACAGTCGGTTTTACAGAAATTGTCCGTGGCGCCACGATGAATTTTCTTTTATGTGATACGTATAATGTTGAAATATTATCTGCGATAGATAAGTTACAGTGTACAACCATGTTTGACATGTTAATTGCGACAGGGGTCATTGTTTGAATTGACGATGGTAATAATACAAAATTTTAGATATTCTTATATTTATTTTAATATAATTATTAAATAATATAATATTATTATTATAATAATATATTATATAATTATATAATTATATTATATTATATAATAATAATATATTATTATTATTATTATTTACAATTATTTATTATATATTATGTATTATTTATATATATATATATATATATATATATATATATATATATATATATACATATATATTCCTATCAATTTGGGCGCGCTGGTCACCGATGGCCCCCATGACGTCACCGTGAAGTTAAGTGCCGGTCACCGGTGACCCCCGTGGCATTCAACGTGTTAAACAAAAATTATTAAGTAAACTTATATGGGATCGATTACTTCTTCAGCATTCGTACCTCTTGCAAATCTTAATAAAATTAAGCGATCATTAGTAATTTTTCATTAATCGTCCATTCGGTCGTCAACCGACTGAATTTCAAACGGGAAGATCTCCCCGTTCGGTTGGCTAAGTGTTAACACTAGAATTACGAAATCAGTCGGGATGACTGGTTTCTAAGCTTTCCTTTTACAATTTCTGATATTATGAAAATGTTTCTGCGAGGAAGTTTTCAATAAAGTTCATCATTCGAGTATAATATTATAATAAATAAAAATGGATGTTTAAGGATGTTTAAATGAATCCAATCTTCTCATTGTTATAAAATAATGTACGTAAGTCATGTTTAGAGCTTGGTTGTTCCATTGTTATGGAAAATACCAGTAAAGATATGGAAAATATGCACCGATATGTGACATTTATGCCAGTAAAAATATGAAAAATATACATATAGCGATATGTGACATTTATACCAGTAAAATTATCGAAAATATACGCCGATATGTGTCATTCATACCAGTCAAAATGTCGAAAATATGTACAGTAATTAATATCTCCCTTACTGATGGTCAGATTGCCCACAGAAATTGACAATTTAGGAAGAGGAGATGACATAACCTTGCGGTTTGTTTTTATAGTTACCGATTATCAACAACTATAAAAACAAGCTGCGAGATACATAACGAAATCGCGAGATAGTCCAAATTGTTCATTTTTGTTACCAAACTGAATGTTAATTGGGAAGAATTTACTGATACAGTAATGTCTCCCTAACTGACACTCTGATTGTGCACAAAAATGGACAATTTTGGGACAGAAGATAGGATTATTAGAGCCTTGTAGCTTGTTTTTATACTTGTTGACAATCGATAACCATAAAAAACGGGTCACAAGGCTCGAATAATCGTATCTCCTCTTCCAAAATTGTCCACTTTTGTGGACAATCTAGGCGGCAATTAGAGACATTACTGTACATATTTACTGGTAGTAATGTCTCTCTAACTGACGCTCAGATCGTGCAAGAAAATGGACAATTTCAGAAGAGGAGATACGATTGTTCGAGCCTTGCAGCTCGTTTTTATAATTGTTAACAATTCGTAACTATAAAAAACGAACTACAAGACTCGAATTATCGTATCTCTTCTTCCCAAAATTGTCCATTTTCGTGGACAATCTGAGCGTCAATTAGAGAGACATTACTGGTATATATTTACTGGTATCAGTTTCTGTATTACATTACAATCAAATCTACCGATTGCCACTCAAGGAAGCCAAACAATTCAATAAAAGACGTGGTTTCGCAAGGAAAGTAAAAAAATCGTCGCGAATTCGATCCTTCCCGAAGGACAAGGTCGCGTCGAGTACGTCGTCCAGCGACGTTACAAGCGCGCGTGTACCGAAACACCCGGTATAAATAAAGATTCGATCGGTGATAATGCTAATAAAGAGCTCCGGATCGGGCAGCAACTGGTCCAAAGCATCGGGGAGGCTCGGGGGACGGGTTAACTCTCGCGGTCGCTGTGGGAACCGATTAAATCGGCGTGGCCGAACCATCGAAATTCCTGGAGCCGCGTACCGTTACCTTCGATTCCGGCGAAACTGCGTGCCGGAATTGATAGGCGGACACCCCGGGCCCCGGTACTCTGTTCGCGTCGCGTCGCGGCCCGTACATAATTCTGTCTCGTCTTTCTCCGTTCGACAGGGGAGCCCCTTTTCGGCCGCGGTTTCGCCAGAGCGCGCGAGCGAGCGAGCGCGCGCGCGCGCAGTCGCGTACACGGCTGTAAACTGTAAACATATAAATCCGCCGCGTATAAATGCATCTCCGAGCTTTACGATCGCCGGCTGTAAATTTCCGCCGGCGTTGAAACGGCCATATAAACACCGCCTCCCGCCGCCCCGTTGTTTCGCGCCGGCGTCGCGGGGGTGGCGGCGGCTACTTCCGTGGAATTGATAGCGATGGCGTCGACACGGCGACAGGAACATCGATTCTGGAACCAATGGGCGCTCTATGGGACCGGCGGCGCACGGCGCGGCTTAGCGGGACGAAAATATCGAGCCCAAATATTCTCGTGTGACGATATCGGATCTTTCGAAATTGTTGTACGATTTTGGAGATATGTATGCGAAATAGGGCAATATAAACCATTTTTTTTTAGTTTGGAAGCTCGATCATTTTCAGCTTCAATTTAATGTACGGTGAATTCTCTACAATTGTCCCTCGGCTTGTAAGCAGAAGTGGACAATTCGGGAAGAGGAGATATGATTGTAAATATCAGTTAAATTACATTAAATAAACTAAAAATAATATTGAATATCAATTAAATTATATCAATAAATATATCAATATCATATTTTTTTTTTATTTGAGAAGCTCGATCATTTTCAGCTTTGAGTTAATATACGGTGAATTCTCTCCAATTGTCCCTCGGCTCGTAAACGGAAGTGGACAATTCTGGAAGAGGAGGATACCATTATAAATATCAGTTAAATTAAATTAAATAAATTAAAAATATTATTGAATATCGATTAAATTGAATCAATAAATGTCAATGTCATAGTTTTTTTTTAGTTGAGAAGCTCGATCATTTTCAGCTTTGAGTTAATATACGGTGAATTCTCTCCAATTGTCCCTCGGCAATTCGGGAAGAGAAGATACGATTGTAAATATCAGTTAATTAAATTAAATAAATTAAAAATAATATTGAATATCAATGAAATTAAGTCAATAAATATCAATATGAAAGTCGAGAGGCTTGAATAATCGTATCTCCACTCCTCAAATTGTCCATTTTTGTTTTTCAAGCTGCAGGAAAATTTGGAGAGAATTTACTGTATTTCGGTGACTGCATGAAACGGTTAGAGCTTGAAATGAGCTTAAAATGTATGCTTCGGATCGCGATCAACAGTTTTACATGTCTTTTGTATTCAGTTCTTGCGGCTAAATGATAACATTGTTATTTTATTGAAAACACTGTAACATGAAATACTGTTATCTCCGTTTTTACAGAGAATAATATTGGCCACAGATGTTCTATCTTCGCATCATTTTTATAATTGTTTCTCGATCAGCAATTATTTACATCTATCGCCGATTTTATTGTCTGTAAAAAAATAACGGTATTTGTAATAACTAAAATGTTCCATCTTCAGTATTATATTTATAATTATTTCTCGGAGATCAATTATTTACTTCTATTGACGACTTTATTTACTGTCAGATAAAATAACAGTGTTTTTAACGAAACAATAGTATTTTATTAAGCGATTTTCGTTTGTTGCCGACAATGTTATCTTGTCTAGCATCTACGTGGATCTACGTGCAACGTTGTTTATTGCAGGAATCATCGAATCACTTAATTGCCAAACGAATTTATCGTAACATCAAAGATTTCCTCGATTATCGAAGTTATTTCACCAATGATTTCTGGTCAGCGATTTTTTACGCAATTTATCACGTTCGATAGGGCCATTAAACTCCGTTTAATCGATTCTGCTTTGGAATGCGGGTTGAATCGGTTTGGTTTAGTAGCAAAGCGGAGTTGCAGAGAACGAAACTCCATGGTTATTCGAGAATTCGTTTTTCGGAGGCCGTGCTTACGAATCCGGCAAGGTCTGCACTATTTCGGTTGCCTCAAGGCGAACGAAACCTGAATAGAAAGAATAGGCACGGTGCAAGTACAGCGTGGTGTTACAATGAAAATATTGAAGTTCTCCTCTCAGTTTCGCGTTCTTTACGACATTTAAAGTCGGCGTCGAATTTCTACGCGAAACGTATAATTAGTTCTAAAAAGCTTCCCAATTTCGAAACGGTACGATTTCGACGAGATTTTGTAATCGCGAATCGCAAGTTTCTTGTTCGTTCTTGCGACAAGTATAGCAAGTAAAAAGTTGCAGATCGTCTTTCCTCTAGAATCTGCATCTAATCAATCGACTAATCGAATGACATTTATGCATTTATTATAAAAATGGGTAGGTGAAATTTCAAAGAATGCAAATACTGCAAGAAACTGGTGATATCTTCGTATTATTTTCAACTCGCCGAAATTATTGACGGAAGAAAGATATTTGTATTCGACTGATTTTTGTTGCAATTGTCGAAGACAAGTTTCCTTGACATCTAATCAAACACCGCGGATCTTTATGCGTTTATAATAAAAATGGGTGGGTGAAATTTCAAAGAATGCAAATACTGCAAGAAATTGCAGACATCTTCGTATTATTTTCAACTCATCGAAATTATTGACGAAAGAAAGATATTTTTATTCGACTCGTCTTTGTTGCAATTGTCGAAGACAAATTTCCTTGACATCGAATCAAACACCGCGGATCTTTATGCATTCATGATAAAAATGGGTGGGTGAAATTTCAAAGAATGCAAATACTGCAAGAAATTGCTGACATACTGTGTATTATTTTTAACTCACCGAAATTATCGACAAAATTATTCAACTCATCTTTGTTGCAATTGACGAATCACAAATTTCATTTCGCATGAAGATCCGCGGTCCATTAATTACCATTTCAAAAGCAGTTCATTCGCCAAATTCTGTATTACGTGAGAAGATCGAAATATTTACAATTTACAGTAATGTCTCTCTAATTGACGCTCAGATTATCCACAGAAATAGACAATTTGGGAAGAGGAGATACGATTATTCGAGCCTTGTGACTCGTTTTTATAGTCGCCGATTAGTCAACAACTATAAAAAGGAGCCGCAAGACTCGAATAACAAAATTGTCCATTTTTGTGCGCAATCTGTGCGCGAATTAGAGAGAAATTACCGTATAATAATAATATATATATAATAATATAATACAGAATAATATATAATATATATAAAATATAATATATATATATAATAATATAGTAATCCCTTTAAAATCGCGTCGCGATTATGTCGCCATAATAACCATCATATGTCAACTATAAAAAAGATGAGCAACAAGACTCGAATAATCGTATCTCCTCTTTCCAAATTGTCCATTTTTGTGCACAATCTGAGCGTCATCGATTCTTCCCAAGTCCAATTCGACAAACACAATTCGAGGAATCGCCCGAAAAATCTCGCTGATATCGCAACGTCCTGGAACGTCTTATCCGAGAAATCTGTTTCACGAAAAATCTGGTTGCGAGGACGAACGTGACGAAACACGGTACGACGGGGGAGAGGTGGGGGAGGGGGACGGGAGACGATCGCGTGGTGCTCGTCATTCAGAAATAATCATCAGCGAGCGAACGGGCGCGACACGACTTTAGCGTAATCGGGCGTCGTGATCTCGTGTACCGAGGGGCCGAGCCGGATCGGGCCGGATCGGGGCCCGAAGTATCCTTACGAAATCCAATTACGCCGACCGTTAGGCTCATAGAGGGAATTTAACGAAAGAAAAAAAAAAGAAAGAAGAAAAAAGAAAAAGGGAAGAAACGAAAGAAGATCTTTTGCCATCTTCTTCGCTTTCACTCGTTTGTTTACTCCGGCACCGAGTGGAACTGATAGCGGGCCCGCGCGACATCGCCGTGCCTCTCGAACATCTCCTGCCCGTGATCGTTAACTCCGCGGAACCGGTTCCAGCTAATTAATTGTTTAAACATCGGGATAAACCTCTTGTAAAATTGCGCCCATCTATGTTAATTTTACACGGTCCGCGGTATCGCCGCTAAAGATGTCACCGGAATTGAATTCGAGCTCGCGAGCGGAGGGACGAAGGGCGCGGCGGTTCTGGGGAAGACGTTCTCAGAGCCGAGGAGATAACGCCGAGTCCGACTTGAGAAATCGCGGAGCGAGCCGCGCACGCGTATTTACGTTTATACAGGGTGTCCCAAAAATGTCTCGCGATCCGGAAATGGCGGGTTCCACGGATCATTTGAAGCAGCTTCTTCCTTTACAAAAATGTTCTCCGAGGCACCGTTAACGAGTTATTAACGAAAAACAGTGGCCAATAAGAATCGAGTACGGCCGACGCGAGGCGGCCCAGCCAACCAGCGCACGAAGCCCAGTTCCGCTCATTGGCTCGGTCGCCCCGCGCCAGCCGAGCTCGCCTCTCATTGGTCACTGTTTTTCGTTAATAACTCGTTAACGGTGCCTCGCAGAAAATTTTTGTAAAGGAAAAAGTTGCTTCAAATGACCCGAGGAACCCGCCACTTTCGGACTGCAAGACATTTTTGGGACACCCTGTACATATTTATCGGTCGCGAAAACTCCGCGGAATCGTAAAAGAATGGAGAAAGCTCGTCGCAACAAATCGCGAACACGTCTGCCCGTTCTGTTTCTATTTCAATCGGTGTCGGGCCGCCGAGGCGAACGGAAATCTATAAAAATACGAATTTACACGGACGTGCGCGCTTTATTTATCAGATATTACGGCGGCGGGGTCGTTCGCGAGCGCGTAATTAAAACGCGGAATAAATTATTCCCGCGAGCCGTGCTCGTAACCGCTCGAGCCGCTTAAAAGCTAAGCACCGGACAATTAATATATACGTACACGGTTCTTTTCGCTGTTGCCTGTATAGGTTACGTTACAATGGGCCTGTTTCCATAAATCCCGTGCACGTGGGCGGGCCTCGAAAAGTTCCCACCGCTGAGATACGTACGGTAATTCGCTGAAAATCTCGGCTGACGCCGGCGGCTTTCACGGGGTCCCGTGGAAATCGCGGCACCGCGGGAAAGCCCGGATTATTACGATATCAATTCTGACGGAAGTTTCTCTCGTTAGAGCGCGAGCGCGCGGGCGCGTCTAAACCGCGCGTGAAATCGTGTTACGCGACCGGCATCATTTACATATTGCGAAATTTTTCGCGTTCGTAGAACGTCGAATTGATATCATTGCGTCACTTTACGGCCGCAGGTTCCGTGTGCCGCAGGATCGTTTCGCGGGGAGGATCATCGCGCACGTGTCGCCGCGCTCGTAACCGCTGCTTTTATTCGCGATCCAACCGTCGAACATAACTCGACGAACATTGGCTCGTAACCCTAATGATAACGAACCGGGAAAGAGAGACCGGCGAACGAACGAGAACGAGAAAGTCGTCGACGGTGCGTGTACGATGCGGCGTTCTTACGAAAGCGTTGTCGCGATTGAAATCTTCGTTCGACTGTCTTTTTGAATTCGTTTCGTTGTACAGTAATGTCTCCTTAACCGGCGCATAGATTGTGCATAAAAATGGACAATTTGGGAAGAGGAGATACGATTGTTCGAGCCTTGTTGCTCGTTTTTTTATAGTTGATATATGATGGTTATTATGGCGACATAATCGCGACGCGATTTTAAAGGGATTACTTCGCGGAGATCTTAAAATATACGGTAATTTCTCTCTAATTCGCGCTCAGATTGCGCACGAAAATGGACAATTTTGTTATTCGAGTCTTGCGGTTCCTTTTTATAGTTGTTGACTATTCGGCGACTATAAAAACGAGCCGCGAGGCTCGAATAATCGTATCTCCTCTTCCTATATTGTCCAGTTTTGTGGACAATCTGAGCGTCAATTAGAGAGACATTAACTATATTTGCTCAGATGAAAACGTGGAAACACGAGACTTTTACATTTTCTTTCCCCGAGTATCTGCGAAATTAATAAAAATGTATTTTGTTGTTTTTTACAGTGAACTATTTAGATTGGTGCATGCAAAATGTCGGATTTTCATCACACGCGAGCGTTTGTCTCCCTGTTTTCGTTATGCTTTTGTTTCTGGCATAATCTCGTTTATAGTCGTACCGTCCATTGTCAGAGTCGCATTTTGACGAAGAAGATTTTCTCAAAAGTGTTCCATTTTGTTATTTGTTTTAAATTTCGTAAGGATACGAATACAACTGATGTTCGTGTAACTTTTTTATACGAGCATAAACTTGGTAATAATGCTGCGAAAGCTGCACGCGATATAAACTAGGCGTTCGGGGAGAATACTGTTAACGATCGAAAAGTGCAGCGTTGCTTTGAAAATTTTCGGTCCGGTGATTTTTCCCTGGAAAATGAACCGCGTGGAAGGCTCGAAACGTCTGTGAAAAGGATGCTCCGAAAGCATCGGTGGAAACGAATGCGACCGGAGTAATTCGCTGCTCGTTCCTTCGAACCGGGGAGACAATTGCAGCCGAAAAGCACTGCCGGTGCATCGATGAAACGCACGAAAAATTGAAAATTATACGCCCGTCGCTTGTCAATCGACGTAGCCCGATACTTCTCCGCGACGACGCTCGGCCGCATACGTCGTACAAAACAATCGCGAAATTAAGTGAATTAAAATATGAAATTTTGCAGCACCCAGCTTGTTCGCCGGATCTTTCGCCAACCGACTTTCATTTTTTTTAAACATTTAGAACAGTTTTCACCGGCTAAACGGTATGGAAACGAAGACAGCCTGAAAAGTTCCATATCAGAGTATATCGATTCTAAAGATCAGAATTTCGTTAAGACAGGTATCGATGCGTTAAAATCTCGTTGGGAAAAGTGTATCGAAGCAAACGGAGAATATTTTGATGAAATAAACAGCTTTTGAAAAGAGATATGTGGTTTTATATATTCGCTCAAAAATCCGTCATTTCATTCGCACCGACCTAATACTACTTCTAACATTTACAAAAATAAAAATTCGAGTTATTTAGACCAGTTCGAGAAAAGCTTAAAGACCATGGTTGAGGCTGCCACTCGGTAAGGACTGGCTTAGTCGCGCGCGCATTTGCTCCCACTGCCGGCTAAATTTTCGCTATTCATTATATTGTGCTTATTCCTTTAAAAATAATAATAATAAATAATAATAACAATTATAATTATAATTCATAAGGATATGGAGAGGTTAGTATACAGCTACTAAACAAAACAGTAAAGAAACGAAAACCGTCGATAGCTAAAAGCCGATTAATAGGCTATCGGTCGATAAGCATTGGCAATCGAAAAGCCGATTAACCCATTTGCATCATAAGCGTATATATACGCTCAATTTTCCTGGTCACTATCACCGGAGTGTATATACATATGAGCCGTTTATTTTGAAAGTGGCATAAGTCACTTTTTTTTTATAAATGAAAAGATACCGTTCAATTGTAATTAGTGTTACCATTAACTCGATTTTTTTGAAAAAGTGACTTATGCCACTTTCAAAATAAACGGCTCATATATGCGGCTGCGTTCGGTATTGAATCCAAATATTTAATTAATAAAATAACACACTCCGTAACAGTATAAGATCACAGATACAAGCACCGATACCGATATCTGTTACACTGCTTGGTTGCAATGATGATCTGTTATTTTGCTTCTCATTGTTATCTCTGCAATCATTATCGCCGGTGCTGTGCAGATACTGAAATTTGCTAGTCACTAAACTTATTCGTAACCTTAAAAATAGAAATGTATGGAATGCTGGAATCTGAAAGCAGTTTTTCTGATTGTAGTGCACAAAAAATTATGCCGCTAAAAAGAAGACGAATTAGAGAAAGAAGATCCGATAGCGATGATTAGTGATAGTGATTGTGAAGTGCCTATATGCATCCCACTTTCAAATATTACTACACCGAACAAAATTTCTAACAAATAATGCTGAAAAATGATTTTCGTTTACTTTTATACAATTTTACACCTAAATATAAAATAAAATTTTTTCGGTGATATGGGCCTTTTTTTCATATTTCCATATGATGCAAATGGTAGCGATAATATATAATAATAATATAATAATAATAATATAATAATACAATAATATAATATGCTAGCGATCGATAAAGTGTTATATTGTGAGCGCGGTCACTTTTGCTCGTTACTGTACACGTCGCATAATTAACTCATAGATGTATCTTTACAACCCGAACTCGATCGGAAACGCAAAAAATTAGTGAGCCGCCGTCGGCTCCGGTGCCAAAAGGTGTTCATTTTCCCCGGTGTTTCGAATCGCGTATACACGATGTATAATGCATAAAATCGGCTGTCGAGAATATTCCAGATACGCGATACATAATTGAGCCGTTCATTTTGAAAGTGGCCTAAGTTCATTTTTCAAAAACGCCGAACTAGCTATTTTAACCCTTTGCAGTCGGAGCTATTTTAATTCGAAATCCAAAAGATGCTTTCTGACCTGCAGTATTTTTATTTTACACGATTCAGTGCAGTTTATGTATCTGAAATTGTGCCTATTGGCAAATACAATAATTGCAATTTTAACAGTTTTTCTTTTTAAATACAACAAATCTGATACTGTTACAATTATTGAATGAAAAATGGTATAACAATCTTTAGTGGCGCCTCATACTCGCCGCTCGAGTGCAAAGGGTTAATATTCACATTTCTACGTTATACATATAATTTCATGTCAGCAAAGCTGAATGAACGCAGTGACCCTTAGGAACACGAAAACATTATACCACCGTGTTATCAATTAGCAATATTTTTAAATTTATTAAAACGTAAAAACCTTAAATATCTGGATTTTCAAATAGATGGACTTAGGCCACTTTAAAAATAAACGGCTCAATTCTATATCAAGAAAGTTGAAAGAGCCGGCGCACTTTTGCGCGACCCTCGCGGTCGCAAATGGGCCATCGAAGCCCGCGGATACGGATTATTGGCAGCGGCCGCTGTCGATTTATCTGGCGGCGGACCGATAAACAAGATCATTAACCGGCGCGTTAGATCAGTCGCGAGCCGCGTAATTTCGGCGTCGCGCCGCGCCGCGATACACCTGCACCCGCGATAGATCCTCGTGTGCACGCAAATTGGCCCGCGCCTCGATGCGTTACGATGCATTTGTATCGCATAACGGGCGCCGTAACGCGGGCACACGCGCGATATCATCCATTGCCGCCCACGCCCACGCGTCCAGCGAGGAGAACCTACTACACCTAACGCAACATCGTCGCGCGGTGCCGACCTCTTTCGCAGTTCGATTAACAACAGAATTCCCGGCCGTGGTTGCACATTGGCTCCGGACCACGTACTTGGTACCTACACCGGTATGCCCGCTAAATGTCGTCATCGCACTGCGCGGCGTTTATTATGACTGTCCCGGACAAAAATTATCATTTTTAAGCGAATCGATTTTCGAGAAAAATGTGCCTCGATAATTTGTCGAAAGAAAAGTACAGAGATGCGTCGATTTGCTTAACAGAAATTATGTGATTTCGTGAGAAAAATTCTTGCTTATTTTGTCTTGAATAATCAAGTATTGTGTTTCTATAAGTGAATGTCCAAGCTGTTGACCGATTATGGAAATATTAATTAAATATAAATTAAAATTAATTTCTTATGAAATTATATGGTTTCATAAGAAAAATTTTTGCTCTTTTTCTTGAACAATCAAGTATTGTGTTTCTATAAGTGAATGTCCAAGATGTTGACCGATTATGGAAATATTAATTAAATATAAATTAAAATTAATTTCTTATGAAATTATGTGATTTTATAAGAAAAATTTTTGCTTATTTCGTTTTGAATAATCAAGTATTGTGTTCTATAAGTGATTGTCCAAGCTGTTGACCGATTATGGAAATATTAATTAAATATAAATTAAAATTAATATTTCTCATGAAATTATATGATTTCATAAGAAAAATTGTTGCTTATTTTGTCTTGAATAATCAAGTATTGTGTTTTTATAAGTGAATGTCCAAGCTGTTAACCGATTATGGCTACATATTTCGTTAAATAATTCTGAAGACCGCAACTTTTCGCAAGAAAAGTTTTTACGATATCAAAATATACTGTCTGACGAATATCTCGGACGAAGAATTCCAGGATATCTCGAGCTGGATTTTTTTTAAAACCTTATTCAAAGTGCAGGACAGGTTTAGGTCAGGGTTATGTCAAGGTAATGTCAAGGTAACATCAAGGTTACGTCATGGTTACGTTTATAATATCAAAATCGCTTAGTTTCATTTAAAAATACATCGGTGACATTGTCTTTTCATCGAAAATCAATTTGTTTTCAAATTCGAACAATTGCAATTTCTTGTCAAGGTTAAATACTAATTAACTTTGATAGGAAACATTTTTTCGTCGGAGCTGAAAAATCATGGGGACTAATTTGTGATCCACTCTCTGTGTATCCCAGAATATTTTGATCCGTTTTCTCAATCTACGTGTGCCACGTTTTGTCCTTCTTTTTTAATTGTCAGCAAGTCGGCAAACTACTGTCATAACCTCGTCATATTTAAAAAAAACATGTAATTATTTTGGAAGCGAGCAACATATTTTTGCAGGTACGCGCGATTCGGGGACAGTTTTCACCTCGTAAATAGGAGGTCCGACAGCTGTAACGGAACGGGCATCATATTTTTCGATGTTCCGCGCGCATGCCAAGTTCCATTGCGACAAACAGACTACGAGAGTCGGATGTCCCTCGTAATTTAATTTTTTTTCCACGACTTTATTGTTATGGACGCGGCTCACGATAATGTTGCTAGCCGGACTGTACCTGGCGGCGATTTTACGGACATATTTATCCGGCGCAACGATGCCGGCTTATGTAAGTTTACGCAATAGATTGTTAAATAATGACACGGCCACGGAGAGAGGACCGATTAAACGGCCGAGTTATTTTCACGCTTGGATCTTGGGCATTTCGGAATTATTGTTAAGCGTACGCGGAGAGCGCCGGTATTCTTGTCCGACGCGATCTTGTTAGATATGCAAATGTTGATCGTAAAATGAAATATAGTACGCGGGATTAGCGTGTCCGTGTTAATGGAGAAACAGTCGCATATATCGGCGCGAGCGTTGTTTGTAAAGCCCTTGCTCGGAACAATGTGGTATTTTACCGGTTGGAAGTTTCCCAATGGACTTTATCACGTAACTCCTTCACCAGTTAATCCTACCTGTTCGGTTTTAACATGGTACATAAAATTGAACTGTCTACGTTCGCAGAAATATTAGTTGTTATTAACAGTTTAACAGTAGTGTAATTTTAAATTCGTCGTGTGTAAATTATCGTATTTTATTTGAGGTTAATTTTATTGTATTTTACTCTGTTCCGTGTTATTTTATTTTATCTTGTTTTATTTTACTCTACACTATTTTATTATATTGCTTTGTCTCATTGTATTCGATTTTATTTTATTTTATTGCTTTATCTTATTCTATTCGATTCTATTCTATTTTCTTGCTTTATTTTATTCTATTCGATTTTATTTTCTTGTTTTATTTTATTCTATTTGATCTTATTTTATTTTCTTGCTTCATTTTATTCTGTTCGATTCTATCTTATTTTCTTGTTTTATTTTATTCTATTCGATTCTATTTTATTTTCTTGCTTTATCTTGCTCTATACTATTCTTTTATTTTCGCGTTTTATTTTATTCTATTCGATTCTATTCTATTTTCTTGCTTTATCTTATTCTATTCGATTTTATTTTCTTGTTTTATTTTATTCTATTTGATCTTATTTTATTTTCTTTCTTTATTTTATTCTATTTGATCTTATTTTATTTTCTTTCTTTATTTTATTCTATTTGATCTTATTTTATTTTCTTGCTTTATTTTATTCTGTTCAATCCTATTTTATTTTCTTGCTTTATTTTATTGTATTCGATTCTATTTTATTTTATCCTATTCGATTCTATTTTATTCTATTTTCTTGCTTTATCTTATTCTATTCGATTCTATTATTCTATTTGATCTTATTCTATTTTCTTGCTTCATTTTATTCTGTTCGATTCTATTTTATTTTCTTGTTTTATTTTATCTATTTTATTTTATTTGATCTTCTTCCTTTTATTTTATTTCATCGTATAACACGCGATGCATAAAGTGGCGAATAAACGGTCCACGTGGCCAGCGGGTTATCCGAACAATCCTAAACGATAATGTCGCAGGAAACAGCGGAGCAGCAGCCGATCGCCGGCGTCTTTTTTCTTCGCGCGTTCAACATTTCAAATATAATTCACGCGATAATACGAAAGGAAGTAACACGGGGGTAATTTGTCCTCGTCGCGCAACGGCGGCGTCGAGCGCGGTCTTTGGGGGGGAATCAACGTCGTAAATCAGGACTTTATTTTCGAGGTGGTGGGGCACAAAAACGAGGAAAATGATACGCGCTCCCGAGCACCCGAGCGCAGATTATATTCTCCAGAAACAGATGTTCGGATCGAGTGCCTTAATTAAGGGGTAATTATTTATCCGGTGCCCGGAGCCACCCGATCCTTCCTTAATGCATGCTGCGATCAACTGGGGAAGGATGATCGCGAAAGTCACCCCCGGAATCCCCGGCTCGGCGATATTCGCATTAGGACGAGGATTTTCGGAATTTTTCGACGCGATAAACGCGTCGACTCGCGCGCACCATTTACGTCACGAATTCAAGATCTATCTCGGCACAGCCGTCGTTTGGTATTCTCGTTCGATAAAGCGTTCATCGAGGCGCGAGATTTTTCTTTTCGGACCTCCTCGCGACGTCGCAGCATCTTTCGGCCATTTTTCTCCGGAGGACAGACAGCTCCTCCCCGCGACGCTACGGTATATCCGGTATAGAAAATCCCGGGTACACGCTGTCACTTTCATATTTTTACTTCGCCTGCCCACCGCTTTGCCATCCGCAGCATCGCAATTAGTCATTAGGGAATATGTTCCGTCTCCGCTCCAATTTTAGTTCACCGCCATCGCCGCGAACACTTTCGAGTTTCGATGGAAACGTTTCAGGCAACAGCAAGAGAAACGTGGAAATCCAAGCAAAGGAAGTCGAACAAAATTTGCAACAATTGAAACAGTAACAATTATTAACTCGTTCTACGATAATTAAGAATACGTTTAAATAGAATTTAACACGTTTGTCTATGATAATTGTCCGAACGATTCACTTTCGGTTTAATATTTTATATGACGGATGATCTTTTATTTGTTATAAATTATTCTGTTTAATCGAATAATATTCTTTATTCGTCAAAGATTATTCTATGTAATTAAATAATATTCTTTATTTGTCATAAATTATTCTATTTAATCGAGTAACATTCTTCATTCGTCATCAATTATTCTGTTTAATCGAATAATATTCTTTATTCGTCATTAATTATTCTATGTAATTAAATAATATTCTTTATTTGTCATAAATTATTCTATTTAATCGAATAATATTCTTTATTCGTGATCAATTATTCTGTTTAATCGAATAGTATTCTTTATTCGTCATTAATTATTCTGTTTAATCGAGTGATTTTCTTTATTTGTCATAAATTATTCTATTTAATTAAATAATATTCTTTATTCGTCTTAAATTATTCTACTTAATCGAATAATTCTTTATTCATCATAAATTACTCTGTTTAATCGAATAATATTCTTTATTTGTCATAAATTATTCTATTCAATTAAATAATATTCTTTATTCGTCTTAAATTATTCTACTTAATCGAATAATTCTTTATTCATCATAAATTACTCTGTTTAATCGAATAATATTCTTTATTTGTCATAAATTATTCTATTCAATTAAATAATATTCTTTATTCGTCTTAAATTATTCTACTTAATCGAATAATTCTTTATTCGTCATCAATTACTCCGTTTAATCGAATAATATTCTTTATTCGTTAATCGTTACATTATTCCGTTTAATCGCGCGCGCGAATACTGTTCTTTATTCATCATAAATTATTCTATTTAATCGAATAGTATTCTTCATTCAAATAATTCGACAAAGTAGTATGAAAGAAATAGATCAATAATCTATGAAAAAAACACTTTATATTCTAGCATTTGTAATCATTATTATTACAAATTACTCAATTATTTCCCGTATGAATTCCTGTACGAATAAATTCTTATTCGAATTAATTATTATTCGAGCAAAATTTTATTCGAATAAATTTGTATCCAAAATAAATTCTTATTCGATCGAATATTATATTAATTATTATATTTTGAATATATATAATTATTAAATATCATCGAATAAAATTTGATTCGTTAGTTTTCAACATTTATCCGTCACACGAATAAAATATTGCCCAACTCTGTATCAAATGAATCGCATCCTCTTATAAAATATGATAAAAACGCCGACAAATTTCTCTAAACAGCATACTACGAGTTACAATGTTAAACAATTACGTTCACAAAATTCACACGATGTTCCTTACGTGGCAGCGAACGTGTTAAGCGTCCCGGCGATTAGCAGCGAACGAAACCAGGGCGAATCGGTAATCAACCCCCACAACGAAGCCGTAGGCTCACCCAGATCGGTCGGCGCGTCGCAGAATCGTCGTGGAGGTCGTCAACCTGCGATCGACCTTATGATTCACTAACTGTCGCAAACGACTGCCGATTGGCCGAGGACGGGGCGAGGCGGCCGCAGGTCGGTCCGAGTCAAGAAGGTGCTAATTTAACCGGTCGATGATGGTCGCGTGCACCGTAATAAGGAGGCCCAGCCCGGGCCCATTGTGAGCCGGTCACGAGCAGGGAATTTGTTTCGATTTTTCCTCGGCATTAGCACCTTGTACGTCGACCGGGCACAATGGTGGAGCGACGAGGGGAGGGGGCCAGGGATCGGTCGCGCGAATTAACGCGACCACGGCGCGTCGCGCCGCGCCGGTTTATAGGGAGCACCGCGGACGGGGTTGCGGAGGGGGGAGGGCGACCTCACGGGTAATTGGACACGTCGCGAGTCGCGAGTTGCCACTTAACGGTGACTCATCGCGGATTATCCCGCGCAATCTGCTCCCGATGAGACACCCGATGCGGCGATAAATCGTTCGAACCGATCCGCGGCGCGTCGTTTAGAGCGTCCTAGCGTTGGGCGAAATTTTACTCGGATGACGGATAAATGTTAACCAGTTAGCTGTGTGTTTGACGAGTATACTCGTCATGGAGAAATGGCAATATTTTGTGACACGACGAGTATACTCGTCGCGCGTAAGAAGCAGCGACCATTGGCTATTTAAATTGTAATTTTAAGGAAAACAAAAACGTATTCTCAAATTTCAAGATGTTCAGAATATTTTGAGGCCGATCCTGCACGAAGTTGTTTGCGTTGTTGTAAAAATAAAATTAGAAAAGTATCACGGTATTGGTGTTCGACGTGCAAACTGCCATTATATATTGTTCCTTGCTTTGATAAATACCACTCTCTCTGCAGCAGCAATTTGAATTTTTAACTTTTATAAGTATTCGATTATCCTTGGGTTTTTCGTTTATTATGTATATGGTATATGTTAACGTCGAGCGAATAAGTAAATATTAGTAATAAAATTGTTAATTTTATCAAATAAAACCGTCTTTTTGACCCAATATTTTAACAGCGACACTTACATTGTGTTCGACGAGTATACTCGTCGTCGCTTGATTCTCGCGACACATATAGGTGCGCGCTCTGAAATGGAGGCACCACAGCTAACTGGTTAATTCCGTTGTTTTTGATAGTGCGAGATAAGGTATCTCGGTCGGATCGATACGACGCTGTTCTTCGGCAACTGAAGAACGACTGTTGTACACGATTGCGCTTTTTATTCGAGTTTGATCGATCATGGCGAGACGTTGCGTTCGATCGCGATTTAGAAAACGATAAAATCGCAGACGAAAATTCGTGCTAAAATGACCGATTGTTTTGAGGTTATGTCAAGGTTATTTTACTAACCAAAATGGCTGGTCCCTGTCTTTACCTTTCACAATTTCTAAAAAGATTAAAAAGATGTTTTCCTACGAGAATTTTTTAGATAAACTTCGTCGTTCAAGTATACTCGTCATCGTTTGATTCTCGCGACACATATAGGTGCGCGCTCTGAAATGGAGGCGCCATAGCTAACTGGTTAACCCCTTAATGCACAATTTAAAAAAAAAAACCGACCAAAAAAAATCAATTTTTTTTATCTAAGAAAATACATATTTGGTCCTTAATTTCAATAAATATGTAAAAAAAATGCAAAAATTACTAAAAATTCAATAAAAATAGTGGATAAATAATTATAGTGAATATTGAATCGCATTGCAGATCGAATTTTGTACCCATCGTACTGTTTTTCAATTAATATAGGTAACATAACATAAGTTGCGACGCCGACCGTATATATACGGGTCTGCACATTTTGGCCGGTTTTGCACGCCCGTGTTAATACGTTTCTGCGCGTTAAGGGGTTAAAGACTAATCAATCAAATGTTATTCGACGCTGTCCAATAAATAATCAATCGAGTACAAATTTATTTTAGATACAAAAATTGTAACTTCTGCGATAATCAATTTTCGACCGAAATCCCTTAACCCTTTGCACTCGACGCCATTCTAACTGTAAATCTAAATTAATTTTTTTTGACTTGTGGTATTTCCATTTTACACGACAAACTGCATATAATGCATACGAAATTTAGTCTTGCGACTCATACAACACTTAGACTCTTAATAATTTGTTATATCTAAACTTTGATAATATAAAAATTATCTTGGAACGCGATATAACACTTTTTTTTAGTGTATAATTTTAGTAATAAAAGTAAATAATTTTAATAATAAATAATAATAAATTTTAATTCTGATAATAAAATAATTTTAGTAATTTGTCGAAGAAATATACAAAGATGCCTCGATCTGCGTAAAAGAATCACATGATTTCGCAAAAAGAATTCTTCTCACCTTTATTCTTTATCGAATAAAAACTTTGACGCCGATTTTTTTCCATTAACACAATTTATCGTTAGCAGAGCGACTTCTGTCTGAAAGATTTTCTCATTAATTTTGCGCGTTAACGATTTAACGACAATTCGTAGCGATTGTTTTGTTGACTAATTCGCAAAAGTTCGCAACTTTTCGCAAAAAGAGTTATTATAATATCAAAATAATGCCAATTCGACGAATACGTCGGATCACAGCGTAAGAAACACTTTCTTCTCTCTCGGTCCAGGGAATATTGGCATAATGCTCGCGAGCCGGTTGCGTAATCGCGGCGCGGCGTGGCGGCGGTGGAGGAGGGGGGGAAAAAGCTCGCGTGCACGAGATCGCACGCGTGTACGTGGCCGCAGACGTGCGGCAAGGTGAGCCGCGTGTGTGCGGGTCGCGTGGGTGGCGGGTGACTCACCGGTTTCAGAAATACACTCGCCGTACCCGCGGCCACAACAAACCGCGAACGTCACCGGCGTGTCTCCGATCGGATCGCCGATTTTTCGCCAGCCGGACCTGCCCGATTTTCCCGGCGAAACTGAAGTTTCGGTCAAGAAGTCTCGATTAGATTTAGATTAGATTAGTTTTGGCGTTCGCAACAGGTTTTGTTGTTCAAAGTGCAGATTTGGCGGATTTGTGGACATTTTTTAGATTGGGCAGTTCAAAATGTCGCTATTATTAATTTTCGTACTAAAACGCATTTTATTAATTATATCACTGCAACAAGTATGTAAATCTAATGTCATTGCAAATGTAACGGCGATCACACACGAGTTATTATATTGTAATGTTCAACGATCTAATGTAATGAATTGATTGTAAATACTCAGTTACTTTTATTAATAATAATAATAAGTTTTACTAAGTTATTAATAATATAAAATTATAGTAATAGTATACATATAATATTAGTAGTGATATGTCTTAAGTTAGTATAATATGTAAACAGTGTTAAATTTTTCTTTCCCTTCTTTCTTTAATTAATATCGTAAGTTAAAATAATACATAAACAATGTCAAATTTTGAGAATTTTTCCGATGTTTGAAATTTCATCTAGTAATTTTGAATAATCATCTAATAATTTTGAAAAATTACTAGATGAAATTTCAAACATCGGAATTTCAAAATTACTAGATGATATTTCAAACATCGGAATTTCAAAATTACTAGATGAAATTTCAAACATCGGAATTTCAAAATTACTAGATGGAATTTCAAAATTACTAGATGAAATTTCAAATATCGGAAAAATTCTCAAAATTTAACATTGTTTACGTATTATTTTCAACTTACGATATTAATTAAAGAAAGAAGGGAAATATATATATATATATATATATATATATATATATATATATCCAGTATTAAAAGCTTTAACAATAATACGTAGATAACATTAAATTTTTAGAAATTTTCTGATGTTTGAAATTTCATCTATTATATATATATATAGAAAATTTCTAAAAATTTAGCATTATCTACGTATTATTTTCAACTTACCAAATTGACTAAAGAAAGAAAGGAATGAAAAATTCACCCGCTATTGTCCCATTTTCTCTAACAAATGGCCTCCGCCAATTTACGCGACAAAAGAATTAAATTAAAACTAACAAAATCTACATCGACGTTTTACGACCCATTAAAAGAATTGCAGCTGCACGCGTTACAAATGCGTTACAATGCGCGGCATAATTATAACGAAATGGTGTCCGATGCTGCGAAATAAAACAGTTTCAAAATTCAATAATATATCGCGCGTCCGGTAAATAATTAAAGGGAGACAGGTAAAAAAAGAAAAAAGAATTCGTTTGGACCCGTGCTTGGCCAATAAAAGCGAAAGACAGCGGCGATACACCAGGAGCGCCGGAATCGTAAAGTATGGATCCGGTAACGGTTGCGAGAGGCTTAAGGTCTTTATCTTCTCCCCGCCGGTCCCGAATAAAAGATAAGAAAAGAGAAGAAACGGAGGGAATTCCACGAGGTCGGCAACGGCCTCTCGCGCGCGTACACCTGGCGAGATGAATTTTTGTTTCGTCGTCCTCTCGCGATCCGGGATACACATTTTACCTGGCGCGGTGCTTGCTCGGGCCGCGCGGCTGGTTCCAGGCGGACTTAAATCAAAACCCGTTCGCCGGAACGCGAGAAACCCGGTCGTCGATATTGGAAACTAGTTACGAGCGTTCGTGTCATAACCGGCGACAGGCCGCTATAAATAAACATTTACGATACATCGATCAACCGTGCAACAAGCGTTAAACGAGCCGCGCAGCGCGATACCAATTAAAGACGAAAATAATCGGCCGGGACGGCGTTAAACGCGGAATGCTCGTGGAATTACGCGGCCCATTTGCATGATACAATTTAACGAGCGGACGGGATCGGACGATTTTCGTCGCTGCCGGGCCCCGCGGGGCCTGCCCGGACAGGGTCCGCCGAAAAATCACTGTCCCCGGGGTGGACGCGTGACTTGGCTCGATTATGACCGCGACGCCGACGCCTTCGTGGCTTTGTGATTGATAATGCTCGGGTCACGAAATTGAATTTGGTATCTGCCCTCGAAAACGGAGTTCGACGGTATTCGGATTGTTTCGAATAAATATTTATCTATGACGATCATTCGAGTGAATTTCTTTTAGACGAATGTATTCCTTTTAGTCGAATGATTCTTTATTCGAACTATTCTTTATTCGAATGATTCATTATTCGAACGATTCTTTATTCCAACTATTTTTTATTCGAATGATTCTTCTTTATTCGAATAACTCTTTATTCAAATGATTCTTCTTTATTCGAATAATTCTTTATTTGAATAATTCTTCTTTATTCGAATAATTCTTTATTTGAATGATTCTTCTTTATTCAAATAATTCTTTATTCGAATGATTCATTATTCGAACGATTCTTTATTCGAATGATTTTTTATTCGAATGATTCTTCTTTATTCGAATAATTCTTCTTTATTCGAACGATTCATTATTCGAACAATTTTTTATTCGAATGATTCGTCTTTATTCGAATAATTCTTCTTTATCCATTATTCGAATGATTCATTATTTGAACGATTCTTTTTCCGAATGATCCATTATTCGAACGATTCTTTTTTCGAATGATTCATTATTTGAACGATTCTTTATTTGAATGATTCTTCTTCATTCGAATAATTCTTCTTTGCTCGAATAATTCTTCTTTATTCGAATGATTCATTATTCGGACGATTCATTATTCGAACAATTTTTTATTCCATCTATTTTTTATTCGAATGATTCGTCTTTATTCGAATAATTCTTTATCCATTATTCGAATGATTCATTATTTGAACGATTCTTTATTCGAATGATTCTTTTTTCGTATGATTCTTTTTTCGAATGATTCATTATTTGAACGATTCTTTATTTGAACAATTCTCTTTATTCGAACGATTCCTCTCTTATTCCAACTATTTTTTATTCGAATTATTCTTCTTTATCCATTATTCGAATGATTCATTATTTGAACGATTTTTTATTTGAATGATTCTTCTTCATTCGAATAATTCTTCTTTGCTCGAATAATTCTTCTTTATTCGAATGATTCATTATTCGGACGATTCATTATTCGAACAATTTTTTATTCCATCTATTTTTTATTCGAATGATTCGTCTTTATTCGAATAATTCTTTATCCATTATTCGAATGATTCATTATTTGAACGATTCTTTATTCGAATGATTCTTTTTTCGTATGATTCATTATTCGAACGATTCTTTATTCGAACTATTTTTTATTCGAATGATTCTTCTTTATTCGAATAATTCTTCTTTATTCATTATTCGAATGATTCATTATTTGAACGATTTTTGATTTAAATGATTCTTCTTCATTCGAATAATTCTTTATTCGAATGGTTTTTCATTCGAATAATTTTTCATTCCAAAAAGAAAGACAATTTATATTCTATCATTTTTATTCAAATCAACTATTTTACGTACGAATGCCTGTACGAATAAATTCTTATTCGGCTAAATTTTCATCCAGCCAAATTATTATTCGATTAAATATTTATTCGTCAGTGTCACATCGAGATAGAACATTTTCATTCCAGTTTCACTCGCAGTCCAGTCACCGAATGCACCGCGCAGCACCTCTCAATATCCATAAAATCCTGCGATTTGAAATCTAGCTACCCCGATCGAAGGATTCGCTCGTCCGCAGAGGGAGAAACGGGTTAAAAGCCGTGCGGAAAAATCAAGCCTCGATGCTCGTCCACGAAAATAAACCGGCGATATATCAGCAGCGGGAATGATCTAGCACTCTCGCGGCTGATCTTCGAGTTTCCTCGTAAAGCTGCGTAAAGCGCGGCACGGCGCTATCGGGGAAGTCACGTCCCCAAACACCATAAAACCGGAGCCCCCGATCGGGCGGGCCGCTGTCCCACGTGTTTCCACGATTCCGTGGCACCCGCCACCCACCGAACACCGAAGACACCATTTCCCCGAAGCTGTTTCGAGAGGCAACACGTCGTTATTATTTCAGTTTTCAATCGGTGCCGGATACTTTCCACTCGTGGCCCCGGGTTCGACGAACTGCCTCTCTTTTCTGCTTCCTCCTCCTTCTCGTCGCCGTCTTCTTCTTCTTCTACTTCTTCACGACCCTTATTTGCGTGGCAGCCGCCGCATCGCGTCGCCGCAAACGCGTCGCGTCGCGTCGCGGCAGCCGCAGCACGGTGCGCTAACTCGACGCACTTAGCGCCGCTAGATTCCCCAGGCAGATATTAAAAACAGCTGGACCCCGGTCGCGCGAGGACTCTACGTGTCGTTTACAAGCGACGAATTTATCGCCCCTGCCGCGACTTTAAGTACCACCCCGTGGCGGCCACGAGAGCCCGGAGAGTCGCTTTCGATATATCGGACGCCTCGCCTTTTTCTCCTTCTTCCTCCGCCGCGGAGAAATCTGCCGAGAAATTTGCCGAGATAAGGGACGGTGGCCCGCGACGGCTACTTAGTACTTACACGGAAGCCATCCTCGTATCTCTCGCTTCTTGTGGACTGCCGGGTGCCGAGTAATTGTCGACGCAGCGGGATGCACGTTCGTCGACGTCGCCGCGCAATTGAGTTCGGGAATTTTTGCATTTTAGGATATTTTATTTTCGCACTGGTAATTGTTAGGGGTTGCTGTTTTAGAAGCTGGAACTATTGGGTTGGGGAATAAGTTCGTGGCGTTTTTATTTGAAGGCGATTTTCTTTGTTGTTTTCGTTAAGCTCGTGAGGCACCCAGGCTCCCAATTTTTCGGCAAATCTCATTGAATGAAGACGATTGAGAATCGTTTTATGATCGCAGTTCATTTTTCCGGCCAATTCGCGACTTGTTTGGTGACCTTCCTCCTTCGAAAGTGCTTTGAGACGCTCTTCGTCGAATTCGGAAGGTCTTCCGCCGCGGGCCGTGTCGTCGACGTCAAAATCGCCATTTTTTAACCTCGCAAACCATTTCCGCGCTGTAGACTCGCCTATGACACCTTCTTCGTATACGTTGCAAATGTCCCGCGCTGCTTCGGCAGCTTTTTGGCCTCGACGAAAAGCGAAGAAGAGAAGGTGTCGAAAATGTTGCTTTTTACCTCCTGGATATTCCATTTCTAAGCCTCGAAAGTAATAAAAAATTAAATTACTCAAGAAGACGATTAGCACAGTTTTGTAGAGCAGAAAGAGCTCTATCGAATGAATATTATACGCTTTGTCAAACAGCAAAAGATCGTTGTAAAATAAAAGAAAATGTAAAAACACTACGAACTTATTGTCCAACCTAATATTTCAGGGAATGTTCGACTCCTAGTAAAAGGGTTGTGCAAAGTGCTGCCGACACGATATCGGTCATTGTTCTTTTTACTTAGATTGTCTCAACTAATATTAGCTCGGCTGACGGAAGACGGCCTAGCCCCAACGAATATACAAAGTCTAGTTCCGCTCATTGACTCGCGTCAGCTGATCTCGCTTCTCATTGGTCACCGTTTTTCGTTAATAACTCGCAAACAAAGCCGCGGATTGCATTTTCACTAAGGAGAAAATTGCTTCGAATGACCTCAGGATCCCCCCATTTCCGTATTGCAAGACATTTTTGGGACACCCTGTATACCATCGAATGGATAGATGATTTTCCCTCTGAAGAGAGAAGTTCGCGTGTCTCGCGGACATTTCGCATAAAAATAATATAGGAACGCGGGGAATTAGAGCCGCGCCGTAGGTTGATTAAAGGTGTTCA
Source organism: Megalopta genalis (assembly GCF_051020955.1). Classification (NCBI taxonomy): domain Eukaryota; kingdom Metazoa; phylum Arthropoda; class Insecta; order Hymenoptera; family Halictidae; genus Megalopta; species Megalopta genalis. The sequence goes on along the minus strand of NC_135013.1, from coordinate 6,328,351 downwards.
TAAATAAGGCGCCGGGGGCTTGATTGCGTGTACGGAAGCCCGGGTATTGTTTATCGCCCCGTTCGCCGGCGACGTTATCTTCTCCCGCTGGCCGGCGACACGTATTGTTCCTTTTTACTCTGAATAATTGAAATTTATCCCGTGTCCTCGCTCGAGATCGTTCGCGTTCACGATTCCAGGTTAATTGGTCCGGATCGAGAGAAAGTTCATTTTGCAACCTTGCGAGGCGTGTCTCCTTGGTCGGGGACTGGTCGGCCGGAAGAGGCGGGGGTGAGATTGGCTCGCGAGATAGAAACGAACGGCGTCGATTAAGGAATTTTCGTCTAACCGGGCAATAACGAACGGCGGTGTGAACGTTTTACAGGTCGCCCGTGCAACGGTCTCTTTAACCGTAGCACGACGACTGAAAAGGGTTTAGCGATCGGATGCCGAAGCCGGGTCATGTTTCGTCGAAAACAACGTTTCTTTGTTTGTGTAACGAAAGGTCGGATTAAGACCTGATTTATTTAGATTACGATTAGGTTACAATTTACAATTACAATTACAATTACACTTACAATTATTATATTATTATTTATTATTTATAATAATATTATATTATATTAATAATATAATATAATAATAATATATAATTAATAATTATATATTATATTATAATATTATAATAAAATATTATATTATTATTATTTATAATATATAATATAATATATATATTAATTATATATATAAAATATAATATATATTATATATTATTATTTATAATTACAATTACAATTTACTAGATTGCATGTTTTCAGTAACTTTTTTTATAAAGAAAAGATATTGTATTAGTGTAGTGAATGGGTGAAAAGAAAAGAGATACGCTAGTTTCATTACAAGAATTTATTTATAAATAGAAAGTGCAATATTCTTAGATATATATAAATCTACTAAAATGACTTCTCTTCTTGCTAATTCAGTGAACACACAGCTTAGTTGGCCTACGGTTAACCTTCTAGTGGTGACCAAATTTTGTATAGCTCGTTTTGCAGAGTGACAATGCCGATATTTATGCAAAATGTGAAAATCACCTGCCTCGATCGTAAAAATACGGAAGACGAATAGAAATTTCTTTCTTTAATCAAACTTCATCGAATCGATTCAATCAAATCGCCGGTCAACAATTTCTAAAATTCGTTTAATCTTCTCGCAGTTTGAAATTTTACATATTATTCATTTTTGTCACAAATATGCATCAAATGTGTCATTTTTATCTCAAGCGAGACAAGATCGGTAATATAATATAAATATAAAATAGTTCGCGGTTTCTTAAAGTTGCTACAGCTTTCGAAAATGAAACCGAATTTCGTCAGTGTGTCGAAGCAATGTACAGTAATGCCTCCCTTACTGACGCTCAGATTGTCCACTGAAATGGATAATTTAGAAAGAGGCGATACGATTATCCAAGCCTCTCGACTTTGATATTGATATTTATTGATTCAATTTAATCTATATTCAATATTATTTTTAATTTTATTTAATGTAATTTAATTGATATTTGCGATCGTATCTCCTCTTCCCGAATTGTCCACTTCTGCTTCTGAGGGACAAATGGAAAGAATTCACCGTATATTAACTCGAAGAGCTGAAAATGATTAAGCTTCTCAACTAAACAAAAATAGTTGATATTCCCCTGTTTTCCATACATAGAGTAATGTCTCCCTAATTAACGCTCAGATTGTGCACAAGAATGGACAATTTGGGAAGTGGAGATACGATTATTCAAGCCTCTCGACTTTGATATTGACATTTATTGATTCAATTTAATCTATATTCAATATTATTTTTAATTTTATTTAATGTAATTTAATTGATATTTGCGATCGTATCTCCTCTTCCCGAATTGTCCACCTCTGCTTACAAGCTGAGGGACAATTGGAGAGAATTCACCGTATATTAACTCGAAGCTGAAAATGATTAAGCTTCTCAACTAAACAAAAATAGTTGATATTCCCCTGTTTTCCATACATACAGTAATGTCTCCCTAATTGACGCTCAGATTGTGTACAAGAATGGACAATTCGAGAAGAGAAGATACGATTATTCGAGCCTTGTAGCTCATTTTTTATAGTTGTTGACACTTCGCATCTATAAAAATGAACCGCAAGGCTCGAATAATCGTATCTCCTCTTCCCAAATTGTCCATTGTTGTAGACAATCTGAGCGTCAATTAGAGAGACATTACTGTATCTAAAACGAAGGAATTCAAGAAAACAGAGAAAAGCCGCGTGTCTATGATGCCGTTTTGCTTTTGTTGCAACGATGTCGAGATGTTTCTGTTCCACGCAGATCCGCGGTCGGGTAATCGGCGATATCGAGGCCGCCGTGTCGCGCCGGTAGCGGGTGGAACGAATCGCAGGTAGCCCGTGACCGCCAAAGTGCGCGAGGTGAAAGAAGTTTTTGTGGACGCGGTGCTCGAGGACAATGCGGCCGGGCGATGCGCGCCAATGCGATTCAATTCGTTAATTATCCGAAACAGTTTAAAGCACAGTCCAAGAAAACATGTCGGCGGATATCTGGGTCGGTCCAGAAATAGCTTGAATGCATCCACCCGCTCCTTCTGCCCTCCCCCTTCCCCCCCGCCGCCCCGAAGCCTGCCGCACCAATTCGTCGAGTCTCAATGAAACATCCTCATCCGCGGGTCTCTCTCGTTCTCCTCTCTCTCTCTCTCTCTCTCTCTCTCTCTCTCTCTCTCCCTCTTTCTCTCTCTGGAACTCGTTGCTCTCTCTTACTCTCTCTCGCGCTCTCTTTCTCTCTCTCTCTCCCTCTCTCTCTCTTTCTTCCTCTGGAACTAGTCTCTCTCTCTTTTTCTCTCTCGCTGTCTCTCGCGCGCTCTCTCTCTCTCACGCTCTCTCACTCGCGCTCCGTCTCTCGCGCTCTCTCTCTCTCTCCCTCTCTCTCTCTCTCTGTCCCTCTGGAACTAGTCTCTCTCTCTCTCTCTCTCTCTCTCTCTCCCTCTCTCTCTCTGTCCCTCTGTGGAACTAGTTTCTCTCTCTCTTTCTCTCTCTGGAACTCTCTCTCTCTCTCTCTCTCCCACGCTCTCTCACTTGCGCTCCGTCTCTCGCTCTCTCTCTCTCTCTCTCTCTCTCTCGTTCTCTCTCACCCTCTCTCTCTCTCTCTCTCTCTCTCTCTCTCTCTCTCTCTTTCCCTTCTCTCCTCCACTTTCGGTCGAACGCGCGCATAAACGCCGATTAATCAGCACGCGTCGCCGACTCGCGATTGCATTTAAATTCGCGCGCGGACCGACTCGCAGCGCGGCCGTCAATGGACAAAATGAAAATAAGTTCACCGCTTCGTATCTGTTCGAAACCGTGTGTACGACGCGTTAAAATGTCTAGATCGTCGTGTTCAGCGACAAGACATTTCTTTTTACGAAATCGTACACATTCTTTTATGCGACTCGAGATGCGTCTTGGTATTTTCATCGCGAGACAACGGGTCCCGGCAACGCGCGAGCCCTCCCTGGCCGTTTCTAATCACGCGATTCCGCGATCGTCTTTTACGAGGAGGCGCCCGATTATTTACGAGTCGATGGCCCCGCGCGACACGCTGAATTACAACCGGCCGCCGCGGGGAATTACTTAATTTCTCAACGCGTCGATCGGCCCGCTCGTTAATCCGTTCGCGGCCCGACGCGGCCACGAGTTACGAACTGTCGCGAGAAACATCGCCGGTTTTCCAATGGGAAACGTTCCTGCGTGTGCGGCGGCGTCTCTCGCTTTCCCTTTTTTTATCTTTCTTTTTCACGGGAAAGGCGTTCGATTTAGCCCTTCTTGCTTAGGACGATTTAACCCCTCGGTCGACGGTGGCTGGGTCAGACAAGCGATACTAAAAAATCTATCTAAAAGGCCTAAAATTTATATGTCGATACTTGCTATTAACACTCGGGCGGCGACGCTCGGGTACATTTGGACCCAGAATATAAATATCGTTACTCGACCATCCGGTTTCTCGTAATTATAATTACGAGAATAATATCTCGTCATTATTATTAAATTATTATTGCAATTTAATTATTCTATAAAATCTAACGTGTCCAGAAGATGTTAAAAATCTGTCAAAAAATTGTTAAATAAAAATATAAACGATACTAAGCATTATTATGTTATGTTTCCGTGAGAAAGTCCGCTGTACCTTGGTATCGAATCGACTGAACATCGTCTATAGATCGTCTAGGGTTAATAATAATTATATACGTGATTCCTTTAACAATTACCACATAATGGAAAAATATTAAATTTGTTGTATTAACCCTTTGTAGTCGGAGCTATTTTAATTCGAAATCCAAAAGATGCTTTCTGATCTGCAATATTTTTATTTTACCCGATTCAGTGCACTTTATGCATCTAAAATTGTGCCTTACAAATTGGCAAGTACAATAATTGCATTTTTAACAGTTTTTTTTTAAATATAACAAATTTGGTACTGTTACAATTATTGAATGAAAAATGATATAACAATCTTTAGTGGCGCCTTATACTCGCCGCTCGAGCACAAAGGGTTAATAATAATTACCAGATAAAGGTTAAATATTGAATTTGTCGTATTAACTCTTTGCAGTAGGAGCTATTTTAATTCGAAATCCAAAAGATGCTTTCTAATCTGTAGTATTTTTATTTTACCCGATTCAGTGCACTTTATGCATCTAAAATTGTGCCTTACAAATTGGCAAGTACAATAATTGCAATTTTAACAGTTTTTTTGTAAATATAACAAATTTGGTACTGTTACAATTATTGAATGAAAAATGGTATAACAATCTTTAGTGGCGCCTTATACTCGCCACTCGAGCGCAAAGGGTTAATAGTAATTACCAGATAAAGGTTAAATATTGAATTTGTCGTATTAACCCTTTGCAGTCGCAGCTATTTTAATTCGAAATTCAAAAGATGCTTTCTAATCTGCAGTATTTTTATTTTACCCGATTCAGTGCACTTTATGCATCTAAAATTGTGCCTTACAAATTGGCAAGTACAATAATTGCAATTTTAGCAGTTTTTTTATAAATATAACAAATCTGATACTGTTACAATTATTGAATAAAAAATGGTATAACAATCTTTAGTGACGCCTTATACTCGCCGCTCGAGTGCAAAGGGTTAAAAGAATTTCGGGTCACCTATGTATTATTTCCAACGCACTGAAATGACTAAAAATAAGAAAGAAATTTCTATTTAACACATCCTTGGTGAAACTGACGAAGATTCATTTTTATTCTACAAATAAAAATCCGGATCATCGATGATATCGGTATCGATTGATTGCATCGCTGCTTGCAACCGCAGAATTTTCCGAACCCGCAGACGCATGCGAACGTGTCGCGAACTTTGTCGCAGGACAAACGCCGTCGTTCAATAATCGTTTCCAGCGTATTTATCCGCTAATGTATCCGTGCATCCGGCGCGGCACGGCGCGGCGCGGCTGCGAAACCCAAGAGACACGGGGGAGGGGGGAGCACGGCCCCTTAAATACCGCGACGCGCGGCATTAAAAATTGGTCAATTAAGCGGCCGCGCACGAACAAATGTCGCGCCATTACAAAAGTGCAGGGCCCTTGTACCGCGGCAACGGCGCAGCGGCGTGGCGCGGGGCGAGGCGCGGCGCGGCGCACGTCGCGCGGTTGACACGGCGACGTTACTCATGAATCCTTCCTAAAATATGGCACCACTTTGTCCACTCCGGCAACCGTCTGTCTCCTGTAATAACCGGCGCTGCTTAAGCGATCCTCGCCGCCAACGAAAAGAAAGTCGCGCCGCGACACTCGCCGCCATTACGATTTATTGATTTCCCCCTCGATTTTATTGCTGTCGTCGCCGATTCACCCACCGCCCCGCGTACCAACGGTCTCTTTCTTTAACGAGCGAGCAAACGCTTTTATCCGCTCGAAACTTTCTTTAACTATTAATAAGCTCTTTAACGCTAATCGTGTAATTAAGCGTGCAATCGAACCACCGATTTCTTGTTTTACGATTATTCTCGATTTAGAAGTTGCTCGAAATCTAACTAGGGGAGCCGGTTACTGTGGGGTGACCAGTTGCTGTGCCTTTGGTTTGCTTTCGGGCATAATTAATTTTGTGTTCATCGAATAAGGCATGTTAGATTTTTGTATTCTTTTATTTTGTTTAGTTTTGAATAATAATGATAATGGATATTTTTGTTCTTTTATTTTGTTTATTTTTGAATGAAAATCGTATTGAATATTTTTATTCTTTCATCTTGATTATTTTTGAATAAAAATGATATTGAATATTCTTATTCTTTTATTTTGTTTATTTTGGTATAAAAATGATATTGAATATTCTTATTCTTTTATTTTTTTATTTTTGTATAACAATATAAAATATTCTTATTCTTTTATTTTGATTATTTTTGAATAAAAGTGATATTGAATATTTTTATCCTTCCATCTTGTTTATTTTTGAATAAAAATCATATTAAATATTTGTATTCTTTCATCTTGTTTATTTTTGAATGAAAATGGTATTGAATATTCTTATTCTTTTATTTTGTTTATTTTGGTATAAAAATGGTATTGAATATTCTTATTCTTCTATTTTTTTATTTTTGTATAACAATATAAAATATTCTTATTCTTTTATTTTGATTATTTTTTAATAAAAGTGATATTGAATATTTTTATCCTTTCATCTTGTTTATTGTTGAATAAAAATCATATTAAATATTTGTATTCCTTTGTTTTTTATTTTTATATAATAATGATATGAAATATTCTTATTCTATTATTTTGATTATTTTCGAACAAAACTGATATTGAACATTTTTAGTCAAAACTAAACAAAATAAAAGAATAAGGAAATGTAAAATGTAACAAAACAAAGCCACAGTAATGGGTCACCCCACAGTAACCGACTCCACTACCCTCGTGATCTCCGACACTCGCCACTTCTGCATTATTATACTTAAAAGGGGGAGGAGGGGAGAGAAATAATAATCATCTTGTTCCCGTGAAATCGAATCCGCAGAAGAATTCGCAGGCCGGCGACAATCTTCGTCGAGAGTTCCGCGGCGAGCTTCGCAACGGGGATCAGCGAAATTTCGAGCGATGCCAGATGCGGGACGCGGAGACGCGCGAGCTCTCTCGCCGCAAATAAAAATGGCGATCGTCTTGACGACCGAAAGCGACGGGGACAAAGAATCCCGAACATTCTCCGCATCTCCGCCGATGCCGCGAAATAGAGTAAAAAGAGGAAACGCGGCGCGATCGAGTTCGAGGCATAGGGAGGGGAGGGGGGGAGAGGCCGGGGTAACTCGTCCAAGAATAAAATCCGCTCGCGCGAGCGGATCACGAGCAAAAGGACGAAGGGCTTCTTTCCGCGACCACCCGGTACAGTCGGCCGCGCGATACGCTCCAATTTTCCGCGGCGTATCGCCTCGGGAATGGATTCCGGGACGGTGTCGGCGCGGATTTACGATCGCGGCCCGATTTAGAGGCGCGCCCCGGCCACCAATTAATTGCGGCGAAACGATCCGTCCGCGGCTAAGCGCGGTGCGTCGCCGATTAAAAATTAACGCGCCGGTCACGAATGATCGCCGAATGATCGCGCGGAAAATTCTCGCACAGACCCTCGAAGATTATGTTATACGTCGAACCGTCCGCTCTGATTATGACCCGAACGAAAATATGTTTTAGGAAAATTGCTGTTGATCGAATTTTGTTGTTGAAATTTTATCAACTAGGGTAGATGTTGCAATTTCTGCGCCTGTGCCAATTACTGTGCCTCCGCGTTAAAAACGTATAGGAAAAGGAAAGCTTTGTATATAAATTGAACATTTATATATTTTTTTTATTATGTTCACCTATTAACATGAAATATATTTAGAGAGAAGTGCTAGGTTGTTTATGCGTTAAAATGTAGTAAATATTTATATAAATTGCTGTTCGTATAAATATTTAAATAAACTGTTGACGATGTTGAATAGTGTGTTTTGTCAAAAATCGAAAGATTTGCTCAAGATTTCCATATAATTAATTTCCATAAAATTATTAATGCGATTTAAGTCGAACGAAATATATAATATAATATAATATAATATATTTATATTATATTATATATATATATATATATAATAATAATAATATATATTATATAATATATTTATATTATATTATATGATATATATAATTTATTTCGTTCGACTTAAATCGCATTAATAACTCTATGGAAATATTATAATCATAATATATTATATATATAATATATTACATTAATAATACATTAATAATTCTATGGAAATTAATTTTAATATATGGAAATATTATTATCATAATATATTACATATATAATATATTAATAATAATATATAATATTATTATATATATTATTTTTATTGATATATAATAATATTATTATAATATTAATATATATATTGTAATATATTAATAATAATATTATTATTATATTAATATATATTATTATAATATAATATAATTATATTTTATGTGTAATTATATATTAAATAGTAAAAATATATTATGTATTACATACATAATTTTTTATATATAATATATTATTATATTATTATTATATATAATATATGTATTAAATTCGTATTATATATTACGTATTATAAGACATGACACGATTACTTATTGCTTCAACACCAAAATTTTACGACGCTCTTTGTACCAGTCCTCGGTTGCATATTATCCGCATAATTGTGCCCGAGGGGGCGGCTCGTGAGAAATTAATCTCGGCATTATTACGGCGATGGGAACGTCTCCCGGTGACGCTTTATTTTGGACGCGCGGCCCGACCCACTCGTTACAAGTAAATCTGGCGGACGTTGTTAACACCTTCTTCACCGGGCTCGTCGTCGATCTAACCGTTTCCGATGGTTTTATTGAAGAGCCACGCACTCGAGTGCCGCGGTTCTCGAGGTTCTGGTTCGTTCGACTGGTTTATACTGTGTCCAGCGGCCACGCTTCGATTAGCATTAATCACGACGCTTTGAATTCGCCGAAAGGACGCCGTGATTATTTCGAGTAGGAGCACTGTTTCGCGTTCGTTACGCTCGGGAATTTCGGTTGCCCGCACCTGCGGTTCCAATTTGCCGACCCGAATACTCCAAGGAGTATTTTAGAGACTGGAGACACACACACCGTTGCTACAATGTTCGAAACGGAACGACGGTGAACGAAACGTTGTCTAGGGTGAGTGTCGGTATTCGCGTGGTTTTTTAGTAAAGGCGAACTTTTACAGAAGAAACCTTTTACGTCAATAAATTGAGTTATATATTATAATAACTGAATATATTATTATTAATTATTATATTGAGTTATTATAATATATAACTCAATTTATTGGCGTAAAAAGTATTTTCTGTCAAAGTTCGCCTTTACTAAAAAACCACGCAAATATCCCCAATAATAATATAATATATTAATATATATATATATATATATATATATTAATATATTATATTATTATTAATTATTATATTGAGTTATATTATAATATATAACTCAATTTATTGGCGTAAAAGGTTATTTCTGTCAAAGTTCGCCTCGACTAAAAAACCACGCAAATACCCCCAATAATAATATATATATTAATATATTATATTATTATTAATTATTATATTGAGTTATTATAATATATAACTCAATTTATTGGCGTAAAAGGTTTTTTAATATAATATAATATAATAGTATATATTATAATGTAATATTATAATATATTATAAATGTAATATTACAATATATTATATGTATTATTACATATATAACTTGAGCTACACCTACTATTCTTTAACTTGAATATTCACCTTTCTCAAAAATATTGGATCTCTAAAAGTAACGCTAAAATGAATAGTTTATTATTAATTGCCGAAATATAAATGCCTTTCGAATCAGCGTTCGCAGCTGCTATTACGAGTATTTCATAATACTCGACGTTTTCATAAGCTTCCGAATATCAAAAGTCAATAAATGAATTGAAACCTAGATTGCTGTTACTTGTACGTCATAAATTATCAATATTAAACGTATAACAAAATTACGAGATTCATTTTTAGAAAATTACACGCTATGAGACGTTAGATTTTATTACTTTTATAAAATACCGCAGTATTCGGGGTGTTCGCAGTAATACCCACACTTACCCTATCGATACGGGATAACGAACACAGCGTGACTCTGTCTCGAAGAGTTTACTGTTACTGATACCTCGCTCTTATTCTCACTGTCACATTGATATTGTTTAACAATATCAATTATTATAATCAATAATATATATAATATAATAATAATATATAATAATATATAATAGCCAATAATAATCAATAATTTCCTGGACCAGACGCTTCAATTAAAGTTAAAGAAAGCGGCGCGTGGGGCACGCGACATCCTGAGAAATCTCTGAAAATAATACCGAGAACGAAATCACGCGACTACGACCCTTAATTAAAAGTTAACGTGGCCACTGACAGCTCTTAAGATTTCGCGATAAAATAAATAAACATCAATTATTTAAAAAAAAAAATGGTTAGGGTGTCAGACACCCCACGCGACCGTTCCGGAATTAAACATTTTTGCGCGTTCGCGACGATACGAAAATATATACATATACATATACGTCCGTGATTGGGCGAGTTTGCGGAATCGGTCTCTGTCAAAAAGAAAGAGAAAAAAAAGAAAAGAAAAAACCCGCGCGCGCAACTTTCACGGTTACGACATAGAAAATTCCGAGAGTTGAAAGTTCACGCGTCGCCGCGCGTCGAAATTCGCGAAATTTTGCGATTCGCCGGGCGAAATGTCGCTCGACGGCGCAAAATTGAAATACGCGATCGCATGATTGATGCTACTTACGCCAGGCGGATAGCTTCGATTACTCGTTCCACGTGTACGACGAGCGGGTACCACAGGGTATTTCTGGCGGACATCGGACTTGGCCCGCGAACACGTTCAATATTTCATTGAATTTCACGATTACCGCATCCACCCGAGGCTTTCGTTAAAGATTGATTTAACCAATGCGTGATTTTCACTTTTCTCGTGTGTCGTTCCGTACGGCGGACGGGTCCGGCCCATCGACAGCTGGCAGATGTTATCAATGGGCCGACGGGGCATTTCAGCCCGATTGACTGACGTCCCGCGTAATTACGTAGAAGACGCGTGTCGCTCCGCCAAATAAAATGATCCCCGCGCCGCCTTGGGGAATGGGACAACGAGGTGGTAATCCTGACGCGCCTTTTTTTCACCCGGTTTCTTTCTCACGCCCCGACGTGACCGTTTCGAAACTTCGGTACACATGCCTCGCGCCTAAACTAGCGCCCTCGATTTTTACGTGTCCCCCCGCGAGTTCGCCGTGTGAAAACGGCCGAAACGAAAGTGAAAGTTTCGTGTCTGATAACGAGATAAGGCCGACGCTAATTCGATGACGGTTCGAGTCTACCGAAATATGTATAATTGACGCTTAGATTGTGCACAAGAATTTGGGAAGAGGAGATACGATTGTTCGAACTTTGCGGCTCGTTTTTATAATTGTTGAAAATTCGTAACTATAAAAACGAACTACAAGGCTCGAATTACCGTATCTCCTCTTCCCAAAATTGCCATTTTTGTGGACAATCCGAGCGTCAATTAGAGAGACATTAGTGTACAACGATGTCTTCTTAATCGACGCTCAGATCCTGCAGAAAAATGGACAATTTGAGAAGAGGAGATACAATTGTTCGAGCTTTGCAGCTCGTTTTTATAATTGTTAACAATTCGTAACTATAAAAACGAACTACAAGGCTCGAATTATCGTATCTCCTCTTCCCAAAATTGTCCATTTTTGTGGACAATCTGGGCGTCAATTAGAGAGACATTAGTGTATATACCTATATGTGGCATTTATAGTCATACTGTTACAATGCTATCGATTATTGTAACATTGTAATACCGATCATCATATGAGCCGTTTATTTTGAAAGTGGCATAAGTCACTTTTTCAAAAAAATCGAGTTAATGGTAACACTAATTCCAATTGAACAGTATTTTTTCATTAAAAAAGAAAGAAAAAAGTGACTTATGCCACTTTCAAAATAAACGGCTCATATGTAGGTATTAGATTGTATCATTATCACACTGGTCATCATATGTAGCCTAATATGTACCTATGTTACATATTAGGTTGTATCATTGTCATACCAGTAAATACTTTGTTATTTTTACCGGTATAAATGCCACATATAGGTATATAAAGTAATGTCCCTCTAATTGACGCTTAGATTGTGCACAAAAATAGACAATTTGGGAAGAGGAGATACGATTATTCGAGCCTTGTAGCTCGTTTTTTATAGTTGTGGACAATCGGTAACTATATATAAGTTGTTGAAAATCGGTAACTATAAAAATGAGAGTCGCAAGGTTCGAATTCGCAAGGCTCCTCTTCCCAAATTGTCCATTTACTGGACAATCTGAGCATCAATTAGGGAGACATTACTATACTTCTATTTCCGTTGAACGCTCGCAGCGTAATTTTACCGAGTGCGTAATTCATTCGTCGAGTATTGTGTTCGTCGAACTGCGAACGATTGTCGAATACTGTTTTCTAAGAAAGCCATTTGTTTTCAATTATTATTACTATCATTATTATTACTATTATTATTATTATTATTATTATTATTATTATTTACTGATAAACTTTGTATTCATACTAGTTTATACAAAGGAGCAGACATTAACGACATTAACACACTATACGCGTGAGAGCTATTAATACCTTGTTAAAAAGGTTAATTTTTTTAAGTTAAAAAAGTATTTAATATTTGGAAAAATTGACAATAAAATTTTGGTAACAAGTACGTATATGTATAACGAGGATTTTTAGGCTTTCACAGAGGAATTTTTTTAAATATATAACGAAATTAAAAATGATTAAATTTATTTAAAAAAGTATTAATTCCTCTCCCGCACATAGTGTGTTAATATTTTCCGGCCGAAGTTTATGCTTTTTACTTAAGCAGAAATTATTGAAATTAACCCTTTGCACTCAGCTGGTGACCCTGGGGCATCAAATTTGTTACGTCGCGTTCTAAGGTGATTTTTATATGGACAAAGTTTAGATTTAAAAAATTGTTAAAAATGCAACAACAACTGTCGTGCGAGTCACAAGACTCAATTTCGTACGCATAAAATGCACTTTGTCATGTCAAATGAAAATGCTGCAAGTCAGAAAAATTATCTTAGATTTACAGTTAAAATAGCTTCGAGTGCAAAGAATTAACTCGGCATAGTTGCTTCTATTTTAATCGTCACGCGGTCCACAGATCTCCGCAACTTTCGATCCACAGACCTTCCCCAATTTCGTTACTTTTCACCCCTCGATCTAACGCGCAAAAGTCCTCCCCACCGAGATAACTAAAATAACTAAAATAAATTTAAACGTGCAATCGTCCGTAGAACGAACAGACCTACGCGACCGAAGTTACGTAAAGCCATAAATCTCCGCGCCGATTCGACGATCCCCATAACTCTACTTGCTCGCTCGAGAAGCAACGGAAAAGTAAGAAGGTTCGCTACAAATCGCCGTCCCCGCTAGACCTCTATTATCATTCGTGACACGGTACACGCGCTAATTTATTAAATCAGACCGTTCCGTGTTTTCGACGGCGGGTCCGGCGGCCGGAGGGGCTGGGATGAAGTCGTTACAAAAACATCCCCCGAAACGGCTGTCTCTTTGATTCACCGTTTCCTGCGGCACGACGTCCGATTTCGTTGTATTTTCGTCCGCGTTTCTTTGCCTCTTGGTCCTCCCACGCTATCCTATACCTTCTTTCTCTCTCTCTCTCTTTCATTTTCTTTCTCTTTTTCTCTCTCTCTTTCACTTTCTTTCTCTTTTTCTCATTCGAAACCCCCGGACATTCACGGGCCTGTCTTACTTTCTTACTTTCTTACGAGTGGCTCGCTTCTTTCCCTCGTTTTTTCCCCGAGCGACGTCCACGCGACCAAGAAAAACATTTCGCGTGTCTCTCGGAGTGTAAAGCCGGGTACACAGTTCGAGCGAATAGCAGCCGAATGGCAGACGGCGCGTCAGGAGCGCGTATTTCAGCGTGCCCGATCCGCGATCCGCGAGCGGATTTGCGGGAACGCTCGCGACACGCGTTCACCCGTCGCCCTTTGCTCGCGAACAGCGCGGACGGGATCGTCGAAAAAATGTCTATTTTTCAGCCTCCTTTTCTCCCCCCCTCCGTCGACTTTCCTCCTCGCGTCTGTCGCACCGAATGCCGTCACTTCTCGCGAAACTAATAACGATCGCGATATGATCGCGGTATTCTTGGACCCCTTATATTTATCTTCTCGTCTCGGGATTCGTTTTTCTTGGGCCGATCGCGATTTAGAAATGTCGCTAGTGGATTTTCGATGATCTTGTTTTCCGGGCTTTTGGCAGGGAGGGGATTTCCGAATTCCTGTTCGATGATGATACTGCGGATTGATTTGTGGATTTGATGATTGCTGGATGACGAGAAATGTCTCGCAGAAAATTTATTCCATTTCGATAAAAAATTCAGAACAACTTCAAAACAACAGCAGAGAAAATGAAGTGAAATGAATTGGATTGAAATAAAATGAAATGGAATGAGAACAAATGAAATGAAATGAATTGAAATGAAATAACAAGAAAAAAATGAAAAGAAAAGAAGTGAAAATAAATAAAAATAAATGAAAATGAATAAAAAGAAAAAAATAAATAAAAATAAATGAAAATGAATAAAAAGAAAAAAATAAATAAAAATAAATGAAAATGAATAAAATAAAATGAAATAAAAATAAATGAAATGAAATAAATGAATTGAAATGAATTGAAATGAATTGAAATGAATTGAAATGAATTGAAATGAATTGAAATAATGAATTGAAATGAACTGAATTGAATTGAAATGAAATGAATTGAAATGAAATGAATTGAAATGAAATGAATTGAAATGAAATGAATTGAAATGAAATGAATTGAAATGAAATGAATTGAAATGAAATGAATTGAAATGAAATGAATTGAAATGAATTGAAATGAAATGAATTGAAATGAAATGAATTGAAATGAATTGAAATGAATTGAAATGAAATGAATTGAAATGAAAATAGATGAAAATGAATAAAATGAAATGAAAGTAAATGAAATGAATTGAAGTGAAAAGAAATGAAACAAAATAAAATTAAATTAAATGAATTTACTTGGCAGCAAATTGAAATTAAAGAGGCGATAAAAACTGCGTGGCAAGCAGAAGAAACGCAACGAACGTGAGTCATCTAGAAGCAGATCCGTGAACGAACGTTCATCCCGAGGAACATGATAGCAAAAATTCGTGATTCTGCGGTGTGCGACGACGACAGAATTTTAACGAAAATTTGAGGTTACGTGCCGTTCCTGGAAATTGCGTTCAGGACGATAATAATAACAACGGGACCGCGATTAGAGTGTACCAGGGGTCGAAACGCTCGCGGACGTCGGCGCGCGCGCGCACGCGCGAAATACGTACGTGTTCCGAGTCGGGCCGAACTGGGTCATTGTAGTACACTCGTTAAACCTACGTACTCTCACCTCTGTTCGGTGCATAAATCTGCCCGTAGAAACGCACGTGCACCTTAGGGCGGGTGCACACACCTGGGCGGGACGCTGAAATTTGCGGCCCCGAGTTGGCGAGCTGGCAACGATTGGCTCTCGGCGCGGCGCGGCGCGTTGTGAAACGAAACACCTATTTCTTGGACACGATCGGCCAAAATTTATTGCCGAAATTATGGAAAGTAATTTTAATAAATGTATATAATATATATGTATGTATAAGTACTATATGCATACTAGACGCAGCTAATTTTGTTTTACTAATCGCAGCTAATTTGTTTACTTCTTAAAATCTTATTACTACTACTACATAAGTGGATATAAGTTTTATGCCTAAAGTTATTATTAGTTGAATTTTGAATTATTTTATTACAATTGATAATTATTATTAATAACTCTTGAATTATTAATTAAAAAGTTACTATTAGTTGAATTTTGATAGTATAGACTGCAACAGGTTCTTATTTTATACAGTCGTATTTCAGACAGTTGTTAAACAATGTAATTTAGATAAAGTCAGAACATTTTTTTTATAGAAAATCATTGTCAATAAAATACTACAAGATTATAATATGTACATGTAGAGTATTGAGAACATATAAATTAATAGGTTTCAGCCGAAAATTATTTAAAGTTGAACAACAGTAAAAGCCAAACAACTGGACAAAAAGGCCAATATAAAATTGAAGATATAATGAAGCTATAGTAAAAAATGTCGACGATAAATTTTCACCGACGATGTCCAAGAAAATAGGTGTTTCGTTCGACCGTGGCGTCGTTGCAACGCGTTGCTCTGTCGACTTCTCCGCCCCGTATCTCTCTGTCTCATTCGGAATTACAACACTGTGCCGAGACACGAGCAAGGTGCGGATAGGGAGCCGAAAACGGAAACAAGCGTGAAGTCCACTTTCTACCGACCGGTGGGACCTTCGTTGAAATCCGCCATAGCTCGCGCTCGGTTCATTTTCTAACGCGAACTATGGGGACGCTGTGAAGCAAATGTCTTTATCCATGGACCGTCTGCTTTATTCAATGCAAACGTTGATTCGCGTGAAGCTTTTTCACTAAGTTTCTGTAATTATTTTTTGCGAAGGGTATGGGGATCGATAAATGCAATTGTTTAATATTTATATTTTACACTTTGTACATTGTAGTTTGTATTATGTACTTTATGCTTTATGCTTTTTGCTTTGTGCTTTGTACTTTATACTTTATGCTTTGTGCTTTGTGCTTTATGCCTTATGCCTTATGCACTATGCACTATGCTTTATGCTTATGCTCTATGCTTTATGCTCTATGCTTTATGCTTTATGCTTTATGCTTTATGCTTTATGCTCTATGCTCTATGCTTTGTGCTTTATGCCTTATGCTCTATGCTCTATGCTCTATGCTTTATGCTCTATGCTTTATGCTTTATGCTCTATGCTTTATGCTCTATGCTTTATGCTCTATGCTTTATACTTTATGCTTTGTGCTATATGTCTTATGCCTTATGCCTTATTCCTCATGCCTTATACCTCATGCCTTATGCTCTATGCACTATACTTTATGCTTTATACTTTATGCTTTGTGCTTTGTGCTTTATGCCTTATGCCTTATACCTTATGCCTTATTCCTCATGCCTTATGCTCTATGCCTTATGCTTCATGCTCTATGCTTTATACTTTATGCTTTGTGCTTTATGCCTTATGTCTTATGCCTTATGTCTTATGTCTTATGTCTTATGCTCTATGCACTATACTTTATGCTCTATACTTTATGCTTTGCGCTTTATGCCATATGCCTTATGCCTCATGTCTTATGACTTATGCCCTATGCCTTATGCCTTATGCCTTATGCCCTATGCCTTATGCCTTATTCCTCATACTTTATGCTTCATGCCTTATGCTTTATACTTTATGCTTTGTGCTTTACGCCTTATGCATTATGCCTCATGCCTTATGACTTATACCTTATGCCTTATGTCTTATGTCTTATGCTCTATGCACTATACTTTATGCTTTATACTTTATGCTTTGTGCTTTATGCCTTATTCCTCATGTCTTATGACTTATGCCTTATGCCATATTCCTCATGTCTTATGACTTATGCCTTATGCCATATCCCTCATGTCTTATGACTTATGCCTTATGCCATATTCCTCATGTCTTATGACTTATGCCATATTCCTCATGTCTTATGACTTATGCCTTATGCCATATTCCTGATGCCTTATGTCTTATGTCTTATGTCTTATGCCCTATGCCTCATGCCTTATGCCTCATGCCTTGTGCTCTATGCTTTATGCTTCATGCTCTATGCATTATACTTTATGCTTTGTGCTTTATGCCTTATGTCTTATGCCTTATGTCTTATGTCTTATGCCTTATGCTCTATACACTATACTTTATGCTTTATACTTTATGCTTTGTGCTTTATGTCTTATGCCTTATGCCTCATGTCTTATGCCTTATTCCTCATGCCTTATGACTTATGCCTTATGTATTATGTCTTATATCTTATGCCCTATGCCCTATGCCCTATGCCCTATGCCCTATGCCCTATGCCCTATGCCCTATGCCTTATGCCTTATTCCTCGTGCCTTATGCCTCATACTTTATGCTCCATGCCTTATGCTTTATACTTTATGCTTTGTGTTTTATGCCTTATGCCTTATGCCCTATGCCTTATGCATATGCCTTTATGCCTTATGACTTATGACTTATACCGCATGCCTTATGTTTTATGTCTTATGCTCTATGCACTTACTTTATGCTTTATACTTTATGCTTTGTGCTTTATGCCTTATGCCTTATTCATCATGTCTTATGTCTTATGCCCTATGCCCTATGCCTTATGCCTTATTCCTCATGCCTTATGCCTCATACTTTATGCTTCATGCCTTATGCTTCATACTTTATGCTTTGTGCTTTATGCCTTATGCCTCATGCCTCATGCCTCATGCCTTAGGACTTATGACTTATATCTTATGCCTTATGCCTTATGCCTTATGCCTTATGCCTTATGCCTTATGCCTTATGCCTTATGCCTTATGCCTTATGCCTTATGCCTTATGCCTTATGCCTTATGCCTTATGCCTTATGCCTTATGCCTTATGCCTTATGCCTTATGCCTTATGCCTTATGACTTTTGCTTTATGCTCTACGCTCAATTCTTTATACTTTATACTTCACATGAGATTTTCTTCCTGAAACAGTTGCACCGAGGTCTCCGCAAAACGCAGTCAGCAAAAGTGACCTCGAAAAAATATTTCTACCATTTGAAGAGTGCGCCGATCGAATCCGCACGATTTTCTTGCGACACACTGCACCCTCTTCCACTAAAAAAAAAATCCACAAAGATGTGCAGGTCTCGAGCGCATCGGTCGAGCGATCCGGAGTACAATCTTCGAGAATTTCTGAACGCGCGATCGCAATCCGAAGCATTCGTGACGAAGATGCGAGGGGCCTAGGACGACGTTGTTTCGCCGGGTTCGGAAGGAAGCGCGAAAGAGGCTGAAAGTCGGCCCAGGAGAGAGATAAATCCCGGAGAGTGGCTCTCCTCGCGCCTTTATCTCTCGTCATCGCTTTCTCCTCGGCCACTTGGCCGGTGATTTACGCTGGTCTTGTCTTCCTTAATTAGGTTAAGGCTCTCGGGGGCCCTCCTCTGCGCCGGGCCGCGAGGCGAAACAAAGAGGCAGGGCCCGCTCGCTTCCGATCCGACCGCGAAACTCACTCGGACACCCTTGTTAAACATTAATCGAGGCGCTGTTGGTATTGTAACGCGCGGCGCGCGCGACGATTTATACGCGGAGCGTGCTGTTTCGGGGAACCCGGCCTTTCCGACCGCAAATTTATCGCATATTTACGTCACTTGTTCCTCACGGCCGTCGCTCGTTTCTCTGCCGGGCCCGCGCGTGCTTTAACGCCGGTACAGGATGATGCAGAAATCGTGTACCGAGATTCGGCTTGACAGAGGACCGCGGCGAAAAAGAACGGAACCGGCGGAAAAAAGTAACGGCGAGATAGAAAGAGAGAGAGAGAGAGAGAGACAGTTTTCGGCGGGCCACGGTGTCGAACACGGGCCTGTTTAAGTTATACAGCATGTTTCATTTATCTCGACGACCGGCGAAATATGCGAGCCGCGAATTATGCATCGACGTTCCATTCCGTTTCGGGCGCGCGCTGTTGCGTTTATCTCGCGAACCGAGATAAAGAACAGGAGAGGACTGGTTGTCAATATTTATGCGATCGACGGCCGGGCTCGATTCAATCGCACCGCGTACAGCGTGTTCCATTTATCTCGCGCGAGCTCTCTGACGGGGAGTTATCGACGAATCAATTAAGATCGCCGGCGAATCGTCGAACCACGAACGCCGGGTAAGAGCACGTCTTCCAGGCAACTTTGCGAGATAAGTTTTGCGATTTAGTAGATTCGCGTAACTTTATTCGGATGTCTGATAATAGACAACAAAGTTTTACGAATATACAGGGTGTCCCAAAAATGTCTCGCAATCCGGAAATGGCGGGTTCCTCGGATCATTTGAAGCAGCTTCTTCCTTTACAAAAATGTTCTCCGAGGCACCGTTAACGAGTTATTAATGAAAAACAGTGACCAATAAGAATCGAGTACAGCTGACGCGAGGCGGCCCAGCCAACCAGCGCGCGTAGCACAGTTCCGCTCATTGGCTTGGTCGCCTCGCGCCAGCCGAGCTCACCTCTCATTGGTCACTGTTTTTCGTTAATAACTCGTTAACGGTGCCTCGGAGAAAATTTTTGTAAAGGGAAAAGTTGCTTCAAATGACCTCAGGAACGCGCCACTTTCGGATTGCGAGACATTTTTGGGACAATCTGTAGAATTTTATTCGACGATATGGAACAAATGTCGGATCGAATCGAAATTTAATCCAGATAAAAATGTACCCGAGTAAGATTTATCATTTTTTTTTATTGAGAATAGAATTTCGCTCAAATCTGATAGATTCATAGACGACAATGCCGCCAGTAATTATCGCTAAAATTGAAATCACTCGAACAACGACAAAGTTTTCGAAATTTTTACCACAGTTCTCGTATACGATGTTAAAAAGAATTGGCCAACGATTTCTCGGTCCTATTTCTTTCATCGTCGATCGAAAGAACTTGTTTATCGTCGAACAAAAATTAGTTTGGCCGATCGATTCGCACGTAATTTCGAATCGGCGTGAAAAAAAGTGCCACGGAAACGCAATACGTTCAGAGAGTTTTATCTGGAAAATAACCGGCGGTTGATTTTCGTCCGAGCGTCCTCCGTGTTTGCCACGGGCCATGCACTCGGGAGAACTTCTTAAATCACTCCAAGAATAGAGATTCAGTGCCGGATTCCCGGCTAGAGTTTCAGCATCTAAAGCCGCGGCCCAAAATTCGTAGTTCGGGGCTGAAAACGGAGCGACGACGGTGATTGAGCCGCCACTAAAGTCGATCGTTAGCGCGACGACGCGCGACGGTGCGCCATAAATTCGGCCCCATTGGCATCGGCGCCGCGTCCGGCAGGTTCCCGGGCCTGGCACCCGCAGGATTTTTGATCCCCCATTGGTCCGGGCATTGTCGCGCGATCTCGTAAATCGGCCGGCCGGCCCTCGGCGCTTCCACGCGGCCGGCGATTTTTCTCACATTGGCGTTCTCGACGGCGGCCAATAAAAAATATAGCAGGAGGATTGGCATCGTTTTAAAGCAGCGACCGCCTTCTACGTCGCGGTTGGTCGGCCATTGCGTAGTTGCAGGCCGCCGAAGGCCGTTCTAGGTCGTTCGGTAGTTGCCATTAGGCAATGCTTCTCGCACCGGTTACCTTACGCAGTTAATTCGACGCGACTCCTGTCCTTGCCGGGATTGAGAGCGAGCCGGTTCGCTCGCGAGCCCCACCGAAATCATTCTATTGTGCTATTTAGAAGTCGGTCGGCTACGGCGGCCCATCGATCGCGCCACGCGTTTCGAATAAATCCTTCTTATTCGCGTTTCGAGCACGTTCCGTGATCGTGGCGAATTTTGCATTTCCGAGACAGTGGCACGTCCTCGCTGTCATTTGCGATTTATACTGTTTCTCTCAGCTTATAATGATAATGATAATAATGATAATAATAATAATAATTGAATAATAATAATAAATAAATAAAATAATGAATAATAAATAATAATAAATATAATATAATATAAATAATAATAAATAAATAAAATGAATAATAATAATAATAATAATAATATTGCTATTGCTATTGCTATATTGCTACTGCTATTGACATTGATATATTGATATTGCTATATTGCTATTGCTATTGATACTGCTATTGATATTGATATATTGCTATTGCTATATTGATATTGATATATTGCTATTGATATTCCTATTGCTATATTGCTATTGATATGGATATTGATATTGATGTATTGATATTGATATTGCTATATTCATATCGATATTGCTATTGATATTGCTATTTCTATTGATAGTGCTATTGATATTGATATATTGCTATTGCTATATTGATATATTGATATTGCTATATTGCTATTGATATGGATATTGGTATTTATATTGATGTATTGATATTGCTATTGCTATATTGCTATTGATATGGATATTAGTATTTATATTGATATTGATGTATTGATATTGCTATTGCTATATTGCTATTGATATGGATATTGGTATTTATATTGATATTGATATTGATGTATTGATATTGCTATTGCTATATTGATATCGATATTGCTATATTGCTAGTGATATTGCTATTGCTATTGCTATTGCTATATTGCTATTGCTATTGATACTACTATTGATATTGATATATTGCTATTGCTATATTGCTATTGATATTGCTATTGCTATATTGCTATTGATATTGCTATTGCTATATTGCTATTGATATTGCTATTGCTATATTGATATTGATATATTGATATCGATATTGCTATATTGCTAGTGATATTGATATTGCTATATTGCTATTGATATGGATATTGATATTGATATATTTATATTGATATTGCTCTAGTGATACTGATATTGATATTGATATATTGCTATTGATATTGATATGTTGCTATTGCTATTGATATCGATATTGACATTGGACCGATATTGATATTGATATTAATAATAATAATTTATTTATTGATTTATGCTACTAAAAAACCCCTTCGTTACAGAAAAAGTAACAACAAACAGAGATCTCATATAACAATCGCACAAGTAGGGACAAAGAAAAAAAAGGAAAAGAAAACAGAAAAAAAAGAAAATGCGGTCTATAAATTGACATATAATACGATATTAATGGTCTCGATACGTGAGATGCAAAAATATATTTTCAACCTTCCTGTCCTTCATACATTCGTCTTCTGTTTCGATAAAAGACTAATGACACAGGAGACACGATTTAAGGAACCTCGATTTAATTATTCGAGATAATCGCCGAGTAGGATATGAAACAAAGAATCAACGACTCCTACTCGGCAGGTTTCGCTCGCTATCTTCACTCTGAAGTCCAACTTACCGTTAAAAGACGAAGCCGCGACGACAGTAAAGTTACGCCAGGGTGATTCGAAACGATCGCCCGAAGCGATCGTCGCTTTAACCCCTGTGAAAGAAGCTGCGCAGAGCCGGTGTCATAAGATTGTTCGCGGTTTGTTTCAGGGGAAGGCCGGCGCCATAAACCCGGCGAGGGATTGTTTCGGGCCCGGAGAGCCGGCGCGGACGTTCACGAGGAAAAGCCGAGGATTTATTAACTTGTAAGGTACGTTCTTGCACACACAGAGGCTGCAGCCAGCCGGAACTCAATAAAATGTACTTTCGTTACTTTCTCGCGGTCCCTTTCCTCGCCCCCTCGAGAGCCAACCCCGCTCCCCCGCTCCCTCGGATCTTTTGCCGCGCGGTTCTTCTCCCGTTCCCCTCGTTTATTTGTTAGCGGCGCGATAAAACTGCTCGTCCGCAGCCTCGGCACCGAAAGCGCATCTTCTCCCGCACGCCTTTTCATTTAAACTGCCGCTCGTAAGAAATAATGCTGGAAAAAGCCCGGCCGCGCTTCGGTTGCGAGACTTACACCCCCCCTCCCTCTTCCCCGTCCCGCGTTTTTAACGATCGCACTTAACCGCGGAACGTGTCCACGCCCGCGCGAAATTTGCGATCGGGTCCGGCGACCGTGTCGGTATAAATACGGGCCTTTAACAGCGGCGTAATTCCGGCGCTCTCTCTCTCTCTCTCTCTCTCTCTCTCTCTCTCTCTCTCTTTATTTATCTAGAGAGAGAGACTTTACGAGAGGGAGCTCACTCCCTCTCTCTTCTCTCTCCCTCTCTCTCTTTATCTAGAAGGAGACTTTGCGAGAGGGAGAGAGCTCTCTCTCTCTCCCCCTCTCTCCTCTTCTCTCTCTCTCTCTCTCCCCCTCTCTCCTCTTCTCTCTCTCTCTCTCTCTCTCTCTCTCTCTCTTTATCTAGAGGGAGACTTTGCGAGAGGGAGTGGGCTCTCTCTTTCCCTCTCTCTTCTCTCTCCCTCTCTCTCTCTCTCTTTACCTATAGGGAGACTTTGCGAGAGGGAGAGAGCTCTCTCTCTCTCTTCTCTTTCTCTTTCTCTCTCTCTCCCTCTCCCTTTATGTAGAGGGAGAGAGCTCCCTCTCTTCTCTCTCTCTTCTCTCTCTCCCTCTCCCTCCCTCTTTATGTAAAGGGAGACTTTGCGAGAGGGAGAGAGCCCCCTCTCTTTTTTCTCTTTCTCTTTCTCTCTCTCTGTCTTTCTCTGAATTTCTCTATCCCTCTCTCTCCCTCTCTCGCTTCTCCTCTCCCGCCATCTCTGTCGCTCGTTTTCCCTGCTAGCTAGCCTGATGAAGCTTTGAAGTTTCGTGAAGCACCGTCGTAAATTTCACGACGATAGTCCTGACCCCGTGGTTAACTGGCTATTTCATTGCGAACCCGTGGCGACCGATCCGCGAACGAGCTCGTTTCGCCAATTGCGCTGGGCTACTGTGACCAGGCTCGTTGAACTATCCGGCCAACGTTGATTCGCCAGCTGTTCGACATCATTTCGCTGAAGTATAGATCCTCGATTCCACCTTCCGGCTTTCACCCGTCCACGCGGACCGTGTAAGATAAACGGACCGTGGATCTTTCGGCGTAGCAAACGTTTCTGCTTGCTCGCTTCGATCGGAAAAAAAACGCTCTCTTTAACCCCGGGACTGCGGTTACCGGGTCGATTTGACCCAGTGTACTTAAATCGTCTGCACTTTTACGTGTACTGCGCAGTGCACTTAAATTCATCTTTTGGTAGTTGCAAACCACTTTTTATGCCATATTTCGATTGCTATACTTCGACGAGTCTAGTGGAGATTTATAGTAATAACTTGTTCCGTTCTTTCTATTCCGAATAAGATGCTGATTTTTTCTCATCGATACTTAACCATCGAACGGCGGACCTATCTGATAAAATGTATCTGGGGGTATACTTGCCATAATTTTTTTTTTATTCATCTATTTTTTATCAACGTATTTTTTATGGCATTCCTTCTAGACACGTGTTAGATTTTCTATAGAAATTCGCGAAACGTGTGAAAATTGAAATCAGTTGTCTGATACTTGACATTCGGATGTCGATTCTTCCAGTTCGGGTCCGAGACCGCCGTTCGAGTGTTAAACATTTAATGTGTTAAATTTAACAATGTTAAACACGCGATATACAGGATGTCCCAAAAATGTCTCGCAATCCGAACGTGGCGGGTTCTTCGGGTCATTCGAAGCAACTTTTTCCTTTACAAAAATTTTCTGCGAGGCACCGTTAATGAGTTATTAACGAAAAACAGTGACCAATGAGAGACGAGCTCAGCTGGCGCGAGGCGACCGAGCCGATGAGCGGAACTGATCTTCGCGCGCTGGTTGGCTGGGCCGCCTTGCGTCAGCCGTACTCGATTCTTATTGGTCACTGTTTTTTGTTAATAATTCGTTAACGGTGACTTTTGGATTGCGAGACATTTTTATATTGCTATTGCTATTGCTATATTGATATTGATATATAGCTATTGATATTGCTATATTGCTATTGATATGGATATTGATTTTGATATTTTGATATATTGATATATTGATATATTGATATTGCTATATTGCTATTGATATGGATATTGATATTGATATTGCTATATTGCTCTTGATATTGCTATTGATATTGATTTTGATATATTGATATATTGATATTGCTATATTGCTATTGATATTGATATATTGCTACTGACATTGATATATTGCTATTGCTATTGCCATATTGCTATTGATATTGATATATTGCTATTGATATTGCTATATTGTTATTGATATGGATATTGATATTGCTATATTGTTAGTGATATTGATATTGCTATATTGATATGGATATTGATGTTGATATATTGATATTGATATTACCATATTGCTATTGATATATTGATATTGATATATTGATATTGATATATTGATATTGCTATATTGCTATTGATATTGATATATTGCTATTGATATTGCTATTTATATTGCTATATTGCTATTGATATAGATATTGATATTGATATTGCTATATTGATATTGCTATATTGCTAGTGATATTGATATTGCTATATTGATATTGATATTGATATTGATTTTGATATATTGATATATTGATATTGCTATATTGCTATTGCTATTGATATATTGCTATTGACATTGATATATTGCTATTGACATTGATATATTGCTATTGATATTGCTATATTGATATTGATATATTGCTATTGATATTGCTATATTGATATGGATATTGATATTGCTATATTGTTAGTGATATTGATATTGCTATATTGATATGGATATTGATATTGATATATTGATATTGATATTACCACATTGCTATTGATATTGCTATTGATATGGATATTGATATTGATTTTGATATATTGATATTGATATATTGATATTGCTATATTGCTATTGATATTGCTATTTATATTGCTATATTGCTATTGATATGGATATTGATATTGATATGGATATTGCTATATTGATATTGATATTGCTATATTGCTAGTGATATTGATATTGATATTGCTATATTGATATTGATATAGATATTGATATTGATTTTGATATATTGATATTGCTATATTGCTATTGATATTGATATATTGCTATTGACATTGATATATTGCTATTGATATTGCTATATTGCTATTGATATTGATATATTGCTATTGATATTGCTATATTGATATGGATATTGATATTGCTATATTGTTAGTGATATTGATATTGATATTGCTATATTGATATGGATATTGATATTGATTTTGATATATATTGATATATTGATATTGCTATATCACATGAACGGCGTTAGCCGTTCTCGATTCTTATTGGTCGCTGTTTTTCGTTAATAACTCGTTAACGGTGCCTCGGAGAAAATTTTCGTAAAGGAAGAAGCTGCTTCAAATGATCCGAGGAACCCGCCATTTCCGGATTGCGAGACATTTTCGGGACACCCTGTATATAAATCGTCTTTTTTTCTGAGAAATTATTACAATCGTGGAACTTCTGATCATTGTAGCCGCGAAGAAAATGGCACGTCAATAATTTTAATCGCAAATAATATAATAGATTGACACTATCGAAGTTTTTTAATCTGTCTACCCCGTTTTAAATTGCAGCTGCTCAATTTTCGCGATTAATTCGTAAAAACCCGCGGTCTAGTTATCAGAGATCGAGCAAGAGAGGATCACGATGGCGTCTTCCGCGAGTCCGTAGGTGAACGTCGACGCGGTCTATGGTGAAACTATAAAGGCCATCTGTTCGCTTTTAGAGTCTCCTTTATGCGGCGCGATGACGTCACCGCTCGCGAAAGATAAACGAAGAGATGAACGCCTACTCGGCGGTTACCGTCTCGCCACCGTGTGTCTCCCTGCGTCCTCTATCGTTTTTCCACCCCCGCTCCAGCCCGGCACGTCCCGGCCCGATCCAGCCCGACCCGGCCCGCGTCCGCGTCCGCCGCCTTGTTTTCTAGGCGCGAGTACGCTCGGTCCGCTGCCCGCATCGGCGTTATACGAGCTGACTTTAACAGCCGTTCGCCTAATCGTCGCGAACTGGGTTTCGAGGAATGTTTCGCGCGCGGCTGGAGGCGCTTTTGGCACGAGCGACGCAGCTGGACGTCATTGTCATCCGTAAATCAGCGGCTCCCGCAGCTTCGACCGGGTTTTCGCGAAACCCGAGGCCGCCGATTGCTGCACCGAGTTTCGCTTCGCGTTCCGCAGAACTTCGCGCGCACGTTGCAACTCCGTGATGTCGAATCGGAGGCTGCGAGCTGGGCGGGCTTTGCAGCCGGGACTGCATCGACGACTGCATCGACGACTGCACCGACGGCGCAGTAATCTTCGACGAAATGAATACAGTGATTTTTCCCACGTTGTCTCTCAGCTTCGAAACGAAAATAGACGACTCTGTCAAGGTGTCTCTCGCGAGGCTCGAATAATCGTGTCTCCCACCCCCCCCCCCCCTCCCAAGTTGTACATTTTTCAAAACTCGGGGAGAATGCGAGAGAAATTACTGCACCCCCATTGAGTCCGGAAATATCGTTCAATTAACCCTCGGTCGGCGAACCATTTTTATAGTGTTTTTAATCGATGATGTTTATGACGATTCTCAGCTTTATCTATCAATTTTTTTGAAACATATTTTTCTGGATACTTCATGTAAACTTATTAGTAGATTGCGGATTTTTTATGACGATTCTCAGCTTTATGTATCAATTTTTTGGAACATATTTTTCTGAATGCTTCATGTATATGCGAATTTTTATGGAGAATAGAACTGTTCGGAGACAATTGCGAGAAACAGAAATTAAATAAAGGTAGATCGTTTATTTAGATCATTTTAATAAAGTGTCAATAGTGTAACTACATTAAACCACATTATTAACACTGGAAATATTTTTAATAAATATTAATAAATATTTTAAAATTAACACTGGATTGACGTATACCTATTTCCACCAGAGGGGTAAAAATGACTTGTTTTTTAAATTAATATGTCATGCAAGAAAAGGCAGCAATTTTTACGGTTTTATATATTTTCCTATTTTATTGTTTTTAGAAAACAAAATGCACTGAAAACATGTACTTTAGAAAATAAAATGATTATCACAGAAATGCCACAAAAGTCCCCCTTGGTAGATTTAGTGTTAAATCCTTCTTACGCCTTCACATAATTTTAGATTTCCAACTACACACTTTATAAAATCATAAAATCCGCGGTCTACTTATTAGTCTACGCGTTGTTCCTAGTGCAACACCCATTTATCTCATCGAATTTCCGAAACTTGACTAATCAAGTAACGATTTAAATACACCGGGTCAAAGCGACCCGGTAACCGCAGGGATTAAAATAACGCCGAAGAAGTGTCGTGGACGAAGAAACCGCATAAGAAAACAACAAAGTAAACCATCCCTAAAAAGACATCTCCATTTGGAGGAACATTGACGCGAGGTACGTCTTAAACCCTGAACGTAAAACAACAAATCGTGGTTGTGGACCATTTTCCAAAATCCATTTTGGGCCAAATCCACGACCTAAAACAGGTCGTGATTGCCCGACGGTCGATTCTCATCCCGAGCGTACAAAGAGAGATACATAAGAAAGTGTTCGGATATTTTGTTTCAGGAATGTTTGAAAATAATATCGGATAGAGGAAGTTCTTTGGCACTATTTAATTTTTTGGCGCATGTGTCAAGTTTTACGGTGCAGGAGAACAGGTAGAAGACAAGAGAAACGTAGACTCGACTGCACATATCTTTAACCCTTTGTGCTCGACCGGTGACCCCGAGGCACCGCTAAAAAAATGTTTATATCACATTCCAAAATAATTCTTACATCAAGAAAATTTTGATATCAAAAATTGTTAAAAGTATAACTGCTGTATAAGTCACAAGGCTCAATTTTACACGCATAAAATGCGTTCTGTCATATAAAATAGAGACAACGTAGGTCAGAAAAATCATTTTAGATTTACAGTTAAAGTGACTTCGAGTGCAAAGGGTTAATATTTCCATTGTTCGAAATTTAATCCCAACATTTTTGCCACAAATGCGTGAATTTCAGGATCTATAGACGATGTTCAGTCGATTCGGTACCAAACTACAGCAGTACAACTTTCTCACAAAAACATAACTTAATATGCTTAGGATCGTTTAAAATGGCTTCGAGCGCAAAGGATTAATATTTCCATTGTTCGAAATTTAATCCGAACATTTTTGCCACAAATGCGTAAATTCCACGATCTATAGACAATGCTCAGTCGATTCGGTACCAAACTACAGCAGTACAACTTTCTCACAAAAACATAACTTAATATGCTTAGGATCGTTTAAAATGGCTTCGAGCGCAAAGGGTTAATATTTCCATTGTTCGAAATTTAATCCGAACATTTTTGCCACAAATGCGTAAATTCCACGGTCTATAGACGATGCTCAGTCGATTCGGTACCAAACTACAGCAGTACAACTTTCTCACAAAAACATAACTCAATATGCTTAGGATCGTTTAAAATGGCTTCGAGCGCAAAGGGTTAATATTTCCATTGTTCGAAATTTAATCCGAACATTTTTGCCACAAATGCGTAAATTCCACGGTCTATAGATGATACTCAGTCGATTCGGTACCAAACTACAGCAGTACAACTTTCTCACAAAAACATAACTTAATATGCTTAGGATCGTTTAAAATGGCTTCGAGTGCAAAGAGTTAATATTTCCATTGTTCGAAATTTAATCCGAACATTTTTGTCACAAATGCGTGAATTCCACGATCTATAGACAATGCTCAGTCGATTCGGTATCAAACTACAGCAGTACAACTTTCTCACAATAACATAACTCAATATGCTTAGGATCGTTTAAAATGGCTTCGAGTGCAAAGGGTTAACATACCATCGCCTGATAGCGTTTCTCTCAAACCTAGTAATTAAGACGGCGAGTTCGACGTGACCAATGAAAAGAAAAACACCACGCGGATCTGTCAAGCGCGTTGCGAAGATCCTTGGTCCTGAACCTCGCTGTGAGAAGAAGAAGAAGAAGAAGATGAAGAAAAAGAAGATCCCGCGGCGCGACGTCTCGGTGAACGAAGAGGTGCCCGCAGCCGATAGAACAGCAAAGAGCGACGCCGTTATCTCGACGAGTCCGTCGGTTCTGGCGGAATCGCGAGCGCCGCGCGGCGGCGTCCCGACGAATCGGCTCGGTCGCTGGCGCCCAGCCAGAGGCGTCCCGACGCTTGCCGAGAGGGTGGACCGAGTCCGGCCGAAGACGGCGTCCCGGCGTCGAGCGTCCGTCAGTGCGTGTGCGACATGGCTGCGAGGCGCTGCGCCGACCTAGACGCCCTCCACCTCGCGATGTGAACAGACCCGCAGCGTCCTCGAACGAGATCGCTGAACGATCCCCGACGTTGCACCCCCGCGCGCTCCGCGTCTCGAATCGAATCCGCGGCCGCTTAGATCGCGGTGGATCGGTGAGAAGCCGCCTGTGCCCGCGAACGAGGACCCGGCGCCCCTGAATCCGGAGGCTGAAGAACTTTTTGGAAGGCCATCGGCCGAGTGTCAACGCCGAGTGCCGTCGTGCGCGGTGGTGGTCGAGGGTTGCCGAGGGTTGTGCGACGGACCCCGAGGAACCGAGGGCGCGTTCCGATCCGCGTTACATCGAGGCCCGGCCGACCGGGCCGGTAGACGGGGTCGTCTATAGTTGTCGAAGGGGTTGTTGTGTTCGCGGCGGAACAACCCGTTCGCGTTCTTGGGTGGTCGAACTCTCTGGCGAACGCGTCGGCGTGGACGACGCGGCTTCCGAGGAGGGTAGCAGGTGAACGACACCAAGGCGAAGCAGGAAGCAGTGGCGCGCACACACACATGCTCGAGTTTGATTAACGAGAGGATGGTCCGCGAGGCTCCGATGAACCAGAACCAAATGGAGGAGGAGGAGGAATATTAAGGGCAGAGCTGAAAGTCGACGACTGTCGGTCAATGCCGATTGTTAATTAATCTTGGGGCGAGTCCGGAGGAGGCTGCTCGGAGAGAGCTGCTCGATGAAAATGTAGAGAGGACGAGGGGAGGGACAGACGTGCCTCTCGCAATATGGCGAGATAAATGAACCGGCTGGTTTCGTCGGTTCGAGAAGCCGTTGTCTTGGTGGAACGAGAACGTATCATTCCTGCAGCGAGAGAACGTTGCATTCCCTGTAGAGTAAATCGTTGGTTCTCTCTCTCTCTCTCTCTATTTCTCTCTCGACGTTGTACA
The DNA here is from genome assembly GCF_051020955.1 of Megalopta genalis. Lineage (NCBI taxonomy): Eukaryota > Metazoa > Arthropoda > Insecta > Hymenoptera > Halictidae > Megalopta > Megalopta genalis. Next base: position 6,296,472 of record NC_135013.1, on the reverse strand, counting down.
GAAATGCTCGCCGAATCCACCTACGCTAAGGACCTTCGCAGGCTAAGGACTCGCGTGACTTTAGTGACCTAGTTTTACAGTGAATCGCCGAGGATCGAATCTGTTCAGCCTTTGAACTGTTGATAGGATTTCGAGAATGATAGAAACTTCGGTTAAATTGATTGAAACTTGAGTGGGAGAAGAATCGAAGTTGAAGTTAAGAGTCAGAGTTAAACCGTCGGAGTTGAACTTCGGTTTAACCTTCGCTTTAAAGTCCAAGCGCGCTTTCGAACGCTCTGGAACAGCCGGCTGCTGCGAGGATCGACTCGGGCTGCGAGTCCAACGAAGGTTCCAGCGTCGTAGAAGAAGACAACTCGAAGGTAACTGGACCTCGACGGACCCGGAGATCAGCTCCGGTTAGCTCCAAACTGCCAGCCCCGGCATTAGGTAACCTCGAGACCTAATTACGGATGCACAGAAATTGAGGACCAACGTCAAAGCGACTCGCTGATCAAGCGCGATCACCATTTGCTAGAATCACCACTGCTAGAATCAAGCGTCTATCATCCCCAAAGTGAACTGGAAGCTGGGAACATTGGGAACATGAACGAAAGTGACGCGGCGACCAGTTGATGTGACCCGAGAATCATCGACGTTCTCGTCGAAGAAGAATCGCGAGGCTGACTTATCAACCTCTCGCAGTGCCTAGAACGTAAATCAAAGTGTCCCGAGAGTGATCATCCCCTAAACTAGTATACTATAGAGTAACCTACGCTCTAGTCCTCTGCGAAGACTGTTTTACACCCCGAAGAACGAAGTGGCCGACTATGGTCCTCCGCGTTCGGCGAACATAAATCGAGCGACCCAGTGACCCAGCCACTTCGCAGCGACCTGGCCGACGGAAAATCGAGCAAGATGACCGGCCGGTGAGCGTCGCTGGATCCCGACGGAGGATCGACGCGATCCAGGAGCGTGGCGCGGCGATGTTCGCGGCGGGCAGCGATGCCCGGAGATCGGTGAGGCCTGGAATTTCGGGGCGGCAGCGAGGCGAGGTTCGCGGATAGGCCGATGTGTCTGTCGACGAAACGGTGGCATTCACTGCGGCCGCGTGATCGTGAAGCAGAAGAAGAGGAAGAGGAGGACGAGGAAGAGTCGCAGCCCGTCCCCGAAGAGGACCGTTTCGCTCTGCGCCCCCTTCCCGCTCCGGCGGTCCTGTCGCCGGTTGCACGCGTGCAGCCAACAACCCCTAGAGGACCAGAGGAGCGCACGTGCGCGGCTGCCGACGCGCGTGACCGTGTCTCTCTCTGTCTTCTGTGTGGTTAGAGCAGTGTGTACAGTGTACAGGGACCGACGATGGAATATCGGTGAGGTCACGAGGTCACCGCAGAATGCCTGAGCCGAGGGCGAAGCGCTGTAAACACTGTGACGGTACGACGCAACAACACCCTCTGGACACCTTTAGCCAGGAGGACGTGTCTTCTTTTAACCTGTGTGCCACTTGAGGATCGATTAACAAGACGTGCAGAGTTTTAGCGACTAACATCGTTTATTAATAAAGTTTTCGCCTGGTTTCTTTTTCTTTTTCTTTTTTGATCTGTCACTGATTAACCCCCATGTCCGTTGCAGGCGCGACGTTCGACGACGTTCGCGCCACGTTTCGTACGGAGAGTTTGGTCTCGATTCGACGGTCGAGAGGTTTTCCGCTTTGCATGGTTTGAAGTGTTCTTGTACGTCGAAGTCGTAAATAAATTTATAGGTTAGTTATTTTAATAGAATTTTGTATAATTTTATGGTTTGATTAGGTTTTTGTATTTATTTGGTTGGAAGTGATTTTAGTACAAATTTAAATTGATCCATTGCTTAGGGTGGATATTAATTGAATGTATTTTTATTTGAAGAATAATTTATAATACGAATTTTCAGTGCAGTTGAATTAAACAGTTTTTAGATTTGTTATAGATTTGTTATATTATATTATATTTAAATTTTGATGGATTCCGATAAGATTTTATGTTTTAGTTGATTTTTAGAATTGGAATTGATTTTATAAAAATTTTATTCAATTGATTATATAGAGATTATTGGTTATAATTGATTTTATGTTTTACTTAAATTTTAGAATTGGAATTGATTTTATAAAAATTTTATTCAATTGGTTATATAGGGATAATAATTAGTTAAATGTATTTTTAATATAAAATTGAATGATAGTAGAAATTTATTATTTAATTTGACTAAAAAGTGAAAAGAAGATTGTTGTAGATTAAATATAATTTATACAATCTCATGGTTTAGTTGATTTCTATATAAATTTGACTAGAAATTAATTTCATTTATAAATTTAATTCAATTGGTTTTAATTGGGAGATGGAACAATGTTCATTTATACGCTTGCGAAAGTTTCAGGGATTATTGAGATGTATCGAAATGAAAACTTGGAGCAACGAGTTCGCGACTGAAATTTTAATAATTCATAAATATTAATAGCCAGCGAAATTTGATTTCGTCGTTTTTGTTTCACGCACTCTACGTTCGGTGAAGTACGTTTATTTTTGGTTTACGTGCAGCTGCTCACTTGTGACATACTTGATGACAATACCTTGCTGAAAATTGTCATTATTCTCTAGCTGCCACCTCAAATACCTTTTTATAAAATATATACCGATAAGTAAAGAAAATTATTTTCTACTCTTAGTGATCGGTGCTAAACGAGTGGATCAGAATCATAGCGGCGTGATTCACATTTTTGAAAATGTTGACTTATAGTGACTCTTAAAATGTAATTTATACACATCAAAATTTTAAAAATAAAAAGTGAAATAAATTTAAAAAGTTGCTATAAATTAACTTGACTCTAAATAAAGTTAAGTTGCTATAAATTAACTTGACTCTAAGTAAAGTTAAGTTGCTATAAATTAACTTGACTCTAAGTAAAGTTAAGTTGCTATAAATGAACTTGACTCTAAGTAAAGTTAAGTTGCTATAAATTAACTTGACTCTAAGTAAAGTTAAGTTGCTATAAATTAACTTGACTCTAAATAAAGTTAAGTTGCTATAAATTAACTTGACTCTAAGTAAAGTTAAGTTGCTATAAATTAACTTGACTCTAAATAAAGTTAAGTTGCTATAAATTAACTTGACTCTAAGTAAAGTTAAGTTGCTATAAATTAACTTGACTCTAAATGATCTTACCTATAAATTATCGTAACAATAAATTCGGTCAGTTAAAAATACACGTGTTAATGAACAATAACACTCCTCGCTTCTCAAAATGAGACAAATCCGACTGTGAAATCGCCACTATGATTCTAACCCGCTCAATTGTCGGCGGAGTTTTCGCATGGTTTGGTTTGCTGTCTATTTTCGTCGTACTTTAGCCACTGTATCGACGGCTAAATAAAAGTGTAAACTGAAGCTGCATTTACTTTCATTAAGTTTCTCATCCTGCAAGGTCCGCAATCTGCGAAACGAGATTCCAAAGCGACAGCATTATTTCTCACGAATTTTGCTTGTCCGCCGTGATTTATCGCGGTTCGATCGATCAGCCGTTGCTTGACGAAATTTCGATCGCGATTCCCGTTACATTCTGCCCCACCTCTTCGAGACCACTTTTCAAGGGTTTGTCCAGACAAAAAGTGGATAGCAGCCAGCTGAATCATTTCCAACGCGGTGCGAAATATTCCCGAAGGTTCTCGTGATTTGTCATAAAGTCAAGGTCTCGTCGGCACGAAATTGTCGCCGGTCTTCGAATATGAAAATTCTGTCCGCGAGGCTGAATAACATTTCTCTCGACATTAGATCAGCTTTTAAACGCACCGACGCCTCAGCAATTTATGGCAATCTGTGCGTTACACGCGGCGAATATCACAATAACGCTCGTTCTAAATCAAAATAAATGTCCTATTCTTACATTTATAAAGTTGTTTTCAGTGCTCCGCAAATCCAGTGTTAACGAAATATCAATTTTTGTTTGTTCTAACATTTTTATCCATCATCTCGTTACGTCATTATCTAAGATCTGCGTAGAGTGCAAATGCTCGAACCATTTTCAGTATGTCTCCCTAATTGACGCCCAAATTGTGCACAAAAATGGACAATTTGGGAGGAGGAGATACGATTATTCGAGCCTCGCAGCTCGTTTTTATGATTGTTGACAATCGGTAACTATAAAAACTAACCGCAAGGCTCGAACAATCGTTAATCTTCTCTTCTCAAATTGTCCATTTTTGTGCATAATCTGAGCGTCGATTAGAGAGCTTTACTGTACTTTGTTAGTTTTTGCGACAGAGCGAGCAGAAGAATCATAACGGCCTTCAGTGAAATACTCGCGTTTCGCAAAACTGGATACGCATAATTCGATAAACCTTTCAGAAAAGCTGCGCACAGTCCGGCAATATAATTCTCGAGCACCGTCATTCTCTTCAGATGACGTAATGCCGATGAATAAACTTTTGTTAGAACGCGATGCCACTCTAAATGCTCGTTTGCACGTTCTCCACGATAAATTGTGAGCATTTCTAAATCGCTATGGTGAACAACCAAGTGGACGATGTAAGTCGACGTTATTTATTAAGCTGCTAAAATCATGATTTTTGAAAGACTCGATAGCTCGGTGCTTTCACCGTTCGAAAATGTCGGAAGCAAAGCAAACACGTTTCCACCAATTTTCGCTAATATCCAGGCGTCTAGAAACTTATTTTTGTATTAAACAAATGAGTTTAGATTGACGAGGTGACTATAAATAGTACTAAACATGACCAGAACTGATGTTCGAGTGGCAAGAAAGGGTGAAAAATGCGAATATTATTATTTCCGTACTGTGATAATTCTTCCATCATTTTCTCACCCTATTGCAAAATAGATATAAAATAGATAACTAAAGGTATTAAATAATCTATTAATACTCGTTATATAAATACTAGTTTAATTATATTAATACTCGTTATATTAATACTCGTTATATTAATACTCGTTTAATTATATTAATACTCGTTATATTAATACTCGTTTAATTATATTAATACGTGTTATATTAATACTCGTTTAATTATAATTAATACTCGTTATATTAATATTCGTTTAATTATATTAATACTCGTTTAATTATATTAATACTCGTTATATTAATACTCGTTATATTAATACTCGTTATATTAATACTCGTTTAATTATATTAATACTCGTTATATTAATACTCGTTATATTAATACTCGTTTAATTATATTAATACTCGTTATATTAATACTTGTTATATTAATACTCGTTATATTAATACTCGTTATTTTAATACTCGTTATATTAATACTCGTTTAATTATATTAATATTCGTTATATTAATACTCGTACTTGCACATATTTTACGTGACAGGACAGCTTAAAAATATAATAAATAAATGCTTAACGTGGCCATAATCGGTACAACTACCCTATTGTTAACACTAAACCTACCCCGCCGGTCAAACGACCGGTTTCACATTTTTTTATTTCACAATTATTGAAATAACGAAAGCTATTTCCCTTAAAAATTGCTGAATATATTTCTTTACACGCGCTGTAATAAAAATAGCGAAAAATTATGAATAAATTCTGCCACGTAATTCTCGCGAGGCGATTTCCGTCAGTCGCTTTTAGACCTCGCCGGTTTCAACGTTAATCGTTGATCTAGCCCGCGAAGGGCCGGTTCCATAATCGTCGTGCTGCGTCGTCCGAAAGAAACGGACCGACGACCGGCGAAAGTGTTAATTAGGGACGAATAGGAGGCCATTTGATCTGTGGGTCATTTATTCCGCGGCTGTGGCCGGACACTTGGACCAGGCTTGAGGCAGACCAAGGCGAGTGCGCATAGCGCATTCCGATCCCGATCGGATGGCAACCACGTCCAACGTCCAACTAGCAGCTTCCCCTCCGGCCGCTTCGCCCGCTTCACCCTCGCCGCGCCTCTCTCTTTCTCTCTCGCCTCCCTCCTTTCTTTCGTCTCTCGCGCTCCACACCGACAGTATTTTTATCCCCGGTTATTCACCCTCTTATCTGCGAATAGAGGCGCCCCCTTATCCACCTGGATTCATGCCTTCTTTCCGTCACCGGCGCGCCCCGCCGCGTCCCCCCGCCGTCTCCGTCGCCCGACAATACGTTTATTCATCGGGCCGAGCGGATCGGCACGGTCGTAATTGGATTCTCGGCTTACCGATGCCACCAATAAACACGTGCGATCGATCGAACAACGTCTTGATCTCTTCCCTTGGACACAGACTTCGCTTCATTTGCTTTTCTTCAATCTCGACGCGGCGCATCGTGCTTCGTTTAATCGAAAAATATAAAGAGATAAATATTTTTTAGGGGAGGGGGTAATGAGTAACTCGGGCACGGTTTGGAGGCTTTACTTGGTATATTATTGTCGCGTTTTCTGTTATTTTATTTGTGGGAGAACAATAATCGAAAAATTATATATACAGCGTGTCCTAAAAATATGGTACTTTATTTTGTTATGGAAATGAGGGGTTCCTGAGGTGATTTGCAGCAACTTTTTCCTTAGCGAAAATTCAATCCGCGGCTTCGTTTTCGAGTTATTAACGAAAAACGTGGACCAATGAGAGGCGGGAAACAACTGACGCGAGGCCGTCCAGCCAACGAGCGCGCGAAGCTCAGTTCCGCTGATTGGCTCGGCCGCCCAGCGCTAGGCGAGCTCGCCGCTCATTGGTCACTGTTTCTCGTTAATAACTCGTAAACGGAGCCGCGGATTGCATTTTCGCTGAGGAAAAAGTTGCTTCAAATTGCCTCAGGAACCTCTCATTTCCCGGAAGTACCATAATTTGGGGAATTTATACATGGAGATTATTTGTATTATTATATTTATATATTATATTTATATAAATTATAAATTTATATATATATATATAAATTTTTAATTTTAATTGTTACAGAGTATCGTATAAGTAAAAGAAAAAATAAGATAATTGTGCAGTCTCCGCTTAATTCCTTAATATTTCAAGCACTAAATAGCACGTGATAAACATTTGAAGCACTCGCTGACGCAATTCTTGTTTAATCAATTGCTAATCAATTTCTGGACAATTCCTCTGTATCCAATGCTTTAAAATTAAGAATGGATATTCAAAATAATTTCTCCTCGTATATATATATATATATCTTAATTTTAAAGCATTGGATACAGAGGAATTGTTCAGAAATTGATTAGCAATTGATTAAACAAGAATTGCGTCAGCGAGTGCTTCAAATGTTTATCACGTGCTATTTAGTGCTTGAAATATTAAGGAATTAAGCGGAGACTGCACAATTATCTTATTTTTTCTTTTACTTATACGATACTCTGTAACAATTAAAATTAAAAATTTAAAACAATAAAAATATTGGAAGAATTTAAGGACATCTGCATATTATTTTCAACAGGCTTAAATCATTGAAAAAAGCGAAAGAAATGTTTACTATAACCTTGACACATTTTCGTTGGAATTGTCGAGCATAATTTTTATTTCGCATAAAAATCCGCGGTTTATTTATAACAAATGGCTAAAATTTCTCGTACACATTACATAAATACAATATTTTCGACTCAACGAATTCTTTCAATTTTTTTTTCAACGAGTCCCGAAGTGAGAGAAATAATTAGCACGTATCGGAAACGGGTTTCTGTCCGAGAGGATTTTCAGTTTGCTCGTTCTAAAAAAGAATATCGATCGTTTGATGCCAAATACTAGGCCCACGAATACTTCCGTGAGTCAGTGTCCGTATTTTCTTTGAAAACAAATGTTTCAATCCATTTCCCGTAACCTATTAGATCTAATCTTGGATTCCTTGATTGGAGTCGTCGGTGGACGAATGTATTACGCTTTTCGTGTTCCGCCGTTAGAAAAAATATTGACCGAACGTAGGAAATAGGATGAAAGAGATCTCCGCCGAGTATGACAATGATTTTTTTTTCTTGCGGCTGCTAAGAACGCGCATTTTGACCAACGTCCTTTCTCCAACGAGCACATTTGCTGGAGCAAAATTTGCTTCAATTTTTTTCAATTAATCTTTTGCCGCTCCTGTTTAGCATTCAAATGCTTGCGCACGTCACTTCGACCTTTTATTATGTAAAACAAATTATGAAAAATTTGATTACTGTTATAGTCACTACTGAGTTGGAATTTTATGTCCAGCCAAAGGAAAGGAATCATTAAAAAATGAACTGTATACAAAAGTTATCGTAAAAAATTATTCTTTCATTCGATTCTTAATCACTCTTTGCAATAAAGAATTACCCTAATTGTTTCAGTATAATTGTTCTAGTGTTTGAACCACAAAATGCAATGCAAATTTCTATATATATAGGGTGTCCCAAAAATGCCTCACAATCCGGAAATGGGAGATTCTGTGGTCGTTTGAAGTAACTTCTTCTTTTGCGAAAATGCAATCCGTGGCTTCGAGTTATTTAACAAAATTTGGGACCCCCTTTATTAATTTGAATCAAGCATTTTGAAGCGTTAGGCACGACAAAGGGTTTAATGATCGAAAATTTAAAGTGCATTGACGTCTATAAAAAGTCTACTTCGTACTATCTATGATGTCGCGAAGTAAATTCTATCACATAAATGTAAATTTTATTACAGTAGAGCCTCGATTAACCGAACTGGATTATCCACGATCTTCACCACTTCGATTTTTTTTTCGTTTTATGTTATATATACATACATTTATATTTTTAATAAAAGTTAAGCCGTTTGTATGGAACTAAAAAATAATATTGTTTTAAAAATAAATTTTCACACAACACGGTATTTTCTAAGAACATATTCACCGTGTTATAGGAGGGTTAACTCGTTTTTATTATTATTTACAATCGATGACTATAAAAACGAGCCGCAAGGCTCGAATAATCGTATTTCCTCTTCGCAAATTGTCCATTTCTGTACTCAATTTGAGCGCCAATTAGGGGAAACTTACTGTAAGATTACCTGTACTCGACTAGCTCGATCTTCTTGATGCGAAGAAACTCCAAAAATTGCTGAACCGCCAATAAAAATTGCCTTGAAGGTACCACTCACAATCGCGTAGCGATCGAGCAATTCCCTGATTGAGCATCGCCTTCTATTGGGTTGGCAACTAAGTAATTGCCGATTTCAGTTATAGACTAGTTATTACTATTATTATTATTATTATTATGTTATTTCTTATTATCCGTGAATGTTAGCAACTGGACAAATTGAATGCAGCGGTCAAGGAAAAGCGACCAGAATTGGTCAATCGTAAAGGTGTCATTTTCCAGCAGGACAATGCTAGGCCGCACACGTCTTTGTCCACTCGGCAAAAATTGATGGATATTGGTTGGGAATTGATGTTACACCCACCATATAGCCCTGATCTCGCGCCATCGGATTACCACTTATTTCGATCCCTGGACAACTCCCTTCGTGGTAAAACTTTCAATGATGATGACGCTGTAAAATCTCACTTAACTCAGTTTTTGGCCGAAAAGGATCAGACTTTCTACGAGCGTGGAATTTTCAAGTTGTCAGAGAGATGGCAAAAGGTCATCGAACAAAATCGAAAATACATTACAGATTAAACTTCGTTCCAAGTAAAAAAAAATTTTTTATTTCATTGAACAAATCGGCGATTACTTAGTTGCCAACCCAATAAAATTCCGATGGACCACGTCAATTCCGTTTCCTATACGAGAGAACGTTGCGAAATTGCCTGGGCTCGCAGTTTACAGTAGATCGGAAGACAGATCCGCAAGGTTCGCGATCTGTTTGCGCGTAAACGCCGGGATCTAGCGGGGCCGGTGTTTATAAGTTTTTGTTTAAGAGATCCCCGATGCAGACATAAGAAACGTAAAAAACGGGCGCGGGATAGCGAAATCCTTTTTTTAATCGCGGCCATCTGGCCGGGGTCCGGTTCGACGTTTCGAGAAACAAAAAGAGATATGGCTGCGAAACGATCGGCCGAGTACGATCGCCGGCCACCGCGATGAACGGAAAGAAAGAGAGGAAGAAAAAGAAGACGAAGACGATGAAGAAGAAGAAGATGTAGATGTAGAAAAAAGTAGGCCAATACCCGAAGTGATCGTTACCAATCTCGAGCGCTTCGATGTTTGCATAGGCGTTCGGACCGGAAAGAAATTCAAATAAACGGATGCTACATCGACCAAACTTCCCCGCAAATAATCCGCGATATTCCGGAGATCTCTTCTCCCAAACGGTCGCCATTGTATCGTTGCCTCTCCTGGAAATTTCCGACTTCGACTGCAAATCTTTTTCCGACGAATTAAAACATCGCTGCGAACAATTTCGAGTCTTCGCTTTTTCTTGCGAATATCCTTAGCTTCGTCCGCGGTCTTCTCGATTACTATGCGAGATATTCGAGCGACTCCGCGAGCAACCGATAGGCTCGGGTTTTCTGTGCTTCTCGAATTTTTCGCGAATTTTTGCCGAATTTGTTCAGGCTTGGAATAGGGTTCGAATCGGATTTGATCTCGCGAAAGGTCAATAATCAAATATTTCGATCGAGTCGAACAAAAATTTAAGCAATATTTAGTAATTTATTCCTTGAAAACTAGACGTCGTAGAACTAGAAAAGGTTTTTCAATGTATTTTGACGTGATTCGATGGCAAAGAGGAATTTTTGTTGCATATTTTACGTGAAAATTGCTTCCAAAAATTAGTGAAATCAAAGGGCGAAGGATCCACCTATAAATTTTAATGCATCGAAAAATTATGACATTATATCGATTGAACAATAATTGAGTACTTTTAGGAATCCATTGCAAACATTTGCTTAGCTCCAAATTAACCGAAATCAAAGAGCCAAGGATCCATCGATAAATTTTAATGCATCGAAAAATTATGACATTATATCGATTGAACAATAATTGAGTACTTTTAGGAATCCATTGCAAACATTTGCTTAGCTCCAAATTAACCAAAATCAAAGAGCGAAGGATCCATCGATAAATTTTAATGCATCGAAGAATTATGACATTATATCGATTGAACAATAATTGAGTACTTTTAGGAATCCATTGCAAACATTTGCTTAGCTCCAAATTAACCGAAATCAAAGAGCGAAGGATCCATCGATAAATTTTAATGCATCGAAAAATTATGACATTATATCGATTGAACAATAATTGAGTACTTTTAGGAATCCAGTGCAAGCATTTGCTTAGCTCGCTGTTATTTTCCGCGGTGGAATTCTAAAAAACGATGTATTTTTGGTGCGACCTGCTGAGAGGGTGCTCTTAAATGTTGCGTTCTCGCCGGGGCCAAACGACGCGGCGAGGAATCCAACGATCTTCGGCCGAGTTGCTCGTTACAGTTTCATCCGTTTGCACTTCCAGTTTTCCTCTCTGGTCGCGCTTCAAAATTAAACTCGAGGACTATGTAGCACTAATGGCGCTCTTCCGCGTTGTGAACCGCGACGACGAACAAAAGCGGCCATTGAGCCGCGCGCATTCATCCGTGGAAGCCCGTTCCGAAATAAAAGCCCTGTCCCTTAAACCACGACGGTCGACACCGCCGCATTCGTCTTGCATATCAAAAGACAATTATCATCGGGGAGAGAACACCGAGAGCACATCTCGTTTCGGGAGTGACGAATGACGTTCGCCGTAGCTCAGCCATGCCTCGCGCTATACTAATCGCTGGACGGCACATTTTGCGAATTTCCGACGAAATCGGTGCTCGAGGAGCACAATTTTCGAACAGCGTGATCGTTTTCGTTGAAGAGTAATCAAAGGTGTTCATTTTTTAGCGTGGCTTTCAAATTTCACGGTATTTAAATTCTTTGTACTGGATTCACGCGTGATTTCTCCCTAATTCGCGCTCGGATTGCGAACGAAAATGGACAATTTGGGAAGCGGAGATATGATTATTCGTGCCTCGCGGCTCATTTTTGTGGTTTACGATTGTCAATAATTGTAAAAATGATGCGCGAGGCTCCAATAATGGAGTCTACTCTTCCTAAATCGTCCATTTTTGTGCGCAATCCGAGCGCGAATTACGGAGAAATTAGTGCATTATTTGACATCCGACAAGTAGAAACGATGTGGTCAACAAAATTTCAGAGATATTCGATTCAACGAGACTTGTTTATTATTAAAAATTGTTGCAAATTCGATGAAAATTGTGCAGGAGCTGGAAGAATATTTCGTACAGTATATAGAAAAGAAAACTCTGACCATCAAGCATGCAAATCGAAAGAATAATTAAAAAAGTTTGAAGAAAGAGAGACTTACAAATAAAGTTAGTAAACAACATAATCGTTTATACGAAACGCATTTTTTAAATTTTCGTTATAGACTCGGAGAAAAAAAGTTAAAAATCGAGAGCCAAGCAACAGCAAAATTTGAGAAAAGCATTTTGGTCGTTGTTTAGTAATCCCTTTGTGTTGAATGACATCATAATCACTCACTATTCTTTCACTATGTCAGTGTTTCTTCAAAGCGTTACAAAAGCGTCCAATTTTCAGTGCGCTAAAAAATAGAACTCACGCCACGTGTCGACTAAGAAGGCTGTTTTAGCTGAAGATAGAAGATGGCAGATTTTCTAGCCGTTTTCAACGAGGAAAAAATTAATCCCTCTGTCATCTAAAAAACGAATCGCTGGAATAATCGCGCCTACTCTTCCCAAATCGTCCATTTTTGTGCGCAATTCGAGCGCGAATTACGGAAAAATGAGTGCATTATTTGACATCCGACAAGTAGAAACGTTGCGGTGAACAAAATTGCGGAGATATTCGATTCAACAAAACCTGTTTATTGTTGAAAATTGTTACAAATTCGATGGAAATTATGCAGAAGCTGAAAGAATATTTCATACAGTATGTAGAAAAGAAAACTCTGTCCATCGAACATACAAACCGAAAGAATAATTAAAAAAATTTAGAGAAAGAAAGACTTACAAATGAAGTTAATAAACAACATAATCGTTTCTACGAAACGCATTCTTTAAATTTTCATTACAGACTCAGAGAAAAAAAGTTAAAAATCGAGAGCCAAGCATCAGCAAAATTTGAGAAAAGCATTTTAGTCGTTATATAGCAGACTAATCCCTCTGTCATCTAAAAACCGAGTCGCTCGACGCAATTTCAAGAAAGTAATTGCGTTTGAAAAGGCGTCCGAACATTAACGTCACTCGCTGTGCACACCGTAAATGGTTATTTGCGAAATTACGAGAACTTTCACGGTCCGGTTGCACCGGAAGAGGCTCAGAGTTTCGAATCCATTGTGCGCCGTCGATCGGACGGTGATGTATGGTCCAGGGACGGCCCGATGATTACAAGGAATCCGTTCCCTCATCCTTCGAGAATCTTGTCGTTAACGAACGTCCGCCCCTTTTAATTACTTGGTTCATTAATCAGCCCGGAGACTGGTCGACGCGCCGGGGGTGACTGCCCTTCCGCGGCGAATAAACAGCCTGTTACGAGTTAATTCGCCGTCCCTGAACACGCTGTTCCTGGGACCCCCCCCCCCCCCGTTGTTCCAAGTATTCTCAACAATTTTTTCCTCGTTGAAAACTCCTAGAAAATCTGCCATCTTCTATCTTGAGCTAAAAAAGCTTCCTCCTTAGTCGACACGTGGCGCGAGTCCTATTTTTTAACGCTCTGAAAATTGGACGCTTTTGTAACGCATCGAAGAAATACTGATATAATGAAAGAATAGTAATTATGACGTCATTCAACACAGAGGGATTACTAAACAACGACCAAAATGCTTTTCTCAAATTTTGCTGTTGCTTGGCTCTCGATTTTTAACATTTTCCCCGAGTCTATAACGAAAATTTAAAAAATGCATTTCGTAGAAACGATTGCGTTGTTTACTAACTTTATTTGTATAAGTCTCTCTTTCTTCAGATTTTTTAAATTATTCTTTCGGTTTGCATGCTTGATGGACAGAGTTTTCTTTTCTACATACTATACGAAATTTTCTTCCAACTTCTGCATAATTTCCATCGAATTTGTAACAATTTTTAACAATAAACAGATCTCGTTGAATCGAATATCTACGACATTTTGTTCACCGCAACGTTTCTACCTGTCGGATGTCAAATAATGCACTAATTTCTCCGTAATTCGCGCTCAGATTGCGCACAAAAACGGACGATTTGGGAAGAGTAGACGCGATTATTCGAGCGATTCGTTTTTTAGATGACAGAGGGATTAGTTTTGTTCCTCGTTGAAAACTGCTAGAAAATCTGCCATCTTCTATCTTCAGCTAAAACAGCCTCCTTAGTCGACACGTGGCGCGAGTCCTATTTTTTAGCGCTCTGAAAATTGGACGCTTTTGTAACGCTTCGAAGAAACACTGACATAGTGAAAGAATAGTGATTATGACGTCATTCGATACTTCGTCTGTCGTGCCAATAGTCTCAAAAAATTTCATAGAATTGAAGTACACAATATATTTAATGAAATTTTGAAATTTAACGTAAAATAATGACATAAATATGCACAAATTTTAAATGGTAAATGAAACCACCGCACTTGATATTAATTATTTTTATAATTAGCTCATTTTTTATTATTTTAGATTTCGATTGTGTGTCAACTGAGACTTCGGACTTAATAAAATAGGATAAATTCTCTGCAATTGTCCCTCAGCTTGTAAATCAAAATGGACGATTTGGGAAGGGAAGACACGATTCTTCGAGCCTCGCTGTTCGTTTTTATAGTTGTTGGCAATCGGCATCTATAATAAATTGTCCATTTTCGTTTACAAGCTGAGAGACAATTCGGGAGAATTTACTGTGTCATCAAATCTGCCCGAATGCTTTGTCTTGCAATTGAATACCGTTTCTTTTTTAAATCAATGTTAAAAAGCTGTCGCGTTTAAGGTCACATTTCCTTCGCTCTCGCGGCGCGCATAAGATAAATATTAATATATTAGTTAATACATTAATATAGTATAAATATATATAATATAATACATATATATTTAATATAATATAAATATATATATATATAATATAATATATAATATAAATAATATAAAAAAATAGCTTTAGGTGTACAGAGAATTAATATTAATACATTATTATATTAATATATTGATATATAAATAAATATAAAATATAAATAATATAAAAAGATAGCTTTGTGTGTACAGAAAATTAATATTAATATATTATTATATTAATATATTGATATATAAATAAATATAAAATATAAATAATATAAAAAGATAGCTTTGGGTGTACAGAGAATTAATATTAATATATTGTTATATAAATAAATATAAAATATAAATAATATAAAAAGATAGCTTTAGGTGTTCAGAAAATTAATATCAATATACTATTATATTAATATATTAATATACAGATAAATATAAAATATAAATAATATAAAAAGATAGCTTTGTGTGTACAGAAAATTAATATTAATATATTATTATATTAATATATTGATATATAAATAAATATAAAATATAAATAATATAAAAAGATAGCTTTAGGTGTTCAGAAAATTAATATCAATATATTATTATATTAATATACAGATAAATATAAAATATAAATAATATAAAATGATAGCTGTGGGTGTACAGAAAATTAATATTAATATAATAATATATTAATATTAATTTTCTGTACACCCAAAGCTATCGTCTGTTCCAAAAACTTCTCCGTAATGACACGGTTGCCTAAAAAATAGCAGCTCAACTGCGGCAAAAAAAAAGAAGAAACGGTCGCAGCTCGTCGCACGGTTCAGAGTACAACGGAAAGCGAAATAAATTCGGCACGGGTTTGCGAAATTCCTCACGGATGTATCACCGGCCGAATAACGCGGGATTGTTTAGGGTCCGCGGTGGCGTTAATATCCCTCGGGGTGGCTCGATCGAATCTGGAAATTGGGCGGCTCTGGAGCGGGCCAGGAAGCCCGGCCGAACGTCATCGCCAGATGTTCCCCGCGGCTCTCGATCAGCCCGAGAAACGCCGTCCATTCGGAACCTTCTCATTTTTACGAGATCCGCGGGTCTTCTTCAAAGAGGACCGCGACCGTTCCATGCCGATGGACACTGAAATATCGTTCGCCATTGGCCCGCCTTTATCCTCCGCCTTTTTTATTCCGCCGGTTACGCAACCTCCAGTATTATTCCTGTCTTTATGCTCGTCCGTGCCGATTATTCCCCAAGGCCGTGATCCACGGAGGATCCAGCCGGCGTGGGCGATGACAATCGCGCGATCGAGGGACAGTGGTCTTCCATAAATTTCCGTCTAAAACCGTCCGCGACGCGCCGAAGCTCGCGAGGCCGGCTAATCTTTTTGATTTAATAACTCTCGGAGCCGTCGCGGGACGACGCCATGGTCTTTTTTATTGGCCGGAGATTAGGGTGGAGAGCGCGGTGGAGATCCGTCGAGGATTTTCCGCGACGCGAGGATTGCCCTATGAAAGCTATAAAATTCTCTCGGATTGCCCTATGAAAGCTATAAAATTCTCTCGGATTGTCCTATGAAAGCTATAAAATTCTCCGAGATTGTCCCTCGGCGTCTAAACGAGAATGGACGATTATTTATTATTATTTATTGTTGCGGTTTATCAAAATGACCGGTTTCTAATTTTTTATTTTACGGTTCTCGATATTGTAATAACGTTTCCGGCAGAAATTTTTAAATAAACTTCTTTATCCAAGCACGTGTTATCGTAACAAATCGCATAAATCTTGTCATTGTTATAAAATAATGTACATTCGCCTCGTTAAGAGATCTAGTCTCGACTCACTAATTGCTGAATTCTTTTTTTTTTAATTTTTGACGGGAAAAGTTATGTATATGCACGAAAAGTCGCGTACCAATATAATTATATTCAAATTATGTTTTATTGTTAAAATATTTGATATTTTTTAGAAAGTTCCAAATAAGGTTGCATGAATGAAAAGAAAGAAAAACATTTTTTTTATTGTATGAAGAACAAAAGACTGAGCGAGTAACACACAGTTACCATAACCTCTAAATTACGTATTTATGTATGGTATTCAATTACAATATAAAAAGCAAACCAAAAATATCATGCTTCAAATACGATAATTTTGTTGTATCCAACTTGCAAATGATTTCCAAATTTGTTCACTTGTTGAAAAAAAATAACGAATAAAAATATACGCACCGTGTGCTATAAACAATATTGACTGATATGTATAAAATGGCGTTAAAAATTCCAAAATCCCCAAATGAGAATCGTGGCAATTAATAAGTTATAATTAAGCACTAAAAGTGACTGACGTTGCTGCATAACGACAAGATTTGTTTAAACCTTTCGTCGTTTTTATTGCAATGCACGCTCATGGATCAGCAAATTTATTGCTAATTGCAATAATAATAAATTTATTGCTAATTGCAATAATAATAAATTTATTGCTAATTGCAATAATAATAAATTTACTGCTAATTGCAATAATAATAAATTTATTGCTTATTGCAATAATAATAAATTTATTGCCAATTGCAATAATAATAAATTTATTGCAATCGTTTCCTCCGAAAAATTATTTACAATTTAACCCTTTGCACTCGAGCGGTGACTCTGAGGCACCACTAAAATTTGTTACATCACGTTTTAAAATAATTTTTATATCAACAAAATTTAGATTTCAAAAATTGTTAAGAGTGCAATGTTATAATGTTGCAATAATAAAATGCATTTTGCCATATAAAATAAAAACGCTACAAGTTAGAAAAATAATTTTATATTTACA
Source organism: Megalopta genalis (assembly GCF_051020955.1). Taxonomy (NCBI): domain Eukaryota; kingdom Metazoa; phylum Arthropoda; class Insecta; order Hymenoptera; family Halictidae; genus Megalopta; species Megalopta genalis. The sequence continues at coordinate 6,278,801 of NC_135013.1, read as the reverse complement.
GTTAAAATAGCTTCGAGTGCCAAGGGTTAAGCAACGTGAAATTAAAAAATTATGAAACCGGTCATTCTGACCGGCGCACGATGAATCGGCAACATTTCTTTCCGCGTCCCCAAAGCGAGCCACGGACGCCGGGACTCGGGCGAGAAATGTCCGGCGCAACGTCTCGCATAGTCGGAGATTCTAAAAGACGAGCTTTACCACCATTGTCTAGATCGCGGGAATGTATCTCCTCGGAGGCCGGTCAGGATTATATTTAGACCTTGTTTCCCATCGACAGCTGGTAGACTCCGAGTTTACGAGCACATTCGCGAACCTACGAATCACTTTTAACGCGATCCTGTCCAAGGATCGTCATATAGACTTCGCCTTGATCGCTGTAGATGACAGAGAACCAGACGCGACCCGGCGCGCCGCTCTTGTACAATGTACGCTGTGCAAACACGAGTCGATCATTTTCGGCGACTGTGCAGCGCATGTACGCGTGGATGCGCGGGCTGGTAAAACCGCAAGCTTCATGGTATCCAAACATCTCTCAACGAGGATTTAAAGTCCGAGCTACGTCCCTTTGGATGTTAGTGAATTAGCGGGCTGTGTTGTCTTTCATCCTAAGGGCTCCTTACGGGAAAACTGCCCGTGAAATAAATTTGATCCGTGAGATGTGCGTGTACGCGACATCGTGATTTTATTTACATTTTTGAATAATGTCGTGAGTATTGAAACATGTGTAATAATTTATGGTTAAATTATTTGGTACGGAATATTTCATGTTTTTATATGTTTTTCTTGTAGGATTATTTACACGGTGAGTGGAGCACAGTGATTAGATCAGTGTACAAAAATTGACACACAGTAACTGGATCAGTGTACAAAAATTGACACACAGTAACTGGATCAGTGTACAAAAATTGACACACAGTAACTAGATCACTGTAAAATGATTGACGCACAGTAATTAGATCATTGTATAGAAATTGACACACAGTAATTAGATCAGTGTATAGATTGATAAATTGACGTACAGTAATTAGATCATTGTATAGAAATTGACACACAGTAATTAGATCAGTGTATAGATTGATAAATTGACGTACAGTAATTAGATCAGTGTATCGAAATTGACACGCAGTAATTAGATCAGGGTTCAAAAATTGACACACAGTAATTAGATTTGTGTATAGATTGATAAATTGACGCACAGTAATTAGATCATATTGTATAGAAATTGACACGCAGTAATTAGATCAGTGTATAGAAATTGACACACAGTAATTAGATCAGTGTATAGAAATTGGCATACAGTAACTAGATCAGTGTGCAAAAATTGATACACAGTAACTAGATCAGTGTACAAAAATTGACACACAGTAACTAGATCAGTGTAAAAAAATTAACACACAGTAACTGGATCAGTGTATGAAAAGTGACCCACAGTAATTAGATCACTATATAGATTGATAAATTGACGCACAGTAATTAGATCATATTGTACAGAAATTGACACACAGCAATTAGATCTGTGTATCGATTGATAAATTGACGCACAGTAATTAGATCATTGTATAGAAATTGTCTCACAGTAATTAGATCAGGGTTCAAAAATTGACACACAGTAATTAGATCTGTGTATAGATTGATAAATTGACGCACAGTAATTAGATCATATTGTATAGAAATTGACACACACTAATTAGATCAGGGTTCAAAAATTGACACACAGTAATTAGATCAGTTTATAGAAATTGACACACAGTAACTAGATCAGTGTAAAAAAATTAACACACAGTAACTGGATCAGTGTGTGAAAAGTGACACACAGTAATTAGATCAGTGTAAAGATTGATAAATTCACACACAGTAATTAGATCATCGTATAAAAGTTGACACACAGCAATTAGATCAGTGTACAAAAATGGCACACAGTAACTAGATCAGTGTAAAAAAATTGACACACAGTAACTGGATCAATGTAGCAAAATTGACATATAGTAATTAGATCAGTGTACAAAAATTGACACACAGTAACTAGATCAATGTAGCAAAATTGACACCCAGTAACTAGATGAGTGTACAAAAATTGACACACAGTAACTAGATCAATGTAGCAAAATTGACACATAGTAATTAGATCAGTGTAAAAAAATTGACACACAGTAACTAGATCAGTGTACAAAAATTGATACACAGTAACTAGATCAGTATAAAAAAATTGACATAGTAACTAGATCAGTGTACAAAAATTGACACACAGTAACTAGAAAAGTGTCAGCAAGCGCCACACAGAAATTAACTTTTCGTCTCCATAAAGGCACAGTAACTCGCTCGAAAACAATTCTATCCATTTTATCAAATATTTCGCGTTCCTTACGTATTCCAGTGACGAAAATCTTCGCACTTACATAAAATCCATCAACATAAAATTGCAACGTTTCAAGAATTACGACATCGATAAAAAAAGAGCTATTTATTTTCTCGAAACATTCGGGGACGTCGCTCGGTCTATTGATCCGAACTCTGCCATCGAGGGAACCACCCTCGCGAGACACACGACCTTCGTAGGACAATGTGGACGAAGATTTGGCAGCCGGCGGCTCTAGCGACGCCTAGTTCGATTATTTATCGGGACGGTATGCGGGATGCGTGGGCGGCTCGGTTCGGTTCGGTTCGGTTCTCCCTCGTTCTCCCTCGTGTTCCCGCAGCTTTCCGTTCGCTGGCCGGCTTCCAAACGGCGACACCCTCACACCTACGGATTCCTTTTGGCGAGCCATCGTGTGCGTGGACGCCGGCACGTACGTGTTGCGTGCTCTCGCCGATTTCCCGGCCCCTCCGGCTCTCTTACGTTCTACACCTCGCGTACGAGTTACGTCGCCGTGATTACGTGTGCACACCTCCGGCTCGCGCGTCTGGCTTTTTCCGCGCCTAACTCCGGTCTCGGGACCCTGGAGGGAGAGGGAGAGAGTGAGAGAGAGAGAGAGAGAGAGTATGCTGTCGGAACATCACGTCGACTGTGGCACCCTTTCTCTCTCTCTTTCACACTCTCTCTCACTCTCTCTCTCTCTCTCTCTCTCTCTCTCTCTCTCTCTCCCTAGCTCCGGCCTCGGGATCCTGGAGAGAGAGAGAGAGAGAGAGAGAGAAAGAGCATGCTGCCGAAACACCTCGTCGAATGTGGCACCCTCTCTCTCTCTCTCACTCTCACTCTCTTTCTCTCTCTCTCTCTCTCTCACTCTCACTCTCTTTCTCTCTCTCTCTCTCACTCTCTCTTTCCCTCTCTCTCTCACTCTCTCTCACTCTCTCTTTCCTTCTCTCTCCCTCTCTCTCTCTCTCACTCTCTCTTTCCCACTCTCTCTCTTTCACTCTCTCACTCTCTTTCTCTCTCTCTCTCTCACTCTCTCTTTTCCTCTCTCTCTCACGCTCTCTCACTCTCTCTTTCCTTCTCTCTCCCTCTCTCTCTCTCTCTCTCTCTCTCCAACTCCGGTCTCGGGACCCTGGAAAGAGAGAGAGAGAGAGAGAGAGAGAGAGGATGCACGTTGCCGAAACTCCTCGTCGATTATGGCACCCTCTCTCTCTCTCTCTCTCTCTCTCTCCCTATCTCTCTCCCTATCTCCGGTCTCGGGACCCTGGAGAGAGAGAGAGAGGAAGTACGCTGCCGAAACACCACGTCGACTGTGGCACTCTCTCCTCTCTCTCTCTTTCTCTCTCTTTCTCTTCCTTTCTCTCTCTCTCTTTTATTCGCCGACGATGACGATACGGTCCGATTTATTATTGGACCAGGCAGCCGGGATTTTTATGCTCGATCAGTAGCACCGTGGCCGGCAATTTATTCCATCGGGGCTGATTTAATTTATGGCGTTCGAAGGACCGCTTCGACCATCCCCGAAGCTGGCATTCGCGAGCCATCTTGAATTCGACGGGGAATTCCGTTCCTAAAGCCGTTCTTCCACTTCCGATTAACATTTTTACGCGCGGCTGGCTCTGCTTTTATCTTTTTTTTCCTACGTCTCTGTATCGTCGAAAAAGTGCTCGATACAGTAAATTCTCCTCAATTGTCCTTCAGCTTGTAAACAAAGTAGAGGAGATACGATTTTGCGAGCTTTTCACTTCGTTTTTATGGTTGTTGACAATTGGAAACTATACAAACGAGTCTTAAAAAGAACCTAAGAGTTGCTGTCTCTTAGTTGTTGTCAGTCTCTTAATAGTTTCAACCTGAAGTTTAAAGCGATTTAAAACAAAATAGCGGGAATTCTTAATGCACTTTCGTGGAGCACGTAATATGTTCTCACGATTTTAATGATTTTAAGGTATTTTAATGATTTCAATGATTCCAATGATTTCAATGATTTCAGTGATGTCAGTGATTTCAATGACTTCAATGATTTCAATGATTTCAGTGATTTCAATGATTTCAATAATTCCAATGATTTCAATGATTTCAGTGATTTCAGTGATTTCAGTGATTTCAATGACTTCAATGACTTCAATGATTTCAGTGATTTCAGTGATTTCAATGGTTTCAATGATTTCAATGATTTCAATGATTTCAGTGATTTCAATGGTTTCAATGATTTCAGTGATTTCAATGATTTCAATGATTTCAGTGATTTCAGTGATTTCAGTGATTTCAATGATTTCAGTGATTTCAGTGATTTCAATGGTTTCAATGATTTCAGTGATTTCAATGATTTCAGTGATTTCAGTGATTTCAATGATTTCAATAATTTCAGTGATTTCAATGGTTTCAATGATTTCAGTGATTTCAATGATTTCAATGGTTTCAATGGTTTCAATGATTTCAGTGATTTCAGTGATTTCAACGATTTCAATGATTTCAGTGATTTCAGTGATTTCAATGATTTCAGTGATTTCAATGATTTTAATGTATTTTATTTAGAAGTTTCACTTTTTAAAAGAACACAGTTTGAAAACGTGTCGCAAAAATGAGACATTGGCGGATAATGGGTTAAAGATGTTAACGTTATTCTAGACGTTATCGTTACAGTTGTATTAACACGTTGAATGCCACGGGAGTCACCAGTGACCGGTACTTAACTTGGCGGTGACGTCATGGGGGCCACCGATGACCGGCGCCCTCAAATTTATAGAAATATATATAATTTAAAACAAATGTCAATATCCAAACATTTGTATTATTACCATCGTCAATTCAAACAGTGACCCCTGTCGCAATTAACACATATCAAACATGGTTATATATAATATTTTATATAATACGTTATGTTATATATGTTATATATGTTGTATATGTTATATATATTATATATATGTTACATATGTTGTATATGTTATATATGTTATATATATGTTATAATAATATGGTTATATATAATATTTCAATATTACATGTATCACATAAAAGAAAATTCATCGTGGCGCCACGGCCAATTTCTATAAAACCGGCGTGGCATTCAACGTGTTAAAACTTACGAGGATACAGAAAAAATTCGACCTGTTAAAATTCGATCAGAAGAAGTCTACTCGACGAGGAGCTTGAACGCTTTCGAAACAGCGGACCCGAGGGTGCTGCATATCGCGAGCGCGTTGCCGAGCGCATAGACGAGCGCATAGACGAGGCGGTCCAAGTGCACACAGTCAAGGTCCGCGTTCAATTTTAGAATGATAATCGATCGGCCGAATGACTAATCCTTAAGCAACCGAAAATGCGTCAGCAATAGCCGCGAAAATCACTATTCGCCGAGTCAGCTCCGCCGCTCTGGTTCTTTATTCATCCCCGTGGACTGAATGGTTGACGACAGCCCGGTATTCTTAGCGCCCGAATGTTACGCGGACGATGTATAATCGTCAAACAGGGAAATGCACGGTGCGGTATTAATAGATACCCCGTAAAAATAGAATCGTGATGCATCGTGTGTCTGGCCGAGGCGAAATCTCGTAAAAGCCTTCGTCTTTTCTAGGATTCGTCGCCTCGCGTCGCGCGCCGCTCTTCCGATCGCTGCCGCGCGTAATCTTCCTGCTAGCCGCGTCCTTTCACCTTCTTTTTTTCTACTACTCCCCGTTGACAACGGGGGGATGGACGTTCGTTAATGGCAGCGCGGCGGTTCGTAGCGACCGTTCTTTTTTTCTCGCGACGCGACGCGGCGATAAGGCGCGAGACGAACGGAACGGGAAAGAGAAACGTGACGCGAGAAGCTCCCTAGTCCCGAGCTTGGCGATTAGGATTATTTATGGTGGCTGGAAGAAATCGGGCTTCCGGTTCCGGAAGGCGCGGCATCCTCGAATTCAAAAGCACTTTCTGAAACGTGTCGACTTACAGCGATGCAAAGCTTCGCGCGAAATGGAAATCGTTCGCATCGATTGCAAGAAACAAGAATTACGCAGGGCTGAGGAAAAATAGGTTTTTGTAATGGTAGTTAGTAGACTGCGGATCTTTGTGCAAAATAAAACTTATCTCCGTCAATTGCAAGATGAGTCGAACGAAGATATCTTTTCTCGATAATTTCAGAGAATTGAAAATAATACATATATGTGATTAATCCTTTCCACTCGATTGGTGACTCTGAGGCACCACTAAAATTATTATGTCACGTTCCAAGATAATTTTTATATTAACAAAGTTTAGGTTTAAAAAATCGTTAATAGTTGTACGAGTTGTACGAGTCACCACAAGACTCAATTTCATATGCACAAAATGCACTTTGTCATATCAAATGGAAATACTATAAGTCAGAAAAATTATTTTTAATTTACAGTTGAAACGGCTTCGAGTGCAAAGGGTTAAATTTTTATAATATTTTCATTGTCTGAAATGTTACCCAGCCATTTTTATTATGAATATTTAATTAATTATATTAAATGAAAATAATATCTTTTCTTCTTTTTTTTTCGTTATACACATACATTTATATTTTTAATAAAAGTTAACCCTTTGCACTCGAGTGGTGACTCCGAGGCACCACTAAAATTGTTGTATCACGTTCCAAGATAATTTTTATATCAACAAAGTTTCGATATAAAAAATGGTTAAAAGCGTAACTGTTGCACGAGTCACCACAAGACTCGATTCCATATGCACAAAATGCACTTTGTCATATAAAATGGAAGTAGTATAAGTCAGAAAAATTGGTTTAGATTTACAGTTAAAATGGAGGTTGAGTTGCTCGCATGCAATTGAAAAAAAATGTTTGTTTTTAATAGGAGAATTTATTTTTTTAACCCTTAGCGCTCCGCGTGTTTCTCCTAGAGATCCTCGCCTGAGATAAAGGAAGTCTTATTTCGAGCGGAAAAGATTACACGTCCTTGCGAATGCATTTGATTTTATTTATTTTATAAATACACATTTTCCTATTGTAAATAAAAGATAAATTTTAAATTTTGTAATTCACCATGGTGCGATATCTTTGGTAACAATCTCCCATGTGCATTCTGGGTTTACTTGGTCAAGTGTCGCAGTATTCGCTTTGCCAAATAGAGTTACTAGATATTTCTTTCGAGTTTAGAACATTTTCTGCGTAATCGTTGGTTTCCTTTATAATTTCATTTACCGATTCGTCCGTGAAAAATAATTTAAAATATCGTATCGGCTGTTCGATGTTCGTAGGAACTTGTGGTCCAACGACCTGTAGCAATACACTAAAAGGTATTCTATCTGGAATATGTAATTCTTCCGTAACATCGCGCCGTTCGTCTAAGTCTTGTAACGAATCTTCGCTTTCGCTTTCAATAATTCTCATTCTTCGTCTCTTCGGTAGTATAATTTCGCCACTACCACTCGAAGTGTCAGAATCATAACCGACATTGTCTTCCACAATGTCTTTTAACTCTTCAAAATCGAATACGTCTTCGGTATCGCTCGGCTCTAAATTCTCATCGTAATATTTATTTTTCTCTATGTTGCTAACCATAGAAAAGGTGAAAAAGTGGTTTAATCGTAATGGTACAGATTTAGCACATTTCAACTACAGATAACAATTGCTAACGCCGACGATAACGTATGCTAAAAACATTTGGCTCCGCAGCGGAGCCTTCGGAGTTACGGAACAAATGACAAATGTCTCCGTAGCGGAGCCTTCGGAGCGCTAAGGGTTAATATAACCTATACACGAAATCCGAAAATAGTTGAAGTAGTTAAATCCGTAGCAGTTTATATATATATTTGAAAAGACATCTCCACGTGTAACTACTATCTCGAAAAAAAGTTTATTCGCGAAATTCTGTGTTACGCGAGGAGATGAAAATATTTACATTGAATTCGCTGTTTCAAAAAATCTGTTTTTCTCCCCAGGCCTGCTCGATAATTCATTCGGTCTCTCTAAAGCAACCCACTACATACCGTTCTATCGCATATACATATTTGACCGATCAATTTCTCTTATGAATGCATAAAATACCGTGGTCGAAGCTAAGATCACGCTGGAATTACAAATTACTCGAAGCTGGAATTGATACAAGATTCCAAGCTTTTGGCAAGTGGCGTGTTGTACACTTCTCTCGGAGGCTCATTAACATTCTCGTTGAGCCGGGAACGCGATATACCTGGCTCCGTTGGTCTCCGCGTGTACCGTGTTACACGGAGTGAGTCACGTAAGAGGAGCTGCTCCGAAAATTCTGTAAATATTTATTCGCGCGGAAATTGATTTCTGTTAGGGACGATCGTATCAACAGCGATTATGTAATTCGGTGTGTATGTTTTCCTTGTTGATCGTAGCGGCCGATGTTTCTCGGTCAAATGCGGACGGTGCGATCGGAAGTTTTCGATTATTTGCGCTCGCAAACGGAAAAGTTATACGGGATCCTAAGTCGCGAATCACTTTTGTTTGCGAAAGTGAATTGAGACGAAAAATTAGATGATTATATTTTCAGGTTTCTGTGTGCTTCTTCGATGTATGGTGGGATTTTAATTTTGGGGTGGTAATGTGACGTCAGATAGACTGCTGACACTGATGATGGTGTACGTTAAATTGATATTCTAACACTAGTGGTGATGTACGTCAAATTGACATTCTAACACTAGTGGTGATGTACGTCAAATTGACATTCTAACACTAGTGGTGATGTACGTCAAATTGACTGCTAATACTAGTGGTGATGTATGTCAATTTGACTACTAACACTAGTGGTGACGTATGTCAAACTAATTGCAAGCAATAGTGGTTATATATGTTAATTTGACTACTAACACTAGCAGTGATGTACGTCAAACTGATTGCAAGCAAAAGTAGTGATATATGTAAATTTGACTATTAACACTAGCAGTGATGTACGTCAATTTGACTACTAATATTAGCGGTGATGTACGTCAAATTGACTGTTAAATGTAGTGGTGATGTACGTTGAATTGACTCTGCATCACTAGTGGTGAAGTACATCAAATTGAGAGCTAATACTAGTGGTGATGTACATCAAATTGACTCTGTATCACTAGTGTACATCAAATTGACTGGTAATACTAGTGGTGAAGTATGTAAAATTGACTGCTAACACTAGTGGTGATGTATGCCAATTTGACTACTAACACTAGTAGTGATGTACGTCAAACTGATTGCAAGCAATAGTGGTGATATATGTCAATTTGACTACTAACACTAGCAGTGATGTACGCCAATTTGACTACTAACACTAGCAGTGATGTACGTCAATTTGACTACTAATATTAGCAGTAATGTACGTCAAATTGACTGTTAAATGTAGTGGTAATGTACGTTGAATTGACTCTGTATTATTAGTGGTGATGTACGTCAAATTGACTGCTAATACTAGTGGTGATGTACATCAAATTGACTCTGTATCACTAGTGATGGTGTACATCAAATTGATTGGTAAGACTAGTGGTGAAGTATGTCAAATTGACTGCTAACACTAGTGGTGATGTATGTCAATTTGACTACTAACACTAGTGGTGATGCACGTCAAACTGATTGCAAGCAATAGTGGTGATGTATGTCAATTTGACTACTAACACTAGCAGTGATGTACGTTAAATTGACTGCTAAAAGTAGTGGTGATGGACGTTGAATTGACTCTGTATTACTAGTGGTCATGTACGTCAAATTGACTGATAATACTAGTGCTGGTGCACATCAATTCGAGTGTTAAAAATAATTGTGATGTACATCAAATTGACTCTGTACCATTAGTGATGATGTAACATCAAATTGACTGCTAATACTAGTGGTGATGTATGTCAATTTGACGTCAAATTGACTGCTAGCAATAGTGATGGTGAAAGTCAAATTGACTGCTAGCAATATTGATGATGAAAGTCAAATTGACTGCTAGTAATAGTGATGGTGAAAGTCACATTGACTGCTATCAATAGTGATGGTGAAAGTAAAATTGACTGCTAGCAATAGTAATGGTGAAAGTGAAATCGACTGCTAAAACTAGTGATGATGTACATCAAATTGACTCTGTATCACTAGTGGTAATGTAAACCAAATTGACATACTAACACCAGTTGCGATGGACGTCAAATTGACTGCTAAAGACAATGATAATGTACATCAAATTGACTCTGTATCACTAATGATGATGTACATCAAATTGACTCTATATCATTACAATATGTAGTAATGACTTGATAGCACATTGGCTCCGCATCACTATAATATCAATGACCTGACAGCAAAAATTAACTCTATATCACTAAGATACTAGTGACTTGACTTCAAGTATTCTCCACATTATTACAAGACCAGTGTGACTTGACAGCAAACCGACTCCGTATCAATTAAAACCAATTAAAGTAAAATCGACTCCCGTATCACTAATGATGCCTTAACAAAAAATTCTCCCCCTATCAATTAATGTCAAGTCTCCGTTAAATTGACTCCATATCGTTAATAGTACCGCTATCGGAGTCAATTAACCGCGAACTCTCCATTATCGACAGAGAAAGTCGATTCGACGTCGAGTCACCATTATCGACAATTAAATCACTTCAACCTTGACATTAGCACCGGTGGCATTAAAACAGTAGTCACCGGTTGAAGGTTAAAGATCCCAGAGGTTCCTCGGAAGTCCTCGGGAGTCTTCTTTACAGCGAACAAAAGGCGCGAATCGTTCAAAAGTTACTGGATCTTCCGACAAACCGGGCAGGAAACACGGTGTTCGTTGAGAAACAATCCTCCATAAATTTATCCGGCTTCAATCAAGCGACCCGTCGCGATCGACAAAGATCAAGAGCGCGAGAGAGGATCGAGGAGGAGAGAGTTGTTGACGATCGGCGGGACAGGTGGCGGCGGGACGGCCGCGGCACGGCGCGACGATAGGCGCCTTTATCGAACGAGATCGAAGATAATCTCGCCATCTTTCCCCTTTTTCTTTTTTCCTTCTCTCTCTCTCTCTCTCTCTCTCACCCTTTCTCTCTATTCCTCTTCCTCTCTGTTCGATGCACCCCTCTCGCGCTCACTGCCGACCGATCTCCTGTTGCTCTTGGCAGCCGTACGCATGGTTTACGTGGTAACAGCTGTGCTCGCACGCACTTTGCTCGCGCAAAACATCGCTAATGGACCGACAACCTCGCCGGAGTCAGCCCCGTTTACGCGTAAATATAGTGAACTCCACTCCTCTCGCCTTTCTTCCCTATTCTTTTTCCTCCACGGTTTCTTCCTGCTCTCTTTATCCGCGTTGTCACCGACTTTGTATCGCGCCGGCGACGCGATTTCGTTCCTATTGTTCCGAAACCGGCGCGTGTCGTCATTAGAATTGGATGAACGAGGATTCGACTGTGGGGGCACTTTCTCTTCTTCCGAAATAATCCGTGATCTTTATTCCCCTCTTTACTGTTCTCTTATAATTTGCTCGGTTTGTTATTTTCAGTTTTGTATTTTTCGTAGCTTGAAGTCGTTGCGCTGTTTCAAAGAAGAGCAGCGTCTTTCAAATTGAAAGCGTTAGTCAGAACGTTCTGCTAATCATCAGTCGCGTGTGCATTCGTTTCTATTGATAGGGTAGCGGAGTCGGTTACTGTGGGGTGACCGAAACATCGAAGATGTTCTAAATTTTCTTTTATTCTTAAATGAACGAAACGAAGGAATAAATATTTAATTGAAGAAATATCGATGAATACAATGTTAATTATGTGGAATGTTGATTTAATACGATGTTAATTTATCCAAGGCAATTGGCCACGCCACAGTAACCGGCTCTGCTAACCTAACCGACTGCCATTGCTGATAATTAGGCTACGGATTTTATGTCATTCATGACAAAAGTTTAAATATAACTTGAAATAGAAAATTATGAACGTATGAAAAGAATTTAATAATACAGTTACGCTATTTTCAGTTTATTAAAACGATTAAAAGAATTCCTAAATTTTCTTTTATTCTTAAATGGACGAAACGAAGAGATAAATATTAAATTGAATAAATATCGATAAGTACAATGTTAATTATGCGGAATGTTGATTTAATACGATGTTAAATTAATCAAGGCAATGCCAGGCCACAGTAACCGGCTCCGCTACCCTAGGCGACTGCCATTGCTGATAATTAGGCTGCGATTTTATGTTATTCATGACAAAAGTTTAAATATAACTTGAAATAGAAAATTATGAACGCATAAAAAGAATTTAATAATACAGTTACGCTATTTTCATTTTATTAAAATGATTAAAAGATATAATTTCTTTTTATTTAATTTTATTTAATTTTATTCTATTTAATAAATGCTAATTTTCCATAAAGATCCTGCAATCTATTGAAAATGCACTTCTAGATCTGCACCGATTTTTCATGTTCGAATTCAGAGACAACATTCGATTTTTTTTACGACAAATCTGCTTCGTCATTTCACAACAATTTGGCTAGAGAGGCGCGCGTAACTCTGGAAGAGGGTGGCATAAAATGGTGCGGCTTGCGCGGACATTGCGCAGAGAATGAAAACGCGTGCGCGATTATTATCTAGTCGGACAGTTAGCGGAATCGTAGGTTATAGGTCGTAGGTTGTGGATCGTAGGTGGCCGATACCGGGATAGATGGGTGCGCGCGTTGCCGCGCGTGTACACCGCTCGCGAGATCTGTGCCGAAGCTAAACATTCCGCGGAGCGTTCACCCTGGCATTGCTGTAAAAATAAACGGATCGCCAACGGTGTATATCCACCTCGTCCACGAGGTCTCCGTTTCATTTACGATACCAGTGAACCGAGAACCCTGCGTCGCTCCTCTTCCTGTTGCTCCCTCCAGCCGAGGCCTCGCACCTGCCCTCGTTGCTAGACGAAAGCAAACATCGATAGGAACGTCGATCAGAGAGAGAGAGTGAGAGAGAGAGAGAGAGAGAGAGAGAGACAGAGCGCGAGCGAGAGAGAGAGAGGGCGAGAGAGACAGATCGAGAGAGAGAGAGAGGGCGAGAGAGACAGAGCGAGAGAGAGAGCGTGAGAGACAGCGAGAGAGAGAGAGAGCGAGAGAGAAAGCGCGAGAGACAGAGCGCGAGAGAGAGGGCGAGAGACAGAGCGCGAGAGAGAAAGCGCGAGAGAGAGATGGCGAGAGAGAGAGAGCGAGAGACCGAGATCAAGAGAGAGAACGAGAGAGAGAGAGAGCGAGAGAGAGAGACCGAGATCAAGAGAGAGAGACCGAGATCAAGAGAGAAAACGAGAGAGAGAGAGAACGAGAGAGAGAGAGAGAGAGAGAGAGAGAGAGAGAGAGCTCGATTGGAGGACGCTGGGCCAGCGAGCACCAAGGCCTCCTTCCGACCTTCGTTCGCCTTTCATCCCCTTTTCAAGAGCATCGCCGCAAAATGCAAATTTCGCCGTCGACGAATTCTCGTTTCGGTTCAAAGCTTTCTTTCGACCGTTCTGTTCCCTTTTCTGCAGCCAGAGGCACAATGATCAAATACAATTTCGAACGTTTAGAAGGCGGATTCTCATGCGATATGAAAGCGATCCGCATCGGTGATCGATTGCAAGGCACAGAAGACGAAAGAAGCGACGTAAGTCTCGCTTCTCAGTGTTCTGGAAATTCGACATTTTTGTGATACTTCATTGTAAATTCAAGATCAATTGTAACTGTATCGCGAGAATATACAGTAAAAGAATAGCAATGTTATTAGATAATATAATATAATTTTTTAATATATAATTATTTATTATGATATAAATATATTTCATTAAATATGTTGCTTCGATTTGATTAAACTTAACATTTCAATTTGATTAAATTTATTACCTCAATTTTTTATGTTGTGTGACATGGAATTTATATTTTATAGTTGGTTTTCTTAGAATTTAGTTTTATTTCAATAAATTGAATGGTGATTTCTTTGTCGGATATGAAAATAAATTTGAAATTGTTAAATTTTTATTGTCTTTTCTAATTTATAGTCTTAGATAGTTACAGCAAAGAAATTCATTATATTTTAGTCGGTTTAAAAATTAGGGGTAATAATGTCAACTGAATTTAAGTGGTTAGTTAAAATTATCATCGTAAATTTAAGGGTTAAATTTCGAGTAGTTATAAAATTGTAAATTTTTTTATACATGTTTTGCTTAGAATTTACTTTTGTTCCAGTAAACTGAATATTGATTCGTTTGTTGGATATGAAATCAAATTGAAATCCTCAAATTTTTATAGCCTTTTCAAATCTATAGTCTTAAATAGTTACAGTAAATAAATAAATTATATTTAGTCGGTTTAAAAATTATTGGTAATGCCAACTGAATTTAAATAGAAAGTGGAAAGTTAACATAAATATGCGCAAATTGTAAATGTCAAATGAATCACCTATACTTAACACCAACTATGTCTACGATTTTTCAAAATTTTTCATTTTTGGCCGCAACTAAAAGGCTCCGATAAAAAAGTTTTCGTTCGAATGTCCTTTGAAAAAAAAAAAGAAGAAACTGCACGATCCCGAGTGCGTCGGCGCTGGATCGTTTATCGGAGGGAAGGTCGAGGAGCTCAAGGTCGCCGGAATGACAAACGTGTTACGTAATGGAAGCGATCCTTGGAGCCGACGCGACGCGACGCGACGCCACGGTTTAGTATCCCGTAACGGCGATGGTAACGACTGCCCGTAAAACGGTCTGCAAAAGTTCCATTATCTTTTTTTACGGATCCCTGACCTTGATGCTCGTCCGCAGCCCCGGAGCTTAGGACGTTGCGGGACGAGCCACCACCGCCGCTCGTAAAAGTGATTTAAAAGTGCAGCGTAAACGGCGCCGGATAGTGGACGATGTAAATGCGCCGGACCTGGTTTAGAACCGTGACCAGACGATCTAGGACTAAACTCCTGATAAACATTCATTGTATACGCATGTGGAGAAACAACGGCGAACTCCTCCGTCGCGATCATCTACCCAAGTCAGCATTCTACCAAAAAAATTGCCGACGAATCATCCCTTAAACTTTCCTTCGTTTTTCGCTGAATTGTTCCGCGTTATTTCCAGTAATGTAAACGTGAAAGTTTAACCCTTAGTCCGGGCCTTCAAGTAAAGTAATATAAAGTTGAATAAATATTTTAAAGTAAAATAAGATAAATATATAATTGATAAACAGAAAGTTGACTGGATTTATAGTGGCGGGCGTGCACGTAAGACCGCTTGAAAAAAGGATATAGGGCACTTTTTCTGCCTAGATATAAATTATTTTAAATAATAATGATTTTATATGTATTTCATATTTTATATATAATCTGTATTTATTTATATATACTGCATAAAAATCTGTCGCAGTTTATTCCTTGTAATAAAATGTATTCCTTCTAATAAACGATCATAGCACGCGTATTTAACGAAATAGTGATATAATATAATATAAAGTAAATAACTTAAGTGTGTTAACCTATAACCCTAATTAATGTACTATACAGGGAGTCCCATAATTATGTTAAAATCCGCAAGGGCTGATTCCTGAGATGATTTGAAGCAACTTTTTCCTTAGCGAAAATGCAATCCGCGGCTTCGTTTGCAAGTTGTTCACGAAAAACACTGGCCAATGAGAGGCGAGCTCGGCTAGCGCGAGGCAGGCGAGATCATCTGGTGCGAGGCGATCAAGCCAATGAGCGGTCGAAGCCCAGTTCCGCTGATTGACGCGACAGCCTAGCGCTAGGCGAGCTCGCCTCTCATTGGTCACCGTTTTTCGTGAATAACTCGCAAACGAAGCCGCGGATTGCATTTTCGCTAAGGAAAAAGTTGCTTCAAATCACCTGAGGAATCAGCCCTTCCGGATTTTAACATAATTATGGGACCATCATCATAGAGGGACACTAGTCTGCTAGACAACAATTAAAATGCTTTCCTTCGACTTTGCCAATACTTGGAATGACAAAAAGTTTACAAAATCATCGTTTTCCAACTTCTTTATCTAAGTCTAAAACGTAAATTTAAAAAATGCCATTCGCACTGAATATGCATACTGAAGATTCCACCGGAAACGCTCGACGTTGCTACGATTTTTAAATCGTTCAGTTCCATTTGAACAAAAAAAGTTACACCGTTTTACAAGCGCTCTTAAGCATATGAACGTCAATGTATTGGGTTGGCAACTAAGTAATTGCCGATTTGTTCAATGAAATAACAATTTTTTTTTACTTGGAATGAAGTTTAATCTGTAATGTATTTTCCATTTTGTTCGAAGACCTTTTGCCATCTCTCTGACAACTTGAAAATTCCACGCTCGTAGAAAGTCTGATCCTTTTCGGCCAAAAACTGAGTTAAGTGAGATTTTACAGCGTCATCATCGTTAAAAGTTTTACCACGAAGGGAGTTGTCCAGGGATCGAAATAAGCGGTAATCCGATGGCGCGAGATCAGGACTATATGGTGGGTGTAACATCGATTCCCAACCAATATCCATCAATTTTTGCCGAGTGGACAAAGACGTGTGCGGCCTAGCATTGTCCTGCTGGAAAATGACACCTTTACGATTGACCAATTCTGGTCGCTTTTCCTTGACCGCTGCATTCAATTTGTCCAGTTGCTAACATTCACGGATAATAAAAAATAACATAATAATAATAATAATAATTTTATAATATAACATTTACGGATATCATAAAAATGGGAGTGAGAGACATCTATAACTGAAATCGGCAATTACTTAGTTGCCAACCCAATAATTACCATTGCCACGTGATCGTCGAAATCATTCTCCCTGTTATGGGAGAACCTAACAGGGAGAATTTAACCCAAAGGATACAGCAATACCGTCGCCGCAGCTTCTGACGTTTCACCCGCTGCAAAAAGGTCAAAGGTCCGACGCTGTTCCCCCGCGACCAGTCGGCCAAAGTTCCTGACCTTCCCCGGTGTCTCGCGGAGCATCGGGCGGCTTCCACGAAAACGGCAGCGCGTCCCCCGCGGCATCGCGGCGGAAAGAATACGGCAGGCCCGAGACGTGCCAAGTGAGTCAGTGAGTTGGATGGTTCACGAAATTAGATCGCGCGGATTATACAGCGGCCGGCTGTTCGTTGCTGCATCGCTGTAACCGGCATCGATTCGCCCGTCCGACGTTTGCGCGCAGATGTTGCTAGTATACAAACTGCCGCTTCCAACACAATGCGGACCGCATTCCTGACACGTTACCCGAACCAGCGAGATCGAGGATCGTTTCCCGACGCTGTCGCCGACGAACCGGCATCGACAACGATCGCAAAACCACTCGTGACGGAATTGCAGAATCTCCGGATCGTTGCTCGATGGACCTGCGAGTGCGGCGGTCTGGAACAGAAGAAATGAATCCTTGGAATGTGCGGAAAATATGTACGCTATCGCGCATAAGTGCGTATTAGGTTCATTTGTTATTTTGGTCCTTTTTTTATTTATTTTGATTTCTTTCTTTTTATTGTGTCTCTTTTTGTATTTTTTACTTTATTTGTTTCGAACATTATTTTTACAACTTTTCTTACTTTTACAACAGAAATATTTTTTTCCAGCACTTTAACCAACAGAAAGACAATCGTTATGTGAGTCTGACTTTTTTATCTATTTAACAGTAGATTTACGGACACCGTCAAAATGGCGGATCACTAATTTCTTAATTTACTTATTTTACTTATTTATTCAATTGATATGTTGCTTACGGCAAATGTTACAATGACACTTGTTAAAAATCAGAATATATGTCTTATTGTTCCTTTTATAAATTAATATAAAACAGCTGTTTTTTGTGCTCCGTTCAGCGCCGATAATCGACCACTAAAATTCCCACAAATTCAGAGCAACTTCATCGATTAAACCGAAACTAGAAAGTTAATTATATTAATTGCTAATATAAAACAGCTGTTTTTTTGTGCTCCGTTCAGCGCCGATAATCGACCACTAAAATTCCCACAAATTCAGAGCAATTTCATCGATTAAACCGAAACTAGAAAGTTAATTATATTAATTGCTAATATAAAACAGCTGTTTTTTTGTGCTCCGTTCAGCGCCGATAATCGACCACTAAAATTCCCACAAATTCAGAGCAATTTCATCGATTAAACCGAAACTAGAAAGTTAATTATATTAATTGCTAATATAAAACAGCTGTTTTTTTGTGCTCCGTTCAGCGCCGATAATCGACCACTAAAATTCCCACAAATTCAGAGCAATTTCATCGATTAAACCGAAACTAGAAAGTTAATTATATTAATTGCTAATATAAAACAGAGCTGTTCTTTTGTGCTCCGTAAATCTAGCGTTAATAAAAGCAAAAGTTCGTTTGTCTCGGTGACTCTTAGCGGGTAGATACGAACAATAGATTTTATCTAGCTGCGTTGGAAGTTATTTATAACTCGACCTAATATTTGAACATTTGCATATTATTGTAAAATTGAAAATACAGTATAATAATACTAGTACTATACAGTACAATAATTGAAAATATAGTAAATTCTCTTTAATTGTTCCTCAGCTTGTAAACAAAAATGGACAATTTGGAAGGTGGAGACATAACCTCGCGGCTCGTGTTTGTAATTATTGACGATAGGCGACGATAAAAGCAAGCCGCCTCGTCCCAAATTGTCCAGTTTTGTTTACAAGCTGAGGGACAATTGGAGAGAATTTACTGTACCAATCATATTATTAGTACAACTTTTTATTACAAATTTAATCGAAAATTCCATCTCAGACGACCATCCAATGCCTATAAACGTCAAACAATATTTAAAATATGTACACTTGTTGAAAGGAAAAATCATAATTAAAATCGATTAGATGCCGTACGATATAGCTGAAAAGGGTGGTCTTAAAGGGTGGTTCATCGATGTGCCAGATCATTAATTCAGCAATTAATGCAATTAATAGACGATTTATATAATATAATAGACGATCAAATGGATCATTTGCGCGATTCTAGTTAAATTTCCAACGGGGTGGTTTACCAAATTAACAAATCAGACTCACATAACGATTGTCCTTCGTTTGGTTAAAGTGCTGGAAAAAATATTTCTGTTGTAAAAATAAGAAAAATTGTAAAAATATTGTTAAGAATTCTCTATATTTTGCAATTCTGTATAACACAATTCATCAATCCTTATTTTCGTAGTTTAGCGGGACTGTAGAAATATTGTGTTTTTCCGGAGAAAAGTAAACACCGTCTGCCTAGAGCGGTATAGGGAGAGCAACAACCCCATCGAAGTACTTCCTCGTTAATCTTCCTGTTATTTACGACACCCCGGCCACCCTCGTGGCTGCGGACTCGAGTTTCAGGATGTTCCGTTTGACACGCTCCATTCCTCGCGTTATGAATATCCGTTCCTCAGACACGCGCGCGACCAGCCGCGAGATGTTTTCTTCTCGGAGAAGGGCGCGCCGCAACCCTTCGAGCGAACCTTAACGCGTTTTATTAACCCTCGCTCGGCGGGAGCTGTGCCGCCGTTTTAACCCTTTGCACTCCGCTGTCCCCTCTCGTGGGACATCGTAATTCTAGCATATCACTCGGATGTCCCCTCTCGTGGGACATTAAAGTTTATTAGTGATTACGGGGAATTGAGTTATTTCAGCGCAACTTTTTCAGACATGCATGTTTCCCTGAAGTTTTCTCTTGAAATGGCACAAGAAATCAAATCAAAATATAGTAAAATTACTAAGATATATACAAGAAACGTCAGCGGGTTTTGACGAGAATGTGAGAGGCGTGCTCGCGACGATTCGAGCACTTCAAAGGCGCCATTTGAAAAGAGCGATAAGGCAAGTTCGTAGAAGAAAGATCGGTACGCGAACATAGCACGCACTGTATAGTGAGATTTATAATCATAAAATCTGGAGGAAAAGATTTTCAAAGCTGAACTCAGTCTGGTTTGAAGCGTCGAGCGGTATAGATAGATCTAACGAGTGAGAAAATCGGAAAAGTGATTCTTCTCATGGTAAATAAATTGTTTGGTAAAAGTTTTTTTGGTAAATATCATCTTGTGAGTTAGTAATAACAATTAGAAATTTTCAATCTATGTATTTATTCATATTTTTTATTAGAACAATGGCAAAACGTTCAAACACGAATGAGTCTCATGACACAAGTAGTAGCGAAGATGAGCTCCAGATAGACGTTTATACAGATATGTTAGAAAGACTAACTGTAGAAGGTTTTCTTCTACAGTTAGTCTATCGTTTTGATAGCAGTGATAGTGATATCGTCCAAGCAACAAGGCGACGAGAGAAAGAGTTCGCATAGATAGCGATTACAACAACAAAACAGAATTATAAAACAAACAATAACAAAATTATAAAAAATAAAATATTGATTTTTTGCAAATTTCTCGATTTCAGCCAATTCATATAAGTACAATATCATTATAATATGTTAGTTAGTTCCAAAACCATACTAAATAATACGAGGGTCTGTAAATGCCCGTTTCTGCCGAAAAGTAGCGCTGAGTAGCTGGTTGCCAACGTCCAGAATGGTTCGGAGTGCTAAGGGTTAACCGTAACAGTCGCTTTATTCTCTCGAAACAACTAAATGAATGAAATGAATTATGCGGACGAAGGTGAAACGGGATCCGAAAGAATTTGATGCAATTGCACAAAGTCATTTTTCCCTAATTCGCGCACAGATTGCGCAATTGGAGACAAGTTATTGTACCAGTCATATTATTAGTACAACCCCCAACCCTTTGCAGTCGGAGTTATTTGAATTCGAAACCCAGAAGATGCTTTCTGATCTGCAGTATTTTTATTTTACACGATTCAGTGCAGTTTATGCATCTGAAATTATTGTACTTGCCTATTAACAAGTACAATAATTGCAATTTTAACAGTTTCTTTAAATACAACAAATCTGATACTGTTACAATTATTGAATGAAAAATGGCATAACAATTTTTAGTGGCGCCTCAGACTCGCCGCTCGAGTGCAAAGGGTTAACCTTTTGCACAAGAAATCATTTTAACTGTAAATCTAAATTAATTTTTCTGATTTATGTTATTTCCATGTTATATGACAAAGTGCATTTTATGCATACGAAATTTATAGTTCTGCGACTCGTACAACAATTAGACTTTTAACAATTTTTTACGATCTAGACTTTTGTAATATAAAAATTATCTTGGAACGTGATGTAACAATTTTAATGGAGTCACCATTCGAGTGCAAAGGGTTAATTGCAAGTTTGATCGCAAATTCTATCTCAAATGGTCATACAATGCCTATAAACGCCAAACAATATTTAACGTATGCTCAATTTGTTGAAAGAGAAGATCATTGTAATTAAAATCGGCATAAAATTCATCTAGGTTTCGAGACTAATTCGTGTCGCGAAATGTGTTGTCAAATGGACAATTTCACTCGATTATTCGAACTTTTCGGCTCGTTTTTATAATCACCGATCGCCGACAACCATAAAAACGAGACGCGAGACACGGATAATCGTATCTCCTCTTTCCAAATTGTCTATTTTTGTGCGCAATCTGTGCGCGAAGCAGAGAGAAATTGCTATATTACCGCGGTTCTATTGAAATACAGTAAAGTCTCCCTAATTGACACTCAGACTGTGCACAAAAATGGACAATTCGGGAAGAGAAGATACGATTATTCGAGCCTTGCGGTTAGTTTTTATAGTTATCAATTGCCAATAACTATAAAAACGAGCCAAAATTCTCGAATAATCGTATCTACTCTTCCAAAATTGTCCATTCTTGTGCATAATCTGAGCGTCAGTTAGGGGGACATTACACAGTAAAGGTTAAATACTGTAAATTCTCTGCAATTGTCCGTCGACTTGTGAACAAAAATGGACAATTTGGGAAGAGGAGAGATACGATTATTCGAGCCTTGCGGCTCGTTTTTATACTTGTTAACAATTCGTAACTATTAGGTCTACCGGAAAGTTCTGTCTGATAATGTCATTGCAAATTTCGATAGGTATGCACATGTTGCTCACAAATTGCCATCATGCTGGCAAGAGGTCACAAGTAACGACGGAAATTATATTGTACAATAAATATTACTAAATTTATGAAAAATCTATTATTTCCTCGGACAGAACTTTCCGGTAGACCTAATATAAAAATGAACCGCAAGGCTCGAATAATCGTATCTCGTCTTCCCAAATTGTCCATTTTGGGGAACAATTTGGGCGACAATTAGGGAGACATTACTGTACCTCGAATATTTCGGTAGCTAATAAACCGAAAATATCGAAAATTTCGGTACCCGATAATTTCATCGACGCTTAAAACGACTATAAAAATTCTCTTCCGACCTTTCCACCGTTTCAAGTTGCATCGAAAACTGCAAAATCGCTTCGAAACTGAAACACCTATAGCTTGAAACAACAATTCCCTCGTAACAGAATTAACAAAACGCCGCGAATACCAGCTAATAAACCGAAAATATCGAAAATTTCGATACCCGATAATTCCATCGACACCTAAAACGACTATAAAAATTCCCTTCCGACCTTTCCACCGTTTCAAGTTGCATCGAAAACTGCAAAATCGCTTCGAAACCGAAACACCTATCGCTTGAAACAACAATTCCCTCGTAACAGAATTAACAAAACGCCGCGAATACCAGCTAATAAACCGAAAGTTTCGATATTCGATAATTCCATCGACACCTAAAACGACTATAAAAATTCCCTTCCGACCTTTCCACCGTTTCAAGTTGCATCGAAAACTGCAAAATCGCTTCGAAACCGAAACACCTATCGCTTGAAACAACAATTCCCTCGTAACAGAATTAACAAAACGCCGCGAATACCAGCTAATAAACCGAAAGTTTCGATATTCGATAATTCCATCGACACCTAAAACGACTATAAAAATTCCCTTCCGACCTTTCCACCGTTTCAAGTTGCATCGAAAACTGCAAAATCGCTTCGAAACCGAAACACCTATCGCTTGAAACAACAATTCCCTCGTAACAGAATTAACAAAACGCCGCGAATACCAGCTAATAAACCGAAAGTTTCGATATTCGATAATTCCATCGACGTCTAAAACGATTATAAAAATTCTCTTCCGACCTTTCCACTGTTTCAAGTTGCATCGAAAACTGCAAAATCGCTTCGAAACTGAAACACCTATAGCTTGAAACAACAATTCCCTCGTAACAGAATTAAAAAAACGCCGCGAATACCAGCTAATAAACCGAAAATATCGAAAATTTCGATACCCGATAATTCCATCGACGTCTAAAACGATTATAAAAATTCTCTTCCGACCTTTCCACCGTTTCAAGTTGCATCGAAAACTGCAAAATCGCTTCGAAACTGAAACACCTATCGCTTGAAACAATTCCCTCGTAACAGAATCAACAAAACGCCGCGAATACTAGCTAATAAACCGAAAATATCGAAAATTTCGATACCCGATAATTTCTTCGACGCTTAAAACGACTATAAAAATTCTCTTCCGACCTTTCCACCGTTTCAAGTTGCATCGAAAACTGCAAAATCGCTTCGAAACCGAAACACCTATCGCTCGAAACAACAATTCCCTCGTAACAGAATCAACAAAACGCCGCGAATACTTTCGCCCGAGCTTAATATAATTGCCCCGGGGTAAAAGCCCAAGGTATGTACCCCTCGGGCCGCGTAATTCCCGGCCGGAGGGCTCGTTCATCATGTTTTCGGCTTACATATGGGGACAAGATCTCGGCGATGAGCCGGTTTATTCTCGAGGCTGGCGCGAATCTAGGCGGTCACCGGACGCGGATGATCATAATTCAGGCGTCGACGGAATATCGGCCGGCACAACGGCCGCTTAATAACGCGGATTACATCGCCGCGGCCGCAACAAAGGGACACCGGATGAAAAACGATGATCGGGCGAGATATGACGACGCCTGGCACGGAGTTGGCGTCGGGTCTAGGAAGCGCGGCGAGCTAACAGCCGCGCCGCGATGCGATGCGATGCGATGCGATGCGCCGCGACGCGCCGCGCCGCGACGTTGCAGTTGTAGCCCTTAATGAGCCCAACATGGGGCGTGGGGGAGGGGGAGGGAGCAGGCTCGAACCTCTCCTTCGCTCTGTTTCTTTCGTCTGTCCGCGTCTGTCCGCGTCCATCCGCGCGCGTTCGCGGCCTCTCGTTGTCCTCCCCTTTCTCCTCCCCATCCTTCCACTTCTTCCACTTCTCGTTCGCCAGCCTCCTCCCCCGCATCTCGGCGCACACCCTCGGCCGCGTCGCCGGCCGCTGCGTGACCTGGATGGTGCCCAAACGAAATACCATCCTCGTCGCTGCCTTTTTTCCGCCCGCCATTTTGGAGAACCGGCCGGTCGCCGCGCGCGTCGCGTTGCTCCAGTTTGCCCGGGCCACCTCGGATAAACAGCTTTGTGCCTGTCACTTGGGATTAATGAACGTGCCGTGACCACGGTTCCCGAAATTTGTCGGATTCGCCCGTCCATCCGACCGCCGTCATCGGAATAAACCGTTCCTCCGTTCCTCGCCGTTCCTTCCCCGTCGACGACGATTCGAACCGGAGACTCGCGCCGGAGATTCCGCCGATGTTCGTACGCTCGCGGACGCCGTTCCTAATCGAGACGCGACGAGCGACGATCAAGCAAGTTCGATTCTTAGTTCTCGGTCGATTTTTCAGCGTTCTCTGCGAACGGAACTGATAGAAGCAATTTTCTTTTTTGGAGCGGCCGTGTAGAATTGCGAATTTTTTTGGGCGATGCACTGCGGTCGGTTTCCTCGCAAAAAGCGGTAGAAAATATATTTTTCGAAATTGACTTTTCTACGGTTCTTTTTTATGGGAACCGATCACTGTGCGATGGCTGGAAATTAATAATAATTCGTTGAATATAAACGAGCTCGATGCAATAGCAATAAAAGAATCAAAATTCTATCGAGCTCCGATTCTGATTCACGAAAATTTGTATTTTATTGTTTATTAATGGAACGGGCGAAATACGCTTTGGATTATGAAATATGATATACAGGTTGATGATATACAGTTCCACAATTATGTTAACACCGGGAAAGGGGTGATTCCTGTGGTGATTTGAAGCAACTTTTTCCTTTACAAAATTTTTCTCCGAGGCTTCGTTTGCGAGTTATTGATGAAAAACGCTGACCAATGAGAGGCGAGCTCTAGGCGGCGCGAGGCAAGCGAGATCACCTGGCGCGTGGTGGCCGAGCCAACGAGCGGTCGAAGCCCAGTTCCGCTGATTGCCCCGGCCGCCTAGCGCTAGGCGAGCTCGCCTCTCATTGGTCAGCGTTTTTCGTCGATATCTCGTAAACGAAGCCTCGCAGAAAAATTTTGTAAAATAAAAAGTTACTTC
Source organism: Megalopta genalis (assembly GCF_051020955.1). Lineage (NCBI taxonomy): Eukaryota > Metazoa > Arthropoda > Insecta > Hymenoptera > Halictidae > Megalopta > Megalopta genalis. Next base: position 6,253,201 of record NC_135013.1, on the reverse strand, counting down.
AAATGATCTAAGGAATCATCCCTTTCCCGGTGTTAACATAATTATGGAAAATATAACATAATCATGGAACACACTGTATACAGTGATTTGAGACGAAAATACGTAGTGTAAATTGTTCAGTTTCCTTCAGAACGAACACTACGATGACGTTGTTCATTAACTTTAGCTGCAAGTGAAGCGCTTTCTTCAAACTTTTTGATTATTCTTTCGATTCGCACTTGTTCGATGGACACGTTCCCCTTCCATATACTTTGTACGAAATTTTCTTGCAACTTCTACATAACATTCATCAAATTTCTAATAATTTTTAACGATATACATAACCGATTATCGAATCGGATATTCGACCATTTCTGTTCACCGCAATATTTCTGCTTGTCAAATAACAAATAACATGAGGCAATCTATTACGAAAAATTTAAATGTCACGAAATTTAAACACTCGCAGCAATAATTTTAGTAACGTAAGCTTTGAACGACGAATCGGCTGAAAACGTTATGCCAAGATCACGTTCGCCGAAGCGAACTAAAACTATAAATTTTGCAATAATTAAAAAAAAACCGTATATAACCCAGAAAAATAAACAATTAAGCATTTCTTCGGGTTCAGAATTAGCCTATTTTCAGGGAGTTTCGTGCCAGTTCACGGGACACTCGAAGCGTCTCTAATCCGACGCGCGGGAGCCGGACAGTCCTCCGCGACGGTCTTGATAGAAGAATGGCTTATGCTCGCGAGCAAACATAGTAATTTCGGAACTTGTTGACTCTGGCGGCCGATTCGTCGTCGATATTGCTCGGTTTTCGTCGGGACGACGGGTTCTCGACGGTGGCAAGTGGTCGTCGTCCGTCGTCGAACGATCGATAATGGCCGAGGTCTCGACCAGGAAACGATTCAATGCCAATGTTAGAGCGGCGTTCTCGAACGGAATTAACTTCTCTCGCGGGATCGCGTGAAAGCGCGCCCTGCACACGTCCGTCGATACTTGCCAAAACGGTTCTTCCATTATCCGCTTCCTGTCGCACCTCTTTGTGCGCCGCTGACGAATTGGCTGCCTTCCGGCCGCGCGGCCGCCCGATTCCCTCGGCGAATAGATGTTTATTTATTTTTAAATGATGGATGCCGATGATGCGCGACGACGCTTCCAACGGCATTCGCCGGTCGTTTGTCACGGATATCGGTGCGAACTAATGGCCGGCTATTTGGGGCCACTCGTGCAACGGGAATGTCACGCGACTCCGAAGAACGGCACCGATAACTGGATCATTTTGGGCAAATTTCTTTTAGGATTTTTCACGGCGATATTTTTGCGCAAGAAATTCTCTGCGTCGATCGTAAGACACGGTGACTGAATATTAGAAAGTTCTTTCTTCAATTATTTCGATAGATTGAAAATATAACATTGGCACTTCGAATTTTTTTCGCTTTTTTGTCACTTTTAATTTTTATACTATTTTAAATACTGTTCCATTTTTGTCACAAATGCATACGACAAATTGCCCGCATTAATTACAAGAAATTACAGCAGCCACGAAAACGGCACCGATAACTGGATTATTTTGTGCAAATTTTTTTTATTATTTTTCACGACGATAATTTTGCGCAAAATATTCTCTGCGTCGATTGTAAGACACGGAGACTGAATATTAGAATGTTCTTTCTTCAATTATTTCGATAGAGATTAAAAATATATGGCACTTCGAATTTTTTTCGCTCTTTTTGCCACTTTTACTGTTTATACTGTTTTAAATACTGCTCCATTTTTGTCACAAATGCATACGACAAATTGCCCGCATTAATTACAAGATGGAGCAGCCACGAAAACGTGTATTTCTTTTTTTTTTATCAGTTGGCTATGGCACCTCCCATATGTGTCGCGAGGATTAAACTGTGAACAAGCAAATATTAATAATAAAATTGTTAATTTTAGAAAATTAAACCTGTAAATAAAATTTTTGATCCAATGTTTCAACAGCAACATTTACTCTGTGTTTGACGAGTTTACTCTGACGTCATGCACAGAGTAAGTGTTATGGTTGAAATATTGGATGAAAAATTTTATTTGCAGGCTTTATTTTATGAAATTAACAATTTTATCACTAATATTATAAACGAGGAACACAGGAAAAACACACACTTGTAAAAGTTAAAAATTCAAATTGCTGCTGTATAGTATACAGGGTGTCCCAAAATTATGGTATTCCCAGGAAATTAGAGATTCCTGAGGTGATTCAAAGCAACTTTCTCCTCTACAAAAATTTTCCCCGAGGCATCGTTAATGAGTTATTGAAGAAAGAACGGAGGCCAATGAGAGGCTAGCTCGTCAACCGCGCGGCGGCCAAGCCAACGAGCGCGCGAAGCCGTCTAGCGCCAGTCGAGCTAGCCTCTCATTGGCCACCGTTCTTTCTTCAATAACTCGTGAACGATGCCTCGGAGAACATTTTTGTAAAGGAATAAGTTGCTTCGAATCACCTCAGGAACCTCTCACTTCCCGGAAATACAATAATTTTGGGACAGCCTGTATATATCGTGATTCGTTCAAAATATTCTAATCATCTTGAAATTTGAGAAAATGTTTTTGTTTTCACTAAAATTGCAATTTAAATAGCTTATGGTCGCTACTGTTTACGCACAACGAGTATACTCGTCGTGATACAAAATATTGCCATTTAACCATGACGAGTATACTCGTCAAACACAGCTGACCGGTTAATCTCGATACTATTTTAAATTATGACTACTCCATTTTGCCACAAATGCATCAAATCAGCTAATAATCTGCTAATAATAATCGAATTTTAAGCATTTACAGCAAAAAATCAAATTGTCCGCATTGATTGCAAGATGCAGGAGCCATAAAAACGTCTCTTTTCTAAAAATAAGCTTAATAAAACAATAACACAACATAAATAATAAACAAAAATAATATAAATATAAAATAATATAAACAATAAAATTTAGATTTTAAAAATATGTTTATTGCTACGCGTGGCCTACTAATAAATAAGCTTAATAAAACAATAACATAATATAAATAGAAAGATAATATAAATAATAAACAATAAAATTTAGATTCTAAAAATATGTTTATTGCTACGCGTGGCCTACTAATAAATAAGCTTAATAAACAATAATAATATAAATAAAAAGATAATATAAGCAATAAACAATAAAATTTAGATTCTAAAAATATATTTATTGCTACGCGTGGCCTACTAATAAATAAGCTTAATAAAACAATAACATAATATAAGTAATAAACAATAGTTATAAACAATATAATAACAATATAAATAATAAACAATAGTTATAAACAATAACAAATAATATAAATAATAAACAATACAATTTAGATTCTAAAAATATGTTTATTGCTACGCGTGGCCTACTAATAAATAAGCTTAATAAAACAATAACACAATATAAATAATAAACAATAATAATATAAATAAAAAAATAATACAAACAATAAACAACAAAATTTAGATTCTAAAAATATGTACATTGTTCCCCGTCACGAGTGCATAAAAATCCGCGGACCGCTCGCGACATTGTCGTCTCGCCGCAAAAGCCTGCTGCCGATGTCTGATAATTGACAGAGCCGCAGCCTGGGAGCGGATTAAGCAGTACGGTCGACGAGAAGTCTGTAAACAGGCGGCTGGTCTCGTGGATCGGGCCGCGAAGTGACGAGCCCGATGCGGACGCGATAAAGGTATCCGATACGGCGCGTTAATTTGTCTGTCGGCCGTGCCGAACTATGCGGCAGTTAGAACAACAGCTTAACGTCGTTTCTTGCATCGTTCGTGCGCGGTGGTGGGTGTCGTCCGGGTACAAGCGAGTTTATCGAGTCGTAACGGCTCCGCGCGGCGCGCCGCGCCGCGTTCCCGAGAAAATTGGGAGCTGCACGCGGCGCGGCCATTATTGCCGCGATGACAGCCGTTCACGCGATTCGCGCCGGTCCCCGACGCTGTGTACTCGCTTTAATGACTCCATAACTCGCGCGCGTATCAAAACGTGGACACCGGCGACCGGGAATCCGGCGGAGATCGTCGCGCGTTCCCTCCGCAATTATTGCCACTTCGCCGCGGCGATGCAAATTAGCCGCGCTCGCGAAACTGTTAACGACCGCGAGCGCATTTCGGCGAGGCTTGGAAACAGCAGCGTATCATCCTCGACGAGAATCGTCGGCGAGAACGTCGCGATCTTCCAGCGTTCCCGTTCCAGTCGAGACGAAGAAGCTTCGAAGCTCGATCGCTCACCGAATCGGCGCCCTTCGCGGGATTATTCTCCGCGAATCCAGCGAAGAAATCGAATGAAAGCTTCGCGAATTTGTTTGTCAGTTTCTGGAGAATACGTTGGATATGTCGCGTCCGCTTGCAGCCGCTCGTCGCGAAATTACAGCGATTTTATGCCGGACTTGTCGAGAACTTCGTCGAACGGAAAATCGCGCTTCCGAACCTGAGAATTTTTTAGCAGGACGGAGTAACGGACGCATCGAGTTTGCAGTTTGCGGATATGTTTGCCAACGTGTGGAGAACGCGCAGGAATTTTCTCGACGGCGTACAAAGATTCTTCTCGGAGTTGCAGGCATTTCGAAACGTGCGTCTCGGCGACGCGGGCGTAACACCTGTGACGCAACGTTCGGACCGAACGAGTTTCTGGATAGTTTGTGTTCCGAGGAAACAATGCAAAAGGGGACCTCCGTTTTCGCGAAGAATCGTAGAAGAATCGTAGAGCTTGAAAATATTTCGCGCTGGGAAGAGCGAGTCCTAAACGCGATAAATGCGTATTGTTTTGTAACAACGACGGTTACTGGGCTGTTAGGCATATATGTCTCTCTAATTGACGCTCAGATTGTCCACAGAAATGGGCAATCTGGGAAGAGGAGATTCGATTGTTCGAGCCTTGTGGCTCTTTTGTTATGGTTATCGATCGCCGACAACTATAAAAACGAGCTGCAAGGCACGAATAATCGTATCTTCTCTTCCCAAATTGTCCACTTTTGTGCACAATATCTGAGCGTCAATTAGGGAGACATTACTGAATTGAAGCCTTGCAGCTCGTTCTTATAGATGTTGACAATTCGCAACTATAAAAATTAACCCCGCAAGGATTGAATAATCGTATCGCCTCTTCCCAAATTGTCCACTTTTGTGCACAATATCTGAGCGTCAATTAGGGAGACATTACTGAATTGAAGCCTTGCAGCTCGTTCTTATAGATGTTGACAATTCGCAACTATAAACATTAACCCCGCAAGGATTGAATAATCGTATCGCCTCTTCCCAAATTGTCCACTTTTGTGTACAATATCTGAGCGTCAATTAGGGAGACATTACTGTATCCGAGCCTTGCAGCTCGTTCTTATAGTTGTTGACAATTCGTAATTATTGAATAATCGTATCTCCTCTTCCTAATTTGTCCACTTTTGTGCACAATCTGAGCGTCAATTAGGGAGACATTACTGTATTGGGCGGTTATTGGGCATATTGGGCGGTTATTAGGCATATTGAGCGATTATTAGTATCCGAGCCTTGCAGCTCGTTCTTATAGTTGTTGACAATTCGTAACTATAAAAATGAACCCCGCAAGAATCGAATAATCGTATCTTCTCTTCCCAAATTGTCCACTTTTGTGCACAATATCTGAACAACAATTAGGGAGACATTACTGTATTCGAGCCTTTCAGCTCGTTCTTATAGTTGTTGACAATTCGTAAGTATAAAAATGAACCGCAGAGATCGAATAATCGTATCGCCTCTTCCTAATTTGTCCACTTTTGTGCACAATATCTGAGCGTCAATTAGGGAGACATTACTGAATTGAAGCCTTGCAGCTCGTTCTTATAGATGTTGACAATTTGCAACTATAAAAATGAACCTCGCAAGGATCGAATAATCGTATCTCCTCTTCCCAAATTGTCCACATTTGTGCACGATATCTAAGCGTCAATTAGGGAGACATTACTATTGGGACATTATTGGGTGATCATATACTAGAGAGACATCATTGGGTAGTTATTATGCATATTGGGCGGTTATTAGGCATATTGAGCGGTTCTTAACACGTTCCGTGCCGAGCTTTTTTTACTCGAATCTTCACACTTTGATATTTTACTAAAACTTGATGTATTACGTGCAATTATTAATTCTCGTACACATAACAACGTAACAAAAACTTATCAACGCCCATTCTTGCGGTGGAAATTGATTCTTCGGTTCTAAATTTCTTGTAAACAATTTGTTCAGTTCACTAAGTAAACATGCAAGCGTGTACCATCGATGGTACACGTGGCACGGAACGTGTTAAACACATTATTTCATAATATAAACTACGATTCCAGCTACAATGTGCGCCGAGGCAAAGAATTTCATCTAAAAGTTCGCCACCGAAACATTTTTCTACCATCGGAAACTGTAAACGAGAAAACGACTGTCCGGTCTTTTGGACTCTTTCGGCGGTTCCAGTGTTAATCGAGGGGATCGTTCAGCGTCCCGATCGGACGTTCGATCGGGCCGATCGAGATTCGCGCGGAATGCAGCTCGCACTTGCGAACGAGAGCAGCAGAGGCTGCGGACGTACGGACATGGAACAAATTGGAATTGGCTATTTTTGCACATCCACATCAGAAGCGCAGATTGTCGCGTCACGAACCGCCTCGTTTCAATTCTGATATTTACGTTGCCCCTGCTAACTGGTTCGCCGGATTTATCCGCAACCTTGAGAATAACGGGCGCGATTTGTCCCGGCCGTAACACACGCTCGATCTCGCTGGGTGTTGCCCGCTGGGTGTCTCAGGAGGGCTCGGGACCGGGACTTCGGGAGTTGGCCTCGCGACAACATTGTTGCTGTAAATTGCCCGATTTCGAAACACCGTGACAGGGCCGCTCTACCGACGCGGATCTTGTTAACTCGTTCGCCGTTTTTACTCCCCCGCCTTTTTCCACGGACACGCTCGTTAACGGCGATTGCCACCGAAATTGTAGCAACTCGCGGCGGAATTCGACCGCCGAGTTTAACGTTTCTTGGAATATGCTTTTACAATTTCGAGTTTGTTCTTAATGCGAGCCTACTAATTTCACCGTTTTTTTTTTTTCGTTCGCGATATTCCCCGAGTCGTAATTAAGCGTCAAGAGGTTCTAATTAACCCTTTCCTTTTTATTGTTTGTTTCGAAAGTTGCGGCGAACCGAGGGTCATTAGCAACCTTGCAATTAGAGCAGTTATTTGATGCTGAAACTAGCGAGGTTTAAAGGCGACTAGCAATAATTGCCTCGTAATAATTAAAGGATAGAGCTTATTCAAATTTTTCATAATTTTTATAATGGATTTTAATGGAATGGTTTTAGTAGGGAAGCAGCTTTATGACTTCGATAATTATGAAATCGTAAATGCGAAATTGATTGATTTGACCGGCCGTGGTAGGTTTAGCGTGAATGTTCAGTAATTTGGTGCTATAATTGTTGAAGCATGTCAATAGACTTAAGAAACTTTGATATTTTATTGCGTAAGTTGATGTTATGCAATAATACGATGCTTCGATAATAGAAATTAATAGAATAGACAGAAATTCGTAAATGATAGAATAAACAGAAATTCATAAATGACAAGAATAAACAGAAATTCGTAAATAATAGAATGAACAGAATTTCGTAAATAATAGACTAAACAGACATTTATAAATGACAAGAATAAACAGAAATTCATAAATAATAGAATAAACAGAAACTCGTAAATGACAAAAATAAACAGGAATTCGTAAATAATACAATAGTAATAATAATAATAATAATACAGAAACTTATAAATAACAGAATAAACAGAATTACATGAATAATACAATAAACAAAAATTCATAAATGACAAAAATAAACAGAAATTCATAATTGACAATAATAAACAGAAATTCGTAAATAATAGAATGAACAGAATTTCGTAAACAATAGTATAAACAAAAATTCATAAATGTCAAAAATAAACAGGAATTCGTAAATAATAGAATGAACAGAATTTCGTAAATAATACAATAGTAATAATAATAATAATAATAATACAGAAACTTATAAATAACAAAATAAACAGAAATTCATAAATAACAGAATAAACAGAAATTCATAAATAATGCAATAAACAAAAATTCATAAATGACAAAAATAAACAGAAATTCGTAAATAACAGAATAAACAGAAACTCATAAATGCCAAAAATAAACAGAAATTTATAAATAACAGAATAGACAGAATTTCGTAAACAATAGTATAAACAAAAATTCATAAATGTCAAAAATATAAACAAAAATTCCTAAATAATAGAATAAACATAAAACGATTCCATCATCGTCGATCACGCAGGTCTAATTGAAAACAAGCAACGTCCAAGATGGCAGTGATAAACGAAACAACGAAGTTTCTGGGTATCGACAAGAGAACGCCAGCGAATGGCGAAGGGTGTCGGATGTCGTAATCGAACGTCCCTGGTCCGAAAGTTATCGAGCCGCGGCTACTAGCGTCGCGCGTCGGCTCTCCGGTCGAGGTCCCATGAGAAACGGCAAATTGTTTTGGAGCCGGCAACTCGGTCGCGGTAGCTTGACGAATGCCCGGCCGCTTATTCAATTTCACGCGCAGACGGCAGATTATTAATCGGTTGGGAAACGTAAACTCTGCGCGGAGTAACCGTGCGCGCGCGCGCGCGCGGTTAGATTCGGCGCCGCGCGGATAGGTGCGAAGATGATGCGCCCTCCGCGGCTTCGCTACTAAAATTACAGACGGCGACAGCTGAATAAGCCGAATTTGTCGAAAGGCACGGCTAATCGCTATCACACGCCGCCATATGCAGGCGGGGCCAACTGGACGACGGTGACAACCGTCGCCGGCGCCATTATTATTAATAATTGTGCGAGCTCTTTGACTCGACAGGGTACATTTTCTCGATTTGTTTTTTTTTCTTTTTTTTTGGTAATTGCGATAGTGGAGCCGGTTGTCGCAGAAAAGCCGATTCAATTAGCCGATTCATTGACCCTTAACCCTTTTAGTGCCGGAGGCCGATATATCGGCCCTCGATGCACTGGCGAAAAGTGCCAGAGCCGATATATCGGCCCGCACCTTGTAGCGTCATAAATAGATAAATACGTTATAAATAGTCTATAATTTCATTACCAGAGAAAAATTAGCGTCACTGTTTCATTCTCTATATTTTGTCCTTAATACACTGCTTTTTGAATTATGTAAATATTGCTTTTCGTTTGGTTTTTATGAACCTTTTTCTAAATCCTAGTAAAATCGTAAAATTCGGCCGGTTATATTCGCATAAGCACCTTTTTTTCGCCCGGCACTAAAAGGGTTAAATGCACGATTTTTTGTTTTCAATTTCTATTCGTCAAACTTTACTACAAAAATTTACTTTACTACATTGAGGAAAAAATAATGAAAAAATTGATATATTTAAGAAAATATTTTTTTATTGCAAAATTATCGTACGTTGCCAAACGGCTACAATGCGTATTTGGTTACCCGTTTGGCAACACGATGCATTCAAGGATTAATTGGCTTTCCTCCACTGACCTAATTTCAGAAAAAAGAAACAAATTGGGAAAAGTGTACTCTGTCGAGTCGAAGCTAGCGTCGACGTAGCGATAAATCACATGGGCGTAGGACTAGCACTGGGAAATTCGCAGCAACCCGAAATTTGGCATTTGAGGAGTAATTGGCTTTCCTCCACTGACCTAATTTCAGAAAAAAGAAACAAATTGGGAAAAGTGTACTCTGTCGAGTCGAAGCTAGCGTCGACGTAGCGATAAATCGCATGGGCGTAGGACTAGCACTGGGAAATTCGCAGCAACCCGAAATTTGGCATTTGAGGAGTAATTGGCTTTCCTCCACTGACCTAATTTCAGAAAAAAGAAACAAATTGGGAAAAGTGTACTCTGTCGAGTCGAAGCTAGCGTCGACGTAGCGATAAATCACATGGGCGTAGGACTAGTCCTGGGAAATTCGCAGCAACCCGAAATTTGGCATGTAAGGAGTAATTGGCTTTCCTCCACTAACCTAATTTCAGAAAAAAGAAACAAATTGGGGAAAGTGTACCCTGTCGAGTCGAAGCTAGCGTCGACGTAGCGATAAATCACATGGGCGTAGGACTAGTCCTGGGAAATTCGCAGCAACCCGAAATTTGGCATTTGAGGAGTAATTGGCTTTCCTCCACTGACCTAATTTCAGAAAAAAGAAACAAATTGGGGAAAGTGTACTCTGTCGAGTCGAAGCTCGCGTCGACGTAGCGATAAATCGCATGGGCGTAGGACTAGCCCTGGGAAATTCGCAGCAACCCGAAATTTGGCATTTAAGGAGTAATTGGCTTTCCTCCACTAACCTATAATTTCAGAAAAAAGAAACAAATTGGGGAAAGTGTACCCTGTCGAATCGAAGCTCGCGTCGACGTACCGATAAATCGCATGGGCGTAGGACTAGCACTGGGAAATTCGCAGCAACCCGAAATTTGGCATTTGAGGAGTAATTGGCTTTCCTCCAATAACATAATTTCAGAAAAAAGAAACAAATTGGGGAAAATGTACCTCGTCGAGTCAAAGCTCGCCTGGAACACAGAGAGATTATTTTCGATATCTTTAGCCTCAAAGTAACAGAACATTATATTTTTCATATATAGGAAACGATAATCTTAATTCAAGCTACTGTTTCCTAACGAGAAATATTGCCTCCTAACGTTAAAAAAGAGAGCAAAGGAAAAAATTAATTAGGTTCGTCGGGACATTGCAAGGAAAAGAAGCATATTTTCTGGCGTCAAATGTAGCGCTCAAAATGTTCAACTTCAAATTGTCGTATCTATTACAATTTATGATCATTTTTATTAATATTCCCACTTTCTAGGGTAATGGACATTTAACAAGCGATAAAAATTAGGTTTTTGTCAAAAAGTCACTAAAAACTGTGCGCCGGCCGTGCCGCGAGAGACGTAATCGTGGAACAGAGCGAAAAACGGGCGAGCTCTCTCGGACGCGGGCGAATCGGTAGCGGAGTTGGCAGGTCGGGTAAACAGCAAGCGCATTTACGGCTCGCGTCGGACGTCACGCAGTTCCGAGCAACCGCGGCGGGGCCGTTCGACATTTCACCCACGCGGCGCCGTTTATCGGAACGTGCCAGAATGGATTTTCGCGCGGAAACGGCACGCGCTCGCGCTCGCGCGATAAGGACGGCCGCCGATGACTATGAAAACCCGCCGGACCGAGGTATTTCCGACGCGGTTTCCTCGCCTACGATCCCGCGTGACCGCCGCCGCCGACGCCGCGACGTTCGTGTAGGCCGAAAGTTTTCACGGGCTTCCGCCTAACGACGCGTCCCAAGTTCAAGAACGAGACGTTGTCAATCTCGCCCACTGATCGTGTTCCTAGAAGCCGCTGTTTAGCAACCGGGACGATCATTATTCGAACAGTCGTCGCGGCGGCGCGGTCTGCCATCGAACAGAGATGCGATTCGTTTTCGAACTCACGGATGAAATCGGAGCTTTGCTCGCTGTTTTGTTGTTCCGCCAATTTTCATCGCATCAGAATTCGTTGGTTGAACTTTGGTGACCACTGTTTGAATGTAATTGATTTGTGAATAATTTAAAATAAATTGTTTATATATGTATGTACGTATATACGCGTATAAATTGTTTATTTTAAATAATGTGTATACGTATATGCACGTATAAATTATTTATTTTAAATAATGTATATACGTATATGCACATGTAAATTATTTATTTTAAATTATGTATATACGTATATAAACATATGAATTATTTATTTTAAATAATAATGCATATATATACAAATTATTATATTTACATTATATATATTATTATTATTATTATATATACATATATATAATAATAATATAATATATATAATGTAAATATAATAATTTGTATGTATATACATTATTATATATAATATAAATGCATTATTATATAAAATATAATTATTATATATATATATATATATTATTTATATATGTATATGTATACGAGTTCAACGTTTTACATACAGTTACTCACAAAATCGAGCGTACACCTTTTGAAACGCAATAACTTTTTTAAAACTGGACTAAGCGACTTGAAGTATTTTTAAATGATAAAGGGACTAGTCTACTAGACGATGATTAAAATGCTTTCTTTTATTTTTGCTATTACTTGAAATGCACAAAAAGAAAAATAAAAACAACTCTCATCTTTCAACTTTTGTTATCTGAGCTCATAAAAAAAGATTTTGAGAATGCCTCTCGTAGATCTCGGTAACTTCAGTTTTAATCAAGTTATTGCGTTTTAAAAGGTGTACGCTGAATTTTGCGAGTAACTGTACAAGAACTTCTTTTCCCTTCCATTGATTTATTTATTTTTCGACCATCGCTAATAACTGATACAATGAAAGCTGGTTGAGAATAAAGAACGATTTATTCTTCTATTTGTAATAAATAATTTATTATGTTTCCTTAGATGCGAGGATTAAAGTCTCAGAGGCACAATTTGCTTCGTTCGATTCAATTTCATAAAATGTGTATATATAAATAATTAATAATGTAATAATAAATAATTGTTCAATGTATTTTACAATAACGTTCCTCGAGAACTTGTCGAAATTGTTCATTCTTACACCCGGTGGACAATAAAAATCCTAGTGAATTAAGTACGGTTAAATTAAATGTTAATTAATTACCAAGTAATAACAAATAGTTATGATATCATGATAACAATAGTTATTAACGCATACGCGACTATCCTATTAATTATTTATCGATCTAAAACTTCGTTCAAAAACACATCGACGATGAATCTAACAAATTATTAAAAGTCGAATGCGCATAGCGGATCGCGTTGTTTTACGTTTTCACTTTTGAATAAAAAATTCCTGATTAGTAAAAGTTCGTTTCTGGGCGATCAGCGAGGAGCGAAAGCGTCGCGAACGAAGATTACGAGCGTTTCTGCAGCGCCGTCGTTGAAAGGGTTAACCGCAGGGAAAAAGGGACAGAAAGGTATCGGTCGGCCGCTTCTCGCATAGCGTTTGCCAGCGTCTGGCCATGTCGGGAATGGCGGAGGGGCGTCGTTCTGCCTTTATACCGTCTAATACTTCGGACGGAAATATCCGTAATGCAAGGACAGAGGCTGGTCTAGCCCGAGAGCCCTCGAACGCGAAAATCTCGGGCTCGCGGCCCGACGCGACGCGCCGCGCCGCGTCAGCCCGACCGCAATCTCCTACGACCTACGAGTTTCTCGGCTCCAATAAGGTCGACCTTGCACGAAATCTGTTGCAGTTTGTTACTTGTAATAAAATGTTTATTCAAACTAAACTAGTATACTCGCGTATTCAACGAAATAATGACATAATATCATATAAAGTAATGTTAACTTAAGTTAACCCTTTGCACTCGAAGCTATTTTAACTGTCAATCTAAAATAATTTCTCTGACTTATAGTATTTTCATTTTATGCGACAGAGTGCATTTTGTGCATACGAAATCGAGTCTCGCGACTTACAAAAGGCTTACACATTTTTAACAATTTTTTAAAATGTACTTAACATTGTTAATGTAAAGATTATCTTAAAACGTGATGTAACAAATTTTAGCGGTGCCTTAGAGTCGCCAGTTAACTTAGGTTAACCTAACCTTAATTAACGTACTATGCAAGGTGTCGCATAATTATGTTAACGCATGGAAAGAGGTGATTCTTTAGGTCATTTGAAGTCACTTTTTCCTTTACAAAAATTTTCCCCGAGGCATCGTTAACGAATTATTAGCGAAAAACAGTTGGCCAATGAGAGGCGCGAGATCAACTGGCGCGAGGCGGCCGGGCCAACGAGCGGTCGAAGCGCGGTTCCGCCGATGGACTCGGCCGCCTGGCGCTAGGCGAGCACGCCTCTCATTGGTCAGTGTTTTTCCGTTGATATCTCGTAAACGAAGCCTCGGAGGAAAATTTTGTAAAGGAAAAAGTTACTTCAAATGGCCTCAGGAATCACCTCTCTCCAAATGTTGGCATAATTATGGGACACCCTGCGTGAAAGTCTGTGGAACGAAAACAAGAAATGCACGTTGCTCTGCGGCTCGGACGATAAACAGAAAAACTCGACTAGAAAAAAGCTCGTCGAGCAGTTTGTGTATCGTTCGGAGTTAGGACCGAACGTTCTCCCGACGATAAATCTCGGTGGCATAATCGCGGGACGCGTTTATTTCGTCTGCGTCGCTCCCGAACGAGACGAACGGCACGGTTTTATAGGAAAACGGTTTTAGACGCGGCGATACATTGTTAGCCTTAGGTTCTCGAAAGGGTGTTGGCGGGGCTCCCCGTCTTGTTTTTCATCCTCGAAAAATAGAAATCGATGGTGCAACGGTTGAGAGTTCGTGGAGAACAGTGGCGCCGATTGCGCAATTCGATAAACAGATGGCTCCTCGAACCGAATTCCTAAACTGTTTTATTGGAGCTATTACGGTTCGGAAAAATCGGTCTAGGACAGTGGTGCCAGTTACTGTGGCGCTACCGTTACTTGTGGGGTAGCCGATTATTGCGTCTTTTGTTTATTTTCAAGCGTAACTAATTTTATATTCATCGTATAAGACGTGACAGATTTTTTTGTTTAAATTCAATTGATTATTTATTTGTTGGAATTAAACACGAAAAATACGGAGATTGTTAACTCTTTGCGCTTGAAATTAGTTTAAATCTAAATTCAAGAGCTACACTATTTCCATTTTTATGTCTTGTAACTCACAGAACTGTTACCATTTTAACAATCTCTTAAATATAAACAATAAAATCATTTAAATATAAATATAAACAAACTTGATAACGTAGAAATTGTTTTGGAAGATATGCATTTTCATAGCATTTTTTACGCCGATACAAATATATATACAAATAATTTTGCCACCTAATATTTTTGCTAATAAAAAGAATTTTTCTTTCATGAGGAAAAGATCGAATTGAAAAATCCCTGCCTCAATTTCAATTTTAGCGATAATTATTAGCACTACAACCGTCCAATTACTAATCCGAGTTCAGCAAAATTTGATTCGGATGACAAATAAGAGAAAAAAAATCAACGAATAAAATTATAGTCGCCGCCCTATTTTTATGAATTTTTCATACTCAAGGTCACGCAAAAACCCTAATATTACGGGTCGTCGGATTCGCCTTGACCTCAGCTATCACATAACACCAATAAAAATATATCATTCCATTTAAAAAAAACTTCGACGACCTTGAAATCTCAAAAAATATAACCCCGAACAAATTTTTTTGCCTGTCATAATATTTGCCCCTCTGAACCAAGTAATCTCTTTCTCTGACATTTTTTCCTATCACAAAAAACAAGCGAGATATGTTAGCCCTTTACACTCGAGTGGCGTCTCCGAGGCGACGCTAAAAATTGCTATATTATTTTCAAAAGAATTTTCACATTATTCATTATTGTCTGTATTCGATCAATTGTCGGAGAATAGAACTCTTCTATAAGAGTACGCGTTCGATTTCACATGTATCAAATAAAAATGGAAATACTGCAGGTTGAAACAACTGTCTTCATTACGGAATTAAAACCGTCTCGAGTGCAAAGGGTTAAATGCTCGAGTCAGTTGAGACACCCTGTACATAGACGGAATAGAAATTATTCTTTTGCCACAACTAAATCATTGTAACGCCTGTTAGGTTGTCTCGGTAAGCATTACGCGAATCGAAGCAGCGCGTCTTCTTCGACCCGTCGCGAACGCGGCGCGACGCCGCGAACTTCGTTTCGGTATTGCAAATTCGTTTCGTTCGTGCCAATCGGTCCTCGCCGCACCTGCCGTCGGAAGCGAGGCCGGTGGAACGCGGTCGGCCGAAGAAACGGCCGAAAGAATTAGTCAAATGCGTCGCCCGAGGCAATCTTCGACTTCGTCTCTCGAACACGCATACACATGTACTCTCCGTAATGTACTTCGCCGGTGATCGTTTCTGCGCGCGTCACCTCGTCTCTCGTGTGTTGCGCCACGTCCAAACACGCTACGCGACGATAAACAATTTCTAGAACTGTTTTGTTTTTTTACGATCTTTGCCACTTGCTAGATAAAATACGAGATAAGTGTGCGAGATAGATAAAATACAAATTGAAAGTCACGTTCAGTTGACAGTAACGTAAGTAGTTATTAGGCTCATTTGTTATTTTGGTTCTTTTTCTTATTTATTTTGATTTCTTTACTTTTTATTGTATTTTTTTGTATTTTGTATTTTTAATATAAGTGCTTATTAGGTTCATTTGTTATTTTGGTTCTTTTTTTTATTTGTTTTGATTTCTTTACCTTTTATTGTATTTTTTGTATTTTTTATTTTTAACGTAAGTGCTTATTAGGTTCATTTGTTATTTTGGTTTTTTTCTTATTTATTTTGATTTCTTTACTTTTTATTGTATCTTTTTGTATTTTTTATTTCTAACGTAAGTGCTTATTAGGTTCATTTGTTATTTTGGTTCTTTTTCTTATTTATTTTGATTTCTTTACTTTTTATTGCATTTTTTGTATTTTTTATTTTTAACATAAGTAGTTATTAGGTTCATTTGTTATCTTGGTTCTTTTTCTTATTTATTTTGATTTCTTTACTTTTTATTGTATTTTTTTGTATTTTTTATTTTTAACGTAAGTGCTCATTAGGTTCATTTGTTATTTTGGTTCTTTTTCTTATTTATTTTGGTTTCTTTACTTTTTATTGTATTTTTTGTATTTTTTATTTTTAACGTAAGTGCTTATTAGGTTCATTTGTTATTTTGGTTTTTTTCTTATTTATTTTGATTTCTTTACTTTTTATTGTATTTTTTTGTATTTTGTATTTTTAACGTAAGTGCTTATTAGGATCATTTGTTATTTTGGTTCTTTTCCTTATTTATTTTGATTTCTTTACTTTTTATTGTATTTTTTGTATTTTTTATTTTTAACATAAGTAGTTATTAGGTTCATTTGTTATTTTGGTTCTCTTTCTTATTTATTTTGATTTCTTTACTTTTTTTGTATTTTTTTGTATTTTTTATTTTATTTATTTCGAACCCTTATCTATTTAACACTAGATTTATGGAACCCGTCAAGATGACGGGTCACTGATTTTTTAATTTACGATTATTCGTATCGTAAAGTTATATTTATCAGTTATTTATTCAATTTACTACTTACTCACGGCAAATGGTACAATAACACTTGTTAAAAATCACAATAAAAATGTCCTATTGTTACTTTTATAAATTAATATAAAACAGCTGTTTTTTGTGATCCGTTCAGCGCCGATAATCGACCACCAAAGTTCCCACAAATTCAAAGCAATTCAATCGATTAAACCGAAACTAGAAAGTTAATTAATTTACCATAGTGGACGACATTAGAACTCTTTCGAAACATCTTAGTTATATTCAGATTGTTCGAATATATTAAAATGAAAATGTAATTTCAAAATTGATGAAAAATTAAACAAATTAAATAATAATATAAATGCTCATTAAAGGACCTCTAAGGGAAATTTTCACCATCTCAATCGTCCTTTATCTGTTGACCGATCGTAGGCTATCGGGCGTCACAAGACCAGCGTAACTTTTTCAAAAAAGATTCCGTCAACTTTGAACAGCAGCGACGCTTCGATAACAGGCTATCGGGATTTCGCTGTTTTCGCGGAAGGTGCGAACACGTCGAGAACACGGGCCGCTCGCTCCTAAACCAGTTCCAGCTCGTAGTTAAGACGTTAAAGGTCCGTTTCTTGCCGCGAAGATATTCGATCTCTAGAAACGTGCCTGAACCTATAATATCGGCCTATATTTACGTGCTCGCGCGCGCCGACGCCGCGCCAGCGCGGACTTTTATTTTCGATGAATACACGCGCCGACTTCGATCGGCCCCGATTCCTTCCTCCAACCCTTTTTTTTCTTACCCTCGGCTCCTTGCGATGGGTCGAAACGGAGCATTTTTCTAGATCATTCGGACTTTGCGAGTTGCTTCTGGATCAACGAACCTGTCCGTTATTATAGTAAATTCTCCGTAATCGACGCTCAGATTTTTCAAGGCGACTAATATGACGGAGATTTCGAGGACAAAGAGAGGAGGCGTTTTTTCTGGAACCCGCTAGATGACTCATTGATAAGGCTATTCTAGCGGGCCCTTGCCTTAGACGTCGGAACGCGGAAGGATGGACGAAGTTTGCATACAGGATGTCCCAAAAATGTCAATATGGAAATAGGGGGTAGCTGGTGTCATTTGAAGTAACTTTTTCCTTAGCAAAAATGCGATCCGCGGCTTCGTTCGCGAGTTATTAACGATAAACATCGACCAATGAGAGGCGAGCTCGGCTGGCGCGAGGCGACCGAGTCAATGAGCGGAACTGGGCTCCGCGCGCTGGCTGGCTGGGCCGCCTCGCGTCAGCCGTACTCGATTCTTATTGGTCACTGCTTTTTCGTTAATAACTCGTTAACGGTGCCTTGGAGAACATTTTTGCAAAGGAAGAAGTTGCTTCAAATGATCCGAGGAACCCGCCGTTTTCGGATTGCGAGACATTTCTGGGACACCCTGTATATAATAAATATAGCGAATAAAAATTCTTTCGGACTCTATTGGGATTCTTTCGGACGTACAACAAAATTGAAAAGAAGATTAAATATTTTAGAAAGGTATTAACCCTTTGCACTCGAGACTATTTTAACTCCAAAATGAAGACATTTGTTTCAATCTGCAGTATTTTCATTCGCTATGATTCTTTTTATTTGATACATATGAAATTGAACGTGTACGCTTATTAGAAGGCTTCTATTATTTGACAATTTATCGAATACAGACAAATTGAATATTGTGGAAATTCTTTCGAAAATAGTGTAGCAATTTTTGGCGTCGCCTCAGAGTCGCCACTGCAGTGCAAAGGGTTAAACCATTGACTGCCAACTACGAGATATCTCGTAGTAAGCGTCTGTACCAAAACTGTCAGCTACGAGATATCTCGTAGTGGGTGCTGCAAGTTTAGATCGGCAACAAATGGCTGTTTGAGTTAGGAACTATTAGAAAGGATGAATGAAAAATGTACACAGGGTGTCCCAAAAATGTCTCGCAATCCGAAAGTGATGGGTTCTTCAAGCCATTGGAAGCAACTTTTTCCTTTACAAAAATTTTCTCCGAAGCACCGTTAACGAGTTATTAACGAAAAACAGTGACCAATGAGAGGCGAGCTCGGCCGCCTCGCGTTAGCCGTACTCGGTTCTTATTGGTCACTGCTTTTTCGTTAATAACTCGTTAACGGTGCCTTGAAGAACATTTTTGCAAAGGAAAAAGTTGCTTCAAATGATCCGAGGAACCCGCCATTTCCGCATTGCGAGACATTTTTGGAACACCCTGTAGAAGAAGACCGATCCCCGATATCTGTTTGTCCCTCAAGCCACTTTCGATTCGCGGCGACACTTTACGTCGCGGCCTAAAATTAACGATCGCGTCCGTCGATGTACACCTGACGTTCGCCAGTGGCGCTTTTTTCGTTCCTTTTTTTCGGGCCGGACGGGACTGCGATCGACCGGCGGAACAGCGATAAAGCGCATTATCGAGCGTATTTACCAAGCGAACGAACGAACGATCGTCCAGGAAACGAACCGAGAAAGCTGTCGAACCTGTGGGGAGGAGGAGGAGGAGGAGGAGGAAGGCAACGGTGAAACGGTGGTCCCAGGGGCGCGCGGGATCCCCTCGTAATCGTTTCTTTCGGCCTTTCTTTCGGCCCCGCGCAATTTTCTCGGCCGGGGAACATAATCGCTGCTCGCCGGGAGACTTTTAACGAATCGGCAGGACGCGACCGATCGCGGTACGGGGCCGTTTATCGCAATTATCGCCGGACGTCGTTCCGACTGTCCGCGACGGCCATCAAACGCGTTCGAAGCGAATTAATATTTGCCCTCCGTCGCCGCCGACAGCGTTCTTTTATTCGCGTTCGGCCCCGGTCGCCCTCCCCTCCCCTCCAGGGGGAGGAGCGGGGCCCGGTCGCGTTAATTCCGATCCACGGATCGCCGCGGATCGCTTCCGGCGATCGATATGCATCCAGAATTGCGGTCGCGGCGCAAAAAGCGGCGGGGCACGACGGCGTGTATGCTTAAAATATCGCGCGAAAGCCGAGTTCCTCTCGTCGGATCATAATCGTCCGTTTTAATCGGCCGGGAAGAGGGGCAGTTTTTATTAGCGGCGCAATTTAGGGACGGTTTCGTTTGCCGTTTGCTCGTAAAGAAGTTAAGTCGTGCCTCTTCGTTTGTAGACGTTCGCGGCCTCTCAGTCAACGATCTCGCGTTATTTCCCTCCCCCCCCCCCCTCCCGCGCTGGTCTTGATCCCTTCCTGTCGACGCGGTTTTTGAAGTCGCTGCCATGGCGCGGTAAAGCTACTATTGTCGGCGGAATTATTCAAGAATGACTGAAATGAAAACGGTTGTTCTCAAAAATTTTCTGCGATCAACATCATTCGTGACAAGTTGATCGTTGTGGGAATATAAGGTAATCGATGTGGAATGTGACGACGAAAGATCAGGGAACGAAATGATTAGAAAATTGCGATTTTTTAATAGTTTTGGTTACGAGCATGGATTACGAGCGACCGAAATTAATAATATATTTATCAATGAGAGAAATTGTTATAATTATATCAATTATTATTAAATAGTGCAACTTTTATAAATAATAGTCACTCGATTATGTAATAAATTGTTTGTTCATAAAATAATAATAGCAATAATAATAGTAATAATAGTAATAAATAATAGTAATAATAGTAATAAATAATAATAAATAATAGTAATAAATAATAATAAATAACAGTAATAAATAATAATAAATAATAGTAATAATAATAGTAATAATAGTAATAATAGTAATAATAATTATAGTAATAATGGTAATAAATAATAATAAATAATAGTAATAATAATAGTAATAAATAATAATAAATAATAGTAATAATAGTAATAAATAATAATAAATAATAGTAATAATAGTAATAAATAATAATAAATAATAGTAATCATAATAGTAATAACAGTAATAATAATAGTAATCATAACAGTAGTAATAATAATAGTAACAATAATAATAGTAATAATAATAATGATAATAATAGTAATAATAATAATAGTCTAAAATTAGGCGTTACAATAACAATTTAATGTACAACACGATTTTAGTCAATGAAATAATTGTCATCCCGTCATATAAAATCGTCGAAATTTACCGAATGGAAGGCCAATGATTCGCGCTCCTAAAAAATTCCCGAAAAAGCCGTGGTCTTTTTAAGCTGCAATATCGCGGGGCAAGCTTTCGGGGCGAATTTCGAATGAAATAGGCGGCCGAAATAGGCGGCGAGAAAATGAACCAGAAAAGTATCGGTTCGCGGACTATGCAAATGCACCCGCTGTAACAAGCGCGAAGCAGTGTGCGAAGATTGCACTTTTTAGCGAACAGTGCAAACGACTGCGCCCCGGCTATTTAAACTCGGCCGGGATCGCCGCGCGCGAAGTTAAGCGCCGGCCAGTTAAGACATTATCTCCGGACATTGTAAAAACGTCGCCGTTGCGAAACCGCCGTGCGAAACTCTTTTGTCGGGCCCGAGCCGCTCCTCGTCCCGACCTTTCTTATCGTCCCGGCGAATTCAATTTCACGCTCGTTATTTGAATCCACCGCGGCGGGATCGGCCGCTAAAAACGGCGGCCCCGCTTCCCGGCTATACCCACAATGCTCGCGAGCATAATAGCGCCGTTATGCGCCTCGGACGGGGCGGGTTTTTGTCGTTCGTTCGCTTCTGTTTTAACCCTTTGCGCTCGAAAACGTTTTCGCACGATATCTGCGAAAAAAAATAGTATTTCCATTTTATTTACTCGTTGCATTTCGTGCATGGGAAAATTGAACTTTCTCACTCTCGTATAGCAGTTACATTTTTGATAGTTTTTTTTTTAAATACGAACAAATACGACGATGTAATAATTATTTTATAGTTTTTAGCGGTGCCCTAGCGTCGCTGCTACATCGTTATTATTTTCTGTCGCTGTAACAAAGGGTTTATTCGGTCCATAAATGTGTGAAGTTACTATTATTATTTATTATTATCTTGCACGCATCTGATAATAATAATTATTTATTTATTTATTTATTTATACGGGTGAAAAAAACCTTTTATCAGAGAAGAAGAAATAAAATGAATGGGATTTTATATAGCCGTCGCACAATAAAAAGAAATTGAAATATAAAATCTTTCTTTTTATTTCTTCTTCTGTGATAAAGGGTATTTTTTACTCGTATACGTGAATAAATAAATAATTATTATTATCAAATACTTGCAAAATAATAATAATAATAATAGTAATAATCTCTTTCTATGTATATATATAAAATATTGAACGAAGTAAGAGAAAAAATAAGAAAAATAGTAATAATAGTATCAAATAATAGAAATAATATATAAACATATAGCATAAATATAAATATTAATAAATATAGTAATATAATATTATTATAAATTTATAATAATAATGATCTTTTTCTATGCATATATAAATATTGAACGAAGTAAGGGGAAAAGTAAGAAAAATAGTAATAATAGTATCAAATAATAGAAATAATATATAAACATATAGCATAAATATAAATATTAATAAATATAGTAATATAATATTATTATAAATTTATAATAATAATGATCTTTTTCTATGCATATATATATATATAAATATTGAACGAAGTAAGGGGAAAAGTAAGAAAAATAGTAATAATAGTATCAAATAATAGAAATAATATATAAACATATAGCATAAATATAAATATTAATAAATATAGTAATATAATATTAATATAAATTTACAATAATAATGATCTTTTTCTATGCATATATATATAAATACTGAACGAAGTAAGGGGAAAAGTAAGAAAAATAGTAATAATAGTATAAAATAATAGTAATAATAATAATAATAATATATAAACATATAGTATAAATATAAATATTAATATAAATATGTTAATATAAATATATAATAATAATAATCTTTTACTATGTATATATATAAATATTGAACGAAGTACGAGGAAAAGTAAGAAAAATAGTAATAATAGTACAAAATAACAATATAATAGTATCTAAACGCTTTTAGATGATTTTTTTTCTAGAAGCAATGTCGAAGCTAGATATCGGGAACACCGTGGAATGGAATATTCTGACAGCAAGAGAGATTCTTTTTTTTAGCACGCCACGTCTATTCCCGTAATCTTAACATTGACTTTGAAACAGCGCTATCTCGTTTATAGCGCCGGCAACAAAGCACTGCCTGTTGTTCACAGGCAGCCCTGCATTTTCTCCAGGCTTCCATCGGTCCAGCGCACAGTACATATATTCTGATTCCTGTGAAAAACATCTCGACGTCCGCGAAGAGTTATGTCTCGGCCGTCGAGGGGTGACAAGGAAGAGCGAAAACGGCGCGAAAGGACGCGAAGAAGCTTTTTGAAATAGATCGAATGAATCGAACAAAAGCTTGCTATATATATAAAAATACACGTATGTATATATGTGTATATGTGTATATGTATACGCTGCGTCGCCTTGACTCGCGTAAATTCGTGGCTTTATTGCGCAACGTCCTCTTCTTTGCGCAGAAAGACCGCGGATCTTTGCGCGAACTCTTCCTCTCGCCTTAATTTCAAACACTTTCGAGGAACTGTTTCCAACACGACTCGAAATCGAGCAGAATTTTTCCTTCAAATCGCTTCGAATCGTTCTATTTTTCATGAGGTAATTTGAAGTAATTGAAACTCACGAGTTTGCTCGACGAAAAAGAATTGACGAATTCAAGGTTATAGTTTTTTTGCGAATAATTTGGATGTTGGCTTATCGACGGAGTATTCTTAAGTTTAACAATTAGAATATACCGAAATAATTGAGAGAAAAAAGTTATAATTTGTCTATTTTCGTATATTATGTAGAAAATGAAAAATTTATTGTAAGAAAAAAATAATGAAAGTAGACAATAATAACAGTAATAATAACAACAATAATAATAATAACAAGATCAATAATAACAATAATAATGATAATAATAATCTTGATAATCTTCAACTTTGTACGTTTCAAAAATAAAATAATAATTCCAAAAATTCAAGAATTTCATAAAATTAATATACAAGAATATATTCTAATTCCAAGCTTGAAATTAAATATATAACTATAACTATATAATATAATATAATTAACTATATAACTATAACTATAACTATATATATAGTTATATCATACTATTAATTAACTGTATATATATAGTTAATTTCAGCCTTTGAATTAGAATATATTCTTGTATATTAATTTTATGAAATTCTTGAATTTTTGGAATTATTATTTTATATTTAAAATGTAAAAAGTATATTAATTTATATTTAATATATATATTAAATATAAATTAATATACAAGAATATATTATATATATTATATATAACTATATTATTAACTGTATCATAATCAATTATATCATATACATATATCCGTGCGGATTAAGAAAAGCGTCTTCCGGTACGCGTGCGTTAGCGAGAACGTGTACGAGAACAACAAAAAAATTGGCAATTTGAGTTCCATTATTCGTTCATAAGAGAACAGTGTAATAAATAAAATTGATAATAATAATATAATAATAAATATAATGTATATAATAATATATATAATAATAAATAAAATCAGAGGAATTTGAGGACATTCTTAAATTATTTGCAACTTATTACAATTATTACAGGAAAACAGACACTTGCAACTAATTTAAGTATCTTATAATCGCCTGAAGCAATTTCTATCTCGCAGAAAATTCCGCAGTCTGGTAACAACGCCGCGTATTATTTATTCGAATATTGTTCAGTTATTCGAAACATCGCTCGCATTCGTCGAAACGAACTATCCCGCCATAGACGCGACCGCACGAATTTACGACACAGTCCGCGCTAAATTCTACGCGCCGCGTGTACTTACCCTCTCCCGCTGTCTTTTCGACTCAATAAAAACGCGAACGGATCGTCGTCGGTCGCCGAGAGAAATGGTTCCCGAATGGCGCGCGCGCGATGGTTCCGTTGCTTTCGCGAACGCCGTCGGGAAAAAGTCGGCCGGGACGGTTGCGTCACGCGGAACAAGAACCATCGGGGCCCGTAAATTCCCGTCGAAATAAAAGTGCGAGAAACTTTCCGCGTTATTTCGGCGCGTGGGCGCGCTCGCTGTCCGATGGCGCGGCGCGGTCGCGTTTCGGCGGATCCGGCGTTCTGATGCGGCCACCATTGTGGCCCGAGGGAAAACTCGCTAAATATAAGCGAGCGAGAAGAAGCGGAACGAAGAGGCGAACGAGAGCCCGACGGGGACACGCGAAACGGATATTAAAACTAGAATGATGTATCGCCGCGAGGGTCGAAGTGCCAGCCGACCTCATCCGCCCTCTTGTCGGCTGGCAGCAATCCACGTTTTCTCGAGTGACTCACGATAAGCGGGTCGCAACCGTTCGGTTAGTCTGTCCCGCCGTCTGTCGATGCTTGTTACACGCGCGTAACAAGCCTAATCCCGTCGCGTCGCAGCGACGATCCAAACCGCGAGCCGATATAATCGAACCAGAAGTTCGGCTCGCCGCTCCTTCCTGGCCGCGCCTTCTGCCAAGCGGCGTACAGTAATGTCTCTCCAATTGACGCTCGGATTGTCCACGAAAGTGGACAATTTTGGGAAGAGGAGATAGGATAGTTCGAGCCTTGTAGTTCGCTTTTATAGTTACGAATTGTTAACAACTATAAAAACGAGCTGCAAGGCTCGAACAATCGTATCACCTCTTCTCGAATTGTCCATTTTTCTGCAGATTGTTCACAAAAATAGAGAATTTTGGAAGAGGAGATACAATTATCAAATTGACGCTCGGATTGTCCATGAAAATGGACAATTTTGGGAAGAGGAGACACGATTATTCGAGTCTTGTAGTTCGTTTTTATAGTTACGAATTGTCAACAATTATAAAAACGAGCTGCAAGGCTCGAACAATCGTATCACCTCTTCTCGAATTGTCCATTTTTCTGCAGATTGTTCACAAAAATAGAGAATTTTGGAAGAGGAGATATAATTATCAAATTGACGCTCGGATTGCCCATGAAAATTGACAATTTTGGGAAGAGGAGATACGATAATTCGAGCCTTGTAGTTCGTTTTTATAGTTACGAATTGTCAACAATTATAAAAACGAGTTGCAAGGCTCGAACAATCGTATCACCTCTTCTCGAATTGCCCATTTTTCTGCAGATTGTTCACAAAAATAGAGAATTTTGGAAGAGGAGATACAATTATCAAATTGACGCTCGGATTGTCCATGAAATTGGACAATTTTGGGAAGAGGAGACACGACAATTCGAGCCTTGTAGCTCGTTTTTATAGTTACGAATTGTTAACAACTATAAAAACGAGCTGCAAGGCTCGAACAATCGTATCACCTCTTCTCGAATTGTCCATTTTTCTGCAGATTGTTCACAAAAATAGAGAATTTTGGAAGAGGAGATACAATTATCAAATTGACGCTCGGATTGTCCATGAAAATGGACAATTTTGGGAAGAGGAGACACTATTATTCGAGTCTTGTAGTTCGTTTTTATAGTTACGAATTGTCAACAATTATAAAAACGAGCTGCAAGGCTCGAACAATCGTATCTTCTTTTCTCAAATTGTCCATTTTTCTGCAAAATCCGAGCGTCAATTAAGGAGACATCGCTGTACAGTAATGTCTCTCTAATTGACGCTCGGATTGTCCACGAAAATGGACAATTTTGGGAAGAGGAGACACGATAATTCGAGCCTTGTAGTTCGTTTTTATAGTTACGAATTGTTAACAATTATAAAAACGAGCTGCAAGGCTCGAGCTATTGTATCTCCTCTTCTCGAATTGTCACGAAGGTTCTCGTGATTTGTCATAAAGTCAAGGTCTCGTCGGCACGAAATTGTCGCCGGTCTTCGAATATGAAAATTCTGTCCGCGAGGCTGAATAACATTTCTCTCGACATTAGAACAGCTTTTAAACGCACCGACGCCTCAGCAATTTATGGCAATCTGTGCGTTACACGCGGCGAATATCACAATAACGCTCGTCCTAAATCAGATTAAATGTCCTATTGTTACTTTTATAAAGTAACATAAAGCAGTTGTTTTCAGTGCTCCGTAAATCTAGCGTTAACGAAATATCAATTTTTGTTTGTTCTAACATTTTTATCCATCATCTCGTTGCGTCATTATCTAAGATCTGCGTAGAGTGCAAATACTCGAACCATTTTCAGTATGTCTCCCTAATTGACGCCCAAATTGTGCACGAAAATGGACAATTTTGGGAAGAGGAGATACGATAATTCGAGCCTTGCAGCTCTTTTTTATGATTGTTGACAATCGGTAACTGTAAAAACTAACCGCGAGGCTCGAATAATCGTTAATCTTCTCTTCCCAAATTGTCCATTTTTGTGCACAATCCGAGCGTCAATTAGGAAGACTTTACTGTACTTTATTAGTTTTTGCGACAGAACGAGCAGAAGAATCATAACGGCCTTCAGAGAAATCCTCGCGTTTCGCAAAACTGGATACGCATAATTCGATAAACCTTTTCGAAAAGCTGCGCACAGTCCGGCAACGTAATTCTCGAGCACCGTCGTTCTCTTCAGATGACGTAATGCCGATGAATAAACTTTTGTTAGAACGCGATGCCACTCTAAATGCCCGTTTGCACGTTCTCCACGACAAATTACGAGCATTTCTAAATCGCTATGGTGAACGACCAAGTGAACGATATAAGTCGACGTTATTTATTAAGCTGTTAAAATTATAATTTTTAAAAGACTCCATAGCTCGGTGTTTTCACTGTTCGAAAATGTCGGAAGCAAAGCGATCAGTTAGAGAGACATTACTATACTTACTCTCTGCCGAGGTAACTAAGCTCAACCACCAATCTCGGGATCGAGAAAATCCTGCGCGGCTGGCTGCGACGTCGAAGCTGTCTGCGAAGGTGCGCGCATAGGCACAGGGCAAGAGGCAACAGGTGGCGAGCACCGTTTCACCCCTTCGCCTTTTGCCAGCTGTTAACGCTTCGTCGTACCGTTTTAATCGCAGGGTTATCCGAAATAGACTGTAGGAAGTTTGTTTGAAAACGTCGCGACTTAAAAAGAAGCACCTCGTTTAGACGAGTTACGCGAGTACTTAACTCTTAGTCTACGAACACCGGGTCATTTAGACCCGGTGTATTTTAATACACTGTCTGCTAGTTAGTCAATGCCCGACGATTTAGTTAAATAAATGGATTTGGAATTTGGTTAAAAAGTGACTGAATAGAATCGTCTCGCAGTTTTCGGGGAACAGGATTATTTTATTATTATTCCCTATTATTATTATTATTTTATTATTCTATTATTATTTGATTATTATTCTATTATTATTCTATTATTATTCTATTATTATTCTATTATTATTCTATTATTATTATTAATCTCAAGTAATAGTTCTCTGTAGAAAATATTTTGCGAAAGATAAGTAAAAGAAAAGCACCGAAGAAACGTCTTAATTGATTGTACTCTGCTTCGTTCCTTTTTAGTTCTCCCCCGCGCGAGAAAAAAATATATCTCGTTGCGAGAAAAATATATAAAACGATAAAAAAAAATCGTCTTTTAATCCTTCGCATAGTTTCACTCGTTTTAGACCGTTTCCGAAGAAACATTTCCCATCGTCTCGATTTTCCCGCTTCGCTCCACAAAATAAACGAGCGAACAATTTTTCACATCGTCGAAAGAAGACGTGAAACAACAAAAATCGTCTGCTCTCGTTCTTCGCGCCGTTTCACCGGTTTTAGACTGTTTACAGCGAAATATTTCTCATCGTCGCCGTTACTCTGCCTCACTCGAACGTGTCGTTCTACATGTAAAATAGACGAGCAAACAATTTCTCGATGCTCGTTTTCGTTGGTCGAATAAAAGAGAGAGAGAGAGGGAGAGAGAGAGAGCGAGAGAAAAAGAAAGAACAACCGGCCGAGGGAAGAGCACTTTTTCTCCTGGCCGATGCTTCATCATCTGTTAACCCCCGGCTCGCGCAGCATCCTTTTTCTGTTCTCGTCGATTTTTCCACGGGAATGAACACGATAGCGCGCCGGTGAGACAGAAACGCGGTGACACGGAAATTTCACGCCCACGCGGGGCCACTTATTTTTCTCATCGTCCACGGAGGGCTGGTTGCACGCTTTTGCCGCGAGCGCAATAATTCTCCGGCCGGTGTCTCTCGTTCGGCCCTAGCAAGGCTCTCGGTTTCTCGTTAGTTGTGCTTTACCGGCGGCCGTCTGTCGGTGATTATGCGAAATTACCGCGGCCGGCAAAAAAGTCTTGATTAATAGGGAGCGACGGTCCCCGGGACGAGGTCTCGCCGCGAGGAATTATGGCAGCCAGGTGCCGCGAGAGAAACGGAACAGTTCCGATTCGACGATTTCTTTATTCGCCGATACGCCGGCCACGGAAAAAAAGCTTCTTCCGTCCTCCATGAAATAGCCTAACGAACCCGGCCACCGACATCTTTATCGCATAACCGACGCCACGAATTGTATAGTCGCCCGTTTACACAGGGTGTCCCAAAATTATCGTACAAGCGGGAAATGACGGGTTCCTGGGGTCGTTTGAAGCAACTTTTTCCTTTACGAAAATTCTCTCCGAGGCATCGTTTGCGAGTTATTAACGAAAAACGCTGACCAATCGGAGAGCGAGCGTGGCCGGCGCTCCGGCCTCGTGACCGACGCCGCGTCGCGCCGGCCGTGTGACGCGGCGGCAGTAGTCGCGAGGGCGGGGCGTCAGCCGCGCGCGACCTCCCATTGGCCAGCGTTTTTCGTCGATAACTCGTAAACGAAGCGGCGGATCGCATTTTCGCTAAGGAGAAAGTTACTTTAAATAACCTCAGGAATCCGTCATTTCTTATACAATAAAAGAATAAAGAAATTTCTCTAAAAACTTCTTATAGAAACCTTTTTATAATATCAAGAATTGTAAAAAAAAAAGATCAGAGACTAGTCATTTCGATTGATTCGGCAGTTCTAGTGTTAACTGTTCAATTCCTACAGTAAAAAGAGAACGATTCGACGAGGAGCAAACGAAGATCACTGCCCCAAATAGACCACTTAATAGCAAAATGTTAACGCGATCGTCGGCGCAACAGTTTCCGCTAGAATAATCGCTATAAACAGTTCGGGGCGGTCGTTCACGCGCGACTCCCGGCATCCTTCGCGGCGCATAAAATTTTTTAGCGTGCCGAACGATTTCTTTTTGCCGGAGGAAAAGGCCTGAGAGGGATGCGTCGCGGGCATAAATTCGAGGGCAAGGGACTCGTTAAGAAAGTTACGCGGCGCGCCGCGTTGCTTGTTGGTTCGGTGGCGCGCGCGGCACGTGGTAAGGAAATCTTTGTGTCAGCGGGTCGACGCGCTTGGTCGAGCGATATAAAAATATATATATAAAGTGCAGATGTAAAGATCGCGCGGGTGGAGGCATGCAGCTCGCGTGGCCGCGCGCGTGCACCAGCAGCAGCCCCTGCAGCGACGGCTGCGCCGGCTGCAACTTGAAATGTTTGCGCGAGCCCCACCTCCGCCCCCCGTCCCTCCCTCCTTCGCCAATCTCCACTTCGTTCTGTGCTTGCCATTTTGCCCGCGATTCTCCTTTTTCATCGGAACGGCGATCCGCGTACATGAATTCCGTCGGGGCCGCGATGATGAGATCACGTTTCAGGATCACCGTGTATCAGGAACGCGTATTTCCATCGCGGCTCGTCCGCGCAGCGAAATAACGAGGCTGGAAGCCCGTATTCATTTATCCGGCTCGAAAATGCAGAGGTTCGAGTGACCTGCGGTAGAGCCCAGCCTCGATCATCCGAATCGTCGTCGTTTAGGTTTCCTCCTTATTCGAACGCAATATACAGGGTGTCCCAAAAATGTCTCGCAATCCGAAAGTGGCGGGTTCCTCGGGTCATTTGAAGCAACTTTTTCCTTTACAAAAATTTTCTCCGAGGCTCCGTTTACGAGATATCGACGAAAAACGCTGACCAATGAGAGGCGAGCTCGCCTAGCGCCAGACGGCCGAGCCAATGAGCGGAACTGGGCTTCGCGCGCTGGTTGGATGGGCCGCCACGCGTCAGCCGTACTCGATTCTTATTGGCCACTGTTTTTCGTTAATAACTCGTTAACGGTGCCTCGGAGAAAATTTTTATAAAGGAAGAAGTTGCTTCGAATGATCCGAGGAACCCGCCATTTCCGGATTGCGAGACATTTTCGGGACATTATTATTATTTATATAATTTAATATAATATAATGTATAATTTAATATAATATATATATATATATATATATATATATATATATATTAATTATAATTTATATATAATTTAACATAATTTATGTTTTATTATTTATTATATTATATTTTACTATTTATTATACTATATTATTATTATTATTATATATATTATTATCATTTACTATTTATTATATTATATTTTACTATTTATTATATCATATTTTATTATATTATACAATATATAACATTAGTTTTCAATATAAAATGATAAATAGGACGATCGAACGTATCTATAGAACCAACCATGGAAATCCAAAAGGGCGAAACGTCGTCTAAATACCTTTTAGAATAGGACCCCGAATGGGGTTGAAATTCGGCGAAGGAACATTCGCGACGGCCGAACAGATTGATCTCGCTGACGATAAAAAAGGAAACGGGCAATCAACGAATCAGCAGGCGGGGCTGTCGCGGCTGCGAGCAAGGCTCTCCTCTCGCACTTTCCTTAATTCAATATTTGCTCTTCGGCCGGGTAGGTGGCGAGGGGAGAGGTCGTGGAACCCGGCTCGGCCACGGGGCCTTCTGTTGTGGAGGATTCGGCGGGTCGACGACAGCTTTATGAAATCAGCGCCGCCGTCGAGGCCTCGCGCGCGCGCGCGCCGAGCTTTCTCGCGGCTTCCACGGAACCGAGGAAAGTCTGCCGAGGGAAAAAGGTCGACGCTCGAAAAAATAGAGGTACCGGAGGACTTTTGCGTCGCGTTTCGGGGCGGTTGATTCGTGGAACGGTGCCAAAATATCGGACAGTCATCGGAATCGCGACGCGATCGTTTAGCTGTGTTCGACGAGTATATTCGTCACGGAGAAGCGGCAGTGTTTTGTGTCGCGACGAGTTCACTCGTCGTGCGTAAAAAACAGCGAATAACGCGACTAAACTTCGCCGGACACTAGATCTACCACCGCCGAACGTTTTTTATTTAATAATTGTTGAAGCGATAAAGACGTTTGCAATAGAAATCGTCGAATATATTTCTTTATTCAGGCACAGATTATTATTCTGAGAAATATATTATACATATTATAATTATATATTATTAGAATTAATTATATATTAATCCTGAGAAATTTATGTAAGTTCTATATCTTGTAATTCCTATAAGGCAACACTTGTTAGTCGATTTTAGACCTCGGCAGGTTTAGCGTTAAGACGAAGAAGCGATATTTTGTTTATCGAAAGAGTACATTTTCGAAATAAATGTGGATTTTGTCGGTGCGTTGATTTTATCTTGAGATAAGAGTTTCTTGAATTTTTAGCCGCGATCGAATCTGTTCCCAGCAGCGATTCTTGGCCGCAACAGATGACGCCCATGACTCTATAGAATCGATTATTATTTTTAATCCTCCGCTGTCACGCTGACTCAAATTGTTTTTTGACATTTTTTCAGAACACAAACATTTTTTTCTCAGATTAGCGATATCGTTACGAGAAGAATAAATTGAATATGTATATATATATATATATATATATATATATATATATATATATATATAATATATAATAATAATATATATAATATATAATAAATATTCAATATACTCGGAAGTAATTACAGGCTCGGATAAAAAGGCGAAGAAACGAGAGTTTTTCTACATTTCTTTAATTCCAGATTAATAGCGAATCTAAAGAAAAAGTATTTCGGTCATTTTACAGTGAACTCGTCTCCCTCTAACATTTACAAAAAACGATTCGATTTAGTCGATTTTGTTTTTACCACGTTCATTTTGAGTTTGAATTCTTGGAAACATGTTTGCATAGCCAATAGATCACCAACAGATTATTAATTATACTAATTAATTACTACTACTACTATTATATTAATTATTATTAATTATATACGCTTCCGTTAAAATTCTCCATATTTAACGCGCGACGAATATTATCGAACGCACATCTCAACAAATAAGCGCGTACATTGAACATATTCATTTAACAAATGATTTTACAGTAATTAGTAGACTACTAATACTATCATTATTATCATCATTTTATTATTTTTTATGAAAAAGAATGAGCTTATCGAATTCGAAAGAATAAAAACATTTCAAGAATGTGAGGACACAACTGAACTATTTTTCGACATATATTAAAACAATTAGATAACGATAAAATGATAAAAAGAAAACGTATACTACGTCTTCCTTATTAATTAACAAATTAATTTTAACAAAAGTATTAATCCTTTGCAGTTGGAGACATTTTAACTCGAAATTCAAGATATTTCCTGCGACCTATAGTATTTCCATTTTACACAGCTTAATGCACTTTATATGTATGAAACTACATTTTGCGACTCATGCAACAGTTACACTTTTTGCAGAATTTACATGTAAACCGGTTGATAATGTAACAATTATTTTCTTATCCGATATAGCAGTTTTTAATGGCATGGTAGAGTCGACACTCGAGTGCAAAGGGTTAATTGAAAGTTGAATAGTGTAACGTGAGAGATTATTATATAATTCCCATAAGGAATTACAATTCAAATAATTCGAATATATCGGAGTGCGCGTGAGTGCGTAGTATAACGTGAGAAATTATTATATAATTCCAAGAAGGAATACAATTCAAATAATTCGAATATATCGGAGTGCGCGTGAGTGCGTAGTATAACGTGAGAAATTATTATATAATTCCAAGAAGGAATTACAATTCAAATAATTCAAATATATCGGAGTGCGCGTGAGTGCGTAGTATAACGTGAGAAATTATTATATAATTCCCATAAGGAATTACAATTCAAATAATTCGAATATATCGGAGTGCGCGTGAGTGCGTAGTATAACGTGAGAAATTATTATATATTTCCCATAACGAATTACAATTCAAATAATTCGAATATATCGGAGTGCGCGTGAGTGCGTAGTATAACGTGAGAAATTATTATATAATTCCCATAAGCAATTAAAATTCAAATAACTCGAATATATCGTAGTGCATGTGAGTGCGTAGTATATAACATGAGAAATTATTATATAATTCCCATAACTAATTACAATCCAAATAATTCGAATATATCGGAGTGCGCGCGAGTGCGTAGTATAACGTGAGAAATTATTATATAATTCCCATAAGCAATTAAAATTCAAATAACTCGAATATATCGGAGTGCGCGTGAGTGCGTAGTATAACGTTAAATTATTATATAATTCCCATAACGAATTACAATTCAAATAATTCGAATATATCGGAGTGCATGTGAGTGCGTAGTATAACGTGAGAAATTATTATATAATTCCCATAACGAATTACAATCCAAATAATTCGAATATATCGTAGTGCGCGCGAGTACGTAGTATATAACATGAAAAATTATTATATAATTCCCATAACTAATTACAATTCAAACAATTCGAATATATCGGAGTGCGCGGTTCTCGCGAATTTCGCGCCTAATTCTCTCGCGAAAATTCTCTCGCGAAAATTTTACACGCGTTCGTTGTGCGTGCAGACGTGCATCGGTCAGCCAAATTTCGTCGATATTTCGTCGATACGCGTCCGCCGCTTCCGAGATTTTTTAGATCGAATCGTAGATCCCCCGATCCGATGATCCGTCGATCGTGCTTCAAGGAGCGATAACGAGGGTAAAGTAGAGGATAGCTGGAAAGATCGTGGGGCAGAGTCTCTCGTGGAAGGTGTCGAGTGGATCGAAAGACAGAGGATGAAAGCTATGGGCAAACGTAGAAGACGGTTGGTAAGCATGTGCTTGGTCTTCGAGCCTCCCCTTTCTCTTCTCCTTTCTCGATCCGCCTCTGGCAAGCCCGTTAGTCTAACTTGGGAGTTCTATTTGCGTCTTGACTTCTTACGTCTTGCCGCCCCTCGCGTCCGGCTCGTTTCCCTCTTCAGCATCCTCCCGAGGCGAGGGGGAGTCTACCTAGCGACGGCCGGTCAGCAACGCGGTCACCAACGCGGTCAGCAACGCGGTCAGACCTAATCCGAATTGCCGATGCCCGGCTGCGTGCGGCCGCGCGCCGTGCTCCGGATCGGAAAATTCACCGTGCGTCTTCGCTAAGCTTTCCCGAACGAACGAACGGATCGCTTCGACGACTGTAATTCCCGTCGAAAGAATACGACGCCGCGCTCGTGCGCCCGCAGAGACGAAGAGAGAGAGAGAGAGAGAGAGAGAGAGAGTTATTTCTTTCGTTGGAAATGCTCGCCGCGCACGGACGCGCTTTTTCGATTACTTCTTCGAGCAATCTCGGCGTTTGTTTAAATAGTTTGTCTGTTATTTTTTTTTGTTTTGTTCGATTTCGTGCAGTTTTTAGTATGTTCGACGTATGGTATTAATTTTTGCTAATTGACCCCCAACTTGGACAATTTAAAAAGAGGACAATAAAAAAATTGATTTAAAAAATGGACAATATAAATGAATGGACAATTTAAAAAATGGACAATATAAATAAATGGACAATTTAAAAAATGGATAATATAAATGAATGGACAATTTAAAAAATGGACAATTTAAAAAGTGGACAATATAAATAGATGGGCAATTTAAAAAATGGATAATATAAATAAATGGACAATTTAAAAAATGGACAATTTAAATAGATGGGCAATTTAAAAAATGGATAATATAAATAAATGGACAATTTAAAAAATGGACAATTTAAAAAATGGACAATATGAATAAATGGACAATTTAAAAAATGGACAATATAAATGAATGGACAATTTAAAAAATGGACAATATAAATAAATGGACAATTTAAAAAGTGGACAATATAAATAGATGGGCAATTTAAAAAATGGATAATATAAATAAATGGACAATTTAAAAAATGGACAATTTAAAAAATGGACAATATGAATAAATGGACAATTTAAAAAATGAACGATTTAAAGAGAGGAGGTACCATCATTCGAGCCTCGCGGCTCGTTTTTCATAGTTATTGACAATTGGTTATTATATAAATGGATAATCGTAGCTCCGCTTCCAAAAATTGTCCATCTTTGTGTACGAGCTGAGGGTCAATTGGGGAGAATTTATTGTATTTTGGAAACATATACGAAATGTAAAGAAAGTAGATAACTGAACAAAATGTGATAAACGAGTGAACTATAATTGGATAAGAGACGAACGCTTCTAATTTAGACTTCTAACTTAAACTCTTCTAGCTTCTAACCTAAACTGATAGCACATGTGTGCTATCTTCAATTTCTCGAAAGCTACGTGAAATTTCTCAAATGTAAATTATAGTATTTAAAGCTTACGACACGCGAAAGGATGGAACATGATAATAAACAAGACTTGTCCATCAGCTTGTAAATAAAAATGGACAATTTGGGAAGAGGAGATACGATTATTGGAGTCTCGCGTCTCATTTATATACAGGGTGATCCATTTAAATAGGAATATTTCGCGAGGGATTAAAGTTACCAGAAATATGTTCCTACAAAAGTTGTTTGATGCAGTAGGGCACGTTAAACAACATAAACAATATTCCTATATATACCGTGACGGCGGAGATACTGAAAACAAATAAATATTTTTAAATAGAATCCTGTACATTTTTATCCACAATATAACAACGTTTGATGAGACGAATACAATGACCTACAACATAATATCATTCCACGTAATAAAAATATCATAAACGAAACGCAAATACACGCAAATAAACGCATAACAGTCGTATGTCATTTTTACATGGAATGATATCATGCTACAGATCATTATATTCGTCTCAACAAACGCTCTCACATTATCAATAAAAAAGCACAGAGTCCCATTTAAAAATATCAATTTAACCTCAACATCTCCCCCACCACTGCATCAGTAGCAATATAGTTAACATCATCCAACGCCCCCCTCTATACCAAACAACTTTCATAGAAACATATTTTCGATAACTTTACTCACTCGCGAAATATTCCACTAAAACAACTCGAATAATCGCATCTGCTCTTCCCAAACGATCCACTTTCGCGTACAAGCCGAGGGACAATCGCGGAGAATCGACTGTACTGCGCGTCGGCGCGCGAGATACCTGCCGCACGAGGCAATCTAATCTCGCGCGGCGATAGCATTACGTCACAGCCGATAACAGGGCCGCTTGGAGTTTCGCGTCAGGTGGATCGCAGCGGGCTGGCGGCGAGTCCTCGCTGTCCCGTTAAACGGCAAGACTAAGAAGCGAACATAGAACGAAACTGCATACGGAGCGTGGACTCGTCCAGCTCCGTTGATGGCATGCTGGGCGAACCCCTCGGGGTTCGTCCCCTCGGGCCAGGCTGAAGCCCCTCTTGCGGAGATAAAAGACTTTAACACTACTCCGTAAGAGTGCCTGGATTGGGTTGGACTCGAGGTGGCAGTGGGAGTAGCACGCTGTCTTCCCCTGATACGATGGTGAACGAAGGTAGAGCCCGAACACCAGGCACAAGTCGCAAGAGCGGCCGGTATGGTCCACCAAGGACTTAGGTACGGCCCGTCTCTCAGAGACCACAGTTTGACGACAACACTAACTGTCCCGTTAAACGGAATTACCGCGGAGGCCGGCCGTCGGCGGCGCGAATTTCCCCGATGCGGCCGGATCCGTCGGCAATGAAACGCTGAGAAGGGAGGAGTGGGGGGAGTCAGGTGCGCAGCTGCGCGGTCAGCCAGCGAAAAAGCCGGCCACGGCGTAATAATCTATCGATAAACAGCCTCGGCCGATTAAGATGCAACCGCGAGAGGAGCCGCCGGTCTCTCCGATAAAGCGGCGGAGAGAAAAAAGAAACGCCGCCGCCGCCGCCGCCGCCGCTGCCTAACGAGTACGTACGCGCGATTTTATCTGGCAGCCACTTATCGGGAATGTTTCTTGCCGTCTAATAGTCGCGATTATCAGTAGCGCTGCGTGCCAGCCCCGATATTTGCAAGAAGAGCTGGCGTAGCCGCGCGCGGCGGTAATGATCTCCTTAACGACGGCCACGCTCGAGGATTTGACGTTCAATTACGGCAACTGGTTCCGAGGATCGTAGCTCACTCGCCGAGCCACGAATTATTCGCTGTTGGAAGCCTCAGGTACGATCCAACGGCAGCCTCCTCCTCTCCTATACGCCGCGCCGCAAACAGCGAACGATATAGCAGACGGTATTATACTGGGACACTTGTCGATCTTGCGTCAACTTAACCTATTTTCCGTCGAGGGTTATTAAGCTGTCGCGCGAGCCGTCGGCTTTCAGCTAGTTTGTTGCGGTTCTTGTTTGCTCGTCCGAGTTTCTATCGAGACAATCACCGCGACCGCGACCGAAGAAACGGGTAAATGTACGCGTGCCGAAAAGCGCGCTTTCATTACGGGACGGTGAACTGGGGGCACGGACGATTAACCCTTTTGCGATCGGAGCCACTTTTCACTGTAGGCACGAGATCATTTTTTTTTACCTTGATTATTTAGATTTTACCAACCAACCTAGAAATATATATTTCATAATAATTATTTTAATAATTTTTTTAATAATTTATATACATAATAATAATAATAATAATATATTCTATAATAATTATTTTAATAGTATATATATATAATATATTATTATTAGAAATAATAAATATAAAATATATTATATTAAAATTAAATTATTAAAAAAAATTATTAAAATAATTATTATAAAATATATTATTATTATTATTATTATTATTATTATTATTATGTATATAAATTATTAAAAAGATTATTAAAATAATTATTATGAAATATATTATATATTTCTAGGTTGGTTGGTAAAATATATATATATGAAATATTGAATTTTGTGATTCTTGTGCTGCAGTGAACAGTTTCGTCAGTTTTCGAAATATGAACAAATTTGATGATGTTCAAATTATTTTTGGAAGGCGATGTAA
Organism: Megalopta genalis; assembly: GCF_051020955.1. Taxonomy (NCBI): domain Eukaryota; kingdom Metazoa; phylum Arthropoda; class Insecta; order Hymenoptera; family Halictidae; genus Megalopta; species Megalopta genalis. Next base: position 6,213,989 of record NC_135013.1, on the reverse strand, counting down.
CAATTTCGACAATGGCGCCTTAGAGTCGTCGCTCGAGTGCAAAGGGTTAATTAGCTGTTCGCGACGATTTTAGCAATGTTTTGAGACACGAAGACGGTTTTATATAGTTCGTTTAATTCGTTTTGATGTCAACTATGATATTATTAAGTAAAAAAGATATGATAAGGAGCGAAAAATCAGGGTGACTTTAATTATTCTATTTAAAAAGTAGTTTTTTTTTCATTTTTTATACTGATGTTTATAGAAGACTGAGATCCGATTAATTTTTGTTCGAAACATTTCTTTGTCAAAGCGATGAGAATAGCTGAAAAATTGCGATAACATGTGAATAACAAATGAGGTTTGTTATTCTCGTGCTTAAAAATGCTGCTGTCTGCAAAAGAAATATTGCTTGTAATTTATTTGAACATTAATAGTCGATCGATTAAGGATAATCGTTGATGTTTTATGTAATTAATAATTAATATCTTTCGACTCTCAACACATCGCGCTTTCTTTCAGAGTTAAATGATTTTTACATACTTTTATTCGTATAATCATACCAGCATCGCTTCACGGTCGAAGAATACTAATAAAAAAACGATAAGAAAAAGAACGAAAGTAATCAAATCCGTCTTTATCAGTATAACTAATTAATCTATAATCGCATACATGATGATAACATACATAATAATACAGCTCATATAGTTACAACTAGACTGCGGATTTTATTTTATACATTTATTTTCCGCGTTTATTTCCTGCATTTATGGCGAAAATGAGTAGCAAGAATATGAAATTGTTATTAAAAGTTAATGTAAGATTCGATATTCACAAAAAAAGAAACTGAAATTCAGAGTTAATTTTCTTCTGGAAATAAATGACAGAAAAGTGATACAATTATGCGAGTAGCATAAAAAAAATTAGAACCATAAACCACGATTGACCGCCTTGATATCTCGATCCTGAACAATAAACAGACGTTTAAGTCCGAAATTTTGACAAGATTCACTGAAAATGATTCGCTAGAAGGATAATTCCAAACTAAATTCTCTAAATATGATATACAAGAAATTATATAATTTCTTTCAGACATTTTGTTTAGATATACAAACTTTTGTTTCATTCGCTTCGTATGCACATCGGTGCGAAACGATAAATTGAAAAGATAAATATTAGGTTGGGGAATAAGCTCGTAGCGTTTTTATATTTTCTTTTATTTTACAACGATTTTTTGCTGTTTGACAAAGTGTATAATATTCATTCGATAGAGCTCTTTCGGCTCTACAAAACTGTGCTAATCGTCTTTATGAGTAATTTAATTTTTTATTACTTTCGAGGCTTAGAAATGGAATATCCAGGAGGTAAAAAGCAACATTTTCGACACCTTCTCTTCTTCGCTTTTCATCGAGGCCAAAAAGCTGCCGAAGCAGCCCGGGACATTTGCAACGTACACGGAGATAGTGTCATAGGCGCGAAAACGAAAACTTCACGAAACATCATATTTCTATATTTCTATATTAGAAATAATAGAAAATAGAAATTTACAAATTTTACAAAATGTTACAAATTTTGTTTTAAACACCAGTAGAAATGTTGAAGTTGTTGCACCGCTATTCTGAAAGTGAAATTGACATTTTAACAATAATTTCTCTTGAATAAATCATGAACAGGGCTTGAATTTATCTGTAATTACACTGTAAACTCTTAAAAATATAAACGATACAGTAAACTTTGTACACTTATGCAATTATTTCTCTTCAAGTTGACTTCAAGTCAACTTTTACATTTTGACACTTTAATTCCATCATAAAAGTTCAATTTTGACAGTTGCTTTGTATCTGATCGATACGAATATTCGTAGGCGAGTCTACAGCACGGAAATGGTTTGCGAAGTTCAAAAATGACGATTTTGACGTCGACGACACGCCCCGCAGCGGAAGACCTTCTGAATTCGAATTTAACCCAGGCTCCCAATTTTTCGGCAAATCCCATCGAACGAAGATGATTGAGAGTCGTTTTATGATCACAGTTCATTCTTCGGCCAATTCATGACTTGTTCGGTGATCGTCCTCCTTCAAAAGTGCTTTGAGACGCCCTTCGTCGAATTCGGAAGGTCTTCCGCCGCGGGCCGTGTCGTCGACGTAAAAATTGCCATTTTTGAACCTCGCAAACCATTTCCGTGCTGTAGACTCGCCTATGGCACCTTCTCCGTATTCGTTGCAAATGTCCAGGACCGCTTCAGCAGCTTTTCGGCCTCGATGAAAAGCGAAGAAGGTGTCGAAAACGTTGCTTTTTACCTCCTGGATATTCCATTTCTAAGCCTCAAAAGTAATAAAAAATTAAATTACTCAAAAAGACGATTAGCACAGTTTTGTAGAGCAGAAAGTGCTCTATCGAATGAATATTATACACTCTGTCGAACAGCCAAAGATCGTTGTAAAATAAAAGAAAACATAAAAACGCTACGAACTTAGTCCTTAACCTAATATTTATCTTTTCAATTTATCGTTTCGCACCGATGTGCATACGAAGCGAATGAAACAAAAGTTTTTATGATATTTGAACAAAATGTCTGACAAAAATTATATAATTTCTTGTATATCATATTTAGAGAATATTTAGTTTGCAATTATCCTTCTAGCGAATCATTTTCAGTGAATCTTGTCAAAATTTCGGACTTAAATGTCTGTTTATTGTTCAGGATCGAGATATCAAGGCGGTCAATCGTGGTTTATGGTTCTAATTTTTTTTATGTTACTCGCATAATTGTGCCACTTTTCTACTATTTATTTCTAGAAAAAAGATTAACTCTGAATTTCAGTTTCTTTTTTCGTGAATATCGAATCTTACATTAACTTTTAATAACAATTTCATATTCTTGCTCGTCGAACAGCAAAAGATCGTTGTAAAATAAAAGAAAATATGAAAACGCTACGAACCTATTCCCCAACCCAATAGAAGCGCATGTAAAATTGCGGATCACGTAGATCCGCGCGCGCGCGGATTCGCCGGTTCGGGAAGAAAATTCGCGAGACCGGTGGAAAAAATGCGGTTTCGGGTAAGAAGACCATTTTAAGCGAGAGACCGGCGCGCGGCGTGGCATCGGCCGTTCCCATTTGTCAGTGGAACACGCACCTACGCAGCTTGTACATACGTGTCTCTGGCCGCTGGCACGGTTACGCGTTACGCAATGGCCGGTTCGCCGGATTCGAAAAAAAAAAAGAATCGCTGCCTTTCGAGACGAGACGCGCGCGGCCGCAGCGCCGCGTAAGCGCGAAACCGCGCGCGATTATTTACGCGGGACGATAACGAGCGCTCTCGCGGTTAACGAGCTTCCCGTATCGCGCGCGATCGAACGGGAAATTTCGCCGCGATTCGCTGAAATTCGACTGGAATTCGCTTCTCTCGCGCAGCGCGCGTTTACGTGCGAACTGCGCGCGAAAGACGATCTCTTTCTCGACGCGAACAATTTTTCCTGCGCGACCCCGAAACGCCGCGGCCGCGGCCGCGAATAAATTTCGCGCGTTATTCGAGATCGCGGACGCGGGCGGACGTTCTGGAATTCCGGGTTCGGGTGCAGGACGCAACAGGTCTCTTTTGCCTTTTTTTTTTCTCTCAGCATTCTTCTGCTCGATGCTGTTTCCGTCGCGACGCGCGGTGCTCGGTTTTTGTAGAAAAGAAGGAGAAAAGGTCGGTTTGAACCCTTTGCACTCGACGCCAAATTAACGCAAAATTTAAAATAGTTTTTTTCACCCACGGTATTTCTATTTTTTAGAACGTAGTGCATTTTATACACATGAATATTATACACGTGATTCATGCAACGGTTACGTTTTCAACAATTCTTTAAATATAAACGAATTTGGTTAATAAAATTATTTTGAAACGTGACACAACAATTTTTAGTGGCGCCTTGGGGTTGCCAATCGAGGGCAAAGGGTTAAAATATATTACTGTGATGCATAATTTATTCACTAGTAGACAATTAAATTATTGGCTTGTTATTTATGATGATCTTTTTTACTATTTGTTCATTTTGGACACGGCTGCGTGGCTTCGAAGTAGCCCACCTCCAAATCATCCTGAATTTATATCATCGTTTATGATCATTTTGTTCTTTGAATGTGAATAATTTTTACAGAATTTAATTTTATTTACACGATTTAATTGGTTAATATAATATAAAACAAAATATATATAAATGTAAATATGTATTTATATAAATATAAAATAAAAATAAAACAAAATATATATCAATATATATTTATATAAATAAGAAATAAAAATGAAACAGACATTATATTTTTTAAAAATTTGTTTATAGACAAATAGAACACTGCATTTCGTTTTCATTATTCTATCTCAATAAAAATTCAAATATATATATATATTATATTACTTGTATATATATACAAGTAATATAAAATGATAAAGTAAGACTTAAATATATAATTTTAGTTGTTATATGTTTTTTTCCGCTTTTTGTATGAAAACCGAGCACTGTGCAACGGTCACCGTCATTTTTATGCGAAGCATAAAATTGTCATCCTTGGCAAATTTCATCGCTGTTGCAATCTTTCAATTTTATTTTCCAGGTTTTGTGGTTTATTTGTTTTATATATCTAGATGCATTTTATTTTTTTATCAGTGCATCCGTTATACCATGAGATCAGGATCGTTACAGCAATTTTGTAATCATTTAGATAGCATCATCATCGATCTTACAGCACCGCGATCGTTTTACTTATATATCATTTATTTTTATATTATAAATTTATGTTTATTTATGTATTCGGCTCCACGATTGTTCTACAATTATCACATTTATTAGTAATTCTAGTGGTTTCATACTTATTTTTCTATAATAGCATCGGGATCGACGTTGTCGCATAAATATTCGATTTATCAAACATTTATCTAGACAAATATTTATGCGAACAAAATTTCACTCAAAAAAGTATTCATTGAATAAAGAACGAAAATTATTCGAATAAATCGATAGAATAATTTACGGCGACTAACAAATAATTCGAATAAATAAACAGAATAATTTACGACGACTAACGAATAATTCGAATAAATAAACAGAATAATTTACGACGACTAACGAATAATTCGAATAAATAAACAGAATAATTTACGGCGACTAACGAATAATTCGAATAAATAAACAGAATAATTTCCAACGGCTAACAAATAATTCGAATATATGAATCGAACAATTTATGACGAATAAACTCGTGAAAATAAATAAATATCCGAATAAAAAGATATTCGAATAATATATAATAATTAATAATAATCGAAATAAAATTTCGATAATCGAAATAAAATCATCCGAATAATTCTCTTTCAGCCGAATATTTGTTCGAATAATACAGCGAGCCCTGCTTCGCGAGCTATCGTCGAAAATACACAAAACTGGACCGCGAATTATTCTGAATCGAATAAATCGCGAAACGTCGCGTCTCGCCGTTGCAACGAGCGGAAAAAGAATTTATTCGCGCGCAGGCAAGACGAATTACACGATTATTACGACACGGCTGTCCGACGCGCGGCCCGAGTTATTCCTGGCGGGTCAATAAATATTTTCATATTTGTTTCGCGAGACGATCGCCACGCCGGCCCGTCTACGAACTGTTAACTTTGTTAGACGGCCGGGACGCCATTGATCTGTTCGGTGTCTGCGGCCGGCGGCGGCCAATCGGATCGCTCGCGGCGAGCGGAAAGACGAACTGCCGCGTCAATAAATCGAGCTCCGCCCAAGCGTTAAACGGTGTTACAAGCGGTAAACGAGATAACAAGCAGATTTCCGTCAGCCGGTTGCATTCCGGGGACATTGGCAGCCGCCGCGTTATTATTTTAACGTGAACGTTTTGGCGATCCTCACCAAGATAAATAACAATGCTTGCGTAACGAGCGCGTAACGTTCCGGGCACCAAGGACGATGCGTGCGCGCTGCCACCGAAATTCCCGTACCCGAGAGCACTTTCCGGGCTGGTTCTCGCCGGGAGAGATCGACCAACAACCTGCAATCACGCCGGTTGCCCCGGCTATTTCGATGGTCCTCGGGAAAGAAACGCCCTGGCGGAATGGCGCGGCTCTTCTTGTCGCGTGCAAATACGGTAATGTCTCTCTAATTGGCGCTCGGATTGTTCACGAAAATGGACAATTTTGAGAAGAGGAGATACGATTGTTTGAGCCTTGCAGCTCGTTTTTATAATTGTTAACAATTATGAAATTCCTCTTCTCAAATTGTCCATTTTTCTGCAGAATCTGAGCGTCAATTCGAGAGACATTACTGTACAGTGATGTCTCCCTAATTGGCGCTCGGATTGTCCGCGAAAATGGACAATTTTGGGAAGAGGAGATACGGTAATTCGAGCCTTGTAGTTCGTTTTTATAGTTACGAATTGTTAACAATTATAAAAACGAGCTGCAAGGCTCGAATAATCGTATCTCCGCTTCTGGAATTGTCCATTTTTCTGCAAAATCTGAGCGTCAATTAAGGAGCTATCTCTGTACAGTAATGTCTCTATAATTGATGCCCGGATTGTCCACGAAAATGGACAATTTTGAGAAGAGGAAATACGATTGTTTGAGCCTTGCAGCTCGTTTTTATAATTGTTAACAATTATGAAATTCCTCTTCTCAAATTGTCCATTTTTCTGCAGAATCTGAGCGTCAATTCGAGAGACATTACTGTACAGTGATGTCTCCCTAATTGGCGCTCGGATTGTCCGCGAAAATGGACAATTTTGAGAAGAGCAGATACGATAATTCGAGCTTTGTGGTTCGTTTTTATAGTTAGGAATTGTTAACAATTATAAAAACGAGCTGCAAGGCTCGAATAATCGTATCTCCGCTTCTGGAATTGTCCATTTTTCTGCAAAATCTGAGCGTCAATTAAGGAGACATTACTGTACAGTGATGTCTCCCTAATTGGCGCTCGGATTGTCCGCGAAAATGGACAATTTTGAGAAGAGGAAATACGATTGTTTGAGCCTTGCAGCTCGTTTTTATAATTGTTAACAATTATGAAATTCCTCTTCTCAAATTGTCCATTTTTCTGCAGAATCTGAGCGTCAATTCGAGAGACATTACTGTACAGTGATGTCTCCCTAATTGGCGCTCGGATTGTCCGCGAAAATGGACAATTTTGGGAAGAGGAGATACGGTAATTCGAGCCTTGTAGTTCGTTTTTATAGTTACGAATTGTTAACAATTATAAAAACGAGCTGCAAGGCTCGAACAATCGTATCTCCGCTTCTCAAATTGTCCATTTTTCTGCAAAATCTGAGCGTCAATTAAGGAGACATCACTGTACAGTAATGTCTCCCTAATTGGCGCTCGGATTGTCCGCGAAAATGGACGATTTTGGGAAGAGGAGATACGATAATTCGAGCTTTGTGGTTCTTTTTTATAGTTACGAATTGTTAACAATTATAAAAACGAGCTGCAAGGCTCGAATAATCGTATCTCCGCTTCTGGAATTGTCCATTTTTCTGCAAAATCTGAGCGTCAATTAAGGAGACATCACTGTACAGTAATGTCTCTATAATTGACGCCCGGATTGTCCGCGAAAATGGACAATTTTGAGAAGAGCAGATACGATAATTCGAGCTTTGTGGTTCGTTTTTATAGTTACGAATTGTTAACAATTATAAAAACGAGCTGCAAGGCTCGAACAATCGTATCTCCTGTTCCCAAATTGTCTATTTTTGTGCACAATCTGAGCGTCGGTTAGGGAGACATTACTGTACCTTGTTTTTTTATGACGATATGGTAAATGCGACGCGAGATCTGGTTAGAGGTCTTTGTTGTACACGTTTTGAAGAGTATTTTCATCATATTTTTACTTTACTTAATCTTACAAAATGGCGGGACTGGAGCGCAGCGAAGGAAACTTTTTCTGTCGGAAAAGAAACCTTTTCTGCGGTTGGAAATGTTTTTCTTAGAATTTTGACCTACGACGAAAGGGAAAGACAATGAAAATGATTTTTAAACCAAAAATTATTGTTCGATTATTTTTCCAGTTATTCGTATAAAAGTTGATTAATACAAGTAATCAGTTTTATTGATTTATTGTTTCCAAAGATACGAAAATTTGAGCTGCAACAAAAAACTAAATGATAATGTTGGAGATAAGTCAACAATTAATACATTGTTGATTGAATTGTTAGCTTATCTCCGATATTATTATTTAGTTTTTTGTTGCAGCTCAAATTTTTATTTTAGTACGATTACACAAATGCCTTAATTGTGTGTGTGTTGACTTATCTCCGATATTATTATTTAGTTTATTATTGCAGCTCAAATTTTCGTTTCTTTTTGCTGAAAATAATAAATCTACTGATTTATCATTTATATAATAAATATTATAATAATAAATCTACTGATTTATCATTTATATAATAAATATTATAATAATAAATCTACTGATTTATCATTTATATAATAAATATTATAATAATAAATCTACTGATTTATCATTTATATAATAAATATTATAATAATAAATCTACAGATTTGTCATTTCCAGAAAAAAGAAGCAAAAACTTGAGCAGTAAATAACAAATGATCAACAAATAATCATTTATATTTAACTGATTATTTGTATTAATTGATTGTTACACGAACAACTTGAAATAATCAAACAATAATTTTTGACTCGAAAATAATTTTTATTATCTTCGTTTCCCCCTCCCCTCACCATATTTCATAAAATTGCTACCACCGTTCTAAAAAGCCTGCAAGCTAAACGCACGTCTAAAGTTTGCAGAATGCCAATTGTTCGTGGCTTAATTAATTCCGAAAGAAAGTCGAGAGATCGGTGTTCCCCGAACGTCCTCCGAACGAATAATTTGGATAGTCTTTCCACACGGGTTCCCCGGGCCACGTTGATGGGTTTTATGGGTCTTAAAAGGCCTTGATGAATGCTGGAAACCTTGGGGGACGCGGAGGGATCCGTGAAGGTTTTAATGCACCGTGAAAGTGTTGAAAGGTTACGGTGCATCTTGAAAAGCTTCGGGAGAGTTGAAAGTTTCACTGTCTGTCGCGTCTTTCGAACGTTCTGAACACCGCTAACGGGTTCGAACATATCGTAAAATCATGCTGAAAGAATTTCTCGGAATCTCGAGCATCCAAATAATGGAATGAATGTCTTCTTTGTTTCAGGTAAGCGAGCTAGCGACCCGTTCTCCGTTATCCCGTCGACGGAATCCGATGATTTTGGTAAAGTAGATTAATTAGTAGATCGCGGATTTGATGGATTTACGACAAAGTTCGGTAGTTTACAATTTTAAACAGTGTAAAAATTAAGAACATTTTTAATTTAATCTTATTTTTGGCAGACCACTGCCTACAATTTAACACTAAATTTACGGAGCACAGACAAACAGCTGTTTTATATTAATTTATAAAAGTAACAATAGGACATTTATTCTGACTTTTAACAAGTGTTATATTGTAACATTTGCCATAACATATAAATTGAATAAATAACTCATAAACGTATCTTCGCGATATGAATAAATTAAAAAATCAGTGACCCGTCATTTCGACGGGTTTCGTAAATCTATCGTTAAAGCGATCAAAAGTTTTGCCAGCCCTGCCCCATGTGAACTAAGCTCCGCGACATTTCGCTAAACGCCCGGTATTCGAGTCACGATCCCGTGATGCGTTGAAATCACGGAAGCCCGTAGATTGGCTGGCAGAGATTGCCGGCGCAATCTCGGCGGACCAATTAACTTGCTCATTTCCCACGTCGATAAGTTCGTTGAAAGTTCGCGCGCCGGTGTCCTCAGACGGCGCGGGAGCACGGAGAGATAAACGGAGTCGAGAGAGAGAGAGAGAGAGAGAGAGAGAGAGCGAGCGAGAGAAGAGAGCGCGAGAGTGGGAGCGCGAGAGAAGAGAGCGAGAGAGTGAGAGCGCGAGAGAACAGAGCGCGAGTGAAGAGAGCGCGAGAGAAGAGAGCGCGAGAGAAGAGAGCGCGAGAGAGAGCGCGCGAGAGAAGAGAACGCGAGAGAACAGAGCACGAGAGTAAGAGCGCGAGAGTGAGAGCGCGAGAGAAGAGAGCGCGAGAGAACAGAGCGCGAGAGGGAGCGCGAGAGAACAGAGCGCGAGAGTAAGAGCGCGCGAGAGAAGAGAGCGAGAGAGCGCGAGAGAGAGCGCGCGAGAGAAGAGAGCGAGAGAGAGAGCGCGCGAGAGAAGAGAGCGAGAGAAAGATAGAGCGCGCGAGAGAAGAGAGCGAGAGAAAGATAGAGCGCGCGAGAGAAGAGAGCGCGCGAATGACAGAGCGCGCGCGAGAGAAGAGAGCGCGAGAAAAGAGCGCGCGCGAGAGAGACGGAGAGGAAGAAAAGAAGAGCCGCGGGAATCGACCCGACGACACCGATGTCCGCGTAGCGAATTAGAGAAAGGCTTATCCTTGGATGCGGTTGCCATGAACGGGCGCGGTAGAAAACCGCAAACCGGCCGAGGGAGGAATTTCTTGAAAATTGAAGCGATCCTGCCGAAGGTCCTTGAGCGTGGAATAGAGAAAAACCGCGACGACCCTATATAATCGTTGCGCCTAGGAATGTTAATTCCGCGATCTTCCGACAGCGTCTTCCCGGCGATCAACGGTCGCGGGGCGAAATCGTTCTGAAATCGTTTCGACTTCTAACATTTAGACTCGTTCGTCGCGTCTACGTCGGTTCGACCGTCGTTGCTCCAGGATCATTGCTTGGATAGTTGGCAACCTACTTCCAAGTTGATGTTCTAGCTTCCACCGGACTCTTCTTCTTCGCATTTTTTTCTTCATCTGTAGTTTCGCCGTAGTTTCGCAGCCTTTCTTGGCGATCTGTTCCTCTTTCGACGTATTTTCGGATTAATCGAGAAACCGATGTTTTAGGGGAAATTTTGGGATCTCGATAAATATGGGCAAAAATTAAAAAATGCGTGTGCATCTCTGCAGCGAATCGTCGAATTTGAATAAAAAAAAAAACAGCGCAATTAGATTCGTTGATAGACGCTCTGTCGTTTAGATCGAGGTTATTTATTATTAAAAGTAAGGATAGATAAGATGAAAATAAGATTAAGGTTATTTTTTTACATAAAAATCATAATCTGTGATTATTATTAGACTACAGATTTTACGCATTTATAGCGAAAATGTGCAAGTGCAATACAGAACAGTGAGGACATCGGAATAATCTGAGAACGTCGATGCATCATTTTCAATTTTTTTAAATCATTAAATGAGAAAAACATGTGTTCATTCTACTCTTATTTTATAAAATTTGTCAATTTGTCGCAAAATGTCTATTTTTCACGAACATCCGCAGTCTAGCGATCATCCTCGCACCGTCATCATTTTTCCACGTCATCGAATATGAATGTCCGAAGTCCAAACGGAAGGTACAATCTGTCCAAATAAAAACAGCCTTTTTTTAAAAGCATTCTTCTCGAAGCTCGCACGGGCAGGCGCATCAGAATCGTCGTCGCGCCGCACTGTAACTTGTCAAATGTAAAGAATTTTTACATTTTTTGTATTTTATTAAACATTATATTTCTCATCCATAGGATACAATAATCTTAATTTAAGCAACTTTTTCCTAACGAGAAATATTGCCTCCTAATGTTAAAAAACGAAAGCAAAGAAAAAATTAATTAGGTCTGTCAGGACATTGCGAGGAAAAGAAGCATATTTTTTGGCGTCATATGTAGCGTTCGAAATGTTCAACTTTAAATTGTCGTATCTATTACAATTTATGATTATTTTTATTAATATTTTCACTTTCGTGGTTAATAATATAATTATAAAATAATTATAATATTAATAATTATATTTATATTTATTATAATTATATATATATATATATATAATATAATATATATATATATATATATAATGATATTATAATATTAATAAAATACATTTAACAAGCAATAAATAATTGATTGGACATCGATACGTGAAAATTAGGTTTTCGACAAAAAGTCACTAAAATCTTCGATCCGGCCGCACTGTGCGCCGCTCGCATTTCCTTCTCGATTGATTTATTCGCGGCGGGATTTCGCTCGCGTCGTCTTTCTCCGGCCATAAAAATATTTCGAAAATGACCTATTTCCGTAAGTAGCCCTTAACGTCGTCCCGGTATCCCGCGGTCGTTAAATCGTAACGGAGGAGCGTTAAAATGTCATTTTTATTCGGCTGTCACTGGCTGTCTCGTTGCGCGCCGGGTCCCGGAAGACGTAGGGCACGCTCTCGAGAGGGTCCCAAGACACTTGAGCAGTCATTAACCGGTAAGCAGCGGTCCTAAAACCGAAGCGACACTTTCTATTTCGGGTGCGCCGCGCGTTACGAGCACACCGCGCCGCCCGCTTCCCCCCGTCCGCGACCCGCGCTGCTCCCGTTTGACAGCAGCACGTGAATCGAAGGGCTCTTCCGTGTCGCCCTGTCCCTTCCGAAGGGCTGCAGGACGTCGGCCAGGCGTCCCGTTTAACGCCGGCCCGACGTTCATTCGTAACGACCGATTTAATCGCTGCGCAACAAGTCGAGACATCTCCCAAGAAATTTCTCAATTTTTGTTCGCTACATTTATTATATACAGGGTGTCCCAAAAATGTCTCGCAATCCGGAAATGGGGGATTGCTGAGGTCATTTCAAGTAACTTTTTCCTTAGCGAAAATGCAATCCGCCGCTCCGTTTACGAGTTATTAACGAAAAACACTGACCAATCGGAGAGCGACTACGGCCGGCGCCTCGCCCTTGCGGCCAATGCCGCGTCGCGCCGGCCAGCTGACGCAGCGGCAGTGGTCGCGAGGGCGGGGCGTCAGCGATGTATCATTGGTCAGCGTTATTCGTGAATAACTCATGAACGGTGCCTCGTAGAAAATTTTTGCAAAGGAAAAAGTTGCTTCGAATGACCTCAGGAATCCCCCATTTCTGGATTGCGAGATTTATACTATAATGAAATTACAGTATATTTGTGCTGTTGCTGCATATTTATACTACAATGAAATTACAGTATATTTGTGGTGCATATTTATACTATCATGAAATTGCAGTATATTTAAGCTGCATATTTATACTACAATGAAATTGCAGTATATTTATACTGCATATTTATACTATAATGCAATTGCAGTATAAATATACTATAATTATAGTATTTATATACTATAATTTCATATAGTATAAATGTACTGCAATTTCATTATACTGGCTTCGGAAGTGGAAAAATTGATGTGGAAAAATTCAGGAACAAATTTTACAAGTCAACTGAAATTTCTGGCGACGTTTGTCCAGGTAGACCCGGACGATTCGTCTGACAATGCGCCTGTCCGAGGGGAATCCGGCGACCCAATTCTTCCCGATCGTCAACAACGCTACCTAACCGAGGTTTATTTTCGATCGGATCTATTCTCGCGCGAAAAAAAGCATTTATTTTCGATCCGAGCTGCTTTCGGTATACACTATCGATCAAAAGTTTAGCTATCCGCGGGGGAGAACGCTTCGCTGGCATAAACAAGCAGAATATGGAGCGCCGTCGTTCGCTCTGAACTGGGTTGCGCAAATGTGTCTGTGCCCGAAATGATCGCCGGCGCCGTGGAGAACAACCGAAAAAGTCTCCTGTTCGTTTCGTAGAACAATTTCCGAGTCGCGCGGTGCGTTCGACTATCGTCTTCGAGGAATTCTGCAAAATCATTCCACAAGAAATCGATGACGAAAACCGATCTATTTGGTTTCCAAGCGGTTCGAATGCTTTGGTTCAAAAGCTTTGACATTTTTATAGCAAATTATAAAAATCTCTTTGCACTGTATTTGCCAGGCGACAATGGCAACCGGCGTGAACTGCGTTTTAAAAGCGAGAAGTTCGAATTTATTTGCATTTTGTCGAAGTTTCTATGAGAAAACTAGCACTGATACGGTAATTTCTCCGTAATTCGCGCTCCGATTGCGCGCCAAAGTGGACAATTCGGGAGGCAGAGATTCGATTATCCGAGCCTTGCGTCTCGTTTTCATAATTTTCGACGATCAGTCGCTATAGAAACGAGCCGCAGGCTCGAACAATCGAGTCTCCTGTTCCCAAATTGTCCATTTTTGTGCGCAATCGGAGCGCGAATTAGGGAGAAATCACTGTAGCGAGATCTATTCGAGCGGTCTCCGCGTCTCCAACGTTCGCAGAATCGCGAAATAAGACGTCGGTCGTTTCGACCGCGGTGTCATTTCAGCGTTAATAACTCGAAAGAGTTATCTTCTTCGTCTCCGAAAGTTTTAGACGCATCGTATCGTTACGTGAACCGTCCGATCGGTCACGAGGTCTTCGAGGTTTCGTCGCGGCTACACGAGGAAGCAATTTTTGACGGGTCGCATCTAGTGCTGGCACAAATCTTCTGTTCCTTTCTATTCGCGTTTCTGCCGCCCGTTATGCAACCAATCCCCAAACGGGGTTTGCACTACCAAACATCCGAGGCATGTTGTGCCTCGGACATTCCTAACACCCGGTATGGCGTCCAGCTTTTAGGCCTGCGTATCGCAAGCCCGTACCCGGGCGCGCGCGGACACGCTTCGCCAAAATTCGAGCGGAATACTCGCGACTCTGTCCCCATTGTTAGTCTATAATTACGACCATTACTCTCGTTTTCGAATATGCCGCTCGCAAACTTTGCGGATCTTTTCGAGCCTTCGAAACGCGACAGTCGGCTTCCTCGGCGAACGACGGCTTCCACCGTGAAATTTCGACGATAGTGATCGATGCACGTTCAGAAATATAGTCTGAACTTGTCGGAATAAGTCAGAATAATGCAAGATTTTATAAAGATATGTCGTTCGATTTGATACCAACGCGTTTACGGAACGCGTCAAAATGGCGGGCCGCTGATTTTTTCGTTCACGATTATCCAGATTGCAGAGATACGTTTATATGAGTTATTTATTCAATTTGCATGCGTTACCTGTGGCAAATGTTACAATAATATCTGTTAAAAATCGGAATAAATATTAATATTAATAATTAAACTGTCGAGTGACATTCTATCGTATGACTTTAATTGTATGATATATAATATATTTTTATAAACTGATATAAAACAACTGATTTTAGTGCCCGTAAATTCAGCATTAATTGAAATAAATTTCTAAAGCACACCCCCGAAACATTCAAAGAACAAGGACCAACAAATTTACGAATTCACCCCGAATTTATTTCTAACAAATTTATATAAAAGTGTATAATATATTCTTATAAATTGATATAAAGCAGCTGATTTTAGTGCCCGTAAATTCAGCGTTAATTGAAATAAATGTCTAAAGCACACCCCCGAAACATTCAAAGAATAAGGACCAACAAATTTACGAATTCACCCCGAATTTATTTCTAACAAATTTATATAAAAGTGTATAATATATTTTTATAAATTGATATAAAGCAGCTGATTTTAGTGCCCGTAAATTCAGCGTTAATTGAAATAAATGTCTAAAGCACACCCCCGAAACATTCAAAGAACAAGGACCAACAAATTTACGAATTCACCCCCAATTTATTTCTAACAAATTTATATAAAAGTGTATAATATATTTTTATAAATTGATATAAAGCAGCTAATTTTAGTGCCCGTAAATTCAGCGTTAATTGAAATAAATGTCTAAAGCACACCCCCGAAACATTCAAAGAATAAGGACCAACAAATTTACGAATTCACCCCGAATTTATTTCTAACAAATTTATATAAAAGTGTATAATATATTTTTATAAATTGATATAAAGCAGCTGATTTTAGTGCCCGTAAATTCAGCGTTAATTGAAATAAATGTCTAAAGTACACCCCCGAAACATTCAAAGAACAAGGACCAACAAATTTACGAATTCACCCCGAATTTATTTCTAACAAATTTATATAAAAGTGTATAATATATTTTTATAAATTGATATAAAGCAGCTGATTTTAGTGCCCGTAAATTCAGCGTTAATTGAAATAAATGTCTAAAGTACACCCCCGAAACATTCAAAGAACAAAGACTAACAAATTTACGAATGTATCCCCAATTTATTCGCAACAAATTTACAAATTATTTGCAAAATATTGCAAGTTATTTCCGAAAGCAATTTAAAAATAATTGATCGCACATTGGAAGTGAAATAGCCGACAGGCTGCAATTATTCGCTGTCTACGTACCGTGTGCACCATTATTGGGTCACGTTGACAGCAGAGTCAGATGACCCGAAAGTAACTTGATCGTCGACAAAGTGTAATAATTTCGATATTTCCGTAAGCTGTCTATCCGGGGAGCCGGATAGATTACTTTTGCGACAACCAAGCACAGTTTTCCGAAGTAACCTATCGGTTCCACTCCGGGGACGCGTACACGCGGTGAAGACGTATAAATACGTCGAGACGTCCCTGGACACCGTCCGTTTAATCGCGCACGCTCGGTTGTTGGCAGAACCGAGCTTATTAAGCTCCGGCCACGCCTGAACGTTACGCATCAAACTCGGGAACACGGTTTAATAAGGATGGTATTAATACACAGGCCTATTTTCTCGCGCGAAATATCATGCGAATGCTTCATCTGCAGCCTAACCGACGATGACTGTATTACGGACCGCAGACCGTCCGCGTTATCCCACTTCGAACGTCTTCGAATTCCTGCAGGAGAAATTTCGTCGCGACACCTGACGTTTGTTCTTTTCCTTTGACGCGCTTCGGTCGACATTTTTAACGCTAAACTTGGCATCGTCGCACGGTGCTCGGTTTTTATATAAAAAAAGGAAAAAAGTTAGTTTTAAAAGCGGGAGAAGAGAGCGAGGGAGAGAAAGCGCGCGAGAGAGAGCGAGAGAGAGAGAGAGACAAAGCGCTAGAAAGAGAGAGAGAGAGAGATAAAGCGCTAAAGAGAGAGAGAGAGAGAGAGAGAGAGAGAGACAGAGACAAAGCGCTAGAGAGAGAGAGAGAGAGAGAGAGAGACAAAGCGCTAGAAAGAGAGAGAGAGAGAGAGAGAGACAAAGCGCTAGAAAGAGAGAGAGAGAGAGAGCGCGCGCGCGAGAGAGAGAGACAAAGCGCTAGAAAGAGAGAGAGAGAGTCAGAGACAGAGCGCGAGAGGGAGAGCGCGAGAGAGGGAGAGAGAGCGAGAGAGAGAGGGAGAGAGAATTAAATAATATTTATATTTATATTTTTAAAAAACTGTTAAAACTGTAATTGTTGTACGAGTGAAAATGGCTTCGATTTGCAAAGACTGGGCTCGATTTAAAAACTGGGCTCGCTAGCTCGAGCGGTTCCGTCGGACGGTCGCGGGGGTGTCGGCGGGAAACGAGCGAAGAACGCGTTCGATTCACAACTGGGCGACGACGTGGTGGGGGCTGTATTACAAGGCTTGCTTGAAATAATGAGCGGCGAGGAGTCAGCGAATTTTTCAGAGAGCTCAATCAGCCCGACAGAATGCCGCAACATGCACGCCATTAGCTCGCGGCTCGAATATTAATTACCCGACCAGGTAGCGACCTTATCTCGTCGGACCATTATCTTCCGCCGGCTGTACGACACGATTGACATTACGCTATCCGAGCGTTGCCATTCAACGGTTGAATTTCAATTACAATCTGATCCACCGACGAACGATCGCTTATCGATTCTTCCGCTCATAGATTCGGTTTCTTTGTTCGCGGCTTCGATTTTCAGTAATCTCGATCCGCGTTCGACTTCGTCGAACCGCGCCGCGCAATTCTCGTTCGATTACGATTTCCACGATGTTTTATCAACCAGTTAGCTGTGTTCGACGAGTATACTCGCCACGGAGAAATGGCAATGTTTTGTGACACGACGAGTATACTCGTCGCGCGTAAGAAGCAGCGACCATTGGCTATTTAAATCGTAATTTTAAGGGAAACAAAAACGTGTTCTCAAATTTCAAGATGTTCGGAATATTTTCAGGCCGATCCTGCACGAAGTTGTTTACATTGTTGTAAAAATAAAATTAGAAAAGTATCACGGTATTGGTGTTCGACGTGCAAAGTGCCATTATATATTGTTCCTTGCTTTGCTAAATACCGCTCTCTCTACAGCAGCAATTTGAATTTTTAACTTTTATAAGTATTCGATTATCCCTGGGTTTTTCGTTTATTATGTATATGGTATATGTTAACGTCGAGCGAATAAGTAAATATTAGTAATAAAATTGTTAATTTTATCAAATAAAACCGTCTTTTCGATCCAATATTTTAACAGCGACACTTACATTGTGTTCGACGAGTATACTCGTCGTCGCTTGATTCTCGCGACACATATAGGTGCGCGCTCTGAAATGGAGGCACCACAGCTAACTGATTAATTCCGTTGTTTTTGATAGTGCAAGATAAGGGATCTCGGTCGGATCGATACGACACTGTTCTTCGGCAAATGAAGAACGACTGTTGTACACGATTGCGCTTTTTATTCGAGTTCGATCGATCACGGCGAGACGTTGCGTTCGATCGCGATTTAGAAAACGATAAAATCGCAGACGAAAATTCGTGCTAAAATGACCGATTGTTTTGAGGTTATGTCAAGGTTATTTTACTAGCCAAAATGGCCGGTCTCTGTCTTTCCCTTTCACAATTTCTAAAAAGATTAAAAGGATGTTTTTCTGTGAGAATTTTCTAGATAAACTTCGTCGTTCAAGTATATAAAAATTACACTACTTAACCGAGTGTATAAAAATTGCATTACGAAATAACCGTAATAAAAATTACGCGAAATTTAGATAAATTCAAGCTTGTCGTTATAAAATATTATTCATCGGCCGCGCTTAGGTCACGGTAGTTCCATCGTGAATAAAATCGAGTGTCGAATGTTTATTTATATATTTATTTATTATTTTATATTTATTTATTTTCGCATCGTCGCGTTCTCCTAATTTTCGTCGAATTCAATATCCTGCGAATCGCCTTAAAAGCTCTGATTCCGCGACAGCGTACAGTTGACACGTGTTTAGACACATTGAGTTCGGAGTTTTTCTATGAAAACTTTTTAGATAAACTTCGTCGCGCGCGCGCGCGTTCAAGTATATAAAAATTACACAAACCGAGTGTATAAAAATTGCATTACGAAATAACCGTAATAAAAATTACGCGAAATTTAAATAAATCCAAGCTTGACGTTGTTATAAAATATTGTTCATCGGTCGCGCTTAGGTCACGGTAGTTCCATTGTTAATAAAGTCGAGTGTCGAACGTTTATTTCTATACTTATTTATTATTTTATATTTATTTATTTTCGCAATATATTATATTTATATATATTTATATACATAATTATTTATTATATTTACATATATTTATATTTATTTATCTTCTAATTTTCGTCGAATTGAATATCCTGCGAATCGCCATAAAAGCTCTGATCTCGCGATAGCGTTCAGTTGACACGTGTTTAGAGTTCAGTTTCGTGTCGAGTTCGGAGGGAACGGCGGAACATCGGCCGATCATTTTGGTAAAACGTCTCCGATTTCTTCGACCCGAACCACTGCGGGCCGCGCGAACGCGACGGAGCAATGGTGTATCGCGCCGCGATAATTATAACGAGAGGTCGTTTATTTCGGTTATTTACTTTGGGCGTACGCGGAACACACCGTCTTGTCGTTACCTCCCACGATTTTGTTTACTCCCCCCCGGCCGCCCCGTCGCCCACATCGCCGCGCGAAGCCATTGTTGGGATTACGTATCTGTGACAAACGGAGGCCAGCTGCTCCGGCTCTGTCCTCTTATTTATCCTGTGAGTCAAGGAAGAAGTTATAATTACATGGTCCGTACCGGTCATGCTTCAGAAAACGGGTCCCGATTCGATGAGAAATCACCGTTTCCTGAACGCGCCTTCGAAAAACCGATTTAATTTCGTCCGCGGATATTTCTGTTCCCTCGGTGAACGTTGGATTACGTGTTTACGGTGCTCGCGGATTTTTGTTAATGCGATTTTAATCGCACGAAATATTCCGATTGATAAGTTCACGTTGCTTAACTTGGTTTTGATAACGATTAATGTAATTGTTAGATTGCGGATTTTTGCGCGACGTAAAAATTGTCTGCATTCGTTCGAAAATGTTGGAGACAGCTGTAACGTTTTTTTGTGCTTTAAATAATTTTAATAAGTCGGAATTACTGCATCAATATTCTTAGTTTCTTTTAATTCAATTATTTATATTATAATATATATATATATAAATATATATATTGTATTATATATATTTATAATATATATTATATATTATAATATATAATTGCATATTACATATTATACATATACACAGCATTAACATTTTTAGTTACTTTTAATTAAATTAATATAATGATAATATAATTAATTTAATTAAATGAAACCAAAAATGTTAATGCAGTATATATAACATGTAATATGTAATTTTATATTATAATATATAATATATATGATGTAATATAATATCTAATAATATGTATTATTATGTATATTATTATATTATAATTATATATATATATATATATATATATATATATATATATATATATATATATACGTATATAATATACAATTGTATATTATTATATAATTGCATAATATATTATATTATGATGATTATATATTATATAATATAATATGTATTGTATAATATTAATCTTTCAAATAATTATGTTCCTCCTATCCAATTTTTATTATGATTACCATTTATTATTATCATTTATTAATTAAGTGGTTTAATTCGAAAATACGTAATGTATTTAATTGTTTATTTGCGTAAAAATCCGCTATGTAGCAATCATCGTCCCCGATAAAAAAGGTCCATTTAGATCGTACGGTGTGACAAGGATTTATCAATTAATCCTATCGAAGTTAGTCTATAGAACAAAATTTTCGAAAGGAACAACTCTAATCGTCGACGATGATATATTAATTTTAGCTCGCGCAGTGCGCAATCGCGGTACGAACGATAAATCGTACGATAAAGCGTGGAAGCCTGGAACTAATGAACCGGACGCGGTTGCCGTTGATCGAAATTAAAACGATGACTCGAATTGTTTCCTGTATCCGCGGCTCGAAATAAGTTTCTACGAACGATCGATCACGGATAAACGTCGATTCATCGATCACGCGCGCGAGCCCCCACGTAATACACGCGTTGCCCAGA
This sequence comes from Megalopta genalis, assembly GCF_051020955.1. Classification (NCBI taxonomy): domain Eukaryota; kingdom Metazoa; phylum Arthropoda; class Insecta; order Hymenoptera; family Halictidae; genus Megalopta; species Megalopta genalis. The sequence goes on along the minus strand of NC_135013.1, from coordinate 6,192,895 downwards.
AAGCCTACAATTCGGTGACTAATTGGGTCGCATGAATCAACGAATTAGCTTCGTAATTCTGTCGATACCTTTATTCAGGCTTTCAAGGATGATCAGCCGGCGATCCGTCATCTGGACCAGCTATCTCTTTCGTTCTACCGTTCGCTTTCTTCTAGGAACGAAAATTATGGCTGCGCGCGTGACTAAATAATCATCGGAAAGCGCGGAAGTTTCGCGGTTAAAGCGAAAAGGTACGAGCAGAATCGATCATTGAGAACGTTTTTTTAGCTTTTTTCTTTTTCTTTATTTCGACGCTGTTTCAACTTGCAATGGAGATTATTCTGTGATTTATATTATTATTAATGAAGGTGAGATAATGTTTATAGAAATCATGTGCATGAGGACAAAGATTTCTAATCAAATTTCAGTGAAATGATTTAATTATACTTATTCTAATTTCTAGGAAATTACCGATCGGATGTGATGATACTTTATCACTTTATCTATTATAAAATAATATAAAATATAATATATAATAAAATAATAATAATATAATAATAAATAAATTTGTGAGATATAAAGCTATTTACTAAATTGATTTGTCGATAGAATAATAATTATATCCGTTAGAATTATAATAATACTTTTATATTATATATTTTTAAATAATAAATTGTATGTATATTATATTTATATATATTATTATATTTATAATTAGCATATAAATCATATTTATATATATTATTATACTTATAATTAGCATATAAATCATATTTATATATATATATTATATTTATAATAACATATAAATAATATTTATACACATTATTATATTTATAATAACATATAAATTACACATTTATATATATTATTATATTTACATATTTATATATAACAACAATATATATAATTATATTATTATTAATTAACAAATATATATCATTCTGTATAACATATATAATATAAAACTATTATCACAATTTTATTTCTCCCAACATCACCGAATTCGTTTACATTTAAAAAACCGTGCGCAATTGCGCTTAATTGTTGCTCGAGTCACAAAGTTCGACGTCGTCCCCATAAAATGCACTAAGTTCTATCAAAATGAAATTACCATAGTACAGAGAAGTTATTTTAGATTTCCAGTTGAAACGGCTTCGAGCGTGAGGGAGTTAAAAACCGGGGGGAAAAAAAGCACCGATAAATCACAAGCTCGGCGACAGCGTCACCCTTCGATCACCCTGTCCCAATCGCCGAGAGAACTTTCACCGATTCCGTTCCGTTCCGTTCCGTGACGCAATCGTCGTGGAGAAAACTCGCATTAGTTTTGGGCGCGATGCTCGTTGCGCGCCTACAAGGCTCATCGCCGACGGAGGAGGACATTGGACGATGACGGTACCCGCGCCACGAAATTCGCCGAAAGCGGAGAGGCCGCGGCGGCCGCGTAGCTCGTTAGCGATTATTATGATCGCGGCTGAATCACGGTGCCGCGTTTCGTGGCCGGGCCCGGAGCCGGCCAGTTTTCGAACAATGAATAAGAAAGAGACGAGAGCATCGAACCGTGAGATACGCCGGTAATAAGCCGGGCGGGGTTCATTAAGCGCATTGTTGTACCCGAGAGCCGGAGCCTCTTTCTCTCCCTTTTCCCCCTGGCCCTCTTTCTACCCCGGTTCCTTTTTCTCTCTTTCTCCCGCCTTCGCTCGCTGAAACGCAAACTCGCTCGCCGTCGCCTTTGACCGATCCTGGCCCCACGCAGACCGAGCCGATCGGGACGAGGCGGCTCTCTGCGAGGACAACGCGCGAAAACACCGGCCACCTCGGCGAGAAGCGACAACGCTTATTTATCCACGCTCGTCGCCGCGCAGCGGCGCGGATTGACGCGGATCGACGCGATGAAAGGACCCGCGGAAAGTTTGAGCGACGTTACACACTCGGCCGGCGACCGGCCGGCCCCTCGGAATCTCATGCGCACGCGGTTTCGTCCCGTTGCACGGTGGTTATTTTAGTTGTAATTGTTTTAATTAACATTTTATTTGCCGTACGAAACGCGGAAGGAAATATGTAATTACGAAAATTGTGTGTTCGAGCGTTACTTTTTCGTTTTGTATTACTGGTATATACATATATTTGGGTTTTTGTTGGGATAGAATAATGAAGAATGTAGTATTTTGATTGTTTATAGGCAAATTTTTTGAAGATGCAATTCTTGTTTTCAGTTCGATTCAATTAATTCGAACATCAATTACATATTCGTGTTCCTCTTCTTTCAGGGTTTTTGTTGCGATGGAATAATGAAAAGAAAATGCAGTGTTTTAATTGTTTATAAGCAAATTTTTTAAAGATGCAATTCTTGTTTTCAATTCAATTCCATTAATTCGAACATCAACTCCATTTTCGTGTTCCCCTTCTTTCAGGGTTTTTGTTGTGATGGAATAATGAAAAGAAGTGTTTTAATTGTTTATAAGCAAATTTTTTAAAGATGCAATTCTTGTTTTCAATTCAATTCCATTAATTCGAACATCAACTCCATTTTCGTGTTCATCTTTCAGGGTTTTTGTTGTGATGGAATAATGAAAAGAAAATGCAGTGTTTTAATTGTTTATAAGCAAATTTTTTAAAGATGCAATTCTTGTTTTCATTTCGATTCAATTAATTCGAACATCCACTCCATATTCATGTTCCTCGACTTTCAGGGTTTTTGTTGTGATGGAATAATGAAAAGAAAATGCAGTGTTTTAATTGTTTATAAGCAAATTTTTTAAAGATGCAATTCTTGTTTTCAATTCGATTCAATTAATTCGAACATCAATTCCATTTTCGTGTTCCTCTTCTTTCAGGGTCTCTGGGCGAAACGTAATCTGAGCGATGATCGACGATTATGATTAACGCGAAATCATGCTCGTGATTAATGATTACGACTACTGAGTAATCGAGTAATCATGATTGATGAACGACTTAAGTAGTCAAGTAATCATGATTGACGAATAACTTGAGTATTCAAATAATCGTGATTGGTGAACAATTTAAGTTAATCGAAGCAAATGTAATCATTGGTCATAATTGAATTACTAAAATGACTAAGAATAGTCATTGTCTTCACTGCTCGTGAAAGAACTCGCAGAACTGAAAACAGTAACAATTTAATAAAAACAAAAACGTGACAGTTAAAACTTCAATTTTTTTATTTTTTAAATAAGAACCCCTCTTTTTAAGAACCTGTACACTCACCTGCAGAATCATTAATCACGTAATGATTACTTTTTCTTTGATTATGATCGACTGAAAAATTTTGTATAATATTATAGTACTTAATAATATAATAATTGTTATTAATATTATAATTATAATTAATATATTAATATATATTATATTACATATTATATTATTACAATATTATATTATCTATTATATTATTATAATATTATGTTATATTATATATTATATTATCCATTATATTATTACAATATTATATTATCTATTATATTATTGCAATACTATATTATATATTATATTATCACAATATTATATTATTTATTATATTATTACAATATTATGTTATATTATATATTATATTATTGCAATCTTATATTATATATTATATTATTATAATATTATGTTATATTATATATTATATTATTGCAATCTTATATTATATATTATATTATCCATTATATTATTACAATACTATATTATGTATTACATTATCACAATATTATATTATTTATTATAATATTATCGATATTATATAATAATATATATAACAGTAACAACAATATAAAAATTAATCCTGAATACTTTTTAGAAGCCGCGCATGCATTTCACGTGACCCAAGCAGCGTCGCGCGAGACGCGGCCAAAAATTCGTCGGCATTCTAAAAAAACCGAAAGATTTTCGATCGCAGATGGAGGCGGGGGGGGGGGGGCAAATCTTCGAGCAAGTGAAAACGGAAGCGCGGCGTGGGCAAAAAGATGCGCGCGAACTGTGTCAGCCGAAGACTTTCGCGAGCGTACTTATGAACGAGCAAGTTTTATTTCCTCGTGTACGAGGCGGGAGAACACGAAGAAGACTCCGACCGTGCGCGCGCGCGCGCGCGAGCGCTCGGAACACGGCCTAGTGCCAAGAAGCCGAGATCACCGGGCGCTGCCGTATGCAGGTATTTCACTTATGCGAGCGCGGCCCTCTCGCTCGCTCTCGGACCCGCCGGAGGATTCCGGCTCGGACTCGCCGACAGATGCGAGACGGTGTCTGTCGCCTCCCCCCTCGATCAGCATTTTAACGGCCGAATTATTGAAATAAACCGCGCCGCTCGCGCCGTGTATCGCGCCTATTTGTAGCAGGAAGTCTGATCAGCTGGCTCCGAATATTTTCATGCGCCGTTTTCCCTTCCTACCCCGCCCCGCCCCGCTCGGTCCCCGCGTCCGCCCTGCGCTCGGCAACCCTCTTGTTTTTGTTTTCGTTTTCTTTCGCTTTTGCCGTCGTTTTTTTGCCGGCCGCCGATTCGCGAACCTGTCTCCGCGGCCGGCGAAAAACCCGGCGGTTCGCGAGATCGCCGCTGATTGGCGGCCGGCCCGATCGGGATCCCGCGCACGTTTCGAACGCTCGCCCCGATAAATTCGTGCTTTCCCCTCGCGCGGCGTCGCGCCGCGCCGCGCCGTGAAATGCCGTGGATTTTTGTCGCGGCGATGCGCCGGCCGATGGGACAATTCTCGGGCAATTTTTGTTCTCGCTGGAGGGACTCGGCGTTTGCAATTTTCGGAACAATTTTGTTTGCAATCTTTTCTTCTTCTTCTTCTTCTTACTATTATTATTATTACTATTACTATTATTATTATTATTATTACTATTATTATTATTACTATTACTATTACTATTACTGTTACTATTATTATTACTATTACTATTACTATTACTATTACTATTACTATTACTATTACTATTACTATTACTATTACTATTACTATTACTATTACTATTACTATTACTATTACTATTACTATTACTATTACTATTACTATTACTATTACTATTACTATTACTATTACTATTACTATTACTATTACTATTACTATTACTATTACTATTATTATTACTATTACTATTACTATTACTATTACTATTACTATTACTATTACTATTACTATTACTATTATTATTATTATTATTATTATTATTATTATTATTATTATTTTTCTCTATTTTCTTCTTTACAATCTACATTTTTTTACTTTTTCATGCTGCCGCATTCTATATGTAACATTTGTAATAATTAACGGCTCTCACGAATGTCACGTGACGTGGTCGGTGACGTCACGGATGAGCAGTTTAGAAGAGTAGCGGGGATAGATGGCAGCAGCTTTGCCAGAGATATTGCCACATTTGTGATTGGTCGCGTCGCGTCGGTCGACTGCGCTGCCCTCTGCCTCTACTCTGTCGACTGCTCGACCGTGACGTCACCATGGAGTCACGTGACATCTAGAGGAACAGCGACTTGCATTCGTTTGACGCATATGCGTTTGATTTATGTCATTTTTGCTACGTGGAATGATATCGTGTTGTAAGTCATTGTATTCGCCTGCTACATTAGCTAATATACGCGGTTATATTATGGATAAAAAGATAAAGGGTTCCATTTAACACGTTGACTGTCATGCGTATTTACAACAAAATCTCCTACAGGCCACCCGTGCCGCTATAGGAAGCGTGCGCTGTTAATTTATATCTGTTTCTGTTCCTGCATGAACAGTTGGAATCTTCGCCGAGTACCGAATGGTATAACTTAAAATCTCTGCCCTTATTTTTTTCAATAATGAAAATAAAATTACATCGTCAGATTCTGATTTGGATACTGATAAATATAATCTTAGTGATAATGAATGTTATGAAGATACCATTGACGAGATTTTACGAGAATTGGTCATGGAAGAAGAAAGAAATGTTGATGATACTGAGGAAGCTACAGTTCAAATAAAAGATACGAAATGGACCGATCAGAGGCACGAGCATATCTGAAAAAACGAACAACTTTTTGTCCAAGCTGTCCTGATCAACCTCAACTTTGCAGAGAATGTTTTAATGTTCTACACTGCGAATAATTTTTTTAATAAACCATTTTTATAAGAATTCAATAGTTTCATTACCTCCTGTAGAGTATTTGTCGAAATGTTTTCGGAAATCCTTTGTAAGTAGTCAAATCAGCGTCACCCGAATTACGGGTGACGTGTCCTGATGAGAACTTTTGAACTTTTGCAGTCAACGTGTTAAATATATTAAACAGCTTCACACCATTTCTCGTTTTCTGTATTGAATTTGTTGAAAACTGGGAAAGCGAGAGAATTCCTTTTAATTGAGGACTAGAATGACGAGGTTAATGAGATATAAACTGTCTAAAATTAAATAAACAATTTAGATTTTGAGTAATTTTGAGTGATTTTGAAAGGGACGAGAAGACCCTATAGAATTTAATACATTTATTATTTTAGTATTCGTATAATGATAAATTATAATATGTTTATTTTGTTGGGGGGATATTTAAATTTAAATAACTTTAAAAAATTATTATCATATTTTTATGTAATTAATAAGATTGTTTATTAAAAATAATTAGATAAATCATTGGCACGGTCTAGATCGGTGTTCGCAGGAAAATAAGTTACGCGAGGAGTGGGGTGTGGTGACGCATGCGCCGGGAGTTCCGCACAGCGACGTGGTAAAACTTGACGTTCAAATGGTTGCATGTATTGCAATGTTTATGGGTATAATTAAAAATGGATGCATAATACGTAAATGACTAAACATTTGCACTCGAAGCTAATTTAACTCCAAAATCAAGACAGTTTTTCTAAACTAAAAATCGAAACTATTTTTCTAAGCTAAATCGTGCACTTATGTTCATTTTGTACGCACGATGTCAATCCAATTTGTCTATATATATTTGTATAACAATTTGTCTATATATATTCTAACAATTCATTGAATGTAGATTTTAATGACATAAAGAGATTTGTTTGAAAAACAATTCAGCAATCTTTAATGGCGTCTCCAGTGTCGCCATTCGAGTGCAACGGACTATAATACTACCGAATTCTCAACATAATAACTGGACCGCAAGTTCCATGTATTTATGGCAAAAGTGTACAGTATAACTATGCAATATAAGTATAATTTAAAAGAATGGAAAGATTAAAGCAAGCTAAAACCGTTGATGTATTAACTCGAACTTCTATTAAAATGATTAAAGATAGAAAAGAACGCGTGCTCTTCTCCTATCCAATAATAACATAACACAAACTTATATATCGATACTCTATAATAATTAAACTAAAAGATTAATTCCTCCAAATTTTTATTACTATTAACTGTTACTATTAACACTATTTATTGATATTTCAGTCTTCAAAACGTTATATTTTATTTACCGAACTCTCTCAAAGAATTGATATTACAGATCTTGAAGCTTTGTGATGAGGGGAGGGGGTGTAAATCGATTATAAAAAGCAATCCTTCAGAATATGAAAGCTGCAAAATCGACTTTTGGCCACGGATCGCTGCTCTAACCCCCACCACTCCGCTGCCTGGGCCCAGAAGCTCCCTGAGCCGCTCTACCGCGATCCAACCACACGGATTCTTCCGTCGGAAAAATTGCTTTCGTCCGAGAGGGAGAGAGAGAATGCGACGCGATCGCCACGAAGTCCGCAGTTCCTATTTCAAATCCAGATCCGCGGTACAGTCCATGACCGTGTTCGGTTCTTTGCGCGCAGTACCGAGAAATATGGCCGTCCGAGAACAGGTCTTTCCGGCGCGGCGCGGCGCGGCGCGGCGCGGCGCGGCGCGGCGGCCGTAACGGTAGAATCCGGCGTTCGTTTCAGCGATTTCACCCACGAGCCGAGGAGGAGGCCCATCGAGCTTCCCGCTGCAAAATTCGCGCGACGCGAGTGGATCGTCGAAACGATTCGGTCTCGCGAGAAACTGCGGCGGAGCCGCGCCGCGCCGCGCCGCACCGCGCCGCACCGCGCGAGCAAATAAAGTCGGTCGTGGCGCGGCGGCCATCGTTGCGTCCCGGCCAGCAGCCGCTTCACTTGCTCGGGCTGCAACGGCGCATTATTATGCGCGGTACGGGCTAATAAAATCTCTCCGGTTTTTTCGGCCACGTGTTCCGCCATAACGCGGCCGTCGTTACGCGCGTTTACAATGTCGGTGCACGAAGCCGCTCTCCCTCCCCTTTTCCGCAGATTTTTCTCGAGCTCCGCCCCCGCGGCCTCGTTTATCCTCCATTATCCTCTTATTACGTGTGTCGCTTCTTGCGCGCTCACGGGTTCCTCCGGCACGCACCATCGGCGTTTTCTTGTCCCCAGAATGCATTCGAGGTGGAAATTGCTTTTGTCACTTGCGCGATACGCCCACGCGGCCGTCGCCAAGGATAATACAACCTGCGCCGAGCAACCGCAACGTATCTCGTTCGGGAGCTGTTAGAAAATCTGGAATTTAAAAACTTTTTTTACGGGTTTTTTTGGAGAGGGGAGGAGAGTTTGTTCTTGAAAAATTGACAGAGTTTTTAGAAACGATTTAATCGCTTTGATGATTCAATTATCTCTTGATGATTCAAATGTCTCTTGATAATTCCATTATTCCGCGATAATTCCATTATCTCTTGATAATTTCATTATCTTGGGATAATTGAATTATATCTCGATAATTTCATTATCTCTTGATATTTCCATTATCTTAGGATAATTCAATTATCTCTTGATAGTGCCATCATCTCTGGATAATTCAATTATCTCCGGGTAATTCAATTATTCCTTGATAATTCAATTATTTCTTGATAATTCAATTATTTTTTTATAATTCAATTATTTCTTGATAATTCCATTATTTCTTGATAATTCCATTATCTCTGGATAATTCAATTACCTTTGGACAATTCAAGTATCTCTTGATAATTCTATTTAATCTTGATAATTCTAATATTTGTGGTTAATTCAAGTATCTCTTGATAATTCAATTATCTCTGGATAATACAAGTATCCTCTGATAATTCAAGTACCTCTGGCTAATTTAAGTATATCTTGATAATTTAAGTACGTCTTAATGATTTCATTATCTCTGAATAATTCAATTATTATACCTTTGGACAATTCAAGTCTCTCTTGATAATTCAATTTAATCTTGATAATTGCATTATTTGTGGTTAATTCAAGTATCTCTCGATAATTCAATTTAATCTTAATAAATCCATTATTTGTGGTTAATTCAAATATCTCTTGATAATTCAATTACCTCTGGATCATTCAAGTATCTCTTGATAATTCCATTATCTCCGGATAATTCAATTATCTCTTGACAATTCAATCGCGTTCCTGCAAAATTTCTCTACGAAACTTTGTCAAAGTACATTTTTCCCTGTTTTAATTATTTTTCTATTTTGCTACATCGCGACGCACCAGTAAAACAGATCTTCGTTTCCGTTTCTCGACATTCCACCAGCACGATGATAATGCTCCGACATTTTCGAATTTCTCCCCCTTCCCAATATTTTACGTTTCGCTCGACGATTTTCATTTTATCCTTGGCAACGACGCGCCTAAATTCCCTCGTCGTTTCTGCCGTCTCGCGCGCTTCACCCCGCCAACTTTAACCAGAAACGCATAAATACTCGAGTCCCCTCGAAACCGGCAGAAAAATCCCGGAATCGACGAACGCGTGCGCGCGCTAAACGCATTCCAAATAATTCGTGTATTTTACGCTTGCGCGTTCGTTAATTTGTATCCGATCCTACGTGGACGACGACGATCTCTCCGCGTCGTGTCGCCGTTATTATTATTATTATCATATCGCGACCGTTTCTCTCTTTTTCTCTTTTTTCGCGGGACGACAACGGGCTCGGGAACGAGCGCCTCCTGCATCCGGCACGCTCCCATTTGCGAGCGGACCGCGCGCCGAAAAATGCGTTCTTGACGCGGCCGCTGGCCCGCGTCAAGCGGTTTTTAAAACGATCGCCGATTACCCATGCGCGCCGCGGTTTGCATGCTTAAAGAGGCCCCGACAAGACAGTTTATTGGGCCGCTCGGGGGACGGGGGAGACAGCGCGAGAGAGACAAAGTGCTAGAGAGAGAGAGAGAGAGAGCGTGAGAGAGACAAAGCGCTAGAGACAAAGTGCTAGAGAGAGAGAGAGAGAGAGAGAGAGAGCGAGAGACAGAGCGCGAGAGAGAGAGCGCGCGAGAGGAAGAGAGCGCGAGAGAAAGAGCGCGAGAGAGACAAAGCGCTAGAGATACAGAGCGCGAGAGAGCGCGCGCGAGAGACAGAGAGAGACAGAGAGAGAGAGAGAGAGAGAGAGAGAGAGAGAATCGCGACATTCGCAGGCGAGACAGGTATTTGTCGCGGCAAAAAGTAGCACTTTGCGTGTGCGTCCGTCTCCTCCGCGCCGCGCCGCGCCGGTCGGCGGGGGTGATCCTGAATCTCGACCGCGTGGAATTCTGCGGGGAAACTTATGCGTCCGATACGCTGCCGGTTCGACCTGTTCGAGCAGAAAATGATCCTGCGGCTGCCACATTCATTTCATTGCCGGCGAGCTGCACGAAATTCGACGAAAAATCTTTTACGCGGACAGAATCGTTTCGATATTGTTCGAATAAACTGGACGCGCTAAACGTTTCGCGCGTACGTGATTTTTATCGTATCTTATTCGAGACGAAATCGTCCAGTTCTATCGGTTAATTTTATTGTTTACGCTAGAATTTACGCTGGGAAGTAAAATTGTTTGAACTTCGTACGATTTCTGTTGTCAGATCGTCGAGAATGAAATTTGTGGGAAAAAGGGAATGTTCGTTTATAACTTATAAATATAAGGAATTATAATATATATATATATATATATAACATATTATAATACATATTTAATACATATAGCATAATTGTAATTCCTTATATTTGTAAGTTATCAACCAACATTCCTTTTTTTCCCACAAATTTCATCCTTGACGATCTGACATTATAATTATATAATCTTATATTATTATCTATTATAAAATAATATAAAATATAATATATAATAAAATAATAATAATAATAATAATAATAATAATAATAATATAATAATAATAAATAAAGTTGTGAGATATAAAGCTGTATACTAAATTGATTTGTCGGTAGAATAATAATTATATCCGTTAAAATTATAATAGTACTTATATATTATATGTTTATAAATAATAAATTATATATATATATTAAAATTAAAAAGTGGCATGTTGATGTCACGATTCCGTCCGTTCCTTACATTATAATTAATATAATCTTATAATTATATAAATATAAATATATATATATTTATATAATTGTAATATAAGATTATATTAATTATAATGTAAGGAACGGACGGAATCGTGCACACCAACGTGCCACTTTAAAAAAAATAATTCCTCCGTTTAACCAAACTAAGCGCACTGAATTTTTATCATTTTTGTGTAACAAAAATAGTTCTTTTTACGTTAGTAAATACAAATAATATCTAAATAAACCAAAACCGACATTGTTCTGTTGAAAATAATTAATTCCGAAATGGCCGAAAAATCGCATTCCAGAACAATTAACCGCTTAGCACAGATTTATTACTAGTATAAAAAAATTCTTGCGTTTTGAACGAATTTACTGATGCACGAAATATTAGGTTGGTGCGTATGAAATGTCGGATTCTTAAGTGATTGTATAAAACTGCATATCTTTCTTCAAAAGCTGTTTATTCAATCAAAGTATGCTCCATTCGCTTCAATACACTTCTCCCAACGAGATTTTAAAGCGTAGATGCCTGTCTTAAAAAAATTTTGGTCTTTAGAATTAATAAACTCTGATATCTAGTTTTTTAGACTGTCTTCATTTTCATAGTGTTTGCCCCTTAAAAACAGCTCTAAATGCTTGAAAAAATGAAAATCGATCGGCGAGAGATCCGGTGAATATGGTGGAAGCTGCAAAACTTCATATTCCAGTTCGTTCAGTTTCGCAATTGTTTTGTGCGATGTATGCGGCCGAGCGTTGTCATGGAGCAGTAGCGGGCCATGCCGATTCACAAGCGATGGGCGTACAATTTTTAACTTATCGTGCATCTCATCAATGTACTGGCAGTACTTTTCGGCCGTAATTGTCTCCCCAGGTCGAAGGAACGAATAATGGATTACCCCAGCCGCGTTCCACCAAACTGTGAACAAAATCTTCCGTGGATGAAGCGATAGCCTTGGAGTATGGGCACAAACCTCATCCTTGTCAAGCCACCGAGCACACCTCTTTCTATTGTCATAAAGAACCCATTTTTCGTCACACGTAATGATCCGATCGAAAAATGGCTCTCGGTGAAATCGGGTTAGCAATGATGAGCATACGTTTAACCGATCCAGCTTATTTCGCTCTGTCAGTGCGTGTGGTACCCACTTGTCCATCTTCTTAACCTTGCCAATCTCAGAAAGGTGTCTCAATATCGTTGTATGGTCAACTTTCATCCTGATAGCAAGTTCCCTCGTGGATAGGGCTGGATCCGCTTCCACTAGAGCCTTCAGGTCATCATTCTTCACAGACGTTTTGGGTCTTCCGCGCGGCTCATTTTGCAGTGAAAAATCGCCAGTCCGAAATTTTTCGAACCAACGCTGCACTTTCCGATCGTTAACCGTATTCTCCCCAAACGCTTGGTTTATGTTGCGTGCAGCTTTTGCAGCACTATTACCAAGTTTGTACTCATATAAGAAAATGACGCGAATGTCGGCAGAATTCATATCGGCAATAAACTTAAAAGAAATAACAAAAGGGAAGACCTTCGAGAAAACCTATTTTGCTGAAATGAGTCTCTGGCAATGGACAATACGACTATGAATGAGGTTATGTCAAAGACAAAAGTATAACGAAAACAGGGAGACAAACGTCCGCATGTAAAGAGAATCCGACATTTCATACGCACCAACCTAATAGTATAAAAAGGCGTGAGAATTTTGCATGAGAATTCATTTATTCGAGCGATATAATATACACAGTAATTAGAAGTGATAATGATAGTAATGAATGCAAATCAAATTTAAATGAAATATAATTAAAATAATGATAATAGTGATAGTAATGATAGTAATGATAGTAATGAACTAGTAACGACTAGTTTGAACGACGAATTAGTCTCATCGTCAGTCGTCGAATGTACCCAAAGGGTTAAGGTGAAAGGTGAAAAACGCGAGAGAAGCTCGACGCGAGCACAAAGGAAAAATGTTCAGCAGCAAAGAAACGGCGCGGCAAGTAGAAACGTCCAGCGTGTGATCAGACAGGGGCCAATAGTTCAATCACGGAGCGCCTCTTCCATCTCCGGTTTAATTGGACAAGAAACCGAGAGAATTCGGCCGTCCCGGATCTAATGAGAGCGTGAGTTAGCTGCTCGACGATTGACCGAGCCGTGTCCATATGTTGTCCCGAATTCTCTTAATCGCGGCGAGCCGCATTTTATTTCCATCGTCGCGCCGCGTCATTTCCGTGGCACCCTTCGGTATTCATCGCAAACAGCCGGCGCGGCTTTCTGAAGAATTTCGCAAGCTGACGCTGGTTATTCGGGCCTCGACGAGCGACGAACAGTCGTCGATAACGTTGTTCGCTAGATCGTCGATCATTGTAAACCGTTTTGTACATCGATCCTCCGCAATTGCGAGCGCTGGAACGCTAATTAATTGCTTCCTCGTGGCTCGTTACAGAAAAGCGATATCATCGCTGAGTAAATGAATGTTCGTTCTTCAAGATGGTGCGCACATTGTTAACATTTGCGCACCGTTTTATTTATCGTTATAGCGCTTTTGTTGAATCACTTTCTGCAAACGTTTACGATTATTTTGTATTCGTAGGCGGCTCGCCTCGTGCTCGAAGTGCGATAAATCCGCAGGAAAAAATCGTGCATGAGATTTTTCGACGTCGTTGCAAAGAGGAGGCTTGTCGTTTCGAGCTGGCCGAGGTCCGAGCCGAAAGAAAAATTTGTTGCGCCTTCTACAGGTGTTCTAATCCGAAGATGTTTTCGAACTCCGCGAAGACGCGGAAGGATAGACTGCGCATTTCCAATTGCCTCTGGTTCAACGGTGTGCGTGGAAGAAAATCACTATACCGATTCGAAACTAGATTCTTTACCCTTTAAAAAGAGCCTAAGCAGACCGTCGTTCGATCACTTTGCGCGAAGTTACGACAGTCCGAATTTCAACGAGTCTCTGTCAGGTGTGCGAATAAATAATCGAAATCTTTCGGCGACATTTAAGATTTATTAACAAACAAAGCGAAGCAAATTGTTTATTTGCGCTGTTCACGTCTTATCAGAAATTACAAGAAAATATAATAAAACTAAACTCCGCTAGCTTTCGTCTGCTAGTTACTGTTCTTCTACGTGATTAAATACAGTAAATTTAATGATAGATATTTTTACGAAATTATCGGTATTTTCGTTGTCGTCGACGTATTATCGATAACAAATCGATAATCGCCAACGGCGCCGCTAATTTCCAGAGGATTCAAATCGCCGGAGCTTATCTTAATCCCCGAAATCCCCGAACAAAGTGCTGCGGAGCTTGTAATTAAAACGGGACCGTGAAGAATCGTTTCTGAACGGCTCGGAAAGGCTCTCGCGATCAGGATGCACGATCACGATTACGATGATTTGTGCCCCCGTAGAGGCCGCCACGGTTCTCTACCCCGTCGGGTGATCCGCAGGGTTTAGGCCATGAAGCGTTTTATGCGAAAAGCATCTCTCCCGGGCACAATGGCCGCGCGGACTGGTTTAAAGGCTCCCGAAGCCGAGGCTACTACGTCGGCCTGCTCTTTTTCTACGGTCGACCAGTCGATCCCCGGACACAATGGAGCAATTATAACGAGCAGACGAATACCGGGTAAACGAGGCGTAGTAATGAATTCGGTGTAGCGGCAATAAAAGCGCTCGGCGGCCGTACGGTGGCCGTACGGTGGCCGAGGCGGCCGCGGAGCGGTTGCATAAATCCCGGCCCTCGGCCTCGTAAACGCGGAATAATTCTCCGTTACCGCGGATAATCGTTCGCCGGGCCGCAAGCTTTTCGCTCCGGGGCTTTTTACTGGCCAATATCGCCGCGGCGGACCGCCGGCAATTTTTATAGAAATTTAAAACGAGCGAAACGGGCCGCCGGCCCGGACCGAGAGCTCGCGCGCGCGCGCGCGCGTCGCCGTTTTTCGCAGGCTTTAGAGCCGCCTTAATCTCGCGCGGGCCCATTAACGCGGCCCGTTTCCACGGCGCGCGGCCGCGTTAACAAAATATTTATCGCGCCGCTAGAACGCTAATGTTTGTCGCTCGCTCACCCCCCCAGGGGGGGGGGGATTGAAAGTAATTGGAACACACCGAGTGATCGCGGGGAATTTTCGTGGCTTTTGCCGGACGAGTTGACGGGGCCATGCGGGATTTCGTGCGTTTTTGATTCGGCTTCTTTAATTTATTCATGGCGGAGCTGTTTCGCGGTTTAACGGGAATGCCTGTGCGCGCTCTGCTCATCTTGCGATCGGTGGCCGTCGGTTGGAAGAGACGACACGGTATTTTTTGGTGGCTCGGATTTCTCGTTTGGAAATAGAGAAAATGACGAATGTGACAAATGATAATCGGAATGCGGATCTTTATGTGAAATAAGAACTTTTTTCTTAAATTGAAATGAACGGGAATAGGATAGAAGTTTCGTTCTTTGTGTAATACTTTTAGTGAGTTATTAATAATATAATAATATATGATAATATAATAGTAATAATATGAACAATAATATAATAATAATACTATAATAGTAATAATATAAATAATAATATAATAATAATAATATAATAGTAATAATATAAATAATAATATAATAATAATAATATAATAGTAATAATATAAATAATAATATAATAATAATACTATAATAGTAATAATATAAACAATAATATAATAATGATAATATAATAGTAATAATATAAATAATAATATAATAATAATACTAATATAATAGTAATAATATAAATAATAGTACAATAATAATATAATAGTAATAACATAAATAATAGTATAATAATAATATAATAGTAGTAATATAAATAATAATATAATAATATTAATAACAAAATCCGCATTCTAATGATAACAGAAAAAAATGAAAAATTCTTTTACTAATTGTCTCGTCGCTGCAAAATTGAATACCAAAAATAGCAATAGCTAGCCTAAATTTATCAATTTCTATTTATTCGATACTCTCATTATTGAAAATCGTCACAATATTGCTAAACACACTAAATATTATAAACTGCTCGAAAAAATTACAGCGTTGACAAATTTCGCACGAAAATTTACCAACTTTAACTGACGCTAGCTGCAAGGGTTACTTCGAAGTGTTGTAACATCGCGAAAAAAAATCGCAGCCAAGTCTCTCTTCTCTCAAATTAAAGTAGAAAGTTCGAACTATGGTCCACCGTAAGCGTTATCCCCGAAAAAAATTTCCCAAAGTTGGTGCATTTCGACGAACTCGGCAATCGTCGATCAACGTAACAAACAATGGCCACGCATTTAAAGGGGTTACAGCGGCGCGAGGCTGAGTCGAACTTAAAATCCAGAAACACCGTCTGAAAGTAGAGGTTTCAAGCTTCAATTCGAAAAGAAGATCACGATCCTACGATGATTCTTCGCGGAATTATCGTCGGTCAAAGATGGTGAATTTTTATCGGTAATAGAACGCAGCGATTACGCTGCTTTTATATTATTATTATACTATTATTTATATTATGATTATTATATTATTATTTATATTATTACTATTATATTATGATTATTATATTATTATTTATAATATTACTATTATATTATGATTATTATATTATTATTTATATTATTACTATTATATTATGATTATTATATTATTATTTATATTATTACTATTATATTATTATTATACTATTATTTATATTATTACTATTATATTAGTATTATTATTATGTTATTATTATTATTTACATTACGGTGATTTTGACTGCGGGTCACGATCGACCCGGCCGCCGGCGTTCCCAGGGAACGACGGTCGGATTCGGGTCAGAAGGCGTTTCCGTGTCATCGGCAGCCTTTCACCCGGCACGCAGCGACCGCTCCGAATTCCACGGTATTTTTCCTCGATTAATACGGTCTAAACGATCGACATTCTCGCCGTTAGGCTTCTGAATGCTACCGGATTCCGTCGATTTAACGCCGAACGTTCCCGGGGCGGCCGTTACCGGAACACGTTTATTAATACTTAACCGCGGGATGAATCGTGGCCGCCGAGCCGCGCCGCGCCGCGCCGAAGAAAAGGAAAAGCCCGGCCCGAGCCGCCACCGGCCGGGAGAGCAGGTTTTTGTCGCGCTTCCTTATTACAAAACGGGCCGATTTGGAACGAGAAAAACGGCGCATTCTTGCCGGCCTATTCTCATCATTTTATTAGGCTGTTTGAAGAGTTGAACGAGCGTCTACGCGTCGAGAACCGTCGCTCTCTCTCTCTCTCTCTCTCTCTCTCTCTCTCTCTCTCTCACTCTCTCTCTCTTTCTCTCTCGCGCGCTCTCTATCTTTCGCTCTCTTCTCTCGCTCTCTCTTCTCTCGCGCGCTCTCTTCTCTCGCGCGCTCTCTTTCTCGCGCTTTTCTCTCGCGCTCTCTCTCTCTCGTTCTCTTCTCTCGCTCTCTCTCTCTCGCGCGCTCTCTTCTCTCGCTCTCTTTTCTCTCTCTCGCGCTGCTCGCGCCTCATTCCTGTCCGCTTAATTTATGCGGGAATCGTTCGCGTGATCGCTGAAAGGCGTTTCCTTCCCGAGTCGTTTTTCCTTCTTGTCCGCCGGTGCGCGCGACGGGCCCGGCCACTTTCCAAACGGAGACAGGAAGACAATGGTCCCGGCTCCGGCGAAAGCGCTATTTGAATAAAAATCCTGAATTCGCCGGGTTTTTCTTTTTTTTTTATCGTTGCACCGCTGAAACCGGAAACCGCGTTTGACCTGCGCGATGCGAAGATTTCTTGTTCGCGCGACAAGCGATTTCTGCCGCATTTTCTGACTCGGTTTCGCCGCGGACGATCTTTAGATTTCGTTGGTTCGTTCTGTCGAGTTTGTTATTTATTATTTGTCGAACTGCAGGGAAAATAGTGCAGTCGAACCATGATAATGAGAAAATTCGATTTACAGAGGCTTTGTTCAAAATTTGCGATCTGAATTACGAATTGTAATGTAACTTAGTTCAATGGCGATTATTTAGTGTAAATAAATTGCAAAGTAATTCAATTACATTGTAATTCAAGTTAGTTGTAATTTTCAATTCATATCGCCGTTGAATTAAGCTAGATTGTATTGAAATCCGTAATCCGGATTGCTACTGAATTGAATCACAAAGTAATTCAATTACATTGTAATTAAATTAAGTTGTAATTTGAAATTTAGATCGCAACTGAATTAAATTACAAAATAATTCAATTATATTGTAATTCGTAATTCAGATCCCCATTGAATTGAGTCACAGTGTAATTCAATTATTTTGTAATTCAATTCAGTGGCGATCAGAATTATAAATTACAATGTAATTCAATTCAATGGCGACCGGAATTACGAATTACAATATAATTTAATTACTTTGTATAATAATATAATAATAATATTAGAATAATAACAACAGTAATATATAATTGAATTACTTTGTAATTCAATTCAATGGCGATAAAAATTATGAATTACTTTGTAATTCAATTCAATGGCGATAAGAATTATAAATTACGAAGTAATTCAATTCAATGGCGATAAGAATTCCAAATTACAATGTAATTCGATTACCTTGTAACTTAATTCAATGCCGATTTGAATTGCAAATTACAACTCTCTTATGTGAATTAGAATATAATTGAATTACTTTGTAATGCAATTCAATGACGATCAGAATTATGAATTAAGATATAATTCAGTTCAATGACGATCAGAATTACGAATTTGCTAAGTTGTTGCACAATATCGTCAGCATTTTTGAAAACAATGGCAATTATATAAATATAAAAATAATGACAATTATCCATTCTATTTTCGTTTTCTTCGACGCATCCTCTTGCGACGAAACTTTTCTTTTCTGCGAGTTCGTTACAAGCATGAAAACGCTCAAAGTTTTTTTATTCCGTCGTCAGATGTAACCATAAACGGCGATATAAATATCAATAGCGAAAATCTTCGCGATCTGGAGTCGCGTCAGTGTTTAATAATAATCCGCTTTGGAACTTTGTCAGGAATGTTCCGGTCAATTTCGGCCCGCCGGAATCGTCGTTCACCATCTCGGTCGATTCGAATCTTTGTCTAAAATGTCTGCCAAAGACACCTCGGCAACTTATCTGCCGTACCGAGATTTGTAAATTAAGCGGTAACGCTTCGCGGAGCACGGGGCAGCGCGCGTAATTGACGCGAAATTCCATTATTCGGCAGTGAATCGACCGTGCTCCGATGACGTAACAATGTCACGATACAGCAGAAATATACGCACGGAACGCGTAAATATATTTCCTCGCTTTCAGCGTTACACAGTGTTTTGAGTTTTATTGCTGCATAAAGCTGTTAGCGAAATTTTCCGCGCGGAGTTTAACGGTGCCCGCACCGCCGTCGGAAATGCAAACACCGGGGATATTTAATCTTTCGTCGGCGATGCGTCATCGATTTCTTTTTTCGGAGAACGATTGTTTATGGCCGGGGAGCAAGTCGGAATCTCGTGTCGGAAAGTACCGCTAGGCGATCGAACAAATTCGATCACCGTCGAGATATCCTGGGAATGGTCAATGAAAGCTCCCAAGTGTACATAAATGTCTCGCAATCCGAAAGCGGCGGGTTCCTCGGGTCATTCGAAGCAACTTTTTCCTTTGCAAAAATTTTCTCCGAAGCACCGTTAACGAGTTATTAACGAAAAACAGTGACCAATGAGAGGCGCGCTCGGCTGGCGCGAGGCGACCGAGCCAATGAGCGGTACTGGGCTTCGCGCGCTGGTTGGCTGGGCCGCCTCGCGTCAGCCGTACTCGATTCTTATTGGACACTGCTTTTTCGTTAATAACTCGTTAACGGTGCCTCGGAGAACATTTTTGTAAAGGAAGAAGTTGCTTCAAATGATCCGAGGAACCCGCCGTTTCCGGATTGCGAGACATTTTTGGGACACCCTGTATATATGGCGTACAAGGGGCAGAGAGAATATTTTCGTAGACGCGCACTGCTTTTGGTCTTCGGAGTAACTGTCCGCTAGAAATTAATGACAGAGCCCGTAGTCGCCTCAAAGTGATGTGATGGATTGCGATATCGTACGCGGAGCACCGCGAACATCTGGTGCGCAGAACCTCTGAATAGTAATGTATTAATAAATACGCGTGATTTTGCGTGGCCGGCCGCGGAATGAATGAGCGCGGTCCAGATACCACTTGTCCATTCTTTAATCATGGATTTTTTCTCTCGTAAGAAAATATTATCGTACGTCTGCCGTCCTATTAATATTGTCGAAGAACGATGCAGATATCCGGGTAGCTGTTGCATCTTGCGATCGGAATTATGGATTACAATGTAATTGCATTACTTTGGAATTTAATTCAATGGCGATCTGTATCACAAATTACAACTTAATTGAATTACAATGTAATTGAATTACTTTGGGATTTCATTCAATGGCGATCATTGAAATTATAATTATAGTATAATATATATAATATAATTATAATTATTATAATGGCGATGATTACAAATTACAACTGAATTGAATTACAATGTAATTGAATTACTTCGTGAGTCGATTCAATGGCGATCTGAATTATGAGTTACAATGTAATTGGATTACTTCTTAATTTCATTCGATGCCGATCTGTGATTAAAAATTACAACTGAATTGAATTACAATGTAATTGAATTACTTCGTGAGTCGATTCAATGGCGATCTGAATTATGAGTTACAATGTAATTGGATTACTTCTTAATTTCATTCGATGCCGATCTGTGATTAAAAATTACAACTGAATTGAATTACGATGTAATTTAATTACTTCGTGACTCGATTCAATGGCGATCTGAATTATGAGTTATAATGTAATTGGATTACTTTGTAATTTAATTCAGCGCCGATCTGTGATTAAAAATTACAACTGAATTGAATTATAATGTAATTTAATTACTTCGTGACTCGATTCAATGGCGATCTGAATTATGAGTTACAATGTAATTTAATTCAATGTCTATCTAATTTAAAAATTACAACTTACTTGAATTACAATCTAATTAAATTCAATACCCCCCGATCTTAATTACAAATTAAATCTTAATTGAGTTGCAATGTAACTGAATTACTTTGAAAACTTAATTCGATGCAGATCTGAATTACAAATTACAACTTAATGAATTACAATGTAATTTAATTACTTTGTAATTCAATTCAATAGCGATCTGAATTATGAATTACAATATAATAGAATTACTTTGTGACTTAATTCCATACCGATTTGAATTACACAAGTTACAGCTTAATTGAAATACTTTGTAATTTAACTCAATGCCGATCCGAAGTACAAATTACAACTTAATTTGTATTACAATATAATTGAATTACCTTGTAATTCAATTCAGCGACGATAAGAATTATGAATTACGATGTAATTCAATTCAGTGACGATAAGAATTATGAATTACGATGTAATTCAATTCAGTGGCGATCATAATCACGAATTACAACGTAATTCAATTACATTGTAATTTAATTCGATACCGATCTGAATTACAAATTACAACTTACATGAATTACAATGTAACCGAATTCAACGTTGGTCTGAATTATGAACTACAACATAATTGAATTACGTTGTAATTAGAATTCCTCGAGTAATTCAACGGTAATTCCGTGTAACACTGCTTACAGCTTCGTCTGACAGACGGTAGCGCGATAATGAAGGTCCGATCGGTATCAGCCTCGGCAAATATCTTCATAAATGCGACGCCGCGCGTTATGATCCACGACCAGAGGAAGAACGAAGAAAGAGAGATAGAGAGAGAGGGAGAGAAGGGGTTTGTAAATCAGCAGCCGCGATCTCCGTCGATCTCGGCGCGTAGATAACGCCGTCGCCGGTCTCCTCTCGCGAGCTGCTGGATGCGATTTCACGCGCGTGAGATCGGTACCCTACACCTCACGCGGAATCCCGCGCGGAATGCGGCTTTTCTTTTTGCAGGGGCTCGCCACCGCGAGCTAGCCTCGCCCAGGAACGGGCCGCCGGTTCACGGGCCCGGTCTATTTCGCGGGGCCCCGCGGCCCGGCCGCGGCGGGACGCGCCGGCCCCGTCGCAGGGAGCCGCTGGTCGCCGATTTGTAGCGCGCGACGAGCCCTTTTTTCGATTTCGCGGGAAGCCTGATTGAATACCGGCACCGGTGGTATTTGAGAAACGAGCGTCCGCGGCAAAAAGGGGAGCCGCTGACTGGTTCCGTGTGCGCCGCGGATCGCCCGATGGAAACGGACCGATCGTTTGTTCCGTCCACCTGATGGGAAACGGGTTTGCGCCCGAGAAAAGTCGCCCGGCGATAGTAGCGCGGCTCGTTATTTGCATCGATTGTCGCACGGTCGCCAAGGCTTCGCGGAGCCGTGCCCGTCCGGCGCAGATTTCGCGATAGAAATTCTGTTCGGACGATGCGTACGCGCGACGATACTTTTTCGAGCTGCTGTGTTTCTGTTGTGCTAGGTTGTGCGAATTGTTCGACCGCGGTTTCGATGCGTTTTTGGCGAAAATGGATTGACGAGACACGGTGCAGCGAAGATTCGAGGAGAATTTAAAAATATTACGGCATTGCTTTCGCTGTGTTAACATTGTCAAAAAGAAGATGTATATTTTTATGTTATGTCTGTTTGATCTTAGAGATGATGAAAATGTTTATTTTGCATAAAGAAACCTGAATCTTGTTGTTATTGTACTGAAATACGAATATAAGCTGTTCGATTTGGAGTAACGTACTCAATTATCTTCTAAACTGTAGTTCGTTTCGTAAAATGTGTTAAATTAAACATAATCTGTTCTAAAGGAGACATCCTATAATGGTCGCAAATTTTAGCTGAGTGGGCGTGCTTCCGAGATTTTAAGGCGATCTTCGTTTTTTAAACAAATGGAACAGTATATTTATTTACGTAACCGAATCGTGCATTTCAAGGTCGATTTATTGAGCTATAATACTTTGATATTCGAAGATTATTCAAGACCATTCAATGCTGTTTAGCATTAAGCATGCTCCTCGTATCATTATCAACATCCGATTATTAATGGCTACTATACAAGATGTTCCAAAATTATGTTACTTCCGAGAAATCAGTTCCTGAGATCATTCGAAGCAACTTTTTCCTTAGCGAAAACGCAATCCGCGGCTTCGTTCACGAGTTATTAACGAAAAACGCTGACCAATGAGAGATCGCGTACGGCTGACGCCCCGCCCTCGCGACCACGAGATCAGCTGGCGCGAGGCGACCGAGCCAATGAGCGGAATTGGGCCGCCTCGCGCCAGCTGATCCCGCCTCTCATTGGTCCGCGTTTTTCGTTAATAACTCGTAAACGAAGCGACGTATTGCATTTTCGCTAAGGAAAAAGTTACTTCAAATCACCTCAGGAACCTCCCATTTCCCAGAAGTAACAAAATTCTGGGACTCCCTATATAATAAGTTTCACCGAGCAATTTAATCCTTCGAGCGTTAATCGTTGTTTAATTATTCGTTTCCGTTTGTTACAGGTAAGCATCGCCATCTCCGGAAACCGTGAGTTTGTAAACAACAATACCAAAATACAGTGAAAATGTTGTCTTCTTAAATTGTCTTCGAATCGTCGCAATTCTCGTTGCTGCGACGACTTCGCGCATTCAAACGCCTCAACCATTTAAATAAACACCTCGCATTAAGCAGATACAATAAACAGCGCATAAGTAGATATAATTAATAAATCAGAAGCAGCTGACGTGATAAAACAAACAAATAAACTGAAAAATGAAATCCTAGATATAGAAAAATCGCATGATCTCGATTCAGAATCCAGATCGTTCGATCTCGTTGCCCTTAGCCCTTTGCACTCGAAGCCATATTAACTGTAAATTTAAATTAACTTTAATTAAGGCTTTAATTTAAATTAACTTTTCTCCATTTTAATGGCGAAGTGCATTCTATGCACATGAAATTCAGTCTTGTGACTCACACAACAGTTAGACTTTTAACAATTCTTTGTACGCAAGCTCTGTTATTATAACAATTATCTTGGAACGTGGTGTAACAATTTTCGAGTCTCCACTGCCTCGGAGTCACCGCTCGAGTGCAAAGGGTTAAAATCGCGGTTCCCGAGTCACGCGACTAGGAGATCGGCGACGGGGCTGTCGGGTTCGAAGGATGCATCTCGCAGCGTTTCGAGCGATGCACGTGCAGAGCCGCGTTGCGTGGGCGACGCGCGGCGGTGCTGTAACAGCGGCGGCTGCACGTGACGACGGTGTTAGAGGGGGACGGGGGGTGGTCGAAGCGGCGGCGCGGCGACCGCTGGAAACAGCGTTAGAGCTGCGAGGTCGTTTCCCATGGCCCCTTCAGCGGCTACGTGAGCCGAGTGTCTGCAACCGCGGCTAATTCGCCGCGCAATTACGCCAAGAAATTTAGAGCGTCGAGCCGAAGTTCTTGCTTCGAGCCGGCGAGGTCCACCCTGCGAGCCGCGCGTACTTCTCGGCCGCTCGTCGAAAATCGAGCGATCCGTTGCTGCGTGCAACATGCGCTCGACGTATAGCGATTGAGCAATTTTATCTGGCGCTAGTGAATTGTTTAGAGATGCAATTAGTACTGTGATTAGTGCTCTCGTTGTACGTAATACATGGCGAACATGTAATTTCGTTTCAGCAGAGTCTGTAGAAATATAATAATTTTAGCAATAATTTTTAGGAAATATTATTATTTATTTTTAGAAAATAAATAGCAATAATTTTTGGAAACGTCAAAATATTGTAGTGTCATCTTATCAGTTATCAATACTTTTTAATTTGTTAAAACGCAAAGTTCTTAAGTATCTGGATTTTAAAGTGAATGGAGTTAGGCCACTTGTAGTATTAACGGCTCAAAAAGCTCGTAAATGTAACTCTGCGATCTGAAATGAATCGTAAATGAAAAAATTAATGACTCGCCATTTCAATGGATTCCGCAAACCTTAGAGACTTAGGCCACTTGCAACATAAACGGCTCGAATAACTCGTAAATGTAACTCTGCGATCTGAAATGAATCGTAAATGAAAAAATTAGTGACCCGTTATTTTGACGGTTTCTGTGTATCTTGTTTTTAAAAAGGCATTCATGTTAGAAACACAAAATGTTACTACTATCATCTTATCAGTTATCAATAATTTTTAATTTATTAAAACGCAGAATTCTTAAATATCTGGATTTTAAAGTGAATGGACTTATGCCACTTGCAATAAAAATAGCTAAAAAAAAACTCGTAAATGTATCTCTGCAATTTGAATGATCGTAAATGAAAAAATTAATGACTCGTCATTTCGACGGATTTCGTATACCTTGTGTTAAAAGAGACATTCAGAGAAACCTTTAGAAACACAAAAACATTGTACTACTGTTTCATCAGTTACCAATATTTTTTAATTTAATAAAAGGCAAAAGTCATAGATAAAAAAATTAATAACCCGTCATTTCGACGTGTTCCGTATACCTAGTGTTAAAAAAGGCGTTAAACAACCTTTAAAAACACAAAAACATTATACTAGCATCTTATCACAGTTACCAATAATTTTAAATTTATTAAAACACAAAATCCGTAAACATCTGGATTTTAAAATGAATGCACTTAGGCCACTTGCAACACAAAAACAGCACAAGAAACTCTAAAATATATCTATGCAGTCTGAACAATCGTAAATCAGAAAATTAGCGACCCGTCATTTCGACGGGTTCCGTGTACCTTGTGTTAAAAAAGGCATTCAGTAACCTTTAAAAACACAAAAACTATAGTTTCTATATACTACTATACTACTAATACTACTATACTACTGTTTCATCAGTTACCAATAATTTTTAATTTATTAAAAGGCAAGAGTTTAAATATCTGGATTTTAAAGTGTATGGACTTAGGCCACTTGCAACAAAAACAGCACAAAAAGGTCTCAAATACATCTCTGCAGTCTGAACAATCGTAAATGAAAAGATTAGTGACCCGTCATTTCGACGGGTACTGTGTACCTTGTGTTAACCCTTAGGGGACCAAAACTATTTCCAGTTTACACACCGCCAAGTCCAGACTGTTTTTTAGACGAAGAGAAATCTTTCACCAAAAATTTTTGTATCAAATATAGAGAAGAGATATTCATTTTTGAAAATAAAACTTTGTTGATACATTATCATCGAAACAATCGTGCCTGTTCTTCCAATGTTTCCCGCCAGATTTTACGGTTTTATCGATTTCTGCCGCGTGTATAACGGCATTTGACCATTAAGGGTTAAAAAAAAGGCATTCTTCGAGCTAAAACCATTTCTGCTCTCGATCGTTTCATTATGAAAGAAATCTGCGAAACGAACGGCGAATCTCTCCCGGATCGAACGGCCGAGCAAAGCTCGCGAAGCGAATGCAAATGCAACGATTCGAGGAATGCAACCGGTGCAAAAGCCGGCGAGATATGTTAACAAGCGTGCAACCGCGCTTCGGATTTGCCGAGGCCTGGGTTCAGGGCGCCGCGCCGTCAACGAACGGGCGAGCCACTTTCGCGGGAGTGGGTGCGCCGTTAAAATTCGGCAAAATGTATCGGCGCGCGTCCCCGTCGGCCTGTCGATTACGTTGCGTGAAATTAATCGAGAAGCAGGCCGGTTTCTCCCGTGAGAGAGAAACGCGCGCGGATGGTTCCTCCGTCGTGATCGTCGAGCCGCACCGCGATGCTGGAAAGTCCGACTTTTAAATTACGCAAATTGTTGTCCTCCTCCCTTGGACCTTTTATTTTATCGCAACATTGTCGGACGGGTTTCGACGTGCCTGCGCAGAAATCCTGTCCCCGTCTCGGCTCTCGTATCTTGTACCGGAGTTCGTACTACGAGGCGCGCGCGCGCGCGTTTCCCTTCAATTAATTTATTTATCGGCCGCGCGCAGTGGGTCACGGTCCTGACCGAACGATTTTCGCCGGGTCCGCCAGCGAGCGGGTGAGAAGTATCCTTCTCTTTCGAATGATTTTGGTTAAAGTCTCGCTTGATATCGC
This sequence comes from Megalopta genalis, assembly GCF_051020955.1. Taxonomy (NCBI): domain Eukaryota; kingdom Metazoa; phylum Arthropoda; class Insecta; order Hymenoptera; family Halictidae; genus Megalopta; species Megalopta genalis. The sequence continues at coordinate 6,165,685 of NC_135013.1, read as the reverse complement.
TTCGGTAAAATGTTGTTGCTTCGAGTCCGTTCGCCGATGAGGTATAAAATGTGTTTTCGACGAAGCAATTGAGAACGGATCGTTTCGGATGAGCATTTGTTCAAGACAATTGTCTGAATGAATTTGTTACTGGTCGTAAATTATTCTGTCTATTTTTTCGAACGGCGATTTGAATTGCAAGTTACAAATTGTTTGAGTTACGATGTAATTGAATTACTTTGTGACCGAATTCAATGGCGATTTAAATTGCAAATTACAATTGATTTGAGTCACGATGTGATTGAATTACTTTGTGACTGAATTCAATGGCGATCTGAATTATGAATTGCGATGTAATTCAATTATTTTGTAAGTTAATTCAGTGGCGATTGGAATTATAAACTATAATTTAATTGAATTACCTTGTGACTGAATTCAATGGCGATTTAAATTGTAAATTACAACTGATTTGAGTCACGATGTGATTGAATTACTTTGTGACTGAATTCAATGGCGATATGAATTATGAATTGCCCATGTAATAGAATTATTTTGTAAGTTAATTCAGTGGCGATTGGAATTATAAATTATAAGTTAATTGATTTACTTTGTGACTGAATTCAATGGCGATTTTAATTGCAAATTACAACTGATTTGAGTCACGATGTAATTGAATTACTTTGTGACTGAATTCAATGGCGATATGAATTATGAATTGCGATGTAGTTGAATTATTTTGTAAGTTAATTCAGTGGCGATTGGAATCATAAATTATAAGTTAATTGAATTACCTTGTGACTGAATTCAATGGCGATTTAAATTGCAAATTACAACTGATTTGAGTCACGATGTGATTGAATTACTTTGTGACTGAATTCAATGGCGATATGAATTATGAATTGCCCATGTAATTGAATTACTTTGTGACTCAATTCAATGGCGATCTGAATTATGAATTACAATGTAATTGAATTATTTTGTAAGTTAATTCAGTGGCAATTGGAATTATAAATTATAAGTTAATTGAATTACAATGTAATTGAATTACTTTGCGACTCAATTCAATGGCGGTCTGAATTATGAATTACAATGTAATTGAATTATTTTGTAATTCTATTCAGTGGCGATTTGAATTAGAAATGACCACTTACTTGAATTACAATGTAATTGAATTCCTTTGCAATTTTATCAATCAATTTAATCAATTATATTAATAATACGATTATAACTTAATTAAATTATAATGTATTTCATTTACTTTATGATTCAATTCAGCAGCGATCTGAATTACGAATTTCAATACCATGTAATTTAATTCAATGGCGATCTGAATTAGAAATTACAACTTACTTGAAAATTACAATGTAATTGAATTATATTAAATAATCAAACTGTATTACTAACTAAATTATGACTTAATTAAATTATAATGTAATTTTGATTTACTCTGCGATTCAATTCAATGAATTACGAATTACGTTATAATTGAATTACTTTGTGATTCAATTCAACGAAGATCTGAATTATGAACTATAATGTAATTGAATTCAATAGCGACTTGTATTACGAATTACAATGTAATTGAATTACCTTGTAATTTAATTCAACGACGTCTTAAATTCTTTATTGGAATAAATGTTCATTCGAATAATTCGATAAAAGTAATACGGAAACGCATGTAAAACCGATAAATTATTTAAAGAGAACAATTTATATTCTCTATCATTCTTATTCAAAACAATTATTTTTTCACACGAATTCCTGTACGAATGAATTCTCATTCGAATGAAATTGACTTCTTCTCAATTTTTATTCGGATCAATTTTTTTCGATCCTTCATCCGAACAAAAAATTCTGTCGAACTCTGCCCGCTACACTGTTCCTAGATAATCATCCTTATCATTAGTCCGACGTGTCTGACCATAGCACGCGGTTTCTACTTCGGCCAGTCCGCGTCGCTCTAATATCCAGAATTCGTTTCGCCGCGGACGACGAAAAGCCTCCGCTCGAAACATCTCTCTCTCTCTCTCTCTCTCTCTCTCTCTCTCTACGACTCGTTAGTTAGCAACGACGGATCCCTGCGCAATTAAACAATAACGAACGAGTCGTCCATTAGCATCGCAACATTTAACGAAGCGCATATTCCGGCGAGGGGGTTCGAAAGAGCGACGCGATCGAGCCGAAGCAGCACCGATTCCGAAAACAGCGAGAAAACGGGGGCACGGTTAATCAGCGGGCCAATGATAAATCATTCGACCGGCGCAGCGCGGCCACGTCCCAGTTCATCAGGGCCGTTTAATCGGTCGACAATGGGCCGTATGATTGCGCTGCGGCCGTAAATCAACCGCGACTCATTTTCGACACGAGCCCGCGCGGTCGATGTCCCGTAATTAATCCGACTTTACGAGGAGAACTAGCTCGCCTCTTAACGCTCCCGTCGTTATGCAAATACAGGGGCAGCAGGGCGGGGGGAGGGCGGTCATGCTCGGCTCGCGGCGAATTCCGCGTAAATCGGATCGGCGAAAAACACATAAAATTACGTAATTGGTAATCATTAGGCCGATATGTTTATAAATGCATATTATAAATGCATATTATAAGTGCACATTATAAATCCACATCTCTCTCTCTCTCTCTCTCTCTCTTTCGTTCTCAGGCTGCCAATCACTTTAATTAGATGTCACCGGCGAGCAAACGGCCGCGCGCGCGCGCGCGCGCGATCACGCTAAAACGTTCCGCGTAATTGCGGTCCGCCGGCAGATGATTCTTATCGGTGGTCGCAATTTTTTCGTAAACACTCGCAGACCCGTTTTGCCGCGGTCTCGCTTTCTCATTAATTTGTCAGTACGTTCGTTCGGAGGTATTAAAACGATCGATTACCCTAACCGTGCCGCGCTCCGCGCGCAACCTGTCCGGCCGAACCGAGCAATTTCCTGATCGGGAATCGGTCTCCTGCTCGCGCCGCCGCCCCCCCTCACCCCCTTCGTATTTTTTCCAGCCCGTGTCGAAGTATTAAGGCGATCGATTTTTGAACGGGTCCATTTGGCCGCCGCCGTTCCACGATCGCCGGACGGCGAACGAATCTTGTTATTCGACGGGAGAGACGCGATTTTCAATGATTAAGACATTTCTCGAGCGGCAGGCGGTTAATAATCTGCATAACGTAATTACGTGGTCCCCCGGTTACCGGGGAACTTTCCGAGCTAGCGCGTTGCAGCGCGAGCGAATATAATTTCGCCGAGCTTATTGGGTTAACTTCGTGCACACGGCGACCCTGTAGGTCGTTCGGTGTCTTCGGATTCTTTCGTTCCGTTCTGAAGCTTATTTTCGCCAGCATTTGAAGCTTTGCCACTTATGTCGCAAGTATTTCAAGCTAAATCATTGGTTTCGCATGGATTTGAAGCTAATCCTTCTACATCGCATTGATTTGAAGCTAAATCATGTATTTCGCTTGAATTTGATGCTAACTCGTTTGTTTCGCCTTCATTTAAAGCTATTTCATTTATATCGAACGTATTTGAAGCTAAATCATTTGTTTCGCATGGATTTGAATCTAAGCCTTCTACTCTCACAATGTGAACAATGTGACGATGAACAATGTTGATTCGCGTGGAATCGGCCTCAAAATATTCGAAACATCTTGAAATTCGAGAAATACGTTTTTGTTTTAGTAATGCCTCTGTAATTGACGCTCAGATTGTCCGCAAAAGTGAACGATTTGGGAAGAGGAGATACGATTATTCGATCCTCGCGGTTCATTTTTATAGTTATAAATTGTCCACAATTATAAAAACGAGCCGCAAGGCTCGAATAATCGTGCCTCCTTTTCCCAAATTGTCCATTTTAGTGGACGATCTGAGCGTCAGTAAGGGAGACATTACTGTAGTTACCGACTCGACGACAACCATAAACAACGAGCCGCGAGGCTCGAATCAAATAACAAGCCTTATAATAACACATTGCATACGGGTCACGAGATATCTCGTTTTTAGCAAATTGAACGTTGCGGCCGGGTCACGAGATATGGTAATGTTTCCCTAACTGACGCTCAGATTGTGCACAAAAATGGACAATTTGGGCAGAGGAGATACGATTATTCGATCCTCGCGGTTCATTTTTATAGTTACGAATTTGTCAACAAATATGAAAACGAGCTGCAAGGCTCGAACAATCGTATCTTCTCTTCCCAAATTGTACATTTTTGTGGACAATCTGAGCGTCGGTTAGGGAAACATTATTGTAGTCGCGCGCTCTGAAAAGGAAGCGCATGTATGAGCTGTTTATTTTGAAAGTGGCATAAGTCACTTTACCGTAATGAAAAGTGGTGATTTTTTAATGTTTATACGAAATTATTTGTACTGAGAAAAATATCAGTATCCTGAGATAACAAATACAAGTCAATCTTCTCGAAAGTTAGCATCCATATTTTTAAACGTGTTAGAACGCAAACCCTTAAAATTTAATCGATATATTTAATATATCGACTTAAAAACAAAGTGACTTATGCCACTTTCAAAATAAACGGCTCATGTATTAATTTACAAAAGTAACGATAAGGCATTTATTCCGATTTTGAACAAGCGTTACTGCAACATTTGCCGCAAGTAACACACACCAATTGAATAAATAACTCATAAATCTATCTCTACGCTATAAATAATCGTAAATTAAAGAATCAGTGACCCGTCATTTCGCCGACACGTTATCGTCGGCGTTAGCAATTGTTATCTGTAACTAAAACGTGCTAAGTCTGTACCGTTACGATTAAACCATTTTTTGACCTTTTCTATGATTAGCAACGTGGAGAAAAATAAATATTACGATGAGAATTTAGAGCCGAGCGATACCGAAGACGTATTTGATTTTGAAGAGTTAAAAGACATTGTGGAAGACAATGTTGGTTATGATTCTGACACTTCGAGTGGTAGTAGCGAAATTATACTACCAAAGAGACGAAGAATGAGAATTATTGAAAGCGAAAGCGAAGATTCGTTACAAGACTTAGACGAATGGCGCGACGTTACGGAAGAATTACATATTCCAGATAGAATACCTTTTAGCGTATTGCCACAGGTCGTTGGACCACAAGTTCCTACAAACATCGAACAGCCGATACAATATTTTAAATTATTTTTCACGGACGAATCGGTAAATGAAATTATAAAGGAAACCAACGATTACGCAGAAAATGTTCTAAACTCGAAAGAAATATCTAGTAACTCTATTTGGCAAAGCGAATACTGCGACACTTGTCCAAGTAAACCCAGAATGCACACGGGAGATTGTTACCAAAGATATCGCACCATGGTGAATTACAAAATTTAAAATCTATCTTTTATTTACAATAGGAAAATGTATGTAAGCTTTGTGTGTGAGTGAGCTGTGAATGTGCAGACACAAGAGTCGAAACGACGACGCGGCTACGTGGACAAGACAGGTGACAGTCGAAGAATAAGAATACAGAGAAGAGAGAGAGAGAGAGAGAGAGAGAGAGAGAGAGAGACTGATAAGCGAATAAAAGCTTGACGGAGTATTTCTCCGAATAGATAGAAAGATTCTCTCACCATCAGAACGAATGGTGAAGTAGTGACAGTGAAAGCAGTGTAAGCTATAGATTGGGATTCATTCATCGGTCCAAGATACAACGTAAGAGTGGAAAGCATAAACATTTAATTGCTGATTCTCTTATTTTCAGGTTAAACAAACACGCGTATATATTGTATGTAGTCACAATTATCTCCTTAACACGTTCCCTGCCGCGTGGGGCGTATACGCCCCACGCTGAACTTTCCGTTCAAGCCATTTGGTATTATCATTGTAAAATGAAGAATTTTTTAAAAATTCATTATGCAGTCAATTATGGACATCTTAATACTATTGCTGATGCCCTCATTTAATCGTGGGGCGTATACGCCCCACACGGCGTGATGGGCAATTTTTCTTTACTGTAACTTGTTTTAATAATAATCTAATGTCTTATTTTTAGACGAATCATATTGTGTTTTTTTGCTTCGATAACCATCCACATATTACCTGTATATTTATAAAATAAATAAAATCAAATGCATTCGCAGGGACGTGTAATCTTTTCCTCTCAAAATAAGACTTCCTTTATCCCAGGCGCTCTGCTCCAAAAATGTGCCGGAGATGCTGGGGTAGACAGTACTCGAGAAACGCGCGGAGCACTATGGGTTAATAAAAAAAAAAAGAAATCAGCGATCCAAAATGAGAAACGTGCGAGAAGTCGCGCGCGTCAGGCGATCCGAGGGGGTGGGTGGGGGATCTCCGTTCATGTATAAGCCGCGTCGAATCGTGTTTACTTTGTAAACTCGTCGGCTGCTGTCGGTGTTCGGCGACGGGCCGGCTGCCGCATCGATCTCTCGGGATCGCGATCCGTTCCGCGGAATCGATTGTTCGCGGGTTTTCTTGCCCGCTTCTCTGTTACGGTCTACGGGCTGCCGGGCTACGGGGAAACGGTCACGGCGTACCCAGGTATCCGTGGCACGTATTTTTTCTTTGTTTCTTTTCTGGCCAGCATCTCCGGCTTTCCAATCGCCACGCACGGCGCGGCTCCGTCGTCGCTCTCGCGCGGTTCCCTTTCGCAGAAACGAACCGCGCGCGTCGCGCCGCGCCGTTCGGTTCGGCCGGAAATGGGTCAGAGCGACGCAATTTCGCAGCTATGCGATTTACCTCGATCGCGACGACGACGACGACAACGACGACAACGACGTTCCGGCTCGTTATTGTTTTATCGCGAGCCAACGCTCGGGAACTCCGTAACGATGGAAAGTCTTTTTGCTCGCTGCCTCTTCCCGGGAACCGTTCGAGCCCGCTCCGGAGCGCGTGACCCTCGATCGATCGCACGATCCGTCAAAGATCCTCCCGGTTTCGTCCTGCAGATCCACTCGGACGACCACGCATTACGGTGTACGTACAACTTCTCTTTTTAACCAGTCGAGCAGTCGAGCGCCGACTCCGAGGCACCGCTAAAAATTGCCGCGTCGCGTTCCGGAAGGATCTTAACCCTTTGCGCACTCGATGCCATTTTAACTGTAAATGTTAAATCGTTTTCACGGATTGTAGTATTCGCAGCTTACGCGACAACGCGCATTTCGTGCGCATAAAATTCAATTTTGTGCAGACTCGTATGCGTCACTTTCAATTTTAACAATTTTAAATAAATTTTTAATTTAAATATGTTTCTCCTAGGATAATTGTACGTTACGAGAAAAATTATTGAGACAGTTTAAAAATCGGTTCCGTGTTGTTGTACTCGTGTACGCGCCGCAGAACATGTGGGCGACATATGGGTGACACATGGGTGACACTAATTTTTGACCGATATTGAAAATTCATTTTCATCGTGATATATTCGAACGAACCGAATTTGATTAGCATGTTTCGGATGCGAAGGAGTTCCAGTGTCACCCATTCTGATAAATTTTAACACTTTCGGTTTAATTAATGGAATTCTTCCTGAAGCAAAGTTTCTCATAAATACGCGTCGATTCGCAGGCAGAATTACTATTTGGATAAATGCGCTCCTCAAAAATATTCCACTAAATTCTACGGTTCTAATAAAGTTCCAGAAAAGTTTCAGAAAACTTTGAAGAAAGTTTCGGAACGATTTCCGAAAGCCGCGCTCCAAAGATTTCGCAGGAAACGTAATCTCTACTGTCCGATAAAAATTGTCCCGAGCCATTATTATTATTATAGCGCAATAGATGTTCGGTTTAGCGCAGATACGTTGGAATTATCTCTGCACACGCCTGACAATAAATTATTCGGGCCGGGAACAATTTGGATTGGCAACGATCTCGCGCGGTATCCCGGCGGAGAATTTTACAGGCGGAGAGTTCTCAGCGCGCGTAACAGCAATTACGCCTAGGGTACGGAGCGTGTCGGGCATAGTTCGGCCGCCGGTGTGGATACAACAATCGCGTGAAAGCGCAAACATTACTTTTTATTATGATCCGTGTTTAACTGGCATTGCGACGCTGCGTTACGGCTCCGGACCGGGAACCCGGGTCCGGGGCGGGGAGCTATTAAAATACCAGGTTAATATCGCGAGAGGACCGGTAACCGGTAACCAGTAACCGGTACCGGGGCACACCGATCTGCGTACAGAGCAAGGTGTGCCGGGATATTGCCCCCCCGCATCGTGAAATCGTCGTGCCGCGCGGATCGTAGGCTCTCTTTAATAGCTGCTGTCCCCGCTGAAACGTTCCTTCTCTTGCGTAATTTCCAAGCCACCGGCTCGCCTAACTCGGGGGGGATTTTGATCGCTTTCTGATTAGGGTTGAGGAGCCAGTTACCGTGCCGTCGCGTCGTGACGGGCTTTGGAAGTTTACGCCGCGAAAAATATACTTAATCGTTTTAACGCTCGTTCGCCGGAGCGAGTCAATTTGACTCATTTATAATTTTATTGCTATCTATCTCTTCCTCTCTTCCTCTCTCTCTCTCTCTCTCTCTCTCTCTCTCTCTCTATGTATATATATATATTTAAACATATGATGGCTTTTAATAGAATTATGACCAACATATGTTTTAAAACAAACTATTTAAGTTTATATATATATATTACTATATACATATGTCAAGGTTATATATAATATATTATTATTACATATACAATATATATAATATATCATATATATACATTATATATAATAATATATTATATATATACAATATATATAATATATTATTATTATTATATATTATTACATATATTACGTATTATTATGTATATTATACATTGTTATATATTTGTTGTTATATATATTATATATATTATTATAGTTATATATATATTATAAATGATTACATATATTACATATTATTATATATATTATATATTATTATACAAATTATATTTATATAGCAATAAAATCGTAAATGAGTCAAATTGACTCGTTCCAGTAATCTATAGCGTTAATCAACATTTCGCTGTTCTGATTCGTTGCTCAAAAACATTTCAAAAAGAAAATGTGATTTAACCCTTTGCACTCGAGTGATGACTCTGAGGCACCATTAAACTTATTACATCACGTTCCAAGATAACTTTTATATTATAGAAGTCCAGACGTAAACAAAAAAATTGTTAAAAGTCTAATTGTTGTACGAGTTGCAAGACTAATAAATTTCGTATGCATAAAACGCACCTTGTCATATAAAATGGCAATACCATAAGTCAGAAAAATTAACTTTGATTTACAGTTCGAATGACTTCGAGTGCAAAGGGTTAAAGATATTTTACTATTTTATAGCAAATAATTTTATTATGTACTTAAATGTATTATATAAATGTATTGCATATGCGTAAATTATACATATATCTTTAAATGTATTTTATTTCTATTACTTCTTATTAATATCAGCCTGCTGATCTTCGTGATCAAAGTTAAATCAACTCGAAGAGATAAGAATCGAATAAGAATGCATCTCTTCTGTTAACAGTTTTAATTATTTCAAAAACAGCATGCTACGTTCTTCCAGTCTTTGAATGTTCCTCCTATTTTCTGTTTCGTGTTACCATTTTTCTCATAAATGCATCAAATCCGCGGTCTAATTATCGTCAAAACCATTGAGAATTTAAGCGAATAGCGATACATCGCCAAAAAACTGTTTATCAAAATATAAATTCAATATAGATTGTTGCAAAATTTCGTGAAAATAATATTTCGTTACTTTCGAAGACCAAATTATTGTCGGGAAAATAAAGCTCGAAATGCCTTTTTCTTTGCATTTTGTCATTCAGCGATTTTTTATGTAATTAAAAGTCAATTTCGAAGATTCTTTCGTTGATATGAATTTTCCTATGACAAAAGCATCGCATCGCGACTTTTAATATTAGTATACTTTCGACGCTGCTTTTAGCATCGCTATGAAATCGAATTAAATCGAACGATTCCCCGAGCGAACGGACCGAGAATCGACGGCCACGGAGTCTCCACGGACCCGGCAAAATCGTTTAGGCTCGGTGGATCGGCGACGCGTTAAATATCGGCAATTTCGTACGTGCTTACGGGCTCGTTAAATCGGCGAAACTGGCCCGCGGTCGTTAATAAACTCGGTACATCCGCTGAAATTCGCGTTCCGCGCGAACGTCGGACAACTTAATTCAAAGAGTCACTCTCGGGATTTTAATTGCCGTTGCACGGGCGCGAGCGCGGGGTGTTCCCGGCCTTTTCCGCCTCGAAACAAGAATAACGGAAAAGAAATGTTACATAAACACGGGCACTTAAATGCTTCGTTAAAAGATTGCAACCCGACCGCCGCATATTAATGTATTTGTAATTGCTTTTCTCCGCGAGAGGGGAATTAAATTGCGATCCGCGTCGGAGCCGGAGTCCGCGCTATTCTAAGAGCAGCGAGCGCGATAAAGGGCGCGTTTTTGCGATCTCTATTCGATCATCGAGCAGATTTCGAATGCATCATCGCACGGTATGCGATCGTTCTAAAAATAAGTATATATCGCGAAGACACTTTATCTATAGATATCATCGCGCGCCGTTCTTCGAGTAATTAAGTGGACCGCGAGAATTCTGCGCCATGTTACTAACGACTATTCAGGGTGTCCCAAAAGTGACTCGCAATACGGAAATAGGGGGTTCCTGAAGTCATTCGAAGCAACTTTCTCCTCAGCGAAAATGCAATCCGCGGCTTCGTTCACGAGTTATTAACGAAAAACGGTGACCAATGAGAGGCGAGCTTGGCTTTTGGCAGCCGAGCCAACGAGCGCGCGAAGCCCAGTTCCGCTGTTTGGCTCGGCCGCCGCGCGCCGGCTGATCTCGCCTCTCATTGGTCACTGTTTCTCGTTAATAACTCGCAAACAAAGCCGCGGATCGCATTTCCGCTAAGGAAAAAGTTGCTTCGAATGACCTCAGGGATCTCCCATTTCCGTTCTGCGAGACATTTCTGGGACACCCTGTAGAGCCCCATGAATCCCTGGCCATGGGTTTCCCGTCAGTCACCGGAACTAAATGGGTCTCGCCGTTCGTTCATTCATTCATGGTGTTTGCACCTGCTCGCACGGACAGCCATAAAGAGAGCAAGCACAGTGCTATCTCCCTCGTCCATTTCCTCCGTTCCCCGGAGTTAATGGTTCGCGCTGATGGATTAAGCAGTCCCGGCGCTCTTAATTAACCTTTTCATACGGCAAACAGCCGTGTCTCGTTTAATAGATTATTATCTCGTCAAAGCCGCGCGCTGCGTGTCTCGATCGAACGATCGCGCGGGACAAAAAAGAATCCGCGCGAGAAGCGGATTTCATTGCGATCCGCGAGCAAAATCGTCGGCCGACGGTGCGAAAACGACGATTCGGCTGCGATCCGCGGAGACAAGGGGCCGTGACGTCATCCGCTGGCTCCGGTAACATTTGCCAGGCTTTGGCAACGGACAACCGTTCTTTTCCGAAAAAATAATCCCGAGGATTCGCGCGCCATAGGCGGCGCGCTGCCACGGTTTGTTTGGAGACCACTGGCCCGACGCGCGCGCGCGCGACGCCCACGCCCGATCACCGTGTAATTCCGGCGATTACGAGATCTCTCTACAAATATTATCGGGTCCCTGTCAATGCTCGCCTCTCCCGGCGACTTCCTGCTATTTTATCCTCTTTATGGCCTTACGTAACAATTCGCGTTCGGCCTGACCTTTCGAACACGCCGTTCGCCTACTGGACTCGTTCAATCCGAACACGCATTTATTGTTTTAAAAAGCTCAACCCTTCCGTTTCGGATCTGTGTAAATACACCGGCGAACGAAATTATAAGTAGTACAGGGAAATTAGTAGTACACAGGAACTTAACGCTAGAATCACTGAAGCAATCGATAGCGCTGGTTCCTGATTTTTTCGTTTGTAATTTTTGTTGGTATAGAAATGTTTCCGCGAGGAATTTCAAGTTGGTTGGAAATTTACTGTACTAGTAATTTTTTAGGCGTCTATTCGAGCATTTGTTGTAATAGAAATTGTGCGAAGTTCAAATAAAACCTATCTTGTTATTATTATTAATATAGTTCAAATAAAACCTATCTTGTTATTATTATTAAACAATATGGGTTTTATTAGTATATTATTAAATAATAATAATAATATACTAATAAAACCCATATTTTATTATTATTAATATAGTTCAAATAAAACCTATCTTGTTATTATTATTAAAAAATATGGGTTTTATTAGTATATTATTATTATTATTTAATAATATACTAATAAAACCCATATTGTTTAATAATAATAACAAGATAGGTTTTATTTGAACTATGTTATTATTACATATTATTATATAATATATAATATTATATTATTATATTATAACTATAACTAACTATAACTATATATTATTATATTATAACTATATTATTATAATATAATATATTATATATTATAAATTATAATATATTATATAATATAAATAATATTAGCTGTTTTAAGGATTTTGTAATTTTAGTGTGAATATAATACTTAAGAGTTAAAATGCATATTATTGCAAGCAAAATAGTCTATTTTTAAGCAACATTTCCGTAAATTTTGCAGAAGACAACAAAGTTTGGTTTGTTCAACAAGTTCAGTTTGGTTTGACTGAATCCAAAATAACACAATTTTGCTTGGACAAAATTACAATAATTTCACTCTTTAAAAACGTTTTTAACGTTTTCAAAACTAATGATGAGATTTCAATAACGAGCGTGAAACGAGGATTTTCAGGATTTCAAAGTGATTTTTTTTCAAATATATAACAAAATAGATAGAACTAAATGTTAACTGTGATTATCGACGAATATACTCGTCGAGCACAAAATAAGCGTCGCTGTTAAAATATTGGATCAAACGGACGGTTTTATTTTACAAAATTAACAATTTTACTACTAACATTTACTTATGCATTGATATTTACTAATATTTTCTTTGCACGTCGAACACCAATATCGCGATACTTTTACAATCTTATTTTTATAACAATGTGAAAGAGAATACGATTTTCTTTTCTCTAAAATTACAATTTAAATGGCCAATGATCGCCACTTTTTACGCGCGACGAGTATACTCGTTGCGCCACAAAATACCACCGCTTCCCCGTGACGAGTATACTCGTCAAACACAATGTAAGTGTCGCTGTTAAAATTACAATTTAAATTGCCAATGGTCGCTACTTCTTACGCGCGACGAGTATACTCGTCGTGTCACAAAATATTGCCATTTCTCCATGACGAGTATACTCGACGAGCACAATGTAAATGTCGCTGTTAAAATTACAATTTAAATAGCCAATGGTCGCTACTTCTTACGCGTGACGAGTATACTCGTCGTGACGCAAAATACCGCCGCTTCCCCGTGACGAGTATACTCGTCACTTCTCGCAAAATACCACCGCTTCCCCGTGACGAGTATACTCGTCGCTCCTTGCAAAATACCACCGCTCCTCTATGACGAGTATACTCGTCCCTTCTCGCAAAATACCGCCGCTTCCCCGTGACGAGTATACTCGTCGCGTCACAAAATATCGCCGCTTCTTCGTGACGAGTATACTCGTCACTTCTCGCAAAATACCGCCGCTTCCCCGTGACGAGTATACTCGTCGCTTCTCTCAAAATACCGCCGCTTGCCCGTGACGAGTATACTCGTCGCATCACAAAATACCGCCGCTTCCCCGTGACGAATATACTCGTCGCATCACAAAATACCGCCGCTTCCCCGTGACGAGTATACTCGTCGCTTCTCGCAAAATACCACCGCTTCTCTATGACGAGTATACTCGTCGCTTCTCGCAAAATACCGCCGCTTCCCCGTGACGAGTATACTCGTCGCGTCACAAAATACCATCACTTCCCTACGACGAATATACTCGTCGCGCGTGAAAAGTATCGAGCATTGGCCACTTAAATCGTAATTTCATCGCAAACAAAAACGTATTCTCAAATTTCAAGCTACTTAAAGCCGGTTAACAATTATAAAAATCGGTCGCGGGTCGAAAGGGTTGTACGCACGCTCATCGAGGCCGCGAAAAGAAGCAATCGGATCGGTCGACCGCCACGCGGAACTGTGCCCGAAGGGGTGAACGTTCCCGCGGGGAATAGGTCGTCGAAGATAGGCAGAGTATCGGTGCATAGAGGCGGCTGCTCCCGGCGCGTTGCGGCTCTCTCTCTCTCTCGGTGCAGCTCGCGCGGCGTGCAGCAGCAATTGCAGCGTCGCGAAAGGGGGCTGCTGTTATCTGGACGGCGGCGGCATAAGGACAGGGGCTTAAATCTCGCCGGTATCTCCTCCTCGTGTGGCGGTAACAAGTTTCAATTCCTACCAATTCCACGGCCATACATCACTCCCGGTAGATACAATGGTGACTTCGGGGGACTCTCGGGCCACGGCCTCGACTTCCATCCGCGCGGACGATAAATATCTTATTGTGCGCGAGAAAGAAGTATACTGGACACCCGTGGTAAACCGGCACAGCCGATGCCGATATCGACGGGAACCACCGAGCCAATGAGCGACGATCGCCCTACACGGGAATAAATACATATATATGTGATATGTATATGTATATGTATATATGTATATATGTATATATATACGCCGATCGGCGAGAGCCTCCCCTCGATTCAGACGTGATCGTTAATTTAGGGACGAGCAGGGGGAGGAGGAGAAGGAGGAGCTGGACGAACGGAGATCCGGCGGCTGAGTCGACGATATCATTTGCCGCAGACTATTTCGCAAATGCTTCCGTCGATTCGCGCGAGATTTTACCCCCATTTTTAAGATGCAATAAACTTTTTTAAGGCTGGAATAAATCATTTGAATTGTTTTCTTTTTTCTGTTGATAGAGGGACTGGTATACTAGACGATGAGTAAACCGGTTTGTTACAATTCTGTTATTATTTGGAAGGAGAAAATAGAATAAAGGACTGTCGTTTTCTTTTTTAATTTTCTTTTTTGTCGGAAGCTAGATCGAAAATTTGGGAAATACGAAATTGATTAAGGGTCAAGAAGTTGAGGTGTAAGGGTCAAGGGATCGTAGAAGCTGCGAATTTCTTAGGATTGTTGGTCGAAAGTGTCAAAAATCGGGGCAAAACTGCGATTTTTGAGATCTTTAATTATTTATAGCTCATACGAAGGACAACCGATTTCAGTGAAATTTTTAACATGCGTGTTACTTGCCGAGTTATTTAAAACACATTTTTTTAATTTTCATTATAGGCTCGAATAAAAAAGTTGAAAAATCGAGAGTTATTTTTTATTTTACTTTTTTTGTCATTCTAAGCGATAGCAAAATTAAAAAGAAAAAGCATGCTAGTTATGGTCTAGTAGAGTAGACGCTCTGTCATCTAAAAAAAAGTTGAAGTCGTTTAGTCCAGCTCTAAAAAAATTATTGCGTTTTGAAAAGTGTCCAAGTATTAACGGAATAAAATTTTACGTCACAGAATTTTCGAACGACTGTAGCTCAAAAACGATCGATGCTGTCGAGACCCAAAAATTTGAGAATACAATTTGAACATCGTAGAACATCGTTTCCTTTATTAGAACTCGATATCTCGCTTCCAAATACATATATTGAATTGATTACTATCATCACTTTCTCGACAAATAAAGCGTGGATTATTTTGACCAACTGTAACAGAGCGAAAAATTAAAATCATTAAATAAAAAAACACGCTTTTATTTATATATTGTTTCTTGCAATAGAATAGGTAAATTTTTATCTTGCATAAAGATCCGCAATTTGGTCATGAGTATAATAAATACTGTTATTATCATCGAAACAAAACAGCCGAATACAATTTAGAATGCACGCAACGCGAACGATAAATCTATGAATTATACAGGGTGTTACAAGTCGAATGGTATCATACGGTATGCGATCATTCTAGAGATACGAAAATAGGTCAAAAAAGAGGAATAACATTTTTCCGTTCGAAGCTTCGTTCACGAGAAAATCGAGTTTGAAAACGCGAAGATAATACGTTCATTATTAATTACCATTCGTCTCGTGACACTCTTCATAACTAATAATAAATCTATAAATAGGAATAACATTTTGACACTCTGCATAACTAATAACAAATCTATAAATAGGAATAACATTTTGACACTCTGCATAACTAATAACAAATCTATAAATAGGAATAACATTTTTCCGTTCGAAGCTTCGTTCACGAGAGGAAATCGAGTTTGAAAACGCGTAGATAATACGTTCATTATTAATTACCATTCGTCTCGTGACGCCCTATAATACGTATAGTATAACTGTATAATGTAGTATAATAATGTAAATATAACATAAACAGTATAATATGTATAGTATAACTAATAATAAATCTATAAATATTAGGTCGTTCGGAAAGTTGTTTCGTTCTTTCGCGAGAAAATGAAAGACGATTTTTTAAATGTTTACGAGTAAAAGCAAACTTTTGAACATTTTTTTTTTTATAGCTTTGTAATCTTATTGCTTTACATTTGGAAGAATACTGAATCAAGTGTTTTTTAACACCCTTACAAAGTGAAATTTTGTATGAAAAAGGAAACAACTTTCCGAACGAGCCAATATTACATATTTCCAAGCATCGTTTATCCGCAAATTTTCTCGCAATTTTTTCGACCGATTTTCGTGCGTAGAATCGCCACATGCCTAACGCTACCATGCGCCCGGTAACGCGGTATAAACGCCGTATAAACGTACCGCGCGTGAAACGCGATCGAAGATCGTCCGAAAGAAAGCCGGGCGTCTCATTATCGGCGACGCGTCGCGCGTAATAACCGCGCGCAAAAATAAAGGCAGCCGCGCGGCGACGCGCCGCCATTAAAGCTGCGTCGGGCCCCTCGCGACCGCGCCGCCGGAATCGGTAAACTTTCCTGCGCGCGGCTTAATGACGCTCGCACGCAACGCCGCGCGCTGCGAAACGCAACGCAACGCAACGGGCCCGGTAAACGGCGCCGCGTTCGCGCGGGCCCCGAATTTGCGACATTCTGATCGCCGAGGAGTCGAAGATAATTGCGAAGGGTATAAATTAACCGAGGCGACGGCGAGCGATGCCGAGCGACGGCGAGCAGCGGCGCGAGGGGGAGGGGGGCCCGGGGCCCGAAAATCACCGGAGGCGAGCCCCGGTAATAACCCCCGAGGGTTATATTTTAATCTTTGACGCCGGCTTTAAATTATTATCCGGCAATTAAAAATTCTCGCGGCGCGGCGACCCGTCGGTCGCGGCGAACGCCCCGGCCCCGTCAGGCCCCGAGCGGCCGCGTCTCGGGACTCGATGCATATTCAAGTTTCAGGTCGATCTCTCAAAGGTTGGTCGGTTCGACGGGGCCACGGCGGGACGGAGGGGGGACGGGGGAGCAGCCTTTTAATTTTCCGGCACACCGAGGTGCGTCGATCCGGATCCGACGGGCCCCGGCTACGAGCTTGCGAAATCGAAAATCACCGGCCGATGCCTGTCGCCTGGCTGCTCGATCGGAGCCCCCGCGGGAAGGGCTATCCTCTCTTTTAATAACTATACTTTGCGATTCGTTAAGCTCCTTCGCTTCAGTGCCCGTTTAAAAGAGCCATAGTCGGCCCCCGTGGTGGACCGCGACGGCGAAGGGGCCCGGGGGGCCGGGCGGCGGGAGGCGAGAAAGATCGGTTTAACGGCGCGGCGCGGAAGCTAGTTATCTCTTTGGACGAAATATTCCGGGGCCCGGTCAAGCTCCGGCGATTGTGGGAAGCGGCCGATCGACCGATCGGCCACGCTCTCGAACGATTCATCGGGGCCCGATCGATCCGGTAATTGTCGGGCCGTTCCAGTCTCATCCGCGGGAACGGCCGCCGATTTCGCCGGCTTCGCCGCAGCCGCCGCCGCGCCGGTTTCTCTGTCTCCCCGCCTAGCGGCCTCGACGGCGACAAAGGCGATTTATGATCATATTCCCGGTTAATTATAGCGATTGCCGATTCGTTACGAACCCCGTCGCGCGTCCCGTTTTCGGCTCGGGGACACGAACGCTTCCGTCTCTGGCCCCGGAGGTCACAATTATTTTGCGAACTTACCGGCGAACGCGGGCGATCTGGGCCAGCGTCGACAAATGAATCATAAAACCAGGAAGGCGCGCAGGGTGTGTAATGATTGTACAGGGCGCCGCGGCATGGGTGACACCGTGGACGGGGTGAAAAGCAAATCGAAAATGAGGATAAAATTTGTCCATTCGGGGCTTCGTTGTCGAGGAAATCGACTTTGAACGTTCAGTGATTAGTGAATTGATTTATCGGTGATAATTATATTCGTTAAATTATAATAATAGTAATTATAATAATAATTATAATAATAGTTAATGGATAATGTTTCTAGAAATTGGATTTTGGAAAAATATGTTATTATAATAATAGTAATTATAATAATAATTATAATAGTTAATGGATAATGTTTCTAGAAATTGGATTTTGGATAAATAAGTTATTATAGTAATAGAGTAATTATAATAATAATTATAATAGTTAATGGATAATGTATCTAGAAATTGGATTTTGAATAAATAAGTTATTATAGTAATAGAGTAATTATAATAATAATTATAATAATAGTAAATAGATAATATTTCTAGAAATTGGATTTTGGATAAATATGTTATTATAATAATAGAGTAATTATAATAATAACTATAATAGTTAATGGATAATGTATCTAGAAATTGGATTTTCGATAAATAAGTTATTATAGTAATAGAGAGTAATTATAATAATAATTATAATAATAGTAAATAGATAATGTTCCTAGAAATTGGATTTTGGATAAATAAGTTATTTATTTGAGATTTTATTGGGCATCTTTGTCCGTGTGTTCATGATCTCTATAAATATTGATATTTTTCTTAATAATAATTAAATTAATCGATTAATGATAAATGTGTTATTGTTATTTGAGGCAAACTGAGCCGCATTCGAAAGCAGAATCTAAAACTTCTACATTTCTCAACCGTACTTTCTTAACCTTAAAAAATATCATTAAACATAACTACCGCGAACGTGTTAAACAGCTCAGTATAATTCATCGATTTGTTTAATTTCTAATTTTACATTTTTGATTTCACATACTTTTGTCGTATGTAGTTTTAAAACTACTTTAACCCTTTCCACTATAACAATTAGTCAGACTCGCGACAAAGATTTCACACGTAATCTGTAAAACACGAAATGCCATTCGTTTCTTCTAAACCGAAACATCATTTCACTCTTCTGTCATCAAGATTTACGAACATAAACGCAGAAAATAAAAATTGTCTCGTTTTATCAGAGAAATGCCAACCAACGCAGTTGTGAAAGAAATACAGCGATGTCTCCCTAATTGACGCTCAGATTGTCCACAAAAATGATCAATTTGAGAAGAGGAGCCTTGCAAATTCGATCCTTGCAACTCTTTCTTATAGTTACCGATTTTCAACAGTTTATAAAAACGAGCTGCAAGGCTCGAATAATCGTATCTCCTCTTCCCAAATTGTCCACTTTTGCGGACAAACTGAGCGTCAGTTAGGGAGACATTACTGTAGTAGGTTATATAGGGGGTTAAGCTTGATATCAAATGCGATGCTTCGAAATTACACAGAGAAGATCTTCGACTGTCATTATTTAAATTCACTTCGACACCCTTTTACCAAAACAAAAAAAAAAGAAAAAATCGTTTCACATCCTTCTCCGAACATTTCCGTCTCCCCTTCGTCTCCCCTATTCGAACAAAAATCAGTCGAGAAACAAGTCGTACCATTGCTCCGTTTGCGAAAGAAGAAAAACCGCGATTCACCGGCCTCGCGATCCTTGGCGCGATGGCACTCCGATCCACACAGCCGAGTTTGTAGATCGTCGTTGCCGATCTCCTCGGGGAAGTTTAGACATCGCGGTGCCGAACGAAATCGGCTCGAAAGATCGTGTCCCCGGCTCGACGCGGGTTGTAGGCTATGTAAAAACTGCGGTCGAGGGTTCAGGCGGAAGTGGCGAGATAATCGTGGTATCGATAGTCCCGGTCGAGCGGTGGTAACGATATCGGCGCGGCGGCCGCCGGGATAGATCGGGCCTGGCAAAAGTCCGCCGATAAGGGAAACGTGACCGGTTGACAGAGATAATTGCTATACGTAGGGCCGGTTGATTCCTATCCAAAATCGTTTCTCTCTCGGGCCGCTCGGCGCTGCACAAGCAGAAAATAAAATCGCCGATTGTGTGCTGTACCGCGGAATAGAGGGCGGAAAGGGGATCCTGACAATTTATTAAGACGATCAGCGCCGATAAGCGGGCCCATTCAATGGCCCCCGGAGATCCTGCTCGATTTTATTTTTCGTCCGGTTCGATTCCAAGGATTCGATAACGAACCCTCCCTCTACCTTTCCCTCCCTCTTCTCTCGCGCGCGCTCTCTCTCTCTCTCGCGCTGTCTCTCGCGCTGTATCTCTCGCTCTCTTCTCTCGTTCGCGCTCTCTCTCTCTCGCGCTGTCTCTCGCGCTCTATCTCTCTTGCGCTCTATCTCTCTCGCGCTCTTTCTCTCGCGCTCTTTCTCGCTCTCTCTCTCTCTCTCTCGCGCGCGCGCGCTGTGTCTCTCGCTCTCTCTCTCGCTCTCTTCTCTCTCGCGCTTTCTCTCTCTCTCTCGCGCTCTCTCTCTCGCGCGCTGTGTCTCTCGCTCTTTCTCTCGCTCTCTTCTCTCTTGCGCTTTCTCTCTCTCTCTCTCTCGCGCTCTTTCTCTCGCGCTCTCTCTCTCTCTCGCGCGCTGTCTCTTGCTCTCTCTCTCGCTCTCTTCTCTCTCGCGTTTTCTCTCTCTCTCTCTCTCGCGCTTTCTCTCTCTCTCTCTCTCACCCTCTCGCGCTCTGTCTCTCTCTCTCTTCCTCTCGCGCTGTCTCTCTCTCTCACGCTCTCTCTCTCTCTCGCTCTCTTCTCTCTCGATTTCTCGGTCCCGCCCGATCGGTCCCGGCATTCAGCTCGAAGGAAATTTGTACGACCGGTCGTCGTTATAGATTCGAAACGAGATCCTTCTCCTCCGCCCGGCAGCCATTTCTTCGGCCTTTTTTCCTTCGCCGGCCTTCGCGGACGCACGCCTCTCCGGGTATAAAGATGGCCGTTCCTTATCGATCTTCCGGATCGCGACGGGAAATTAAGATTGTAATTCGTCCTTGAGTTTTCTGGGCTCCGGGACGGGTCAATCTGTGCGGTGTTCGCGTGCCAGCCGAGAGGACGACATCTTTAACCCTTCGACTGCGGCGGACTTTGAGACGCGGCAGCCGTGTACCATACGGTCGGATTCGTTCGTTCGCGACGTACGCCGGGAACGGTGGAACTGCACGTTAGGCGTGCATGCAATTCTGGGAAAGCGGATTCAAATAATCGGGACACTGAATTTCGCTACGTTGAAGTGATGGTATTTATTTGGGACATTGAATTCCAGTACATTAAAATAATATTATTTATTTAGGAGATTGAAGTCCAGTACATTAAAAGAATATTATTTATTTAGGACATTGAATTCCAGTACATTAAAAGAATATTATTTATTTAGGAGATTGAAATCCACTATGTTGAAACAATATTATTTATTTAGGAGATTGAAATCCATTACGTTGAAACAATATTATTTATTTAGGGCATTGAATTCCAGTACTTTAAAACAATATTATTTATTTAGGGCATTGAATTCCAGTACGTGAAAACAATATTATTTATTTAGGACATGGAATTCCAGTATATTAAAAGAATATTATTTATTTAGGACATTGAATTCCAGTACGTGAAAACAATATTATTTATTTAGGACATGGAATTCCAGTATATTAAAGGAATATTATTTATTTAGGACATTGAATTCCAGTACGTGAAAACAATATTATTTATTTAGGACATGGAATTCCAGTATATTAAAGGAATATTATTTATTTAGAAGATTGAATTCCAGTACGTTGAAACAATATTATTTATTTAGGACATGAGATTCCAGTATATTAAAAGAATATTATTTATTTAGGAGATTGAATTCCAGTACGTTGAAACAATATTATTTATTTAGGACAAGGAATTCCAGTATATTAAAAGAATATTATTTATTTAGGGGATTGAATTCCAGTACGTGAAAACAATATTATTTATTTAGGACATGGAATTCCAGTATATTAAAAGAATATTATTTATTTAGGAGATTGAATTCCAGTACGTTGAAACAATATTATTTATTTAGGACAAGGAATTCCAGTATATTAAAAGAATATTATTTATTTAGAAGATTGAATTCCAGTACGTTGAAACAATGTTATTTATTTAGGACATGAGATTCCAGTATATTAAAAGAATATTATTTATTTAGGAGATTGAATTCCAGTACGTTGAAACAATATTATTTAATTAGGAATTCCAGTAGTTTAAAACAATATTACTTATTTAAGACATTGAATTGCAGTACAATAAAAGAACATTATTTATTTAGGACAGTGAATTCCACTACGTTAAAGCAATATTATTTATTTATTCGTATTACGCATTGAATTGTTAGTGTGCATACTGGAAATTTAACAGTAACATTAACCCGTTTCGCTAATTTGTATTCTTCTTGCAAAAAGTTTTATTCTCTACATGAAATTAGGTATAACAATAAATCCCAATTTAACGGTATAAAAATAATATAATAGAAGCTCGCAATTGCTTCGCTATGTAAAAATTACATGAAAAAGAAGACGTTTCTATTCAACGGTTACAGCCGTTACATTCTCTCCGACGCGACGGTCTTCGGAAGTTACACCTGTTCCGACTTAATCGTTCGGCTTGCTTAAAAAATACGGGTTTATTCTCTTGCTCAGATCTTGTATGCCGTAAATTTCCTTCTAGAAAAATGGCATCAAATAGAGCAGGATTTTATTGTTCCTTTGCGATTCTCGAAGCTCGTAAATATCTAGGCGTTCACAGTGCATTGGACATTTTGCGGCGGAATTTTAGTGCTCTCTCTCGCGCTCTCTTGCGCTCTCTCTCTCTCTCTCTAGCGCTTTGTCTCTCTCGCTCTCTCTCGCGCATTGTCTCTCTCGCTCTCTCTCGCGCTCTGTCCCTCGCTCTCTCTTTCTCTCTCTCTCTCTCTCTCTCTCTCTCTCTCTCTCTCCCTAGCGCTCTCCCTCTCGCTATCTCTCTCTATCTCTCTAGCGCTCTCTCTCTCTCTCTCTCTCTCTCTAGCGCATTGTCTCTCGCGCTCTGTCTCTCGCTCTCTCTTTCTCTCTCTCTCTCTCTCTCTCTCTCTAGCGCTCTCCCTCTAGCGCTCTCCCTCTCACAGTCTCTCTCGCGCTCTCTCTCTCTCTCTAGCGCATTGTCTCTCTCGCTCTCTCTTTCTCTCTAGCACTTTGTCTCTCTCGCTCTCTCTCCCGCGCTCTGTCTCGCTCTCTCTCTCGCGCTCTGTCTCGCTCTCTCTCCCGCGCTCTGTCTCGCTCTCTCTCTCGCGCTCTGTCTCGCTCTCTCTCTCTCTCTCTCTCTCTCTAGCGCTTTGTCTCTCTCTCTCTCTCTCTCTCTCTCTCTAGCGCTTTGTCTCTCTCTCTCTCTCTCTCTCTCTCTCTAGCGCTTTGTCTCTCTCTCTCTCTCTCTCTCTCTCTCTAGCGCTTTGTCTTTCTCGCTCTCCCTCTCGCGCTTTGTCTCTCTCTCTCTCTCTCTCTCTCTCTCTGTCTCTGTCTCTCTCTCTCCGCCTCTCTTTCTTTCGAAAATCCGGCGCGGCGTATCGTTCGCATAAAGAAAAGAACTGGTCCGCATAATTCCGGCGGGTCCGTTTCTGTAAACAACGATCCGCCCTGCTCGTTAAAGTCCTTCCGATTCGTTACGAAAGTCGGATAACCATTCGCCGTTAATTTAAATAATAATTTATAGGAATCGGCCTCGGGGGAGAGAGAGAGAGAGAGAGTGAGAGAGAGAGAGAGAGAGATGTAGACGGTGAACGAAGGCGGGAGAAAGAGAGAGAGAGAGAGAGAGAAAGCAACGGAGGAGACACCGAGAAAAGGTGGGCGTGACGAGCCGATAATAAACAAGCTCGTAAAAATCTCTGTCTCTAATCGGATTACCGAGGACGTGTCGCCGCGTTTCGAGAAATAATCGAAATCACGCTGTCGCTGATTAACGCCGCTCGAATAAGAAAGTTGAAATACAGTGTACAAACGAACTTATCTCTCTCGAACTCTTATCCGTAGGTATTTTACAGGGCCGAAGTAATTAAGTCGTTCAACGGTCCCTTTCATCTACAGGAGCCAGAGTTTCGGCATTATTCGGATCGTTTCCATTTAATATTTATCTAAGACAATTATTTGAACGAATTCCTTTCTCGGTCGAATGTTTTGTTCGAATATGTTATTACTCGACATAAATTATTCTATCTATTTGTTCGAATATATTATTATTCGTCGTAAATTATTCTAACTATTTGTTATTACTATTAGTTATTATTCGTGATAGATTATTCTATCTATTTACTCGAATAACTTTTTATTGGAATAATGCGAAAAATTCTTTATTCGAATAATTTCTCATTCGAACAATTTATCATTCGAATAATTTTTTATTATAGTCATTGTTCGTCATTATTCGTCATAAATTATTCTATTTATTTGTTCGAATAAGTTATTATTATCATTATTATTATTATCATAAATTATTCTTTCTATTTATTCGAATTAATTATTATTCGTGATCAATT
Organism: Megalopta genalis; assembly: GCF_051020955.1. Classification (NCBI taxonomy): domain Eukaryota; kingdom Metazoa; phylum Arthropoda; class Insecta; order Hymenoptera; family Halictidae; genus Megalopta; species Megalopta genalis. The sequence continues at coordinate 6,141,060 of NC_135013.1, read as the reverse complement.
ATTCTACCTATTTATTCGAATTAATTATTATTCGTGATAAATTATTCTACCTATTTATTCGAATGATTCTTTATTGGAATAATTCGAAAAATAATTTTCTATTCGAATAATTTTTCATTCGAATAATTTTCTATTCGAATAATTTTTCATTCGAACAATTTTTCATTCAAATAATTCGAAAAGATAACATGGAACAAATAAGCCGACAAATTATAAAAAAAGAACACTTTATATTCTATCATTTTTACTCAAATGAATTATTTTCCGTTATGAATTCATGTACGAATAAATTCTTATTCGAATAAAATCTCATTCGACCAAAATTTTATTCGAATAAATTGTCAAGATAAATTTTTATTCAACTGAATATTATATAACGATATTATTATATAATATTATATATAATATTATATCATTATATAATAATAATAAGTATTAATAATAAATATTATATTATTATATAATATTATATAACGAATAGCGTCGAATAAACTTTTGTTCGAATGCATAATTATCTAGATAAAAAATAGAATTGTATAATTGTTTAGTCTTTACCTTTTATCCGAACTTCGACAAGAGTTCGAACGTCAATTGCTTTTTTTCCTATGATTTCTCTCTCTCTCTCTCTCTCTCTCTCTCTCTCTCTCTCTCTCTCTCTCTCTCTCTCTCTCTGTCACTCCTTTTTCCACTTCGGTTCCATCTTCGAATCTGGAAACACGGAATTTATCTTTCCGCAACGCGTACATCATCTTTCGTGTTCTTACGTATGCGAGGGAAAAGTTTATCCGACGCGTTTGATCTAGTTTACGCTGATGAATCGCCGGGTACATCGGATAAAGCTACGCAAGAGAGAACCAGAAATATTTCGTTGTGCCGGGATATAAATAAACAGAGCAACACGTGTAGGCACGTAACTGTACCGGGTGTTTCGTAAATAATCGATGTTATGGCTTGTAAAATGGATTTAATTCGCGAATGTAACGGTGTTGCCGCGCGCAGTTTCTCGCCGGCTCGTTCGTTACCTTCGGGCATTGCTTCGCGGCTAAAGAGGCTGCTCGTCGATTCGATAAAAACGATTTCTTGCGAAACGCGAACACGGCCGAAAACGGCGTTCGCGAATTATTCGCGATCGTCTTCATTCTACTTCGACCGGGCTCGCCGCACAATTCGACGGTTTTCGTACGAAGAAGATATGTAACAAAATATAAATGTAAAATTATATATTCAAGCCTTACCCTTTTTTGCATTTTATATTACTAGTAACGTATTTTTTTATGCTTTTGTTGGGATAGAATAATCAATTGTTTATGGACAAATTTTTTAAAAATACAATATTTGTTTTTACAACGATTCTATTGGTATGTAAGCAGTCAACGGCGAAACAAAAATAATATTTGTGCAAAATAAAAATTGTTTCTATCGTTTATAAAAAACGAAAGTCGTACAAAAATTGTCTTCTTTCTGAAATAATTTCGGCAAGATGAAATGATAGACATTGACAATGCGAAATAAAAATTGTCTCTATCGTTTATAAAAAATGGGAATCGTACAAAAATTGTCTTCTTTCTGAAATAATTTCGGCAAGATCGAATGATAGACATTGACAATCTCCCATTCTTTCATACTTCTCGTTGTTACAAATTACGTCCGCCAATTTTTCATTGTCATAAATGCAGAAAATCCATAGTTCGCTCATAAAAATTCACGAAAATCGTTAAATTTCGGTGCTGGTGCGAAAACGTTTCGGTGCGGAAAAAAAACCTAGAAAAATACGAAACACGGAAATAAAAATAACTTATAAAAGTTAGTCACTCAAGTTATATAAAATGACTTATAAAAGTAAATCGGTCGGTTGAGTTCAATCGCAAGACACGTTGCTTCATTCAAAATACATATATTTCACTTATATTATTATATACTATATACTATACTATACTATTCTATACTATACTATATACTATACTATACTATTCTATACTATACTATGTACTATACTATACTATACTATTCTATACTATACTATATACTATACTATACTATTCTATACTATACTATGTACTATACTATACTATACTATTATATACTATACTATATACTATACTATACTATATACTATACTATACTATACTATACTATACTATACTATACTATATACTATACTATACTATATACTATACTATACTATATACTATACTATACTATTCTATACTATACTATATACTATATACTATTATATACTATTCTATACTATATACTATATACTATATACTATTCTATACTATACTATGTACTATACTATATACTATATACTATTATATACTATACTATATACTATATACTATTATATACTATTCTATACTATACTATATACTATATACTATTATATACTATTCTATACTATACTATATACTATATACTATTATATACTATTCTATACTATACTATATACTATATACTATTATATACTATTCTATACTATACTATATACTATATACTATTATATACTATTATATACTATTCTATACTATACTATATACTATACATATACTATTATATACTATTCTATACTATACTATATACTATACATATACTATTATATACTATTCTATATTATACTATACACTATACATATACTATTATATACTATTCTATACTATATACTATATACTATACATATACTATTATATACTATTCTATACTATACTATATACTATACATATACTATTATATACTATATAATATTTCACTTAGACTCAATCGCACAAATAAACCGGATTTTTTATTCGAAATCGCATCTCGCGAGCAGTCGAGAAAACGACTATTTTCAATCACCCGGCCGGTAATGTGTTGAGAGGTGGGGGAAGGGCGGCGCGCAAAAGGGGCAACAAAAATAGGGCCCGCGTCCGTGGGCAGGTAAAGGGTTGGCGAAAAGAGGAGCAAGCTAAGCAGCCTGTTGCCGACAGAGGAAGCGCACTCACACCGCGCGGCTTATTAATTGCGGACGGTACCGGCGCCCCTGTAGCTCTCTTATTTGTTTGCACCGGCTGAATAATTAGCCGGGCCGTAAGGCGGTAGCGGCGACGGTTGCGGGGTCGCCTTTAAACGCGGCCTGAAACGACGGCTAATGTAATCGCGCGTAGGCCGAGCCGTCGCGCGTGGGTTTCGCTCGGCCTCCGATCCGCTCCGGTCCGCTCCGATCGCGCGCGCGCGCGCGAGTGTCAGGCGAGCACGGGGCGCCGGAACAACCCCCGAGGCGGCCGGGACCCGCGATTTCACCCGCAGAGTCGATCGCCTAATTAGTAATAATTAGTAATTGCACGCTGAAGGATCGGCGGGGGCCAATTATCGCCGCTAGGCTACCGAACCAATCGGCGCCGGTCCCGCGAGCTTCTTACCCGCTGACTAATTAATTAGAATCCCCCCTGAGCCGGGCAAATTAACGAGCCGCGATTAGTCATCGCGGTGATCAATTTGTCACGGGACGACCTTCGGCCGGTTTTTCAAGGTTGTCGCAGTTCGTGCGGCTCGATGGATCGATACCGATACACTGTTCGCGATTAATTGGAATTTTGCTGATTTAAAAAAAAAAATCAGGATTATGGAAAGTATCGGGTGGAGGTCCCGATTTCCCCCGTAAAATGTTTATTTATAGATAGTTTTAGTATTGAATTATACTATTTGAATTTAAATCTATTTTAATTTTGTAAAAGGGGTTAGTTTTATTTAGGGGTTATTTTATAGAATTAAATGATTTTTTTTCTTAAAGTATCTATTTGTAGAAAGTTTTGTTGAATTATATTATGAGAATTTAAATTGTCCTGTATCAATTTCCGCGCCTTCGGATTAAGAAAGTATAGAAAAAAGAAAAGTTTTATATATAAGTCGACGATTTATATTTCTTTTTGATTATGTTCAATTATCGAGGCGCAAGATTGCAGAGAGAGAGAGAGAGAGAGAGAGAGAGAGAGAGAGAGAGAGAGAGAGATTGCAAGAGTATTGCATTGTTTATACATTAGAATATGCGTTAAAATATAGCATCGCGCTGACCAGAGGCTATAATTAAAATCGCTAATATATTGCGCGTTTCTCGATGAAATCTGTTTAACTCGTCGGCGTGTCTCGATCGTTTTTAATGGATCGCCGGCAGTAATCGATCCCATAAGCCGGGAGGCTTAACGAATGTTTGCAAATAAACGCGGCGATCGTACTGTTGTTTCTAAATACGATATAAATAGCTAAATCGAGCCGACGGCGTCCGAAAGTGCGCCGATGGATGCGCTATTCGCGAGCCAACATGATCGCAATCATTCTCATCGCTGGATTGAGGAGTGATCAAGGTTCCGTGTATATTTATCAAATACAACTGCGCACTGATTAAACAAATACAAGTGTAGTCAGTATAATGTAATTAATATTCTTTTTTAATGTAATTAATGTGCAATTATATTAACAATTATAATGTAATTATTATAATAATAATATTAATATATGATCATTATATTATAATTATCTATATTAAATATTAATATATAATCATATTATATTATAGTTATCTATATTAAATATTAATATATAACTATATTATATTATAATTATCTATTCTAAATATTAATGTATAATCATATTATATTATAATTATCTATATTAAATATTAATATGTAACTATATTATATTATAATTATCTATTCTAAATATTAATGTATAATCATATTATATTATAATTATCTATATTAAATATTAATATATAACTATATTATATTATAATTATCTATATTAAGTATTAATATATAATCATATTATATTATAATTATCTATTTTAAGTATTAATATATAATCATATTATATTATAATTATCTATATTAAATTTTAATATATAATCATATTATATTATAATTATCTATATTAAATATTAATCTATAACTATATTATATTATAATTATCTATATTAAATATTAATATATAACCATATTACATTATAATTATCTATATTAAATATTAATATATAACTATATTATATTATAATTATCTATTCTAAATATTAATATATAATCATATTATATTATAATTATCAATATTAAATTTTAATATATAATCATATTATATTCTAATTATCTATATTAAATATTAATATATAATTATATTATATTCTAATTATCTATATTAAATATTAATGTATAATTATATTATATTCTAATTACATACATATATTAAATATTAATGTATTAATTACTATATAATTCCTAATATAATTAATATTCTTCGGTATTGAATACAATTCTTGTATTAGTATATTAAATTCTTAATATAATTAACCGCTTGTCGTACTTTGACGAGTCCGTTATTTTATCCTTTAAAATTGGAATAACATCCCTAACAATAAACACCCCCACCCCCCCCAAAAAGATAAAAGTTAAATTTAATAAAGTTTTTAATAAAAAGTTTCTGAATCACCGATGCTCCGAACAACACTGTACACAAATTGCGAACAAATCGAAATCGATATAAAGAGCGAAGAGAAAAAAAAGACCGATCGGAGAAAGAGTAGGTTATGTCGCTTATCGAGAGGTTCCTCCCCCGCGCGAAAGCGACCGGCGGCATTTTTCCGGGGCGCGCGGGTCTCGCGCGGGCAACCGGCGCGCCGAAATTTATGTCTCATCGGGGCCGATTGTAAATAGGCGGAATTTATTCGCGGCCCGAAATCGCCGGCGAATATAATATAGACGCGGCCGGGTATCTTCGGCGTGGGTGGGTGACATTTGTCACGGTTTAAGTGTGCGGCCGGGGCCGATAGGGGCGTACTGTCGATCTCCGGGGCCGCGCGTCGCGCGCTTCGGTCCCCGACAACGGCAACTTTTAAGGCTCGTAAAAGCGACGATAAAAAAACGCACCGCGGTGATATTTTACTATTTTACTAGACGCCGTTGCGGAACCCCCACGTGGACGTGGAGATCGAAGGATCGGGTATGCGGCGCGGCGTTATCTGTAAAAACTCATCGCGGCCCGTAACACGGATCGGCTTTTCTGACGATTCTATGCCGGCCGACTCTCGCCTGGGCCCCTCTCGCGGGCCCGCAGGTTCACCGAATTCTCGGTTACCGGCGACGCGTAATCCGACGTCTCTGTTAAAACGGCCTCCGCCGGATAAAAGACTCGTCATTCTCGCTAGACTTCGGTGCTGATCTTTATTCGAATGAAAGTCGATGTTCATTGTGCGACTGAATTTACTTGAATGTTTAAATATCGATGAGAAGAGATATAAGAATTTTATTTCAATTTTAAAGGGCAGAATGATATCCATACTTTATAAGTTAATATTAGAAATTTGTATCACGAGTCGGGATTAATTATAGGAATTCATTATATTAGGAATTTAATGTGCTGATACAGGAATTATATTTAATACCGAAGAATATTAATTATATTAGGAATTATATATTAACTAATATGTTATATAATTATAGTACATTAACATTTTTAATATATGTATAATTATAATATAATATAATTATATTATATTAATATTTAATATATGTATAATTATAATATAATATAATTACATTATATTAATATTTAATATATGTATAATTACAATATAATATAATTACATTATATTAATATTTAATATATGTATAATTATAATATAATATAATTACATTATATTAATATTTAATATATGTATAATTATAATATAATATAATTACATTATATTAATATTTAATATATGTATAATTATATTATATTATAATTATACATACATTAATATTATAATAATAATGCAAATTTGTCAAATTACAGAGAATTCTGTTATATCATCGATATTTCATTATTGCTTTTATTATTTTTTAATTAATCCTCGGACGTCCGTCTTTCCGGCAGGCGACGTCCGGACCGACCCTGGGTATTTTTGGACCCATACTATTATAATATACAGTGGCCCACAAAACTATTCGTACACATTTTAATCAGCTTTACGTTAGTTTGCTTTTTTTTTATCAGATACGAGGATCGCCAACAATTCTTTAAAATAACATTAATAACTAATTTTCAGAAAATAAAATAGACCCATGTTGCACAGAAATTTTATTGCGTTTCTAAATTGAGCAAAATTGGTATATTTTTATTAACAAAGGAATTGCATAATATAAAAACAAAAAGATAATAATAATTCAATTCAAATTGATGTTACAGGGTGGGACATTTTTCACCCCGTCGTGGCCCAAAGAGTTAAACGGAACGCTTTACACTTCTATATTATCATTATTTATTTTTATCATTATTTATTATATATATACTTATTATCATTATCATATCATTATTTATTCTATTTATTATTATAGAATTCAGATACAGCATTGAATTCTACATAAATATTACACCAAACAGGGCTCGAAATAAAAATAGTTGCTGGATTATTGGCGACAATAAATTACGTCTTAACTATCATAAATCACAGCGATCTCCGGATTTGGATCCGCGTGGGCGCGCCTCAATGTCGAGAACTAGAAACGATCCAGCCGAAAGTCGTGCATCCGTAATTAAAACGCGCGCAGCCCTCGGAGATGCGGACGGGAATCAATTTCTAGAATCTAGGACCACAGACACGGCGATGTTAAAAATACAATCTGTATCTCAACGAACGAGCTCGTCGATTCGACCCGAACAAAAAGAAAAGAAAAGAAAAGAAGAAAAACAGTATCAGAGGCTCCTATTTTTACACTGGCTAAATGGTAATATTTCCATGGACCATTAGCCGGGGTCAATGGAACAGAAATCGACGCGGGACCGAAATAAAAAGAATGGTCGAATTCGTAGACCGTTTCTCGGCCGAGTCAGCGGCGAATATATTGGGTTGGGGAACAAGTTCGTAGCGTTTTTATTCGAAGGCGATTTTCTTTGTTGTTTTCGTTAAGCTCGTGAGGCACCCAGGCTCCCAATTTTTCGGCAAATCCCATCGAATGAAGACGATTGAGAATCGTTTTATGATCGCAGTTCATTTTTTCGGCCAATTCACGACTTGTTCGGTGACCGTCCTCCTTCGAAAGTGCTTTGAGACGCTCTTCGTCGAATTCGGAAGGTCTTCCGCCGCGGGCCGTGTCGTCGACGTCAAAATCGCCATTTTTGAACCTCGCAAACCATTTCCGCGCTGTAGACTCGCCTATGACACCTTCTTCGTATACGTTGCAAATGTCCCGGGCTGCTTCGGCAGCTTTTTGGCCTTGATGAAAAGCGAAGAAGGTGTCGAAAACGTTGCTTTTTATCTCCTGGATATTCCATTTCTAAGCCTCGAAAGTAATAAGAAATTAAATTACTCAAAAAGACAATTAGCACAGTTTTGTAGAGCAGAAAGAGCTCTATCGAATGAATATTATTCACTCTGTCAAACAGCAAAAAATCGTTGTAAAATAAAAGAAAATATAAAAACGCTACGAACTTATTCCCCAACCTAATATTTATCTTTTCAATTTATCGTTTCGCACCGATGTGCATACGAAGCGAATGAAACAAAAGTTTGTATGATATCTAAACAAAATGTCTGAAAGAAATTATATAATTTCTTGTATATCATATTTAGAGAATTTAGTTTGGAATTATCCTTCTAGCGAATCATTTTCAGTGAATCTTGTCAAAATTTCGGACTTAAAATGTCTGTTTATTGTTCAGGATCGAGATATCAAGGCGGTCGGTCGTGGTTTATGGTTCTAATTTTTTTTTTATGCTACTCGCATAATTGTGTCACTTTTCTACTATTTATTTCTAGAAAACAAATTAACTCTGAATTTCAGTTTCTTTTTTTGTGAATATCGAATCTTACATTAACTTTTAATAACAATTTCATATTCTTGCTGCTCATTTTCGCCATAAATGCAAGAAACAAATGCAGAAAATAAATGCGTAAAATAAAATTCGCAGTCTAGTTGTAACTATATGAGCTGTATTATTATGTATGTTATCATTATGTATGAGATATATATATTAGGTTGGGGAATAAGTTCGTAGAGTTTAATAATAATATATAATATAATAATATATATATAATAATTATTAATATATATAATAATAATATATAATATAATATATAATATATATATATATTATATTATATATGTATTATATATTATTATTATATATATTAATAATTATTATATTATATATATATTATATATTATATTATATATATCATCGCGGCGAGGTCGATAAATTATCTAGCGACCGTTTTATCCATCGCGTCCACGCGCGAGAAAGAAAAGCGACGGCCGCGCGGTCAAATAATTGTCGCGAAATTGAAAGAAGCGCACCGGCGATCGCGGCGATCGCGAATCGATCATTTTTCGGCGGAGTTATCCCGGGGCCCGTTCGATCGATAAATCACTCGTCGACATCAATTTTCCCCCGTAAAAAGCAATTTGATACTCGTAATACGGTTTAATAACGTGAAATCGTTCTGTTAATGCGGCCCATTTTCGGCGCGGCTCGGCGCGACGCGGTGTGGTGCGGCGCCGCGATAGAGGCGTTTAACTCGCGAAAACTTGTCGCGATACGATCTCTTCGGGGCTCTCTGTCCCTTTCAGCGCAATTTCGTGGTTCGAGGAGCCCGATGTCGCGCGCGGCACGCTCGAAACCGCGCGCTGGGCCAGTTCCATGTGCCCGTGCTCTCTCTCTCTCTCTCTCTCTCTCTCTCTCTCTCTCTCTCTCTCTCTCTCTCTTCTCTCTCTCTCCTCCCCGCCTTCGCGGGCTTTCCGAGCCAACGACAGGACAAATTGGCGACCGATCGGCGTTCCCCTGATCTCGATTAATCAAAACCCGATCGCTGAAACGCTCGCCGTTCATTAGCCGAGCTTAATTCGCCGCCGCGCGAACCAGGACCCGACAAAAGTACCGTTTAATGCGGCACTCGATCAACGTATCGACGCCCCGGACGCGCGTTTTATTTGCCGATGACCGTGCCGCCATCTTCTTTTTTCGTTTGTCTCGAGACTTGTCACCGCGTTGCTCGTTCAGCTTGACTTCTTTTTTGCCGGAACGGGGAGGCAGGATCGTTGCTGAAAACTCTGGAGTCATCGCTTGTCGCGCGTCGAAGTCTCCGGAGCCATGCTCGCGCGAATACGGTGATTTCTGTCTAATCCGCGCCAGAATTGCGCACAAAATTGCACCGTTTGCAAAGAGGAGATCTAGGAAAATCGATATCTGTAAAAACAAAGATCGAATAATCCTATCTTCTCTTCCCAAATCATCCATTTTTGTGCGCAATCCGAGCACGAATTAGGGAGAAATTTCTGTAGTCCAGAGAATTAGTAATTTCTGTTAATTCGCGCTCGAATTGCGCATAAAATTGCACCGTTTGGGAAGAGCAGATCTAGGAAAATCGATATCTGTAAAAACAAAGATCGAATAATCGTATCTTCTCTTCCCAAATCATCCATTTTTGTGCGCAATCCGAGCGCAAATTAGGGAGACATTTTTGTAGTCCAGAGAAAATTCGGCAGAAATTGCCGGCATTTTTTGATCGTTCCAGCTGTCGTTTCATATTTTTCGATGGATTTTCATATCTTCGTCATATTTATTGCCTGTGCGAACACTTTCAACTTTTACAAAATTGTTGACGGAATTATTTGAATTACTTGAATTACTTTAAAAATGAATCTCGCGTCGCTGGCATCGCCAAGCTCGCTTTCGATGTAACAAATAAATAGTTTAGTTGCTAAATCAACAGAAGAACTTCATATACATTCGTGGAATGTTCGTGGAAAATTATGCAAATGCCAAATTTCCAATATTTTCCATATCTTAAGATTCTCAAGCAATTTGAAACAATACAGTGCTTAGAGATTTAAAGAAACGTTATTTTCAGTTCTTTCTGCAACTAAGATAGCAATTGTAACATATGCAGGCTTTCCTCTAAAAACAATAATTCTTTTTTCATTAATTAATATATTATTAATGCAAGAAGTAAGAAATTTCGTTGTGCTGCAAACTCTCGTGATTTTAGTGAAATATAAAAAACAAGAATAAATCATATTTCGTAAATAGTTCGAAGATAGCAATGTTCCCTCTTCCTCGTGGAAAATTACATATTTCGCACCCACGTTGTTTTCTACAAAGCCTCCTCACTTCATTTTATCAGTACACCAAATCTTAGCAAACGATATCGTCCATCGAAAGAAACGTTTCCCCCATTAGTCTCCATTAAAACGTATTATACTTTCAATAAAACATATATCGCGTCGCTTCGCACACCTAATTTTCCAAGAACGTCTTCCTTATAAATTCGGATCACTTGCCTGGCCCGGAGTACGGCGATAAATTGCCGAAACATCAGCATATCGACGCTGCATCGAGGGTGCATCGAGGAGAAAGTCTCCGGAGCTCGGCTTTCAGCTCCGAATCCTCCGAGATATCGCGGGGCCTCGCGTCGCCTCCTATTCATATCTTAATAAAGATCCTATTTTATGCCGTTTAAACGTCAACGGCGCGTTAAACGTCCAGAAAGCCGGCGAACGATTCCTAGGGACGCGTCCACGGCTCGCGGCGGCCGGAAAAGAATTATCTCCGCGATTCGCTCGTAAACGAAAGATCGTTTTTCCACGTTCGAGGATCGAGATCCATCGTTGGACGACCGTCGCGGCGTCTCCTCCACCCACGAGAGTTTCGTTCTCTCTTTCTGGTTTCTTCAGTTGCTCCTTTCTGCGCGGCTTTGTGCGTCTCTCTCTCTCTCTCTCTCTCTCTCTTTCGCGCTCTCTCTCTTGTTCTCCCTCGCACTCTCTCTCTTGCTCTCTCTCACCCTCTCGCTCTCTCGCGCGCTCTCACTCTCTCGCGCTCTCTCTCGCGCTCTCTCTCTCTCTCGCGTTCTCTCTCTCGCGCTCGCTCTCTTTCGCGCTCTCTCTCTCGCGCTCTATCTCTCGCGTTCTCTCGCGTTCTCTCTCTCTCTCCCTCGTGCTCTCTCACGCTCTCTCTCTCTCTCTCTCTCTCTCTCTCTCTATCTATCTATCTCTCTATCTCTCTTCCTCTCCCTCGCTTTTTCTCTCGGTCACGGCGTATTCACAGTCGGCCAGGATCTGATAACGCGGGAACAAATGTGTTAATAGGCTCTGTTAGGTACTGCGTTATTACCACGTGTCTCTATGGATCCATAAAGCAGCAACAAGAGGAGATAGCATCGCGGCGTACGCTTCTGGTATCGATGTACCTCGCGGCTAGATTAAATCTCGCGCGGCCGCTTGTTTCACGTTCGTGCAACCGGTGTGCTTCTCGTGTAATTGGAACTCCCGCATCCTCTCGTCGTATCTCGAGGACGGTGCTGCATCATTTAGGATCTTCGTTACCAGCTTTCCTCTCCTTTTCCGTCTCTGTCGGACTTACCGAATTGAATTTCAATCTTAAGAACGCGTACGTTATATCGCGGTTGTTGACGATTCTTGAAGGTTGAACAATCTTCGAAATTGTAACAAAATATACAGATAAATATATTAATAAATAAATGGATAAATAGATAGATAATTTGATAAATAAATAGATAGACAAATAAGTAGATAAAGAAATTGATAAATTAATAGGTAAGTAGATAAATAATTTGATAAATCAATAAATAGACAAATAAGTAGATAAATAAATTGATAAATAAATAGCTAAATAAATAGATAAAAAAATAGATAGCTAAATAAATAGCTAAATAAATAGATATATAAATATATATATATAGGTAGATAGATATATATATAAATTGATAAATAAATAAATAGATAGAGAGATAGATAAAATGATTAATAAATAAACAAATAAATCGATAAATAAATAAATAAACTGATTAAGAAATAAATAAATAAAAGTAAATTGATTAAGAAATAAATAAATAAACTAATTAATAGCAATAAACAAGTGAAGCGATAAATATGCTAAAAAATCAGTACAACCTTTGAAAGAAATCGGCAACGCGCTCGGCTTTCTTATTCACCGATTATTCGTGTTTACTACTTCCCCAGTACGCGTCTACTTCTGCATAAAAATACTTGTGAAAACCAATCGTCGTCCGCCATCTTTACAGCCGTCGACGTTATACGACTCCGATCTCTCGCGGATCGGCCGGACGTGAAATTCAGTCTTATTTCATTTTTTTATATAGGCCCGGACCTTAAATTCCGTATCGACGCGCACGCAATTACGTTTATCGTACGTTTTATGGGTTCGTGTTTATTCACTTTGTTACACCGCCCCTTGCAAAACAGCGCAAAACTCGTAAATGTCGATTGTTAAAGCGGGACGAAAAATGGTCGGCGACTCCCGCGGAATCTCTATCAAGGTGACAGAAATAATATTTTCTCGCGTTTCGCTCGCGCCTCGTTTTACCTTATTTCTGTCTGCGCCGGTTTTGCTGCGCCTTCCTAATTTAATTTAAAAAGCCCCCGGACGCCGCGTTACATTACGTACAATGTACGATTCCATGAAGCAGGGCTGCGAAAAAATAGACTTTTTATGTATTAAATAGACTGTAGATATTTTTATTTTCTCGCGTAATAGAGAATTTGGCGAATGAACTTTCTGTTTTGAAATAGAATCTTTCTGCAAAACGAAACTTATTTTCGTCAATTGCAACAGAGACGAGTCAAATAAAAATATCTACCTTTCTTCAATGATCTCAGCGAGTTCGAAATGATACGCAGATGTCATTATATTCTTGTAATATTGTCATTGTTTGAAATTCCATCTAGTAATTTTTATCACATTTTTATTAAATATATTTGAACTGCTGTTTTCACTGTTCCAAAAAATACATTTATTTGCCAAATTCTGTATTAGATGAGAAGAGAAAAATATTTGTAGTCTATTTAACATTTCGAAAATCTATTTCACCCCAGTCCTGCCATAAGCAACGCAGCCTTTGACAGAATTCGCAACGTATCGAAAAACGAGTTTCAGCGTTCGTGACGTCACAAAAGCTTGCATCGTCGCAACCAAAAGAATCTGTCAAATTATATTCCTCAGGAAACGTTCGTGCATCTCTCCTGAAATTTCCCAAGAGACCGTGGAGGGGAGGGGGAGGCCGAGAAACCCGGGGCCCGAAATGAAAAGTGAATCGGTGGTTTCGGGCGAGGCGAAACAGGTGTCGGCCGGTGACGTCAAACGACGTTACAAAACGAGCTAATGCATTAACCATCTACTTTCTGGTATCTACAGGATCATCAGAGGGGGGGAGGGCCCGGTAATCGGCCCCTTTTTCCACGGTCCCGCGTCGCCGCGTCGTTGGAGGGGGCGAGATCGGCGAAGCGCGCTCGAGGGGAGGCCCCCGAAATCCGTCGTTCCTTTTGTCGGCACGCTTTCATTTTCGCGCCATTTTTGGCGAGGCCGCTTTCGCCGGTTATTAGTTTAATTCGAGATATAAAGCTGATGTAACTTGCTTGCAATTAGCTACCGGCTTTATCGATTGCTGTTTACGAGTCGCGCGAAGGCCAGCCGCAGAGCCGCGGGACTTTCGAAAACTGATACCGGGCCCCGCCGCCGCCGCGGCGGCCGGGGGCCCGCGCCGATGACTTTTCGTCGGCGGACTCCCGGCCGGATTTTTTTTCACTCGAGCTGTCCCCCAGCCTGCTCGCCTCCTCGGTTAATTGCGCCCGCAGCTCCGCAATATATTGCAGAAATTGGATCGAGATGGGACATCGTTTCGTTTCGGGCCGCGTTATAAAACCCGGGGACCCTGTTCCACGCCGATATACACGGTGTCCCGGCTAACCGCGACACCCTTCCTCGTTCTCTTGTTCTCATCGCTTGGCCGCCGAATTTTCACAGATCTCGCGGTGCGTTCCGGTTCGAAGCTTTTCTTGAAAAATCGACTTTCCTTTCGTCGCATTTTCTTCGAATATACGCCGTCGAAACTGTGTTCGCTACAGAAGCGTCGCGAGATATGTCTGAAAGGCCCAAAAATCGCATTTCAGATCAGAATATCCTCTTTATAGATACCGTAGTTTGTTTCAAATCGCATTATTTGCTTTTTTTGTTGTCCAAATGCGTTGAGTTTGCAACTTCCGCGTGGCGCACCTTGCGTTATTCTAACGCCGGCGGCGCATTTTTATCCTTCAAACTGACGTAACTTCGCGAAAAAAAGTCGTGGCGACTTCGTCCCGCCCTCAAATTAAAGAGAAAAGTCTGAACTTAACAACACTATAATCGGCATGCTCGACAAAAATGTTTCCAAATCCATAAAGCATCCATAAACCGTTGAACTTGGCGCTTTTTCGGTATCGCGAGCATGGCCTCAGATTTAGGATACTACAGTCGCGGGGATACGCGATACAAAAATTAGACTCGCCGTCGCAAAGTAGAGATTTCAAGCTACAATTACGAAGAAAGATCGTAATTTTGCGACAGTTTTTAACGGAGTTACAGCTGTCCAAAGATCGACCGATTTTCACCAAGCATTTGAATCGACCAAAAATTACCGGTGCTATAATTTTGTCGTTGACTGTATCACGGCGCTCGCCTATGCACGATAGGATATGCGATATCTTTTAAAAGTCTGTTCTCCGTTATGCTCGCCGAGTCACCGTGTACATGGGTTTCCTTGATCGTTACACGGACCCGGGTAATGACTACCTGTTTCCCCTGATTTTCTAAAGCCCCGTATTTAACGATATTAGCGGCGCTGTATGATTTACGAGCAGCTGTTTCGCAAGGGCCCTCGTCGCGTGTCGCACCTGACTCGGCGAACCGGACGATTTTCATTCACCGTGAAAAAGGGATAAATAACTTGTTTCGACGGATGCCGGCGGAGAATTCGCGGCTCGCCGCGGGGCGGCGCGGCGCGGCGTTTTAATTGCCTTCCCGGGACCCGAGCACCGGTGTTCGTGGCGAACGGCGAGCATACGCGGACGTAAACCCGGACCGTTCAATGAAAATGAAATTTCTCGGTCCTTTCGCCCGAACTTCTGCACTCGGGTCCTTGGTTGCACCGATTTTCTCGCGGCGATCGTTCGGTCCAAATTTCGAGTTGCTGCGAATTTTTTGCTGTGCTAGTCCTGCGCCTATGTGATTTATTGCCACGCCGATGATGAGGATTGATGGAGTTCCCGGAAGACGGGAACGCGATTCGAAGACGATTCGGAGGTCATATGACACGATTCGAAAGCAATTCGGAGGACACGTGTCACGATTTTAATTCCGACCTCTGAACATTTCTGGGAGAAATTATGGTATTCCGCGAGCGATGTACAGGGTGTCTTGTAATACGGAAATAGGGGATAGCTGAGGTTGTTCTAAGTAACTTTTTCCTTAACGAAAATGCAATCTGCGGCTTTGTTTACGAGTTATTAGCGAAAAACAGTGGTCAATGACCAACGGTGCCGCGTTCGAATCAATGAACAAGTCACGGAGCATGAACTTTCGATTTTTCTTTTACCACGTGGCAGTGATAATTTTAAGAAAAACGCTGTTCTGCCTTATTTCAGAACGTTAGAAGAATATTTACTAATTTTTCGGACCCGAAATAATAAATAGTTTAACCGTGACAGCCATTTTAATTCTCTTAAACCATTATCCGCCGATGTCTCATTTTTGCGTCACTTTTTCAAATCGTTTTTCTTTCAAAAACTGCAACTTCTATATAAAATACAGTCATTAAAATCGTGAGAACATGAAAGTATTAAAAAATTGCCGCTATTTTGTTTCAAATCATTGTAAACTTCAGGTTGAAACTAATAATCTCAATTTAATTTCTTTTTTGTATTTTTTAATTGCGGCGGTCAATTCGCAAAGCTAATTTAATAATAAATAATCGCGGATAATGGAACATGTAGGATATGTTTGTTTAAGAATTGTAAAGAATATCGTTAACAGAAAACTCACCCATTTAGTTGAGAATGCATTTGCTGTAGCGGGGCTATAGGGTGACCAATTACTGTGCCTTTGGTTCATTTTCGGATACAATTAACTTCGTATTTATCGAACAAGACGTGTTAAATTTTTGTATACCCGAAGAAAAACAAAACAAAGAAATACAAAAATTGAATACGCCTTATAGGACAATTATAAAATAAATTATGCTTGTAGATAAATAACCGTTCCAAAAGAATAATCCATCAATCCAGATTTTTTTGTTCGCGACAAAGTCTATTCTCGCGCTTCGCGTTAAATTTTTTCTCGAAGATAAACAAAACAAAGAAATACAAAAATTGAATACGCCTTATACGACAATTATAAAGTAAATTATGCTTGTAGATAAATAACCGTTCCAAAAGAATAGTCCACCCATCCCCAGATTTTCTTTGTTCGCGACAGTTTATTCTCGCGCTTCGCGTTAAATTTTTTACTCGAAGATAAACAAAACAGAGAAATACAAAAATTGAATACATCTTATACGACAATTATAAAATAAATTATGCTTGTAGATAAATAACCGTTCCAAAAGAATAATCCATCAATCCAGATCTTTTTGTTCGCGACAGTCTATTCTCGCGCTTCGCGTTAAATTTTTTCTCGAAGATAAACAAAACAGAGAAATACAAAAATTGAATACATCTTATACGACAATTATAAAGTAAATTATGCTTGTAGATAAATAACCGTTCCAAAAGAATAGTCCACCGATCCAGATTTTTTTGTTCGCGACAGTCTATTCTCGCGCTTCGCGTTAAATTTTTT
Organism: Megalopta genalis; assembly: GCF_051020955.1. Classification (NCBI taxonomy): domain Eukaryota; kingdom Metazoa; phylum Arthropoda; class Insecta; order Hymenoptera; family Halictidae; genus Megalopta; species Megalopta genalis. The sequence goes on along the minus strand of NC_135013.1, from coordinate 6,123,435 downwards.
ACTCGAAGATAAACAAAACAGAGAAATACAAAAATTGAATACATCTTATACGACAATTATAAAGTAAATTATGCTTGTAGATAAATGACCGTTCCAAAAGAATAGTCCACCCATCCCCAGATTTTCTTTGTTCGCGACAGTCTATTCTCGCGCTTCGCGTTAAATTTTTTACTCGAAGAAAAACAAAACAAAGAAATACAAAAATTGAATACGCCTTATACGACAATTATAAAGTAAATTATGCTTGTAGATAAATAACCGTTCCAAAAGAATAGTCCACCCATCCCCAGATTTCCTTCGTCCGCGACAGTCTATTCTCGCGCTCGAAACGAAGTTGGGCCAAAAAAGCGCCGCTCGTAATTCACTCGAAGGAATTCTTCTTAGCCCGGTGGAACGGATCGATCGCATCGCGACAAGGCTCGTCCGGCCTTTCTCAATTTCCCAATAAATATTCAACAGCCTATTCGAGCTAAGATTTCCGCTCGGCCGTAGCTTACGTCTCGGTGGTTAATTGAACGCGCTAAAGAAGCGGCCACAGTCGAAACAATTATCGGGACGGCAGCTTCATCCGCGCGTACGTCTTCGGCTCGCTCGATCGCTCGCTCGCTCGCGCGTACGTCTTCGGCTCGCTCGATCGCTTGCTCGCTCGTGCGTACGTCTCCGGTCCGCCTCGCTCGCTCGCGCGTTCCGCGAGCGGACGCGCGCCGATTACGTTTATTTACAAGCCGGAGCCTCGGCTTATCCGCTCGGATCTTTGCCAGCCTAAACAACCGTCTCTCGCCTGTAAACGTCGTTACCGGCAACTCAATTATCCGCCGAAGGACCTCCGCTTTTCTCTCTCTCTCTCTCTCTCCTCTTTTTTCTCTCCCTCCCACACCGCCGGTTATCCGCATTGTTTTACGCCGGACGTCGCTCGGACGTCTCCCCGCGAGTAATTTCGCCGGCTGATTTACGCAGACGCGGTTCCCGAGGAAGTAATTGAAGCGGCTTGCATCGTGCGAGGTCCTCCCGCTTCTGCCGGACGCGCGCAATCGGCGCTTGTAATCTCGCGCGACGAATACCGACGCGTCTGATATCGATTGTCGACGTGAACGCGCCGAGCGGATCGTGGAAGGCTTGTTGATCTAGGTGAAAGCGGCGCTGCTCGAATCTGAGCTTAAGTTGAAATCTGCAGTTGAAGCAGATCTGCTGTTGAAGAACTGCAGTTGAAGCAGATCTGCAGTTAAAGAGCTGCGGTTAAAGCAGATCTGCAGTTAAGGAGCTGCAGTTGAAGCAGATCCGCAATTAAAGAGCTGCAGTTCAAGCAAATCTGCAGTTAAAGAGCTGCGGTTGAAGCAGATCTGCAGTTAAGGAAGCTGCAGTTGAAGCAGAGCTGCTGTTAAAGAGCTGCAGTTGAAGCAGATCTGCAGTTAAAGTAGATCTGCAGTTAAGGAATTGCAGTTGAAGCAAATCTGCAGTTAAGGAATTGCAGTTGAAGCAGATCTGCAGTTAAAGAGCTACAGTTAAAGGAGATCCGTAGTTAAAGAGCTGCAGTTGAAGCAGATCTGCAGTTAAAGAGCTGCAGTTGAAGCAGATCTGCAGTTAAAGTAGATATGCAGTTAAGAAATTGCAGTTGAAGCAGATCTGCAGTTAAGGAGCTGCACATTTTGCAACATTTTCGCGAAGGGTGCACTTCAGAAATCTCCCAGCCTCCGCACGAATCAGCTTCCAGCGTTCCCGCTGGCCACATTGTGTACGAACTTCTCGCGTAAAATTCACAGAAAGCTTCGGCAGTTGTTGCGAACGACCGCGAAACAGTTCGCGGAACATTCCTTCACGGCAGATTTCAGAATTTCGTCGATCGACGAGTAACAATGTCGCGCGTATAGTCCCGAAACGATACGGAGTGTCGAGGATCCGGCGTTCTCATGTTTCCCGTGAGATTTCCAGCCGACTTTCCCCTGCGGAATGCGGTGTCCGGTGACGGCCGGGGGTAGGAGGAGGGTGTAAAAGTAAGAAGACCGGTGCCGTGAAACGTTAACAGCCGAAACGAACGGGCGTCCTCCGAACGAATCGTTATTCACGCGATGTTTATCTGCGTCACCGTCGACGTTTATTTCCATGAGAGCGTCGCGCGCGAGCGCGCCATTTCCTCGCCGTTTAAACGCCCCACACGAGGGTTGCATAAGCCGCGCGCGGAATACACGCCGCACGGATATGATCGTTATCGCGTTCGCGTCGGATTGACCGACACCTTTCGACCGAGAGCCGGGGACCGGCAATTACCTGCCCGAAACACGCCTATACGGCCTGATGTTTGATTGGTTGCCGCCTCGGGTTACACGCGAGATACGATTTCAACTTCGTCTTCAGATTTTCTTCGGAATCGCCTCGGACTCGGTTCATGGCAGTAAAACGTTTTCGGGAATCGTGGAAACGCGATATCGATGGGATAAATGCCCGCCTGACGGCGGAGTGGGGCTGGTTTCATTATGTTGTAATTGAATTATGTAATTTAATTACATTTTATTATGAGTTCACTGTGATTCAATTAGATTGTAATACGTAGTTGAACTAATATCACGACTACGTCGCGTAATTTAAGTAGGTTGTATTTCGGTTACATTGTAATTCAAGTGAATTGTAATTTATTTATCGTGATTCAAGTTAATTTCAGTTAATTCGATTACTGAGCATTTTGGAGTGATTCGGAGCGATTGCAATACAATGTAGTTGAAAGATAATGTAATCGATATAGAATGGATCCATTACAATGTAATGGAAATACAATGTAATTGTGTGAACTATAATCTAATTGAAATACAATGTAATTCAAATGGAATGGAATTGAAATACAATCTAGTCGAAATAGAATGTCATTGAAATACAATGTAATTCAAATACAATCTAATTGAAATACAGTGTAATTCAAATAAAATCTAATTGAAATACAATTTATTTCAAATACAATGTATTCCAAATACAATATAATTCAAATATATTGTAATTGAAATACAATCTGAATCAAATACATTGTAATTGTGAAATACAATCTAATTCAAATACAATGTAATTCAAATACAGTCTAATTCAAATACAATGTAATTCAAATACAATCTAATTCAAATTCAATCTATTTCAAATATAATGTAACCGAAATACAAAGTAATTCAAATACAATCTAATTCAAGTACATTGTAATTGAAATACAATGTAATTCAAATACAATCTAATTCAAACACAATGTAATTCAAATACAATCTAATTCAAATTCAATCTATTTCAAATATTAATGTAATCGAAATACAATGTAATTCAAATACAATCTAATTCAAATTCAATCTATTTCAAATACATTTCAGTCTACATACATTTCAATCTATTTCATGTATTTCAGTCTATATACATTTCAATCTGTTTCATGTATTTCAGTCTACATACATTTCAATCTATTTCATGTATTTCAGTTACATTATTGTAACTGAAATACAATGTAATTGAAATACAATCGAATTCAAATACAATGTAATTCAAATACAGTCTAATTGAAATACAATGTAATTGAAATACAATGTAATTGAAATACAATGTAATTGAAATACAATCTAATTCAAATACTGTCTAATTCAAATACAATGTAATTCAAATAGAATCAAATGCAAATACATTGTAATTGAAATACAATCTAATTCAAATACAATATAATTCAAATAGAATCAAATCCAAATACATTGTAATTGAAATACAATCTAATTCAAATACAATATAATTCAAATAGAATCAAATTTAAATACATTGGAATTGAAATACAATATAATTCAAATGGAATCAAATTCAAATACATTGTAATTAAAATACAATCCAATTCAAATACATTGTAATTGAAATACAGCCTAATTCAAAGGGATGTTCCATGAGAATGCCGTATCCCCAGAGAATGTAATCAAATAAATGTTGCGAAACAACCGATAAAACGGCCGCCGACGACGGTGACGACGGGGTAACCGTGCACGTTTCGTTTTCCTCAGATCTTTCTTTCTTTCTTTCGTCTTTTTTTTCTTTCGAGCTGTAAATTGAACGCCCGAAATTTCGAGGCGTTTTAACCGCCGATTGTTGAGAAACGTGGCATCGAGCGAATACCGAATGAAACGCGAATAATCCGGCGGACAACGGCGCGGGGAGTTTTTCGGGTCTGGATCGTCGAAGACCGGGTTTTCTTTACGGGCGGAATGTACGTATATTGCGAAATACGTTTCGCAGCGTTTTCTGCGATCGCGCCGAGGTTGTAAAGGCACGTATGCCGGTAGTTAGCAGACGATATTCGCGCAATGAAAATCGAACGAAACGCGCCGAGACGAGAGACGCGTGTTCGCGGAGTGATAACTCCCGTGTCCTAGTGTTATCCTTCTTGCTTGGATAACATTATATGTTTTCATTTGCGAATAGAGCCGACTGATATTCGACGCCCACGCGACCGCGTCTTCGAGGTTCTACTCGACGGAGATATTGATTCAGATTTACTGCTTGCGGGCTGTCGTTAATTTTTTTCCCCGAGGCCGAGAGAACCGTTCAGAAGCATCGAAAATACGAAACTATTCCAGGCACCTTGATGGGATATATTTGTTCTGCAACGAATGTATTTGCGATTGTACGCTCGATGATGAGACAGTTCCGATCAAAGATTCTGCTGGATTTCGGGATATCGTTTTCTCCGTGCACAGTTAACTCTTATAAATGACGAATTAGATATTGAATTAATATTTCGTTCGTTCATCGATAATTGAATTTTGTATTCAATTAGGAAATCGGTTTATTAAAGAACAGGAATATCTGTATCGTTTCTTCGAAGTTAGGGCCGGTAATTTGTAGGACCGCATTTAAATTGTATTTTAATTGCATTGTACTTGAATTAGATTGTGTTTGAATTACGTTGTATTTTAGTTGCACTGTATTTGAGTTAGATTGTATTTGAATTACATTGTATTTGAATTAGACTGTATTGCAATTAGATTGTATTTGAATTACATTGTATTTCAATTACATTGTATTTGAATTAGATTGTATTTGAATTAGACTGTATTTGAATTAGATTGTATTTCAATTAGATTGCATTTCAATTACATTGTATTTGAATTAGACAGTATTTCAATTAGATTGTATTCCAATTACATTGTATTTCAATTACATTGTATTTCAATTACATTGTACTTGAATTAGGTTGTATTTGAATTAGACTGTATTTGAATTAGATTGTATTTCAATTACATTGTATTTCAATTACAATGTATTTGAATTGGATTGTATTTGAATTACATTGTATTTCAGTTACAATAATGTAACTGAAATACATGAAATAGATTGAAATGTGTATGTAGACTGAAATGTATTTGAAATAGATTGAATTTGAATTAGATTGTATTTGAGTTACATTGTATTTCGATTACATTATATTTGAAATAGATTGAATTTGAATTACATTGTATTTGAATTAAATTGCATTTGAATTAGATTGTATTTGAATTAGATTGTATTTCAATTACATTGTATTTCAATTATATTATATTTGAAATACATTGAATTTCAAATAGATTTTATTTGAATTACATTGTATTTGAATTACATTGTATTTCAATTACAATGTATTTGAATTAGATTGTATTTGAAATAAATTGTATTTCAATTAGATTTTATTTCAATTACATTGTACATCAATTAGATCATATTTCAATTACATTGTACTTCAATTAGATCATATTTCAATTACAGTGTATTTCAATTACATTGTAGTTCAATTACATTGTATTTCCATTACATTGTACATCAATTCCATTCGATTTCAATCACATTATCTTTCAACTAGATTGTATTCCAAATCGTTCCAAAATGCTCAGTAATCGAATTAATTGAAATCAACTTGAATCACGCTAAATAAATCACAATTCGGTTGAATTACAATGTAACTGAAATACAACTTACTTAAATAAAAAAAAAAAGACGAAAGAAAGAAAGATCCGAGGAAAACGAAACGTGTACGCCTCCCCTCCCCCCGCCCGTCGCCGTCGTCGGGGGTCGTTTTATCGGTTGTTTCGCAACATTTATTTGATTACATTCTCTGGGAATATTCGCAGGCTCTTAACGACGCGCGAAACGTCCCTTTGAATTAGATTCTATTTAAATTAGATTCTATATTTGAATTACATTGTATTTCAATTAGATTGTATTTCAATTACAATGTATTTAAATTAGATTGTATTTCAATTACAATGTATTTGAATTTGATTCTATTTGAATTAGATTGTATTTCAATTACAATGTATTTGCATTTGATTCTATTTGAATTACATTGTATTTGAATTAGACAGTATTTCAATTAGATTGTATTCCAATTACATTGTATTTCAATTACATTGTACTTGAATTAGGTTGTATTTGAATTAGACTGTATTTGAATTAGATTGTATTTCAATTACAATGTATTCGAATTAGATTGTGTATTTCAATTACAATATATTTGAATTATATTGTATTTGGATTACATTGTATTTGAAATAAATTGTATTTCAATTAGATTTTATTTGATTTACATTGTACTTCAATTAGATCATATTTCAATTACATTGTAGTTCAATTGGACTGTATTTCCATTACATTGTACATCAATTCCATTCGATTTCAATTACATGATCTATCAACTACATTGTATTCCAATCGCTGTAAAATGCTTAGTAATCGAATTAACTGAAGTCAACTTGAATCACTCTAAATAAATTACAATTCGGTTGAATCACAATGTAACCGAAATACAACCTACTTAAATTAAAAGAAAAAAAAAGAAACGAAAGAAAGAAAGAAAGAAAGATCCGAGGAAAACGAAACGTGTACGCCTCCCCCCTCCTACCCCCGTCGCCGTCGTCGGGGGCCGTTTTATCGGTTGTTTCGCAACATTTATTTGATTACATTCTCTGGGAATATTCGCAGGCTCGTAACGACGCGCGGAACGTCCCCGGCAATAATTCCGCGAAGCCTACGAGAACGGGCAGCGGATCGTCGGCGGCGGCGGCCCTGAAAAACTGTTGCACACACGGTTCCGTATAATAATCCCCCCGGCTCGTAGAAGGCATAAACGATACATCTCCGGCGAGCAGCTCGTAAAAACGAGCGTCGCAACAGCGGAATCGTTAATGGTAATTCAATCGGTAGTCGTTCCACGTCCGCAGGAATCAGCCGGAGCGTAAAATAACCGGCCGGAGCGCGTCCGCCGGCATTTTTCCGAGCTGCCGCGTCGCCGATCATTCAGGCACTTGTCTTTAGGCGGTTCATTAAGGCGAATTTACATGGGTCGCGGGCCCATAAATGCGCTGATTCGAGGCGGCCGGGGACCAGGACCCGGGGACAAAGTGTGAAACGGGGACCCGATTCGCCGACAAATTTCGCTCTCTTATTTGCATACGCAATTTGTGGAACGTGTAACTACGCTCGCCGTCGAGAAAAGAGGCGAACGAGAGCGCAGGGGGGTCAGGGGGAGGGGCGCTTCTTCTTTTGCGTTGTCGTCGCGTTTGGTCGCGTCGATCCGCCCTGGCTACCGGAAGTTCGTCGAGTTATCGAGTATGTCGTCTGGCCGACGTTTAAATTCAATTTCATAGTTACAGGGAAACTTGCCGGCGAATTTTGTATGGGGCGGGGAGGGGGGCGAGTAGGGGCTTGTTTATCGTTTCGAAGATTTTGCTTTAACCCTTAAATGCTTATTGTTGCCAATTTTATTCAAAAACCTGAGTATGTGCGTTTCCGAACACACGTTGATAACAATAGACAATAGACCATGTGTGAAATAAAAGACTTGACGTTACTTTTGGCGAGTAAGTTATTTGTTTTTTGACATTTGAATGTGGTGAGTGATAATCTTCAATGTGTGTTACTTGGAGAGATGTTTTCTTTTTTCGACTTTCCTATAAAGGAAAGCTTTGTGTCACAACGAAAATCGCAATTGCTTTGCTGCATTTCATTTATAAATAATGTGAAAATTCCTATACTAATAGATAATATAAATACATGACCATTTGTTTACGTCTACAATAATTTTAGTAATAAACGCATATTGTTGCCAAAAGCCTGCATACAACTTTTTTTCAAAATTAATACTCAATATTATTACCTAGATTTTTTTATTTATTTTTTACGTAACCTATGACTACATTCCTATAGAAAACGATTTTTTAAAATTCAAAACAAAAAGTCGTGCATTTTAAGGGTTAAATCGGTTGCTCTTTTATCTCGCGATCATTTCTTTGTTTGGAATTCTTTGTTTTATGGTCGTTGGAAGAACGGAAAAGAAACAAGAGAAAAAAGGAAAGTTTGTGAAATTATCGAAGACCTATTTGAAAGATTTTTAAACGATTTTTCAAGGAATTTTTTTTTTTAGAGTTACGAAGTCTTTGAACGATCTTTTCTTTTCAAATATTCTCAGGAATTATAATTACCTATTTGGAATTTTTTATTTTACGGTCATCCGAAGAATAAAAGATAAAAGATGAAACCTGTCGAATTTAGAAAATTGTCAAACAATTTTCCGAGCAGCAATTTTATCGACGATTTAACTGTACACAATTTTCAGGTACAAAGTCTTTAAACAATCTTCCCTTTACAAATATTCTCGGGATTCAAAATTATCTATTTGGAATTTTTTTATTTTACGGTCATTCGAAGAACAAAAAAAAAGATAAAACTTATTGAATTTCGAAAATTTTCAAACAATTTTCCGAGCAGTAATTTTATCGACGATTTAACAGTACACAATTTTCAATTACAAAGTCTTTAAACGACTTTTAACTTTTCAAATATTCTCGGGAATCAAAATTATCTATTTGAAATGATTTATTTTACAGTTATTCCAAGAACAAAACATAAAAGATATAACTTGTCGAATTTAGAAAATTGTCAAACAATTTTCCAAGCAGCAGTTTCATCGACGACTTAACTGTACACAATTTTCACAGTTACAAAGTCTTTAAACAATCTTCTCTTTTCAAATATTCTCCCGATTCAAAATCAGTCATTTAGAATTTTTTATTTTGCGATCATTCGAAGAACAAAACAAGAAAATAAAACGATCCGTGAACCTATTGAATTTAGACAATTTTTAAACAATTTTCCAGCGGAAATTTGATCGGCAACATAACCTTGTCACAATTATCACTACATTATCATTGTAAAAGTCTTCAAACAATCTTCTACTATTTCCTTAAAGAAAAAAAATCATCTATTTAAATCAATTAAATCATCTGTATTAATAACCTTGTCAATTTAATAACCTTGTCACAATTATCACTACATTATCATCGTAAAAGTCTTCAAACAATCTTCTACTATTTCCTTAAAGAAAAAAACCATCTAATTAAATCAATTAAATCATCTGTATTAATAACCTTGTCAATTTAATAACCTTGTCACAATTATCACTACATTATCATCGTAAAAGTCTTCAAACAATCTTCTACTATTTCCTTAAAGAAAAAAAATCATCTAATTAAATCAATTAAATCATCTGTATTAAATCATCTAAAAAGCGAACCACTTCTATAAAAACCGACCTATATTATACTTCACCATACATCTCCTAATAACTATCTCGTTACGTCAAGAATGTTCCGAAAACTGCCATAACTTTCGAGCCGAATTTTGAGACGCCGTAATTAGCGAGCTTCTTACCTTATGCGCTCGTTTCGTTGATAGTTCACGCCGACTTGATTACGAAAGAAACTGTGAAGGGTTAAGGGACGGTTTTTAATCAGCGACGCGATCGGAACGGTTGACATAATGGTCGTGCTATAGAGATAATCGCAGCTGCTCTAAGCCGGGGAGAAGCGCCAGTCGAATACCCGGCGAGGAAGGTGTCGGTGAGCTGGAATGCGGTATTACCATATCCAAACCTGACGTAACTTTCGTTGGCCAGTGACCTAGAGACGATCCTTTCGCGTGCAATCGCGCTTCATTTATGCTCGTTTCGTCCGCTACGTTCCCGCGCCGCTAAATGACCCCGTTCATACCCCGTTTTGCTACGATCTTGCACTTGGCCGCTGTCATTCATAGCTCGTCTACTTAATCAGTTAGCTGTGCTCGACGAGTATACTCGTCATGGAGAAATGGCAATATTTTGTGATACGACGAGTATACTCGTCGCGCGTAAGAAGCAGCGACCATTGGCTATTTAAATTGTAATTTTAACAGCGACACTTACATTGTGTTTGACGAGTATACTCGTCATGGAGAAATGGCAATATTTTGTGACGCGACGAGTATACTCGTCGCGCGTAAGAAGTAGCGACCATCTGCTATTTAAATTGTAATTTTAACAGCGACACTTACATTGTGTTTGACGAGTATACTCGTCATGGAGAAATGGCAATATTTTGTGACACGACGAGTATACTCGTCGCACGTAAGAAGCAGCGACCATCGGCTATTTAAATTGTAATTTTGAGGAAAACAAAAACGTATTCTCAAATTTCAAGATGTTCAGAATATTTTCAGGCCGATCCTGCACGAAGTTGTTTACATTGTTGTAAAAATAAAATTAGAAAAGAATCACAGTATTGGTGTTCGACGTGCAAAGTGCCATTACATATTGTTCCTTGCTTTGCTAAATACCGCTCTCTCTGCAGCAGCAATTTGAATTTTTAACTTTTATAAGTATTCGATTATCCATGGGTTTTTCGTTTATTATGTATATGGTATATGTTAACGTCAAGCGAATAAGTAAATATTAGTAATGAAATTGTTAATTTTATCAAATAGAACCGTCTTTTTAACCCAATATTTTAACAGCGACACTTACATTGTGTTCGACGAGTATACTCGTCGTCGCTTGATTCTCGTGCAAGGCTCGAATAATCGTACTTCCTCTTCCGAAATTCTCCATTTTTGTTTCCACGCCGAAGGTCAATTAGGGAGAATTTATGTATGTATGTATACAAATATTTCGTTTATATATTCGAATATTCTAATAAGTGCTATTGCAACGCGTTCTTAAATGTTATTCGATTTATATAAGAACGGAACAGTAGACGATATTGACGTTAGACAATCGAATTAGAGAAAAAGATAGTGACCGCGAAATATTTACTTAACCTACTATGGCGACTACTATTTTGTCTAAAACTGCACAATTTGTTGTCGCGGACGCTATTAAAATGGTCGACGGCGTGGCTTGATCGGTCCATGCTTTCAAAACAATTGAAAGCACAACGCGGTTCTTTTTTATTTGAAATATAATATAAGTGTAACAATAATATGTATAATAATAATATATTATAATTACAATGCAATAATAATAATAATATTATTATAATAATATATTATAATTACAATATTATAATAATAATATATCATTATAATAATATATTATAATTACAATATTATAATAATAATATATCATTATAATAATACTTCAAAATATTATTATATCGTACATATATTAATATATTATCATACTAATATATTAATATATGTACAATTATATTATTATGATATATTATTATTACAATATTGTAATTTTAATAATATATTATAATTACAATATTATAATAATAATATATCATTATAATAATACTTCAAATTCTTATTATTGTACATATATTAATATATTATCATAATAATATATTATTATATGTACAATTATATTATTATAATGATATATTATTATTATAATATTGTAATTATAATATATTATTAGCAATATATTATTATATGATAATATATTAATATATGTACAATAGTAATAATTTGAAGTATAATATAAATAGTCCCGACGGTAATAATATTAATTTCAATTTAATTTAAATTTATATTAATAATATTACCATCGGGACAAGTTACCCCCGGAACTTCCAGCCCCGATTTCACCCATCAAATAATTTTAAATTTCAATTCTAACTAATTTTCTAAGCTAATTTTCTCGAAACAGCCAAATTATATTGCTTGCACCCTTTAACTTTTGGCTGCCTATAGATTAAGCGAGAAAATCGGGAAGAAATTGGGAAAATCGAAGAAAGTTACGCCCAAAAGGTCACTGTAAAAATTGGCGCAGATTGCGTGCGATGCATCCAAGGAATTCTCACGCGCGTCGCCGTGTCCGCGCGAGGCGAAGCGATTGCATTATGAATGGCCGCTATTATTGTATAGCGCGAGGCGCAATACGTTACGCCTAAACGACGCGCGCCGACAGCCGCAACGATCCCGGCCGATTAACAATGCAAGAGGATTTTCTCGGCCGTCGCGTCTCGTCGCGTCGCGTCGCGTCCCGCGTCGGCGCTCGGTCTCGTTTATTACGCCGATACATCCCGTAAAACGGCAACGAAAGCACACATTTAATAGTCCCCGGGGCCGCGTCGCGTGCGTCGGCCGCCTCGCGTCACCGTAAATCCTTGCCTCATCGAATTGCAGGCCTTGTTGTCACTAATAATATCAGCGCGCAGCCAATCGCCGCGCGGATATTGCTTTTTATCCGGCTCGCTAACGAAACAGCTGGTTAGGTGACGTCACTCGACGCCCACGTGAAAAGCGAACGTGGTAGCGGTGGTTTCGATCGCACGCGCGAATTCACGGTAAACAGTGGCTTCTCGCGCAGCCGGCTCCTATTTTCCGCGCTGACGATCCGCCCGCGAACGCGAGCGGACGAAACGGAAAATAATCGAAACATTCTCAGTTTTGTTCGGTTTGTTGTGAACATTCGTTTGAATTTATTTTCAGCTTTTTTATGCGTTTATTGTGAAAATTAAGGATTATTTATTTGCAATTTTGCATGGGTTTGTTATTGAGATTGGTTGACATTTATTTTCAGTCTTTTGCGGGTTTGTTGTTGATATTTATTTTCGTTTTTCTTTGTAGATTTATTATGGAAGTTAGTTAAAATTTATTTTCAGGGTTTTGTGGATTTATTGTGAACATTGATTAAATGTTCTTTTTGGGTTTATTATTGAAAGTAATTAAGATTTATTTTTTCAGTTTTTTGTGGGTTTATTATTGAGATTGATTAAAATTTATTTTTTCAGTCTTTTGCGGGTTTATTATTAAAATTTAGTTTCGGTTTTTTATAGATTTATTATGGAAATTAGTTAAAATTTATTGTCAGGGTTTTGTGGAGTTATTATGAACATTAATTAAAATTTATTGTTTTTAGTTTGTTGTTGATTTATTGTTAAAAGTAATAAAAATTTATTTTTTCAGTTTTTTGTGGGGTTTATTATTGAGATTAATTAAAATTTATTTTCAGTCTTTTGCGGGTTTATTATTAAAATTTACTTTCAGTTTTTTGTATATCTATTATGAAAGTTAGTTAAAATTTATTTTCAGGGTTTGTAGATGTATTATCAATATATTAATTAAAATTTATTGTCTTTAGCTTCTTGTGGATGTATTATGAAAATTAATTAAAACTTATTGTCTTTAGTTCCTTGTGCGTTTCTTATTGAAAGGAATCAAAATTTATTTATTTAGTTTTTTGTGTTATTAAAATTAATTAAAATATATTTTCAGTTTTCTGTAAGTTCATTATACAAATTTTTATTAAGAGGCGATTTTTATTCTCTGCGAAGTTCGGCATAGCGACTGTTCCACCGAAACTGTAAGGCGACTCGATCGACGTAAATTGATGAATTGAAATCTTGATAGCATGAATTTTATTCGAAACTTAAAGAATCCCGACGCTACGATATTCATCTCAATTTTCGATTTTATCACGATTTCTTATCACGACGATCTATCTTGCGAGTGGAGAAATTACCAAGAAATCTGCATCAATTAGCGAAAGTGTTCAACAAACCGATGGTCCACTTTCACAAATGAGATGTTCAGAGTCAATTCGATGAAGCAACATCTTCGAACCGGTGAGACTTTGGTCGAATCGGAGCATCGAAACTTGAACGCGACCTCTTCGGCGTTCCGTAACAGTTTGTCGGTTGCTCGCCGTCGCTATCGCCGGCGGCGCACCGCATAAGAATTAACATTCGCTTGTTGTTAGAGAACGAGTGTTTGTCAGGCATCTTGGCAGTGAACGAGTGTTTGCCCAGCGTCGAGTGCGCTGGTTAATGCACATCCACCTAGCAGCTCCGAGTAATTCTCCTCGTGCTCTCCTCTCTGCATCCTCTTCCGCTCACCTTTGACTAGTTTCCTTCGTCTCCCCGATCGGCGTTGATTTATGAGGGAACCCGGGGTACACCGTGTTACGCGCCATCCACTCTTCGTATTTTTTTCTGGGATCTCGAGAACCTATAATCGACGAGATATTGTTCGACGAAATTTTATTCGGATGAGTGGAAATTGATCTAGATGAAAACTTATTCGAATCAAATGTTATTCGATGCTATCGAATAAGTTATTCAGTCGAGTGAAAATTGAAATAGATAATAATTTATTTGAATAAAATGTCATTCGACGCTATCGAATAAATATTCAGTCGAGTGAAAATTGATCTAGATACAAATTTGTTATTATTAAATAATTGATTTGATTACAAATAATAGAATATTAAGTATGTTATCATAGTTTATCGATTTATTTATTTCGTATTGCTTTCTTGAATTATTCGAACAAAGAATTTTTCGAATAATTCGAATGAAATATTATTCGAATAAAGAATTTTTTGAATAATTCGAATGAAAAATTATATTCGAATAATTTGAATGTTTTTTGAATAATTCGAATGAAAAATTATATTCGAATAATTCGAATGTTTTTTGAATAATTCGAATGAAAAATTATATTCGAATAAAGAATTTTTCGAATAATTCGAACGAAAAATTATATTCGAATAAAGAATTTTTCGAATAATTCGAATGAAAAATTATATTCGAATAACTCAAATATTTTTCGAATAATTCGAATGAAAAATTATATTCGTATAATTCGAATATTTTTCGAATAATTCGTATGAAAAATTATATTCGAATAATTCGATTGAAAAATTATATTCGAATAACTCGAATATTTTTCGAATAATTTGAATGAAAAATTATATTCGAATAATTCGAATGAAAAATTATATTCGTATAATTCGAATATTTTTCTAATAATTCGAGTGAAAAATTATATTCGGATAAACGATGTTTCGAATAATTCGACTGAAAAATTATATTCAAGTAACTCGAATATTTTTCGAATAATTCGAATGAAAAATTATATTCGTATAATTCGAATGAAAAATTATATTCGAATAATTTGAATGAAAAATTATATTCGAATAAAGAACTTTTCGAATAATTCGACTGAAAAATTATATTCGAATAAAGAATGTTTCGAATAATTCGACTGAAAAATTATATTCGAATAACTCGAATATTTTTCGAATAATTCGAATAAAGAATGTTTCGAATAATTCGACTGAAAAATTATATTCGTATAATTCGAATATTTGTTGAATAATTCGAGTGAAAAATTATATTCGAATAAAGAATGTTTCGAATAATTCGAATGAAAAATTATATTCGAATAAAGAATGTTTCGAATAATTCGACTAAAAAATTAGAGACTGAAACATCGAAAGACTTTGAAATATTCAAAGACTGAATAAATTATGATATCGTTCTATTAAACAATAATATAACCAAAATCCGCGAAGAATGCGTACGCGAAAGCAAAGATTCGGAACCGTTTGAAATATTCGGAAATCCGGAAACGCGATCGCTCGGGGCTCGGGACCCAGGGCCCGGTGTCCGATGATCCGATTGGAAAAATTCGAGGAGTACATCACGGCTCGCGCGTCGCGCGTGCCATTTCTTCCGTTTGCTCGCCGGCGGCACGGCGGCGTCCCATTCTTCCCCGAAATAATAATTCGCGAGATGGTAATCGCGCGAATATCGCTGCCCACTCGAGACGCCACCGCCTCGGGCTTTCTCCTCGTCTTCTTTATCATCTCATTGTTGGTAGTTTATCCACGGCCATCTGGGGGCCCGTGGCGAAGACGGTCCGAAAACATTGCCGCGAGAGATAAATCGCCGATTGGCTCTCTCGAATTATGAAACAAGCGCAATCTCGCGGCGTGATCGCGGCCGGCGCGACGCTGATAACGATCTCTGTCCACGGAGATTGCTATCGAGCTGACCCGGGGCCCGCGCAAAAGTGTTCGCTCGGCTGAGATTCGTCGCGTCTCTCCGTGCTCCGCGACCTTTACTTCTTTTTAATGACTTTGTTCGACCGGTCGCGAGAATTGTGAGTCGCTAAAAAGCGACTAAAAGAGCAACTGCTTTCTCCCAGAAATGTTCGGTGATCGAAATTGAAACCGGCGGATCCGAGAATGCTAAGTCGCGATTCTTTGGGCCACGCGGCACGATTTTACGGAAAGGGCAGTCGGCAAAAAAAAAGGCAGCGATTTTTGTCATCGATCTGTGGTGATCCGGAATTTCTCGCAATTGCATTTAATAATTTTTCTTTCCTTATAAAACACAGTGACTTGCGCCGCTATCATTTTAAACCCACCGAAACGATTATTCGTAACTAGATTGTGGATGCTATATGCGAAATAAAATCTGCTAAGTTAACTGTAAGGAACGAAAATTAAATTGGAGTTAACTTTTTCTATCGAGTTGACAATAGTGCAACGGTGCTCTTGAATTCCTACGATATCCTCATACTTTGATATTGCATAAAATAGGCATAATAATATTAATATTATATAAACTATATAAATTAATTATATTGCATAATGTAATAGTAATGATAATATATAATGCATAATATAATAGTAATGATAATATGTATTGCATAATATAGTAGTAATAATAATATATATTGCATAATATAACAGTAATAATAATATACTTTGCAGAATATAATAGTAATAATAATATATATTGCATAATATAATAGTAAAATAATATATATTGCACAATATAATAGTAATAATAATATATATTGCACAATATAATAGTAATAATAATATATACCGCATAATATAACAGTAATAATAATATATATTGCATAATATAATAGTAATAATAATATATATTGCACAATATAATAGTAATAATAATATATACCGCATAATATAACAGTAATAATAATATATATTGCATAATATAATAGTAATAATAATATATATTGCACAATATAATAGTAATAATAATATATATTGCATAATATAATAGTAATAATAATATATATTGCATAATATAACAGTATTAATAATATGTATTGCACAATATAATAGTGATAATAATATATATTGCATAATATAACAGTAATAGTGTAATATATATTGCACAATATAATAGTAATAATAATATATACCGCATAATATAATAGTAATAATAATATCTATTGCATAATATAATAGTATTAATAACATATACGGCATAACATAATAGTAATGACAATATATTGCATAATATAACCTCAACAATAATACATATTACATGTTATTACATAAATTACTAATGTAGCATAAAATGATAATTCATAAATGCATAATGCACCTATCCATAAAAATTGCCACCCCGATAAGCATCTTTTCCAAAGAAAATTCACGATAGATCCGATTAGTGGCGTTTCGCCGGCGTTGCCGGCGCCGCGCGACGTCGAGAAACAAGGGGAGGGGAAGGTGAATCTCGGGCCCGTTCGCGTCGTTCCGCGTGGATCGGCGTGGTTCGGCGTCGTTCCGCGCGGTGAATCAGCGCTGGGTTGCCGCGGGGTTACGTAATCGGGCGAGCACCGTGTGCACACACAATATCTGCGTCGGATATCACTTTGTAGTCCGGCCGCGGGTCCGAGGTGCCCTATCTGATCGCTCCTCTGATGCCTTTGTGAGCGGAACGCGCGAAAGGGAGGAAGTCTCCTCGGGTTCCTTTTGCTCGCCCCCTCCCCCCTCCCCCCACCACAGAGTCCAGCTGGGCCGCGACCCATGCCTCTTCCCTTTTCCCTTTCCGTGCTCTGTACTCTCTGTACCGTCGCAGCGCGCCGCGTCCTGCCAGCCCAAGATCTGCCCGGATCGACGCCGAACACGATCCTCACTACCGTGATCGACAGCCTCGATAAAAAGATTCTCGGCCGACCACTCTGTCCAACCTTGATCCTGCATTATTGCTCGGATATTTGCTCGGCTGCACCCTCGCGGCCCGTGGCCCGCAGCTACCAAAATGGCCGCCTGGAGGGACCGTACTTGCCCTTCGGAAGCGGGTCGTTTAATCTTTGGGCATTCTAAGTTGTGATCTTCGAAAATTCAGACATATCATTCGATGTGATTTTGTTGTTTTTATTTTGAAAAGAAATTCGCTTGCACGATTAAAATTGAGTGAGGAAATTCTTTTTAGGAGAATGTGAATCGAGTTGAATTGTAATATTGAAGGAATATAGTATAATATAATATTGAAACATAATATAACGTAATATTGAAATATAATATAATGTAATATTGAAATATAATACAATATGATATTGAAATATAATATGATATAATATTGAAATATAATACAATATAATATTGAAATATAAGATTATACAATACCGAAATATAATATAATACAGTATTGAAATATAATATGATATAATAAATAATATAATATATAATATTTATTATATATAATATATAATAAATATAATGCAATATAATATTGAAATATAATGTAATGCAATATTGAAATATAATATAATGCAATATAATATTGAAATATAATATAATGCAATATAATATTGAGATATAATATAATGCAATGTAATATTGAAATATAATATAATATAGAAATATAATACAATATGTTTTTGAAATATAATATGATATAATATTGAAATATAACATTATACAATATTGAAATATGATACAATATGATATTGAAATATAATATAATATAATATTGAAATATAATACAATATAATATTAAAATATAAGATTTTACAATACTGAAATATAATATAATACAGTATTGAAATATAATATGATATAATATTGAAATTTAATGTAATGCAATATTGAAATATAATAGAATAGAGTATTGAAGTATAATATAACATAATATTAAAATATAATATAATGCAATATAATATTGAATTATAATATAATGCAATATAATATTGAAATATAATATAATGCAATATAATATTGAGATATAATGTAATGCAATATAATATTGAAATATAATATAATATAGAAATATAATACAATATGATATTGAAATATAATATATTATAATATTGAAATAAAATGTAATATTAAAATATAGTACAATACAACATTGAAATAGAATGTAGCATAATATTGAAACATAATACAATATAATATTGAAATATAATATAATACACACACACACACACAGTATTGAAGTATAATATAATATAATATTGAAATATAATACAATATGATATTGAAATATAACATAATGCAATATAATATTGAAATATAATATAATGCAATATAATATTGAGATATAATATAATGCAATATAATATTGAAATATAATATAGTATAATATTGAAATATAATATAGCATAATATTAAAACATAATACCATATAATATTGAAATATAATATAATACAGTATAATAATATCAATAAGCACTGTAATATCCCATTTAATTACGTACACCGTTTCAACGCAACGTGTATCTCCCTTGTCTTCGGAAGGGTCCAACGTGTCCCCAAGATTTCGCCTGTAAGATCGCCTCCTCAGGCTTTACGGTCGTTCAGCGGCCCTATAAACGAGGCGGGAGAACGTAGGAAAAGAGAGAAGGAATCGCGGACAAAGAGGATCCGCGAAAGAAGAGATCGTGGGTCCGCGGAGAAAGATGACAGACGACACGGTGGTCGTTAGAGCGTACAAGACGCGCGCGTGTCGCGACGCTACCGCGGCTCGATTTAAAGCTGGCGGTATCGATTTACGATCTCGATAAAATATCGCTCTCGGCTGCCGCGAGCGTGTCCTACAGAAGTTATTATTCAAATGCTCCACGATGCGAAA
Organism: Megalopta genalis; assembly: GCF_051020955.1. Classification (NCBI taxonomy): domain Eukaryota; kingdom Metazoa; phylum Arthropoda; class Insecta; order Hymenoptera; family Halictidae; genus Megalopta; species Megalopta genalis. Next base: position 6,103,519 of record NC_135013.1, on the reverse strand, counting down.
TGTCGACTCGCGCAGATGGAAGACGACGGGCGCGGTCCGAGCGGACGCGAAAATAACGCTTGAAAATCTCTTGCGGTCTCGCGACTCCTTGATGCACCTTCTGCATGCTTCTGGGGATTAGGCGAAGGTATCTCGGTTGTGTCTAGAAGCGTTTTTTCGGTGCAGTTGGTTTTGTTGGCCGTTCGATGCATAATATAATTCGATAATATCATATAATACAATACAGTACAATACAATACGAATATGATACAAATACGATACAGTTAGCTGTGTTCGACGTTACATTACGATACATTAGGATACATTAGGATACATTACGTTACATTACAATTACATTACGTTACATTACGTTACATTTCATTACAATTACATTACAATTACATTACAATTACATTACAATTACATTACAATTACATCACATTACAATTACATCACATTACAATTACATCACATTACAATTACATTACATTACAATTACATTACATTACAATTACATTACATTACATTACAGTTACATTACAGTTACATTACATTACATTACAATTACATTACATTACATTACATTACATTACAATTACATTACATTACAAAAACATTACATTACAATTACATTACATTATATTACATTATGTTACATTACAATTATATTACAATTACATTACAATTACATTACATTACATTACAATTATATTACAATTACATTACATTACATTACAATTACATTACAATTACATTACATTACATTACAATTACATTACAATTACATTACAATTACGTTACAATTACGTTACAATTACATTACAATTACATTACCATTACATTACATTATATTACATTATATTACATTACCATTACATTACCATTACATTACATTATATTACATTATATTACATTACAGTTACATTACATTACATTAAATTACAAATACAATACAAATACGATACAAATACGAATATGATACAAATACAATACAAATCCACTACAAATACGATACAAGTACGATACAAATAAAACGATCGCGATCAATTCCGAACAAATCTGCAGCGGCATGAAATATTTCGTTCAGCAGTGGAACCGGTGATCTACTTCTCGTCAGCCACGAGTGCATCCCTTGCGAATTCGATTCCAACGAGCACAATCGCGGGGCCAAAAATTCCCGTTCCCCTCTGCGGGCCACGAAGCTCGAACCAGCGAACTCGAGATCTTATCTCGAGCATATATATCTATATACACGGACGCGCGTACACGCGATATCTCGATTGTGGGCCTCATCTGCATGCCGCGCCGCGGTAATAATTCGGCTCCGATGCATTATACCGGTCCTCCTGCGAGAGAAAACCAGGCCAGAGATCGATCCTCTCCTCTCCTCTCCGTCCGGCCGGCTGCGATCCCCGTGTTGTCCCTCTTTCGCTCTATCGAGGGGGCCCGGCACGGATCAGCGCGTATTCAATTACTCCGACAAAATCAGTCGAATGGCCGGGCCCCGAGACTCGGGGTGGTGCTCGCTCATTTTAATTCGTATCGGCGATCTCGCGCGTTAATAACGAAAACCCGGCCCCGTGGATCGGCGCAGGAAATTTTCGAATCTCTCCTCTCTCCCTCTCTCTCCTCTCCTACGCTCTTTCGTCTCGGTTGCTTCGATCTCATTCGACGAGCGCTAGAAACTATAGCGGCCGATGTCATGATAAATTCGTCTCATTTTTGTGATATATGCTAGTAGGGCCAGTCACACTGTTAGGCAGCCAATTACTGTGCCTTTCATTCTATTTTCTATTATTTCTACTAAAGAAATATGCAAATATATTTCTATTTTCTATTATTTCTAATATAGAAATATGCAAATTTGTTTATTTCTATTTTCTATTATTTCTAATATAGAAATATGCATATATGTATATTTCTATTTTCTATTATTTCTAATATAGAAATATGCAAATTTGTTTATTTCTATTTTCTATTATTTCTAATATAGAAATATGCAAATATGTATATTTCTATTTTCTATTATTTCTAGTACAAAAATATACAAATATGTATATTTCTATTTTCCATTACTTCTACTGTAGAAATATACAAATATACAGGGTGTCGCAAAAATGTCTCGCAATCCGGAAATGGCGGATTCCTCGGATTATTTGAAGCAGCTTCTTCCTTTACAAAAATTTTTTCCGAGGCGCCGTTAACGAGTTATTAACGAAAAACAGTGACCAATAAGAATCGAGTACGGCTGACGCGAGGCGGCCCAGCCAACCAGCGCGCGAAGCCCAGTTCCGCTCATTGGCTCGGTCGCCTCGCGCCAGCCGAGCTCGCCTCTCATTGGTCACTGTTTTTCGTTAATAACTCGTTAACGGTGCCTCGGAGAAAATTTTTGTAAAGGAAAAAGTTGCTTCGAATGACCCGAGGAACCCGCCACTTTCGGATTGCGAGACATTTTTGGGACATTCTGTATATTTATATTTATCGAATTGGACATACTAAATTCTTTCTTTTTTAAATTCTCTCATTTATATTTATTTATTTATTTATTTATTAAACTTATACTTGTAATGAAACACCGCGCAAATTGTTTCAATTTTTCGATACCGAATTCGCGAATTTGTCTGCGAAGCTTACGAAAACAGTGAACGAACGACGATCGGCGTATCCTTGATCTGTCCCACGCCTTTTCCGTTTATCGAATAAATAAATAGATAAATAACCTCTCAGGGTATCTTGTAATGAAACAAGTGGAAAATTACAAGGTCGCGTCGTCAAGTCTTCGGCTTTTTCTCTGGCGTAATTTGTTGATCGTTTTCTGCTTATCTGATGTCATTTGCCTGGAAGCGTTGCTCTCAGGGACAATCTAGAGCACTCCCACAACAGGGCTGCGAGGATTTCATTGAAAACGCTCGGCTGACCATGGAACCTCGCAAACTACTTCATGTTCCGCGGAGACCATTCGATCGTACTGTATACTTGATGCATCGGCTATCGAATTAACAATTTAATAGGAACATTTTTTTAAGTGAAATGTGTCCTCTTCGATTCTTGTTGTAACCAGCTTTGAGAGACGTGTAGAGAAATAGATGAACTGTTTTGAATATGTTCAACAAGATTGATTTATATATTGATTTTTATTATTATAAAATTGACGAGGAAATCTGGAAATTAGCTTTGCCATCGTTACTGTAATCTTAATGAATGATATATAGACAAATAGACAAACGATTGAACCTGACTCATCGCACAAGATTGAACATATTTCAATTTTTTCATATTTATTTAAAAATAAAAATTAGATTTTTTAAAATAAATATTTAATGGATTTGTTTAAAAATAAATATATCTAAAAATAAATATTACATATCTATTTAAAAAGAAAAATTGAATATTTATTTAAAAATAAAGATTACATATCTATTTAAAAATAAATATTACATATCTGTTTAAAAAAAATTACATATCTATCTAAAAAGAAAAATTACATATTTATCTAAAAACCAAAATTACGTATCTATCTAAAAATCAAAATTACACATCTACCTAAATATAAAAGTTATATATTTACACAAAATAAAACTTGTCATTACTTGTTACATCAAACAGAAATTAGATAAAAATGTGTATCTCCTCCTTTAATAATATTAATACAGTGAAAATAACGCCGCAATATTTTAAAATTCCTTCTTTCTTCTCACCGTTCTGCGTTTTCTTTATCCATCTTCGCATAAAATCCGCGGTCCATTCGTCACGCAACATTTAACACGTTTAAATCTGTAATATAAATACTGGAATCGATGGGGGAACGAGAAAATTTGGAAAATGGAGGTCAACGGGTGACCCGACCCTGTCCCAAATGCTAAATGGTCCGGAGAAGAATTCTTTCGGGAACGGCCGCGGCGTGAAAGCTGTCCAGAAGCCCGCAGGAAAGTTATGCTAACGAGCTGCCGCGTTACGGAAACGGCTCCGATCGTTCGTCACCCGTAAAACGACGCGGTTCCGTTTAGTATTCCATCGTTAATGATCCTCGAGCTTTCGAGGAGCGTCTCACGGATGCTGAACTGTCCAGGACGGCGCGCACCGACGCTCGGGCGACTTGGCGCCAACCTGTCAACGACGAAAAGGTCAGGGCCGTCGCGACGCTACCTTCGGCGTAGTTTGCAGAGGCGGGATTGCAGAATTAATTACGCGCCGGGACATTGGCCTCGTCCGATCATGCCGTTACCGGGGCATTAGCGCCATTACCTTTCGACGATTGTCACACTTTTTTTTGTCGCCTCCGTCGCGCGCCTCATTTTTTAATCTCTTACGCAACAGCGCCGAGTCGGATTCACCCATTATTTCTCTTAATTTCGCTTCAAGATTGCGGCCATCGGGCCACGATGAGACCTAGGGCGAGACTCCGCAGTGGAAGTCTCCTCGTGTCACTAAGTTAATTCGTGATATGATCTCACTGTAGCAGATTATCTTATATATGGTGTCCCATAATTATGTTAATATCCGAAAGGGGGCGATTCCTGAGGTGATTTGAAGTAACTTTTTCCTTAGCGAAAATGTTCTATGAGGCTTCGTTTACGAGTTATTAACGAAAAACAGTGACCAATGAGAGAGCGAGTGCGGCCGGTGCTCCGCCCTCGCGACCACTGCCGCCGCGTCAGACGGCCGGCGCGACGCGGTATTGGCCGCAAGGGCGGAGCGCTGGCCGCACTCGTTCTCCGATTGGTCACGATTTTTCGTTAATAACTCGTAAACGAAGCCGCGGATTGCATTTTCGCTAAGGAAAAAGTTACTTCAAATCACGTCAGGAATCATCCCATCCCAAGTGTTAACATAATTATGGGACACTTTGTAGAAGGTAGATATACTAATGACTAATTTAAATAAATAAAAGAAAACGAAATTTCATTTCACTTTTAGGCACTGTACAATTTTTCATTTTGATGTACAATAAATTCTCTTCAATTGTCCGTCAGCTTGCAAAAAAGTGGACATTTTGGGAGGAGGATATATGATTATTCGAATCGCGGGAGATGAATATTATGAGATATATTAATGTTAATATTTTAATTATATTAATATCAATATTGATTTTAATATATTAATCTTATATATTATAATATTATAAATTACTCATAATATTAATATTAATATATTAATATTATATATTATAGTATTATAAATTACTCATAATATTAATATTAATATTAACACTAATAGAACAGATTAACATTGACTGAACATTAAAGCTCGGTATGTACACACATGCAAAAGTACACACAGCAATCTAGACGTAGCAAAACGTCGAATTACCAGATTTTGCACATACAACTTTTATTTTAGGACCTTTTGTTTTAGAACGGCGGCATCGGCGTGAAAGAAATCGCGAGGCTCCTTTGTCTCGAAATCTACCGTCGCGACTGTCGGACGTGGCGGAGCGAGTAAATACAATTTTCACCGTATAAACGTATCAACGTGGTGGCGCACCGAGAAGCTCGCGTAATTTTCTGCGTGTAAATACGTCGACTAGATCGTTCGAGAGTCGCAGGAATTAATGTCCCGGCGTAGAGGCGGTCTTAGAACACCGGCGGATATATACGTCCCGCAAAAATTCGCGGACTGTCGCCCGAAGCAGCGTTCGTCCGTTCGGTATGATACGTTCGCTGCGGCCTAGAGGTGCATACGTAATGCACTTGAGCGTGCGCTCGGTAATTATTTCGGCTCGGCGTCGAAGACAGCGTCCGAGACGCCAGACGAGAATCATTTTTATAAAGCCCCCTTCTGTTCGTCGTTCTTCCAGTTTAATTAACGCTTAACGGGAACGGGTCGCGGAAATTTACGTTCCTCCATTCCGACTTCGTAGGACGGGGCCGCGTTAGATTTATGTTTTTGCTTGAATTTTTATTAATACTTTATTAATTTTTTATTAATTCTTTATTGATATTTTATTGATATTTTATTGATACTTTAATAATACCTTATTAATACTGTATTGATGCTTTAATAATACTTTATTAATACTGTAGTAATACTTCATTAATGCTTTATTAGTATTATATTAATACTTTATTAATTCTTGATTAATTCTTGATTAATATTTTATTGATACTTTATTAATACTGTATTGACACTTTATTAATACTTTATTAATACTGTATTAATACTTTATTAATTCTTTATTAATTCTTGATTAATATTTTATTGATACTTTATTAATACTTTATTAATACTGTATTGACACTTTATTAATACTTTATTAATACTGTATTAATACTTTATTAATTCTTGATTAATATTTTATTGATACTTCATTAATACTTTATTAATTCTTGATTAATATTTTATTGACACTTTATTAATACTTTATCAATACTGTATTGATACTTTAATAATACTTTATTAATACTGTATTAATACTTCATTAATGCTTCATTAATATTATATTAATACTCCATTAATACTTTACTAGTATTTTATTGATATCAGACATGTAAATAAATAACTTCGTAAAATTGTATCAAAAATAGAATAATCGATTTAATAAAAGTGCAACGCTTTAAAAAATAGAAAAAAAATACACGTTTATCTTATTCTCTTAAAAAATTGCTCGGAAACCGAGAAAAACGAAGAAAAAACAACCCATCTCTTAGGTATTAACAGAACACTAAAGTCGAAATCCGACGTATCGGCGAGTCAAATACTCAAAAGTTTAAACTCCACGGCCGATTACGAAAAATAGGACAAGATGTGCTACAAATAAAATAAGAATGTGGCAAGACCTCTGAACAATGTTATATGTCAATGCCCAGATTACGAGGAGAACCGTGTCACGCCAGAAACAAAGCTTCTCGAGGACAATGTACTATTTTCCTCCTTGCATTAGTTCCTTCTTATGTAATCCCGTGTAGATGGGGCTAAGAATAATTTGTAATTTTCTTGAACAATGTTCAATATGTATGTAGAACAATGCAGAAAGTAACAATAAAGAATATCATACATACGTACATGTAACAACTCTGTTATTTGCTAAATAAACCATCTCGTTTAAAGCATTGATATTAAAGCAAATATTAAACCAATAAAGTATTAAATAAATGAATGTAATATTAAATAATATATGAAATAATAATAATATCAAATAATATATAAAATGATAATAATATCAAATAATATATAAAATAATAATATCAAATAAAATATATAAAATAATAATATTAAATAATATATAAAATAATAATAATATCAAATAATAATATTAAATAATATATAAAATAATAATATCAAATAATAATATTAAATAATATATAAAATAATAATATCAAATAATAATATTAAATAAATATTAAACCAAATGCAACAACCAGCAAGCGTTGCCTTGTAAGAATTACGAGATAGAATTTATTGAAAATTTTCACAATTTTTATAACAGTGCCTATTGATCACTGATCATAGTATCATTTATGCTATCTTTTCTTCTTGATTGCATCATCTTCTTTCTTTTATCTTTGCTTCTCTTTGACATGCTACTCGTGCGACATATTGTCATAGGATTGTGTCATGAGGCTTTTTCCCGTTGATTAAATAAATATTATTATTATTTTTATCAGTTCCCCCCTAATAGAAACAATGTTAGTTCAAAAAAGGTATTATTTCAGTATTTATTATTATTATTATTATTATTATCATTTTTATTATTATTATTATTGTTGTTGCTGTTGTACATATTATTATTATTGCTATTAATATTAAGAATAGTCTGGCCACTTCCGAGGATCATGTTAAAAATTCCCCCCTTAAAAAACGCCTCTCAAAAAATGATTATGAACTGAATTTTAAGCGAATGTGGTGAAAATAATGAGTACGAATCGAAGCAGTCGAGGCGATCCGAGAAGACGTCGAATGGAATCGGAATGCTTCGAGGTGGGACTCGAGCCTCGGTCGCAGCTCGCAGCTGCAGGAAACCTCGACCGGGTGTTCCTCGAGATCTTTCCCCGTTTCGTTGTAGAAGGATGCCGGCTCGCGGCGGTTTCCACGCGTGGGCGAGCGGAAGAGGCTTTCCCGGCGTTTCTTCATCCCGCATCACGAAGGGGCCGGTGATGCCGAGTGCCGAGAGGCTGGTAATTGCGAGTCGATTGGCTGCGCCCCGCCGCTTCGAAAGGACTTTGTAAATGAGCCGCGAGAGCTATCGTAATGAGGGGAGCCGCGCCGCGGAACACCGCGAACGAGAGACCAACTGAGAGAAGGAGAAAGAGAGAGAGAGAGATCGTGAGTTATCGATCCTGTGCACGTGGGCGCGTTCATTGATAATCCGACGGCTGACGGCCAGTAACTAAAACGCAAAGCCAACTCGCGTAACGGCCGAGAGGACGCTAATGATACTTTTCTTTTTCTCCTCGCTCGTTTCAGCGTTCGTTTGAGCGTTGCTGATGCGCCGACCGCGGAATTGAATGTTCAGCAACAGGAGTGGCCGTTGCCATCCGATTGCAAATCTCTGCGAGAGACTTTTACGCAGTTTTAATTCATTTATTCAATGTGATCGTTATTATTTTTTTTTATTATTGCTAGACCGTGGATTTTACGCATTTCTGACAAAAATGACTGGATTAGAAAAACTGTCAAGCATCGAAAGAATTTGACAATATTCTTTAGATATATTATATCTTTTATATACATATATATATATATATATATATATATATATATATATATATATATATATATATCAGGTTCCTGAGGTCATTTGAAGCAACTTTTTCCTTTGCGAAAATTTTCTCCAAGGCTTCGTTTACGAGTTATTAACGAGAAACACTGACCAATAAGAGGGGAGCTCGGCTGGCGCGCGGCGGCCAAGCCAACGAGCGCACGGAGCCCAGTTCCGCTCATTGGCTCGGCCGTCTCGCGCCAAATGATCTCGCCTCTGATTGGTCACTGTTTTTCGTTAATAACTCGTAAACGAAGCTGCGGATTGCATTTTCGCTGAGGAAAAAGTTGCTTCAAATTATCTCAGGAATCCCCTACTTTCGAATTGCGAGACATTTTTGGGACACATAGGGTAAGTGCGGGTATTACTGCGGACGGCCCAAATACTGCGGTATCTCATAAAAGTAACAAAATGTAACACTTTATAGTGCGCAGTCTTCTAAAAATGACTCTCATAAGTTTCTATACGTTTAATATTGTTTGTGTATGTTTGCATATGTTTGTATATATGTTTCTATATATTTTACAATGACCTTGGCACTCGAACGGTTAAAGAAAATGAAAAACCAAGCTGCACAGAACATGCCATTATGAAAAATAAAAAGTCACTGCAAAAGTCTGCAGAATTTGCCAAATTTAATCGCAACAGTGCCAACAACATACTAATGCGTTCCAATTTGTGCAAACGATCGAAAAAAAGTGTCAGACAAAAATTCGTTTTTCATTTCAAGCTTGACACAACCTTGAATGACCTTCGTTCATAGGCCATTGTATTCGTCTCGGAAAGCTCTATCGGACTGCGAATAAAAAATCAGATCGTCCCACTTGAAAAAACAAGTTTGACCTTCATATGTCCTCTACGTCTGCACCTATACAAAAACTATTGCCATCGTACAATGTGCACCTCGAAATCGAACAACTTTTGTTCGACACTTTCTTTTCTATTCTCAAAAACAATCGAGTTATTCAGGTATCTCGTCTCAAATTCCCCAGCCTGTGTATCTCGCCAAGCATAAAAAGCAGAGCAAAAGGTGAAACATTTTTTAACCCACCTAACGCCAAAGAGTTTTTCCGGGCAAAGAGCCTTCTTCCGGGCAATATGCCTTTTCTCATGCTGTTCAATATCACGAGAAAACTGAGAGATATCAATGAGATTTTTGAATGATATTTTTTAAACGCGAAGAACTCATTGCGACCGAGATACAAAGAGGCGGCGATCGCGTTCCACAGAGATCTATGAGAACGCTGGCGGTTTGCCAACGTCCGATCAATAAAATGGACAAATCGGTCAGCTAATTTACCATTCCCGATGGTAAAGCCGAACGGAGACACGACGAGCTCCATCGGCGACCGGTGGGTGAGCGTAACGAGTATAAAATCCACGATGACGAAAAGACAGGGGAACGCGAGGCACGCTCGCGCGATTGCAACGAATCTCGCCGCTCCTCTCCTCTCCTCTCCTCTCTCCATTCCGCGCCGGGCCCCGCCATTCACTTTCTCTGCTCGGCTCGCAGCTCCGCTCCGCGCCGCTCCGGCCGATTTGCATTCGTGAAATCTATTTTCTGGAGGCGTGCAGGAATTAAACGACCTTGCGGCCACGGCTGCCGCCGCACCGCGTACCAGTCGTGGCAGCAGGTCGGACAGGAGAGAAGAGAGAGGAAGAGAGAGCGAGAGAGAGAGAGAGAGAGAGGCTGTCGATCTCGAGCGCGTGGGCGCGTTCATTGATAGCCCGGTAGCCGATGCGTAACTGAGCGCAGCGAAGCGGCACACGACCCTGCCTGACTCGGCTCGGCACGGCTCGGCTCGAAATGACTTGACTCGACTCGATTGTCGAAACCATAAATTCCTCTCCTTTTCGCGCACCGGGTCGCCTTGCGATATCCGGCCCGCGATCGAGGCGGATTCCCGTCCAACAGCCTCGAAAAGTCGACCTTTTTCCGCGCGCCCCGAAAGAACGGCTTTGCTGAAACGTGCTTGCCAAGTGTCGCGGGAATAAGGAACGGAGGTTTTAATGCTGTTTTTCGGTAGGAACAATGACAAAATATGTTTATTGACAGTAAACGTTTTATGGCGGTGGTTTCGACCGGTTTCGCATCTTTTGTTCGGAGATTGTGGACGTTGTCGAGCTTCCTTTTGTAGGAAATCATTGGACAGATGTTTTAATTGTAGGGTATAGTGTCGTAAAAATGGGGAAATGTGTAAATAAAATCACTCTTGTGGTTCTTATATTGTAATATGGGTAGATCGAATTTTTGTGTTCGGTGAGTTTAATGTTAAGGTTAAATTTTGAACGAATGGGAAAATTGTGAACAATTGTGAACGTGTTCGTTACATTTCCGGATTGCGAGACGTTTTTGGGACACCCTGTGTATTGCGACTCTTCCATATCTCATACGAACGCACATACGTACATACATACATACATACATACATATATATAATACATACATACACACACATAATTATATTAAATTAAATTTAATCTATTTTAATTTATTTTAATTCAATCTAATTTAATTTAATTCAGTTTAATTCGATCTAATTTAATTTAATTTAATTTAATTTAGTCTAATATGATGTTCCGTTGTATGACGGAACCCTTATAAATCAAGCAAGGAAAAATGTTGTCCTCGAGTCAAACATTACTGACCATTTACGTCCATCCCTGGGTAGAGGAAAATCGCCAGATGTGGATAACCCAGGGACCGAAGGCCCTAGGAAATAACGTATTTTGGACGAAGCAATCGAAATGCCAGAACACCCGTAGTAAACAATTTCGTTGAAAGCCATTTCCGTCTTTTATTCAAGTATTTTCTTTTATGACCCACAGTTGGTCACCAGATGTCAATTCTAGCCGTTTTTTACGATATGCATGTTCCACCGAGAAGAGGCATTTTCCGGATCATTGTTTGCTACGGCTTATCCTTGGGACACTCGGATTACTTCGCGGGCGTCACCCGAGGGCACGAACACTACCTGCGGGTGACCCTTAGTCTGGGGCGGTCACCTTTCTAATTTTGTACTCCAATCAGTCAGGGCGACCGTTTCCCTCACTCCTCGCAAAAAATGAATAATCCACAAATCCGACTGTCCCAAACTTAGAACACACCCACACCGAACTTACCTCCGAGAAGACACAACACACAACATTCATTCTACCATCAACCCGAACACGGAATAGTCTACACTCTAAAAATTATACTCAAAATCGATGTGAAGTTGAATGTTCAAATATATTCCAAGTTAAGAAAAACGAAACTCAGCTTATTATCCCTAGCATCTGGAAAAGTCATAGGGAACCGCGAATATCAAATACGCGGAAAATCATTGGTCCTTCGAGCCGGATTTAGTGTTTGTGAATTCAACAGACATCGACAACACAACCAACAGACGATCATTCATAGGATCATAACACCACCAGTATCAGGCCGATCCACGCTAGCAACTCTGAAATCCTAGTACACATCCGCCTTCAGAGCTACAAGGAAACAGGAACGTCAGCGAAATCCAATCATTCAATTCTTCGCATCACAAAGGTAGGCTCATTCATAGCATCATCGATTCCCATATCGCGTCCCGTTTTCCTACAATGGCTTCCGCAGACATCCAAATCAGCACGTTACGCCGCAAACGTGGTAATATTATCGGTCAAATTACAACACTTACCAGAGTTCTGGACAATTCACAAGATCCAGATCACTGCGATAAACTATTAATCACAGAACATCTCAATGGACTTGTTAAATCATGGAATCGGTTCGATGATATACAATTTGATATAGAAACGCTAGATTCATCGGAAGAAACGCGACGATCAGAGATCCAATGCGATTATTACGCAGTTGTAGCTCGTGCAAAACGAATTCTTCAACACGACGAGTCACTGAACACCACGCGCAACAACCTTACTGAGTCACCAGCATCTATCATATCAGCCCCCATAGCCGTAAAATTACCGGAGATGCGATTACCGACGTTCGACGGAACCATTGAAAATTGGTCATCCTTCTACGACCTGTTTTCATCGACGATCGACCGCAACGAAAACCTCACCTCAGTGCAAAAATTGCAATACCTAAGATCAACCCTCACCGGGAAAGCCGCCGCATGCATCAAATCGTTAACAACGACCGATGTGAACTATCCTGCCGCGATTGAAATATTGAAAGAAAAATTCGACTGTCCACGCAAAACCCTTTTACGACATTGTGATGCGATTCGAGAGATTCCGAAGCTCGCAAAAGACACACCCGAAGCAATCGACGATTTACTAGACACCTTGAATCAACATCTACGCGCACTAAACAATCTCGGGGAACCCGTAGCAACTTGGAACACACTTCTTATATCAACAATCCTATCAAAACTCAATTCAGATACAATTTTGCAATGGGAACTCACGTTACCAGACAAGCAAATGCCATCATACACGCACCTCATCAAATTCCTACGAAAACGAGCAAACTGTTCAATAGTTGTCAACGGAACCAATCTAATCTCCAGAGCTCGTCACCCCTCAGTAAATACATCTCCTAAAAGTATCCACGCAAACTACTCGAAGACGCAGACATTTTTCACCGCCAAAGCTGCGCAATGTCCAATCTGCAACGGGTCACACATGGTTCGGGATTGTGAAGTCTTCAATTCAGCTTCCCCCACTACGCGATTAGAAAATGCTACAAAAAATTCATTGTGCCACAATTGTTTACGACCTGGCCACACCACTAACATATGCCGCTCGATTTTCACATGCCGAATTTGCAACCAACGTCACCACACTCTTATACATCAACCAAACCATACGGTGAATCAGAAACCCTCCACTTCCGCAACTACGACCACACACACAGCCATATCAACTACAGCTCCACAAGAAGAAATCACTGAGCCAGACCAACCTTTGTGCAATCGGTGACTATTTCCTCGTGGGATCTCAAGGGACAGGGACACTCACAACATTTTTATTGTAGACTCCCAATCAAACGACCTTTTGGTTACGGCAATCATCCACGCTATCAGTAGGACACATAAACCAGTGACATGCCGGGCTTTAATCGACACCTGCTCGACCACAAACTTCATGACACAAGATCTTGCAAAGAAACTCTCCTTACCTCTAAAACATTGTTCTATTCCGGTCGGCGCGCTCGATACTCTCACTACTGTGGCGAAACACATCGTCAAGGCCACCATCCGTTCCAGAATCAAGAACTATCAGCGAACTCTCACCTTTTTAGTCGTGCCCAACATTGCAACCGCAATTCCAGGCGATACAATTGATCGCGCTACCCTAAACATCCCAAGAAACATCGAACTCGCAGATCCTACGTTCCACCGCCCGGCACCAATCGACATGCTGTTAGGGGCCGGCACGGCATTATCCATTTTAAGTGTAGGTCAGATCAATCTTTCACAACCCGATGACCCAGACCTATATCTTCAGAAAACAATGTTGGGTTGGGTAATCGGGGGGAGCGCACCCACATTCAAACCAATAAGAAGTGCTTCATGCCACACACACACATCACTCCAGTTCGATCTCACACGTTTTTGGGAAATTGAAGACGGTCCACAAATACCTCATTTCTCAGAAGCAGAAACAGCATGTGAGGAATATTTCAAAAACACGATCACACGAAACGCGGAAGGAAGATACGTCGTATCACTTCCATTCAACAACGACAAACCAAAACTCGGAGAATCGAAGTCAGCAGCCTATAAACGATTTCTATCCTTAGAAAGAAAGTTAAAACGAGATCCGGAGTTAAATCATCAGTACGAAGCTATTTTTAAGGAATATTTGGATCTTGGCCACATGTCCGAGATCCCTGATACCAACGAAGGCTATTACCTTGCACACCACGGGGTACTCAAGATGTCCAGCCAAACCACCAAGCTCCGCATCGTTTTCGACGGATCAGCTGCCTCAAGCACGGGTCTATCACTCAACGACGTATTACATACTGGCCCCAAAATCCAAGATGACTTATTGTATATTCTCCTGAGATTCCGCACATATCAATACGTTGTCACTGGTGACATCGAAAAGATGTACCGACAATTTTTAATACGTCCAGAAGATAGGAAATTTCAACAAGTACTCTGGCGAGACCATAACGACAGCATTAAGACCTTCCAACTGAACACCGTCACGTTCGGACTATCAGCAGCGCCCTATTTGGCCATACGATGCTTAACCCAATTAGCGGACGATGAACATCACCGGTTTCCCCAGGCGTCCAAAGTTTTAAAACAAGATTTCTATGTAGACGATCTGATAACTGGAACCCCCACGATTCAAGAAGCCATCTCATTGCGCAAGGAACTAACATCACTACTCAACACAGCAGGGTTGCACATCAGGCAATGGGCATCCAACGACAAACGTTTACTCGAAGATCTACCCGACGAAAACATAAATCAACAATTACATTTAGGCGAATCATCAATAGTCAAAACTTTAGGGATAGTCTGGAATTCGGCAGATGACTCCATCACCTACACTGTTAGACCCATTCTCCACACACCCCGCGCCACCAAACGCTTTATTAGTTCAGAAATTGCAAAAATTTACGACCCTCTAGGCCTATTAGGACCAGTCATCATTACGGCAAAACTAATCCTTCAGGAGCTCTGGACTTTAAGAATCGATTGGGACGAATCCTTACCCATGGCAATACACAATAAATGGAGTCAATATTACTCTCAATTACCTCTGCTCAACCAGGCAAGATTCCGACGAAAAACCGTCATTCAATCTGCATCCAACATTGAACTACATGGGTTCTGCGATGCTAGCGAAAGGGCCTATGGGGCCTGCGTGTATATTCGATCTCAGAACAATCACGGGGAGACAATCGTGGAACTTCTAGTCGCAAAATCCAGAGTCGCACCTTTAAAGAGCAAATCCATTCCGCGACTTGAATTATGTGGGTCGGTGTTGCTAGCATCGCTCATGACCACCGTGAAGAAGGCACTAGGCCTGCAGATCGAACGCACAGTATATTGGACAGATTCCACGATAGTTTTACACTGGTTGAGATCCTCACCACACACCTTAAAAACCTTCGTCGCCAACAGAGTGTCTGAAATTCAATCTACTACAACCATCACAGATTGGCGCCACGTCAGTTCTACAGACAACCCTGCAGATTTGTTGTCGCGGGGTCAAACAATTAAAGACTTTTTACAATCATCCGTTTGGCAGAACGGACCATCTTGGCTCCAACAAGAGCACTCGCACTGGCCTACTTGGGAATCAGTTCCACACACTAACGATCCGGAGCGAAAAATCGCAATTTGCATGGCAACAATTCCTGTCACCAAAGACGCGAAAATCCTCGAACGGTATTCGTCATGGACAAAATTGGTGCGAGTCATAGCACTCTGTCGGCGATGGAGGCCGGGTCGAATCACTAAGGGAAGCCTGACTGTCTCTGAACTATCCCAATCAAGGGTTACCATCCTCAGAATGCTCCAAGAAATGTATTTCAAAACAGAAATACTGGCGCTTCGTCGTCAATCGGATCCCTATCTACACGGAAAACTGGCCAAATTGAATCCATTTCTCGATCAAGACGGACTTCTGAGAGTGGGAGGACGTCTCAAAAACTCAACTCTGACCTACTCGCAAAAACATCCAATTCTCCTTCCAAAATCACATATCACCACCTGCATCATTATGAATGAACACAAGAATCTTCTACATGCGGGAGCACAAACCACGTTATATTCACTAAGACGAACATACTGGCCAATAGACGGTAGAAGTCTGGTATGGAGAACCATTCATGGATGTGTACGTTGCCGGCGAGCAAGTCCTCCATCCGTGGAATATATTATGGGTAATCTACCAATAGCACGAGTGACAGAATCGCGTCCATTCACAAACGTAGGAATCGACTACTGCGGACCTTTTTTTATCAAAGAAAAACAACATCGCAACCGCGGTCGAGTCAAGGTTTATGTGGCAGTCTTTGTTTGTCTCGCAATAAAAGCGATTCATCTTGAACTAGTCAGTGACCTAACCAGCGAAGCATTCATTGCAGCATTACGTCGATTCATCGCAAGAAGGGGATTTTGTGTGAACTTATATTCAGACAACGGTACAAATTTCAAGGGAGCCAATAATGAGCTACGAGAACTCCGAGAACTCTTACGATCTGACGACCATCTCAAAAAAATCAACACCTTCCTCATTGAACGAGCCATCAATTGGCATTTTATTCCTCCACAGGCTCCACATTTTGGAGGCTTATGGGAAGCTGCGGTCAAATCTTTTAAATATCATCTAAAACGCGTCGTAGGTTCCGAGTTACTCACATTTGAAGGGCTTAATACACTGATTATAGATGTCGAAGCTATCCTCAACTCTCGACCCCTCACTCCACTTTCTTCAGATCCCTCCGACCTCCTCGCACTCACTCCAGGTCATTTCCTCATCGGTGATGCACTCACGAGCTTGCGCGATCGCGATCTACAAGGAACCACTGCAAATCGATTATCAGCATGGCAGCGTGTTCAACAATTGAAACAACATTTCTGGAAGCGCTGGCATCGTGAGTATCTGAACGAATTGGCAAATCGCAATAAATGGACCAGGGGTCAACATCCCATCATCGAAGGTGCAATCGTTCTGCTCAGAGAAGACAACGTGCCCTCAATGCAATGGCCTCTCGGACGAATCATTAAAACTCACCCAGGCTCCGACGGCATTGTTCGCGTAGTTACTGTCAGGACAGCCTCGAACGTGTTCGACCGGAGCGTGAAAAAACTAGTGCCGTTATTGTGTCAATCGGAGGAGCAACCACGAAAGAACAATTTAACCATGAGAGGACATGAAATATGTGAATAGGAAAAAGGTTTCACTATTGTTAATCTTGTAGGTCTTAAGGCAACACTCCTATTCCATACCAAGCGTCGCCAACATTGTAATGTAGTATTTTAAGTTCCCAATCATACATATCTTAATATTAGCCAAGTAAATTCACACATACAAACATAAACAACCACTCACCATCACACATATCTGTCAACTTGATCTTGATCAGTACCCTCTCAACGGGGGGAGAATGTTCCGTTGTATGACGGAACCCTTATAAATCAAGCAAGGAAAAATGTTGTCCTCGAGTCAAACATTACTGACCATTTACGTCCATCCCTGGGTAGAGGAAAATCGCCAGATGTGGATAACCCAGGGACCGAAGGCCCTAGGAAATAACGTATTTTGGACGAAGCAATCGAAATGCCAGAACACCCGTAGTAAACAATTTCGTTGAAAGCCATTTCCGTCTTTTATTCAAGTATTTTCTTTTATGACCCACAGTTGGTCACCAGATGTCAATTCTAGCCGTTTTTTACGATATGCATGTTCCACCGAGAAGAGGCATTTTCCGGATCATTGTTTGCTACGGCTTATCCTTGGGACACTCGGATTACTTCGCGGGCGTCACCCGAGGGCACGAACACTACCTGCGGGTGACCCTTAGTCTGGGGCGGTCACCTTTCTAATTTTGTACTCCAATCAGTCAGGGCGACCGTTTCCCTCACTCCTCGCAAAAAATGAATAATCCACAAATCCGACTGTCCCAAACTTAGAACACACCCACACCGAACTTACCTCCGAGAAGACACAACACACAACATTCATTCTACCATCAACCCGAACACGGAATAGTCTACACTCTAAAAATTATACTCAAAATCGATGTGAAGTTGAATGTTCAAATATATTCCAAGTTAAGAAAAACGAAACTCAGCTTATTATCCCTAGCATCTGGAAAAGTCATAGGGAACCGCGAATATCAAATACGCGGAAAATCATATGATTTAATTTCATCTAGTTTAATCTAATATAATTTAATTTCATTTACTTTTATCTGATTTAATTTCATTTAGTTTAATCTGATTTAATTTATTTATATATATATATATATATATATATATATATATATATATATATATATACGAGTCAACACCCATTTTTACAATACGGAACAAAAATATATCACATTAAAAATCGACAAAGAATCAGAGAATTAGCAAAACTCGTTTCGAATTTTGTGATATTGTCTGCAAATACGTCGATTTTATCGCAGTCGTCATCGACAATTAAAAATATCCTGTAAAAAGTATCAATTACATCACAAATTCGCATCGAATTAAGGCTTTATATATAAGCTTTTATTTTTATCACATAAAAAAGAAGTTAAATGAACGCTCTCTATACTCATACAGCTGTATCATACTTAATAAATTACAACAGATCACTTTGATGATAATAATGACTAACGAATAATAACTTGACAATAACTTACAACGAAATCGATGACAGATCAGGTATAAAACATTATTCTCTAAAGTGTGACAAATCATTTCGACCCAAAGAATTTACACAAACAAGTAAATCGCTTCGATCTATCGAAGGCTAATAATAACAACAATAACTGCTACAATAAAATAACAATAACAACCGCTTAACTGCAACCGCATTTTCACCGACGCATTCGTAAAAATGCCGGAGCAGTAAAACATTTCCGGCGATGCAATAGCAACGTCGACAGCTCCAATCGAGCTAAAATATCTTTAATCGACGATCGCTCTAATCGTTTGAGAATGGAACCAGAGAGTTGACAGAGGGGTACCAGAAAATTGGTAGAAATTAATAGTATTAATTGAGAATTGTCTGACACGAGAGAGAATTATCTAGCGAGAGCAAACCGCATCCGGCGTCCGGAGAGTTGAACGCCGGAACAAGCGAGCATGTCGGACGCGTCGGACGTGTCTTTTAAACGGCCCTAAGTATCGAGATAAGGCGAGCCAGCTCGTAAATCGCGAACGAGCTTGAGCTTCGTCCCGGAGATAATGCTTATTAATCCTACATTAACGGCGACATTGTCCGGTGCCGTGCATTACGGCGAGCCGCGAGGAGGCCGCTGCATTTCACGCGTTCCGGACCGCGAAGATGAGGGGTTAAGTGGCCGAGATAAGAAGAATGCCATCCGCCGGCTTCGCCGAAGATAATGCCTGTAAATTAAGTCTTAATTCGCGCAGCTCGGCTCGGCTCGTCGCGTCGCGTCGCGTCGCGTCGCGTTGCATCGCGTTGCATCGAGTCGCGTCGCGGCGGGTAAATAGCGCGTTAAATATCGCCGCGTTGTCCATTAAACGAGAGGGGAAGGTGAGTAGTACTCGCTAATAAATATTCCGCTCCGTTCCGCGCGCGCGTGTGCGACCGCTTTCTTCCTTTCGTTCTCGGGTCTCTTCAGACACGGCCCGGCCCGGCCCGGCCCGATTCCCTCATATTTACGAACCACGGGAACGATTTTATTCCGCGGGGCCACTCAGCGCGAGAAACCGCGTTGCTTAATCGGCGAACGACGCTTAAAAGTAACCATTACGCGACTGTAAAGTCCGGATAATTGAGGATTAAGGCCGTTCTCACCTCCCGCAGGATTTCGCTCGGTCGCCTCGCCCCCGTTCGGGAACGTCTCTGCGTCTTCATTATCGGCCGGATTATGCATTTCGCTTACCAATTATTCGTGATTTATTGTTATCGAGTTATTGCGGCGAGCGCGCGCGCGCGCGCACGCCAGACGCGGGGGAGGATGCGAGGAGGAGATCGAAGGCGGAAAATATTTTGCAGAAACGTGGAAGGAAAGGCGCACGGAATTCGTAATTTGTATGAAAAAGGAACTATCGCGTTGTTATGCAAAGAGTGCTCGACGACTGCGTCGTTAATTTATGGTCGCCTCGGTATATACGTTCGCGCCATTTCGAACGGAATCACTTTTTTTAATGTTGGCTCGGAGGACTGGAATGTTTTTGAGACGTCAGGCCGACCAGTTTTCTATTAAATGAGTATAATAATATACTATATACTATACTATATATAATATATATATATAATACTATAATATATAATAACTATATAAATTAATATACTATATAGTATATTAATATTATACTATACTATACTATACTATATATAATATATATATTATAGTATATTAGTTAGTATTATATTATATTATAGTATATAGTTAGTATTACATATTATATATATAATACTATAATATATAATAACTATATAAATTAATATACTATATATTATATATAGTATAGTATAGTATACTATATAGTATATAGTATATAGTATAGTAGTATATAGTATATATAATATATGTATACTATATTTTTAGATCGCAGTTCATTGTAATTAGAATTTTATTTAGGCGCTGCTGTTTGATAATTCGAAATGTATGGGGCGTCTTTCTTCAAACATTTTTGCGACGAAGGATCCTTTAGCTAACAAAGAATATTAATCGACTGATTCTGATTTTTCTGAAAGGAAAATATATACATAGAAT
This sequence comes from Megalopta genalis, assembly GCF_051020955.1. Classification (NCBI taxonomy): domain Eukaryota; kingdom Metazoa; phylum Arthropoda; class Insecta; order Hymenoptera; family Halictidae; genus Megalopta; species Megalopta genalis. The sequence continues at coordinate 6,082,478 of NC_135013.1, read as the reverse complement.
GAAATAAAAGATCCGCAGTCTAAGTATAACGAACGCGCGGTGGAAATATCATTGATTTCAAACAATATAAACGATCGCTCTCGTTAATTTAAAATTTTATTTTAAATATATTAATTATTTAATACATTTTATATCAAATATTATTATCATAGTAATTATATTAAATATAATTATAATAAATATATATAATTATAATTATATTTTATATTATAAATATAAATATATTAAATATTTAAAAATGCATAAATGCCAGAAGCGCATACACGGTCGCCTCGGATTTTCACATTGATCGATTTCGAATTGGTCGATCAATTTTCTTCGTTGACTGAAATTAATTGTCTTCATTACAAAAATGTTTGAAAAAAGATGTACCATATATATATTTCGCATTTCAGTCATCAGAGCGCCTAAATGAAATTCTAATTGCTAGACTTTGTCGAAGCGTCGACTTCCACCGATATACTGGCTGCGAAACGCGTGTCCCTAAAACGTGGCACCACGAATGAAAAACAAACTCACGCTGGTCCAATTAGTAAACCAAAAATGGGCGGACCGCTATCCGAGCGTGTTTTCTCAGCCCAGATATTTTTAAGGTGCGCGTCGGGTTCTAAATTGAAAAAAGAAAATGGAGCGGACGCAGGACGAATCGCTCTGTCCCAACAGAACGAATCGGCCCGGTTTTTTTTTCGTATTCCTCTCGAGAAACCTTGACGGAGTCGCGTGCATCTAACGGGCCACGTTTCGCGGTTCGTTACGTGCCCCGTTGCACAGCAGTCCGGGAATGCAGCGATTCGTGGGCAAAATTATTTCAACGTTTGTTTCAAGGTTTGAGGTTATAGTACAGTGGGCCGTTGAATTTATCTCGACGGCAGCTGGAATATTATCGAGCCGAAAATGTGCGTCGAGATTGTCTCACATCTCTTGCGATTTATTTTGCATAAAGGTTCGCAGTCTAATAACAACATAATACAAAACTTATACATGTTATTTTATTATATTATTTATATTTACATTTACATTTACATTTACATTTACATTTACGTTACATTTATGTTATATTACATTACATGACCTTGACATTACATCACCTTGACAGTACATAACCTTGACATTACATTTACATTTACATTTACATTTACATTCACGTTACATTTACATTTACATTCACGTTACATTTACATTTACATTTACATCCACGTTACATTTACATTTACGTTATATTTATGTTATATTACATCACATAACCTTGACATCACGTGACCTTGACATCACATGACCCTGACATTACATTCTCATTCACATTTACATTTACGTTACATTTATGTTATATTACATTACATGACCTTGACATCACATGACCTTGACATTACATGACCACGACATCACATGACCTTGACATTACATTCTCATTCACATTTACATTTACGTTACATTTATGTTATATTACATTACATGACCTTGACATCACATGACCTTGACATTACATGACCACGACATCACATGACCTTGACATTACTTTACATTACATTACATTACATAACCTTGACATTACATTTACATTTACTTTTACATTTAAATTTACATTTACCTTACATTTATATTATATTACATTACATGACCACGACATCACATGACTTTGACATTACATTTACATTTACGTTACATTTATATTATATTACATTACATGACCTTGACCTTACATGACCTTGACATTACATGACCTTGATATTACATAACCTTGACTTTACATTTACATTTACATTCACATTTACATTTACGTTACATTTATGTTATATTACATTACATGACCTTGACATCGCATGACCTTGACATCGCATGACCTTGACATTACATTACATTTCATTACATTACATGACCTTGACATTACATTACATTACATGACCTTGACATTACATTACATTACATTACATTACATTACATTACATTACATTACATTACATTACATTACATTACATTACATTACATTACATTACATTACATTACATTACATTACATTACATTACATTACATTACATTACATTACATTACATTACATTACATTACATTACATTACATTACATTACATTACATTACATTACATTACATTACATTACATTACATTACATTACATTACATTACATTACATTACATTACATTACATTACATTACATTACATTACATTACATTACATTACATTACATTACATTACATTACATTACATTACATTACATTACATTACATTACATTACATTACATTACATTACATTACATTACATTACATTACATTACATTACATTACATTACATTACATTACATTACATTACATTACATTACATTACATTACATTACATTACATTACATTACATTACATTACATTACATTACATTACATTACATTACATTACATTACATTACATTACATTACATTACATTACATTACATTACATTACATTACATTACATTACATTTACATTATATTACATTATTATGTTATGTATATTATATTATTATTATATTATTATATTAATCATACTCTATAATAATTAATTCAAGAAATTAGTTCCTTTAAATTTGTACCATTGAGTTCGTTTTTAAATTTGTATCATTGGGTTGTGCAGATGTCTAAAATGCAAGAGAACCCCTAAATTAACAAGGTGTAAAAACATCTTTATTTTCTTTTTACAACGAGCAATCTTTCAGTCGACGAAGGAACCTTCTCTTCGATTCGAATTTTTCTAAAATGGCGAATGAAAATGAGAATTTCCATGAAGATCCGCGGTCTAGTTATTACAGAACTGTCTAAATTGTATTAATATCCTACATTTTGATGCTTCGGCGGGTTGCGAATCAATTAGGAACAGCAATCGTCGTAAACGTGAGAGTTGCAAAATTGACTTTTGACCGCGGATCGCCGGACCGCCGTGTACCGTTTCGTGGTTCCCGGTTGCGGGCTCCAGATTGCGGCCAGGGGATAGGCAGAACCCCACGGAGGGAAGAGTCACGCACGGAAACGTTACGATCTCTCGCTGGCATGAAACGCAACGAACGCGGCCCTTAATCATGCCGGCGCGGCGCGGCCCGGCCGAGTGAAAATTAAAATTCAGCTCGCGCGCGGCCGTGTCCGTGCACGCCGCTGCGAGCACGCGTATGCAAACCACCTGTCCTCGGCTCCTTTCTGTCTCTGCCATTCTCAATTTTCTCTTGCTCCACGGATCCCCTCCCCCTCCTTTTCACCGTCCCTCCCCGCCGACCTAACTTTCGGCACGCTCTGCTCGAAACATGCGAATTTCGTATGCCGTTCGTGCCTCGTCCTCCCCCCGTCGTCCCACCCCCGCGGAATCAGCATCGAGAAGTTGGAACAGAGTCGGTCGCTTAAGTGGCGACGAGCTTCGGCAATTTTTCCTTTTGCCTCGTTTTTCGGCACCTTGAACTTTCCACTACTCATTCTTGCGTGGAGTCAAGGTGTCGCAAGGGGATCGCAGATCTTTAAGCGTTTACAATCGGCGCTTAATTTTGCTCGGAAGGAACGGTATCGGTTGGCTGGCGACGATTTGAACAGTTAGCTGTGTTCGGCGTTACATTACGTTACATTACAATTACATAACGATTACATTACGATTACATTACGATTACATTACAATTACATGATATTACAATTACATTATATTACAATTACATTACAATTACATTACAATTATATTACGTTACATTACGTTACATTACAATGACAATTACAATTACATTACGTTACATTATAATTACAATTACAATTATAATTACAATTACATTACAATTACATTACAATTACATTACAATTGCATTACAATTACATTACGTTACATGACGATTACATTACGATTACATTACGATTACATTACGATTACATTACGATTACACTACGATTACATTACGATTACATTACAATTATATTACAATTACATCACATTACAATTACATCACATTACAATTACATTATATTACAATTACGTTACAATTACATTACAATTATATTACAATTACATTACGATTACATTACAATTACATTACGTTACATTACAATTACATTACAATTACATTACATTACGTTACATTACAATTACAATTACATTACAATTACATTACGATTACATTACAATTACATTACGATTACATTACAATTACATTACGTTACATTACAATTACATTACAATTACATTACGTTACATTACAATTACAATTACATTACAATTACATTACGATTACATTACAATTACATTACGTTACATTACAATTACATTACAATTACATTACGTTACATTACAATTACAATTACATTACAGTTACGTTACATTACAATTACATTACGTTACATTACAATTACAATTACATTACGTTACATTACAATTACAATTACATTACGTTACATAACAATTACAATTGCATTACAATTATATTACAATTACATTACGATTACATTACAATTACATTACGATTACATTACAATTACATTACAATTACGTTACAGTACATTACATTACATTACATGACATTATATTATATTATAGTAAATATTAACACAAATCGGCAACTGGTTAAACAATTTACGTAAATTCGTTTCGAAATCACTATAATTATTATAAATTTCTCCGTGCTGCATGAATCATGAAGATCCGGTTCGAAAAGACCGCGAACACATTGTAACTAATTCCCGACGAATTGATCCGAGAAATGAGCACGGTGCAGCCTCGATCGAAGGCCGCCGAGGCTTTTTCCCCCAAAACGGCTGGATCGATCGCGATCCGCGAGTGACGCGGCCAACAGATCGGACATCTTAATTGCCCGAGCGAAATTAATTTGCTCGTGCGCGAGACCAGCCTTCCGAGATTCCGCTGTCAGATTAATCCGGATTCGGGGAACGGTGTCTCTCCCCTGGGGGCCGCGGCCGGCACCTAGTTTCGTAATTATTTTTTTCAAGCTCCCGGCCGTGGCCCCGGACTTCCCTTAATCCCCTCGATGATCGTTCGTTGATCTCGATCGTTCCGCCGTCCACCGGCGACGACGACAAGAAGAGGACGACCCGTGCTCGCTTCACGTCGCCAACAATAATTATCGCAGTCCAAACAGGAATTCGTGTGTTCAGATATGATTGGCTACACACTGTGGATCGCGAAAATTTATTTCACGCTGCAACTACCAAACCGGTCAAGATGACTGGTTTCCGATTTTTTTTTGTTACAAAAAAGCTCTGACATAAAAATGCTTCCCTGAGGAATTTTTCAGTGCACTTCTTTATTCGAGCATACGTTATAATCGAAGTTGTAGGAATTTTAAATTATTACAATGTTGTTATTATTATGAAATAGTGTGCACGTGTGTCAAGGATTCGATAACTTTAGCGTTGCATTTTTAAAAATGCAAACGAAAGAAATGCAAGGAAATACTTTGTGTGGTTAAAATCAGCAGATATCAACTCGTCGACGATAACTCCGACGATAACTCCGCGAAAAATCATCGCAGGTTGATGAATTTTTTCTTAAATTAAAGCTTTAAATCTCTACTTTAAGATGATATTTCTGGATTTTAAGTTTGATACACTCACGTCACTCTAACTCATTAAATACGAGACCATGTTTGTCGTATTGAAAATCGCCAAGTTTGACAAAATGCACGGACTCCGTAAAATTTTTTTCGAAGATGTCGTTTACAACAGAACAAAGTTTGATCCTTTCCCTTTAATTTAAAAAAAAAGAAACTTAGCTGTGATTTTTTTCGCAAAGTTACAGCACTTTGAAGTAACCGAATTTTTGCATTTCGTCGAACTTGGGAATTTCCAATACAATAAACATGGCCTCGCATTTAAAGGGTTACAGCGACAAGGGTGCGTCGAACTTGAAATCCAGGAGGACTATCTTAAACTAGAGGTTCTAAGCTTCAAATTAAAAAAAGAGTGATCATCCTACGATGATTTTTCGCGAAGTTATCATCGATCGATGTCGGCCAAGTTCTCCTCAAAATTGTCTGCCGTGTGCTGTAATTTGTTTTCGGCAGCGTATTTCCGAACATATTTCCCAACATTTTGATAATTCAATAGTTTTTTACGGCGGTTTTATTGCGATAGATTCGAGGGGGCTCGTCCCGGATCGCGACGAAATGCAATTCAATATGAAACTTCGAACTTGGCAATTTTCAATATAACGACCATGGCCTCGCGATTAAAGGATTACAGCGGCGAGGGTGCATCGAACATGAAATCCAGAAACATTGTCTTAAAGTAGAGGCTTCGAGCTTCGATTCGAAGAAAGAGTGATCATTCCACGATAATTTCCTGCGAAGTTATCGTCGATCGATGTCGGCCAAGTTCTCCTCAAAATTGTCTGCCGTGTGCTGTAATTTGTATTCGGCAGCGTATTTCCGAACATATTTCCCAACATTTTGATAATTCAATAGGTTTTTAAGACGGTTTTATTGCGATAGATTCGAGGGGGCTCGTCCTGGATCGCGACGAAATGCAATTCAATATGAAACTTCGAACTTGGCAATTTTCAATATAACGACCGTGGCCTCGCGATTAAAGGATTACAGCGGCGAGGGTGCATCGAACATGAAATCCAGAAACATTGTCTTAAAGTAGAGGCTTCGAGCTTCGATTCGAAGAAAGAGTGATCATCCCACGATAATTTCCCGCGGAGTTATTGTCGGTCAAAGTTGTCCAATTCTCATCCGCTGCGCACGTAAAAGCAGAACAGAGCCAGCAATGACTGCCAAAAAATGACAAAAATGATTGGTTCGCGACGATTCTGTGTTCCACAAACTGTTCCACGATGTAGAAATGTTTGAGAACTGTTAGAAAACGGAGAAGAATTCGACGATTTCGATTCGAAGCGATTTCTACGAATCCAAGAATGACCAGAAATCGCGAAAACCAAGAAATCCGAACGCCGGGAAAATGATTGCTAAACAAAAATCGGGGCTCCGCTAATGGAAGGTTGTCCGCAAACCCGGATGAGCCTAGCGCGGCCAGAGCACACGCGACTACACTATAAATAGTCAAGGAGCACCGCGTCGTTTCGAAACGCGGCGCGATAATTCATTCGACATATTTCTTCCGCGCCGTTGCACAGCATTAAAATCCGCTGGCGGAGAGCTGGTTCCCCGTTCCATTTCATACAAATCGATTATCCTCGCCTCGAGGGGGCGGGGCACGAGGGGGGCAGCCGAGAGACCAGAACACTTTGTACACACGCGACTTTCCTTCGAGAAGTTGTTCGCGCGACGATCCTTCTCTTCCTAATGCAAATAAAACAGCAAAACCTGAGGATCGAATTCAGTCGAGCCTCGATAATTCGAATCTTAAAGGAGGAACTGAAATGTTCGAGTTATACAGGTTTCGACTTGTCGATGCCGTCGTGTAACGATGCTTCAACGTAAGAGAATAGTACATTGTTGCATCAGTCGCGGACCAATCATTTTTGGTATTTTTTTAGCAGTCATTGCTGGATTTACTCTGCTTTTACGAACGCAGCGGATGAGAATTGGACAAATTTGACCGACGATAACTTCGTAGGAAATTTTCATAGGATGATCACTCTTTCTTCAAATCGAAGCTCGAAGCCTCTACTTTAAGACAATGTTTCTGGATTTCATGTTCGATGCACCCTCGCCGCTGTAATCCTTTAATCGCGAGACCATGGTCGTTATATTGAAAATTGCCAAGTTCGAGGTTTCATATTGAATTGCATTTCGTCGCGATCCGGGACGAGCCCCCTTGAATCTATCGCAATAAAACCGCCTTAAAAACCTATTGAATTATCAAAATGTTGGGAAATATGTTCGGAAATACGCTGCCGAAAAACAAATTACAGCACACAGCAGACAATTTTGAGGAGAACTTGGCCGACATCGATCGACGATAACTTCGTGAAAAATCATCGTAGGATGATCACTTTTTTTTAGTTTGAAGCTTCGAACCTCTAGTTTAAGATAGTCCTCCTGGATTTCAAGTTCGATGCACCCTCGTCGCTGTAACCCTTTAAATGCGAGGCCATGTTTATTGTATTGGAAATTCCCAAGTTCGACGAAATGCAAAAATTCGGTTACTTCAAAGTGCTGTAACTTTGCGAAAAAAAATCGCAGCTAAGTTTCTTTTTATTTAAATTAAAGGGAAAGGATCAATCTTTGTTCTGTTGGAAACGGCATCTCCGAAAAAAATTTTACAGAGTCTGTGCATTTTGTCAAACTTGGCGATTTTCAATGCGACAAACATGGTCTCGTATTTAATGGGTTAGAGTGACGTGAGTGTATCAAATTTAAAATCCAGAAATATTATTTAAAAGTAGAGGTTTCAAGCTTTAATTTAAAAGAAAATTCATCAACCTGCGATGATTTTTCGCGGAATTATCGTCGGTCGAAGATGGCCAAGTTTTATCCAAAGATTGTCTACATTTTTTCTATAATTTTGCCATAACTTTTGCTATAATTTTTATCTATAATTCTGCTATAATTTTTGTTCACCACTCAACGTAGAATTTTCTTACTTGCGCCCAACGTGAATACAAAATCGTAGAACCCAGCCGCCACAGAATTTCTGCAAGCCGTGCAAGGTCTAGAATAATTCGAGTCCTAGAATAATTCCCTGACCAAAATCATCTGCAACAATTTATGTTTACCGGGGCGGCTCGAATGCGTGGCAGCAAGACGCTAAGCGGAGTGACATTTGTCTCGGAAAACCGGCGACCCGACAAGGATAAATTACTCGCGCCGCTTATTTCTCTATATTCCGTCGGATTCCTTTTCATACGGCGGCCCGCGAACTGGCGGGAATTAAACAAACTTGTCAGCCGACATAAATCGTTCGAGTATTTGTCCTGTTTCGTTCGCGTCATAAAAAAAAAGGAAGAAAAAGAAAAAAAACAGCTACAGAGCCTTCGGAACGAACGGAAGGCCGAGACCATCCGTCTGAGAGTTACATAAAAGACTCATCGCCACCATTTTCGAAGAAATAAGGTTCTAGCCGACGGCCTCGTCCACTTTCTCGCCACTCTTAGACGATCTTAGATCTCCGTGGAAAGGGTTCAAACTGTCTGCTCGTTTGAAAAGATGTCCACGGATCCGAGAGCTTTCTCTGTTAGCACGCGGAGAATTTGACGAAAAAACGAAACTATTCCGTACCCCAGAAAAATTGCATAACTGACAATTACAGGCATACTGGACCTTTTTCTTCTTCGTTTCTTCTCATTTGCTACTTTTTTGCGACTTATGTCATAGTATCGCGACACAAATACTTGCTTCAATCGATCAAATAAATATCATTATTATCATTATTATTATTGTTATTATTAATATTATTATTATTGTTATTATTATAATTATAATTATTACTATTATCATTATTATTAATAATGCCGCTCCCGGGGATCTTGTTGAAGATTTTCCCTCACTATATAAAAATAAAAAAAAATTAAAAATAATAATATTATTATTATCATTGTTATTATTAACATTATTATTGTAATAATAATTATCATTAGTCTGGCCGCTTTCGGGGATCTTGTTGAAGATTTTCCCCCGCTCTAAAAATAAAAATAAATAATAATTATTATTTTTATTACCATTATTATTATTATAGTTATTAGCAATGTTATTACTATTATTAATAATGCCGCTCCCGGGGATCTTGTTGAAGATTTTCTCTCGCTATAAAAACAAACAAAAAATAAAAAAAATAATATTATTATTATTATCATTGTTATTATTAACATTATTATTGTAATAATAATTATCATTAGTCTGGCCGCTTTCGGGGATCTTGTTGAAGATTTTCCCCCGCTCTAAAAATAAAAATAAATAATAATAATTATTTTTATTACCATTATTATTATTATAGTTATTATCATTATTATTATTATTATTATTATTATTATTATTATTATTATTATTATTATTATTATTATTATTATTATTATTATTATTATTATTATTATTATTATTATTATTATTATTATTATTATTATTATTATTATTATCAATATTATTATTATTGTTATAATGAACATGTTGACATAACTTTGACATAACCTTGACCATTATTATTATTATAGTTATTATCAATATTATTATTATTATTATTATTATTACAATAAAAAAAATGCTACAAGCATCCCAAGACGAGCGAAGCGAAACGAAACGAGAATTTTTTGTAAGATCGTCGAAACGCTCTCACGAAAATATAAAAATCCGTAATTTCAGGTATTCCAAGCCGTCGGAAACGCTCGAAAAGCGAATCAGGTATCGATCACTCGCAGTCTAGATCCACGCGATAGTGCAACCAGCAAACGCGTCCCGGTCGCTTTCTTTCCTACGAGGCCGGCAAAAAAAGAAAAGCCGGACAGCTCCCGATCGGCTGGCCGCGCAAGAAACGTCCGGGATCGCCGAATAATTGCTATAATTGGCGTTAAAAATGCCCGCGGAACCGCGTCGTCCTTCTCGTCCGTTGAGCGACCGGGCCCCGTAGAACACGGTAATCTCCCGGCGATATCTCGCCGGTAAATCATTCGCGGACAGTGGCTGCTGCCGGTTGCGCAACCCTGCCAGCAGCGCGCGCGTTTCATTCATGCAGGCCGCTTGGCTAATTAGAATTCGAAAGGCACCGATCGCCGCACGGTTTTTGCGAACGGCCCCGCGTTTTCATTCGCGGGGCCGGATTCGGGGAGAAAAAAAGGAACGGCGAGAAAAGAAGCGGGTCCCGGGGAGCCGAGAAAGATGGACGCGAGAACATCGGGAGGCTTTCCGCGCGCGTTTCGACACTCTCGGCGAGGGCACAGTCGTCCCTTGCCGCGCACGTGTACCCATGATCGCCGCTCATAATTCATTTAGGCGAGAAATGGGAGAGGGAGAAGGGACTACTTCCACGCTGCTTATTCGCTTTTTTCTTATTATCGCTAGGACTTGGATTGAACTCGCGAACTTTTTGGCGACTTTTACATTTCTACCGGTATCTAAACGAAAACTTAACAAAATATTATGTTTGTGTATTTCTGTTTTCTATTATTTCTAATATAGAAATATATGACTATCGGACCAGTTAAAATGATTGGTTTCTGATTTTGTTTTCTGTCATATTTATATATTTCTATATTAGAAATAATAGGAAATAGAAAATGTCTCGCAATCCGAAAGTGGCGGGTTCCTCGGGTCATTCGAAGCAACTTTTTCCTTTACAAAAATTTTCTCCGAGGCACCATTAACGAGTTATTAACGAAAAACAGTGACCAATGAGAGGCGAGCTCGGCTGACGCGAGGCGACCGAGCCAATGAGCGGAACTGAGCTTCGTGCGCTGGTTGGCTAGGCCGCCTCGCGTCAGCCGTACTCGATTCTTATTGGTCACTGTTTTTCGTTAATAACTCGTTAACGGTGCCTCGGAGAACATTTTTGTGAAGGAAGAAGTTGCTTCAAATGATCCGAGGAACCCGCCATTTCCGGATTGCGAGACATTTTTGGGACAAACTGTATATTTGTATATTTCTACACTAGAAGTAATGGAAAATAGAAATACACATATGTGTATATTTCTATACTGGAAATAGTAGAAAGTAGGGATATTCATGTTTGTATATTTCTATATTGGGAATAAAAGAAAATAGAAACATACATGTTTGTATATTTCTGTATTAGAAATAATAGAAAATATAAATATACATATTTGCATATTTCTATATTAGAAATAATAGAAAATAGAAATATACATATTTGCATATTTCTATATTAGAAATAATAGAAAATAGAAATATACATATTTGCATATTTCTATATTAGAAATAATATAAAATAGAAATATACATATTTGCATATTTCTTTAGTAGAAATAATAGAAAATAGAAATATACAAGTTAGTATATTTCTATATTATAAATAATAGAAAATAGAAATATACATGTTTGCATATTTCTATATTATAAATGATAGAAAATATAAATATACATGTTTGCATATTTCTATATTATAAATAATAGAAAATAGAAATAAACAAATTTGCATATTTCTATATTAGAAATAATAGAAAATAGAAATATACATATTTGCATATTTCTATATTAGAAATAATATAAAATAGAAACATACAAGTTAGTATATTTCTATGTTAGAAATAACAGAAAATAGAAATATACAAATTTGCATATTTCTATATTAGAAATAATATAAAATAAAAACATATAAACACGATATTTTGTCACGTTCTTTTTCTAAATAAATAGGATGTCTCAGCTAAAGGAGACAAAATCAGAAACTAGTCATTGTAACTATTCTGATAGTGCTATTCTCAGACATTACAAATGCAATTGTCGTCCGAATTACGAGTAAATAAGAGCACAAATTTTTGAAAAAAATCACACTCGCCTTTCCCGACAGTTCACCGGCTGCGGAATACGGTTTCCTTCGTCCAAGAATAATTCGCACGATTTTAAAGAGCATAACGAGCATACGCAAAGTCATGCACACGCATCGAACGCGTACAAATATACACCCGGAAAGTTTCGTTAATATCGGCCGTGCAGTTTACGGGAGAAAAATTGCCGAAGTATGCCTGAAAAATTATACGGATCTTCGGTGTCTTGTCCACCGTAGCCGCGTTTTCGATCGCGAACGACGACCCGCACGAAAATGGCGTCGGAGCGCTCCGTGATCGGGTTTCCAGCGGAGACGAGGCCGGGAAAAGATGTTCATAAATATTCATGGTTACCGTTCGGCGCGTTTATCCGCGTAGTTAATTGCGCCGCGTTTCGTCACGACGTTCATCGGAGAGGATCGGGCGCAGGCGAAAGCGTCGCGGATCAAACGGCGGCAATAAAGACTTCGACGGACGGCCGGTCGACCCGTAATCGCGATTTCCATAATGAACCGTTTCCATTGCGCTGGCGATAACGTAATGGAAAGCTGGTAGCGGGCTGGGAGCGGGCCGTTGCTAGCGGGCGAACGCCGCGAGTGAAAAACGGCGACAGCGAACGACGCGAATCATTTATCAGTGGGATCAATGGCTTCATTACGAGCCGGGAAGACGCGCCTCCGCGGGGCACGACGGATTCTTCGACGGATACTTCGACGGATACTTTGACGGTTACTTCGACGGATTCTTCGACGAATACTTCGACGAATACTTCGACGAGTACTTCGACGGATACTTCGACGGATACTTTGACGGATACATCGACGGATACTTCGACGAGTACTTCGACGGCTACTTGGATACTTTGACGAGTACTGCGGCGAATACTTCGACGGATACTTGGATACTTCGACGAGTACTGCAACGGATACTGCGACAAATACTTCGACGAGTACTTCGACCGATGCTTCATCGAGTAGTTCGACCTATACTGCGACGAATACTTCGACGGATACTACGACGGATACTTGGATACTTTGATACTTTGTCGGATGCTTCGACGAGTACTTCGACGAGTACTGCGACGGATACCTCGACAGATACTTCGATACTTTGACGGATACTTCGACGAGTACTTCGACGGCTACTTGGATACTTCGACAAGTACTTCAATAAATACTTGGATACTTCGACGAGTACTTCGACAGATACTTGGATACTTTGGCGAGTATTTTGACGAGTACTTCGACGGATATTACAATGAATATTTAGGAGGATACTTCGACGAGTATTTCGACGGATACTGCAACGAATACTTGGACGAATATTTGGATACTTTAATGGATACTTTGACGAATACTTGGATACTTTGACGGATACTTCGGCGAGTACTTCGACGGATACTTGGGTACTTTGGCGGGTATTTCGATGAGTATTCCGATAGATACTTCGACGAGTACTGCGAAGGATACTTCGACAGATACTTGGATACTTTGACGAGTATTTCGACCAATACTTCATTGAATACTTCGACCTATACTGCGACGAATACTTCGACGCATAGTACGACGGATACTTGGATACTTTGACGAATACTTCGATGAGTACTCCGATGGATACTTCGACGAGTACTGCGACGGATACTTCGACAGGTACTTGGATATTTTGACGGATACTTTGACGAGTACTTCGACAAATACTTGGATACTTTGACGAGTACTTTGGTGTACGAGTGCTTCGAGTACTTCGGATACTGCGTCGAATATTTAGGCGGATACTTCGACGAGTACTTCGAGGGATACTGCAACGAATACTTCGACAAATACCTGGATACTTTGACGAGTATTTCGACGAATACTTGGATACTTTGACGAGTACTTCGACGGATACTTGGATATTTTGGCGGATACTTCGATGAGTACTCCGATAGATACTTCGACGAGTACTTCGACGAGTACTGCGATGAATACTTGGACGGATACTTGGATACTTTGACGAGTACTTCGACGAATATTTAGACAAATACTTCGACGGATATTTGACGAGTACTTCGGCGGGTACTGCGACGAATACTTAGGCGGATACCTCGACGAATACTTCGACGAATATTTAGACAAATACTTCGACGGATACTTTGAATACTTCGACGGATATTTTAAGTACTTCGACGGATACTTCGACGAGTACTTCGACGAATACGTGCACGAATACTTCGACGAGTACTTCGACGAATGTTTCGACGATCGTGAATCGATAGAATACCTCCGCAAACTGTCCCCAAAGCCGTCAACGATCAGCTCTGCCGCACATTATAAATACACTAATTTCTCCCTAATTCGTGCTCAGACAGCGCACAGAAATGAAGTCCCCGATTGTCAACAACTATAAAAACGCGCCACATTTTTGTACACAATCTGAACACGATTTAGCAAGAAATTACTTTACTGCATTGACAGATAAAGCATTGCGTTTTCTTTTCTCCCTAAATAAAAGACAAGTTTTCCACGAAAAGAAAAACTTTTAACCTGCAAACTAAATTAAAATCGTAATTCCAAAAAAAATTGTAAAAACAGCTGTTCTATGTGCTCCGCAAATCTAGCGTCAAAGACGGCAACAATTCATGAAGCATCAACGAACACGGTTTCGCTAAAAAGCGAGCAACGCTTTCGCAATTCGAGACCGTAAAATCGTGCGTTATTCATTCAGCCGAGAGATCAAGGGGTCGTCGACATTGAGGGTAAACTTCCTGGTGCCCGAAGAGCTGCGACGTTCGCGGTGTCAAAGTTTCGGAAGGAGACCGCGGCCGCGTCGCGTCGCGGCGCGCCGCGCGACGACAACAGAGAACGCGTAAACGAAAGTCAGGCCGCGCGAAACGGTTTCAGTCGGACGCAATGACACACGGTGTTCCTACTTAGGATTTGTCGGGTGGATTGACAAATCGAGGCCAACAACACTCGTTCGGCCGCTCGTCGCGCGTGTGTACACGGCGCGCGGCGGACGGTGCACACGGAGGCGCGGTGGCTCTGTTTGCTTTGGTGGACTGCGGAGAAGGCGGCCGTCGATGGGGAGAGTCGGAACGGCGAGGAACGGCGGACGGAGATAAGGGGAGACGGGCGGCTGTGACGCGAGAAAAAGAGGCGTTGAAAACGGCAGTCGTTAGCGGAGCCGCTTGTAATTAATTCGGGCTAACGAGCCGCGGCCGCGGCCGCGGCGACGCTACGTACGCCAAGTGCCTTCGAGTTTTCCGTCTCCCCGTCCCATCGGGCCAGCTCGTTTGCATTTTTGATTCGCCGAAGGGAATGCCGATCGTAACTCTTCCACTTGCCCCTTTTTCACGCGCGAACAGTTTCGCAATCGACGTTAGACGAACGAAACGGCGCTCGTTTCTATTCGATCGCACGCGAGGGCTCGGATCCGGTTGATCTCGATTGGTCCTTTATTAACCCTTTCAGTGCCATGCGATCAAGAGGTGCCTGTGCGAGAATAACCGGCCGAATTTTACGGTTTCACTAGGGTTTGGGAAAATGCTCATAAAAACCAAACGAGAAACAATATTTACGTGATTCAAAAAGCAGTAAATTAAGGACGAAATAGAGAACAAAACAATGACACTAGATTTTCTATGTTCATTGGAAATTATATAAATAACAAAGGTATAAGAGATCATAGAGAAAGTAAAAGTCCAGTTCTCTCTTACAAAACGTATTCGCTCATGCAAAAAGTCATCTTTTCATCATAATTTTATATAGATTATTTATTACAAAGTATATACTTTGCATTTCTGATATATTTTGTGTAGCAAGATAAATAATATTACATAACAAACATAACAAATAACTCGAAGGTACATGGTAAGCGCCGGCCGGATTATCTCTTCCGAAATATGTAATTGTTATAGGTAACATAACATTGCTGAAACAAAATTATGTTGTCATAAATATATTTGTGATATAATTTTGCATAATACTTCATTATAATAACATAAATATTTATATTTATATTTATATTTATATTTATATTTATATTTATATTTATATTTATATTTATATTTATATTTATATTTATATTTATATTTATATTTATATTTATATTTATATTTATATTTATATTTATATTTATATTTATATTTATATTTATATTTATATTTATATTTATATTTATATTTATATTTATATTTATATTTATATTTATATTTATATTTATATTTATATTTATATTTATATTTATATTTATATTTATATTTATATTTATATTTATATTTATATTTATATTTATATTTATATTTATATTTATATTTATATTTATATTTATATTTATATTTATATTTATATTTATATTTATATTTATATTTATATTTATATTTATATTTATATTTATATATTGTAAATGTGTAAAATTTTGTTATTATAAAGCGCTATATATAGCCGATATATCGGCTCTGCGCTTCTCGCCAGTGCAGCAAGAGCCGATATATCGGCCTCCGGCACTAAAAGGGTTTTAAGGACGATTTCACGCTTTGCGTCGATCGAGTATGCTCTCTTGGAAATTTTATTTTTTTTCGCAAGTATTATGTTATTAGCGGTTATTATTATTTTAATTTACACTGCTGAAAAAGATAATGGAAAAGCATAGGAAAATTTTGGATAGATATTGGCCGACTTTGACTGACGATAACTTCGCGAAACATCGTCGTGGGATGATGGCGTTTGTTTCAAATTGAAGCTTGAATCATTTACTTTGAGACAGTGTTGTCGGATTTCAAGCTTAAAGCGAGATCCGACCGGAAATATCCGTCTGGTGCACGTCTGATAACGCCGATACCGGTGGTACATGAGAAAATTGCAAGGGGTACTTTGAAGTGCTGTAATTTTGCGAGAAAAAATCGCAGCGAGCTTTCTTTCTTCTTAAATGAAAGGGGAAGGATCGTAGTTCGTTCCACTGTAAACGGCATCTCCAAGAAAAATTTTACGGAGTTCGTGCGTTTCGTCGAACTTCGTTATGAAACGTCGAATTTGACAATTTTCAATGCGACGAACATGGCGTCGCATTTAAAGGGTTAAGTAACGAGGGTGTATCGATGTTAAAATCGATGAATATTATCTTAAAGTAGAGGTTTCAAGCTTCAATTCAAAGAAAGAGTCGTCGTCCTACGATGATTTTTCGCAGAGTTATCGTCAGTCGACGATCGTATCTCTTGTCACTTTATTATTGCAGCATGTTTTCCCAATTAAAAACCACGTGTTTGCAATATTGCACTCTTTTAAATTGCAATCGCAATGGATATTTTTCTTCGAACCAACTTCAAATTACACTCTTGCTCCCCATCTGGCAAAAGTTTCATTACAGAGACTCGATACGACGAACACAATATCGATCTTTGCTTCATCGCGTTGTAAAATACGTTATAAATTCTACGAAAATAATAAAATCTAATATTTTGTAGCGTGTAAACTGCTAAAAATGAATCTCATAATTTATATTATTATTTTATTGTAATTATTATTATTTTTATTATATATATTGATGATATAATAATATATATATTATAATTATTATAATTATTATAATTATAATATAATATATTATTATTATTATATTACATTATATTATTATTATGATATATTATATATATATATATAAATAATATTTTATTAATATTATATATAATCAATATTATATAATAATAATATTGATAATTTGTGGCATAGAGGTAATATAACGCTTTTTAATGAATTCTGTGCTTTCAGAGATGCAATATTTTGAGAAAAATAAATATTCAAGATAAAGGATAATAAGTATAGCTCAAGTTTTCAATTTATTGGCGTAAAAGGTCTCATTTTCTGTGTCAAAGTTCGCTAATTCGCGCTCAGATTGTGCACAAAAAATGGGCAATTTGTGAAGAAAAGATACGATTATTTACAGTGTTTCACACTGTTTTCGTCAAAATCAGTGAACTAGTTAAAATGTACAATTAGCGGAGGGTAAATTATTCGTCCAGCTCGTTTTTACAGTTCTCGACTATCGGTTGCCATGAAAACGAGCCGCAAGGCTCGAATAATCGCACGCAACATATTGCAATTCTCTTCCAAAATTGTCCACTTTTATGCGAAATCTGACCGCGAATTAAGAAGAATTTATTGTAATATACAACACAAACCTCATCATTTTTCTCGTAAACGAATCGAATCCGCGATCTACATATTTATCACGCGCGCGCGCCGCGATCGCTCGAGATATTTCACGCGCCGCTGTATCGCCGAGGTGTCTCGATGAATACTCTAATCCGGCGAATATAATATTCCAGCTGCGGCTAATTTCCGAGGAGGATCGAGGCGATAAATATTTGGCGGTGATTCCGCGCACGCATATCGGAGCAGCGGCGACGGTCCGACAGCGCGATAACAGCGTGATACCCGATAGATTCGTAGAAACGATCCCGTCCGTGAGACCGTCGACCGAAGGGGCCGCTTGGCCTGGATCTCGTGGGTGGATGGAACACGCGCCCGTAATCATCGACCGTTTGTCTCTTTAATAACTACAAGAACCGATCGCAACAGTTTCCACGGTCTATGCGCGGCGCGCACCGGCCGGCCGGTAACGAGCGGCGTGCGTGCGAATTAATTTGCAACTGGTCCGGCACCGCCGTGACATAAATTTCCTGCCCCGTAATTGTTGCTCCTCGTTGCTTCGTGTTACACGCGATTACTTACACGCGTCGGAATTTGTAATGCCGCGGCTTAAGCGCGATTCGACTCGCTTCTCGGCCCGGCGGCGGCATAAGCTTCTTCTCGAACGTCCGTCCGAGTCGCAGGCACCGGACTCGTTCGCTCGAGATCGATCTGGACGCGCGAGAATCGTCTTCCGGTGCCGAAGCTGCTAGAAATAGTCGACGCGGATGTACAGGGTGTCTCAAAAATGTCACGCAATCCGAAAGTGGCGGGTTCCTCGGGTCATTCGAAGCAACTTTTTCCTTTACAAAAATTTTCTCCGAGGCGCCGTTAACGAGTTATTAACGAAAAACAGTGACCAATGAGAGGCGAGCTCGGCTGGCGCGAGGCGACCGAGCCAACGAGCGGAACTGGGCTTCGCGCGCTGGTTGGCTGGGCCGCCTCGCATCGGCCGTACTCGATTCTTATTGGTCACTGCTTTTTCGTTAATAACTCGTTAACGGTGCCTCGGAGAACATTTTTGTAAAGGAAAAAGTTGCTTCGAATGATCCGAGGAACCAGTCGTTTCCGAATTGCGAGACATTTTTGGGTCACCCTGTATATAATAAATATAGCGAACAAAAGTTCTTTCGGATTCTATTGGGATTCTTTCGGACGTACAACAAAATCGAAAAGAAGATTATATATTTTAGAAAGGTATTAACCCTTTGCACTAGAGACTATTTTTTCGTTAATAACTCGTTAACGGTGCCTCGGAGAACATTTTTGTAAAGGAAGAAGTTGCTTCGAATGATCTGGGGAACCCGCCGTTTTCGGATTGCGAGACATTTTTGGGACACCCTGTGTATGCGGCATCGAAATCAAGTGTATACAGAAGACGCGGATGTGTAATTTGTAGCAAAAATGATAAAAGAACGGATTCGCTGTGCGAGTGCAAAGATTGCGACGTTGGCCTTTGTATAGATCTTCGCTTTCAAATATGTCGCACAGAATTATATTATTAGTTTTTACATATTATTATATTTTAATAATTTTCGTCTCGTTGTTAATTATATTAAACGTTTAATCGTTAGGCTTTCTAATTATATAAATACCTATGTTACCTACAATTTTGTAAGTCTTTTACAATTAAAGATGTAAATATACTTGTTACATCGGAGCAGTAATTGTTTTATTCGGCACAGTTATTATGTAAGACTTAGAACAACATATATATACAGAAACCACGCGCACTGTGCATATTTCCGGAGCGAGTTTCCGTTCGGTGACGATACTTCGAAGCTGCCGTAGCGAAAGGGTTAATGTCGCATTCCCGCAGAAATTCGTCCGCGCGCGGATCCGAATTCCATTCCGGAATTCGTCGACAGATCTCGAACACGTTTCGATTCTTCCGTCGCAACAACCTCGTTGCTGTTTTCGAAAACAATTTCTCTGTCATTATCTGGCAATCTGTAAAATCGCAAGAAAACATTGAGATCGCTTGGTACAATGATAAAAAAGGAAGGTTATTCCGTTTTTAAAAAGCGTACGAACGAAAAGCGTGCATCGATTGTATCGAATTTTTCTGTCGGCAGCATCGATCGGATCCGATCTCGCTGAAACGTTGTAGACGTCGGCGACGTCCCCGCGATTCTAAAATCCCTCGAAACTGGTTCTTTTTTGCCGTTCACGCAGCGAGGAAAAAGAAGATCAATTGCTCGAAGGTGAGCCCGAAGGTTACGCCTTTCGTTTTTCGCCATACCGGGACAGATGGTCTTGTCTATTTAAGGTGGAAAATTCACTCGGTCGTGTGTTACCTATCGGGAACCGACGCGCGCCATGTGCGTCGACCGCCTGGATCCTAGATCGGCACCGATCTAGAGGCGATCCAGAGGCGCGTATGTGTGTGTGTGTGTGTGTGTGTGTGCATGCGTGCGCGGTTGCGCAACCGCCTCGCGCCGAGAGCTTTAAGATCGTAACAGTTACATTTAACGATGGCTGCCGGAGACAGCCTACTCGTTATATCTACGGGCCCCGTTTCCACGCGGAACGAGAAGGAGAGAGAGAGAGAGAGAGAGGGAGAGAGAGAGAGAGACAGACAGACAGACAGAAATACAGACAGAAGATGAGGACACACAGAGAGAGAAAGAGAGATAGAGAGAGTGTAAGAGAGAGAGAGAGAAAAGAGGGAGAGTGAGAGAGACAGACTGCGAGAGAGAGAGAGAGTGAAAAGAGAGAAAGAGAGAGCGAGAGAGAGAGGAAAGAGAGACAGAGAGAATGAGAGAGAGAGAGTGAAAAGAGAGACAAATAGAGTGAAAGAGACACACACACACAGAGAGAGAGAGAGAGAGAGAGAGAGAAAAGAGAGAGTGAGAGAGACAGAGAGAACGAGAGAGAAAGTGAAAAAAGAGGCAGAGAGTGACAGAGAGAACGAGAGAGGGAGAGAGAGTGAAAAGAAAGACAGAGAGAGAGGGAGCGAGAGAGAGTGACAGAGAGAACGAGAGAGAGAGAGAGAGAGAGAGAGAGAGTGAAAAGAAAGACAGAGAGAGAGAGAGAGAGAGAGGGAGCGAGAGTGAAAAGAGAGACGGAGAGAGAGGGAGTGAGAGAGTGAAAAGAGAGACAGAGAGAACGTGAGAGGGAGAGAGAGTGAAAAGAAAGACAGAGAGAGAGAGGGAGCGAGAGAGAGAGTTACAGAGAGAACGAGAGAGAGAGAGAGAGAGAGAGAGAGAGAGTGAAAAAAAAGACAGGGAGAGAGGGAGAGAGAGGGAGTGAGAGAGTGAAAAGAGAGACAAGTAGAGTGAGAGAGAGAGAGAGAGAGAAAAGAGAGAGGGTGAGAGAGAGAGAAAGAGAAAAGAGAGAGAGTGAGAGAGACAGAGAGAGCGAGAGAGAGACAGAGAGAGCGAGAAAGTGAAAAGAAAGACAGAGAGAGAGAGAGGGAGAGAGAGCGAAAGAGAGTGAATAGAGAGTCTGATAGAGTGAGAGAGTGACAGAGGGAACGAGAGAGAGAGAGAGTGAAAAGAAAGACAGAGAGGGAGAGAGAGAGGGAGCGAGAGAGAGTGAAAAGAGAAGAGAGGGAGAGAGACAGAGTGTGCGAGGGAGAGCCGGGAGAGCGAAAGAGAGATAGAGAGAGCGCGGGAGAGAAAAAAGATAGACAGAGAGAGAGAGAGAGAGAGAGAGAGAGAGAAGACAGGCAGAGAGAGTGAGAGAAAAGGGGACAAAAAGAGAGAGAAAGCGGGACAGTATGAAAGAGGAAGAGAGAGAGGGAGAGTGAGTCCCGGGTCCGATGGCCGACTGATTAATTATTATCATCTCTTTACACGCGTACTACACAGCCGAGTTACCGTGGGCCCGAGTACCTGGCCCACACGATCCTGTTGGAATTCTTTCTCTTCTCTCTTTCTCTTTCTTTATCTTTTCCTTTTTCTTTTTCTTCTCGTCGTCGTCGTCGTCGCCGTCGTCCTCTAGATGAATTTCACGCGTTAACGAACCATAGGGCGACGCCACGCGAGTTTATCTTCGCGCGGGGCTTCGAATCCACCAGAAAGGTATTTTAATTGAGGCCGAATTTTGGCCCCGGTTCTCGGAAGCTACGCGCTTCGTCGCGCTAGGACACGCATCGGGGATCCTCGTCTGAATTACTGTCGACGCAACGTCTTCTAAGCACGCTCTAACGCCAAATAATTATTAGCCACGCCACCGTGATCCCTTCGACGTCGATCCGAATCAATTCTCATTATTTTTTTCGGAATTCGTTTCTATTCCAGCACGACCTGGCGATCCTTTCAGAATTCGTCTCAGGATTATTCGGATTTACTTCCAGTAAAAATCGGACCGAAGCGTTGCTTAACGAAAGTCCACGAATACTTCGTTTCGAGAAGTTTGTAACAAAAATGAGAACAAATGAGAAACCTGAAATTTATGATAATGTTAACGGTATCCACGAGAGACGAATTAATCGAAGAATTAGCCGATGTCGAATTTGTATCAACAAAGGCACTTCGAAGTGGCAAATTAAATACAGTTACATTGTAATTCGATCACGTAATTTAATTACATTTTATTCCAATTACACTGTGATTAAATATATAATAATAATATTAAAAATAATAATAATGATAATATTAAAAATAATAATAATATTATTAATAATAATAATAACATTGTATTTTTTATTTACGTCGTAATTCAACTAAATCGTAATTTAATTACGCAATCTAAACCTTTCAATTAATTCAATTACCGATCATTTTAATCACATGTGCAATTGAAATACAATGTACAGTAAATTCCGAAAGTTATTCCGTTTGAAAAGACGTCAACGTACTTTCCGAGGCGACTGTATACGCGCTTGTAACAGTTTAGCATAACTAACTCCGAAAAAGGTTTAAAAAATTATAACAATTTCCTATCGGGCTTTTCACGTGAAAAGACATTAACATACTTTCCGAGGCGACTGTATACGCGCTTGTAACAGTTTAGCATAACTAACTCCGAAAAAGGTTTAAAAAATTATAACAATTTCCTATCGGGTTTTTCACGTTCATACAACTTACTGCAAGTATCCCAATACTTTTGAAAGGGAGTGTAGATACGTTTAATCAGCGTTCAAATCGTAATTCTCCTTATTTCCGTCGTAACTTCTCGACACAGCGTTTACAGACTTTTCGTTGTATTGAATTGTAGTTTCTGGTATTGGAAATGAAGTGCGCGAGGTTCCAGCGATGAAAACAAATTATTTTTTGGAAGCGAGAGGCTTCCGAGATAAATTGTCATGCTACTTTCACCTTTTTTATAATTTTTCGCAATTTTTCGTAATTTCATGATTTTGTTGATACTATGATTTCGTGTAATTCATTTCGGCCTGGTATCCGAAATTTGGTATCAGAAAATTGATGGTTTACCTCTTTATTTTCTGTCCAGAATTTCATAGTGTATAATATAGCTTAAGCTATATTATCTATTTGAAATCTTATTTTCAATTTTATAAAGTTCATTCTAAATTATTTTAAGTTACTACTTTTTTTTATTTCACTTAACAAATACCATATTGGTAGACCGTTGCCAAGAATTTATATTTTCATATTTTATGTTTTTATATTTTGTCTTTTTTTTATTTTTATATTTTATATTTTTATATTTTTATACTTTTATATTTTTATATTTTATATTTTTATACTTTATATTTTTATATTTCATATTTTTATACTTTATATTCTTATATTTTATATTTTCATATTTTTATATTTTTATATTTTATATTCTTTATATTTTTACATTTTTATATTTTTATATTTTTATATTTTGTATTTTCATATTTTTATGTTTTATATTTTTATATTTTGTATTTTTCTACTTTATATTTTTATATTTCATATTTTTATACTTTGTATTCTTATATTTTATATTTTCATATTTTTATATTTTTATATTTTTACTCCGAAAAAGGTTTAAAAAATTACAACAATTTCCTATCGGGCTTTTCACGTTCATACAACTTCCTGCAAGTATCCCAATACTTTTGAAACGGAGTGTAGATACGTTTAATCAGCGTTCAAATCGTAATTCTTCTTATTTTCGTCGTAACTTCTCGACACAGCATTTACAGACTTTTCTTCGTACGACATTTCGCTCTCATTTCTACTCTTCGCGCACACCGTCGAAGTATGCGCGAAAAAATTCGGGACACCTTGTACATACACGCGCGCCCACGAGCAACAAGGTAGCGCAATTTTCCTGCCACATCGTCGCCGAGCAATTGACGTACGGAGCCGGAGCCCGAAAAGCCTGTAAATTGGCAACCGCTTGGCCAGCCGGCAACACCACCCGCTAGACGTTGCAGCAGCTAATTTCGCAAAAAGCGGTAGATCGAGTGAAACACCGGCGATAAATCTCGGCGAACTTTGTAGGCGCGTTAAGAGCATTTTGTATCGTCCGTCGGTTTGTCGGTTCGGACGCGGTTGAACAGGTGAAACCCGCGTCTGGAAATAGTGCTGCGGTCGCATTAGAGGCCTCCTGGCCGTGTTTAGGAGCAGCCGGCTCGTCGATTTCGCGTGTGTGGCTCCCCCGTAAACGTTGTCCAATAAATATAATTACCGAGGGTTGCGCAACGCCGGGCACGGGACACAGCCCGGTATTTACACCTATTTCTTGCTCGGCCGGCCCTCCGGCTGCGCTCTTATGACCTAATCCCTGTTCGCCGTGCTCGCGTCGCCTCCAGAGACCGGCCTGTCCTTCGAATTCTCCGTGGGAAACCGTGATTTTCATGCGGCAAGGACACCGCGCAAAAATAATTCCGAATTTCGCAGCGAAATTCGATTTAGAATCGCGCGCCTCGATTCATTTGGACTGCGGATTTTCCTGCGAAATACAAATTGCGAGAAGTTGATGGAACGTTCTTTCTTGTTTAAATCGTTTCAGCAGATCGTAAATAATGGGGCGAGAGTTTTGAAGTCTTTTAATCTTTCTACTAATTCGATGATAATAGTAATTAATAATATTATTACAATATTATAATTATATTATATATATATATATATATATATATATATATATATATATATATATATATTATTATATATAATATAATTATTATTATATTATATATATATATTATATTATATATATATTTCCCCTTCCGGGGAAATAGCAGAAATTCAGAATTCAGCAGAATTTCAGAATAGCAGAATTCAGCAGAATTTCAAAATAGCAGAATAGCAGTATTCAGCAGAATTCAACTGAATAGCAGAATTCAGCAGAATTCAACAGAACAGCAGAATTTCAGAATAACAGAATTCAGCTGAATTTCAGAATAGCAGAATTCAGTAGAACTCAGCAGAATAGCAGAATATATATATATATATATATATATATATATATATATATATATATAATATATAATATATATTACATATTATATTATAATTATATTATAATATTGTAATTAATATTTACTCAAAAATTTACCGAACAAAAAGACGATTATTCTAAAAGATACTTATATTTAGCGGATTATATTCGGCGAGATTATTTTTTTTTTGGTTTTAACTCGTGAGAAATTGTTTTAAAAACAGAACAGGCGATCATTGTATTCGTAGTTAATTATTTAACGCTTTGACTGGCACGTCGGTAACTACAAAAATATTTTAATTAATAATAATTTAAAATATTTAATTATTTACAAAAGTATTTTATTACATTGAGTTAAAATAGCGAGGTAAAAAGTTATACGACACCGAGTGTTTTCTTTAAATATTATTACTTCTCGCGATCCTTAGTGAAAGTAGGAAGTTATAAGACTTTTTAAGACTTTCAGACTTTAAATTATAAGTCTAATTTAAGTCTTTTTAAGATCTTCAGACTTTAAATTATAAGTCTGATTTAAGACTTTTCGCAGTGCATCGCTTGATTCAAACTTTGTTTTATATAAAAATTATCTTAAAACGTGATGTAACAAATTTTGAGTGGTGCCTCCGAGTCACCACTCGAGTGCAAAGGGTTAACAATATACAGAATCAGAATATACAGTATCAGACTCTGTACAGTACATACGAGACTCTGCCGTCCAGGGAAATAGCAGAAATTCAGAATTCAGCAGAATTTCAGAATAGCAGAATTCAGCAGAATTTCAGAATAGCAGAATTCAGCAAAATTCAACTGAATAGCAGAATTCAGTAGAATTCAGCAGAATTCAACAGAATAGCAGAATTCAGTAGAATTCAGCAGAATAGCAGAATTTAGCAGAATTTCAGAATAGCCGAATTCAGCAGAATTCAGCAGAATTAAACTGAATATCAGAATTCAGCAGAATTTAGCAAAATAGCAGAATTCAACAGAATTTCAGAATTCAGCAGAATTTCAGAATTCAGCAGAATTTCAGAATTCAGCAGAATTTCAGAATAGCAGAATTCAGCAAAATTCAACTGAATAGCAGAATTCAGTAGAATTCAGCAGAATTCAACAGAATAGCAGAATTCAGTAGAATTCAGCAGAATAGCAGAATTGAGCAGAATTTCAGAATGACGGAATTCAGCAGAATTCAGCAGAATTTCGGAACAGCAGAATTCAGCCTTGCCTAAAAGTCTTAGACGAGCGAAACAAAACAAAAATCACGAGAATTCCCGCAGAGATCTACTAGAAGCCGAACAAGTTGTTGAAACGGACACGAACGTACGAAGGGGGGGCTCGTGAAGATTTAATTCCCTTAACGAACTCAATCGTGGCCTGGATCGCGGCGCGGCCGACTGTCCGTTTCCGTGACAGTGGCCGAAAGAAAATAAGATTCCTCGAACCTCGAGTCTCGAACCGTCTGGTCGTGTCGCGTCGCGTCGCGTCGTTCGGGCCCGTGTTTCTTTAGGATATCCCCGGCGATGCTGACGTGTCTTTTGTCCGCTGCTGCTTTCTTTCGCGGGGAAATTATTTGTTGGCCCGGGTCGATGCCGGGTAACAGCGGACTTAAATCGAGGGGGGCCCGGGGCCCGGGGCCCCGAGACGAAGAAAACGATATACCCCCGGTGGTACACGATTGCCTTTACAAAGACTGGCAGCCAGCGAGGCGGTCGGGGCCGGTGCCATCACAGCCGGACAGCCATTTCGTTTCCGACGGCCCGGATCAGCCTGTTTTTCTAACGTAATTGAATTTCGCCTTGCGAGCCGCCGTTCCCCTTGTAATTGACCCCCGCCCCTCTCTCTCTCTCTCTCTCTCCCTCTCTCTGTCTCTCTCTATGGCCGTTCCGCGATGTACCCGGTGGTTACGTGAAGGAATCGGCCGCGGAGAAAAACTTGCTTCGCCGAACTTTCCTCCAAAACTTTACTTTCGAACGTCGCGGCGCGCCGCGACGCGGTCGGCTCGAGGCGGCTGCGATCCTCTTCGGCTCCGGCTTCGGCTCCGCTCCGCTCCGCGCCGCGCCGCGATCACGCAAGAAACCTTCTTTAAGGGGCTGCTAGCTGGGAGGTCTAAATTCATTTCGCGGGAAAAAACAGAGGGGACAAAATTCAGCCCAAATCCCCCTACACGCGCAAGCGTGCGCGCGCGCCCGCGCGCTTCTTTCGCATTCTATCCGGGATTTTGCAGCGGCCCCGGCAAAAACCTTCCGACAGATACGCGCCGGCCTTTTTTCGAGGCCCGTCGGCCCGCGGCTGCGCGAAACGCTGGTCGAGCAGAGTGTGAAATCGTTTCTGCGGCTGCAAGAACAGTCGCAACGCGCGTGTTTTCACTTATGAGACATTGTCGCTAGAGGGGGGTCGTTTGTATTAGGTTTATTTATTTATTTATATTAGGTCGTTTTGAAATCTTTGAAAAATTGTGTGGTTTTTCTTCTTCGGTCTTTGAATTGTAGTTTCTGGTATTGGAAATGAAGTGCATGGGGTTACAGCAATGAAAACAAATTATTTTTTGGAAGCGAGAGGCTTCCGAGAAAAATTGTCATGCTACTTTTACAATTATTATAATTTTTCGTAATTTCTCGTAATTTCATAATTTTGTTGATTATACGATTTTGTGTAATGCATTTCGGCCTGGTATCCGAAATTTGGTATCAGAAAATTGATGATTTATCTCTTTATTTTCTATCCAGAATTTCATATATGTATAGAGCTTAAGCTATATTATCTATTTGAAATTTTATTTTCAATTTTATAAAGCTCGTTATAAATTATTTTAAATTGCTACTCTTTTTTTATTTCACTTATCACGTACCATGTTGGTAGACCGTTGACGAGAATTTATATTTTTATATTTTATATTCTTTATATTTTTATATTTTTATGTTTTATATTTTTATATTTTATATTTTTATACTTTATATTTTTATATTTTATATTTTTATACTTTATATTCTTACATTTTATATTTTTATATTTTTATATTTTGTATTTTTATATTTTGTATTTTCATATTTTTATGTTTTATATTTTTATACTTTATATTCTTATATTCTTATATTTTTATATTTTATATTTTTATATTTTATATTTTTATATTTTATATTTTTATACTTTATATTTTTATATTTTATATTTTTATGCTTTATATTCTTATATTTTATATTTTGTATTTTCATATTTTTATGTTTTATATTTTATATTTTTATACTTTATATTTTTATATTTTATATTTTTATGCTTTATATTCTTATATTTTATATTTTGTATTTTCATATTTTTATGTTTTATATTTTATATTTTTATACTTTATATTTTTATATTTTATATTTTTATGCTTTATATTCTTATATTTTATATTTTGTATTTTCATCTTTTTATGTTTTATATTTTTATATTTTATATTTTTATACTTTATATTCTTATATTTTTATATTTTATATTTTTATACCTTACATCTTTAATTATACATCTTTACATTTTATTTCATACATATTTTAATCGCTTCAAAGCTGATTCAACTTTCCGACCATACGACAATTTATTAAAAATCCCAAGAAAAATGAAACCAAAATAAAATCCAATTCCCTAAATTAAAAGCGTACGATTCCAAACTTTCTGCCAGAAAATCGTCGATGATTTCTCGACGATAATCTCTAATCGACGTTCTTTGTTTGTTTCAGGTAAGCACGGAATTTCCATTCGTCACCGGACGCGCGCCATCTTTTCGCAGAAAATCGTGAGTGACCGAGAGAAATCGCTCGAGTCTCTGTCTCTCGAGAAATCGCTCGACGCCGTTGTTTCTATCGGGGTACGCACCTCGTCGAGCGAGTACTCGCTCGCGTGTTCGCGGGTGACGCAATTTTCGGCCACCTCTTGGCAATTATCGCCGGTGTTGTCGTTGTCTCGTTCCAAGCGGAGATGGTATGCACGTATCCCGAACATTTGTCGCGGCCGCTTATGAAAGTCCACGGATCCCCGGAGTTATTCGAGGCGAGATTTGGGTCGATATGAAGACTAAACACGACGCGCCGGGAAGACTAAATACATCGGTGAAACTCGAGGCGGGCGCGCGCGCGCGCGCGGCCCGCCAGCCGAAAGCAGGAAGCAATCTGCGATACGGAATTCTAATGGATTTTAATCCGGCTGCTACCGAAAGTTCCACTTAACGATTCTATTATTCTCGGCCCGCGAACGAATTACGGCGAGGACGTAGAACAGGAAGATCTTGCTGAAATTCTACGAGAAAGCTCCTTTGACGATGATCGATGATGAAGATGTAGATCGATGGGCATTTCTTTTGCATTTATGGCAGTTGAAAGTTTCCAATTACACGAAATGAGAGACAATTTCTATTCGATGCTTCGTATAGGGAATCTAATCGGTGGAATTTTATTCCGACTTTGACGGACTAGTAGCCGATAAAATAGTCGAGAGAACATCATTTTCTAATTTTTTTGTATTCCGATCAATTTTCAGCTAAAAACATTTATTTCTATATTTTTTAAATTATATATTTTTATATTTTATTTTATATTTTTGCATTTTATATTTTTATATTTCATATTCTTATATTTCATATTTGATATTTGATA
This sequence comes from Megalopta genalis, assembly GCF_051020955.1. Classification (NCBI taxonomy): domain Eukaryota; kingdom Metazoa; phylum Arthropoda; class Insecta; order Hymenoptera; family Halictidae; genus Megalopta; species Megalopta genalis. The sequence continues at coordinate 6,051,999 of NC_135013.1, read as the reverse complement.
TTTTTGTATTTTATATTCTTATATTTTATATTTTTATATTTTACATTCTTATATTTTATATTTTTATATTTTATATTCTTATATTTTATATTTTTATATTTTATATTTTATATTCTTATATTTTATATTTTATATTTTATATTTTATATTCTTATATTTTATATTTTTATATTTTATATTTTTATATTTTATATTCTTATATTTTATATTTTTATATTTTTGTATTTTTATATTATTATATTTTTATATTTTATATTTCTATATTTTATATTTTTATATTTTATATTTTCTTATTTTATTTCATATACATTTTAATTATATATAATTAATTATATATAATTTTAATATATAAGATTTTAATTAATAAGTAATCTAGATATATATCTAATTAAGATATCTAATTAATAGAGATATCGGCTTTTAATATCCAAACAAAAAAAATCAACTCATTTGGATCAATCTTGAAAAAATTATTCGGTCAAGTAAGATCATCGAAGTCAAGTATATCGATCGCAAAAAAAGATCAAGAAAAAACAGTAGCGAACAGCTTCGATTGATTAAAAAGTCGAGGAACGTTGTTTTCGTGGAACAATGCGCGTTCCCCGAATTTCGTGGCGTTTTAAAGGCCGGTTCCCGGCGTCCGGGTGAAAACGCTGCTTAAAATACCGGCACTTAATTACGCGGTTTAAAGGGCCCTATCATTTTTTAACGCCCCCCATAAACCTGTCCCCGGTCCCCGTCATCTCCCCGGTTGCATAATGCTCGTCCCCGCCGCGTTTATTCTCACTTATCTTCTGGGACGTTCGTCGGGGCCCCGGGGCCCCGGTAGCCGCTGATTGCGATTTATAATGTCAACCGGCGTCGCTGGTAGCCCCATTGTCGGGCCCCATCGGTTTCGGTTTCGGATTCTGATTCTGATTCTGATTCTGATTCGGTTTCGGATTCGGTTTCGTTCCGGAGAGTCCCGTAAATTCCTGGTTTCCACCGCTTTCCAGTCCACACAATTCCCCTTCGCCCGGCGATTTATCTGATTCGGTTCTCTCTAGCTCGCTTGTCTCCTCGAAAACAGAGAAAATTCCGAACGCTAACGTACACTGGTAAATCGTTCGGAAAATTCGGAATCGTTTGTTTTTAATTTAGACAATTGGATTTTACTTTAGTTTCATTTTTTTGGGGGGGATTTTTAATCGAATCACTTTGAATCTGAAGCGTACAAGCTGCCTTTGATCATTTTTCTTGAGGAAATCCGTGAAATTATAACAAAGGAATAATATAAAGAAATAAATAAAGAAATGAAGTAACAAAGTCTCAGCACTTCTGTTCAATAATTTGAAAATAAATAAAAATTAAATTGAAAATAAATTGAATAAATAAAATAAAATATATATAAAATAAATAAATAAAATAAATTGCAAATCTTTATCTATGCTTACATGATTTCTACACAAACATTAGTATATTCGTTAACAATAATGTAAAATTACTCAGATTGATTAAATTAATCGATTAATGATAAATATGCCACTCGGGACAGTGGATTAACCTAAAACTAACCTAAAACTTCTACGCTTTTTAATCGAAGGTTCGTTAACCTCGAAAAATGCAATTAAATGCAACTACTTGAAAGCGTTTCAAAGCGTTCTTCTAATTTACAAGCCAATGAACATTTTAAACATTTCAATATAATTAATTAATCTCTTTAATTCGGAATTTCAGAAGTGAGCCAATTGCGTACTTCGTTTCTTTATACGCAATTTTAGAACTTCTTCAAGGTTATTTTCAACTGCGACGTTTTAGTTAGAAACGAGAACTTTGACCGACGATAACTCCGCGAAAAATCATCCTAGAATGATGAATCTTTCTTTAAACTATAGCTTGAAACCTCTGCTTTAAAACAATATTCATCGATTTTAAATTCGATGCACCTTCGCGACTGTAACCCTTTAAATACGACGCTATGTTCGTTGTATTGAAAATTGTCAAATTCGACGTTTCATACCGAAGTTTGTCAAAACGCACGGACTTCGTAAAATTTTTCTTGAAGATGCCGTTTGCATTAAAACGAACTTCGATCCTTCCCCTTTGACTTAAAAAAAGCGAAACGTGACTGCGATTTTTTTTCGCAAAGTTACAACACTTTAAAGTAACCCTTGCAGTCAAAGTTGAACGAACCCTAACGTCAGCCACAGTTGACCAACAATCATCCAAAATTTGTCAAGGTTATAATTTTTTTCAACAGTGCATACGGAAGTTATTGTCAATCGACAATTCTCTTCCCAAATTGTCCAGCTTTGCAATCAATACGCTCATACAATCTGAGCGTCATTTAGAGAGAATTAGGGAGAATTATTATTATTATCAGGGAGAATACTGTACTTCGTTCCTTCACATGCATTTTTAGAACTACTTCAAGGTTATTTTCAACCATGACATTCAGTAACTATAAGACAAGATGATCGACTATAATTTCAATTTTTTCGCAGTATTTATCATACATTATTATATTATATTATTATTATATTATTATATTATATTATTATTATATTATTATATTATATATTATTATATTATTATATTATTATATTATATATTATTATATTATTATATTATATATTATTATATTATTATATTATATATTATTATATTATTATATTATATATTATTATATTATTATACTATTATATTATTATATTATTATATTATTACATTATTATATTATTATATTATTATATAATATTATTATTATATAGTATATCATATTACTCCAGCACTTTTCTCCCAAAGAAAAAAAACGTTTCGCGTGCATCCACGAGCTTTCCCGGGGCGAACATCAGCCCACCGATGAAACCCGCGTCGAGAAACGAGAGCCGCGTCGAAATCGCGTCTATTACGATCAGCTACGAGGAGACGAGTGAATGATCAGCGCAAGAGTGTAGAGCACAGGTATGTTTAACCTTCAACGAACGTGCCTCGATCCACGCCCGGGTGGAAAAAGAGAGCGACACGGCGAGGTCGCGGAGGGGGAGGGGAATAAATTAAAGAACGGGTTCTCCCTCACCGCAGGACCTCATTACGTCCGACTTCATTTGTTTCCATTTTAATCGGGGGCCCCGAGACGGCGGCGGACCGGAATCCAGTACCAGAAACCAGAACCGCACCGCGGACGCTCGCCGCAGCCGCCCGCCGCCGCAGCCGCTCGCCGCGCGCCGCAGCCGCGCGCCGCGCGCCGAATACTCCGAATACTGTTCTCGGTCCGCCTAAAACCACCGTGGCCTCCGGATGTATCGCGCGCCCTCGTCTCCCCCGGGACACCCTGATTTGCGATCTGTAAACACTTGCCGTCTCGGGGCCCTCCGGTATTCTTGTTGCGCCGGGGCCCCGTCGGGCCCCCTCAGAAGAACGAAACGGGTCCGCGAGGACTAGAGAGGACATGCGCTCCTCCTTCTCCGACGTAATCGTCGTCGTCGTCGTCGTACCTTTGTTCCCGGGCGCGAATTGGCCGAGGCGACGCGGAAAGATGAAATTTCGGAGCGGTTTCGGAGCGCCGTTCCTTCCATCGGCTAATTAAATTTTCAGCGAGCGGCCGGCCAAAGCTGCCCGATCGTTTCGTTCAACGTACGTACGAGATAAAAGAGAAACGGGAGAATCTTCTCCTCGACGGCACCGCGTTCAACGCCGCCGAACCTACCGCGGTCAATAGTGACCGGTTTTTAATTTTACGATATTACGGAGTTCGGGGACTTGTTCGCGGGGAACGGTCGTATTAATTACATTCGTTCGAGCGGGTCTTGTAATGAAAACTTTGCGAAAGCTAAATGAATTCTATGCTTTTTTCGGCGCTTTCGTGAGTGGGCCGGATTTCATGCGTTTGCGAGAGAAATTAGTGTAGATCGAATGGAAAATAGCAGGGATGTTTATGCGATTCGAAGTTGTTGTTTTGTTAGCATCGAGTCGTTAACCCTTTCGTAGGCACCGGGACGGCAGGCTTAGATATTTACACCGTTGAAATGTGCTGGCATCTTGGAAAGTCGTGTCGTGCCTATGAAAGGGTTAAAATGATTGACTCATTATTCGTCAATGTCGCATTTTCGGGACATTTTTTCAGATTTCCTTTTCATTTAAAAACCGCATCTTCTAAATAAAATACTGGCGTTAAGGTAGTGGAAACGTGTCACGTGCTCCATGAAAGTACAGTAATGTCTCTTTAATTGACGCTCAGATTGTCCACAAAAATTTTGGACAATTTTGGAAGAGGAGATACGATTATTCGAGCCTTGCCGTTCGTTTTTATAGTTACGATTTGTCAACGTATATTATATATTATATATTATATATATGTATATTATATTAATATATTATATTAATATAGTATATTAATTTAATATTATTTATATTATTTATATTATAAATAAATAATATTAATATTTTATTATTTAATATTATTATTATATATGCACATATATATGTACATATATTATATATTATATATTGTATATACATTATAAGAACGAGCTGTGAGGCTCAAATAATCGTATCTTCTCTTCCCAAATTGTCCATTTTTGTGCGCAATCTGAGAGCGACAGTTAGGGAGACATTACTGTATTAATCCTTTGCACTCGAGTGGTGACTCCGAGGCGCCGGTAAAATTGTTATATCACGTTCTAAGATCATTTTTACAATATCGGAATTTAGATTTTGAATATTATTAAAAGTATAATTGTTGCATGAATCACGAGATGCAATTTCCTATGCATAAAATGCACTTTGCCGTACAAAATGGAAATACGATAAGTCAGAATTATTATAATTATTTTAGATTCAGAGGTAAAATGGCTTCGAGTGCAGAAGGTTAAGAATTTCCACTGTTTTTTTTCGAATCGTTGTAAACTGATAACCACAATTTAATTTTTTTTCTTCGTATTTTTGAATCGCGGCGGGTAATGGGTTAAGGAAATGAATGAATGTGTGCGTAGTTTCTGCATCTTGCAACGAACGAAGACGATTCTTATTTTGCATGAAAATCCGCAGTCTACTTGGTAAGTCAATGTAACACAATCGTTCGCCATTAGTGGTCGGTGGGTTTAGTGTTAATGTTGACTGTACGGCTGGTCGAGTGGCTGTAAAGTACGATTTTTGAGGAACGTAAATGGCTGTCGAAGTGTTTGGAAATTGTTGAGTTCGTAATTATTAGACACGGGATATCGTTGAACGACCTTCGATGATCTACCTTCGATCGAACAAATGCAGCTTCCGATTCGTAGTCCGCCGATATTTGCGGACGCAATGATTACTGTCTCGTGTTCGCTGGAATCGTTGATTCGAGAAGCGGGAAATTAATGTTAAATTTAATTAATGCTGCTTGTATGTTTAACAAGAAGAAAGCAAACTGTACTGTCTCGACTAAGAATTGGGCGTACTAAAATAACTTTCTAAAGCAGATAAACCACTTTGTAACAACTGTAACAATGTACAACAATATCAGAAAAAAAGTAAAAATGCCCAACACCATCAAAGAATGTCTGGACAACTACGAGCAAACAACAGAAGTTATGTCATACTTAGAAGAAACAAAATGGTTCAGCAAAATTGTACAAGGTGTCAAAAAATTATTGTCCAAGCGAGAAATGGAAGGTTCCTGAGGCCATTTGAAGCAACTTTTTCCTTAGCGAAAATGTAATCCGCGGCTTCGTTTACGAGTTATCAACGAAAAACAGTGGCCAATGAGAGAGCGAGTGCGGCCGGCGCTCCGCCCTTACGGTCACTGCCGCGTCGCGCCGGCCGTATGACGCAGCGACAGTGGTCGCGAGGGCGGCCGTCAGCCGCACTCGTTTTCTTATTGGTCAGAGTTTTTCGTTAATAACTCGCAAACGAAGCCGCGGATCGCATTTTCGCTGAGGAAAAAGTTGCTTCAAATGACCTCAGGAATCTCCCATTTCTCGCTTGGACAATAATTTTGAGACACAATGTATACTAATTTAAAAAGCCTAGATGAAGAAAATAACGTAAAAATGTAATGCAAAACTGTTGTATATATTACCCTACATGCGACCCAACAAATGTTATTCCACTAGTGGCCTATTAATTACTATTAAGCGGATGCGACATTAAATAAATTAAATTTAAAAAAAAGAGAGAGAATCCTGCTTGTTCGAAGATGAAAGCATTCGCGGCGGTTCCGAGTGCGGAGAGGTTGCGCTCCGAGACCTCGGGGACCGCGTTTTACGAACGCGATCGCCGAAATGACCCGCAACAGTGTCCGTAAACTTTTCACCGGTGGCGCTGGACAGAGGCGCGGCGGCCGAAAGAGGGAGCGAGACGGGAAGAGGGTGAAACGAGAGGATAACGAGTCACGGTGAAGCGGGAGAAGAAAGAAAGAGGAGGCGGAGGGAAGACAATGGGCAGAGGCAAAGGTAGAAGCCGCCTTTATTACAGAGCACGGGCTCGATGGACAGTCAAACGGACACCTTTCGCCTCTCTTTTATCGGCCCGTTTCGTTTTATTACCGTGGCGAAACCGCGGGCCCGAATTCGAGCGGAGTTTCGCGGATTCTCGGACCCGTAAATCCCGGCGGAGCTTAATTGGACCGCGACCCGTGGGACTGGGTTGCTGTACGCAACCTTCTTGCCGCAATTCGGCTGTCTGCTCTCTGATTTCTGCGGGACAGCCGAAGCTTCCGACAATTTTGACCAATTTTTCTTGAATATATGAATAGATCTTTGTTATCGGTTGATGCTAATCTTGAAAAAAGGCTTGTGCAATTTATGCACTTGCTACAAAATGAATGAATATAAATAATAATTATAATTTATAATTTATGATATTATATTATACTATATTATAATATAATATTAATATTATATAATATATAATAATATAATATTAATATATATAATATATATAATATAATAATATAATATATATATTATTATTATTATTTACAATAAATTATATTATATATTAATTATTATAAATAATAATTTATTCATTTATTAACTTATTCAATTCATTCATTTTGTAACAAATGCATATATCTATATTATAATAATTGATAATGAATAAATTATTATTTCGACGAATTTAGATTCTTCGTGCGTTTAAAATGCGTTCGCATATTTAAAATTTAACAACTGACATTTTTTTTTAAATTAATTTTAACAGTGTCGGTGTTCTCTTGCAAATTTTGACAAAATTTTAAAAAGAGATTTGGAGTCGTAGACAGCTTTTCGGTGAAACGGCTTGGGGAAAATGGCTGCCGTTGCTTCCTGCTTCGAGATACTTAGCTGAAATCTTCAGACAATACTACAAAAAGAATGTACAATAAAATATACATACTGATTTTTCGATGACACATAATTATATGCTGTTCGAAAAAAATAATAGCGTAGAAAAATTCGGATAAAAATTGGCGAACTTTAATCGACGATAACTCCGGGAAAAATCATCGTAGGACGACGATTCTTTCTTTAAATTAAAGCTTTAAATCTCTACTTTAAGACAGTATTCGTCGATCTTAAGTTCGATCCACTCGCATCACGGACTTCGTAAAATTTTTCTTGAAGACGCCATTCGCGTCGAAACAAACTTCGATTCTTCCCCTTTAATTTAAAAAAAGAGAAACTCGACTGCGATTTTTTTCCGCGAAGTTACAACACTCCGAAGTAACCCTTGCATTCAAAGTTCAATAAAAGAAGCTTCTCGTCAGTCACGGTTGAAATCATGGTCATCCAAAACTTGCCTGTGCTACAATGTTTATCAGCAACTTATACGAAAGATGAACAGTCAAATTTTCGTCGACGCGACTCGCTTTCGTCAGATTTGAAACGAGAATCTCGGAATAGCGCAGGGAATAATCGCGGGAGGCGAAGCATAGAATGATGGGAACCGTCCGAGGAAGTTAATTATCGTGCGACTGTGAAAGCGATCTCCGGCCATGAAACGAAATAATTGATGGGCCAATAGGTCCCGGGGCCGGTATCTCCGCTGCCGGGCTCAATCATCGGACCCCGCAAAAATTTGTCGCGGTGGGAATTCACGGATACGAAAGAGAGAAGATTGGCCGATAAGAGCGCGCGGAGGGTACCGAGGGGGCCCCGGGTCCCCGGGCCCGCGTGCCCTCTCCCCGATCGATCAACAAGATAAATTCGGTCCCGTTTTTCTTTCCCAGCTCGTACGTCTTGGCCGTGTCCCGAGCTCGGGGCCCGTCGTCCGGCCGCACGGAGGATGCCTTACTCACGGGCCCGCTGAATCACCGCGCCGATTGACCTTGCTTACCCTTAATCACCGATTAATTCCGCGCGACGAAAGTGCACCTCCGGCCGGAGATCGATCGACGGGACGGAACGATCGATTGCGAGAGACGCTCGTGTGTACCTGGAAATCGGCACGGGAGAGCCTGCGTCTACGTGCCGCGAATTAATCGCGGCGTGTGGACACCGCTCGCCGAGAGAGAGAGAGAGAGAGAGAGAGAGAGAGAGAAGAGAAAGAGAGCGCGAGAGAGAGAGCGCGAGAGATAGAGAGAGCAAGAAAGAGAGCGCGAGAGATAGAGAGAGCAAGAAAGAGTGCGCGAGAGACAGAGCGCGCGAGAGAAGAGAGCGCGAGAGAGTGCACGCGAGAGACAGCGCGAGAGACAGAGCGCGCGAAAGAGAAGAGAGCGCGCGAGAGAAGAGAGAGCGCGAGAGACAGAGCACGAGAGCGAGAGAGAGCGAGAAACAGAGCGCGAGAGAAGAGAGCGCGAGAGACAGCGCGCGAGAGAGAGAGCGCAAGAGCGAAAGAGAGCGCGAGAGAGCAGCGTTGACAATCGACGTTTAACCAGAAGCCCGATGATGTGTGTCAATAATGCTCTCAGTCGACGTTCGAGGAATTCCTCGCTTTGTTTTCTCCTCGATAACGATCGAGTACTCGGACGGATCGGATTACGGATTCAAGTTTTTTCTCCGCTGCGAACCTTTAGCCCTTTAGCTGTCTCGCGTACAGAGCTCGTACACTCGTCGAACTCGTCGACTGGAGAAATCGCAGTCTCATGCGTAGCGCGACGGCTACGGGCACGCGATTTTCTTACCGTTTCGATCGCGGAGCCTCCTGAAACGGATCCCGAAATTTCAGGCGAGTCGAGGATATAACTTTATGGGTACACTTTCTTCTTCGTTTTGGTTTGCTTTTATTTCGACGCTGTTTCGAGCTACCATGGAGATTATTCTGAGAATTTATTTACAGTTGTGCTTAGAATATAGGATGCGAAGATTGTGCGGCGATTTTTTGGGGAGTTTTTTTGGGAGCAGCATACTTCACGCGCAAAATATTTAAATAGGTAGGAAGAATATGTAAATACAAAAGTATCTGAACACCTTTTAAAACGCAATAACTTCTTTTAAAACTGGACCAAGCGACTTGAATGTTTTTAGATGATGGCGGGACTAGTTTATTAGACGGTGAGAAAAATGCTTCTTTTAATTTTTGCTTGGAGTGACGTAAAATAATGTAAAAACTCTCGTTATCTATTAAATTTTCAGCACTTTTGTAAGTCACCGAGATCTACGAAAGGCATTTTTATTAAATTGTTGTTACAGGCTCGGATAAGAAAGTTAAAAAACGAGATTTTCTTATCTTTCTTTGTCATCCCAAGTAATATTGGGTTGGCAACTAAGTAATTGCCGATTTCAGTTATAGATGTCTCTCACTCCCATTTTTATGATATCCGTAAATGTTGTATTATAAAATTATTATTATTATTATTAAGTTATTTTTTATTATCCGTGAATGTTAGCAACTGGACAAATTGAATGCAGCGGTCAAGGAAAAGCGACCAGAATTGGTCAATCGTAAAGGTGTCATTTTCCAGCAGGACAATGCTAGGCCGCACACGTCTTTGTCCGCTCGGTAAAAATTGATGGATATTGGTTGGGAATTGATGTTACACCCACCATATAGCTCTGATCTCGCGCCATCGGATTCCACTTATTTCGATCCCTGGACAACTCCCTTCGTGGTAAAACTTTTAACGATGATGACGCTGTAAAATCTCACTTAACTCAGTTTTTGGCCGAAAAGGATCAGACTTTCTACGTGCGTGGAATTTTCAAGTTGTCAGAGAGATGGCAAAAGGTCATCGAACAAAATGGAAAATACATTACAGATTAAACTTCGTTCCAAGTAAAAAAAATTTTTTATTTCATTGAACAAATCGGCAATTACTTAGTTTGCCAACCCAATAGCAAAATTAAGAAAAGACATTTTAGTTGTCGTCTAGTAGTCTAGTCCCTCTATCATCTAAAAAAAAAAATCAGGTAATTTAGTCGCGTTTTAAAAAAGTTCTTACGTTTTAGAAGGTACGTGTGGCTTTTATTTGTGCGCTACTGTATGTTAGCACACATTCCATGGACCACAGATCGAGCTTTACTTGCGTTTAACAGCGGGAAATCGGTGAATTTTGCAAAAATCCGATTTAAAAAAAAAGGAAATTAAAAATTGCAGAACCAATAATGAGATTTTGGTAACAAGTATGTAACGAGGATTTTTAGGATTTCACAGAGGGATTCTCTCAAAAGTATATTACGCGGAATTAAAGAAAATGAAATCTTTTTTAAAAAGGTATTTCTTAACACTTCTCTCACCACACAGTGTGTTAATTTTTTAGCTCGATTCGACCGATTTCGAGCATTTTGCAACGCGGTTGTTTGACACTGTTTGAAGTTGCCTTCCAACAAGTGCCACTAAAGTTTTCCACGATAACATCGATAGACCGAAACCGATGGTGTTTCCCATGACAATTATCCCACGACAAATATATATTATATTCATCATATTTTCTTAAAGTAAAGATTGACACTGAATAAACATAAATTATCTCGCTATTATTCTCGCATAATAGTATAATATCGACAACAAAAAGTACTCGTCATCGCAGTTGCGAGAGAAATCGAAACGCAGTATAGATTAACTAACAATAAATACAATAAATTCTCCCTAATTTTCCTTCAGTTTCTGAACAAAAATGGACAATTTGAAGATTTGGAAGTGAAGGATTATTCGAGCCTCGCGGCTCATTTCTACAGTTACTGATTCTCAACAATTATAAAAACTCCTCCCCCCTAATTATACATTTCTGATTACAAACTGAACAAAAATTAGGAAATAATGTAATAATATAATAATAATATAGTAATATAAAATAATAATAATATAATAATATAAAATAATAATAATATAATAATAAAAAATAATAATAATATAGTAATAATATAATATATATAATAATAATATAATAATAATAATATAATAATATAGAAATATTGTTACAATAATATAATAGAAAATTATATATTATAACATTATAATAGAAAATTATATTATAATATTATAATATATAGAAAATTGTATTATAATGTTACAATAATATAGTAGGGAGAATTCACTGTAGATGTAAATATACAATAAACACAAAGTTTCCTTTTCTTCTAAAAAAGCGATTGCGATCGAAAAAAGTTCTGATTCTCGCAATCGCAAAGAAAATGGTGCAGTAAGAGATAAAAGGCGCTGAATCCGAGAGTGTTTCCTCGAGGCATCTTGAACCGCGCTAAAAATTGTAACTCGAAAACACACCCTTTCGCAGGGTTTCACTGAACGATCCCATCTCGAGCCGGTCAAAGCACACGGTGCCCGGCGTTTCTCGGTATCTCGGGGCTATCTGCGGCCGTTGAAAAATGGGCCCCGGAGAGGAGTCCCGAAGAGATTCCGGGCTACTCGAGCCGGTATTGATTTCCCCCGGTAATGATTTATTCGCAAATTAAGGTGGGGCGAGTGGAGAACTGGCGGCGGCAACGAGGGAAGGCTACCGATCCGCGGCGCGGCGGCGTCGCGGCGCGGCGCCGTTATCGAGCGGAAAGGGGGCAGGAAGGCCCCTCCTGGTGGAAGGTGCCGCGAGATTTATCGGGGACCGGTCACGTGGCCAGCGGACCGTGGACCATGAAGCCGATCGCGGACCATGGGGCTGACCGTAAACACGTGTTCGCCCGTTGCGTATCCGACACCCATAAAACTGGAGCACTTGATTTTAGTGCCTGTCCCGCGGGCCACGGGCCCTGGGGCCCCGATAAAATAGCGCGGGCCCACAAAATCCCTCCGCGACGTTCCCTCTTCGTCTCACGCCCTCTCTCCCGCACTTTCACGCGCGCTCTCTCTCTCTCTTTTTCGCTTTCTTTCTCTTTTTCTCTCGGTCTCTCACTTCGAGCTTTTATTATATCGATATCTCGTCGGCGCTCCCCGGCCTCTGGCAGGCCGAACGCCGGCAATAAAACTCGCGATATTTACGAGCCGCGATCCCCGAAAACTGCCTCGCGATCCTCCGCGCGATTTATTGGCTGTCGTTCGGTGTCAAAGGGCTGCCGGGATGGTATTCCGGGAATGGCCGCCATCGCGACACCGGCATTTGCCGAAACGCTCCCGGAGCTCTACGGTTCCCTTTTTATTTCACGTCCGCATCTCCGCGAGGCAGTGCGACTTTTTCTTTTTGCCCGGAGATAGCATTGGCCGGCGATCGTCGCCGGATCTTGAAACAGCGCTGCGAAACTCGAAATAATTGTGGCATAGAACGATTTTGTGAAGAACATTGGGCAAATTTCGCTGAAGACAACTTCGCGAGGAATCGTCGCAGAATGATGATAATCCTTTCAAATTAAAGCTTGAAATCTCTACTTTCAGACAGTGTTTCTAGATTTTATGTTCGACGCGTCCTCACCTCAGCAACACCTTAAATGCGAGACCATGCTTATTACACTGAAAATTGACTGGTTTGACAAAATGTGCTGTAACTTCGCGAGAAAAAATCGCAGCTACGTTTTACTTTTTTTAGATTAAAGAGGAAGGTTCGAACTTCATTCGGCCGCAAATAGCATCTCTGGAGATAATTTTGCGAAGTCCGTGCATTTCGTCGAACTTCAATATGATACTTCGAACTTGGTAATTTTCAATGTAACCAACATGGTCTCGCGATTAAAGGATTACACTGGTGTGTGTGCATCGTACTTGAAATCCAGGAAGACTATCTTAAACTAGAGGTTCGAAGCTTCAAACTAAAAAAAGAGTGATCATCCTACGATGATTTTTCGCGGAGTTATCGTCGATCGATGTCGGCCAAGTTCTCCTCAAAATTGTCTGCCGTGTGCTGTAATTTGTTTTTCGGCAGCGTATTTCCGAACATATTTCCCAACATTTTGGTAATTCAATGGATTTTCAAGACGGTTTTATTGCGATAGATTCGGGGGGACTCGTCCCTGATCGCGACGAAATGCAATTCAATATGAAACTTCGAATTTGGCAATTTTAAATATAACGAACATGGCCTCGCATTTAAAGGATTACACTGGTGTGTGTGCAACGAACTTGAAATCCAGGAAGACTATCTTAAACTAGAGGTTCTAAGCTTCAAATTAAAAAAAGAGTGATCATCCTACGATGATTTTTCTCCGAGTTATCGTCGATCAACGTCGACCAAGTTCTCCTCAAAGTTGTCTGCCGTGTGCTGTAATTTGTTTTTCGGCAGCGTATTTCCGAACATATTTCCCAACATTTTGGTAATTCAATGAATTTTCAAGACGGTTTTATTGCGATAGATTCGAGGGGACTCGTCCCGGATCGCGACGAAATGCAATTCAATGCGAAACTTCGAACTTGGCAATTTTCAATGTAACCAACATGGTCTCGCGATTAAAGGATTATACTGGTATGTGTGCATTGTACTTGGAATCCAGGGGGACTATCTTAAACTAGAGGTTCTAAGCTTCAAATTAAAAAAAGAGTGATCATCCTACGATGATTTTTCTCCGAGTTATCGTCGATCAACGTCGACCAAGTTCTCCTCAAAGTTGTCTGCCGTGTGCTGTAATTTGTTCTTCGGCAGCGTATTTTCGAACATATTTCTTAAAATTTTGGTAACTTAATAGTTTTTCACACAAGACGGTTTTATTGCGATAGATTCGAGGGGACTCGTCCCGGATCGCAACGGATCGCAATCCGAGCCGGTTTCGCGATCGAATTCCGCATGCTTCGCAACCGGCAACCGGCAACAACGTTCCGGAAAGATGGAGATCCGCGATGTTTACGAGCGTGTCTCATTAACCGATGATTAAGGCGAGAAAAATCCGTGGAATCGGCATCAGGCATTCGGTCAGCAGGCAGCCCAAGGTGATTACGGTGCTGGCAAGACACAATCGTGCCGAAATATTCGCAGAACGCGCGCCGGCCGTTGCATAAGCGGCGAGGTCGGTCGCATTAAGGAAACCCGCGCGATCCCTCGAATCTCACGGTGGTATTCCGGTTGGGAAATTCGCTGGAAAAACGAAAAGGCTCGTGCCCGATGACAAAACGTTCTTGGAAGCGGCTTGGAAGCGAGAACACCTGCGCGGCGGCCGCGCCGAGCCGCGCCGAGCGGGCCCGAGCGGAATCGAACGGGGTCCGTTCGTCCCGGATCGACGGATCGAATCCGAGGTCCCCGTCTACGGGGGACCTTTTTCCTCTTTTCTGCCGATCACGGTGGAAACAATGCCCGATGGGACCGTAACAAGGCCGGCTTATGACGTGACGAAGTTTGATAAGTCGATTAAACCGGCGGAAAAACTGGTCGCGCGGTGGCTTCGCGAATAGAACGTGCCTAGAATCGGCGGAGCCCGACTCCCAGCGGGAAGTTTGGCTATTTCAGGGAACGAAAAAACATCGGGCGAAACGCGCGGGAACGGGAAAATGGCCGGCCGGCCGCCGCGACTGGTTCTCTCTCTCTCTCTCTCTCTCTCTCTCTCTCTTTCTCTCTCTCGCCGCTCTTTTGCTATCGTCCTCGTCCCGTATCGTTTCGAAGAACCAAACGATCTCGATATCTCCGGATGCATCCGTACGACCGATTAACACGTTCCCTTGTCCCGTACATGGTCCTGGAAATGCTCGTCTCAGAATCCGAGAAATGCCGCCCCTAATTGGGGACAACGAACTCCCGCGGACATTAGATCGTCGGGGCTAGACGATGGTTCTTTAAATCCGAAGGCGCGTCAAAATCGATTTAGTACCGTTGCCTTTGTCACGAGACCGATTCGTTGTGATAATTTCTAAGAATAATTTATTTCAGTATAGATGTTATTCTGTCCTTTGAAATTGGAATGAAATTCTGATCTCCTGTCATCGATATTTTAGCGTTCGAGTAAATTTAGGCGCACAATGAGAGCATCGATAATTTTCATTCCATTCGAAGGAATTATTGCGATTGAAAAATTTCTAATCAAAGTAACTAAAGTTTAGGAGTTTAATCTAATATGTCAATTTTCGGACACGCCGCATGAGTTTTGAAAATATAATTCTCTCAGACTTTTTATTTTATTAGAGTTGCATTTAAAAGTGCATCGATAGGATTTAACGTGACAGAAAAGTGTTATCGTGCTCATCAGATTCAATTGGTTGTAAATTATTTTTGTTATTATCATTATCGTTATTATTATCATCATTATAATAATTATTATAATTATTGTCATTATTATAATAATTATTATCATTATTATTATATTATTATCATTACTGTCATTATTATCATCATTATTATCATTATTCCCATTAGTATTATATTATTATCATTATTATATATATATATATATATATATATAATAATAATGTTGATGATGATGATAATAATAATAATAATAACAATAATGGGAATAATGATAATAATATAACAATAATGAGAATAATGATAGTAATATAATATATATATATATATATATATATATATATATATATATATATATATATATATTATATCATTATTCTCATTATTGTTATATTATTATCATTATTCCCATTATTGTTATTATTATTATTATTATCATCATCATCAACATTATTATTATTATTATTATTATTACTATCGTCATCATCATCAGTATTACTATCATTATCATTATTATTCATTTACTTATTTACTGACTACTAGACCCTATTAAGTCACAAAAATGAAACACACTCAATTTTTGAACAAAATGAACCGTAAGCAAAGAACAAGATTTTTCGACAGTCACAATGGAAGATACAAACGCAATTGACAAAATCAACTCATAACAATCGACGCGACGTTGCGAAATCTCCGCGAAGGAATTTTCGTCGTCGCGAGCGAATTCAGAGATCTATGTGTTCTACGAGTTCGCGATTTCCAAGGACGTATCAATAAGGCAAGGAATATGGAAAAAATTTTCTGGCGCCCGCAGCAGCGGCTCCGCCCCGTCGACGGGTCGGTCGACCTCGGCCGCGTCGCAGAACCTTCGATTCGCGAAGCCCGCGGGACGCGCTAATTGATGTAAATTTCGCGATCGAAGCTGTCCCTTTTTCCACGATGATTATGCAACCGCGGCGCGGCGAGCCGCGCGCTCGGCAAACAGAGGAAACGAGAGAAGACGGCTTTATACCTCGTCGGTGGAATTAGGTTTAATAACTTGCGAGTCGAGTTTCGTCCGGTCGGTCGTCGTCTATTAATAAACTCGTAAAATCATTATGCTTTCTCCCGGCGCGAATGCTCCTCTGCGAAACGAATCGGTGCTTTTAATGGTCGCAGCATTTTTATCCGACGCGTTACGCAAGATCGGAGAGGAAGGATGACACGCGCGTTTCGAGGCTAATTAACAAATTCGGCGTTTCTGTGATCGTTTCGATAGATTGAAATCGATATTCGCGAGTTTTTTGGTTTGTTTTTTTTGTCGCTATTTTAAATTTCAGATATACAACTTCGTCAGAAATGCATAAAATATATGCTGTTTAGTTATTGTGTCAAGATTAGAAAAATTTGGAATTTTTGTGTGCGAAATAGATACGGCTTCGTTAAATAATTTTTACGGATTTTGATGCACTTAGTATGCAATTAAATCATGTCTCACAGGACTCTCTTTTTATCTCTCACATTTCTTGAGTTATGGCAAATAGAATATGTTGGATTTTCAATTCATTTATTGTGAATGGATAGGACGCTCGGTTTAATTGAATCGAATTGATAACAAAAACTGTATTTTTAACAAATTTGTTTAGAAACTGTTGAAACGCTGCATTTCGTTTTCGTTGTACTATCCCAACAAAAAGGCAAATATATGTACTAGTAGTATAGAATGGAAAAGTAAGGCTTAAATATATAATTAATATAATATATATAATATAATATAATAATATTAATAATCATATAATTAATGTAACTACTAGTATACTAGTAGTTCTATAATACTAATGTACTAGTAGTATAGAATGAAAAAGTAAGGCTTAAATATATAATTATATTATTAATAGTATAATTAATATAATATATATAATATATTATAATAATATTAATAATAATATAATTAATATAACTATTAGTATATTAGTCGTTCTATACTACTAATGTACTAGTAGTATAGAATCAAAAAGTAAGGTTTAAATATAGAATTATATTATTAATAGTACAATTAATTTAATATATATAATATAATATAATGATATTAATAATAATATAATTAATATAACTATTAGTATATTAGTCGTTCTATACTACTAATGTACTAGTAGTGTAGAATGAGAAAGTAAGACTTAAATATATAATTATATTATTAATAGTATAATTAATTTATAATATAATATAATAATATTAATAATAATATAATTATAATATAACTACTAGTATACTAGTCGTTTTATAATACTAATGTGCTAGTAGTATAGAATGAAAAAGTAAGGCTTAAATATATAATTATGTTATTAATAGTATAATTATAATATATATAATATAATATAATAATATTAATAATAATATAATTAATATAACTACTAGTATACTAGTAGTTTTATACTATTAATGTACTACTAGAGTATAGATTGAAAGAATAAGGCTTAAATATATAATACTATAATTAATAATATGATTAATAATATAATTAATATAACTATTAGTATATTAGTCGTTCTATACTACTAATGTGCTGGTAGTATAGAATGAAAAAGTAAGATTTAAATATATAATTATATTATTAATAGTATAATTAATATATAATATAATATAATAATATTAATAATAATATAATTATAATATAACTACTAGTATATTAGTAATTTTATACTATTAATGTACTAGTAGAGAGAGTATAGCATGAGAAAGTAAGGCTTAAATATATAATTATATTACTAATAATATAATTAATATAATATAATAATATTAATAATAATATAATTAATACAACATATATAATATAATATAACAATATCAATAATAACATAATATAATAATACAATAAATATTACACCATACAAAAATTTTTTCACCCCTTTCTTTCCATTGTTTCTATAAAAACCGACCATCGCGCGACGTTCGAAGGTGTCCGCGATTTCCCGATCGATGCGAATAGATCGGAATAAAAAATGCAGCCGAAGGTGGCAGAAATATGAAACGCGTATAATAATGATAAAGACGGCGGGTGGTGGCAAGGGGGGGGCGGCGGAGAGGACCCGCATCGTCCGTGAACGGGATCGTTTCCGATCGGCAGAGAAGTGTTTGGCGCACCACGTCATCAACTAGTTTTACACGAGCCTGCCTGCGCTCCGCCGATTTTTTTCCACGGCGCCTTTCCTCCTCCGCGGATCCCGATCCCTCGCCCACGGCCTCTAATCGCCGGCTCCGGCGACTGTCCGATCCTATCCGATCCGGTGGACTACGTCATACAGGTGAATGCGTCGGCGTGCACAACGGGCTCTCGCCAGTCAACAACGTGGCCGCGGTTTGCCGCCTTATAAACAGGTATCGCGCGCCGCGTTTCGCCGTTTCGCGAGAGCCACCGCCGCGAAATATAATAATAATAATAATGGGCCGCGTCTAACGGGTGAGCCGGCAATCGGCAATCGACGTACGGCGATCGACGCGAATCGCTTCTCGCGCGAGAAGCCGAACCGATCGCTTCGCGCGGGTCGTCGAACCCGTCGAACCTCGTCGATCGCTCGTTGACCTCGTCAATTGGGCTGACGAATCGAGTTGACGTGGGAAACGTCGCTACCGTTTCGACGCGATCGAGTGTCGCTCGAGCGCCGTTTTTTTTATAGTTACCGTAACAAGGGGACGTAGTATTTGTTGACGAAGCTATTGGCGAATCTTCGTTGCGGCGTAATTTATTAATTAATTAATTAACGCTTCCACGACCGCGCTAGAAACGTGAAAAATGTTCATAAAATTAAAATATTTCATTCGATCAAAGAAAAATTACGATGCAAACTTATATGGCATAAATTATTGGGTTGAAAACTAAGTAATTGGAAGGCAACTTCAAACAGTGTCAAACAACCGCGTTGGAAAATGCTCGAAATCGGTCGAATCGAGCTAAAACATTAACACACTGTGTGGTGAGAGAAGTGTTAAGAAATACCTTTTTAAAAAAGATTTCATTTTCTTTCATTCCGTAATATACTTTTGAGAGAATCCCTCTGTGAAATCCTAAAAATCCTCGTTACATATTTGTTACCAAAATCTCATTATTGGTTCTGCAATTTTTAATTTCTCTTTCTTTTTTTAACCCGAGAAAGATAACCTACGTCGCAGAGGCGCCTGCGAAATAAACAACTGACTGCACCGTGGATGACGCAAAGACTGGAAGCACCCACTTTGCCAAGGCATGTGCGAAGCAACATTGAAAATATTCTTCCAAAATCTGCTGTACAGGCTTCCACAGATGATGAAGAAGAACCCTCAGCCAAAAAAAGGCGTTATTGCAGTCTTTGCACGTCTAAAAAGAAAAGAATGTCAAAGATGACCTGTGCCAAATGCAAAAAGACAGTTTGTGGTGAACACAAGAAAGACGTTTGTCATGACTGTCTCTAAAGAAATTTTTTATAATATTATAGTTTTTTTTACACTGATTATATTATAGTCTACTAGTTTGTAAAGATAAAACACTATTTTTTGTGATATTTTACGGGATTTGTTCCCATAAACCGAAGACTGTTGATTTTTGTTAATTTTTCATAGAGGTCTAGTGATTTAAGTTTAAAATTACTTAAAATATAAAAAAATATAATATAAATGCATTTTATTTTTACAATAATGCCAAACCTTTAAAATGACTAGATTAACTTAAATAAATATCCATTGTTAGTATAAAATTGACGCCTTAGAAAAGCATGCGCCTCTGAAGCGTATGGTTATCTTTTACGTACGTTGTCATATGGTTATCTTTCTAGGGTTAAATCGGATTTTTGCAAAATTCACCGATTTCCCGCTGTTAAACGCAAGTAAAGCTCGATCTGTGGTCCATGGAATGCGTGCTAACATACAGTAGCGCACAAATGAAAGCCCCACACGTACCTTCTAAAACGTAAGAACTTTTTTAAAACGCGACTAAATTACTTGATTTTTTTCTTTTTTAGATGATAGCGGGACTAGACTACTAGACGACAACTAAAATGCCTTTTCTTAATTTTGCTATTGGGTTGGCAACTAAGTAATTGCCGATTTGTTCAATGAAATAGACAATTTTTTTTACTTGGAACGAAGTTTAATCTGTAATGTATTTTCCATTTTGTTCGATGACCTTTTGCCATGTCTCTGACAACTTGAACATTCCACGCTCGTAGAAAGTCTGATACTTTTCGGCCAAAAACTGAGTTAAGTGAGATTTTACAGCGTCATAATCGTTAAAAGTTTTACCACGAAGGAAGTTGTCCAGGGATCGAAATAAGTGGCAATCCGATGGCGCGAGAGCAGGGCTATATGGTGGGTGTAACATCAATTCCCAACCAATATCCATCAATTTTTGCCGAGTGGACAAAAACGTGTGCGGCCTAGCATTGTCCTGCTGGAAAATGACACCTTTACGATTGACCAATTCTGGTCGCTTTTCCTTGACCGCTGCATTCAATTTGTCCAGTTGCTAACATTCATGGATAATAAAAAATAACATAATAATAATAATAATAATTTTATAATATAACATTTACGGATATCATAAAAATGGGAGTGAGAGACATCTATAACTGAAATCGGCGATTACTTAGTTGCCAACCCAATACTTCTTCAGCGTGCCTCTACCGCTTGCAAAACTTAATAAAATTATGCAAACGTTTTTAATTTTTCATTAATCATCCATTTTATCATCAGTCGATCGAATTTAAAACGCGGAGATCTCCCCATTCGGTTGACTAAGTGTTAATAGTTTGTTTATGTATTACGTCGGCGAATGGCGGCTTCGTATATTGGGAAATTAATGAGTCTAAGGCGATGATGTAGGCGACTTTGTGGCAGTTATAATTTTTTATCTACTTCTCGAAGGTCATCGTTGATCTTCTTATTGCATCTGGCACGACTAGTTAACTTTTTGAAATATTGTTACTGAAATATTAGATTTAGTTTTCAGAGATATGTATTCGTTCGAAGCAATCTTTGTTAGAAACAAGTCTTGCATCGTTATTATAGTGATTGCTGGTACAAGATGGTACGTGAGAAGTATTGCGATACTGGTCGAATATGTTCATTTTAATTTCAGTTGATACAATGCGAAGGAAAAGCTTGGAAAGATTGTTCCTTTAGGCGAATTTAGACTTTGCACTTTGGATGTGCATCTTGGATGATTAATTTGCAGTAAAGTGTGGATATATATATATATATCATTTATATATATTATAATAATATATGTATATTCATTTGTATATATCATAACAATATATATTCATTTCTATATATTATAACAATATAAATTCATTTATATAAATTATAACAATATATATATATATATATATATATATATATATATATATATATATAAAAATGAATATATTTTTTGATATATTTGAATGAATTGTTTCAGCTGCACTTCTCCCAAAGTGAACAGCGAACGAAATAGAGCCGAGCTGAACTTTCGATCAATCGAATGTGCGTCCATGGATGATGATTCATCTCCGCGGTGCAAAGTCTAAATTCGCCTTTATTCCTTTGTTCTTCCACAGCTTTCATCTTTATCTCGAAAACTAGATTGAACCGGATAAACTAGATAAACGCGAATTTAGATTTTGCTCCACGGATGATGAGTCATCCATTCGATGCACACGTTCGATTCATCAAAAGTGGAGCTCGGCTCTATAAACCGTTCCCTTTGAATGTTCGCTTTAGAAGAAATTGCAGATGAGAACAATATTTACGCTTTGCACCGCGAGCTAATCATCCGGGATACGCATCCGAAGTGCAGAGTGTAAATTCGCCCTAACGCTAGAATGAATAAGATCTAAATTTTATAATGATTATATATTCTTTATATGTTATGATAAAAGCTAAATTTTATAATAACGACAAGATTGGATTTATTCGAACGCTGTACGATTTTAATTATAATATGTAGCCTGCGGATTTTATGCATTTATGGCAAAATTGGGTAGTTACAATTTATAAAATAGCGTGAAAATTGAGAGCGCTTTAAAACGTGAAAGTATCATTTTTCATTTAATAAGATGATTAAAGAAAGATCGATATGTTACCGTTTGGTTTCTATTCATCGCAGTCGACGCAGGCAATTTTTATTTCGCATAAAAATCCGCAGTCTAATGATATATGTTTTAGCGAAGAGATGCATAAAAACATTTCTCACAGGTCTAAGAATCTTATATTCTTACAATTACAGAGAAAATGAAAGAAAAAGATTAGATATCAGTCATTCTGACCGGTTCGATAGTTCTAACACTAAAACTACAGCAGATTCTCCCTAATTGACGCTCAGCTTGTAAACACAAGGGTCAATTTTCAAAAAGGAGATACGACAATTCAATCATTTATTATACAGGGTGTCCCAAAAATGTCTCGCAATCCGCAAATGACGGGTTCCTCGCATCATTTGAAGCAACTTCTTCCTTTACAAAAATGTTCTCCGAGGCACCGTTAACGAGTTATTAACGAAAAACAGTGACCAATAAGAATCGAGTACGGCTGACGCGAGGCGGCCCAGCCAACCAGCGCACGAAGCCCAGTTCCGCTCATTGGCTCGGTCGCCTCGCGCCAGCCGAGCTCGCCTCTCATTGGTCACTGTTTTTCGTTAATAACTCGTTAACGGTGCCTCGGAGAAAATTTATGTAAAGGAAAAAGTTGATTCAAATGACCTGCGGAACCCGCCACTTTTGGATTGCGAGACATTTTTGGGACACCCTGTAGATTTTCATAGTTGTCGACAATCGGTAACCATAAAAACCAACCGCAAGGCTCGAATAATCGTATCTGCTCTTCCCAAATTGTCCATTTTCGAGCGCAAATTAGGGAGAAATTACGGTATTCGAGCCCTGCGGTTCGTTTTCACTATCGTTGACAATCGGTAACCGTAAAAACCAACCGCAAGGCTCGAATAATCGTATCTCCTCTTCTTAAATTGTTCATTTCTCAGCGCAAATTAGGGAGAAATTACTGTATTTGAGCCTTGCGCCTCGTTTTTACTATCGTTGACAATCGGTAACTATAAAAACCAGCCGCAGGGCTCGAATAATCGTATCTCCTCTTCCCAAATTATCCATTTTCGAGCGCAAATTAGGGAGAAATTACTGCATTCGAGCCTTGCGGCTCGTTTTCACTATCGTTGACAATCGGTAACCATAAAAACCAGCCGCAGGGCTCAAACAATCGTATCTCCTCTTCCCAAATTGTCCAATTCTGTCCACGCTCTTATCGTCAATTAGGGAAAATTCACTATATTAGGTTATCAAGAAAGATAATTTCATCTTTAAAACAACAATTAGAACGCTCTCTAACACGCGACAACCGAAAATACCATCTCGCCAACCCAGCAGATTATCCGAAAATGGTCCAGCGAACAGCTGATATCGCAGGCCACCTAATCGAACGACCTCGTCGGTCCCCAGAAAACCGTAGAGATCCTTGTCGATCGGTCGATGGAAGGTAAAAGGTCCTTGAAAGCTGGCCAGGACCGTTCACCAGGATCCGAGGAACGGTAGCCCCATGTTGGGCGATGGTTTCTGGAATCGCGGACATCCGTTAGACCGTCGGATTTGCGGAGGCAGCGGATCGCGGAGGCAGCGGATCCGTCGCGGTCGCGTGGGTCGCGCCCTCCCCGGCCTCCGGGGACCGGGAGGGCCCGCGCCGTCCCCCCGGGGACTCGGGAGGTGCCGCGCGATCGACAGCGTCGCCGCGTCGCGGCGTCGGCGTCGCGAGCCGCGTCGCTCCTTCAGAAAGAGAGAGATATTGGTCGCGAGAGCGGCCGCAGCGAGCCGCGTTCCGTCGCCATCCGTCGCGTTCCGTCGCGCCGTGCCTCGTCGACGACGCCGCGATTTCTTTTCCGCGCGCGGACCAGCGGTCTCTTCGCGCGACCCGGGAGCGGCCCGCCGCGTAACGTGCTCGAGGAGAGGCGGCAGAGGGGGGAGACGAACACGCGAGTGGTGCGCGAAAGGATCATCCAATCGAAGGATCCCGCCGCCGGCCTGGAGGGGACCGTCCCGCTGCCTACACCCAGCCTACTACTGACAATCGACTTCAAGGTGACAAGGTACCCTACTCGATCGCCACCGGGCTCCGTGCGACGCGCACCTCTCGATCTTCGCCCCGGTCGGACCGCTGTTCACCTGTTCTCTTTTCGTCCTTTCGTCGACTCGCTTCTTATCTCGCGTCGCGTTGGCGGACCTCTGGTCTAGCGATCTTTACCGGATCCGCTGTGGTTATTTAGTCTATTAGGAGCGACCGTACGTTCTCAATTGTCCCAAATTGTCCTAAATGTCCCACGCGGTGGAAGTTGATTCGCTGGTGAAATTGATAGTTGAAATTAAATTTTTGGAATTGTATGAAAGGCGTATTTATAGACATGTTGTTCGATACTTCTTTATTTAATATAAAGATATTGTAATAATTATGTTAATGTCCATATTTATGTTAACACATGGAGAGGAGTGATTCCTGAAGTAATTTCAAGTAACTTTTTCCTTTGCGAAAATGCAATCCGAGGCTTCGTTTACGAGTTATTGATGAAAAACGGCGACCAATCAGAGAACGAGTGCGGCCAGCGCTCCGCCCTTACGGCCAATGCCGCGTCGCGCCGGCTGTCTGGCGCAGCGGCAGTGGTCGCGAGGGCGGGACGTCAACCGTACGCGATCTCTCATTGGTCAGCGTTTTTCGTTAATAACTCGTAAACGAAGTCTCGTAGAACATTTTCGCTAAGGAGAAAGTTACTTCAAATCACCTCAGGAATCGTCCCTTTCCAGGTGTTAACATAATTATGGAAACCCTGTATAACAACGAAAGAACAAAACTTTCAATAATTATTTATTACTACGCAATTATTACACCGTTTTGATTCAGATGTGAGGGAAATTATATGGAAGAATTGGTGCATTATGGTAGAATTGCACGGACGAAATCATTGATAAGTTTGCAGAATGAAAGGGAGAGACGCGAATTTGCAAGGAAATACATCGAAGAGGATTTTATTTTTTGGAGAAGCGTAATTTTTACGAACGAGAAGAAATTTGACATTTTTGGTTCAGATTGGGGGGGGGGGGGAATGATATGCAGAGACGCGAGATGTCTCGAAATTCAGTCGAAGCTAGATTCGATGAAACATTCTTACGAATCGACGAGGTTCCGGGGTCTCCGTGCGACCGATTAGAGGCGCGGAGCAAGCTGGCTCGAGGAAACATTCCGAGACCTTGAGACAGCACGTGGGCAAGTTGCCGATCCAGTCGCGCGATCGATCAACAGGAAATCGAAGACCTCGAAAACGAGAAGCTATCTCGCCCATCGCTTGCACGCGATTCCCCCCGTGAACTCCGATAAATCTGCGCCTCTGGACGCTGCGAAACGCATCTCCGATCGAAGGAGATCCTTGTCTCCGATTTCCAAATAAAATCTGTACCTAAAATTTTTATTGCAGGCTCCGATAAAACGCGTGAAAGAAAGAAAGCATTTTTTTTTTGCATTTCTTTGATTCCAAGTATATAATAGCAAAGTTAGAAAAAATAAGTATTTTAGTCATTGCAAAAATTAGTATTTTAGTCATTGTATAGTGGATTAGTTCCTCTAACATTCGCAACAAAACTCGAGTTATTTGGATCAGTTTGAAAAAAGTTATATCATTTTAATTATTTGAGACGCAGGATTTCAGGAAATAAAGTGGGCCCATGTTGCACAGAAATTTTATTGCGTTTTAAATGAAACAAAATTTATATATATTTATTTTTGTTTCGATTTTTTATATATTTATTTTTATTTATTATTTTTATTTAGCTATATTTTTATCAACAAAGGAATCGCATGATATGAAAACATAGAACAATAATAATAATTCGATTCAATTTCTTTTGTTGTACAGGGTGTCCCAAAAATGTCTCGCAATCCAAAAGTGGCGGGTTCCGCAGGTCATTTGAATCAACTTTTTCCTTTACATAAATTTTCTCCGAGACACCGTTAACGAGTTATTAACGATAAACAGTGACCAATGAGAGGTGAGCTCAGCTGGCGCGAGACGACCGATCCAATGAGCGGAACTGGGCTTCGTGCGCTGGTTGGCTGGGCCGCCTCGCGTCGGCCGTACTCGATTCTTA
Organism: Megalopta genalis; assembly: GCF_051020955.1. Classification (NCBI taxonomy): domain Eukaryota; kingdom Metazoa; phylum Arthropoda; class Insecta; order Hymenoptera; family Halictidae; genus Megalopta; species Megalopta genalis. The sequence goes on along the minus strand of NC_135013.1, from coordinate 6,025,452 downwards.
TTGGTCACCGTTTTTCATTAATAACTCGTTAACAGTGCCTCGGAGAACATTTTTGTAAAGGAAAAAGTTGCTTCAAATGATCCGAGGAATACGACATTTCCGGATTACGAGACATTTTTGGGACATCCTGTAGAGTGGGGCCCAAAGAGTCCCACCGTGTCACGTGGGTTCACGAATGCAGCTATTGTATAATATTTCGGGTCTAAAAATGTCCCGACATGCATTTCCGTGCACCGAAAAGACGGGTCATTTTTAACCCCAAACAATTAAGCGATAAGGAACAAATGTTTCCATTTGAAAATTGCCTGGAACGACCGACTTAATGCTAGAAATCACGTGCTCTGTAACGAAGCGGTTAATTTCGAAAAAATACAGGCCAACATGGCGCAAAAAAACGCAAGAATGTCTACCGTAAACCGCGGCGCAAAGAATGCACGTTAGAAATCTGGCGGCGCGTCGAAATGGCGCGAACGGGCCCGATCGCGTCGTCTTTTTTTCTGGATCGCCGTGAACAAGCAGGATTTCGGGCGCGAAGATCGCACGCGATGAGGCGTTAGACGTGGCCCGGGGACCGAGAATCAATCAAGACGTAGCGCGCGCCGCGCCGCGGCGCCGCTCATTAAGCGAGATTCCGCGGAAGATAGAGCGTTCGTGCGGGATTCGTGGCGGGTTACATCTCAATTTCCGAATCCGCTGCCGGAATCCACGCCCATCGCGTGCCACCGGCTCGTTAAACCATTAGCGACCGCAGGGCCACGTGGCCTGCTCCGGCTCGCTCGCGAGCCCGAACTTCATTCTGTTCGCACTGCCTTCGGAATTCCACGCGACCGTTTCTCCGCAGCCTCTCGAAAAATTATCGTCCGCCCGCTCTCGCGCCCGACCGTCCTCGTTGAAGAATAGAGACGACGATTTCTGAAATTTTTCTTGTCCGCTTTCCAACGATTGATGTAATTAACGTTCTTTCGACGCTAGAACAATGTAACTTAGAAATGCAAATAATAAGTAAAAATTGATTTATGCTCGAATGTATTGAAAAATATAGGTATTTGTTATGTGTTGTGTCACTCGCCGATATATTTCATGAATTGTTTCATGTTGAACATTACGTTGAAAATTAAGTTTAGTGAACTGAAATGTGATCAAATTACTGATTGTATTAAAATATAATTATTTTAATGGAGAATTGATTTTTGACTTTTTCTTTGACCATATAATTATATGGTTAATATGGTTATTATGTGGTTTATAAAATATATATTTTAACTAATATATATTTAATTTATAAAAGTTACTAGGAGGAAAGATATCTTTTTATTGAAATTACTAAAAGGAAGAATATATTTTTATTGAAACTGCTGGAAGGAAAATTACATTTTTATTGGAACTACTCGGAGAAAAAATACATTTTTATTTAATTACTGTTTTGTACAATTGACGCAGGTTACTTTTATTTTAAAATTATATATTTTGTTTAGTATAATATAAAATAATATATAGTATATATTATAATAGTATAATATATTATATTTATTATAATGAAATATAATGTAATATAATATATAATATGTGTTACAAAATAATATAATATTATATAATATGATATAATATAATAATATAAATATTATTATATAAATAATATATAATAATATAATATTAAATTATATTTATGTAATAATAGTATAAATGATAATATTATATAATATGATATAATATAATAATATAAATAATATTATATAAATAATATATAATAGTCGATCACAATATTATTTATATATTTAATATTAAAATTATAAACAACCGCAGTCCAGTATTGACAATACCGCTAACACCTATGTTAATTCTTATATAACAATAGATCATCGTTTTTTTTCTTTTATTTTTTTTTCTTATTCTTTTTCTCTTATTCTCGCTAGATTTGGCGAAGGAGCACGCGCCACCTTAAAATTGAATGACGCTCGCGACTCGAAAAGATAACAGCTGCGCGGCAAAAGGCAGCGTCCGCGCGTTCAGCCGGGTCGGATCCGCAGGCCCGATGGCACGATAAACGGAGAAAATTCGAACGGCAGTGGGCAGCAGCGGCGTGCACAGGGAGCGGTGAAAATAAAATCCGTGACGGCTAAAAGGTCGCGCGTGAATAGAGAGAAGAAGCGCGCCCGCTGGTAGCGGCGCGGAAAGGTGCAAAAGGGAAAGGGGGGGCCGGAGGAGAGCCGGAGCACAAAGAGCACTTTGTGTGCAAATTTATTGCCGCGGCCCACGGCGACACGGTTTATGCGGGAATTATTTAGACACCCGTTAGACGTTCCTCGATTAGGCAACCTGCCCGTGTAAACGAACGAGTTCCGACGCGGGATATGGCTCCGGGCCCGCGAGAAAATTTGTTCCCGCTGAATTTATCGGCCGATTTCCGCGACCGCCGCCATCTTTTCGACGATCTCGAACCTTTTCTTTTTTTCGCGAAATTCGTTTCGTCGTGGACAGTCTCGCGGTCTCCGATGTTTTTGCTTCGCTTTCGATTCAATCGATATTTTGAGTTATCGAAACTATTCGCGGAAAGGGAACAAAAATCGATTTAATCCTTTTTTTTCTTTTTGTAAAGATTTTTATTCTTAATCGATGTAATTTTCAAGAAAGAGAAATTGCAAACGAGCAATTGTTTTATTTAGACTCCGTTTGTTAACCGAAATTAAAGAGAAGTTAATGTAATTAGTTAATTTAATTATGCGTACTTACTTATTTTTTCTTCTGATATTATTGTTCATATAAAATGATTATGTATATTTGTTGTAAATATACGATACTAGTAACAAAAATAATAGTACTATAGATAATTATATTAATAATATCAACAATATCATTACATCGTACATACAATAAAATTTACAATGTTTATAAACTTATCATTGAAGAAACTTTTAATAAAGTTTATTAATGAATAAACGAATGAATATTTTAATTGAAAAATAAATGAATATCGTTGTAAATATACGATACTAGTAACAAAAATAATAGTATTATAAATAATTATATTGGTAATATCAACAATATCATTACATCGTACATACAATAAAGTTTACAATGTTTATAAACTTATCATTGAAGAAACTTTTGATAAAGTTTATTAATGAATAAACGAATAAATATTTTAATTGAAAAATAAGTGAATAATACAAAATTTTTAATAAAATAAATAAAATAAAATAAACATAATATTATACATAATATTAAAAATATTAATTACAAAATACATAATATTAAATAAAAATAAAATCTTAATTGATAATATTACAGTTTGTCTTAATAAATAATAATAATAAATAATTATAATTTTAATAATATTAATTATATTAATAATAATATTATATATATTAATATAATAATATTAATAATAATATTATATATATTAATATAATAATATTAATAATAACAATAATATTAATAAATAATCACTCACGCGTAAAAACGAAGAATTCTGTGAAAACGTAGAATTTGATTTTCGTCCCCCTAATTTCCCCCCAACTCGAACGCGCCAATGCGGCGGCCGGTGGCTTCATTAGCGGGCAGAAAAAAATGAGAGCCGGGGTTGCGAAACGGGGGCGGGGAATTTCAGGCAGTAAAATCGCCTTGTTGGTGTACCGAGGCGGGAGATTTTCGCCGGCCAACGCGCGATGCTAATCGATATCGATTCCTTGAATGCCGGCGGGCTCGTAGAAGGCAACGCAGCCGATAAAATTAGACGGAAGCGGCCGGCACGGCTCGCTCGCCGTGGAATTCCGTTTAATTCCAAAACCATATGCCGATAAATTGCTAATATAAAATTCCTTCGGCCGGCTCGGATTGAATTCTAATCGACTCGTTAAGCAGATACACGTCGATTTCCCGTATACACGGGCTCCCCCTTAAAGGACAGTTCACGCAGCGGCGAGATTAATCTCGCGGCCGCTAGCCTAACACTCGTCTAATGGACAGCTATCCCACAAACACGCCACGGACATTATATCAATCTTCGCTCTGTTTGCGCGGCCGCTGATGTTTACAAGAACTTGAATTACACCGGCGCGCGACCCATTTTAACCCTAGAAAGACACCGAGCCGATCGTGACCGGCCAGAAATCACTCGTCGATTCTCCTCCGATCTTTATGAAATTCTTCGGCGCGATCTGGTACGAACTCGAACCGGACGGACACGTGTTTATCACTAACGAGATCGTTCCGCGAAGATGGCTTTCTGAGAAGTAGAAACAGAGTGTCCCAAAAATGTCTCGCAATCCGGAAACGGCGGGTTCCTCGGATCATTTGAAGCAACTTCTTCCTTTACAAAAATTTTCTCCGAGGCACCGTTAACGAGTTATTAACGAAAAAGCAGCGACCAATAAGAATCGAGTACGGCCGACGCGAGGCGGCCTAGCCAACCAGCGCGCGAAGCCCAATTCCGCTCATCGGCTCGGTCGCCTCGCGCCAGTCGAGTTCGCCTCTCATTGGTCACTGTTTTTCGTTAATAACTCGTTAACGGTGCCTCGGAGAAAATTGTTGTAAAGGAAAAAGTTGCTTCGAATGACCCGAGGAACCCGCCACTTTCGGATTGCGAGACATTTTTGGGACACCCTGTATGTACTTACAGTGCAGTAGTTCTAATTGAATTTGTTTTAATTTTACTTTATTCCGTTCGATCTTTCTTTTATCTATTTTATTATACTTTATTTTATCCATCTTAGCCGATTTAATTTTGTTTTTATTATACGTTTTTTTATTCTACTATACAGGGTGTTTTTCCTTAAACTTTGCCCACATTTTTCGCGCACTTCTGTCGATCCGACAGAAAATTGTTTCGAACAAATGTTTATCGGTTTTCTGTTTGCTATGCGACAAAATATTTAGCTCTTAAAAATTGTTATTTTTTCAACAAAAAATCGGGATCGCCTTAATTTTTTTAAACGGCATTGCTCATTCTTTTCTTTGCGTTAACGTAGCTTGTGTCAAGACGGATTCAACGACCTGCTATAGCGTGACCGAGAAATTTCGGTTCGATTACGCGAAAAGCTATAATACCAATATATTCACTCTTTTGCGATCTTCTTTTTTTCATTAGCCTTTTTTAATCATCTTTTTCTAATCGTCTTAATTTTACGATCATTTCACACCTATATAAATATTACAATAAAATATTTTACAATTTAAAAAACTGTTCCCTTTTGTACATAAATTTTACGAAACTTTAGAATTAATCTTTTCCCGTGGCAATTTCCGCAGTCACTATTCCAAGCGAGACGTCGTGGAAACACAGCTGATTCGAAGTACTCGAAAGGCTCGATCTCGGCGAATTCGTTTGAGAAACGAGGGAATCGGCGATGCGATCGAAATTTCCCAAGGAACGACGAAAGGCTTCGAGACAGCGTCGCGGCGGCGGCGGCGGTCCACGGGAACGTTGTCGATCGCCGATCGTCTTATTCTATCCGCCGCATGAATATTGATACGGTGCAATTGAACGTAACGAATGGGATCGTAAATCTCGGCGCGGGATTAATTAAGAACGGTGGCGGGAACGATGCGCGGCGGGCGAGCAAGCGAGCGAGCGAGCGAGCGGCGCACGAAATTGCGCGCGGCCGGGAGCTGGGCCGGCGACCTCCGCTCATTTGCACGGGTAATTCAGCAAATCGTAATTGAATTCGTAACAGCCCCGCGAGCCGGTTCGAGGCCATTCGTCAAAGAAATGAATGGACCGAGAAACGGTTTTTGTTTGAACGCGGAACGATTTTCGCCCGGCCGGGAAAGGGGCTGCCGCCTGTCACCGAAAGAAATTGCCGGTTGTAATGATACTTTTTCTTCGCCAGGTGTGCCATCTGCCGTGCTAGTCCGTTTGTTATCGCATGCGACGATTCACCCTCTGGTCGGTAAGGGGTGAAAAGAATTTCGTCTTCGTGGACGGAGACTTCTGCGCGTCGTCCGAAGCAAAATTGTATCGCTTTGTTTTAAACGAAGACGCTCGACGACTCGGATGAAACCGCGTCGCTGTACAGGGGACTCGGTTTTAACCCCTTGCCGAGCCATTCTGTACCCAGTTACGGTGACTAGAAGTCCTTCGATTGCAATAATTTCTTAGAAGGAGAAGAAAATTTGCATTTATCGCGTGCCTGCGTTTCCTCGAATACTCAAATATTGCGGAGAAAAGAATAGAATTTAATTCCAACTTAAAAGAACGGAACAACGTTCGCACTTAACAGGTTCTTACCAGAGATCTCTATTACGAGGTAGATTCGCTGAAGTACGGCAAGGGGTTAAGCGAGGAACGCGCAACGACGATTAATAATTGGTCGCTGCCGATGCGAGCGTCGATTTGAGACGTTGCCCTCTGCAACCGTGCGCGCGACGAGAGGACCTCGCGACGACCAGAGATCTGCAACCGTCGCCTGCTTTCGATTTATTGGAACGATAATTTCAGCGGAAACTCTTCGCTAAGGAATTCGAGCGAAACTACGAGATAGTGTACGACGCGTTCGTTCCGCGGATCTTTTGTATCTCGAAGCACTCTGGATCCAAAAAACTCGTCGATTCGCGAGCGAAATTCAAAGGAAATTTTCCATTTTCGCGTAGAGCAGATATCCCAATTTTTGCACCGCCGGATTAAGAACGTATAGAAGAAAAAGTTCTACGTATAAATCGACGATTTATATTTCTTCCGCTTGGTTTGCCCGTCGACACGCAAGATTTCGAGAGAAGCGTTACATCTTTTAGGCGTTATTTAAAAACAAACTACGAGATAGCGTAAAATGCGTTTATTCCACGGATCTTTTACATCTCGTAGCACTCTAGATCGAAAAGGTCTGCTCGTTCGCGAGCAAAATTCGAAAGAAAATTTCCATTTTCACATAGAGCAGATGTCCCAATTTCCGTGGCCGTCCCAATTTTCGCGCTTCCGGATTAAAAGCGTATAGAAAAAAGAAGTTCTATCTATAAATTTACCATTTATATTTCTTTTCCTTCGTTCACCAATCGTCGTACAAGATTTCGAGAAAAGCGTTACATCGTTTACGCGTTAAAACGCGCCGCATTCGTGCAGAAAAACAAGCGAAACATATTTTCTTCGGACACAAATGTATCCCGCGTATCCAAGAAATTACGATAATTGCTACAAAATAGATTTCTAAAACGTGACAAAATCATCTTTCGCAACGAACACAAGAACAGCATGAAATCGTTTTCATAAAATCAGATGTGACCCGATGCGATCCCAGAGAACTTCTCGCGACCACTTTGAAAGTCTTCGTACCTTTCAACAATTCGAGCGGACAGAAATTACAAAACCCGTTAATTGCTTCGACAGCTAAACACCGTACAAGGTGTCCGTCTCGCGAGGAAACGGTGCCGGCACCGATCGGGCTCGGCCGAAACGGGCTCGCCGACGGGAACACGCGATATTAGTCTTCGTTTGACACAACAATTTAGGCGCGGTCAGATTGGAAAAATGTCCCACTGGGCGAGCCGTGGCCCCGGAATCGAGAGGAACGACAAATTCGCGGACGGGCCATTAATTCCGTCGACGGGGCGGTTGAATTATGCCGGCCGCGAGGGTTCAGAACGTTCCGAGCCCGGGCCTGCTGCTGTCACATCAGCAGCGAGCACGGCATAAAGCAATTCGCAGCGGCAGACAGTCGCTGTCAAGGCGACTACGGGCGTCGCGTCGCGTCGCGTCACGTCGCTGCCCCGGCCGAGAACTTTCATTTGCATCGTCCGAATTTTAATGGGGCCCGACATATTGTGCCCTCGTTGGTAATTCCTGTCGGATTTAAAGGAAGCCCCCTCCCCCCCGCCACCTCGCACAACCCCTCGCTTCCCCTCCCGATTCGCCTCGCAGCCGTTGCGCCTCGGGAACATCGGTCTGCTACGAGATAAAGTCAATCTTTCTGGCACCGTGGACGCTTCTCGCGCGATACGTCCGATCCGATCTCGAAAATAAGGCGGGACTAAGGGCCCCGGGATCTTTCATCCTGCCCCGGCGCAAATTGTTCGCCCTACGTGACCGGCGTGCTCGCCGTTCTCTTATTGGGAACGCGGCGGCGCGCCGCGCGGAACCAGGGGTGTTCGACGGTGAGAAACAAATCGAGAACAAACAGCCAGAAATTAATCGAACACCGTGTCCCTTTTCACGGACGAATCACTTTACCGAGCTGCGAGCTGAGAAAAAACGATCGGCCATGTACGATCTGCGCGACCGTTCGGCTCTATTCGAGGAATTACGCTCGTTTGGGTGCTCTGCTAAAATGGCCGAGTTGTTTCACTTGGCCGATGAGTTTTCGGACGAATTCTGTCGACGATCGAGCGAGAGATTAAATATTTCGACGGAGTTTGGTTGAAACGATGTTTTATAAAGGAAGAAGTATTCGATGATAATGATAAAAGGTGTGCAGACAGAGGGACATGTTGAACGTTTTTAAGGTAAAAGCGGGAGATTTCTTTTGAATTTTGCTCGCGAATGAGCAGACTTTTTCGATCTAGAGTGCTTGATTTTATGAAAACGATTTCATGTTGTTCTTGTGTTCGTTGCGAAAGATTTGTCACGGTTTGTATATCTATTTTGTAGCAATTATCGTAATTTCTTGGGTACGCGGGATACATTTGTGTCCGAAGAAAATATGTTTCGCTTGTTTTTCTGCACGAATGCGGCGCGTTTTAACGCGTAAACGATGTAACGCTTCTCTCGAAATCTTGTACGACGATTGGTGAACGAAGAAAAGAAATACAAATGGTAAATTTATAGATAGAACTTCTTTTTTCTATACGCTTTTAATCCGGAAGCGCGAAAATTGGGACGGTCACGGAAATTGGGACATCTGCTCTATGTGAAAATGGAAAATTTCTTTTGAATTTTGCTCGCGAACGAGCAGACCTTTTCGATCTAGAGTGCTTCGAGATGTAAAAGATCCGTGGAATAAACGCATTTTACGCTATCTCGTAGTTTGTTTTAAAATAACGCGTGAACGATGTAACGCTTCTCTCGAAATCTTGCGTGTCGCTAGGCAAACCAAGCGGAAGAAATATAAATCGTCGATTTATACGTAGAACTTTTTCTTCTATACGTTCTTAATCCGGCGGTGCAAAAATTGGGATATCTGCTCTACGCGAAAATGGAAAATTTCCTTTGAATTTCGCTCGCGAATCGACGAGTTTTTTGGATCCAGAGTGCTTCGAGATACAAAAGATCCGTGGAACAAACGCGTCGTACGCTATCTCGTAGTTTCGCTCGAATTCCTTGGCGAAGAGTTTCCGCTGAAATTATTGTTCCAATAAATCGAAAGCAGGCGACGGTTGCAGAACTCTGGTCGTCGCAAGATCCTCTCGTCGCGCGCATGGTTTCAGAGGCCAACGTCTCAAATCGACGCTCGCATCGGCAGCGACCAATTATTAATCGTCGTTGCGCGTTCCTCGCTTAACCCCTCGCCGTACTTCAGCGAATCTACCTCGTAATGGAGATCTCTGGTAAGAACCTGTTAAGTGCGAACGTTGTTCCGTTCTTTTAAGTTGGAATTAAATTCTATTCTTTTCTCCGCAATATTTGAGTATTCGAGGAAACGCAGGCACGCGATAAATGCAAATTTTCTTCTCCTTCTAAGAAATTATTGCAATCGAAGGACTTCTAGTCACCGTAACTGGGTACAGAATGGCTCGGCAAGGGGTTAAAACCGAGTCCCCTGTACAGCGACGCGGTTTTATCCGAGTCGTCGAGCGTCTTCGTTTAAAACAAAGCGATACAATTTTGCTCCGGACGACGCGCAGAAGTCTCCGTCCACGAAGACGAAATTCTTTTCACCCCTTACCGACCAGAGGGTGAATCGTCGCATGCGATAACAAACGGACTGGCGCGGTTTTATCCGTGGCAGCTCGGGCGAGATTCGCCGAGAGCCGTTGCCGTAGCTGCGATACGTACCGATACGCGGTAAATCCAGCGGAATAACGAGCCGACTGTCGAAAGTAACTCGAAATAAACGACAGGATCTCCTCCGGCTCCTCTCCATATTCCGGTTCCTCTTCATTTCCTCCTCTTTTCCGTTCCCCGTTCTCCGAGTCGCCGTCTCTTCGCGCGGTCGTCGAACGACGCGCGCGGCCCGTCGTAAATCAAAAACCGCGACTCACCCGAAAACTGCCGGCGAAAACGGGAGAAAAAAAACTCCCGGCATCGGAGACGGAAGTGACGTCGCGGAGAGGGATAAATCATGGACGGTGTAAATTAAAGCGACTGCCCGCCTCCGCGGCTCTTCCTCCCTTTCGCTATATCGCCCCTGGCCCTTTTCACCGTGACTTATCGAGCTGGTAGGCTCCTCGGTGACGTATCGCCGATGATAAATAAACTCGGACGCGACAAATTGTATCGGGCAATAAAGCAGAAGGGAACGGACGGTGGCGGGAATTCGGGGATCGACGAGCAATCGGTTTGATATCGGTTTCACCTAATCTGCAATTAACGCTGGATTTCATTTTATTCTGATTTATTCGGATTTTTATTCTGTTAATTGCTTTGATTTTTATTCCGTTAATTGCTTTGATTTTTATTCCGTTAATTGCTTTGATTTTTATTCCGTTAATTGCTTTGATTTTTTATTCTGATTTTTGTTCTGTTAATTGCTTTGATTTTTATTCTGATTTTTATTCCGTTAATCTTTTTGATTTTTATTCTGATTTTTATTCTGTTAATTGTTTTGATTTTTATTCTGTTAATTGTTTTGATTTTTATTCATTTAATTGTTTTGATTTTTATTCTGAGACATTTATTCCGTCAATTGTTTTAATTTTTGTTCTGGGGCCTTTATTCTGTCAATTATTTTTATTTTTATTCTGGGACATTTATTCTGTCAATTGCTTTAATTTTTATTCTGAGACATTTATTCTCCTAATTGTTTCAATTTTTATGCTGAGACATTTATTCTGTCAATTATATTGATTCTTATTCTGAAACATTTATTCTATCAATTGTTTTAATTCTCCTAATTATTTTGATTTTTATTCCGAGACATTTATCCCCTTAATTGTTTTAATTTTTATTCTCAGACAATTACTCTTTTAATTGTAATATTTACCACAAGTGACACATACGTTGAATAAACAACTCACAAATGTATCTTTGCACGATCTGAATAATCGCAAATTAAAAAATTTTGAAACTCGCCATTTTGACGGGTTTTGTAAATCTAATATTAATTTAGTCGAGATGGTTCGAGAGGGTGGACGCTCCAAAAAGTGTTCTCTAAGATCCCTGACACGCTATCTTGTCAAGAAATTACATATTTCGCTGCCGCAGAAACATCCCTCGGGCTCGCATTCTATTGTCCGCAATTCGCACCGATGTTAAGTAATCCGAAAGAATCTTCCTTCGACACCATGGAACGGTGACGCAGGTCGGCAGCCACTCAAGATCCCGCAAGATCGTCGTCGGCCGTTAACGGGACACGCGTGGTTCGGATATTCGAGATTCCATCCGCGCACGGACCCGCTCAGAATCGATCCTCCTCTTCGCCCCCGTAATCCCCGAACCGCACTGCTTATTCTGTGCTTCTGATGCACAACCGTTCAAGCTTAAACGACTTAGAAGCAACGCATTTTATTGGAATTATATTTTATTAGTCGTGCGAATAATAATTATATTTTTCAATATTTAACTTCTAATGAATATTCTTTGTTGACCAAGGAAAGTATAAAACATGTTTTCCCTTCGTGAGAAGAAATCATTGCTCCCCGATAATTTAGCATAAATAAGAAAACGTGCACGATAAAAATTTAATACTTAATAGACTTTCATAAATTTTTGTATTCTATAAAGCAAATATAAAATAATAATAAGTCGCGTTTAAAAGATCGCGTTAGAGATGACCGCTTTAGCAAAAATTCATATTTACATTTCTCCGCTTTAGAAATATGACGGTGACGATTTGGGATTTGAGGTTATGTAGCGGCACGGTAACTAATAAATTGAGCGAAGAATAGTTCCAGTTACTGTGCACAGTAACTAACGCGTCGAACGAAAAATAGTATCAGTTACTGTGCACAGTAACTAACGCATCGAGTGAAAAATAGTATCAATTACTATGCACAGTAACTAACGCGTCGAGTGAAAAATAGTGTCAGATACTGTGCACAGTAATTAACGCGTCGAGCAAAAAATAGTGTCAGATACTGTGCACAGTAACTAACGCGTCGAGCGAAAAATAGTGTCACATACTGTGCACAGTAACTAATGCGTCGAGCGAAAGATAGTATCAATTACTATGCACACAGTAACTAACGCGTCGAGTGAAAAATAGTATCAGTTACTGTACACAGTAAATAACGCGTCGAGCGAAAAATAGTGTCAGATACTGTGCACAGTAACTAACGCGTCGAGCCAAAAGTAGTTTCAGTCACTGTGCACAGTAACTAACGCATTGAGTGAAAAACTGTATCAGTTACTGTGCACAGTAACTAACGCGTCGAGTGAAAAATAGTATCAATTACTGTGCACGGTAACTCACGCGTCTAGCGAAAAATATTATCAATTACCGTGCACAGTAACTAACGCATCAAGTGAAAAGTAGTTTCAGTTACTGTGCACACAGTAACTAACGCATCGAGTGAAAAATAGTATCAGTTACTGTGCACACAGTAACTAACGCATCGAGCGAAAAATAGTATCAGTTACTGTGCACAGTAATTAACGCATCGAACGAAAAATAGTATCACTCACTGTGCACAGTAACTAACGCATCAAGCGGAAAATAGTATCAATTACTGTGCACAGTAACTTACGCGTCGAGTGAAAAATAGTTCCAGTCACTGTGCACACAGTAACTAACGCGTCGAGCCAAAAGTAGTTCCAGCCACTGTGCACAGTAACTGACGCATCGAGCGAAAAATAGTTTTGAATCGAAATAGCCTCGAGTGCAAAGGGTTAATTATACTTAAAAATAAACGAAAACCGCAGTAATTGGCTAGCAGACAGTAACTGGCACCGCTACCCTAAACGCAGAAACCAGCGGAGACCGCGCGTCTCCGCCATAGTTTCCGAAGCCCCGAAGTTATCGAGCGTATTAGCGCAGGCCGCGAGCGCACGCAATCGGCAAGACAGCGCGGATCGCCGCGTCTCGGGGATTTCGCATAAATAGAGAAACCTGGACGCTGCTCGCCGTGGCCGACGCGACGGGGAATGGGAGCGCGATCTTCCCACGCGGCCAGATGTGTCGCCGCTCGGCTCGCGGTTCGCGGCGTGTTGCACCGCGATCAACACAAACAACGATCTATACACCGTGACGCGAGCACTCCTGCCTCCCTGTTTTCTTCCTTCGTTTCACCTTCCCGCCCCCTTCTCTCTCTCTCTCTCTCTCTCTCTCTCTCTCTTTCTCTCTCTCGCCATCGCGGACGACCCGTCCGCTCTCGTCGTTGTTCTCCTCTCGCGTCGACTTTTTGTCCGATACGTTCGCCGACCGAGTATCGGACGCTCTAAGGCTTATAATTGAAATTTGCTGTTCCTCCTTCGCCACTGGAATTGTCATTTTCTTGTTCGCCTAGGAGTCGCGCTGGTAGTTGAACCGTCGCGTCGTCGATACCGTACCCGCTGTCGTGTTTTGTCGGGCTTCCACGATGTGGTGCCACGATGTTCGATCCTTCGCCGGATTTTTATGTCGCTGCACAGTTTTCTACCCGGAGGATTGTTCGGCGAAACGACGGTCTGCTGCTGAATTTTATTCGTTTCACCGAGTCGTTGTTGTTTTTGCTAGTCAGTTAGAAGATATTAAGGACAGAAGTTATGAATTGTTCGGCGAAACTATGGTCTGCTACTCAATTTTATTCGTTTCATCGAGTCGTTGTCTTTTTATTTATCCAGTTAGAAGGTATTAAGGTCAGAAGTTATTAAGGTTGTATGTAATAATTTATAGATTATTTGTGATAATTTTCTGCTTAATTATTAGAAATTATTTGCAACAACTATTCTACGGATTCTTTGCGTTTATAGCAAAAATGAATAAATGAAACAGGGAACAGCGAAAATCGAAAAAAGAAAGGGTTTAGAAATACTGCAGCATTACTTTCACTATAATAGCCTCGAGTGCAAAGGGTTAATTATGCTTGAAAATAAACAAAAGTAATCGGCTATCAGGCAGTAACTGGCACTGATAATTTTCTGCCTAATTATTAGAAATTATTTGCAACAACTATACTACGGATTTTACGCGTTTCTAGCATAAATGAATAAACGGAACAGGGAACAGCAAAAACCAAAAAAGGAAAGGGTTTAAAAAATACTGCAGCATTACTTTCACTGTACCAACGCAGTTAAAAGAAGAAATGCATTTTTAATCTCGCTTCTGACATAACTGACGCATCGAGCGAAAAATAGTTCTTTCATTTTGGAATCGAAATAGCCTCGAGTGCAAAGGGTTAATTATGCTTGAAAATAAACGGAAGACCCAGTAATTGGCTACCAGACACTAAGTGGCACTGATAATTTTCTCCCCAATTATTAGAAATTATTTGCAACAACTATACTACGGATTTTACGCGTTTATAGCAAAAATGAATAAACGAAACAGGGAACAGCGAAAACCAAAAAAAAAAGCATTTAAAAATATTGCAGCATTACTTTAACTATACCAAAACCATTAAAAGAAGAAATGCATTTTTAATCTCGATAACCTAATCGATATGTGAGACGATGGCAATTCTTTTATTTTGCACAAAGTCCCTCGTTCTAACAATAATTAAACGAGTTATTAGTTATTAATCATTCTACGAGTAATATTGATCATTAATCGGGTTACTTGTTAGCCAACTCTGCGCGATCCGATCGGCCATCATTTTCGCTCGCATGAATGCAATCGAATACAATCGGCTATTTTCGCGTCAATTAGTGACGATAGCAACAAAAAGCGCAGCTTTTATCCACCGACCGATGCGAGAAACAATCGTCTTGACACCGGTTGCCAGCAATGCGCACCGCTTGTGTCCGGGCAATTGACAACAAACGGACCGTGACTCAGCTGCTACTTTTAGAGGCACGTTTGCCCGCGGACTGTGAAAATGCCAACGGGCTACGGGACCCTGGATTTATGTGACTACTGGACTTAGATTTCGACAAGATAGATGTACAAGATTTGCTACATTGTCTAGCTCTTATCCCTGGCTCGAGTGCTGTGCGCGCTATGAAACAGCTTTTTGCGGTTGCTGTTCTCGGACTCTCGGCGTTCGAACTCTGCCTGAGAATAATTGTCGCATTGTTCTCGCAAGCGATCTCGCCCGTTCATTCTAATCATCGATCATTGGATCAAGCTTGAAACGGTGTTGTTTTTATCAGTATTAAATATTTCGTAATAATAGTGATATTGTGAAATATAATGATATTGACACGAGTGACAAACAAACCTTTGTTGCAGAAGAAGGGAGAAAAGAATCAGATTTTATATACGAATTATGTAAGAATGTAAGAATGTAATAAAAAATATATATAATATATTTAAATATAATATATATAATATATTATGTATTATATTTTATGTATACTATATTATTATATTATATATTATAATATATATAAATAATATATTATGTATTATATGTAAAATATAATATAATACAATAATAATATAATATAATATAATATATAATATATTATGTATTATGTATTATGTATAAAATATAATACGTATAATATAATATACATAACAATATAAATATATACAAAATAAAAAGAAAAGTAAGAAGAGGTGTATATATGTATAGTTTAGGAAAATATAATATATGAGAGATTTTGTCAGACATACAAATTCGGGGAAATTGCGAACAAAAATCGAAGAAGAAGAATACAAAAGATCAATTAATAGAAAAAGATAGAACAAAATTAAGTTGTAAAATAGTGAACCATGACCGTAACAATAACCGTGCGTCCGAAAGAATGTTAAGAGCTGTGAAAACAATAAAAAAGTAAATCCACAGCCTAAATGAGTACATCATTTCAAAAAAAAGTGCCGAATTTTTTATCTCGCGCGAAGATACAAAGTCGTAGCTGTCCACTCGCGCGTTGCAATTAAGCGGAAGCATAATTATTATACCAGATTTATTACATTTATTATACCAGAAGCGAATAGCAAGTATCGAGCTACGTATTTCCTCGAAAGAAAAATAAGAAAAAACAGATAAGGAGGAACGATGTGGGAGGGGGGTGAGGAGACGCGACGAATCGACTTTTCCGACGGTCCTCGCGCGGAAATCTCGTCCGCGGGAGGGTTCGGGGCGGGCAGGCCGAGAGGCGTGTTTCAAAATCCGCGATGCCGACCTTGCCGTCGAGGCCGCCGCGTTTCTCCTCGTTGTGCCCGATCCCTCGATCCGTCTCGATCCGTCTCGATCGGATCGCGTTCGATCGTCCAGCTGACCGATGACTAAGATTACGTGGCATCGGCCGATTGTAATTGGCTCGCGCAAAACCTATCGCGCGTGGCTGGCGGTCCGGCGATTCTCTCTCTCTCTCTCTCTCTCTCTCTCTCTCTCTGTCTCTCTAAACGCAGTAAATCAGCGGCGGGTTAAGGATCGCTTATAAATAACCAATTAGAGACACCTGCGCGGACCGATCGGACCCGATCCGCTTGAGCGCAGCGCCAACGCGCGCGCGTTACTCCTCGTACCGACCTTATCCCCGCGGAATGCAGATGCGCGAGTTCGCTTTGATCTTTATTCCCGGCTGTCGCTGTCCTTTGTACGAACGCGACGGCGACGGCTTCGACGAGACGCGCGCGCGCGCACCGGTGCTGGCATTTGTAGCCCGGCGCGGCTCGGCCGCCTCGCGGAAAAATCGGGATGCTGATTAATAGGCGAACAGGACTTTACGACTCGCGACGATGCCCCGAGCTTTCAGCCGTCCGAGCTTTGACGGGGCCGATAGGCACACCTACGGATCAAGAATATCCCTGGAATCCTAAGGCTTCTGCCATCCGCAATTCTACCGAGCGAGGAAACACCGAGGCTAGCCGCGGACTACTGTTACTGTAAATGTTAGCCGTTTCTTTTGCGACCACTGTACAAATGAGATCTTTATGTTCTTTTCGAGACGATTGTGGAAGGTCCTTGTCCGGATCGCGTGGATTTTTAAGGTGTTTACGCTGGGTTATATTCAGTTCATTTTGGAATCGAAATAGCCTCGAGTGCAAAGGGTTAATTATGCTTGAAAATAAACGGAAGGCCCAGTAATTGGCTACCAGACAGTAACTGGCACCGATAATTTTCTGCCGAATTATTAGAAATTATTTGCAACAACTATACTACGGATTTTATGCGTTTCTAGCATAAATGAATAAACGGAACAGGGAACAGCGGAAACCAAAAAAAGAAAGGATTTAAAAAATACTGCAGCATTACTTTCACTGTACCAACGCCGTTAAAAGAAGAAATGCATTTTTAATCTCGTTTCTGACGTAACTGACGCATCGAGCGAAAAATAGTTCTTTCATTTTGGAATCGAAATAGCCTCGAGTGCAAAGGGTTAATTATGCTTGAAAATAAACGGAAGACCCAGTAATTGGTTACCAGACAGTATCTGGCACCGATAATTTTCTGTTTAAATTAATTGTCTGTGTTTATGCTGGGTTTCACTGGGTTAATTGTAGAATTACTGAAGATACTGATAGAAGAGAATTCTTTTTTTTTTTAGAGAATTTTATCGTCTTTGATTCAGGCTTCGTAGTATAAATGCGCCAGATATTTTAGGATGAAAAAGTATTTTGATGAAAAAGTATGTTCCGCTTAATTGATAATATAAAATAGATAAGCAATAATAAATGGACAGCCGACTGTAACTATTTATTTAAAAAATGAATAGATGACGTACAAAACCGTGAAGACCATTAGTAAGAGAAATTCTTTTCTATTGTCTCCTCTTAGTTCAGCTAATACAAAAAACGGAGCATTTTGACAAAAATGTAACTAAGTACAATAATGTCTCCCTAATTGACGCTCAGATTGTCTACAAAAAATGGACAATTTAGGTAGAGAAGATACGATTATTCGATCCTTGCGGTTCATTATAGTTATTTTTTTTTTATTCATTATAGTCATTATAGTTACGAATTAACAACTATAAGAAAGAACGAGCTGCAAGGCTCGAATATAATCGTATCTCCTCTTCCCAAACTGTCCATTTTTGTGCGCAATCTGAGCGCGAATTAGGAAGGAATTACTCTACATAGTAATACTAGAACAAGAATAATGTCTTAACTTTCTTATTTCTAATTTTTTTGCCTCGATTCGAAGGTAATTCGGAGGCCACATGCCATGATTCAGGTCACGTACCTCGTAGCTCCGTGTTTTTCTTTACTTGACTCCGACGACCCTTAGCATCGGCGTAGCAATAAATTACACAGACGTAGGACTAGCACAGGGAAATTCACGGCAACCCGATATTTGGCATTTCCGGGAGAAATCACTGTACATCGCCGCATGCTCTAGCGATTAACAAGTTAAGCGCCGAATGTCGACTCCAATAATTCGTACAATGTCTCGAATCTAGTTAAAAATTAGTGTCATCCATACGAGACTGCATTAGGTTACAAATAAACACCTATTTAACTTATATAATACCTTCCCTTATATAATATTTATATTATATTATATTATTATATATTATTATTATATATATTATTATATATTATTATTATATATATTATTATATATTATTATTATATATATTATATTATATTATGTTATATATTATATATATTTACCTTATATAAGAAATATATAGTAAAATCTTGGCCACCTAAATAAAAGAATGAACCAACTATTTGATTGATTTTTGTATTCGACCAATTTACTGAAATTCAATAAGACCACCCCGTATCTCGCGGCTTTCCCGTTTGAACATCGAAATCCTAATTTCCTCTCGCCGAAAACGTTTCCCCGTGTCCTTTGCCGGGTCTCCAAAGCCGCCCCGTTAAAAACCGTCGAAGAACCCCTGCCGACAGCTCGCGGTATGCCTGCAGCGGCGAATCCCTTTCTCGACGAGCGTTTTCACCTGTCCAATCAGAAGAAGCGGCGGATCCCGGCTAGAAAAACCGGCGCAAAACATTGGTCGCCCGAGCCGTCTTCTACCTATCCATCTTCGCGTCGATTCGATCGGCCTTCCCCACTGTCATCGCGGCTCCGAGACGTCATCCTTTTATTAAATCAACATCGGGGCACCGAGGGCCGGCGGATCCGTTCGATTCCGGTGAAAAATGTATTCATAAATCAGGCGGCGCGACGCCTTCCGTGTCACCGGTCGCCGTCGGCCGAAAAAGATCGATGATCCAGCCGAGAGAGCAGCGATCCTAGGCAAGAAGACGCTGCGGCGACATCCTGACCGAGAATCGTTAGCTCATCGTGTTCGATTTCGACGACGTCCGCGGCGCGACGGCGCGCAAGAAATCGGCTGATTTAATAGAAACGCATTCCCACGCGAGTCTCTCGTCTCTCTCCTCGCTTCTACTCGCGTCTGCTCGCTTCTGGTCGTCTTTGCGCGCTTCTGCGTTTCGTCCTCTTTCCCCCTTCACCCCATCGTCCGCAACGCGCGCGAGTTTTTCCGCTTATTCCGCGCGCGAGATAATTATCGTGGCTCCGAGAAAACGCGGTTTTCTCACCGCGAAACGGTTTTCGAGGCCCGAGGCTCATTCAGATCCGCGGCATCCGACGCTTATACGGCCGCACAGTGTTGTCTTTTGTGCGGACAGTGTAAACAGCCTCTACCCGCGGCCGATCAATGGTCCTCTCATCGATTACGGGCTCATCGGGAATAAGTTGTCGGCTGTTTTGCCGCTGGTCGACCTCGTTCGATCCGCACAGCGCGACGATTGTAAGCGAAGCGCGCGGATCTGCTTCGATTCGGTGCCGGAACATCGGCATTTTTCGGTTTCCTTCCGCGTGATTAACCAGTTGTTAGCTGTGGCGCCTCCTTTTCAAAGCGTCCCGAAAATGTCTCGCAATCCGAATGTGGCGGGTTCCTCGGGTCATTTGAAGCAACTTCTTCCTTTACAAAAATTTCCTCCGAGGCACCGTTAACGAGTTATTAACGAAAAACAGTGACCAATGAGAGAGCGAGTGCGACCGACGCGCCGCCCTCGCGACCTCAGACGGCCGGCGCGACGCGGTATTGGTCGCAAGGACGGCGCGCCGGTCGCACTCGCTCTCCGATTGGTCCACGTTTATCGTTATTAACTCGCGAACGAAGCCGCGGATTGCATCTTCGCTAAGGAAAAAGTTACTTGAAATGATCTCAGGGACCTTCCATTTCCGGCTTACGAGACATTTTTGGAACAGCCTATATATAAAACGTTGAATATATAAAAATTATTTCGTCCACCAAGGAAAGGTGTTTTTAGCTGATTATTCGATCGAATAACAGAATAGAAACGATTGCGAACTTGGAGCACGGTGCAAGATTAAATTCAATTGAACTCAATTTAATTGAATTTAACCATTGAATCGCAACGGACTTGAAGACTTCCCGGTAACCGCGGCGGAAAGCAAGCAAGAAGTTTGGCAATCCCATTTCCCTATCGCAAACGCGTCTACGCGGATAAAAGAAGCGCAGGTTATCCAGGTAACAATTAGACGTTAGCTGGAACCCATTGCACCGTCGCCGGTAATTGAATCGCGTTCTCACGATTGTCTCTCCGCTACGTTTGGCAGTCGGAACGAGGTCTAATAGCGGTGTTTCGCCGGGCTGAAAACGATAATCGTCTTATTTCGTGCGACCAGGAAATCGTAAATCCTTCGACGTGGGTCACCCTTCGATCCACCGGGTTCGTCGCCCTCTTGATCTCCGCGGATTCTACGACGCTATTCTACCCTGATCTCCGACAATTGTCTTCGTCGTTGTACCAATTGTCTCTGACAATTGTCTTCGATACGAGATTCTCTAAAACAAAAATCCTCGGTTAACGCTCGTCGAGCGAGATCGAGATCGCTCGTCGGATGACCGATCCTCTTCCAAGAAGTTCACGACGCTCTTCGCGCGTTTATAAATTCCTGTTTCGACCAATCATTCTAATAGCAACAGTTGTCCACCGACAACGCGTTTCTTTCGAAGTCAATCCGAACGAGGAATCCTCGGAGAACGAAGCCGACGCGTTCGCGGACGCGTCGTCGCGGATCAGCTGGACGGGAATTCCTGAAACGTGAAGGCATCGTTCGACCGCGGGAACCGCCGGGGCCCCGAGACCCACCTTGAAGTCGACGATTTCTCGGACAGTAATCGAGCAAGTCTCGCCGCGCGGCAAATGACGCGGCGCTCCGTCGAGGATAACAAACCAGGCGCTCCGTCGAGGATAACAAACGAGGCGAGCCCGGCTATCGCCACCTGCGCTGACCTACGACTTTCAATAGTGGAACACGACCGACCGATTCACGTCGCATAAATTACACGGCTGCGCGAGCTTCGCCTGGCCAGATACGCCGTCCACTCGAACCGAGCCGAAGAGAAAGAACTTCATTCATTCTCCGAGGAATCCGTCCCGGTCTCTGCGAACGATGTCGAACGATCGCCATAAGGAGGACGAAACCCGACTTTTGGACCAACTTGTCAACCAGTTCGCGCGAAAACTTTTGTGCGTAGTCGGCATATCTTAATCCTTTGCACTCCGCTGTCTCTTTTCGTGGGACATCGTAATTCTAGCATATCACTCGGATGTCCCCTCTCGCGGGACATTAAAGTTTATTAGTGATTACGAGGAATTCAGTTATTTCAGCGCAACTTTTTGAGACATGCATGTTTCCCAGAAGTTTTCTCTTGAAATGGCACTAGAAATCAAATCAAAATATAGTAAAATTACTAAGATATATACAAGAAACGTCAGCGGGTTTTGACGAGAATGTGAGAGGCGTGCTCACGATGGTCCGAGCACTTCAAAGGCGCCACTTGAAAAGTGCGATAAGGCAAGTTTGTAGAAGAAAGATCGGTATGCGAACATAGCACGCACTGTATAGTGAGATTTATAATCATAAAATCTGGAGGAAAAGATTTACAAAGCTGAACTCAGTCTGGTTCGAAGCGTCGAGCGGTATAGATAGATCTAACGAGTGAGAAAATCGGAAAAGTGATCCTTCTCTTGGTAAATAAATTGTTTGGTAAAAGTTTTTTTGGTAAATATTATCTTGTGAGTTGGTAATAACAATTAGAAATTTTCAACCTATGTATTTATTCATATTTTTTATTAGAACAATGGCAAAACGTTCAAACACGAATGAGTCTCATGACACAAGTAGTAGTGAAGATGAGCTCCAGATAGACGTTTATACAGATATGTTAGAAAGGCTAACTGTAGAAGGTTTTCTTCTACAGTTAGTCTATCGTTTTGATAGCAGTGATAGTGATATCGTCCAAGCAACAAGGCGACGAGAGAAAGAGTTCGCATAGATAGCGATTACAACAACAAAACAAAATTATAAAACAAACAATAACAAAATTATAAAGAATAAAATATTGATTTTTTTGCAAATTTCTCAATTTCAGCCAAATTCATATAAGTCCAATATCATTATAATATATTAGTTAGTTCCAAAACCATATTAAATAATACGAGAGTCTGTAAATGCCCGTTTCTGCCGAAAAGTGGCGCTGAGTAGCTGGTAGCCAACGTCCAGAATGGTTCGGAGTGCTTAGGGTTAAAGTTGTTGCATCACTTCAAAAAAAAATGATACAACTCGTAAAATATCGTAAAATCGACGTTAAATTGTAAGACGCGTTCGAAAGGCTTCGTTCGAAATAGATTTTATTCAGATTCAATTACGCGAATAAAGGCGACTAGATTTTGTTATTTGAAATTGCATCTCACACTGGTGGTCGAGGAAACGACTATTTTTAGTCACCCGGTATATTACGAACAGTCGAGAAAATGATTTTTGGTCATCCGAACGGTGGTCATGTTGGGATTAGGATACATTTTTCAAGTAGCGGATCAAATTCAAACTTTCGAAGCAATTCTGAAACAAATTCATACGCTCGATGCAACAGCCTTTGAATCCGGCTTCTACTTTAACCGTTTTAGTCCCAAAAAAGAGGCGATCGCGCTGTTTAGATTTTGGGTTAAAAAGTTCCAAAGACATTTGTGAACGCTGTGGAAAACTGACGATGCACTCGCAGACCGTCGAAGTAAAAGCGCGCTCGACTTTGCTGTCGCAGGTGCATCGCATAGCTGCTCTTTTAAACGTAAATAATACGACACACACATTTCGTATCGCATTGTTATCTTCTCAATGATTTCTAGTGAACAAAACTTGCAACATTTATAAACTAATAGCAAGCATGTTAGGAGAAGAGCTATTCGTCATTTGTTCGGTATTTTTCGACTGTGTTTCTTCAATGACCCTTGGGATCCGAAAGATTAAGGCCCGAATAATGGAACTGTTTGTAGCATAATCTTATCGCATTGCTTCGCTATACGATTGACGAAGTTTAGGATGATTTTAGTTACCAATCGCTGACAATTGGTAACTATAAAAACGAGTCGCAAGGGTATCGAATAATGGTATCTCCTCTTTCCATGAAGAGGAGATTCCCCTTAACCTCTTAAGCACGACACGCCACTATAGTGGCTTTCGCGGATGTCATCTCTCTGAACGACGCGTCACTATAGTGGCTTTCGCGGATGTCATCTCTCTGAACGACGCGCCACTATAGTGACTCACTCTAGTAGCTCACTCGCTCTCCGTTTGAATTAAATAATCATCTTCATATGCATTGTTCCACATTTCTTTCGTCTTCGCATCGATTTACAGCAGTGTTAACAATATACAGACGGTAAAAGGTTAATCATGAAATATCAGAGTGCAGAATTAACGGATGCAATCATGGTTGCCACGAGATCGTTGGAAGCATCCACACAGCTGAAGGTCGAAGGCCAGCTAGATATCGAAAGTGAGTCCACCTTAGAGCCCAGATTCGAAAAGGATCTGGACCGCGGATGGTAGCCGAGGCAGAGAGCATCATGGCGTCCCCGAAGTATCCTCGTGGAAGCCTGCAGGATTCGCGCGAGGACAAAATCTCGGGCAGCGTGGGATCGGGGCAAGAAGGCGCGGAGGACTCTGGGGGATCGCGAAATAAATTGTGAGCGGCTCAAAGGGGCACGCTGGCGAGTCCCTCTCGAATTGCGGCGCGCATGGGCCCCAAGGATCTCCTTCTCTCTCTCTCTCTCTCTCTCTCTCTCTCTCTCTCTTTCTCTCTCGCGTTGCCAGAGCCGTCGGCCACGGTCGGCACAAGAGAGCCAGCCGCTGATCAATAGCTATTGGTCGGCGGGGAGCCGTCGTGTCGCCGGCGCGGTGGCGATGTCGTCAATTTTTTTATTACGAACCCGGACACGCACGCAGCCGCGCACGCACACGCACACGCACACGTACGCCGATCGACCGACCGACCGGCAGGGTCCCTCCGAGAGAGTCCATTTCGCGCGAACCTGTGTGCAGCCCGCGTATATGTATATATATATGTATACCTGGGCCCGATCGAACAGCCTTGCGGCCCGCTCGCATTAGATTTCACGGGTCGCGGGATCCACCTCCACCGCGGCCATTCCTGCCCTTTAATTGGTCCTCGGCATGTCGATGTCCCGAGTAATTGCCACTTTGTTTTAGCCCCGCGCCGTTTTTGCGGCGAGAGAGCCTCGGGATCTATTCGAGATTTTTCGCGCCGATTCGTGCCGATTCGTGCCGAGCTCGTCTTCTCTAGCCGAGAGATAGAGTCTTCAGATGATGAAGATCGTCTTGGTTGAAGCCTCGAACCTCTTGTTGAACATTATTTGCAATCGTACGGTTTCTTGTACTGTAGTTGGCTCATTAATTGACGCTGAGATTGGAGGAAAAATGGACGATTTGGGAAGAGGAGATACCATTATTATCTTACTACTACCATTATTATAGCCTTGCAACTGGTTTTTATAGTTACCGATTGTCAACAATTGAGCCGCTTATCTTGAAAGTGGCATAAGTCACTTTACCGTAATGAAAAGTGGTGATTTTTTAATGTTTATACGAAATTATTTATACTGAGAAAAATATCAGTATCCTGAGATAACAAATAAAGGTAAATCTTTTCGAAAGTAATATATCGACTTAAAAACAAAGTGACTTATGTCACTTTCAAAATAAACGGCTCAATTATAAGAACGAGCTGCAAGAATCGATCAATCGAGCCTACTCTTCCCGAATTGTCCATTTTTGCGCGCGATCTGAGCGTCAATTAAGGAGACATTATTGTAGTTGGATCATCTATTTTGTCAAGGTTTTTGTCAAGGTATCTTCGAGGTACAGTAAATTCTTCGTATAATCGAGGCTCAGCTTGAAAATGAGAATGGACAATTTGCGAAGAAGAGATACGATTATTCGAGCCTTAGGATTAATTTTTTTTTATGATTGTTCACAATCAGCGAGTATGAAAACTAGCCGCGAGACTCGAATAATCGTATCTTCTGTTCCTAAATTGTCCATTTTTGTGCGCAATCTAAGCGCGAATTCGGGAGAAATTACTGTCTAGCTTGAGTTGTCAATTTATTGGTGTAAAAAGTCTTCTTTTCTCCGTCAAAGATCGCTTTCATTAGGAAACCGCAGTAATACCTGCACTCACCCTACGCCATTAAAAAAATGTACCGCGAAATTAGATCGATGAAATAGACTACCGCCGAGTCAATCGTGACGGCCGCTCAATTCGAAATTATTTTTCATAGTTAACACTCTCAATTCGAGCGGCGCGACTCCGAAGATCATTTTTATATCATCGAAATTTAGATCTAAAAAATCGTATTAGTTTCAATTTTTCAATTTCTCCCTAATTCGCGCTCGGATTGCGCACGAAAATGGGCCTTGCGACTCGTTTTTCCAGTCACCGATTATCAACGACTCTAAAAACGAGACGCAAGGCTCGAATAATCATCATTTCTCCTCTTCCCAAAATCTCCATTTTTGTGCGCGATCTAAGCGCGAATTCGGGAGAAATCACTGTACAACTCGAGTTGTCAATTTATTGGTGTAAAAAGTCTTCTTTTCTCCGTCAAAGTTCGCCTTCATCGAGCAACCGCGGTAATACCTGCACTCACCCTACGCCACTGAAACGTCCAACCGAGCCGCGTACGATCGAAAATGTACGATGATGCGAAATTGGGTCGACTGAATAGACTATTTGAAATTATTTTTCATAGTTAACGCTCTCCATTCGTGCAGGGCGACTCCGAAGCACCGAAATTGTTATATCACGACGCAAGATCATTTTTATATCATCGAGATTTAGATCCAAAAAATCGTACGAGTCTCAATTTCACACGCATAAAATGCGCTTTGCCAGTAATTTCTCCCTAATTCACGCTCAGATTGCGCACAAAAATACAAAAATGGGCCTTGCGACTCACTTTCGTAGTCACCGATTGTCAACGACTCTAAAAACGAGACGCAAGGCTCGAATAATCATTTCTCCTCTCCCCAAATTCTCCATTTTTGAGCGCGATCTAAGCGCGAATTCGGGAGAAATCACTGTACAACTCGAATTATCAATCTATTAACGTAAAAAGTCTTCTTTTCTCCGTCAAAGTTCGCCTTCATCGAGCAACCGCGGTAATACCTGCGCGCTCGCCGTGGCTCGAAAGCAGGCCGATCGTGAGTCAGGCCCCGGACAGCGTTATCAAGCCGGTCGGCTCGATAGCCGGGGCAGCATCGTGAGGATAGGACACCGCGGAGAGAGGCCCTCCCCACGTGTTCCTCATCACCGGCATCTTTCTGTTCCGGGCGAAGTCACCTTTTAACGAGCGGGCGTATATACCCTCGAGATACCCGCGGCCCCCGGCCGCTCCCCGGCCCTCTTTCTCTCGGCGGAACAATAGGGCCCCGGGCTCGGGGAGTTAATCTACATACGCAAATTCCAACGATAGATCTTGAGCGGCGAGAGAGGAAGGCGGCTGCGTATTGCCGGACGTACACGCGTACGTCTTCAACAATGGGGCCTGGCCCCTCCGCGGCCTTATCCCTGAAGGAAGGACAATAAGGCCCGGTTGATAGTTATTGTGCCTAGTCCAGGCCCGCGCGTCTCTCCCACCGCGAAAGAAGGAAGAACTTCACCGCGGTTAAAAGTCACCGGGAGCAGCGAAACCGGCCGCAAATGCGGCGAGCGACGCGGCTGCGGAACGAAACACCGATTTTCGCGGACTTCGGCTGATTAATTGAGCCTCCCGGTTGACAGGTGGGCCCGGGTTCGTCCAAAAATTGGACCAAAAAATGGCCCCAAAAATTATGAAAGATCAATTAACTGGAGAAATAGCTAGTATCGAGTGCAGTGGTTTTATTTATTATTTTACAATGTCTGGGTTTTTGTGTTGAACATTCTATGTTCATGTAGTGCAATTTAACATTTCAATTTCAAATTTGATTAACGCAATTTAATTAGCTATCGAGCTAACATATTTTGCTTCGTAAGAACGACGAGACCGAATTTATTTAGACTTTCTGACATTTTTGTTGTAATTTATGCTTGAACTCGGATATTCGTTCGATCGTTTCCTATAAAAAAAAGTCTTTTTAACTCCAGGACTTTCGAAAGACAAAATTTGGAATTGATCGTATTGACCGGTTCGGTAGATTCGGTGTTAAATATTTCAATATTTTTAATGTAAATTATTCAAATATTTAAGTATTTAAATATTTTAAATATAAATTATTTAAATATTTAAGTATATAAATATCTTAAATATAAATTATTTAAATATTTAGGCATATAAATATTTAAAATAGAAATTATTTTACATATTTAAGCATATAAATATTTTAAATAGAAATTATTTAAATATTTAAGCATATAAATATTTAAAATAGAAATTATTTTACATATTTAAGCATATAAATATTTAAAATAGAAATTATTTTACATATTTAAGCATATAAATATTTAAAATAGAAATTATTTTACATATTTAAGATATAAATTATTTAAATATTTAAGTATATAAATATTTAAAATACAAATTATTTACTTCCATTAAAATGCATAAAATATAATTCTTAATTATTACACTGAAACATAATGTTATTAATTTTACGAAACATCCGTGACGATCGCGTCAAACGACGTTATCGTAATTACCATTCTTCCGCTATATCTTCTCGCGATACAGCCGCAAGCGGTTCTGAATTTTTCATGAAGTATTACACAAATGTCGAACGTTATGCGCTTATTCGCAAAATAATTGCCCGGGCGTACGTATAATTTCGCCGAGGGTTTAACTGGCGAACCAGCTCCGGGTATAATCCCCTTTCGAAACCACCGGCGGCCATTTATTGCGCCCGCTGCCCGGTTAACGCCTCCTCGCGGGCCGCAAAGCGGGCCTAAACCCGTCTGCGAGGATGCGTTATCGAGAAGCAATTTCTTCGAGGCGTCTATTATTCCTAGGAACGCGCGCGAGTGCGGCTACTGGAAGCATGCCACGGTCCACGATGGCTTTAAGCTGCTCTTTCCGCTGCTGCCGCAATAGAATAAACCATTTTCCAGAATTACCCCTATATAGAACTCCTAAACCCTTAGAACCCCTCCCTAGAGGTAGGGGAACACCTCGAACCCATAAACCGAGGAACTTAGAATTAGATTTGTTTCACCTATGACGTTTTCAAGTTGCTATAATTATATGTTAAAACAGCTAAGAATAAGGAAAGCAAAAGATACGAAGATAACGAGGAAAGGAAGATGATACGGAGGCAAGGAACAAACGAATAAAGTATAATAATTCGTCGAAATTGAAACAGACGTGTCAGAAATGCAATAACAGTGTACGCAGGACATATTCGGTGAACGCTATATACAGTAATTTCTCCCTAATTCGCGCTCAGATTGTGCACGTTTTTATAGTTAGCGATTGTCAAGAACTATGAAAACGAATTAGGGAGAAATTATTGTACTCTGCCAATCATGTTTAAAAATGGAAGAGTGAAGTTCGGATTAATCTCACGTTAGTATCCTATTTTATAATACTATTTTATTTTTTTATAAGTCACAATATAAATGAATATAAATCGATATAAATTAATATAAATTAATATAAATCAATATAAATCAATATAAATCAATATAGATCAATATAAAATATAAATCAATATAAATTAATATAAATCAATATAAATCGATATAAATCATTATAAATTATTTATAACCTTAAATTAATATAATCTTAACAACAGAAGAGTGACGGCCGAATTAATCTCATCTTCGTACCCTATTTTATAACATTATTTTATTATATAAATCAATATAAATCAATATAAATCGATATAAATCATTATAAATTATTTATAACCTTAAATTAATATAACCTTAACAACAGAAGAGTGACGGCCGAATTAATCTCATATTAGTACCCTATTTTATAACATTATTTTATTTTATAAATCAATATAAATCGATATAAATCAAAATAAATCAATATAAATCAAAATAAATCAATATAAATCAATATAAAAGAATTTAAATCAACATAAATCAAGATAAATCAATACAAAACAATTTAAATTAATATAAACCGATATAAATCGATATAGATTAATATAAATCAATATAAAACAACATAAATCAATATAAGTTAATGTAAATGAATATAAATCGATATAAATCAATATAAATTAATATAAATCAATATAAAACAACGTAAGTCAATAAAAATTAATGTAAATCAATACAAAGCAATATAAATCGATATGGTTCATTATAAATTATTTATAACCTTAAATTAATGTAACCTTAACAACAGAAGAGTGACGACCGGATTAATCTCATATTAGTACCCTATTTTATAACATTATTTTATTTTATAAATCAATATAAATCAATACAAAATAATATAAATCAATTTAAATCAATTTAAATTAATATAAACCGATATAAATCAATATAAATTAATATAAATCGATATAAATCAATATAAAACAACATAAGTCAATATAAATTAATGTAAATCAATACAAAGCAATATAAATCGATATAAATCAAAATAAATCAATATAAATTCATAAAAATTAAATGGAAACACTTGTACAAGAGCATCACGAGCAGTGTCAAGAGAACACCGGAACAAAGCGTAGACACCAAAACATTTCGCCACAAAATATCTTAAAAATCCCAAGCCTGTAAACCAATCGCCTCTCAAAACTTCCCAAAGAGTCCTCGAACTAGATTCCAGCTGTTTCCACCGAACCCGACACAGATCCGCCAACGAACACCGCCGACGAAGCCGACCGCGTCCAGCTGTGCGCGCCGCGCGCCAGGCTCCACGCCGACCTTTAAAACTCCATTTCGCAAGCACGCGAAGCCCATCGGTCATTCCGGATGCGTCGCCCGCGATCCCCGGTTCCCGCCATCGCCCCGCGGAATTCCATAGTCGGCAGAAAAACGGCGTTCCCGAAACGCGGCTTCGCCGACGGAGCACAGGATCCGCCGTGTAACAGTTCTCCCGGTAATGCCGGCGAAGGGTTCGCTTCGCGATCGAGGGTTCCCAGAGGCCGGCAGGTGTCGGCTCACGTGGCGGAAGGCGTATTCTTTTTTTCTTTGCTCCGTCGAAGAAAATACCGAGAGAAGGGGAGGAGGAGTAGGAGTAGTAGTAGAAGAAGAAGAAGGCGAAGGTAGCGGTAGCGTAACGGAAGCGCGACGAGGCCTGACGGGGTAGCCGGCAGCTTTTCCGTATCCGAGGATGGCACGACGACCTTTGAGGTCGATGCACCTCAGTCGGTCGGCTCGGCGTCAAAACAAGACCGGCTGATAGGACGTGTCGGGTTCGCTTCTCCGCCGGGAAAGGTTCCCACCGTCTAGTCGCCCCGCGACTCTTCCTCCGCGCGCGGTGCGCCGAGTCGCGTCGCGTCCACGGTGCCCCGCGGATGCCCAGCTGGTGGTGCCCGCTTTTCTACCACCTCCCCGTCCCTCGTTCCTTCTCCCCCTCGGCCTTGGTTCCTGGAAGCTCGCGAAGGCGCAGCGCTGTCTGGCCGAGCCAGCCGGGACTTGCTCGTGTCTGCAACGAGGCACAAATACCTACAAAGCTCTCGGCGCAACCGCCGGCCTGGAATGAGAACCAGCGCGAGATCCGAGGAAGAAGAAGAAGAAGAAGAAGAAGAAGCGGAGGAGGAGGAGGAGGAAGAGGCGGTCGACGAAGAAGAGGAGCATCGCCGGTAGCACGAGGCGGAGGGGGAGGAGGAATAAGAATCAGCGAGGAGGATGGAGGAGACACCGTCGGGGGCCTGCTGGAGGAAGAGAGAAGGAGAGAGAAAGAGAGAGAGAGGAAGATACAGAGAGAAGGAGAAAGAAAGAGAGAGAAAGAGGGACAGAGGTGGTAGCAGAGAAGCAGAGGAAGAGAGAGAAAGATGCAGAGAGAAATACAGAGCGAATGAGAAGGAAAGAGAGAAATAAAAAGACAGAGAGAGAGAAAGAGAGAGAGAGATGGAGACGTGGTAGCAGAGAAACAGAAAAAGAGAGAGAGATGGAAACGTGGTAGCAGAGAAACAGAAAAAGAGAGAGAAAGATGCAGAGAGAGATACAGAGCGAAAGAGAAGGAACGAGAGAAATAAAAAGACAGAGAGAGAGAGAGAGAGAAGGAGAAAGAGAGAGAGGGAGATAGGTGGTAGCAGAGAAGCAGAGAAAGAGAGAAAAAGATTCAGAGAGAAATACAGAGCGAAAGAGAAGAAAAGAGAGAAATAAAAAGCAGAGAGAAATAAAAAGATGCAGAGAGAAATACAGAGCGAAAGAGAAGAAAAGAGAGAAATAAAAAGACAGAGAAATAAAGACAGAGAGAGAGAGAAAGAGAGAGAGAGAGAGAGGTGGTAGCAGAGAAGGAGAGAAAGAGGGAGAAAGATGCAGAAAGAAATACAGAGCGAAACAGAAAGAATGAGGCAGAGAGAGAGAGAGAGAGGTGATAGCAGAGAAGCAGAGAAAGAGAGAGAAAGATGCAGAGAGAAATACAGAGCGAAAAAGAGAGAAAGAGGGAAAGAATGAGGCAGAAAGAGAGAGAGAGAGGTGGTAGCAGAGAAGCAGAGAGAGAAAAAGATGCAGAGAAAAATACAGAGCGGAAGAGAAGGAAAGAGAGAGAGAGAGGGAGAGAAGAAAGAGAGAAATAAAAAGACAGAGAGAGAGAAAGAGAGAGAGAGAAGAAAGAGAGAGAAAGATGCAGAGAGAAACACAGAGCGCGAGAGAAAGAAAGAGAGAAAGAACGAGGCAGAGACAGAAAGAGCGAAAGAGAGAGAAAGCGAGAAACATAGAGAGAGGAGGCAGCAGAAGCGGCAGCAGCCGGCGAGTAAAACCAGGCTGGCTCGGCCGGCTGCCTTGCCTGGCAGAGATGCCTACGGTATAAAAGCCTCCGCGGAGAGAGAAGAGCCGCTTCTAAGTAGCTACGTGATCAGCGATAATAACGCGACTTGGAAACGTGGAAGATCGTTCCTCTTCGCCTCCCCCTTTTTCTATCGGCGACGCGTACAGGCTATATTGTCGGTCGTTTGGGTTACTGCCGCTGATCCCTGTGCCGCCTATCCTAGGCGAACGAGACGACGACGACGACGACGACGACGACGATGCGCCGGCCGCGCGGACGGCTCCGGCCCCAGCCAGCTAGCTTTTCTCTCTACCCGGTTCCCGGAAACCGGGGAGGTAACGGCCTCTCCGCCGCCGGTCTCTCCACTGTCCACCTGTTCTTCTTCTTCGACGTCGATCCGCTCGCTGCTCTGGCCAGCCAGCACCGCGGATTCGTTTACAATATCGTACCACGTACGGATCGTCTTCGACGCGACCCCAGTCCCACCAACGGCTTACGCGTTCTTTTGCCGGCTAGACCCTGGGGAACGAGAGACTCCCAGGCGAGCAGCCTGTCCCCGAGCAGCCGGACGCGATGAATCCGCGACGATCCGTTCACCGTTCTGACGATGTGATCAATTCTTCGGGATTGTTCTGCGACTTGGTGACACGAATCGACGATTTCGGAAGAGGAGATACGCGAGATTGTTGGTGCCTCGCGTCGCGTTTTTATGGTTGTTGATAATCGGTGTAAAAATGAGACGCGAGGCTTGGGTATTCGTGACTTCTCTTCACAAATTTTTGGTTCTTCTTTTTACGAGCTGAGGGACAATTGGAGAGAATTTACTGTATTTTGAATCCGAAGATAGCCGGGATTGGCGGACATCGCCTGGCGAAAAGTTATGTCAAAGTTATGTCAAGGTTGTCAAGGTTATGTCAACATCGCCTGCCGGAAGGTTATGTCAAAGTTATGTCAAGGTTGTCAAGGTTATGTCAACATCGCTTGCTGGAAGGTTATGTTAAAGTTATGTCAAGGTTGTCAAGGTTATGTCAACATCGCTTGCTGGAAGGTTATGTCAAAGTTATGTCAAGGTTGTCAAGGTTATGTCAACATCGCTTGCTGGAAGGTTATGTCAAAGTTATGTCAAGGTTGTCAAGGTTATGTCAACATCGCCTGGCGGAAAGTTATGCCAAAGTTATGTCAAGGTTGTCAAGGCTATATCAAAATTATGCGAAGATTGTGTCAAGATTATTTCAAGGTTATATTAAAGTTGTGTCGAGGTTCTAATTCAAGGTTATGTCAAAGTTGTTCAAGGTTATGCTCGAGGGTTAAAGCGTTGACAGTGCGCGATGTGTCGTGGACGGAAGAATTACATAAAAAAATTCATGAAAATATTCATTAAATAATTAATTAAATATAAAAAAGTAATATAAATATAATTAATATAATAATATAATATAATATAATAATAATAATAATAATATAATAATATAAATATAATTAGTATAATATAATAACATAATTAAATATACAAAATATAAAAAATTAAATATATAAACATATATATATATATATATATATATATATATATATATATATATATATATATATATATTAATTAAATATAAATTCGTTAAATATAGCGTCCATTTATGTGTCAGCCACTTCGACCTACAGCTTTTACGCGGCAGTCCAGCACTCATTTCCTTCAAGGTATTTTCCAGCATTTCCTTGAAGAGACAATCGTAGAGAATTTATTGCACAGTAAATCCCCACGAATTGTCCCTCACTTTGCTAACAAAAATGAACAATTTGATGGTAACCGTAACCAGAAAACTGAGCCGCAAGCCTCGGATAATCATATCCTCCATTCCAAAGTTGTCCATTTTGGTTTCCAAGCCGACGAAGAATTTTCCAACGCGGGAGAAAGTTGCTGTACCGGGAAAACAATATCCGCGCACGCTAGTCAGAAGTCGAATGTGTCCGGGCGCGCACTATTCCCGGCTCGTGTCCCAGGAAACAGTGACGAGGTCGCCGAAGTTAGAGACCGGCCGGCATCAACGAGACCGGTCACGTTCAGCCGATAAACCTGAGAATGTCTCTTTGTGAGATTATAATTGCGAACGCGCGAGGCGTTCGATCGTCTCGCGGTGAAAGCGGAAGGAAATCGGATGAAGACGATAGAGCCGCTGGGGATCCGTGCTTCCGGGTGTCGGTCGATCGATAGTCGGCAGGTTCAAAGGTCATGGGTCCGTCGATGGCAGGACTAAGGGGAGAACTATCGGCTAACGACGATTACAAGATCCAGCGATCTTGGATTCGGCGATGTTGGATCCAGCGATCTTGGATCCAGCGATCTTGGAGCAAGCGATCGTGGAATCAGCGATTTTAGATCCAGCGATCTTGGAACCAGTGATCTTGGATCCAGCGATCTTGAATCTAGCGATTTTAGATCCAGCGATCTTGGATTCAGCGATCTTGGATCCAGCGATCTTGGATCCAGCGATATTGGATCCAGCGATCTCGGATCCAGGGATCTTGGATCCAGCGATCTTGAATCTAGCGATTTTAGATCCAGCGATCTTGGATTCAGCGATCTTGGATCCAGCGATCTTGGATCCAGCGATATTGGATCCAGCGATCTCGGATCCAGGGATCTTGGATCCAGCGATCTTGGATCCAGCGATCTTGGATCTAGCGATCTTGGATCCAGCGATCTTGGATCCAGCGATCTTCGAGCAAGCGATCTTAGAGCAAGCGATCTTGGAGCAAGCGATCTTGGATCCAGCAATCTTGGATTCAGCGATCTTGGATCCAGCGATTTCCGAGCAAGCGATATTAGATCCAGCAATCTTGGATCCAGCGATCTCGGATCCAGCAATCTTGGATCCAGCGATCTCGGATCCAGCGTACCGGAACGGTGTTAACCGAGCGGCCTCGCGCGACCGCGCACCGACGGAGGCCGAATTACTTAGCGATAGATTTATTCGCGCGATCCGTTCTCCTCGGTCATCTTTAATAGGCGCGCACCTGCGCGATCCTCGGCCGCTAATGTTCCATTTTAAGACACTGACAGATGAATTATTCCCAGATCGGGCCGAGCGATTTTTCTTGGCCGCCGCTCGACGGTAACGACGCGCGCGCGCCGGGCAACCGACGCTTTCGATATTATCGCTGGGACAACAACCGCGCGAGCGGGATCGAATGCTAATTCGGACGGATCTCCGCGGGATTTTAGACCGACCGAGCTTAGGCGAGTCTAATGGACCGGACCCGGGGGCTTCACTAATCTCACAACGGGGTGCTGCTCGCGGCCGGCATCGCGTGCGGGTTAAACGTTCCTCTTTCCGCTTCTAATGCGCCTCTTTCGGCCGCCACTTTTCCCGCCGCGAGAATCATTCGATTTTTCAACCGAGCAGCGTTCAACGACGTGTCCGACGTGCCTGCGTGATCTTGGCCGAGTTCGGACACCTTTGAACCGATCTTGCATCCAGAATTAGGCTTCGCGGTTGCTGCCACGGGAAGCTTGGAATCGGGAAAATTGCTCGATGAAGCTGCGCGAAATTGAACAACAAAGATGTCGATCGTCTAGCTTTGATAGCGGATCTTTGGATTTGTGCACAGAACACTACAATCACCAAATTCGCGTTGATTCGAAGAGAGAACTAATGTTAACCCTTTGCTCTCCGCTGTCGCCTCTCGTGGGACATCGTAATTCTAGCATATCACTCGGATGTCCCCTCTCGTGGGACATTAAAGTTTATTAGTGATTACGGGGAATTGAGTTATTTCAGCGCAACTTTTTGAGACATGCATGTTTCCCAGAAGTTTTCTCTTGAAATGGCACAAGAAATCAAATCAAAATATAGTAAAATTACTAAGATATATACAAGAAACGTCAGCGGGTTTTGACGAGATCGTGAGAGGCGTGCTCACGACGGTCTGAGCACTTCAAAGGCGCCATTTGAAAAGAGCGATAAGGCAAGTTTGTAGAAGAAAGGTCGGTATGCGAACATAGCACGCACTGTATAATGAGATTTATAATCATAAAATCTGGAGGAAAAGATTTACAAAGCTGAACTCAGTCTGGTTTGGAGCGTCGAGCGGTATAGATAGGTCTAACAAGTGAGAAAATCGGAAAAGTGATCCTTCTCTTGGTAAATAAATTGTTTGGTAAAAGTTTTTTTGGTAAATATCATCTTGTGAGTTGGTAATAACAATTAGAAATTTTCAACCTATGTATTTATTCATATTTTTTATTAGAACAATGGCAAAACGTTCAAACACGAATGAGTCTCATGACACAAGTAGTAGTGAAGATGAGCTCCAGATACACGTTTATACAGATATGTTAGAAAGACTCTAACTGTAGAAGGTTTTCTTCTACAGTTAGTCTATCGTTTTGATAGCAGTGATAGTGATATCGTTCAAGCAACAAAGCGACGAGAGAAAGAGTTCGCATAGATAGCGATTACAACAACAAAACAAAATTATAAAACAAACAGTAACAAAATTATAAAAAATAAAATATTGATTTTTTTGCAAATTTCTCGATTTCAGCCAAATTCATATAAGTCCAATATCATTATAATATGTTAGTTAGTTCCAAAACCATACTAAATAATACGAGGGTCTGTAAATGCCCATTTCTGCCGAAAAGTGGCACAATATCGTAAAATCGACGTTAAATTGTAAGACGCGTTCGAAAGGCTTCGTTCGAAATAGATTTTATTTAGATTCAATTACGCGAATGCCTTTTTTTCAGCGAAAACTCAAAGCGTCTTCATCTCCCTTTTCTTGCTTTCGGAGTAGGAAATTATCCTCGAAGAAACGACACCTTGGATGCACGAAAATAGAGGCTTCGTGCTTTAATACGAGCACAGGAAGATCGCTGTACGATTTCTTTTCAGACAGTTCTGGTGGTCTGAAGATTTCCAATTTCATTGGCTCAAGGTTAACGTTGAAACTTCCTTCGGCACAATCGAAAAATATATATTATTTTTTATTAAGGTTATATTATTTCATATAGACGAAAAAAAACGGCGTTCGCCGATCGAATCGCAATTTAAATCGCGAACGATGCGACGCCGAAGTTCTAAAACGCGAAGCGGTCGCCGTAGCGGGGACGCGTTCTTTTCCGCGAGTAAAAACGGCGTTCCTTCCCGGCTCGGGTTCACTCCTCGAGGCAATAAAGCGACCCGGACCGATCACGCGAACAGCCTTAACCCTTTCGCTACGGCAGCTCCGTCCGGCGAATGACGTCCGATAAGAGCTAGCCAAGTGTTCGGTAATTTCTCACGGTAATCAATCAACAGCAATATTCTCTATTTTCGGACATCGACGGGACATCGACTCGAAGCCGACATCGTATCGCCCGGGACAGGTGAGATTCAGCTTCGAAGCGACACGATCCAGCGGACCGAGTCGGATTTTCGAGCTCGCTTAGGAGCCCACAAATCACCGCGGTTGATCCGGGCCGGCAAAAACTGTTGGTTTAAACGCGCGCGCATAGGCCGGTCTTAATTAAGACGCATCGCGTCGGACGTCGCGGCAACGAGCGGTACATTTGTTGCGGATAAACGCCGGGATAAAAGGTTCCCGGGGATTACAAATTGGCGTCGCGTTCGGTCCAATTATTGCGCGCTTTGAGGAAGCGCGGCGAGGTAACCGGGGCCTCGTCGCGCGTCGCTTCTATTCTCGGTCCCTTCCGTTCCGGTTGCGCACTAACGGAATGAGAAATGAGGCCAATTAAGCAGTATATCATTAGCGGCGACGCGGCCGCGACAAAGTTCGTTTTCCGACCGAGTAAATCATCCGCGGGCTTCCGACCGAACTGTCCCCGCGAACCGTCCGAACCGCGGCCGGCCGGCTAAAACCGTGGCTCCCGGTTTAACCCTTTCGCGCCGAGCGCCGCATATAGGCGACATCCACTCGACGACCCGTGGCTACGGGCGCCGCATACAGGGTGTCGCAAAAATGTCTCGCAATCCGAAAGTGGCGGGTTCCTGAGGTGATTTGAAGCAACTTTTTCCTTTACAAAAATTGTCTCCGAAGCACCGTTAACGAGTTATTAACGAAAAACAGTGACCAATGAGAGGCGAGCGCGGCTGGCGCGAGGCGACCGAGCCAATGAGCGGAACTGGGCTTCGCGCGCTGGTTGGCTGGGCCGCCTCGCGTCAGCCATACTCGATTCTTATTGGTCACTGTTTTTCGTTAATAACTCGTTAACGGCGCCTCGGAGAACATTTTTGTAAAGGAAGAAGTTGCTTCAAATGATCCGAGGAACCCGCCGTTTCCAGATTGCGAGACATTTTTGGGACACCCTGTATATCGACATATGGCATCTATATTGACAATGGACATATTTTGTACGTCTATTAAGCGAAATGAATTCCGTTTTTCCACTATACACGAATAATATACCAGTCTTAGAATGCATGTCACGCACATATTTGTTTACATATCCCATCCTTTAGCGTCTAAAAGGGATAACCTAGATTAGTAAAATCAACATTTCTTGTTATTAGTGTTTACATGTATATAAAACTTGACTTCAGGTATAACGCAAATTAACGAAAAGTAAATCAGACTCCGAAGGGTTAATGTCGCGTCACGCGCAATCATGCGACGTTCGAACAGTCTCTAAGTCTGCGTATTTCTATAATTTTAACACTAGATTTACGGATCGCAAGAATCAGCTGTTTTATATCAGTTTATAAAAGTAACAATAAGACATTTGTTCCGAATCTTAATTTTAGTGTTATTGCAATGTTTGACGTAAGTCATCTTTATAATATGAATAATCGTAAATGAAAAAATCTAGTGTTGAATGTGTTAATCGTAAATCTAGTGTTGAATGTATTAAATTCGTCGCATGATCTCACGCGATTTCACGGGACGTGACACTGATCCGTTTCTAAAGTAAATGTGGGTATTACTGCGGACGCCCCAAATACTGCGATGTCTTATAAAAGTAATAAAATCTAACATTTTTTATAGTTGTGTAATCTTCTAAAAATGAATCTCATAATTTTATATATGTTTAATATCGACAATTTATGGCATGCAAGTAACAACAATCGCATTCTTAATTCATTTACTGATTTTTGCTATTCGGAAGCTTGTGGAAACGTCGAGTCTTATGGAATACTCGCAATGGCAGTTTCCAGAGATCCAATATTTTGAGAAAAGTAAATGTTCAAGTTAAAGAATAATTAGTGTAGCTCGATTTTAATTCGAATAATTGGTATAGCTGTCAATTTATTGGCGTAAAGGGTCTTATTTTCTCTGTCAAAGTTCGCCTTCGTTGAGAAACCGCAGTAACACCTACACTCGCTCTACATTCTAAGCTCAAACGACCTACTTAACGTTATAGAATCTTATAAATTACGTAATATTATTGTTCCATGTAAATAAATATCCGTGCTTTTTAGAATATAAAATTATGAAATTCCGCAGACAGGAACTTTGACCCATTGACTGTCACGCAAATTTAGCGCGTCTTGCCCTGGGTGCCACGGTTTTATTTTAAAGAAAACATGAAGTTTTACAAAACATAATAATATTAAGTTACTGATATAATATTGCAATAATTTCAATAATAAAAATTGATAATCAATATGTTCTCTACACTATATACATTTTTCATTCGTCCTTTCTAATAGTTCTTAACTCAAATAGCCATTTGTAGCCGATCTAAACTTGCAGCACCCACTACGAGATATCTCGTAGCTGGCAGTTTTGGTGCAGACGCTTACTACGAGATATCTCGTAGTTGGCAGTCAATGGGTTAAACCTTCGATCATTTCTCCGGAGCTGATTTTTTGCTTTCTCCAAGACGTCCAATTAAAATTGGACGTCAACAACTACAATAAATTCTCTCCAATTGTCCGTCATCTTGCAAACAAAACTAAACCAATTTGGGAAAAGAAGATACGATTACGAAGAAGATACGAACCCTCGCGGCTTTTTCAAACTTTGACATCAATTTATTGCTATTTAGGACCAAAAACAATTAATAAATTGCATGCCACTATATCCGGGAAACTCTCCTCTATCTTTTAACTCCAATTAGAACTTTCTAACGTTTGTACTTTTCAAGCAATACCCCATTTTTGTCGAAAATTTTGGGTTTTTACAAAAGATCGTTTATTTAGAAAACTGAGGGTGATGGAGCAATTCGGTTTCCGGATTCTCGTTCAGGGAGTGAAGCTCTACAAGAATTTCATAGTGGCTATAGGAACCCAGAAAAAAAGTTTCATTTTGTCGGACAGTGTAATCGGCGACCGTAAAAACGCACCCGCGACGCTACACTCACCCCAACAGATCGAAAACAATAAAAATCCGCAGAACCCGCACTCGTCGAACGTCTCACATTTTTCACAAAAATGAAAAAAAATTACCTTAAGTACGTTTCTATCTCTATCGTATCGCGCGCATGCACGCGTCCATCCGCGCGCCTTCAACGAGGACAACGCGAGCCTAGGCCCGGCACCGTCGAAATTCGCATTCAGCAGTTCGGCGAGCAAATTACCGTTGTGGCTGGGCGAACAAATTCTTCGGGACAGGATTCCCCGGGCTCGCATCAAGCGAATGCACCCCTTATCCGTCGCAATCTTGAGTTGGATCCCAGCGAAGTGCCCGAGAGGGACAGGAGGAGGGGCTCGGGGCGCAGGGTTGCGAAGTGTCGTCGGTTTTGACAAGGCGCGGCGAGTCGACGGAAATATTCACGGAGTCGGCTGATCTGTCAGCTGATTGCGCCGCCGTATTTTTGCCGGGAGTTCTTGCCGGTCCGTGCCGGAGCTGCCGGTCGCACTCGACGGTGCCGATGCAGGAGTGTGTATCGGTGAAACGCGAGCGGATCGGAGCCGAGCGGACCGGAGCGTCTCGGATGTTTTGTATAGGAGGCCTCGAGGCGGACCGAACCGGA
Source organism: Megalopta genalis (assembly GCF_051020955.1). Taxonomy (NCBI): domain Eukaryota; kingdom Metazoa; phylum Arthropoda; class Insecta; order Hymenoptera; family Halictidae; genus Megalopta; species Megalopta genalis. Next base: position 5,984,256 of record NC_135013.1, on the reverse strand, counting down.
CCGGACCGTTCCGTTCCGTTCCGTTCCGTTCCCTCCTCGTGGTCCCTTTCGACCGGGGACCTCGTCCTTGTTCCCCGCCCGTGGCCAATGAATGCCGATCCACTGATGCGTCGTCGGCTGGTTTGACGAGGCCTGATGGATGCTCCTGGAATCCCGGGACTCCGCGCGGACGCGCGAGAGAGAGAGCGCGAGCGAGCCCAGCACAACGAGCAAAATCGCGGTTTAAATCGGCAACACGTGCGGTTAGATATTCCACCGGGAGGACCGGTCAGCCCCGATACAAACGATCGCCGCCCCTATTGTGTGTCGCGGGACCGTACAACCGGGCCTTCGCCTCGGGGGCCCGCTGCTGCTGCTGCTGCTGCTGCGCGCTCCGATAGAAGCTGGAAATACCGCCGCGCGACGAAGCCGCGGACCGATATCACTCGTCGCCGATCCGCCAGGACCTGGATTCCTTGTCAGGACTGGTTCCCAAGCGCCGGGAATGCCGCCAGAAGAGACTCGCTCCTCGTGAAAACGCGCGCGCGAACACGATGCCGGGCTGGCATTTCAAACTCGGTACCGGGGGGGGGGGGGGAGGTAGGCCGTTTCTATCCCGGAAAACCGACTCTCCTCGTCCGGAGGAGATAATCGCCGCTTCCCGGAGAAATCGCGGACCGTTCGTTTTCTTCGACAACTTTCGTTTAGGAGAACTTCGCGTGTTTTTTCCTTTTTTTTCTTTCTCTCTCTCTCTCTCTCTCTCTCTCTCTCTCTCTCTCTCGGCGAACGCGCTGATCGCTTACGGTAATTGAAAGACGCGTGGACGGGCGATCGATAATAGTTGGAGCGCGGATTTGTTTAGGAGGCGATATGGAAAACGTTTGCGGTAATTGTAAAGTGCGAGAGATACGGAAATATTTCTTTCGTTTCGTTTCGATGAGCTGAAAATAATTCGACGATATTTTTATGGTCTTTCAGCGTTTTTTCATGCTGCGTGTTTGATCGAAGCATTTTTTTGTCATGAATGCGTAGTGTCCGCTGTATAATAATAATTATTATTATGATGATGATAATAATAATAATAATAATAATGATAATAATAATAATAATGATGACGATGATGATGATAATAATCATAATAATGATAATTATAATAATAATAATGATGATGATGATATAATAATCATAATAATAATAATGATAATAATGATGATGATAATAATAATCATAATAATGATAATGATAATGATAATGATAATGATAATGATAATGATAATACTACAAATAGTAATAATAATGATGATGATGATGATAATATAAGAATAGTAATGTAATCCGCAGTGTAATAATAATACTAATTATTATGATGATAATAATAATACTCATAATAATGATGATGATGATGATGATAATAAGCATAGTAATATAATCCGCAGTATAATAATAATAATAATACCCATAATAATGATAATGATGATGATGATAATAATCATAATAATGATAATAATAATGATAATAATAACGACAATAATAATAATAATAATAATAATAATGAATTTCGACGGTGATCGACGTGGTATAACCCTTTGTTACAGTGAGAGAGAGGGGGGAGTGAGAAGAAGAGAGAGAGAGAGAGAGAGAGAGTAATAATAATGTAGCAGTGACGCACAAGGATACGTAAATTATAATAACTTCGAACTTGAAAAAAAGCAAGCTTAAAAACTATAGAGAAAAAGAACAAAACAAAGAAAAAAATGCAGTCAATTTCATCCAATTGAACTTCATTCTGATCTCATTATCATTATCAAAAGAGCAAACACATTTACCCCCAATCTATGTTTCCCACAATTAACTTTGAGAGAAGAAAATTTCAAAGAAAAACAAACAAACAAAGTAAAAGATCTAGTCAATCTCATCCAGTCGAACTTCATTATCATCTCATTACCATTATCAAAAGAGCAAACGCATTTCCCCCCAATTCACGTATCTCACGATTCACTTGGACAATTTTCTGCCACGTTGAAACGTTGCCACAAGCGTCGAAAGATACGCAAACAACCAGCGTCGTCCGTCTCGTCGAGCCGCCAGCCAACGTCGCACCAGACGCAGCCTTCGACCCCGCAGCAGCTTTTCACAGGCCGCGCGCGTCTGTCGCAAGACCGCCCACCGATTTTCCCGTTGGCCAACAGCCTCCGCGAAATCGCGTCTAGCATTTGCATAGTGCCCGGCCGAGTGCACGCCGATTACCGATTACCCTCTTCCCGTCGCGTTCGGTTTCGCGACTGGTTCGCCGTGTCGCGTCGTCGCGGCGTGGCATTTGGAGGTGGCTCGCGGCGGCGATGTCCCGGATCTCGCGGTTTTCACGACGTTGAATCGGTCGTCGCCGATCGGCGGGCTCCTCGGGAGCGGATACGCGGCATTAGGGCGCCTTGATGCGATGATAATGGTCGCTGGGAGCGGTTGGGATCTACGATGACAGGTGGATCCGCTAATCGTTTGACGGGGTCCGCGGCGGAGCTGCGACGCGACGCCATTATCCGGGCCCCGGCCGACCGTCTGTCACCCTCGTTCGCCACGGCGTCGCTGACGAAACCGACTATGATAGCCGTAATCGCTCCTAACTGCTTGATGGCCGGTAAATGGATGATAATTGTGCTGGAGCGCGGAGTGGCTCTCGACTCCACCGGGAGACAAGCTTTACAGGTGCTCCTCCGTCATTCGAGCGCGTCACGGGCGCGGGCTCCGTTGCTCGCTTCGTGCGCCCGGATGCTTCCACCGAGGGGAGAGAGAGCACCCGAGGAAGCGGAAGACCGGCGAACCTATTGGTTTTCGCACGGTCCGTCGGCCGATGGGAGACCGCGCGCCCAGGCGTGGCGATCGATTCGCGAAATTTAGCAGAGATTTCTTTTTGTACTAACGCGTCGAATGCCGCGGGGTCATCGGCAAACTTAACCCTTTGCAGTCGAAGCGATTTGAATTCGACGTCCAAAACATGATTTATGATGTACGGTATTTCTGTTTTGTGTAATTCATTGCGATTTGTGCGTATGGAATTGAGCCTATATGACAAGTACAGTAATGTCTCTCTAATTGACGCCCAGATTGACCACAAAAAATGGACAATTTGGGGAGAGGAGATACGATTATTCGTGCATTACGGTTTATTGTTATAGTTATAAATTGTCCACAATTACAAAAATGAGCCGCGAGACTCGAACAATCGTATCTCCTCTTCCCAAATTATCCATTTTAGTGGACAATCTGAGCGTCAGTAAGGGAGACATTACAATTTTAATAGTTTTCTTCTTCTTTTTTAAAAATATAAACGTATTGCAATTTTTAGTGGCGTCTCAGAGTCGTCGCTCGAGTGCAAAGGGTTAACCCTTTGCACTACAGTGACTATTTTAACGCGAGAATGAACCTACAGTGTTTTCATTTGGTATAATACTATAAGTTACTATATATAGTATAATATTTTATTATATATATTTTATCATAAGTTATTATATATAATAACTTATAGTATAACTTATACTATTTTTATTTATTTTTTATATATTTACTTATACTGTAAGTTATACTTCTGTTATATGACAATATGTATCAAAATTTTAATAACGTGGAAATTATTTTGGTAATAGCGTAGCAATTTTTAGCGTCGCCTCAGAGTCACCCCATCATCAGAGAACATCCTATGAACGGCCTACGAACGTCCTATAAACGGCTTACGAATTTCCTATGAACAGGCTACGAAAGGCCTACGAACGTCCTATGAACGTCCTACGAACGTCCTATGAACGTCCTATGAACAGCCTACGAAAAGCCTACGAAGTTCTATGAACGTCCTACGAACGGCCTGCGAACGTCCTATAAACGGCCTACGAATTTCCTATGAACGGCCTAGGAAAGGCCTACGAAGTCTTATGAACGGCCTACAAACGTCCTATGAACGTCCTACAAACGTCCTATGAACGTCCTACAAATGGCTTGCGAACGTCCTATAAACGGCCTACGAACGTACTATGAACGTCCTACGAACGGTCTGCGAACGTCCTATAAACAGCCTACGAATTTCCTGCGAACAGCCTACGAAAAACCCACGAACGGCCTATGAACGTCCTACGAACATCCTATAAAATCCCTCGAATGGCGATTCCAAGGCGGCATTAAAAATGGTTACGTCGCGTATCAAAGTAACTTTATCAAATCAAATTTGTTCACGTTCGAAGAACCGTCGAAAGGCTAACCGTTGCGTCGATCGCAAGATTCAATGTCATACCTACAAAATGCATTAGGTTCTATAAAATGGAAACACGTCGGCTCAGAAAAACTGTATTAAATTTCGCGTTAATTTGGCTTGGAGCGCAACCAGTCAACTTCCGAACAGAAAAACGACAATTCCTTCGAGAAGACGGGATACGATTGCTGGACACGCGCGAGCGACTAGCAATTAGTTGCGACCACACGACCTCGTGTGCATCAGAAGTTTCGTGCTTCTTTCGTACTACGGTTCCCCTTAACTAGCACCCGGCGCATCGCTGCTGGCATCCGATCAATCAGAATTCGCGGTCATCGCTGTCCCAAGCCCGGCACACTCGCATCCTCTTTAGCCCGAGCTCCGCAGCTCTACCGCATCGATGTCGCTCTTCCATTATCACGATCGAGGGCCGCGTTCCCCGATACGCGCAGCGGGGCCGGTAGCAAGGCTGCCGTGATTTGCTATCTGCACGTGCAACGGAGGATCATCTTTTTCTGACAGCGTTGTGCTGCCTGCCAGTCTGGTGCGCGCGAACCAGCCAGACGAAGAGAGAGCGAGAGAGAGACAGAGAAAGAGAGCGAGAGATGCAGGGGTTGCCGAAGAGGAAGAAGGGAACGACGACGAAGAAGAAGAGGACAGAGATGACGAAGAAGAAGAGGACGGAGATGATGAAGAAGACGGAGCAGAGGACGAGGGAGAAGTACGCGGGCGAGCGGGACCGCGGGGCGAGAGGGAAAAGAGGGGCGCGCGGAGGCACAAAGCGTCATATCGAGGAGGAGCTGGTCCAGACGGCATAGCACTGCCGGTTAGTTGTCTCTCGAGGCACGTCTCCTGCTTGGCCCTACCAGGAATCGGCCGGACTACCTCGATGACTCGTTCCTCGTCCTCGTACCGATACACGAGGTGGCTCCTGGCCTCGGTTGCCCTCGCCGCCACCGGGTCTCCAGGGAGAGCCCGGCCAATGTCGTTAGTTTTGACGCGCTGTCTCGCTCTCCCCTTCTCTCTCTCTCTCTCTCTCTCTCTCTCTCTTTCTCTCTCTGTCTTTCTCTCTCTCCCGCCGGCTCGAGTCTTTGCGAAAAATCGCTCGAGGATTCCGAGCGGCGTTCTTGCGCAACGCGTTATACAATCGAATGTTCGATGACAGATACGGGGCCCGAGAGCTGAAACGCAATCGCCCGCTCCCAAGATAAGTCGCACCGTCATCGGTGCGGCAGAGCCGGGGCCCCCGGGGCCCGCCACGGCCCAATGTCGTTGCACTTCTCTCGGTGCACCGGGTATCTTATCCGCCTCGCCGCGCCGCGCCGCGCGTCGCGTCGGGGACCAGCCCTTATTAATTCACGTGCTCTCTTTTTGACCGCCGCGCCGCGCCGCACGGCCGCATGCCGGCTTTCTTTCGCTCGATAAGCAAATTAGAGCGCGCGACGGGCCTCGAGATAACGCGGACGCGGCCGAAGATAGCATCGAGGCATGGACGCGGCTCACGCTTCACGGGAACAACGGAGCGTCGCCGATTAGGGGAGTCCCGGTCTCAAGGGGTCCGGGGACCGTGGATTGTTGCGAACACGAAAAGGTCCTAGTGTTGAATTGTATTGCGTTTTCGATTGTTGCGATGCGTCAGAGTTTCTGGAGATAAGAACATGTGCGAGGGAATGCGGGAGGAAATGATGCGTTTTTGGAGGAAATGATTGCTGCCGCGGAAATGGATGTTGGTGCGCGAAATGGTGGAGGCGTAGATGAACGCTATGTTTAATTATTTCCATTGATTTGTTGTGTATTTGTTTTCCGTCTACGACACGTTGCACGCTGTCGACGATTTAACCCTCGGACGTCACTTTGACACAATCTTAACAGAATCTTGACATAACCTTGACATATCCTTGACATAACATTGATAAAACTATGACATAATCTTGACAAGCTAGACGAAATCTTGGCATATCCTTGAGATAACCTTGATAGAACTTTGCCATAATCTTGACAACCTTGACGAAATCTTGATATAACCTTGATATAACCTTCCGCCAGACGGCTTTCGACCGACCCTGGGTAATCCTGGACCCATACTAACGCAATAAATTCTCCCTAATCGACGCTCAGATCGTACACAAAAATGGACAATCTCGTTTTTATATTAGATAAACCGAAAAGTAATCAAAATCTTTTTTTTTGTTGGCGAAAAACATTTATTTATTAAAGAAATCCTACATTTTAATCAACAAAACAATTTCCACTATTTTTTAACACCTTTTGCCAGCGTATAGACAGTTATTCGATTCGGTTTTTTTTAAAGTCCTTCGATTTTTCATTGAAAATCTTTTCCAAGTGCGTTTTCACATCTTCAACATTGTTAACCCTTTGCACTCGAAGCCATTTTGACCATAAATCTAAATTCATTTCCCTGACTTATGGTATTTCCATTTTATATGACAAAGTGCATTTTATGCATTTAAAATTTAGTCTTGCGACTCGTACAACAATTAGACTTTTAACAAATTTTTGTATCTTAGCTTTTATAATATAAAAATTACCTTGGAACGTGATGTAACAATTTTAGTGGTGCCTCGAGTGCAAAGGGTTAAAGTTTCTGCCTCTTAATGCATGCTCCAACGATCTGAAAAGATGGTAATCCGACGGCGCGAAATCTGCCGAATAAAGTTATGTTCGCCAGATTCACCCAATCTCATCGTTACTTTTAAAAAACTAATACGAAACAGCTGTTTTTCCGAGCTGCGCAAATCTAGTATTAAAGGGTTAAACATTCAAGTGGATGCAAATATACAATAACCACAAAGTTCGACAGAACAATTAAATTACACCCTTAAGTGGTGGTAAGCGGCAGAAATCAATAAAACCGTAAAATCTGGCAGGAAACATTTTAAAGAATAGGCACGATTGTTTCGATGAAAATATATCAACGAAGTTTTATTTAAAAAAATGAACATTTCTTCTCTATATTTGATGCAAAAATTTTCAGTAAAAAATTTCTCTTCGTCCGAAAAACAGTCTGGACTTGGCGGCGTGTAAACTGGAAATAGTTTTGGTCCCCTAAGGATTAAGGATTCATTTTTTAAAAAAAAGTAAGATCTATGAAAGCTTGTAGATTGAATAAAATAGAATAACTATCGAACACAGAAATCGATAAAACCGTAAAATCTGGCAGGAAACATTCGAAAGAATAGGCACGATTGTTTCGATGAAAATATATCGACGAAGTTTTATTTTAAAAAACGAACATCTCTTCTCTATACTTGATACAAAAATTTTCAGTAAAAAATTTCTCTTCGTCCGAAAAACAGTCTGGACTTGGCGGCGTGTAAACTGGAAATAGTTTTGGTCCCCTAAGGATTAAGGATTCATTTAAAAAGAAATGTAAGATCTATGAAAGCTTGTAGATTGAATAAAATAGAATAACTATCGAACACAGAAATCGATAAAACCGTAAAATCTGGCAGGAAACATTTGAAAGAATAGGCACGATTGTTTCCATGAAAATATATCGACGAAGTTTTATTTTAAAAAACGAACATCTCTTCTCTATACTCGATACAAAAATTTTCAGTAAAAAATTTCTCTTCGTCCGAAAAACAGTCTGGACTTGGCGGCGTGTAAACTGGAAATAGTTTTGGTCCCGCAAGGGTTAAAAGCCGCTGAATCGCGAAGCGTTTCCCGGACGCGTCTACACGGATCCGTTCCCAAGCGAGTTCCCGCGGCCCCGGCGCGTCGAGCCGCGCCACCTCGTAAGTCAGTTTCTTGTCCGACACCCGTTAGATGGGATCTGGACGTGTATCGGTCGTCGATCCTGGGCGCGCGTCCCCCGGATCGTAAATTCAGAGGGGGTAGACGGCCGAAGGGGCGCCGCTCGAGCGGCCAGGGAGCAGCAGCGCAGCGCGAGCAGTAAAGGGGAGTAGGCTCTTTTTCTGCGCATAACGACGAGCAACGAGCACGAGAGAGGATCGCCACGGCGCTGGGCCTCTTCTATCGAGTTTCACTTGCAAATCGATGCCTAAACTCCCGTTCGTCCCGCGCCGGGACGCTCTCGCATGCGAGCGACTTCGACTCTCATGTTTCACCGGGACGCGTTCGTTATGCCGCTGCCTAAGGCTCGGGGACTCCGGATCCTTGTTCCGCGAACATTCCCAGAGCGATGCTTTACCGTGTCCCTGGAGCACGGCCGTTTTCGCGCTCTTCATTTTCCGCCGGAACTTCGCGGTTCGCCGATCCGATTACGCGGAGCGCGGCGCCGAGAAACGATGCGGTGAACCTAATTTCGTAGTTTTTAACAGGAGATTGTCGAAGCCAGTCAATTTGACTCATTTGCGGTTTTGTTGCTAAATATTTTATGTATTATTATTTTATGTTTATATATGTGCATATATTATTATTGTTATTGTTTTACATATATATCATTTACGGTTTTATTGCTAAATATTTTATATATTATTATTTTATATTTATATATGTCAAGGTTACGTCAAGGTTATGTCATGTATTATTATTATTGTTATTGTTTTACATATATAAAAATAATAATATATGAAATATTTATTTATATAAAAATTATTTAAGTTCTTATTAGTTATTATTATCGTTTTATATATATAATATAATAATATATAAAATATATATTTATATAAAAATTATTTAAGTTATTCCATATGTATAGAAGAGCTTGAACAATTTTTTCTTTAAACATATGTTGGTTTTTCATAGAATTATGATCAACGTATGCTTTAAATAACCAACACATGCCTAGAAAAAAATTATTGAACTTGTTCTACTTTATATAGCAGTGAAATATATAAATAATAAATAAAACAATAATATTATAAGTAAAAACACAAAATCTTTTATTTGTGAATTCTTATCAAATTTCACAGCAGTGTAATGTGCTTTATTTTAATTCAATTTTTGGTATATTATAATGAAATATATTACTTTGCTATCAAATTTTATAAGAATTGACAAGTAAACGATTTTGTGTTTTTATTCGCGATTGCCTTGCAGTATTAATAATTTAGTCTAACCGTATCGGCACCGTCGGAATGCAAACGGTTAAAAAAGATGCTTTTTTTAGTGCAGTGATAAATGGACTGCGGATTATATGCAAAATAAAAATTGTCGAAGACGGTTGTATGAAACAGAAACGAAATGAAAATAAATTGTTTCTTTTAATCATTTTCGAATGTTGAAAACAACGTAACAAAATTATTCAATTCCACCGATTTCTTCACAATTTTATATTATATTATGTTATGTATATTATATTATACTATATATATCATATTATATTATACTATATATATTATATTACACTATATATGTCATATTATATTATACTATATATATCATATTATATTATACTATATATATCATATTATATTATACTATATATATCATATTATATTATACTATATAGATTATATTATATTATACTATATATATCATATTATACTATACTATATATATATATCATATTATATTATACTATATAGATTATATTATATTATACTATATAGATTATATTATATTATACTATATAGATTATATTATTTTATACTATATATATATCATATTATATTATACTATATAGATTATATTATATTATACTATATATATCATATTATATTATACTATATATATTATATTATATTATATCTATCACATCTATATATATTTATATCCATTTTCTGTAAAAACAAAATTCGCAATCGTGGCCGATTTTATTCATCAACGTCGCGGCATTCGCCTCCTCAATCGATTTACAAGAAAGAACGCGTCGACGAAGGAAAATGTTTGCGTTGCGTCCGGTATAAAAAAAAATGACTGGCCGGCGAGCGCGCCGCGGACACACCGGCACAAAACATAGTTCTATTTGCTTCCCCAGAAGTGTCGTTCGTGGTCACGCAGCTACTCCGTCATTCGGTCGCTCAGAATGCGCGCACGGCAACGGCCAGGCAGGCAGCAGGCCTCCGCGCCGGTTTTCAATCGAGAGTCACTTAACCGCGACACGGTGTCCGACTCGAAATCTTTCCCGCTATCGCCTCGTTTCGCTCACCGTATACATACATACATATATATATCCCCGCCGTCACGATTTACACCGGCGATCCATAGCTCCTCCGATATACTGTAGCTCCCTTGCCGCTCGGAGGCAAAAACGGGGCCCGTAGATACCGTCCAGGTAACAAGGTAGCTGAGTTATTGGCCAAAATGCCTGAAACACTATCGTTTAATGGATCTCGCGGACTGGACTTTCCATTAGACGCGCACGCCCGGACCCGTGTGGGCCCCTATCTAATTGATATCGGCCGCCTCGTCAAGGAAATTATGAAAACGTATCGAGGGGGGCCCCCCGTTCGTAAAAGAGATCCCGGACCGGCTGATAAACCGCCTCCCGAAAGTGTCGCGGACGCGGGATCGAGTTCGCAAGGCTGGCGAGCCCGCGTGGAACCTCTTATTACCGACCCAGTTTTTCGACTGTTTAATATTTAGACACCGCCGGTGGGCGGATCGCCGAAGTTATCGCGTTCATTGCTGGCCGCATCTTTCAACATTCATTCTCATCGCTCATTTGGATCATAATCAGGGTCGACGATGTCGTGGAAGTTGTCGATGATGTGAATTTTTTACTCTGCGGTCTTGGTTATACTTGATTAAACGTACTTGAATTGAATTGAATTGAAATTTCATTTAACCCCTTAACGCACAGTTTTTTTGGAAAAAAAGCAGCCAAAAGAAATCAATTTTTTGGTGGAGAATTTTGATGTACTGCGCTTTTTTGTTCCGTGGAAAAAGGCTATGTTTTATTCTTGAATAAATAAGTGTTATTTATTCAAGTGCTTACAATCCCATGTAAATGATAAATATGAATAAAACGATTTCTTTTCTTTGCTTTCACATTGTTATTTTCAATTCTTAATGATATTCGAGTGTGAGAAATTATAGCAGCATAGAATACAACACCGCTCGAATTATCTCGAGTGTGCACAGTTTGGCCTGTTTAGCGCTCTCGAATTAACTCGAGCGTACAAGTTAAGGTTGTTTCATTGACATTCAAATTAATTCATTTTTTTTTGTGATTGATATTTAATTTAATTACGCGGTTTTATTCGATTCAAATTTTATTTAATTTAATTTTTATTTGATTGGAATTTCGTTTGATTACGCTTTTATCTCATTGAAATTTCATTTCATTAGGTTTTTATTTCATTGAAATTTCATTTAATTATGTTTTTTTATTTCATTGAAATTTCATTTAATTACGTTTTTATTTCACTGAAATTTCGTTTCATTAAACTTTTGTTTCATTGAAATGTCATTTAATTATATCTTTATTTCATCGAAATTTCATTTAATTAAATTTTAAATTGATTGACATTTCGTTTAATTATATCTTTATTTGATCGAAAGTTCATCTAATTATATCTTTATTTGATCGAAATTTCATTTAATTAAATTTTAATTTCTTTGAAATTTCATTTGAATTGAAATTTCATTTAATTTCACGAGGTTGCGTGATATTAAAAATTAGAATATGGTGCCGTAAAGCAGAGATTTCAAGCTTTAATTTCGGCAAAAACTCATTGTTTTATGATAGCTTTTAACACACACACACAAGTTCAACCGTGCGATCCCTCGTGATGCACCTCGAGTTGTTCTAATGCCAGCGGCACATTGATCATTCAAAGTGCTCTAATTTCGCGAAAAAAAATCGCAGCGTCTTGATTCGCCCCTCAAATTAAAGAGGAAAGTCCGATCTTAACGACGGTGTAAACGGCATGCTGGAAAAAAAGTTTGTAAAGACATATAGCGGGCGTTAAACTCTGCACTTTTTCGGTATCGCGATCATGCCCTCACACTTATGATACTACAATCATGAGGATGCACGATATTGGAAATTAGAATATGATGTCGTAAAGCAGAGATTTCAAGCTTTAATTTAAAAGAAAACTCATTGTTTTATGATAGCTTTTAACGGAGTTATAGCTATTCAAAGACCGACTATATTTCAGCCAAAAAATAGCGATGCTGTAATTTTGTTGTTGAATTGTACGATATATTTTGTCTTTGTTATTGTAAAAATGGATGTTTACTCGTACAAATAAATAAAATGAAATTGAATTGAATCAAATTATATCAAAATCGAAGGCCCTAATCGAAACAGCCTTCGCTTAGGAACGTAGCCTTAATGGACTACTTTCTTGGAATCTACGATTAAAAAGCAATAATATCGAACGATTCTCGGAACTCGGTAGAATCAGAACGACGCGCGCAGGTATTACTTGGAAGACGCGTCGACAGGAGTGCTATCTTATTTCGCCGGGAAAAAATTTGGATTGCTCGCGGTGCAGGTTACCGACGTTTCAAGCGCGGCGCGCCTTCGCCGCGCCGTGTTTGAAAGTTTTGGTTCGACGGGTCCGACAGCGTACGATCCGGTTGAAAAAAGAGCCTGGAAGCGAGGAGCTGGTTTTTAGGAGTGGCAGGGGCGGGAGGGAGGGTCGGCCGAATGCCGGGGATGGTTCTACGAATTCAGCTAAAATAGTAACGGGCGAGAGGCGAATTCGGCTCGCAGCTCATAAATTTCGCGGCAATTTTTCAAGGAGCGCGTTCCCCGTCCACGGCGGAGATTAATCTTTGTAATCTTGACGTATCTTCGTACATAGTGGTTCGCGATGCGACGTGTACGCCTCGCCGACAGTTTTTCTGAGGAGAGCGCTTTCGTCCGGTATACGCCTTCGCGCGACGAGGAGAGAGCGGAGGACACGGAGAGAGAGCCGGAGAGCGGTCGATTTACTGCCCCGCTCGTTCGACAGGAGCAACAGGAACCCGGGGATAGGGGGAAAACTCCCGGAGGTTATTGTACCCGCGATTGATTTTGCCGGGGATCTTCTTCTGGCCGAGAGCGGCGCCTTTAGCAAATCCACGGATTCCTAGTTTCGAGCCGCGCGCGCGGCGTCGGGAACGTTATCGCGCCGGCGCATCGGAAACCATGAATTTTCTATTCGCGAAACCTGATCCTGTGAACTGGAAACGTTCGATCCGGCCACCGAGCGGTCTGAAAATTACTTCGTCGGAACTAATGTTTACTGCCGGAACATTGTTTACCGCCGGTTGTCGCGTTGCCGCGGCACGACCGTGAAGTTTCCCCGAAAATATGACGAGGGCTATTATCGTCGCGATCGGAGAATTTAGCAAGAGTTGCTTTCTGTTTTAAATTCTGCTTATTTTGTTTTAAACTCTTTATGCGAGCGTGGATGATGTGAATAAATTCGCGCCTTGATAGGAATCTCTTTAGGAATCTTCAATTTGAGGGAAAATGATATAATTTATCTTCGCCAATTTTTCAGTGACTATTTATTATAGAGCCTGTTTGGTGTGATTGTTTTTTTATGTAGAATTCGACGCTTCATCCGAATTTGGGAAGACATGTGAACCATTCCATTTAAAAAATTGAAGGTGACCTTTATATCTTGATAAAAAAGAAGAACAAAACAAAGTAAAACTGATTAGAAAATTATGCGTCCTCCTGAAAACCGTGTAATTTCTATCTGAAACATTTATTCGTGTAACGAATATTTTATAAGTTTTTTATGGCGTTATGTTTCGAGACTCGCCCTGTTTATGTATAATATAATATAATATGATGTAATGTAATGTCATATAATGCAATATAATGTAATGTAAGGTAATGTAATGCAATGTAATGTAGTGTAATGCGATGTAATGTAATGTAATGCGATGTAATGCAACGTAATGCGATGTAATGTAATGTAATGTGATGTAGTGTAATGTAATGTGATGTAATGTGATGTAGTGTAATGTAATGTGATGTAATGTTGTGTAATGTAATGCGATGTAATGTAATGCGATGTAACGTGATATAATGTGATGTAATGTAATGTAATGCGATGTAATGCGATGTAATGTAATGTAATGCGATATAATTTAATGTAATGCGATGTAATGTAATGTAATGCGATGTAATTTAATGTAATGCGATGTAATGTAATGTAATGCAATGTAATGCGATGTAATGTAATGTAATGTGATGTAGTGTAATGTAGTGTGATGTAATGTTGTGTAATGTAATGCGATGTAATGTAATATAATGTGATGTAATGAAATGTAATGCGATGTAATGCGATGTAATGTAATGTAATGCGATGTAATTTAATGTAATGTGATATAATTTAATGTAATGCGATGTAATGTAATGTAATGCGATGTAATTTAATGTAATGTGATATAATTTAATGTAATGCGATGTAATGTAATGTAATGCGATGTAATTTAATGTAATGTGATATAATTTAATGTAATATGATATAATTTAATGTAATGCGATGTAATGTAATGTAATGCGATGTAATTTAATGTAATGCGATGTAATGCGATGTAATATAATGTAATGCGATGTAATGCGATAATAATAACAATAACAATAGAATAACAGGAAGAATAATAACAAAATAATAACAATAATGATAATAATAATAATAACAGAATAATAATTATAATAGTGATAATAACAGAATAATAATAATAATAACAGAATAATAATAGCAGAACAATAATAAGAATAACTCTAATTACAACTAAGGTACCGCGCGCGCGCGCGAAGGTATGATGCAGCAATAGTAAAACAGCACATCTAAGAGCATCATGCCAACTATTTGATAGCCGTTCGCGCGATCCAGCCTTGCCAAAATTTCGTCGCGATGTAAACACCGGCGGTACTAAGCAGACCGAACGAAATTTTGCATGAACGTGTGGCCGGTTGGTTTCGAGGCGGTACAGGCGTTCGAAGGTAATTCCGAACGGCGGAGCAGTAGGTAAGAAAGGGTTGGCGAGAGGAGGAAGGCGGAACAGAGCGGACGGTCGATCGGGGTTTTGTTTTGTCTCGCGATGCGACGCGATGCAACGCGACGAAACGCGGCGCACCGGGTTGGCACACATTCCAGCTGGATGCTGGCCACGGTGGCAGATCGTTATCTGGCCGAATCGTCTCCGAAGCCCGGAAGAAGACCACGGCCGGGCCCGGTGCGCGGTGGGAAGGTCGAGCGAAACTCGTTTTCTGTGTATCGACGTTGTGTTTTCGAGGCGTTCCGGCCGCCGGCGACGAACGGTCGCTACGAGGATCGCTTACGAATCGCGCGCCGGCTCTTCGGCTTCGGCTGTTCGGGTTCAGGTTCGGCGTTTCGGCCCGCGGAGGAGGCGGAGAGGCCGGCCGGGGCCTCCCCTCGGGCCCCGTGTACCGGGGGAGAGGGGGGAACTCGTTTGTTGGTTTTTGCCCGGCTACCCAACCGCGGACAATGATCACCGTGCCCGTGCCCGTTCCCGTTCCCGTTCCCGACGCTCTCCCGACGCCAATCATCGATTTTTGTAATTTTCCGTGTCGGCTCGGCCTCCTCCGATCCTCCCTCCCCGAGCCTCGTCGACACTTTCGGGTAGTTTGCACTGGTAATCTTCGTATAATTCGGCAGTTCCGCGAGCGTAAAACCTTACGCGCCGAGGAACAGTTTTTTCGGGCCGGCGCGGCGCGCCGCGGCGGCGGGACGCGTGGGGGTTGCGCGCTTTGCCAAGACTTCGCCGTTTCTGTAATCGTCGACCCTACCCGTGGTGGGGTATGCGGCACTTGGTCCAGGAGCACAGTAATTTCTCCCAGAAATGTTCGGAGCTCGGAATCGAAACCGGCAAATTCGAGAATACTAAGTCGCGATTCTTCGGGCCTCGCGGCTCGTTTTTGTAAGAACTTGGGACAGTCGGCGGAAAAAGAAACAATAATGTACACCGGTCAGCATGCCGGTGTAATACATACATAGCAATTACATAGTAATGTTAGGGTAAAGACGATGATTTTACCTTTTTATTTCTAATCTTTTGCCACGATTCGAAGGTAATTCGGATTTTCTATCCGACTCACACGCAAACAGTTTATTTTGTGTTGACTTCCGGGAATTTCGTCGACTCTTAGCATCGACGTAGCAATATAGCATAAGCGTAGGACTAGCACAGGGAAAGTGGAGCCAGTTACTGTGCCCTGTTACCAGCCTTCAGGAATTTTCGCTACCAAAAACAATTTTAGCAATTTAACCTTGACATTTCTTAAGGACTTAAAGGTAAATTTCAAAGTTTGAAAGGGTTCGAGACATCATTTTTCTAATTTTGAGATTTTTTAAGAATTGCTAACCTTCAAAGTTTCCTGTTTTTGCACGGTCTGGATAGGGCAGAGGAGCCAATTACTGCGCCCTGGCAGCAGCCTTCAGGAATTTTCGCTACCAAAAACAATTTTAGCAATTTAACCTTGACATTTCTTGAAGACTTAAAGTAAATTTCAAAGTTTAAAAGGGTTCGAGTCATCGTTTTTCTAATTTTGAGATTTTTTAAGAATTGCTAACCTTCAAAGTTTGCTGTTTTTGCACGGTCTGGATAGGGCAGAGGAGTCAATTACTGCGCCCTGGCAGCAGCCTTCAGGAGTTTTCGCAATTTTAGCAATTTAAACGACGTATCTTAAGGACTTAAAAGTAAATTTCGAAGGTTAGAAGTCATCATTTCTTTAATTTCGAAATCTTTTAAGTTACAAACCCTCGAAGTTTCCATTTCTAGCAGATTTTTGTCAAAACTGCCGTCACGTTTGAATTTATATCTTCGACAATACTGAGGACACAAAGTTGCGATTTCTTTCTGGTAATCTTGAAGGATATATGTGTCTGAAAAAATTTTGTTTGCACTTGAAAAGATGTTTTTACAACATAAAAAAATTGAAGTATCTTTGTTTCGCAGATTTGACGCTCGGTGCCGTATCGAAAAATTTCAAAGAAATATGTTTTCTTAACATCTATAACTTTGTAATAGTAATAATTTTATGACACTTTTTAAACAATAATCATACTTGCGAGCACCAGTTCGCATTACTATCAATAACTAAAAGAATTAACCCCCCGCAGGCAGTGACAGGCTGGCCATTTTCTCCCAGAGTTTCTAAATCGTTCGCTCAATTATTCAATTATCGGCAATTAAATAATATATTATGTTGAATAATATGTTCGGAAAATTGGCAAATAAATCTCGGAATTGTTACGAACACGAAAATGGTCCGCCGTCCAAGGATCAAACGAAAAAACGCTCGAACGAGTAAAATGCAGGACGCTTAATGAGAGGGCAAGCTGTCGACGACCGAATGAAACAGTGAGTTTCCATGGTGGTTCACGGTGTAGGTTTGTTTGCTTTGGCTCGAATTTATTAACCGTGTCTTGGGAGGGTTGGCAGCGGTTTGTCCGACGTCGAAGTCGAAGGGAACGCACGAGCGAGCAGTCAGTCACGCCGTATGAGGCGCCTATTATACGCTAATTAAAGGGGACGCTTCTTGCAGGGATTCAGCGAGCACGTTGATTCCCCGGCTCACCTACGCGGCTTGCTCACCTATCGATCACCTTTCCATATGCGCAGGGATGCATCCTGCAGTTCGTAACCCCTAGGCAGTCGTATATTCCACGTACAGTAAATTCTCCCAGATTTACGCTGTTATTGGGGTATATGTTCTATTATATTATTATTATATTATTAATTGCATTATTATATATTTTTATTATATTATTATTTATTAATTTTCTATTATATTATTAGAATATTATAATATAATTTTTTACTATATTATTAGAATATTATAATATAATATATAATTTTCTACTATATTATTATAATATTATAATATTATACTATAATTTTGCTATTATATTATTAATAATATAATATCATTTTCTATTATATTATTATAATATAATATAATTTTCTACTATATTATTATAATATTATAATATAATTTTTTACTATATTATTATAATATTATAATATAATATAATTTTCTACTATATTATTATAATAATATAATATAATTTTCTACTATATTATTATAATATTATAATATAATTTTCTATTTTACTATTATAATATTGTAATATAATTTTCTATTATATTATTATAATATAATATAATTTTCTACTATATTATTATAATATAATATAATTTTCTACTATATTAATATAATATAATATAATTTTCTACTATATTATTATAATATTATAATATAATTTCCCCTATTTTATTATTATAATATTATAATATATAATTTTCTACTATATTATTATAATATAATATAATTTTCTACTATATTATTATAATATTATAATATAATTTTCTATTTCATTATTATAATATTATAATATAATTTTCTATTTTATTTTTATAATATTATAATATAATTTTCTATTATATTATTATAACAGTATTTTAATAATATTTACTATAATATTTATTTCCTAATTTTCCTTCAGCTTGTAAACAAAAATGGACAACTTGGGAAGAGTAGGCACGACTATTCTTATTATAGTTATTGATATTGGGTAACTTTACTATGCCAGCTTCTTCGTTCGGTTCTTAAAAATCGCTTCCTTGGAGCCTGTCCACCGAGACGGCCCTGTACGAGAGAGCTGCTTATGCTCCCGAGGTTTTCCATCGGATGATCGCCGACCTTTGGTAGCCTCTCTTGCCTGTCACGTAGGTGTCACGACGGGGTCGGCGACAACTTTCCGCGCACGAGGTGTCGGTTTCGACGCTGCATAACCCTGCTGCCTGTGTCGAGACAACCATAATTACGCTCTGCCACGGGTAGCGTTCCTAGTGGATTCTTCGTTTTCTTTCGTTGCCGAGGCTGCCGGTACCCGAGGATGTCCGGGATGCAATCAGTAGGCAGCCTATCGTGTCCACTTATGGCGTACGCGCACGATGAAAAATCACGTAATCAGTCTTTATTATTATTTATTCAGCGGCGTCCGACTATCGAGGTCGGCGACCTCCAGAGATCGGGATAATAAGAAACAAATTGCTCGAACGTATTGTTACAATTGTAAATGGGGTATTTATTGCGTTTACGTTGGGCAGAGTTGTGTTAAGGCAATTATGTAATTGGATTACATGTATGTATAGTGTTTCAATTAGATTTTGATTCGACCACATTGCTGCTCGATTACATAATTCGTACGTTTCAGTTAATTCGGTTACGTATGATTTGGTGTAATTATTAATTGCGATCGCAATCAGTTCGTATTAATTGCGATTAATTCAAGAACGATGTGATTGAAGTGCAACGTAATTCGAGTACAATTTGATTCAAATAGAATGTAATTACAATACGATGTATTTAAAATACAATTTAATTGAATTGTAATGTGATCCAATTACTTTGTAATTATAATTCCTTGACTGATTCAATTACTTTGTAATTATAATTCCTCGAATAATTCGATTACTTCGTAATTATAATTCATTAACTATTTCAATTACTTTGTAATTATAATTTCTTGACTGATTCAATTACTTTGTAATTATAATTCCTTGACTGATTCGATTACTTTGTAATTATAATTCTTTGACTGATTCAATTACTTTGTAATTATAATTCCTTGACTGATTGAATTACTTTGTAATTATAATTCTTTGACTGATTCAATTACTTTGTAATTATAATTCTTTGACTGATTCAATTACTTTGTAATTATAATTCTTTGACTGATTAAAATACTTTGTAATTATAATTCCTTGACTAATTCAATTAGTGTGTAATTATAATTACTTGAGTAATTCAATTACTTATTAATTATAATTTCTTAACTATTTCAATTATTTTGTAATTATAATACCTCAAGTAATTATATTACTTTGTAATTATAATTCCTTAACTAATTGAATTACTTTGTAATTATAATTCCCTGACTAATTCAATTACTTTGTAATCATAATTCCTTGACTGATCAATTACTTTGTAATTATAATTCCTTGACTAAATCATTTACTTTGTAATGATAATTCCTCGAGTAATTCAGTTACTTTATAATTATAATTTCTTGAGTAATTCAATTACTTTGTAATTATAATTCCTCGAGTAATACGATCACTTTATAATTATAATTATTTGACTAATTCAATCACTTTGTAATTATAATTATTTTACTGATTCGATTACTTTGTAATTATAATTCTTTGACTGATTCAATTACTTTGTAATGATAATTCTTTGACTAATTCAATTACTTTGTATCTATAATACTTCGACTAATTCAATCACTTTGTAATTATAATTCCTCGACTAATTCAAATACATTGTAATTATAATTCCTCGACTAATTCGATTACTTTGCATTTGTAATTACTCGTACAATTCAATTAGAATTCTGCAGTACTCCGACGTTGGATCATTCGAAACTCACTTCCCCTGTTTCCGAAGAAACATTAGCAGTCAACGAACGCCGAGCTTTCAAGAACATATCAATCCAGTTAACTGTACAATGCACGAACAACACGGTCATTTTACATCTTCGAAATCGTGTAGCGATCTCTCGGCGTGCCGGTGCGATCGAATCGCGTTTCACTACTCACTCAACACCGGAGATACTGCACAGAGTTATTGAACAAGATAGCCGGGTGAGTCGGTGAAACGGCTGGAACTTTTTTAATGAATCAGGAGATCCCTGATACGTCCGGGCATCGCGGAACGGCCCACGAGCCGGCAACCGCGACGAGTATTTCCTGCAGAGATAACAGCGTAACGCGAGCCCCATCGGGGCTTTGATCCGATTCGAACGACGAGTTTCTGCGTCACCGCAAATACAATTATTCGATGATCGCGTGCACCGAGCGATCCACCGATATGTACTCGGTGCTCGACGACCGCTCAATTTGCCTAAATCCGCGATAATTAATTCGACCTGCTGTTAACCCGAAGTATGACGAAAACGTCGCATCGCTGAAAATAATCATTTTGTTGACTGCTCGCGAAATCCCGGAGAATTAAAGATATTCGAAACTTCATAAAAAAAACGTAATACAGTTAAAATATATATTTTTTTTAATTTGAACCTTACCTTTTAACCAGTTAGGCGCGAGAATCAAGCGATGACGAGTATACTCGTCAGGTTAAAGTCAGGTTAGCAAGTGTCGCCGTTAAAATATTGGATCAAGAAGACGGTTTCATTTTGTAAAATTGATAATTTTATTACTAGTAACTCGTAAGTCGTAAGAAGTCGTGACGAGTATACTCGTCATGTCACAAATACAATAACACAACTAATTGGTTAATTTCGATGAACGCGACGGTCTAAATGATCTCTAAGGGAGGAAGAAATCCAACAGTAAAATCGATCAGTTTGAACAGCAAATTTTTTCGCATGACGAGTATACTCGTCGAACATAGTTCACTGGTTAATTTAGATGAACCCGATGGTCCAAATTATCGTTTTCATAATCTCTAAGGGAAGAATAAATGGAACAGCAAAAGCAATCGATTTGAACAGCAAATTTTTACGCATGACGAGTATACTCGTCGAACATAGTTCCACTGGTTAATTTAGATAAACTCGATGGTCCAAATCATCGCTTTCATTATCTCTAAGGGACGAAGAAATTGATCAGCGTAATCAATCGATTTGAACAGCAAATTTTTATGCATGACGAGTATACTCGTCGAACACAGCTAACTGGTTAATTTAAATGAGTCCCATGGTCCATATTATCGCTTTCATGATCTCTGAGAGAAGAAGAAGTCGAACAGCAAAATCAATTGATTTGAATAGCAAATTTTTATGCATGACGAGTATACTCGTCAAACTTAGTTCATTGGTTAATTTAGACGAACCCGATGGTCCAAATTATCGCTTTCATGATCTCCAAGAGAATAAGATACTAAAATATACTCGTCATAACACAAAGCTGTTGCAATTTCTCCACGACGAGTATACTCGTCAAGCACAGCCAACCGATTAAGAATTATCGCGCGAATAGTCAAAAATCGTGTATTCTGGCGACGATTGAAAACGATCCGGCAACCGAGATCGAAACAGCGTTCACGCGTGTGCGTGAGGTTCGTCCGTAAAACGACGATCGAATCGATTCGTTATTGCCATTTGGAACGTTTCACGGCACGCGGACGGAACACATCGAGTATAATAGACCGAAAGAGAGTCGCCTGCGTGTCGTCGATTCATCTTCGAACTGGGTCTTCTGGCTGCGATTGCGTCAACGCTCCCGGGCCCGGATCCCCGTCCCGGGGCTGATGGCCGATTCGCATGACGACGCCGAGGGCTCGTTATGTTAATTCCAGGCCCGCTGTAATTCCATTTAATAAGAAAACGCGCTCGCGCGCCGGATTTCACGTCCAATAAATTATGTAAATCGCGGCCGAGAAATTGGAAATTCGACCGTGCAAATTCGATTCGTGATGGAAACTCGCCGCCGCCGCCGTCGCCGCTGCGCGCTCTGCGGCGCGGCGCGGCGCCGCGCTGCGGGCCCCGATAATTACTCGCATTACCTGCGAGTAAATCGCCGCGAATTCTCGATCCTCCGGATCAACGGTGGTCCTTGATCTTCCGCGGAACAGCCTCCGCCCCTCGGGGTGGCGACGATGGCCCCGTCCACGGGGCCGCGATCACCCCGGGCGACGGTTAATTACAATTGGCAAGCGTGGTGCTCGGTCACTACGGCAATTAGTCATGCTCGACAATGGCGTTGCCGGCCACGGCCGCGAATGATCGATAGCGGTGCCGTTCCCTGGACAAGCAACCGACGACTACTATGATTGCAATGCCCGGGTAATAATCCTTCGTTCCGCGAGAACACGTGATTAATATACGGAGTTTCGTGGACCGTTTTCTGGGCCGATTGGGAAATTCGTTTCGTCTCCTATCAATCTCTCTCTCTCTCTCTCTCTCTCTCTCTCTCTCTCTCTCTCTCTCTCTCTCTCGATGTACCACTTTCGTTTCGTTCGCTCGCTACGATCGGGACTTCATTTCCTAAGTGGAGGGGACAGTTTATGTTGTCACGTTTGTATTTGTTTTAGAGCTTCCGCGGTTTCCTTTTAATGATTTTATTAACCCGTTGCCATAATTCCATGCTAAATCTGCATCGTTTTAGGAACGACCAACGTGCGTTGCTTTATAAGAATGATAAGATTGTATTCTTTTTTTTTTAACTTTTTGCTGTTTTTATTACAATGTAAGCTTGAACGATGGAGTTTGTATAATCAAAATTTTTTAAGAAGCAGTCGTTATTAGATTAGTCGTTCTTTGTGCGAAATAGAAATTTTGAAAGGAAATTGCACGAAACAGGTATTAAATGAAAGCGAATTGTTTGTTTTAGTAACACTGAAGAGAACTGATGATGTAGGAGTGACAATTGCAATTTGTTAAAATAAGTAAAAAATTTGGCTTTGTAATTAAAGCCAAATTGTGAGTTTCATAATTCAATTATTTGGCTCATTTGTCTTGCGATTGCGGTGGAAAGTTTTTATTTTGTCCGAAGATCCAGCTTTTCGAGCTGATTTGAAGATCATCGCTGATTTTTGTTCGATTTCGTATAAATATTATACGAAATAAATATAATAAATATAATAAATATTGTAGTAATATTATTATAATATTGTAATAATATAACAGAATATAATATTGTAATATTATAATAATAGAATAGAATATTATATTTAATATATAATACCATATAATAGATAATCATTTATTAATTATTCATAATTAGATAATATTATACATAATACAATTATTATAATGTTATAATATAATATTCTATTATATTATTATATGTAGAAGTGGACAATTATTCTATTACATTATTATAATATTATAATAGAATAGAATATTATATATTATATTATTAAGTAATATAATATATAATATATAATAATATAGTATTATATTATTAAATAATATAATAGAATAGAATATTATATATAATATAATTATTATAATGTTATAACATAATATTCTATTATATTATTATATATAGAAATGAACAATTATTCTATTACATTATTATCATATTATAATACAATATTCTATATATACTTCTATATATATAATAATAATATAATAGAATATTATATTATAATATTATAACATAATATTTTATTATATTATTATATATAGAAATGAACCATTATTCGGTTACATTATTATAATATTATAATACAATATTCTATATATAATTCTACATATAATAATATAACAGAATAATTGTCCATTTTCATCTACAACCTAAAAAACAATTCGGAAGAATATACTCAGTGATAACGATGAACGATTTTCGTAGCGTCTATTAAGTCCCTTCAAGCATTCCTCAGCCTTAGTCCTCGATAAAAATTCAATTTGCACGAGCATTATCCCTTGGATCGTGCCCGTGGTTATGTTAAAAACCGAGCCGATCCCAGTCACCCGGAATCGCCGTGCGAATCAGAAAATTTGCATGAGTCGTCCGGTCGTCCGAAAAATTTTGCTCGTTCCTTCGGAATTCCATCGATTACATGAACAAGCGGCGGAGGCGGCGGCGGCGGTCGAAGAGGCGGCGAAGAAATCGGTGCGCAGGGCCTAATAAAAGGGCGGCCGGGATCTCGGGGACGATCTCGCGTTCGCGCACAGAAGCCTCGAATGCGTCGGTTTCGCGTCGCCTCGTGCGTGCGGGGCTTTATTGCGCCGGGGCCAGGATATAAAACTCCGGGTTACAAGGCTGCGCGCGTTCGCAAAACAGCTCGAACGGAGCCGGTCCACCGGGTTCGCGATCCCGTCGACCGGGTACTTTCTTTCTCGGCCTCAACGGCCGGCCGGGCCCCGAGTGCCCGGGCCCCGATAGCCCGGGCCCGCGAGCCCCGGCCCGGTCCACGCTCGGGCATCACGAGCGGCCTGACCTAAATGATCGCCGAATGCTCGTTCGGGCTGCGCTTTTATCGTCGGCTTTGCCGCTCCTCGGCTCTCCGGCTCTCCCTCTCTCTCTTTCTCTCTCTCTCTCTCTCTCTCTCTCTCTCTCTCTCTCTCTCGTTCTTTTGTTCTGCGCTGCGTCCGCGCGCGGCTACTATAACTCGCGTAACCGAGGCAAGTGCCTCCGGAGAAAGTGGACCGAGAGACTGTGAGGAAAATGTCGCTCGACGGTAATTAAAAGGGTGCTAAGTAGATCGTCGCAACCCATTAAGGGGGAAAGCCTGGCCCGGCCGGTAGGAGGACGATCTTTTTGGACGATCTTCTTTTTTTTTAACCTTTTTCTCGAACGCCGGTAAACTGTTTATGATACGTTTCGCGGAGGCGATTTTATCGCGTGCCTCGCGAATTATGTTTCGCTCCGTCGGTTTCGGAGGGAAATGTTTTTTCCGTTTCGGAACGCAGCGACCGAAGTTCGGTAGATTGTACTTAATTGATCCGCAGCTTGCAAGCAATAATTGACGGTCTGGGAAAAGGAGCGACGATTATTCGAGCATTGCGGCGAGGTTTTTTATAGTTGTTGATAATCGGTGACGATGAAAACCGTAATAATAATATAAAATGGTAATATAATATAATATAATATAATATAATATATAATATAATACAATACAATACAATTACAATTACAATTACAATTACAATTACAATTACAATTACATTACAGTTACATTACAATTACATTACAATTACATTACAGTTACATTACAGTTACATTACAGTTACATTACAGTTACATTACAGTTACATTACAGTTACATTACAATTACATTACAATTACATTACAATTACATTACAATTACATTACAATTGCATTACATTATAATTACATTACATTACAATTGCATTACATTATAATTACATTACATTACAATCGGTGACGATGAAAACCGTAATAATAATATGAAATTGTAATATAATATAATATAATATAATATAATATAATATAATATAATATAATATAATATAATATAATATATAATATAATACAATACAATACAATTACAATTACAATTACAATTACGATTACATTACAGTTACATTAAAATTACATTACAGTTACATTACAATTACATTACAATTACATTACAGTTACATTACAGTTACATTACAGTTACATTAGAATTACATTACAATTACATTACAATTACATTACAATTACATTACAATTACAATTACATTACAGTTACATTGCAGTTACATTACAGTTACATTGCAGTTACATTACAGTTAGATTACAGTTACATTACAATTACATTACATTGCGTTACATTATAATTACATTATATTACAATTGTATTACATTATAATTACATTACATTGCAATTGCATTACATTATAATTACATTACATTACAATTACATTACATTGCATTACATTATAATTACATTGCACAACAATTACATTACATTGCATTGCATTACATTATAATTACATTACATTACATTGCATTATATTATAACTACATTACATTACAATTACATTACGTTGCATTCCAATTTAATTACATAACGATTACATTTCGATTACATTACGATTACAATTACAATTACAATTACAATTACAATATATTATTGATATTGTATATATATATATATATATATATAATATCAATAATATATTGTAATTGTATATATATAACATATAATATAAAATTATAAAATAAAAGCAGTAAATCGTATCTCTTTTTCCCAAATTATCCATTTTTCTGTACAAGCTGAGCGTCACTTAGGGAGAATTTACTGTACCGGGACTTTTATACGACAAATGTTATCTTCTCGTTCTTTGTAATAGTAATAATAATAATGAAATTAATACTAACACTACTAATAATAATTATAATAATGTTAATTCTTAACAGGATTAACTCTTCGTTACATAAAAGAAAATAATAGCGAGTACGTGTATAAGATTACATAATAACTAGTGCGCGGATCTCTGCGCGAAAAATTGTCCAAGACGATTCCAAGGAACAGGATTTTAATAAAAATCAATTTCTTCTTCCGATGATTTCAAGATACATAGAAGAGAATGTAGGAATATCCTATGACTAACGAATATTATTTTATAACAATGACGAGATCGGATCTATTTAAACCTACTACAATTTTCACTGCAATAAATGCTTCAACGAAGAAGTTCGTATTCAAAATTTCTAACAAGAAAACATTTTCAGGAATTTTAAAAACAAAAATCGGAAACCAGTCATTTTGACTATTTCGATAGTCCTAGTATTAAATTATTGGTAACGTCTTCGTTGCTTGCAACTTCGCCTAATCATTTCGATCGCGAATGCACAAAATCCTAACAGTCTAATTGTAACAATTATAAGCATAAGAACGCGATCGCTAGTATAATCGCGATCGATAATATAGCGATCGCTAGTATAATCACGATCGACAATATAGCGATCGCTAGTACAGGGTGTACCAAAAATGTCTCGCAATCCGGAAATGGCAGATTCCTCAGATCATTTGAAGCAGCTTCTTCCTTTACAAAAATTTTTTCCGAGGCACCGTTAACGAGTTATTAACGAAAAACGGTGACCAATAAGAATCGAGTACGGCTGACGCGAGGCGGCCCAGCCAACCAGCGCGCGAAGCCCAGTTCCGCTCATTGGCTCGGTCGCCTCGCGCCAGCCGAGCTCGCCTCTCATTGGTCACTGCTTTTTCGTTAATAACTCGTTAACGGTGCCTCGGAGAAAATTTTTGCAAAGGAAAAAGTTGCTTCAAATGACCCGAGGAACCCGCCACTTTCGGATTGCGAGACATTTTTGGGGTGCCCTATATAATCGCGATCGACGATATAGCGATCGCTGGTATAATCGCGATCGACGATATAGCGATCGCTGGTATAATCGCGATCGACGATATAGCGATCGCTGGTATAATCGCGATCGACGATATAGCGATCGCTGGTATAATCGCGATCGACGATATAGCGATCGCTGGTATAATCGCGATCGACGATATAGCGATCGCTGGTATAATCGCGATCGACGATATAGCGATCGCTGGTATAATCGCGATCGACGATATAGCGATCGCTGGTATAATCGCGATCGACGATATAGCGATCGCTGGTATAATCGCGATCGACGATATAGCGATCGCTGGTATAATCGCGATCGACGATATAGCGATCGCTAGTATAATCGCGATCGACAATACATAGCGATCGCTAGCATAATCGCGATCGATATAAGTGCGCTGTAAGAATCGGTTCGGTTCGGTTCGTCGAATTCGAAGAAATTCCGAAACAAAGGGACCAGAAACTGGCGCAACGGATGATCGAACGTTCGTTGTCCGACGTTCTGATTAATAGTAGTTCGTGCTCGAAGGAGACAGCTGATTTGTAAATTTCTCGAGCGGCCGCGCCGCGATCGAGACATTATTTTCCGCGCGTGGAGCACTCGGCCGATGCCGGTCATAAATCGACGGAGGCGTACACTTTGATCATACATTGAAGAAAAAGAAAGTAGATTTTAAAACCTTGTTATTTTGGGACACGGAGTTTCTGATCCGGTTCTGGTATCCCGTGAGTCATTAACACTTCGGTGCCCGGCCGATGGTGTTGCCGCCGCGCATCGAAGCCACCCGTTGCATGCCGGTGTGTTTGCATTAATTCCGTTCAGGACATCGCGGCGCAGAAACGGTCGGCTCGGTCTGGCGATCGCTTCCTAATTGAACGGACGTGCGCGATTTTTCTTCGAAACATTTCATTTCTCAGCGGCAAAGTAATCGTCGGCATCTTTATAACTTTTCAGTGCTGAGAGACTTATGTTATATAATCAAGTAAATATATAATAAAAATAGTAAGTAAATTATAGCAAGTAAAAATAGTAATTATAAAATAGTAATAACAGTACATTGATTGATTGTCATTGATTGAACAGACTTAATCCAATTAAATGCACTGCTCATCGAAATTGTAGCATAGGAAAATTTTGGACAAATATTGGCCAATTTCGACGTACGATAACTCGGCGAAAAATCATCGTGGGACAACGACTCTTTTTTTACATTGAAGCTCGAAATCTCTACTTTAAGACAGACTTTCTGAATTTTAAGTTCGATATATTCACACTACTATAGCGCTTTAAATACAAGGCCATGTTTGTCATATTGAGAATTGCTAACTTTGGCCAAACGCATGGACTTTGCATAATTTTATTTAGAGATGCCGTTTACAGCTGAATATAGTTTGACCTTTCCCCTTTAATTTAGAAGAAAGCAACCTCGGCTACGATTTTTTTTCGCAAAGTTACATCACTTCAAAGTATCTCTTACCTTTTTGGCATGAAATCAAAGCTTGCATTAACATGAGTTACTTTAGAGTGCTGTAACTTTGCAGGAAAAAATCGCAGGCCAGTGTATTTCCTCTCAAATTAAAGAGGAAGGATCAAACTTTATTCTGGTTCAAACTGCATCTCGAGAATAAATTTTACAAAGTCCGTGCGTTTGGTCAAACTTGGCAATTTTCATTGTGACAAACATAGCTTCACATTGAAATTATTATAGTTATATTATAGTACCATGCATCAAACTTAAAATTCAGAAACGTGATCTTAAAGTGGAGATTCCAAGCTTTAATCTAAAAAAAATTTCATCATTCTACGATGATTTTTCGCGGAGTTATCGTCGGTCAAAGTTGGCCGACTTTTATCCAAAATCGTTCTATGCTATAATTTTTTCGAGCAGGCCCGAACTGACCGCAAATTCCAAATCTACGGACCCACCGTCCAGCTGAGACACTCTGAGTCCTCGCAGGACACTACGGAGTCCCAAAGCGCAGCTCCCCGAAGGCGGTGCTCGGAAGGTGTACTCGTCGGTCTCTCGGGGTCAAGAATCCCGGGCCCCGCCAAGGTCGACGCCGGGCCCGAACTTTCCCCAGAAAACTCGAGGGCCAAACAAACCCGGCGGCGACGAGCGTTCAGGACCCTGGGGCCCGATCGCGCGGGGCCTTCTAGAAGCGCCGTCGCCGTCGCCGATAAGAATGGGCCGGCAGAAAGCGAAGAAAAAATGGGTCAGCCGGGCCCCGCGTATCGTCCTGACGAACAAGTCACTCTCTCGCAAACTGTCTCCGAGGCACCTTGGACGGGTCCTCGGTTGCGCGATAGGTGGGTCAGCCTCGGCCAGTGTTCTTCGTCTCGGTGAGTCATTCCCGGGCCCCGCGGCATTGCGGCCTGGCGCCAGTGTTACGCAACACGCAACACGAGCTGGGGCACCCTCGAGCCCCCTCCGGGCTCCGGACTGCGGACCCCGGGCTCCGGGAGCACGGCAGAATCGATGCGACCAGCCGCAGTGGGCCCAATTTTAGATCCTAGCAAATAGAAATTCAATTTTTCAGGATTTTTTATCGCTTTATTCATAGTTCGCTGAAGATCCTAAATCTTTGTGCGAGGTCTAAGTGAAGTTCCATGCGACAGAAGACAATTTTTAACCCTTTGCACTCGCATGCAGCGGCCGATTATTGTCGGCGATTTTTTTTAGGCGATACAGCGGCACGATATATTCATGTCAAAGCGGCATCACTTTTTAATGATTAGTTTCCTTCGCACTGTAATCTAATCACGTGAAATAAAAGCATAAAATATTTGATTTGTCAGTTCCTGTACAATTTTCGAGCACAGCATAATGATTTTTCTTTCGATTCAATTCTGTACAACGAAATCAAAATCTTTGCAAAATCTGTTCCGAGTGCAAAGGGTTAAATACACTAATTTGTACACAATGGCTTCTAATTGCCGTCGTTTCAAGAAGTAATGTTGGAAGGTTCGTTCTTTTCTCTTGGATAAAAAGCGATACGAAGCTTGGATTATTTTGCCGTTTTAGGGATTTCGTATGTGAAATCGTGGACTTTGTTTCAGTCGAATCGGCGTTCACCGAATTTTTGTTCGTTTCGCGATTAATGCGTTTTAAAATGGCCGATTTTCTACGTCACGCATTTCAGTTTTTCGACGAAACACTAAAAAACTTAACTCGTTTGATAGTTTAATATCATCTTATTCATATCGATCAAGATTGTTTATAGCAAACGGAGTGTATTTTGTGTTTCGTTTCTTTTCAACAAGTGAACAAATTTGGAATCATATTTGAAGCATCATATACTTTTGGTTTGCTTTTTATATCATAATTAAATACCACACGTAAACATGTAATTTAGAAGTTATAGTAACTATTGTTTTTCATACAATACAAGAAAAACATGTTTTCTTTTTTCTTTATTCATGCAACCTGCCAGAGAATTGCCATTTTCGACTTCTTAAAGAATATAAAATACTTTAACAACAAAACATAATTTGAGTATAATTATATTGTTACATTATTGTAACTTTTATATATTCTTTTTATTCTAACTTTTATATGTTTTTCCTACTTTTTACTATTTATATATTTTTTCTATTTTTACTATTTACATATCTTTTCATATATTGTTACTTTACGCGCATTCACATAATTTTTCAAAAATTAGGAACAAAATTTGTCAATTAATGGCTTAAAACGAGTGATCTATACGCGCCAAGAAGTTGAAAGAACGTGCGAAATAAATCGTAAAGTAGCCACAAATTATCTCGACGATCTTCATCCGGAAAATGTGACGTCATTCTATCCCGTTCGTATCGAAATTCGGCACGCAGCGCTCTCACAATTTTCCTCAGAATTTCCCGACAGTTTCACGAACCCGTCGCCGACATATCTTCGACGCGAGAGTCCTATTTGCACGGCCTATTTGCAACGGCCGATCGATCCGTGCGCTCTTAAGCTGAAAGAATCGCGACGTTCCCGGCGCCGCGGAGGATAGTGATTTGCAAACTCGCGGAACAAACGCCGGCCCGGTAATGGAGGGTAAGATTACGAACGGGTTGTTTGGCTTCCCTCTTGGAAATCGACGGGCTATCGGCTCGTAATCTCACGGCTGAACGGTATCGGTGCCTCGAATCGTAATCATCCGGCCTCGGATCGCGCGAGGGCCCTCTATCGTCTATGAAGAACCGTCGGCTTTTTTTTATTATTATTATTCGCCGACGCGCCTCAACGAGCTGCAAATTCACGGTTCCGCGGCGCGATCGCCGGTCCAAGCTTTCTGTCTTTCCGATGCCGAAGCTTTTACTTAAACACGGTGCTCCGACCGATAACGCTCGCGGAACGATCCGATAGCCATCTCGTAAAAAAGTCCCCGCGAAAATGTTCCCGGTATCCTTCGGAGATTTCTTGTTCTTTCGATTCGCGAGGAGAGGCCGGGGACCGCAGCGTCGAGGATCGGGCCCCGATTTGCACCGGGCCCACAGTGAGCTGGATCGAGAAATTCAGTGACATTCTGTTGTAACTTTTGAACCATCGAAGATATTACAATGAAATTTTCACCAAAAATATTTAAAAAATAGTTATTTTCAACTATAGATAATTAAATTTTGTTTGCATTTGTTAAACGATAATTTTTAACTAATTTTCATTGACATTTTTTGTGAAAAAACAAATTGTTCAAATATAATGTTACGAACTATTTGTAACATTTGGGTCCTCGTAACCAGTGTGGGTGTAATACCGACTAGAACACAGAGAGATTGTCTTCGGTATCTTTAACCTCGAAGTAACGTAACGTTGATATCCTTAAAACGTAATAATTTGTAATCTGGTTCGTTTTAATTCGTAACTTTTACAGAATTACGTAGAGGAAAGTATCCTGAAAATATACCGTTTGTCCGAAACCGTGATTCCTTGGGCGTCAAAAGATATTCCTTGTCGAATGTAAAGAATTTTTATACTTTTTGTATTTTATTAAACATTATATTTTTCATATATAGGATACAGAAATCTTAATTTAAGCTACTGTTTCCTAACGATAAATATTGCCTCCTAATGTTAAAAAAGAAAGCAAAGGAAACAGTTAATTAGGTTCGTCGGGACATTGCGAGAAAAAGAAGCATATTTTTTGGCGTCGAATGTAGCGTTCAAAATGTTCAACTTTAAATTGTCATATCTATTACAATTTATGATCACTTTTATTAATATTCCCTCTTTCGAGGGTAATGGATATTTAATATGCTTGTTAAAATAATAATAATTTAATAATATAATATAATAATAATTATTATGTATTATAATATAAATATAAATATAAATAATTAAATATAATATAATATAATAATAATAATTATATATTATAATATAAATATAAATATAAATAATTAAATATAATATAATATAATAATAATAATTATATATTATAATATAAATATAAATATAAATAATTAAATATAACATAATATAATAATAATAATTATATATTATAATATAAATATAAATAATTAAATATAATATAATATAATAATAATAATTAAATAAAAATTGACTGGACATCGATATGAGAAAATTAGGTTTCTGTCAAAAAGTCACTAAAATCTTCAATCTGGCCCACTGTGGGGCCCCGCGAAAATGCCCATAAGCGCGCGGACGATGCGTCTTCTTTATCGCCGCGAACGCGCGCGCGCGCTTATGCATTTTTTCCTGCCATTTCTGGATTGAAAAATAAAACCGACGATTCGGAGTAACTTCGCGCGGTCCGACGATGACGTTTTATGCATTGAAAGCGATGGAAGCGGGACTCACGCTCGATTACGCTTTTATGCGTCCCCTTTGTCGATAAAGAAAACGCTGCGCGTATTAAACGTTTCGCAAGATTTTCAATATCGGCAAAGGGATCGTATAAATTCAGCCGAATGAATTTTATTCCCCTTTTGCGTCCGGATCGATGCATTTTTGATTCGACAGAGCTGACCTTTTCGGCTGGGGAAAAGGACGACTGAAAGGCCCGGAGGATGCACATGCGGCGCGGCGCCGCGTCCTTGAGTTGGTGCTACGAGCAAGGTCGAAGCAGTATCTTTATCAACAAAGTGGCCGTATAAATTCGTCCGTATTTTGTCGAGTCGATGTTCGCTCGGGCCGTATCGTCCGCCGTGAATTAAAAAATAAATTCAAGGATACGCGGTGTCGCCGGGGCCTCGCAAATGGATGCATGCAGTTGCTGGGCAACGATGCCACCTGGTCGAACGAGCACTGAATTATGATATATAAACCGCGGATTTTATGTATTTTATGTATTCATTACTAGAATGATTTGGTCAAGTAAAAAACAGTGAAAACGTTTAAAGAATTTCGAAATGCTGTTTCATTGTTTTCGACTCGTTGAAACGGAACGAAATAAATGTTTCTGTAGTTCTCCTATCTTGCAGTTGGTGCGGACACTTTTTATTTCGCATGAAAATCCGCGGGTCTAATAACGCGATAAAAGAATGGATGTAGAAAATAAAACAGTGGAAAGATTAAAATACACTCGACAGCGAAATTAAAGCATCGCTAATGTTTGGTCGAAGAATGGTCAATCTTTGAACAGCTGTAACTCCGTTAAAAGCTATCGTAGAATTATGACTTTTTTTTTAAATTGAAGTTTGAAATCTCTGCTTTACGACGTCATATTCTAATTTCCAATATCATGCATCCTCATGATTGTAGTATCATAAGTGCGAGGGCATGATCGCGATACCGAAAAAGTGCAGAGTTTAACGCCCGCTATATATCTTTACAAACTTTTTTTCCAGCATGCCGTTTACACCGTCGTTAAGATCGGACTTTCCTCTTTAATTTGAGGGGCGAAACAATACGCTGCGATTTTTTTTCGCGAAATTGGAGCACTTTGAATGATCAATGTGCCGCTGGCATTAGAACAACTCGAGGTGCATCACGAGGGATCGCACGGTCGAACTTGTGTGTGTATGTGTGTGTGTGTGTTTGCAATTTTTCCGATAACCTCGTTTTACAGAATGGAGGTAAAAAATGTTTGTTCTGCGTAAAGATCATCCGCAGTCTCTATGCGACGCACCGAACGGCGAAACGCGTTAATCGGTTCAAGGAATCGTCCGGGGCCTTCCTCGGGCCCGAAGTTAATCCGGCCCCCGGGGAACGTTACGAACCGGCGGTTTACGATCGAACTCCCCCAGACGTTCCGATAATGTACCCGGGAATAAATCTTGGGCCCTGGTGATTCGAGCGCGGCGCACACGTGCACGCTCGCAGCCGCTCGCGGGTTTCGGCTCTCACGCCTCCGCTCGAGCGGAGCTATGTAGCTCTCGCTTCGTGAGATTTCGTGAGCCACGCGTCTGCCAGTAAGAATCAGAAAGAGAGAGAGAGAGAGAGAGAGAGAGAGAGAGAGAGAGAGAGAATGAGACAGCGATCAGGAGGGAAAGAGAGCAAGAAAGAGAGAGAGTGAAAGAGAGAGAAAGAGAAATAAAGAAAAAGCGAGAGAAAGAGAAAAGAGAGAGAGAGAGAGAGAGAGAAAAAAGAGAGAATGAGAAAAGAGAGAGAGGAAGAGAGAGAGAAAGATAGAAAAAGGGAGAGAAAGAGACAGAGAAAGAAAGAAAAATAGAGAGAAAGAGAGAAAGAAAGAGAAAGAGAAGAAGAGTGAAAAAAGAGAGAGAAGAAGAGAGAAAAAAAGAGAGAGAAAGAGAAAAGAGAGAGAAGGAGACAGAGAAAGAGAGAAAAAGAGAGGGAAAGAGAAGAGAGAGAGAGAGAAAAAGAGAGAGAGAGAAAGAGACAGAGAAAGAAAGAAAAATAGAGAGAAAGTGAGAAAGGAAGAGAGAGAGAGAGAAAAAGAGGAAGAGAGAAAGAGAAATAAAAAGAGAGAGAGGAAAAGAGAAAGAGAAAAAGAGAAAAGGAGTAAAAGAGAAAAAGAGAAAAAGAGAAAAAGGGAAAAAGAGAAAAAGAGAAAGAGAGAAAGGGAGAAAGGGAGAAAGAGAGAAAGAGAGAAAGAGAGAAAGAGAAAAAGAGAAAAAGAGAAAAGGAGTAAAAGAAAAAAAGAAAAAAAGAGAAAGAGAGAAAGAGAGAAAGGGAGAAAGGGAGAAAGAGAGAAAGAGAAAAAGAGAAAAAGAGAAAAGGAGTAAAAGAGAAAAAGAGAAAAAGAGAAAAAGAGAAAGAGAGAAAGGGAGAAAGAGAGAAAGAGAAAAAGAGAAAAGGAGTAAAAGAAAAAAAGAGAAAAAGAGAAAAAGAGAAAGGGAGGAAGGGAGAAAGAGAGAAAGAGAGAAAGAGAGAAAGAGAAAAAGAGAAAAGGAGTAAAAGAAAAAAAGAAAAAAAGAGAAAAAGAGAAAGAGAGAAAGAGAGAAAGGGAGAAAGAGAGAAAGAGAGAAAGAGAAAAAGAGAAAAAGAGAAAAAGAAAAAAAGAGTAAGAGAAATAAAAAGAGAAAGAGAAATAGAAAGAGAGAGATAAAAAAAGCGAGTGAGAAAGAAAAAGAAAGAAAAAGAGAAAGAGAGAGAGAGAGAAAGAGGGAGATAGAGAGAGGAAGAGAGCGTGCGTTGACACAATGATATTATTCTAGATTTATTAACCATCGTCTTTGTTTTTCGTTCCAGGTAAGCCCGCTCCTCCGAGTCCTTTCTGTCGCTGTGATTGCCGCCAGTGGTAAATATTCAACTCCTGGCTAATTAGACTGTCGGAAGTTTATGTTAATTTGCATCCTGGTTGAGTAACGTTGAGATATTTTTTTTTTTTCTTAGACTAATTCCAGCTTTCACGTTAGCAGATGAAAGTATGGCTATGATCATTGACCCTGTCAAATATAAATGCTATTCTTTAAAATAGAATTAGAATTAGAATTAGAATTCTTTAAAATCTGAATATAAAATTCTGATTTCTTGACGACAATATTGAAACATTCAAGCAAATGTAGACACACAGTATACAATATAAATTGTCTTTTTTCTTCTGAGAAATTATTGCAATCGGGGAACTTCTAATCGTTGCAACTATGAAGAAAATGACATGGCAAGCGGTTAAGTGGAAGAGCCAAGCTTTAAAAATTAATAATAAAATAGACCGTTCATTTTGAAAGTGGTGTAAAGTCCATTTAAAAAGAAAAGTGAAATATCGCATAATTTATAATCAATTTAGTGTGACCTTTTTATTTATAACTAAAGAAAACAATGAGATATCATATAATTTCTGATCAATTTAGTGTATTTTTATTTACAACTAACGAAAAAAAATGGACTTGCACCACTTCCAAAATAAACGGTCCAAATAACGGTGCATCGGATTGCAGATTCTCGGAGATTTTTATTCGATGCAAATACGTAAACTTTCGCGATCTAATACGAACGAAGATGAACACTTGCAAAGGGAATGTCTTAATTTATAATCAATTTAGTGTAACCTTTTTGTTTATAAATGAAGATAAAAATGAGATATATATATATATATATCACATAATTTCTGATAAATTTAGTGTAATCTTTTTATTTATAACTGAAGAAAAAAATGAGATATATAATTTCTGATCAATTTAGTGTATCCTTTTTATTTACAACTAACGAAAAAAAATGGACTTGCAGTAAACATAACATTACAAATAAACGGTCCGAATAACGGTGCATCGGATTGCAGATTCTCGGAGATTTTTATTCGATGCAAATACGTAAACTTTCGCGATCCAATACGAACGAAGATGAACGCTTGTAAATTGTAAAAGGTAATTTAACCTTTGACCAGCGGTCAGCAAAAAACTTAGCCTTCGGTCAGCGGAAAGAAAAGCCGCCGTAAAAAATTCGACCGCCGCATGGAGGTTTAAGAATTCGTTGCTGTATAAAAATTGTTCTGAAAGTTCATCGATGATCCCGATGCCTGCGGCAACGAGCTTCTGAAACATCGAAAGAGACATTCATCTTTCTCCGAACGTTCCAATAGACGAGTCCAATACGTCGGCGTTCGAAGGAGAATCAACTATAAATCACGCGGGGAGGGGAAAAAAATTCGCATCGATTATCCGGCTCATTTACACATAATAAAGTCGTAAACGGAATAACGATGCCTGTGTTCCGGTGATTTCGACGCGTGGAAAGGGCATCCTCTCGCGTGTTCGTGCGCTCGCTCTCCTCGGAGCTCCGAAAGCGTTCCGCGCCGATAATGTCGAGGCTGCGCGGCTAATTTCCTCGCGACGGCTTAAACGGCATTACCTAAACATTGCCTGGATGTTTGTAGAGTAGGTATAACCGAGCACGCTGGCCCGAGCATGCTGGCCCCGCGCGGCTATTACAGAATCAGAATAAGATCGGACACGTGGAGCAGAGTTTTTTCAGGCACCCTAGGCTCCTACGGCTCGTTTATCGGTATAATTTCGAACCCTGGATTCGACTACGACCACCCAAGGGCTTCCTGGTGGCAAACAGCTAAATATGGGGCACATGTTTCTCGATGTGGCGCCATTCGTCTCTCGAGGAGAATGATCTTCAACTTGAATTTAGCCATTCAATTGTTGTCGCCTTTAAACTTTCAGCTTCGTAGGAAAATTATTGGTGACTTAATTTTTATTATTATTATTATTTATATTATTATTAATTATAATATATTATAATATATTATATAATATATTATTATTAATTATTATTATTGTTATATATTATAATATATTATTATTATTATTATATAATGAGTTAGGCAATGATAGTATATCAATCATTTTTATGAGTAATGCATTTATGCAGTAATATATCAATCATTTCTATGCATACTGCATTTATGCAATAATGATACATCGATAATTTTTATACATAATATATTTATACAATAATAATGTGTAAGTAATTAATTATGCACAATACATTTGGACAATAATTGCGTATTAATGATTTTTATGCATAATGATTTTATGCAATAATAGCATATTAATAATTTTTATACGTAATGAATTTATGCAATAATAATATATCAATCAGTTTTATGCATACTGCATTTATACAATAATAATGTATCAATAATTTTTATGCATACTCCATTTATACAATAATAATATATCAATAATTTTGATGCATAATACATTTCCGCAATAATAATATATCAATCGGTTTTATTCACGATATATTTATGCAATAATAATACATCAATAATTTTTATATATAATACATTTATGCAATAACAATATATACGTAATTTTTATGCACAATACATTTATGCAATAATAGCATATTAATAATTTTTGTGCGCAATGCAATTACGCAATAATAATAATATCAATAGTTTTTATATATAATACATTCAATAATAATAATATATCAATGATTTTTATGCAATAATAACACATCAATAATTTTTATACATAATACATTTATGCAATAATAATATATCAATCATTTTTATGCAATAATAACACATCGATAATTTTTATAAATAATACATTTACGCAATAATAATATATATAATATAAATATAATATAATAATATATATAATAATATTAATAATATATGTAATAATAATAATATATATAATATATATAATATATATTATATAAATTATATATATATATATATATAATTTTTACATATAATGCAATTACGCCTCATTTATAATTAACCGTGCACCTAAATTTGTTATTTTAAATAAACTTCTCAATTCTTGTCTCCAAAGTACCCACAAATTGCATTTCGCGTGAAAAAATACTGAATATAATATATATACATATAAACCAGTAACCAGAATTCTGATTTTGCCGACAATATTGTCGTTTATCCGCGCTGCGCGCCGAGCCGATAATAACAGCCTTAACCGGCCGAATATAAATACACGAAATAACCGCGGTGTACAGGCGTGGCCGGGCGTGCTCATTACGGCCACTGTAATCTGCTCATCTCCGGCACGTTATCTGGCCTGTTCCACGCCTCTGTCCCGTCTCCGCTCTGTTCTGCTCGGCTCCGCTCGGCTCTCGGCCGCGTTCTCGTTTCTTTTTTCCTTTTTCTCTTCACCGAGCTCACCGTGTCATTCACGGCTCCCCGCGGCTTTCAATTGGCGGATCGGGGATAGATGGTCGCCCGGGGGACACAGGTATTTTTTCTTCCAGAAATCAGGAGCGCGAGATATGCAATTTGCCGGCGCGGATCACAGTGTTCGCCGGGCGCGGCGCGGCGCGCCGCGTCGATCGGCTGATAAAGATAGCCGGCGAGCGGCCGCGCCGCAGCGCCCCGTCCACCTGTACCGTAATTTGAATAAAACATATTCCCCGTGTCTCGTTTACGATCTCGTAGCCCGCGGCCCCACTCCGGCAGCTGATTAATTCGCAGTTCATTCGCTACACGCCAGTTTATCGGTAAACGCGTCAATTTACAACGTCGTTGCCAGCCACGACTTACTCCACGACAGGGAGCAAGCCGCTTCGCGCTGACCACCCAGGCAATCCTCCTCTGCCACCGGGTCCACGGTTACCCGCCACCGTGCCCCTGTACACGAACACCGGCGTCCAAATTGTTATTATCGTTGTAAAGAAGCCCGCGTTTGCCGGACCTCTTTCTCTTGCTTTCTTGCTCTCTCGCTCTCTCGCACTCTCTCGCACTCTCTATAGCTCTCTCCATCGCTCTCTCACTCTCTCGCACTCTCTCGCTCTCTCTATAGCTCTCTCTCTCTCTCTCGCTCTCTCTACAGCTCTTTCTCTCATGCTCTCGCTCCCTCTCGCTCTCGCTCTCTCGTTCTCTCTATAGCTCTTTCTCTCTCGTTCTCTCACTCTCTCGCACTCTCTCGCTCTCTCTATAGCTCTCTCTCTCTCTCGCTCTCTCGTTCTTTCTATAGCTCTTTCTCTCTCGTTCTCTCGCTCTCTCTATAGTTCTTCCTCTCATGCTCTCGCCCTCTCTCTCTCTCTCTCTCGCTCTCTCTCTCTCTCTCGCTCTCTCTCGTTCTCTCGCTCTCTCTCTATAGTTCTTCCTCTCATGCTCTCGCCCTCTCTCTTGCTCTCGCGTTCTCACTCGCTCTCTCTCTTGTTCTCTCCCTCTCTCTTGCTCTCGCTCTCCCTCTCTCTCCCTCTCTTTCCCTCTCTCATTTTCTCTCTCTCTCTCTGTCTGTCTCTGTCTCTTTCTCTCTCTCTCACTCCCTCTCTCCCTCTCTCTTTCTCTTTCTCTTTCTCTTTCTCTCCTCGACGCACTCTCGTTTGCATAAATAAATAGGCTTTTGGGCTTTTATGCCGCCGAGTCGGCAAAATACTGCAAAATACGACCTTGAGAAAAATTACTGTTTCATCATAGTGTTCGCCCTTTCGAACATAAATATGTTTATCTCTGACATTATCTACCTATCATAAAAAATAAGCGAGATATTTAAGATTAATATTGTATAATATTTATTCTATTGTATTATTATAATATAATATGATATTCTATATATTATAATTCTATATTATAATAAAATAATAGAATAGAATAGAAGATTATATTATAATGTTATAATAATAGATTATTATATTATAATAATATACTTTTCTATTATATTATATGTATATGATATTATCTAATTAAAAATAATTACCTATTATATTACATTATTATTACATTATCTACCTATCATAAAAAATAAGCGAGATATTCAAGATTGTCAGGTTAATACTGTATAATATTTATTCTATTGTATTATTATAATATTCCATATATAATAATAGAATAGAATAGAATATTATAATATTATAATAATATAATTTTTTCTATTATATTATACTATATTACACATTATATATAATATTCTATTATATTATAATAATATTCTGTTCTGCTATATTATAATAATACTCTATTATATTATAATAATATTCTGTTCTGTTATATTGTAATAATACTCTATTATATTATAATAATATTTTATTATATTATAATATATATCTATTATATTATAATAATATTTCTACAATATTTATTATAACATATATTTCGTACAATATTCCCACGAATTCGAACAAAAATCACAAACGACCTTCAAGTTACCTTGAAAACTAAATCACCGATCCCTGGAAACTCGTGAAAATCTATAACAGCGATACAGGAAAAGTACAAAGGGAACAACAATACCTTCCAAGATAGTAAAAGGCCGGTGCTCGATCGCGGCAATTCCCGTCGAACTAATTCAATCGGTTGGAACTCGTTGCACGGCGTGGATGCCGGCGATCTGCCAACGGGGAAGCATCGTTCCCCACGGCGGGATAAAGTGTTTCGAAAGCGGTGAAACCGTAGAGGAATCTCGTACGAGTGGAAACGGAGCGGTTCGGAGGAGTTGGTAGCGTGTCTCGGCGAAGGGGTTGATGCAAGCGCAAGGGAGGATAAGTAGAAGGCAAGCCCGGCTGACTATAACGTAGGTGATTTCAGCAGAATTCATGGTTGCTTGATTACAAGTAATAAACCGAGCGTTAGGACAAGATTTATGAGCATCTCCGGGCACCTATAGTCCCTGATCGCCACCCTGGGGCCTCGTTTTCTGTTCTTGTTTTACCGCGCGCAGTCGAACCGGCCCCCTCGACGCTCTCGAATGACGCCCGACATCTTCAACGGGATCCAGCTGCTACGGCTGGATCTCCGGCGAGGCCTCTTCTCCCGTCGATCCTCGGAATCCGGTGGAATTGTAGAATATCAAGCTGTGAACGAATCAAATTTGTCTTTTGGATACTTCTTGATATTTATATTTTATTGCGAGGGGGGTGTATATATTTTTAATGCGAACGTTTGTCAAAATAACCTTCGAAGGAAACCCTTTGAGGTCCATATCAAGCCTATTAATATAGCACATAGTGACTGTCTTTTATAAATTATTATAAAGTTGAAGAATTAAATTTCTCATTTATAAACTTCTTCATATTTATTCCTATTTAAATACTGTAAATTCCACGATATCACAGGACGATTCATTTTAATTTTTCTGAATAATTTCGCAGTTCCATTGCAATGTAATCTAATCTGATTTAAAGTAGATACTTTCAGCTTTCGTTTAAGCTAAGTTGCATAAAAATATCTCTGTGGGAACGGATCTTAAAATGTATCAGAACTTTTCCTTTGAAATCTTCTAAACTTCATGATGTCATAGGTCGATTCCTTTTAATTTCGCAAAATGATCTCGTCGTTCCATTGTAATCTAATCTACCCTGACTTAAATTATACACTTCCAGCTTTCGTTTAAGCTAAGTTGCATAAAAATATCTCTATGGGAATGAATCTTAAAATGCATCCGAACTTTTCCTTGGAAATCTTCTAAACCCCATGATGTCATAGGTTGATTCCTTTTAATTTCTCAAAATGATCTCGTCGTTCCATTGCAATCTACTCTACCCTGACTTAAAGTATATACTTCCAGCTTTCGTTTAAGCTAAGTTGCATAGAAATAGCTCTACGGGAACGGATCTTAAAATGCATCCGAACTTTTCCTTTGAAATCTTCTAAACCTCATGATGTCATAGGTCGATTCCTTTTAATTTCTCAAAATGATCTCGTCGTTCCATTGCAGTCTAATCTACCCTGACTTAAATTATACACTTCCAGCTTTCGTTTAAGCTAAGTTGCATAAAAATATCTCTATGGGAATGAATCTTAAAATGCATCCGAACTTTTCCTTGGAAATCTTCTAAACCCCATGATGTCATAGGTTGATTCCTTTTAATTTCTCAAAATGATCTCGTCGTTCCATTGCAATCTACTCTACCCTGACTTAAAGTATATACTTCCAGCTTTCGTTTAAGCTAAGTTGCATAGAAATAGCTCTACGGGAACGGATCTTAAAATGCATCCGAACTTTTCCTTTGAAATCTTCTAAACCTCATG
Source organism: Megalopta genalis (assembly GCF_051020955.1). Classification (NCBI taxonomy): domain Eukaryota; kingdom Metazoa; phylum Arthropoda; class Insecta; order Hymenoptera; family Halictidae; genus Megalopta; species Megalopta genalis. The sequence goes on along the minus strand of NC_135013.1, from coordinate 5,940,606 downwards.
ATGTCATAGGTCGATTCCTTTTAATTTCTCAAAATGATCTCGTCGTTCCATTGCAGTCTAATCTACCCTGACTTAAATTATACACTTCCAGCTTTCGTTTAAGCTAAGTTGCATAAAAATATCTCTATGGGAATGAATCTTAAAATGCATCCGAACTTTTCCTTGGAAATCTTCTAAACCCCATGATGTCATAGGTTGATTCCTTTTAATTTCTCAAAATGATCTCGTCGTTCCATTGCAATCTACTCTACCCTGACTTAAAGTATATACTTCCAGCTTTCGTTTAAGCTAAGTTGCATAGAAATAGCTCTACGGGAACGGATCTTAAAATGCATCCGAACTTTTCCTTTGAAATTGTGTAAATCCCATAATATCATAGCTCGATTCCTTTTAATTTCTCAAAATGATCTCGTCATTCCATTGCAATCTAATCTACCCTCCCTTAAAGTATACACTTCCAGCTTTGATTCAAGCTGAATCACATAAAAATAGCCCCACGAGAACGTACCTCAAAATCCATCCGATCTATCGCTTCGAATACACATAATTTATCCTTGTGTCAAAGGTCCGCGAGCGGACTTATTTTTCATTAATCTATTCACCATCCGCACAAACATTTTAAGAACAAACTATCGGTCCTATCACACAATCTAATAGATCCACGACTCATCGGCAAGAAGTTTGCAAGCGTGCCGTTTCGAGGACTCGCCTCGCGAAGCGTGAGAATCGCGGACCTCCCAGCAAGAAATCGGCCCGCGATTCGCCATCGCGACTCTTTATCGTTGCCCGGTCGCCTAACGAGAGGTAAACCGGGCTGCCGGCGGGCCTCGGTTTCCTCGGCTTCGATAACGTAGAGCGTGTCGGCGCGGCGGTATCGCGGCGGGCCTAGGCGTTCCCGAGGATAATCGGTATCGAAGCGCGGGCCCGATACGCCCTCGCCGCGGCGAGAACCCCGACCAGATAAACTAATGACGAATCCGTGCAACGGTTTAGAAAAGTCCGCGGGGACCGTGGTTTCCCGGGGACCCCGGCTCCCGGTGATACGATAAACCGATGATGCACGGTCCGCGCGCGCGCGCGGGGACCGCGTCGGGCCGGGGCCCGCGTTTCAACGTGAAACCTTCAAGACGCTCCACGCTCGTGGGTGGACCGATCGACGTGGATTGATGGCCCGCTCCGGGCCCGCCGCACGATTACAACGAGGGAGTTTGTTCCGAGATACTCCGAACCTGCCGGAGAGTCTCCTGCAGAGACAATTTTAGACCCTGTTCGGGCTTATCGGGCCGACAATTGTGGGCGGAGAGGGTCGGAACGATGGGAACGAGTACTATACCTCGTTTTCTTCGACGATCCATCTCGTTGGCTGAACAAATTGAACAGTTTCATTTATTTCATATTTTGCGCGGGCTTATTCATAAATATTTAACATTTTCGAAACTAATAGTATGATTTTGGTGTCCCGAAAATGTCTCGCAATTCGGAACTGGGGGGTTCCTGAGGTGATTTCAAGCAACTTTCTCCTTAGCGAAAATGTTCTACGAGGCTCCGTTTACGAGTTATTAACGAAAAACGCTGACCTATGAGAGATCGCGCAAGGTCGACGCCCCGCTCTTGCGACCACTGCCGCTGCGTCATGCCGCCGACGCGACGCGGCATTGGCCGTAAAGGCGGAGCGCCAGCAGCGCTCGCTCTCCGATTGGTCCATGTTTTTCGTGAATAACTCGTAAACGGAGCCTCGTAGAACATTTTCGCTAAGGAAAAAGTTGCTTCAAATGACCTCAGGAACCCCTAATTTCCTGGAAATAGCATAATTCTGGAATACCCTGTGTAACGAGAACTTTTGGGAATTCTAAAGGGAATTCTTTCAAATATAAAACGAAATTCTACTACCAAAGGGGTCTTCGTTCTTTTAATTAAAACTAAATGTACCACCGCCGGTCAAATGACCGGTTTCACATTTTTAATTTCATAATTATCGAAGACATAAAGCTGCTTCCATTAAAAATTGTTGAACATATTTCTTTATTCGGGCACACGTTGTTATAAAAATTGTGAAATATCAGTATAAATTTAATCTTGTAATTCTTACGGAGACGTAACATTTTGCGCATTGTTTTTATACATTATTATGCCGAATATTCGTCAGCGAGAATTCTTTCGTTGGATAATTTCGAGGTGGACGCGTTGCTCCGTGAAGTTTTCGTGTACTCGCAGCCGAGGTTTCGCACGTGGAACGTTTCCAGACTTTCCTCCCGCGATATTTAACGCCCGACCGATTCGCAGTCGATAAGAAAAAGCGGTCGGCCTGGAAGCGAGAGCAACTTCTCTTGTTTTTTCTATCTCCCTCTCCCTCTCTCTCTCTCTCTCTCTCTCTCTCTCTCCCTCTCTCTCTCTCTCTCTCTCTCTCTCGGTTCCGGAGCATTTCTTTCGGCGCAGTTGCATCGGAAAAAGAGCAGAAGGAAGAAAAGAAGACGAAGAAACCGAGGGCATCTCGGGTGGAGCAAATTAATTCCGATTAGCGTTCGGCCGTTCCCTCGATCGATCTCGATCCCTGCTCCAGATACCGTGGACCCGGATCGGGTCTTGCATAACGCTGGCTATTTAATATTCCACCTACCGATAAATAACGGCCGTTAACCGGAGTGCCGATGATCTTCAAACGGGCCGCCTTGTTTTTTCGTCTAATCGCCGGGGACCGGGACTCTCTCCGTGGCCCCGACCATTATCGACACTTTAACGCCGTAATGGCGACGGAACGATGCTCGCGCGCGCGCGTTCAGAATAATTCTGCCTATTCATTAGTCGGAATGGTCTCTTAACGAAACGACTGGGATCGGTCGGATTTCTCTGCGGACGTCTCTCTCGCCGTGACTCCGATGAACTTGTTCATATTTCTGCCGCGGGTTTAAATCGTTGAGCAAACAGCCGTCACTGTCGAGTAGACAGCGGGGAAAAAGATTTTCAAGGAGAAACTACCTCGTCGGTGTGAAAGTATCGGCTGCACGGGAACGCGCGATTTTTACTTTACGAGAGTTTTTAGGTTCTCGTGGTCATAATCGATGTTCAAATTTATGGCTTTCGGGTTGGCGATGCTTTTAGGATGAGTTTAGGAGGGCTCGCGGACTAAAATTGTTAATTCTTTGCGCTCGAAGCCGAATTAACGCAAAATTTTAAATAGTTTCGACGATCCACCGTTTTTTGTAGTTTATGTGACATTGAAAAGTGCAACGCGCTTGCAGGAGTTCTTTAAATATAAAAAAATTTGATTGATAAAATCAAATCAAAAGTCGCGCTTGCAGGAGTTCTTTAAATATAAACAAATTTGATCGATAAAATTATTTTCAGACGCCGTTGAGATTTTTAACGACGCCTCGGTGTCGTCGCGTATCTCTTTGCCTCCAGTGCGAAGGGTTAAAACTTGGTGAAACGTGACCTGTTTTAGATGAAAGCTGGTTCGATTGTTCGAATAAAAATAAATAAGAAAGAATGAAAATTGAAACTTGACGTACAACGGTCGGTTTCCATACAGAAAGCAGGAAAATGACAGTTTTTAAAGATATTCTCATAATGCATAATTTATTCATCAGTAGTCAATTGAACGTGAGGCTTATTATTATTGTTATTATTGCTTATTTATTATTATTGTTCGTTTCGGACACCTTTTTATGCTTGCTGGGATATATTTTAACCCAACTGGAAAAGTTCAAGTTATTCATAGTTATACAGTTTAATATAAGCGAGGATTATTTTTCGTATACCGTAGAATCATCAGTTTTTTTTATTAATTTATTAACACTATGCCGTCCGGTGACACCACGCTGGTGCCATGCAAGAACTATCTGTTGTAAGCCGGTGGTACCACTTTGGTGGCATTTTAAAACACTGAAATAACATTTGAACTATATTTCTTGGGTGTTAAAAGGCAGCGAACCAACTATAGCATTGTGCTTATTTAACTAAGAATTAAGTACGAAAATTCTTGGACGACATATCTTAATTTTAGGAATTTATATTACCGCCATCTTCGAAATTTCTTTTAAAATCTAAAATTTCCAAGCTATAGTACCGGCGTCAAACAAAAGAATCATATCTAAGATCTGCGGACGGCATAGTGTTAATTATTAATACAAATGTATTAATTTAACCGTAGGTTCAGAACGAATTTCAGTTCGACGAGTCAGTCTTTCTGTGCCACTACCAGAAAAACCAGCAAAGTTTTCCACATATTTATAATCTTGTAATAATATAATTATATCTTACAACATTTTTATTTTACATCCGATACCTGTCGTCCACAGCGACGCGATACCCGTCGAGCGGCTTAAATTTTACGTTAATTCGACTTCGGGCGCAAACGGTTAACAGAGCGGTTTGTTTAGCTTTTCGCGAGTCCTCGGGCAAGACGATCACCCCCGTTAAAGCGACGACACGCGTATCCACGTTTTAACGATTGCAAAAGACGTTCGCCGTCGACGAGCATTTCGCGGGCAGTCTTGTAATAGTTGACAAGCACGTCATTCTATCGCCAATTCCGATCGTTCCGACGGTTTTCCCTTCGTATACCTGACAATCGTGATGTAGACCCTGCCAAAAGGCGACGTTAAGTGCTTATAAATACGGTTATTATAATCTTATAATAATATAATTATATCTTATAACATTTTTATTTTACATCCGATACCTGTCATCCACAGCGACGCGATCCCCGTCGAGCGACTTCGTCCGCAAAGGGTTAACTCTTTGCAGTCGAAGCTACTTGAATTCGAAATCCAAAACACATTTTCCGGTCTACGATATTTCTATTTTATATAATTTATTGCGATTCGTGCATATGAAATTGAGCCCATTGGCAAGTACGATGCAATTGTAACAGTTTTAAAAAAAATATAAACGAATTTGATGCTCTTACAATGATTTTGAAAAATAGTATACCAATTTCTAGTGGCACCTCAGAGTCGCCACTCGAGTGCAAAAGGTTAAAACTACGAAGCTTCGTAAACCCGTTGGTAATGATCCGTCGGACCGCGAGAGCAACAAAATTGACTTTTAGCCACGGATGGGTGCTCCGTACGGATCACTGTGTCACGTTCGCGCTGATCCCGTTCCACGGTTGCCAAAGAACAGTGACGTATCGTTCGGCTCGAGATCCCTCGTCCCAAGAGTACAATACCTCGTCGAACGTTTACATTGTATTTTAGTGATTCGCAAACAGCACAGCCGGGCAAGTATCCGCAATCCCGGTGATTTACAAGTATCCGCCGTTGCAACGAGCCCGGGCTCGCGGTCATAATTGTCGTGCAACGGCGGACGTCGCTCGTCATCCCGCGGCCGAGAAAACGTTTCGGCCGGGCCGGCGGCCAACGACGGGGTTATAAACAATGTCCCCTGGCCGGTGGTTTTTATCGTCGGGCGACCGATTTCTTGGCGGCGTTTCCGTCGAGTAACGGGAGCACCTCCCGCGGAGTTTTGGAAATCGCGGGGCTCCCGGCGACCGGGAGAAAAAACCCGGAGGAGGAGGAGGGGGGGCGGGCTTCTCTCCGCTTCGATGGTCATTACCTTTACGATCAATCACACCGCTCATTATCTTTAAGAGCAGCGTTACGCGGCGGTCGTTGCTCGTTACATACTCGGGGGGCGATCGGTTGCCGCGGCGCAGCCGCAACGAAAGCGCCATTATCCGCGAACGAGCCCTTCGCTACTTTGTAATTTCGATGGCGTTGTCAATGCCCGCCGATTATGTGTCCGCCGCCGCCGGCACCGGAAACTGTTGCTTCGCTGGCTGTCGATATTACTTTTAATGCCGTTTTAATCGCGGCGACGCGCGACGCTCGTTCGATCGGTGATCATTGCTGTGGGATTTTCGGCGGACTTTCGAGGCTTGTGAGGAACAGATTCGATTCGGTGTTTTTGTCGTCTTTGTCTTTGTTGATAGAAATTTTATTTCACATTAGAATATTATTTATTTCACGTAGAAAATAGAAGCGACGGGTTCGCTAAATCGAAAATGAAGCGGTGCTGCGATTTTGGTCAACTTCGATTCGAAAAATGAACGAACATATACACAATACTGTATTTGTTAAATAAACCAACTGGTTTAAAGCATTGATAAATAAATAAATAGCAGGGCTATTATTCTATTCGCTGTCGATTTCGGTAAAGCGAGAATAAATTGGTGAACTGCGATTTCGTTTCAATTCGACTCTGGAGAATTCAAAGTGTCGAGTTCGGTAAATCAAAATTGAATGAAGTTATGGAAAAATGAGATCGCTGCCTTTGTTGAAATTAAAAAATTGTTGAAATAGAAATTTTATTTTACATTGGACCGTATAGAATAGAAGCGACGGGTTCGGTAAATCAGAAATGAAGCGATGCTGAAATTTTGTTCAACTTCGATTCGGAAAATGAACGAAGTTATACTCATGTAACAACTCTGTATCTGTTAAATAAACCAACCGGTTTAAAGCATTAATAAATAAATAAATAGCAGGGCTATTATTCTATTCGCTGTCGATTTTGGTAAATCCAATATAAATTGATGAACTGCGATTTCATTCGAATTCGACTCTGGAGAATTCAAAGTGTCGGGTTCGGTAAATCAAAATTGAATGAATTTATGGAAAAGTGAGATCGCTGCCTTTGTTGAAATTAAAAAATTGTTGAAATAGAAATTTTATTTCACATTGGACCGTATAGAATAGAAGCGACGGGTTCGGTAAATCAGAAATGAAGCGATGCTGCAATATTGTTCAACTTTGATTCGAAAAATGAACGAACGTTTACTTATGTAACAGCCCTGTATCTGTTAAATAAACCAATTGGTTTAAAGCATAAACAAATAAATAAATAGCAGTGCTATTTTCTATTCGCTGTTGGTTTCGGTAAATCTAATATTAATTGGTGAACTGCGATTTCATTTGAATTCGACTCTGGAGAATTAAATGAATCAAAATTGAATGAATTTATGGAAAAATGAGATCGTTGCCATTGTTGAAATTAAAAAGATTGTTGAAATAGAAATTTTATTTCATATTGGATCGTAGAGAATAGAAGCGACGGGTTCGGTAAATCAGAAATGAAGCGATACTGCAGTTTTGTTCAACTTCGATTCGGAAAATGAACGAACGTTTGCTCACGTAACAACTTTGTATCTGCTAAATAAACCAACTAAGTTAAAGCATTAGTAAAGAAACAACGATGCTATTATTTTATTCGCCGTCGGTTTCGGTGAATGCGAAATAAATTGTTAAACAGCGATTTCGTTTAAATTGAATTCTAGAGAATTCAAAGCATCGAGTTCGACGCAATCAAAAATGAAAGCATGAAACGAATCTTGAAATTATGGAAAGAATGTATTCAATTGTAATTGAACAAATGAAACAACGATGCTATTGTTTAATTCGCTGTCAGTTTCGGTGAATGCGAAATAAATTGTTAAACAGCGATTTCGTTTAAATTCAATTCTAGAGAATTCAAAGCGTCGAGTTCGGTAAATCAAAAATGAAATCATGAAATGAACCTTGAAATTATGGAAAGAATTTATTCAATTTTAATCGAACAAATGAAACAACGGTGCCATTATTTAATTCGCTGCCAGCTTCGGTGAATGCGAAATAAATTGTTAAACAGCGATTTCGTTTAAATTCAATTCTAGAGAATTCAAAGCGTCGAGTTCGGTAAATCAAAAATGAAATCATGAAATAAACCTTGAAATTATGGAAAGAATTTATTCAATTTTAATCGAACAAATGAAACAACGGTGCTATTATTTAATTCTCTTGCAAAATAAATGCCAAATAAATTGTTAAACAGCGACTCCATTCGAGCACGATCGCACAAATGAAACAAGCGTCGGCGACGCTTCATCATCGTTGATCTCAAAAATGAAACAAGAATACCGTGACGTCTTTTCGCGTCGCATATCTTATTATAATTAATGATATCGGCGTTGTCATTAATTCGTAAGCGAAACGCGCGTCGACGAAGGATATTCGCGGAAAATCGTTTAAGCGATCTTCGACGCCGATGTTCAAACGCCGTTGCCGGAACGCGCTAATTTTAACTCTGATCGCGCGGGATATACGCGCTTTATCAATGGGACTAAGTACGTTCGCGTGTGGTATTTGCAAGAGGTGTGGGTGGTGGTTTCTTTGACGAAGAGTGGGCGAAGACGTATTGCAATATTAACAATGTGGGATTGATAAAACTGGGGCATATCCTGATTAATGAGCCGAGACACACGCGATGCTTTCTTTTTATTCTTCGTTGCCCGCTCGACCGTTTCATTCTTTTTACCGTGGCCCGAGCATACCTCATTTACAATCATTGTACATTGTACCTTATTCACTCGATTCTTTTTATGTAATACCGTTCGGCGGCCGGCGAAAATCATTCTCGACGTTCGGCCGACGTGAAAGCATTCATTCGCGCCCAGATATTTTATAAATTACGATGCGATTCGTAAGAACATCAACTACACAGAAGCTTGTTTCTCAAGTAAATATTGTTACTAGTGTGAAAAGAATATTTAATTCATTGTTATTTATTTATTTATTTATTTATTTAGTATATTAATTTTAACGCGAAATCTACGGTGATCAAAAAGACCGTTCTCTTATTTTGCAATTCTCCAAAAACTTTGGGAACACCTTCATGAAAAATGCTCGAATAAATTGCATTATTGCAACAAGTTTTATAATAAAAATTTCACGAGATCTAAATGAATTCGATCTTCTCACTTTTGCGAAGCAATGCGCGCCAATTGCTATTGCTACTTGGTAGATAGGCTAATTATATTATAGTATAAGGATAATTAATATATATATTATTATAATATATATATATATATATATACTATTTAATAATATACTTAATATACTTAATATACTTAAAATAATGAAGAAAGTGCTGCAGATTTTTCGCGGATTTTTATTTCTTTATTATGGTTGATTTAAAAATGCAATTTTGCTCTATTAATTAGGCTTATATTATAATATAAGGCTAATATTATATTATAAAATTGCAATTTACCCTTATATTATTAATATAATATATTATATTATAATATAATATATTTGCTCTCTATTAATTAGTCTTATATTATAATATAATATATTATATTAATAATATAAGGCTAATATTATATTATAACATTGCAATTTAGCCTTATATTATTACTATAATATATTATATTATAATATAAGGCTAATTAACAGAGCAAAATTGCATTCTTAAATCGACCATAATAAAGAAATAAAAATCCGCGACAAATCTGCAGCACATTCTTCGTTATTTAAAGTCAACAAAGCGACAGCAATTTACAACTGCATCGAACTGAATTAAACTCCAATTCGCGCCTCACCAGCAGTTAATATCTATCAATTAAGCACTGCCCTATAAAACAGCATAAAACCAAACCGTCCATTCCGGCGTTTCCGTGGCGACAATTAAGAGGTGGCAACACATCGCCGCGATCTAGAGCGGCCGTTAAAAGCGGCAACGATCGCAGTCCTCGGCGAACCGAGATCTAAATCGGGCAACGTTCGACCCCATAATCTTTGCAATTATAATTCGCCCATTCAACGGGCCGGCAGAATTTCGCAGTTCCCGTTTCCGTCGTCGTCGTCGTCGTTCCCCCGTCGTCCCCCCCAATTTAACCGTGTCCCCGCATACATTATCGCGTCGCTCGTTTTCCGTTATCGGGCCCGCGTATCTGTCGGGGCACGGGCCCCGAGATCTCGAGCTGCCGAGAGTCGAGGGCCATAGCACACGGCGCGGCGCGGCGGCGGACACCTGTCTAATCGACACGTTTCACCTGTCACCGGCAATCGAGCGTAGAAAACCGGAGCCCGAAAGAAAGACGCGCGCGCGCGCGCGCGAGCACGGTCGCGTGTCGGCCACGAAACGGCCGCCACGGCCGGATAGCCGCGGTTACTCGTAAATCACCGAAAACACTCGGATCGTTTTCAGGCCAGGATAGGGGTCACAATTAGTACCTGTCCCGGATCAATTAATAACATCCCGGAACGGTGGCCCGCTGGCTCGTTGGCACTCGACGAGCTGTCGCTCATCGAATCCGCCAATTAATCGCAACCGCGCGGATATCCGAGACGATTAATCAACGCGGCTCGTTCGTCATCTTGGAAATTTGTCTATTCGTCGATCGGCCCGCGGATCGTGTTATTAACTGCTCGCCGAAGGGATGAGCAATGTGAATGATGGCCCTTTTTTCGGCCCCGGTGATAGAGGGTGATTAAGCTCCACGGACTCGTACATCGCGTACATCGCCTAATAAACGAGCCGGATCGACGATCGCTATTTATAGATCCGGCCAAAGTTTTTCCCGGCTTGTTCGATACCATTTAATCCATTGTTTTGCAAGGTTGTGTCAAGGTTTGCTAGCGAGGGGGTTGATATTGTGTCTGCGGTGAGCACTGCGACGAGATTGTAGGAGTGAAATTGCGAGCGAATTAAATTTAGACGAATTAAAGGCTTTTTGAACAGTCTCTCCGTCTCTCTCTCTCTCTCTCTCTCTCTCTCTCTCTCTGTCTTCTCTCTTTCTCTCTTTTCTAGTTTATTCGACCTCTTCGAGTCTTTCTTTCGGATCCCGCAACACTCGGAACCGCGAAAACGCGCGGCTTTGCTCCAACGATCGCGCGATTTTAAAGAATTTTAGGGATCATAGCGTTGTAATTCCAAGTTCAGCATAAACTTCGAATTGTTTCAACCCTTTGCACTCGAGCGGCGACTCCGAGGTGCCATTAAAAATTACGTTACGTCGCGTCTCGAAATAATTTTATCAATCAGATTTGTTTACATTTAAAGAGCCGTTGAAAGCGTAACTGTTGCACGGATCACAATATTCAATTTCATATGCAGAAAATGCACCGGGTCGTATAAAATGGAAAAACCGTGGTAATAACTGCTTTAACCCTTTGCGAACGAGTGTCGGCAAATAGCCGCCCAAGTCTCTTTACCGTTTTTTTTTATTAATTTATTAAGAAACAGGACATAATTTATACAGAAAGCAGGAAAATGACGGTTTTAAAAAATATTCTCATAATGCATAATTCATTCATCAGTAGTCAATTGAACGTGTGGCTTATTATTATTGTTATTATTGCTTATTTATTATTATTGTTCGTTTCGGACACCTTTTTATGCTTGGTGGGATATATTTTAACCCAACTGGAAAAGTTCAAGTTATTCATAGTTACACAGTTTAATATAAGCGAGGTTTATTTTTCGTATACCGCAGAATCATCAGCTTTTTTTTATTAATTTATTAACATTATGCCGTCCGGTGGCACCACGCTGGTGCCATGCAAGAACTATCTGTTGTATGCCGGTGGTACCACTTTGGTGGCATTTTAAAACACTGAAATAACATTTGAACTATATTTCTTGGGTGTTAAAAGGCAGCGAACCAACTATAGCATTGTGCTTATTTAACTAAGAATTAAGTACGAAAATTCTTGGACGACATATCTTAATTTTAGGAATTTATATTACCGCCATCTTCGAAATTTCTTTTAAAATCTAAAATTTCCAAGCTATAGTACCGGCGTCAAACAAAAGAATCATATCTAAAATCTGCGGACGGCATAGTGTTAGTTATTAATACAAATGTATTAATTTAACCGTAGGTTCAGAACGAATTTCAGTTTAACGAGTCAGTCTTTCTGTGTCACTACCAGAGAAACCAGCAAAGTTTTCCACATATTTATAATCTTGTAATAATATAATTATATCTTACAACATTTTTATTTTACATCCGATACCTGTCGTCCACAGCGACGCGACACCCGCCGAGCGGCTTCGTCCGCAAAGGGTTAAATTTTACGTTAATTCGACTTCGGGCGCAAACGGTTAACAGAACGGTTTGTTTAGCTTTTCGCGAGTCCTCGGGCAAGACGATCACCCCCGTTAAAGCGACGACACGCGTATCCACGTTTTAACGATTGCAAAAGACGTTCGCCGTCGACGAGCATTTCGCGGGCAGTCTTGTAATAGTTGACGAGCACGTCATTCTATCGCCAATTCCAATCGTTCCGACGGTTTTCCCTTCGTATACCTGTTTATCGTGATGTAGCCCCTGCCAAAAGGCGACGTTAAGTGCTTATAAACACGGTTAAACATTGAATAAAGCACGATGCCGACGACTGTTGTCCGCGTGAACCGTAACAGTGACAATAAACAGCACGATATAGGATAAGCTAACTTGGGCCAAATAAACAATGCTTAACTTTAGGTGGGCTGCAAAAAAAAAATCAATGTTCATAGAAACAAATATTTTTATTTTGACTAGTACACTGTAATAAACACATATAAAGTTAAATTATTGTTTACGTCCTGATACTTGACACCAAAATTGTTCATCTCGAGCCGCGAGTTTGACACCCCTGTTGTACAGTGACCAATTGCTGTGCCTTCGGTTTCTTGTCGCGCATCATTAATTTTATATTCATCGAATGAGACACGTGAGATTCTTTCCTTCAAAAATAAACAAAAATTTTAATACGTTTTATTCGGCGAATATAGCGTTAATTTTCACCGGGATACAAACCGAGAGCACAGCGACTGGTCCACAGTAAATGGGTCCGATACTCTAGCAAACGACGCTGTCGCTATCAAAATATTTTATAATACTTTCGACACGATTTTTTCTTTCCTCGGAGATCATGAAAGCGATCATTCACGTCCATAAGGTCCATCCAAATTAAACAATTAGCTGCGTTATCGTATTTGTGTCGTGACGAGTATAATCGTCGCGCGCGTAAAAAGTAGCGATCGTTGACTATTTAGATTGTAATTTTAGCGAGAAGAAAAACATATTCTCAAATTTTAAGATGTTTAGAATATTTCGAGGGCGATCCTACACGAAGGTGTTTGCATTGTTATAAAAATAAGGTTAGAAATGAATCGCGATATCGGCATTCGAAACGCAAAGTGCGTTTGAACGTTTAACTTTTTTACATTTGATTTTTCCTGTCTTTCTCTTCGTTTATTGTGCACGCATTATATATTAACGTTAAGTGAACAAGCGAATATTAGTAATGAAATTGTTAATATTGTAAAATAAAATCGTCATTTCGATCCAATATTTTAACAGGCGACGCATTTAACTCGCGACGCATACGTGTGTGCGCTCTGAAAAGAAGGCGCCACAGCTAACTGGTTAACCCCCTAACGCACAGTTTTTTTGAAAAAAAGACCGGCCAAGAAAAAACAATTTTTTGGTGCAGAATTTTGATATACTGCGCTTTCGTTTCATGGAAGAAGGCTATATTTTATTCTTGAATAAATAAGTGTTATAGCTTACAATCCCATGTAAATGATAAATATCAATAAAACGAATTGTTTTCTTTGCTTTCACATTGTTATTTTCATATATTCTATATATATTTTGTATATTCGAGTGTGAAAAATTATGTGAAAATATATATATAGCAGCATAAAATACAACGCCGCTCGAATTATCTCGAGTGTGTACAGTTTGGCCTGTTTAGCGCGCTCGAATTAACTCGAGCGCGTACAAGTTAAGGGGTTAAAATTTGTTGAAGTGCGATTTGTTTCATATGAAAACTGAGTCAAGCCTTAAACACGATTAACGCATATTGTTTTATAATAAATGACGTAATAATGACAATTTACTTGTACCGTGTATTTCTGTTACAATAAATGAATGGACGAAGAAGACCGTCTAAAAAGGTATTTTGTTTTATAATAATGACATAATAATTTACAATTTGCTTGTACCGTGTATTTCTGCTACAATAAATAATTGGACGAAGAAGACCGTCTAAAAAGTCATGGAAACGTTCTTAAAATGTCAGGAAAATGTAAAAGAAAAAGTATCGAAAACCAGTCATTCTGACTGGCCATTTGACCCGTCAAAATCGATCATCGAGACCATTCATCTAAGACCAATTAATCGAATCAAGAAATTGTGAAAACGACATCGATCGAATCGTCTCATTATCATTGGATGAAGAAGACCGTCTAAAAAGTCATGGAAACATTTTTAAAATGTCAGGAAAATATAAAAGAAAAATTATCAAAAACCAGTCATTTTGACTGGCCATTTGACCTGTTAAAATCGATCATCGAGACCATTCATCTAAGACCAATTAATCGAATTGGGAAAATCGAAGAAATTGGGAAAACGACACCGATCGTATCTTCTGATAATCGGCCGCGGTAATTACGACGTTTCCCGCGCGCACGTTTCTTCGCGCTCGCGAGCCCGCGTTAGAAGTAATTGTCGGTTGTCCGGTGTCTCGGCCCCGCGTCGTCGTATATTTCCCCCCGATCATAATTGTCAGCGATAATTCATTTTCTTCCACGGTATGAGTGGCAACGACCGTTTCCTTGAAACGTGTCTATTACTCGGGCGGAACCGATTTTTCGGCATTAAATCGTCGCCGCGCGCTTTTATGCACGTCCGAAACACTCGCGAAAGCGTTGCAACGCCGGCTTTGCTTTTCCTTAAGATTTACTACTGTGTTTTCGCGATTATTGCCGTTCGTTCGCAGCGTGAACCCGGCGAACCCGCGGCAAGTCCGTCGCTGGGCCGTCGATCATTATGAAAATTCTTATACGGGACGAAGCGTTTTGTAAAAGATCCGAAGCGGTGAAAACTCTTTGCTGAGAACAGAAGAGAAATTTGTATAGTAAATTGTTTGAAACTGTTTCGTAGAATTGAACCATCGGGAAAATCAAGATATTTCTTGAACCAAATTGTCGTAATTAGACTGCGGATTTTATGCATTTGTGGGAAAAATGTTGTATAATTTTTAACAGTGGACAGATGAGAACGAACTAAGGACGTTGTTGTATTAATTTTGATTTATTGAAATGATTAAAGAATGAGGGGAGCTTGTGCTTGTCTTTTCTGTCTTGCAATTGATGCGGATTACTGTAATTACTCCCTAATTCGCGCTTAGGTTGCGCAGAAAAATTGGACAATTTGGGGAGAGCAGATACGATTCTTCGAGCGTTGCGGCTCGTTTTTATGGTTACCGATTGTCGACAACTATGAAAACGAGCCGCGAGCCTCGAATAATCGTATCTCTTGTTCTCAAATTGTTAATTTTTATGCACTATCTGAGCATCAATTAGGGAGAACTTACTATATACCGTTTCTAATTCCAAAATTCCATAAATGACTCGTTTTTACTTTGTCTGATATAAATTGTTACAGCTGGAAAGACGCGTGCTGTGTCTTCGATAAATTTTTTCGACGAAAATGAATTATACACGGAAAAAGTGGAGATTTCAGGCTTTAAACTGAGTTTAGTTTCGTCGTTCTACGATTTTTATTCACGAGGTCACAGTATTTCGAATATCGCCGATATTTCGACGGTCAGAAATTTCGTGCGAAGTCTGGAACGACGTTTTCCCATCCACTGTGTCGCAAATAAATTTTTTTAAAGAAATTGACGAACGGCGTCTGAAAGTAGATATTTTGGGCTTTAAAATGAGTCACGTTCTATTGTCATATGATTTTTTCGCACGAAGTTACAGCTGTTTGACATATCAACGATTTTTTCGAAAATTTGAAACTTCGACGAAGGTAGCAGGCGGCTCGTTTTTATAGTTACCGATCGTGAACAACTATAAAAATCGTATCTCCTCTTCCCAAATAGTCCGCTTCTTGTTTCCAAACCGAGGGTCAATTAGGGAGTATTTACTGTACTTATTAACAGTCGTCTTCGACGAGAATATTCGTCGCGAAGAAGTGGCAACATCTGTTGCGACGAATAGACAAACAGCTAACTGGTCAAGTTAAAGCGTAAAATTAAGAAATAAATAACTATACAATAATAAATAACCACTGACTATATCAGAAATGAGATTAAAAGATAAACATTTCGAAAGCATCCCGTCCGGACCGCTCAAAATCACAGCGAACAGTCGACGATTCGTAGGCAATTCGTGGCAACATCCGTTGCGACGAGTGCAAAAACAGCTAACTGGTCAAGTTAAAGCGTAAAATTAAGAAATAAATAACTATACAATAATAAATAACCACTAACTATATCGGAAATGAGATTTAAAGCTAAACATTTCGATAGCATCCCATCCGGAGCGCACAAAATCGCAGCGAACAGTCGACGATTCATAGGCAATTCGTGGCAACATCCGTTGCGACGATTGCAAAAACAGCTAACTGGTCAAGTTAAAGCGTAAAATTAAGAAATAAATAACTATACAATAATAAATAACCACTAACTACATCGGAAATGAGATTAAAAGCTAAACATTTCGATAGCATCCCATCCGGAGCGCACAAAATCGCAGCGAACAGTCGACGATTCATAGGCAATTCGTGGCAACATCCGTTGCGACGATTGCAAAAACAGCTAACTGGTCAAGTTAAAGCGTAAAATTAAGAAATAAATAACTATACAATAATAAATAACCACTAACTACATCGGAAATGAGATTAAAAGCTAAACATTTCGATAGCATCCCGTCCGGAGCGCACAAAATCGCAGCGAACAGTCGACGATTCGTAGGCAATTCGTGGCAACATCCGTTGCGACGAGTGCAAAAACAGCTAACTGGTCAAGTTAAAGCGTAAAATTAAGAAATAAATAACTATACAATAATAAATAACCACTAACTATATCGGAAATGAGATTTAAAGCTAAACATTTCGATAGCATCCCATCCGGAGCGCACAAAATCGCAGCGAACAGTCGACGATTCATAGGCAATTCGTGGCAACATCCGTTGCGACGATTGCAAAAACAGCTAACTGGTCAAGTTAAAGCGTAAAATTAAGAAATAAATAACTATACAATAATAAATAACCACTAACTACATCGGAAATGAGATTAAAAGCTAAACATTTCGATAGCATCCCATCCGGAGCGCACAAAATCGCAGCGAACAGTCGACGATTCATAGGCAATTCGTGGCAACATCCGTTGCGACGATTGCAAAAACAGCTAACTGGTCAAGTTAAAGCGTAAAATTAAGAAATAAATAACTATACAATAATAAATAACCACTAACTACATCGGAAATGAGATTAAAAGCTAAACATTTCGATAGCATCCCGTCCGGAGCGCACAAAATCGCAGCGAACAGTCGACGATTCGTAGGCAATTCGTGGCAACATCCGTTGCGACGAGTGCAAAAACAGCTAACTGGTCAAGTTAAAGCGTAAAATTAAGAAATAAATAACTATACAATAATAAATAACCACTAACTATATCGGAAATGAGATTTAAAGCTAAACATTTCGATAGCATCCCATCCGGAGCGCACAAAATCGCAGCGAACAGTCGACGATTCATAGGCAATTCGTGGCAACATCCGTTGCGACGATTGCAAAAACAGCTAACTGGTCAAGTTAAAGCGTAAAATTAAGAAATAAATAACTATACAATAATAAATAACCACTAACTACATCGGAAATGAGATTAAAAGCTAAACATTTCGATAGCATCCCATCCGGAGCGCACAAAATCGCAGCGAACAGTCGACGATTCATAGGCAATTCGTGGCAACATCCGTTGCGACGATTGCAAAAACAGCTAACTGGTCAAGTTAAAGCGTAAAATTAAGAAATAAATAACTATACAATAATAAATAACCACTAACTACATCGGAAATGAGATTAAAAGCTAAACATTTCGATAGCATCCCGTCCGAAGCGCACAAAATCGCAGCGAACAGTCGACGATTCGTAGGCAATTCGTGGCAACATCCGTTGCGACGAGTGCAAAAACAGCTAACTGGTCAAGTTAAAGCGTAAAATTAAGAAATAAATAACTATACAATAATAAATAACCACTAACTATATCGGAAATGAGATTTAAAGCTAAACATTTCGATAGCATCCCATCCGGAGCGCACAAAATCGCAGCGAACAGTCGACGATTCATAGGCAATTCGTGGCAACATCCGTTGCGACGATTGCAAAAACAGCTAACTGGTCAAGTTAAAGCGTAAAATTAAGAAATAAATAACTATACAATAATAAATAACCACTAACTACATCGGAAATGAGATTTAAAGCTAAACATTTCGATAGCATCCCGTCCGGAGCGCACAAAATCGCAGCGAACAGTCGACGATTCGTAGGCAATTCGTGGCAACATCCGTTGCGACGAGTGCAAAAACAGCTAACTGGTCAAGTTAAAGCGTAAAATTAAGAAATAAATAACTATACAATAATAAATAACCACTAACTACATCGGAAATGAGATTAAAAGATAAACATTTCGAAAGCGTCCATCCGGACCGCACAAAATCGCAGTGAACAGTCGACGATTCGTAGGCAATTCGTGGCAACATCCGTTGCGACGAGTGCAAAAACAGCTAACTGGTCAAGTTAAACCGTAAAATTAAGAAATAAATAACTACTAACTATATCGGAAATGAGATTAAAAGCTAAACATTTCGAAAGCGTCCCATCCGGACCGCGTAAAATCGCAGCGAACGGTCGACAATTCGTACGTCGCGCGACGTCACGAATCGGCTGGCGATCGCCGCTGGAAGAAGCACCGACGTCCGACGTAGTCGGATGTCGGTGGTCCGGTAACGAGAAGACGAAAGGGAAATAATCGCGGATGGATCGTGGCACGGTACCGTGGCACGTGATGCCCAAGGAGTCACGAGCCAGCATTTCCGCAGCGGTTCCGCAGACGTGACGCGTTCTCCTCCAGCTTGTTACGTGGTGGTCCCCGACGCGTCGGTCCCCGCCGAGCCGTGTCCCTTTTATTTTCTCGCGGGGCCCGGGTCGGGCCCGGATCGGGCCCGGCGCGACGGGCCACGTGATATTCGGCATTGGAAATGCGCGCCGCGGAACGCTCTCTGCAGGCGACTCACGCTCCATCGGCGACGATTTATAAACGTTAATGGGTTAATATCGTCGGTTCTCGGGGGATCGCCGGGCCCCGGCGCATCGTCCGATCACGTAGCCCGCGATCGGGCCCCTCCGATCAACGAAAAAAGGTGCAGATTGATGAGCGCGAACGAATAATCTATGGCTTCATATTCATCCGCGGGGCCCGGGCGTCGACCATTCCCGAAGGCCCCTCTTTTCATCGTTTTAGCAGACGGCCGCGCTCGAACGGTCCCCGTTCGGGGGACCGACGCAGACGGCACCGATCTTGCGAACCGCGACCGACAAAACACGAATTCTTGCGCGACCCCCGATGTATAAAAGATCACGGCACACCCCGTTACAGGGGTACCAGAACACCCGACTTGGATTTAATTAGCTGTCCACCGCGAATTAATGGCCGGCGCCATTTTTACTTTTGCGCTCGCCTCCCTTAGGCACACACCGGGAACCCGAATCGATTTGTCCGGGGCCCCGGGCCCGAAACGGGAAGCTCCTCTCGGTGGCTAATGAGCCTTCCGCTTTGATTTGTTGCCAGACGGATTCGACGTTATAATGTTATTGTTTCGACGACCTTCCACGAGATCGACACACTCGCGAACGTTGCGTTTGTTTTGGGGTGTTCGTAGAGGGGAGGGGGGAGAAGTTACGATTTTGAGGAAACGTAAATATATTGGCGAAGAAATAATGCTGTTGCTTTTCTCGTTTCCGACTCATTTACTGTTTAATTTGTTCGACTTTGATTAAGATCGTCATGGTTAAATTGAATATATTGCAACAAGTTTTTCGGAGAAACTCGATCGTTTTTTGTGTCGAATGCGATTCTTTTTTATTCGAAATGAGAGGCAAATGGGTTCCGTTGATAAAATTTTCAGATAATAAAATAGGATTAAAATAGGATAATAAGATAGGATTAAAATGTTTATATATATTTATTTATATATGTATTTATATATATAATATATATTTCTATTTATTTCTATATATTTATATATAAAATATTTATTCATATTTATTTGATTTTAATTTTTGCAATATACATTAGTACAAAATTTCATGAGAACATTATTTATTTATATTCATTTATATATACATTTATATATAAAATACTTATTTATATTTATTTGATTTTAATTTTTCCAATATACATCAGTACAAAATTTCATGAAAATAATATTTATTCATATTCATTTATATATACATTTATATATAAAATACTTATTTATATTTATTATATTTTAATTTTTGCAATATACATTAATACAAAATTTCATGAAAACAATATTTATTTATATATTCATTTATATATACATTTATATATAAAATATTTATTCATATTTATTTTATGTTATTCTTTCCAATATACATTAGTACAAAATTTCGTGAAAATAACATTTCGTTATTTTCGCGAACCAAATCTCTATTGAGAAAATAAAGAAAAATGCTTAAATAAAGCTTCAAATAAAGAAGAAAACTGCATCTAAGACCAAGCGACAGATATAACCTAAAATAACGAGGATCGAACGACGATCAAAGGGGGAAAAATCGACCTCTCACCCGCGATCGATGATCCAAAATCACTCTCGCGATCTTCGCGGACTTCCAGCTCGAACAGAAAATCGGCAATGGCGTCGCAACGCGTCGTATGGTCGCGGTGCCGGAATTTCAATCCTCGAGTTGTCGCGTAGCCGCGGGGCGGATTGGATCCAGCGGATCGATAGGATCGATGCGGAATAAAGCTCGCCGTTTGTCCGGGATTGATGATGGACCTGTGACCGCGTCGACGCGACGCGACGCGACGTTTTCGTGGCCGGCGAGCCGGCGTTGTGCAACCGGTCGTTCGGCGGAGAAATTACCGTTCGTGAGCCACCGGAACGTCGGATCCGTCGGCCGCGGGGGTACAAGCCGACGGAGAAAAACCGTGGAACGTGACCGGTCGAATTTTATGGCTGTCATATTTAATGGCATGCGAGCGAGAGGCCGAGCGGCGCGGAGCGGAGCGAACGACTACGCGCTCTCGGCCCGGAGCAAGAAAAACCCACTGTCGGGAATTAATAACCGGCGGTGACGAAATTCGTTTTGTTCGCGAGATTCCCCGGTCCAGCGCCCACCGCTTTGATTAATTTCGGAACCCCCTCTGGTTTTATTGGTTGATCAGCCTAGAGCGTGCACCGCGCCCGCGGCTTTACGACCAAAGGCCCCGTTCTTTCGGCCGGCGCGGGCTTCCCGTTCTTGTTCCACCGCGTAGATCATCGATCCGCGAGCTTTAATAATCGTCGTTAGTTTCGTCGGTTGTGCACATTTATATTGTAATCGACGCAAATTTTTGTTATTATTGTTATTATTACTTGTTATTATATATGTTATTATTTACTTAAATTCAGCCAGTATTAATCGAATTAATTGAATTCGAAATTGAATTCGTAAATTTTCTTTATAAATAAAATCGTCGCGGTTGCGACGAACGGGAAAATAAGCTGATTCGGTGATAGTTGCTTTGTGAAAAATTTGTTTAAAATATTGGGAAGATTGTTGAGATACGACGACTTTCTTTTCTGTTGTGTTTTACAAAATTGTGTTCATGCTTGTTGTTCTTTGTAAGAAATATCATTGCTAAAGATCTTTTCTTTTTCACATTGTGTCACCTATTTTGTAGCTATTGTCATCAATAATAATTATAATAGTAATTATGATGATAATATAATAATATTCATATAAATATATCATGATGATGATAATAATAATAATAATAATAATGTTCATATATATAAATATATCATGATGATAATAATAATAATATTCATATAAATATATCCTGGTGATAATAATAATAATAATAATCTTCATGTATATATATATCATGATGATAATAATAAAAATAATAATAATACTCATATAAATATATAATGAAGATAATAATAATAATATAATACTAGTTATAATAATATTACTAATAACAGTATTGAAATAATAGCAATAATCACAAAGAAAGAATATATAATAATAACAATCATAACAAAGTATTATCTAATAATAAACATAACGAAGGAATATATAATAATAATCATAACTAAGGAATATGTAATAATGATCATAATATAGGAATGTATAATAATAACCATGACGGAGAAATATTTAATTATTATTATTATTAAATAATAATGGAGAGAATTTGCAATTAGCACCTGTTACATTTATTACGGAGCAATGCTAATCAGAAATCCGGTTGAATGTGGCGTCTTCAATTATTCTTCAAGGATACTACATTTTATCAAATAATAATAATAACAAAAGAAAATATAATAATAATAATCATAACGAAATAATATACATATAATAATATAATAATCATAAATAGCGAATACAATAAATACGCAACAGTTTCACTTATATACATTCTATCAAATAGTAATAATAACAAAGGAAAATATAATAATAATAATAATCATAACAAAGTAATATATACATATAATAATATAATAATCATAAATAGCGAATACAATAAATAAGCAACAGTTTCACTTATTCTAAACAGCGTCAAAGCTTCTAGTACCTAGAATAATATAATAATAACAATTATAATATATATTTCCTATAATATAATAATAATAATAGTAATAATAACAATAATAATAATTGAATTCGAGCAATAATTTAGTCACTAAAGCAAAGCTCGCAGCCTGAAAAACCGTCCCGTAGAAATGAATGAAATCGCGATCGACGCTCGTCGATTTTCAGTTTCGCTGTTAGCACCTCGTAACTCCTAATCGTAATAACCTAAACGGTGACCGGATCGTGACTCGAGAAAGCGTGTATATCTCTCCGGCCGAAGCCGTAGACCACCGCGCGACGCTCAGCGTTGGCACGGTTATGCGAAGATCGGTGGTGAAGACGCGAAATTTAGAGGCGCGAGTCGATCGGCGCTCGCTCGCGGCGCGCCGCGCCGCGATTTGCCACAAAGGAGCCCAGGCTCCAGGACGCGAGGGCCCGGGAGGTGCGAGAGAGGAGAGTCACGTTCGAGCGTGCACGCACGATCGACAGATCGGAGATAAACGCTCGATCCGACAGGAACATCTCCTCGTTTGCGCCGATCACGTCGGACAAACGCGACTGAGAGAGCGTAATACGCAACCGTGCGAGCGCCTCGTTCGCTCGCTCGCTTGCGTGTAATCCTTCCGAGCTGGATACGCTAACGACCACATTAGCGATGCAACGGGTGTCGCGTTCGTACCGTGTCTGCACCGCGTGTTCCCTGCGTTCGACTCTCGTCGCAGGCTGGAAGAGCGTTCTTTCTCGAACAAAGTTGCATTTGTTCGCGGACCGCCGAGCAAACTTTCTACGAAAATAGAATGCAAAATTACACGTTTCAACGTGTAATCGTTTTATCCGGCCAGAAGGAAGAAGAAATAATTAGTTCTGCAAATAGGACATTCGAACTGCAATGTCCGGCGTCGATAACACATGTTTCGTCCCATTAGACTGTATTAACCCTTTAAATTAACCTTTGCACTCGAGCGGTGACTCAGAGGCACCACTAAAATTTGTTATATATTTGTTATATACAATACTTTCGTTCTACTGAGTGTCTCGAAATTATTGTACAAGCGAGAAATGAGGGGTCCCTGAGGTGATTTCAAGTAACTTTTTCCTTTACGAAAATGCAATCCGCGGCTTCGTTTACGAGTTATTAGCGAAAAACGAGCACCAATCGGAGAGCGAGTGCGGCCAGCACTCCGCCGTTGCATCCAATGCCGCGTCGC
Organism: Megalopta genalis; assembly: GCF_051020955.1. Taxonomy (NCBI): domain Eukaryota; kingdom Metazoa; phylum Arthropoda; class Insecta; order Hymenoptera; family Halictidae; genus Megalopta; species Megalopta genalis. Next base: position 5,916,990 of record NC_135013.1, on the reverse strand, counting down.
GTCGGCCGTGTGACGCAGCGACAGTGGTCGCGAGGGCGGGGCGTGAGCCGTGCGCGACCTCTCATTGGTCAGTGTTTTTCGTCGATAACTCGTAAACGAAGCCTCGTAGAACATTTTCGCAGAGGAAAAAGTTACTGCAAATGACCTGAGGAATCTCCCATTTCCCGAAAGAACCATAATCTTGGGACTCGTTACATCGCGAAAGAACGCGTCGCATTCGGACACCCTGTACGTGCGGCACCTCCTCGTCAAACACCGTCCACCGCGTCTACTCGCAACTATTCCACGTTTATTGACTTTCCCCGATCCGAGGAGGATTTCTTGCGCGAGTTACGATACTCGCGTCCAAGTAGTATGCAAATCGGCGGATTTGACGAGTGTCTCGGCGATCGAAGGATCGCGCAACGTCCGGCGATTTCAATGCTTCTCGCGAACGCTGGAAAGTTCTGACCGCTCAATCGTTTAATGGAAAGGTTAATAATTACTTTAGGCCGCGCGGTTGCAGCCTATGCAGTTTCTGCGAATGTTTGATTAACGTATCGCCGGGCGAACCCGCGAGCCGCGTTCGCCGGGCCCGCTGATTTCTTCTGTGATTGATTCTAGAAACGCGTGCGGCAACCGTGCGCAATATCGCACAGGCAAACGCCGCGTGTATCTCTCGGGAACTTGGTTTTATCTTCGCTATTATAATAGTTTCGGGCTTCGCGTTGCATCATTACTGTCGAAGATCGCTTTCTCTGCAGCCTCGTTTTCGAGAACACCGCCAACAAATCGAAAACGAACGCGACGATCTCGAACGCCGGCGAGAAACATAGATGCCCGATGATTTCTATTTCGAACTTTCACTTTCGCTGATGTAGTTGCACGCTGCGCGTACTCCTGGCTGCTTCGACAGCCGCGGAAAGTCGAAATTTGCTTTCTTTCCTGTTCGCTGCGATTCTGCGGTTAAATGTCTACAGATAAATTTGGAAACTTCTTTTATGATTTGGTAACTTTTTATATGTTCAACTGGTGGAGCACAGGTCGGTTCGACGTCTTATCACTTTGTGAAACAAGCTGCACAAAATTCGGTCACTTTAGGTCACCGCTAGGTCATCTTCGATGACCTTTCGAAGAACGTCCTTCGATGAATAACTTCGTTCAGAAGCATTCTCTCCGAAAATTTTCGCTAAGCTTGGCAAATGCGCCTAAAAAGTCTCAGAAATAGTCCCAAAATGTCTCACAAAATAACCCTAAAAAACTTCATTCGATAAGTCCATCCTTTAGAAATCCTAAAATTTCTCGTTAGACAGGGTGTCCCAGAATTATGGTATTTCCGGGAAATGACGGGTTCCTGAAGTGATTTGAAGTAACTTTTTCCTTAGCGAAAATGTTCTACGAGGCTCCGTTTACGAGTTATTAGCGAAAAACGTGGGCCAATCGGAGAGCGAGTGCGGCCGGCGCCCCGCCCTTCCGGTCAATACCGCGACGCGTCGGCCGTATGACGCAGCGACAGTGGTCGCGAGGGCGGGGCGTCGGCCGTGCGCGATCTCACATAGGTCAACGTTTTTCGTTAATAACTCGTAAACGAAGCCTCGTAGAACATTTTCGCTAAGGAGAAAGTTACTCCAAATGGCCTCAGAAACCTCCCAATTCCAGATCGCGAGTCATTTTTGGAAAAGCCTGTACACGGGGAAAGTGTGAAAAGGCGAACCTGAACAGCCTTCTGCAACGAGACCCGTTGGTTACTTCGCAACGAAGGAGCTGGTGTTGCGCGACGCGTTCGCTCGCGTCGATTACCGGTCAGGTGTCTAGGAACCAGATCCATTCTCTAACGAGTTAATGACAATCGTCGGTAGCGTTATCGCGGATCGTCGTCGTACCGTCTTTCGTCGATCGCGCGATGCCGCGAGAGGAACGCCGACTGATCGATGGCCCCGTGTAGTTACAACACGCGACTACACAGGCCTGATCCTTAACTTGTTAGCCGCGATTGCCGACCTGTGATTAAGGTAACGGTAGTCATCAATTCGGCCACGTGATCGTTAGCCTGTCAGTTGACGACCGACATTTAAGAGGTGGCCGCCGTGAAATCGGCCGACGTAATTTGCCACCGTGCGACGCGCGGGCTCCCCCGAACTTCGTAATCCCGGCATTTTTCGGCGACCTCTGCGCAGGATCGGGCGGCCATTTTGCGCGAAAATCAAGTCCTTCGATCGTGTTGCTCTCCGCGATCGCTCATTTGTTACGTCACGTTTCACCGTGCTTTTCCAAAGTTTCTCGAAATCTTTTCTCTCTTCGATGCTTCTTCAGTTCGACCAATAAAAGACAAAGAATCACAAAACACGTGTCCTTTGGTCTAACACGAGCCTAACTAGTTATGCTTATATTTGACCCGACTGACGGACCACCATTTCTGGCCCAATTTTTTTACCACGTCTCTCAGACGTGATGATCATTTCTGACTTTATTCTTTGGGCACGTCTCTCAGACGTGATGATCATTTCTGGCCCGATACTTTGACCACGTTTCTCAGACGTGATGATCATTTCAGGCTCGATTTTTTGACCACGTCTCTCACACGTGATAATCATTTCTGGTCCGATTTTGTTAATAATAATTTTGTTAATTTTTCTCGGACGAGACAATCATTTCTGGACTGATTTTTGACCACGTCTCTCAGACGTGATAATCATTTCTGGCCCGATTTTTTTTTCCACGCCTCTCAGTCGTGATGATCATTTTTGGGCCGATTTTTGACCACGTTTCTCAGACGTGATAATCATTTCTTGCCCGATTCTTTTACCACGTCTCTCAGACGTGATGATCATTTCTGGCCCGATTATCTGACCACGTCTCTCAAACGCGGTGGTAGAACAAAGTAACAATAATTTTAATAAGTCGAAATCAATAGATCAACGTTCCCAGTTGCTTGTGAAGCACGTTCGCGTGAAATTCGACTAAAATCGAGCAAGCGTTAACAAAGGCATACTCGCGGCGACCGATTAATGCAGTCGCCGCGAAGCCGAGGAACACGCGAACTTAAAATAACCCGGCACTTTCCGGCTTATCCACAAACTGGGATCTCCGGCTCCCGCTGGATAACGTTATCGCACGCCCTAACGAGCCGCTAACGAGACTCGACTTTGTCCTCTGCTCGTTTTCTTCGTCGCAATTTGTTCGCCGCCGCTTTTCACTGGAAATTATTTTCCCCGGCTCTCGCGGACACGCTGCTTCTTCTCACGCGATTCGAAAGTAAATTAAGTTGAGAAATCCGCGAGCGGACGAAGGAAAATTTCGAAACGCGAAGAAAAATGATCGGTTCGGCGTGCGCACGTGGAAGGTTAAATCATTGCTTCGACGCGGAGTCGGAAGACAAGGTTGCAATTGTGTTGTAAATCGTTCTCCAACGCGAAGTCGCTGCGAAGTGCTCTCGAAACCCAATTACATCCGCCGTGAGGCTCGCCATTAATATTCAATTAATCATCGACTGGGCGTTGCGTATCATCTCGATAATTACACTGTCCGTCACCTATTTTGCGCCCTGACAACCAATAGGCCGCTCCCGTTCCTCTCGATACACTAAACGCTGCCAACTATGCTCTTCCCTTTCCATGCTTTCTTGCCATTTTCCATTGTGTTTGTGTATTAAATTTTTAATATAAAAATTTACTCTTTTTTAATTGAGAAAAGAACATGTACAATAACTTTAGTTACAAGAATAATATTAAAAAATAGGGCTTTTGATGATATTAGATGATTAAAGTGGTTTGCTGGTATTTATAGTGTTGATTCTTGTGAAACGTAATTTATTAGGTGAATTAGAAAGATTTAAATATTTATCGTTATATATAATATTATAATACATATTAAATATGTATAATTTATATTTAAAATATTAAAATATTAATAATAATATATAATATATATTATAATATATAAATTATAAGATTTATATAAATATTATCTTTATATATAATATTATAATATTATAATAATAATATAATAATAATAATATATAATATATATTATAATATATAAATTGTAAGATTTATAAATATTATCTTTATATATAATATTATGATATTATAATAATAATATTATAATATATATTATATATGTATAATGTTATAATATTATAACATATATTATATATGTATAATTTATGTTTAAAATATTAAAATATTAATAATAATATATAATATATATTATAATATATAAATTGTAAGATTTAAATATTATCTTTATATATAATATTATAATATATATTATATATGTATAATTTATGTTTAAAATATTAAAATATTAATAACAATATATAATATATATTATAATATATATAAGATATAAATATCATCATTAGATAATATAATCGTTAAATGTGGTGAATATGTTTGAAATTAAATTAACTTCAAGAGGTAAATAAATAAATATAATATTTTTTTATAACAATGGAAATTACGAATCTCAAAGAAAATGTATTAATACACTGTGAAAAAGTAAAACATTCGATCTTAGCCATTTTTCGCGCTTCAACCGTAAGAGTTTCACGAACATAAATTGTGGGAAATTATTCTTCGAATCTTATTCGATAAATTTACGATCTACAGTAGCCTGCGACGATTTTTTTATCCGACGATCGGAAAAACGAACGGCGCCCGTTTTCCGTCCGTTTACGACGCAGAACGAAGCCACGGAACGGCGATCGATTATTCATCGACCGATCGACGGGGCGCATCGGGTTCGCGACACCGAGCCATTAATCACCGGCCGCGGCTAATAGTAATTTGCGGAAGTACGAACAATGCGTGGAAGTACAATGTCACGGGGATGATTAAGATAGCGCGGCGCCCCTCGGCACCGGCGATCGATCGAACGTGGATTTTAATTGGGGTTCGCCGGCGACGGCCTCGAACCACCTGCGAGAGCCTATTATAAAATCGAATGAGAAGCCGTGCTGCAAACAACAGAACAAAAGCCGTGAAAAACCGCCTCGCTCTTTCAGCGTTGCCCGTGCCAAAGTCTTCGACGGAGATCCTTATCTCCGGCAAATGCAATCTCGTCGCGGTGCACCGCGCTATCCGGCTGGTAACTTTTATGAATTTCGCCGAGCGAAATCTCGGATGAAATTCGTCACGTGCGTTCGCAGCTTTCGACGAACGAAGCGGGCAAATATGTCCGACGCGAATTTTTATGCTGCGAATTTTTGTGCGTTTCTTTAATGCGAATTTGAATCAATCGTTTTTGACAGAATACAATATTTTCGACTCAATTTTGAACTCATCAACCCTTTGTACTCGAGCGCTGACTCTGTGGCACCACTAAAATTTGTTACGTCACGTTTTAAGATAATTTTTATATTAACAAAATTTAGATTTAAACAATTGTGAACAGTGTAATAGTGTTGCGCGGTTCCCAAGAGTCAATTTCATATGCGTAAAATGCATTTTGTCGTATGAAATGAAAATACTATAAGTTAGAAAAATGATTTTATATTTACAGCTAAAGTAGCTTCGAATGCAAAGGGTTAAAACGATTAAAAAATGAAATCAATGTCTATGTGGCTACTGGATCTTGTAATTGGTGAGAACTATTTTTATTTTGCATAAAAGTTCGCAGTTTAATAATAATAATAATTATTATTATTTCTTCTGATTTTATATAACTTTTACAGACATTTCTGTGACATTCAACTGTGTCAATAGATAATAATAATAATAATTATTATTATTATTTTTTAGGATTCAACTGTGTCAATAGATAATAATAATAATAATTATTATTATTATTATTATCTATTGACACAGTTGAATGTCACAGAAATGTCTGTAAAAGTTATATAAAATCAGAAGAAATTATTTTATATTGTAACAATAGAGAGGACAAGAATTATTGTAGAAATTGCATCTGTAATATTCTTGGATGTTTTAGACGCAAAACTGTTTTGACTTATTTAATACTGTTGCAGTTTAATCCTTATAATAAAACGTAGAAATATATAATAAATGTAGAAATTGCATTTGTAACACTTTTGGATGATCTAGATACAAAACTGTTTTGATTTATTTAATACTGTTGCAGTTTAATCCTTATAATAAAACGTAGGAATATATAATAAATGTTGAAGTTGCATTTGTAACACTTTTGAATGATCTAGATACAAAACTGTTTTGACTTATTTAATACTGTTGCAGTTTAATCCTTATAATAAAACGTAGAAATACATAATAAATGTAGAAATTGTATTTGTAACGTTTTTGGATGATCTAGATGCAAAATCATTTTGATTTATTTAATACTATTGCAGTTTAATCCTCATAATAAAATGTAGAAATATATAATAAATGTAGAAATTGCATTTGTAACATTCTTGGATGATCTATACGCAAAATCGTTTTGATTTTTCTAATACTGTTTCAGTATAATCCTTATAATTAAATGTTCACTCGAACAGAACGATTATAGCATAATTAATACATAATATAAAATATCTAACGCAGTGAACATCACATACGAAAGTCTGCGAAACGGATAACAAAAATGCACGCTGCTCTGCGGCTCGGACAAAACCTGAAAACTCGACGATTTTTATTATAACATTTTAACATACATTCAGTTTCAACATACGTTGATTGATACGAAATTTGAGACGCTGTACATATCGGACATAATAGATAAAAAGCAATTAATGACCGGCTCAGAGATGCATAAAATCCCAAAAAACAGCAGAGAAATATTAAAGCGATCAAAATGATCGCTCAGTTCGTTCGCAGTTCTAGCCACTCTAGTTACACAATTTTGATATCCCGATGAGATTCTGCTTCCGTCAATATGAAAGAATTCGACGTTAAGGCAATGACTTAAATGGTACTCTCAGCTTAAAAAGTATTGGCGCAATTATCGCCAGAAATATTGGCGAGCAATCAATTCTTCCATTTACGGTTTCAAACATAAAAAAGTAGATCCGCAATGCTTCTTCTCTGCTCGATTATCCAAAATTAGCTAAAAAAGATAAAAGAAAATAAAACTGTTCGATGTGCAGAAGCGACCAGAACGTTAGGCTCGATTCGACGGAAACAGCGCGGAAGGGTTGAGCGACGGAAAATTAGCGATAGCCGCGAGAAAAGTCGCGCCGTCGAGCAGCGTCGCGCGGCACGCCGCGACGATCATCGTTCCGCTATTTTCTGCGATTCCCGGTTGTACGGCGCGCATATGTATTTTCATTTATTCGCCGACGTGTACCCGGTGTCCCGCCCTAAAATAAATTTGACCGCACGTACGTTTCCCGGGGAAACGGTGTTTTCAGAGGCGGGACCGAGGCGCGCCGAGGCGCGCGAACGAGGGCGAGACCGTCTATTCCAGAGGGACGTGTTCTTGAACAGCCACCTTCTTAAATTAACATCGAGATACGAGAACGATCGCGTGATCTCTCCTCTCGAGAGCCGCTGGTCTGCGGAGGACGCGTTTAGATGTCACCGCATAATAAGCGCGTTTGCAACCGGCCAGAAAGAATCTGCTTGCAACACCACCGCCGCTGTCTTCTCCCGTTGTTCTTTAGGCCGCGTACACAACGGCCGCCATTGTCCTCGAAAACGCGGGCGACATCTCGGAATCGAGGATCATTTGCTCTGCAACCCGCGGTCTCGGTTCTTTATTTTTTTCCTTCGTTTCGTCGAGTTTTAAACTTTGCAAAGAGATTACAGTAATGTCTCCCGTAATGTCTCCCGTAATGTCTCCATAACTGACGCTCTCAGATTGCGCAGGAAAATGGACAATTTGGAAGGAGCAGATACGATTATACGAGTTTTGCAGCTCGTTTTTATTATTGTGGACGATTTATAATTATAAGAATGAACCGTAAGGCTCGAATAATCGTATCGTCTCATCCTAAATTGAACATTTTCGTGGACATCTGAGCGTCAATTGGAGAGACATTACTGTACGGTAATGTCTCCATAACTGACGCTCTCAGATTGCGCACAAAAACGGACAATTTGGGAAGAGAAGATACGATTATTCGAACTTTGCAGCTCTTTTTTATAATTGTTGACAATTTATAACTATAAAAATAAACCGCAAGGCTCGAATAATCGTATCTTCTTATCCTAAATTGTCCATTTTCGTGAACAATCTAAGCGCCAATTAGAGAGACATTACTGTATTCAGTGCAACGTATTCTTTAATAGTTTTTATTTTCTCAGCGCTTTTGCGATCTCAGAATTTTCGCTAAACATCGGTAGATAAACTACAATGTTTTTAACAATTGCTTTCCGCCGCTGTGCGTCGATCAAGTGATTCATTTGTCGAGCCGAAGGCCGGCGCCAATGCTTGCCGGGAGATTTCAATGCGCGATGACAACGTTGCTCGAACGATCGACGCCAGAGTCGGCGAAGAAATCTGCTGATTTTTCTACTTCTCTCGATCGTTCGACATTCTTATTTCCTAAATTGAGGTATTTCTAAATCGTGCTAATTATTTATTAAGAGCCGTTGTTCGATCTACAGTAATGTCTCTCTAATTGACAACAATTTGGGAAGAGGATATACGATTGTTCGAGCCTCGCAGCTCGTTTTTATAGTTGATGGCAATCCGTAGCCATAAAAAATGAGTCGCAAGCCTCGAACAATCGTATCTTCTCTACCAAAATTTTCTGTTTTTGTGCAGATTCTGAGCGCGCGCGCGTCAATTAGAGTGTCAATTAGAGCGTCAATTAGAGAGACATTACTGTATGCGACAAAAGACGATGTCGCATACAGATCGGTTTATTTTTCTAGTTATAAATTGTCCACAATTATAAAAAAGTGCCGCAAGGCTCGAACAATCGTATCTTCTCTACCAAAATCGTCTATTTTTGCGTAGAATCTGAGCGCGCGCGCACGCGCGTCAATTAGAGTGTCAATTAGAGCGTCAATTAGAGAGACATTACTGTATGCGACGAAAGACGATGTCGCATACAGATCGGGTTATTTTTCTAGTTATAAATTGTCCACAATTATAAAAACGAGCCGCAAGACTCGAATAATCGTATCTCCTCTTCCCAAATTATCCGTTTTAATGGACAATCTGAGCGTCAGTAAGGGAGACATTACTGTATTTCGCATTATCGATGAATACGCGATTTAAGAATTGAATTCAGTGGTCATCTTTCCGACTCGCCTGTCACAAAATATTGAAGATTACGATACTTCTTCTTCGCTTAAAAATTCCCAAATAATTATTAAACGACAACGCGAACGTTCTCTTATGCCTTCCCTGTCGATAACCAGCCGTTTATTATTCAACCGTAATTCGTACTCTAAACGAAAACAGGTGAAAAAAGTCCGATCAGCCGAGACGATTTCGCCGCGTGTCCCGGGTCGAACGGTCGTCGACACTCGTCGAGTAGGTGTGAACCACGCCTAAGTCAGTGCCAGGAGTGAGTAACATCGTCGCCGGCGCGATTTGTACGCGGGACGCCGACGATCATAGATTACGACGGGAAGGAACGGTTATGTCTTATGACAAATGTAATCTTCGCCGTGACAGCTCAATCTATGCGTCCGACCTCGGTTCTCGGGAGAGCAAACGCGCGCGCTGATACCCGGCCCGCGTCCGGGGCAGCTGATGCTTTCGATCCGGCTCTATCTAAGTGGGTTATCCGCCTTTGGATTTCGTGGCCGGTGTTTCACTTCCAATTTGTCACATCCAGTGATTTTTCTGTCCGGCCGCGGCGAGCACCTCCGCAAACCGCCATCGGTCATCCTCCCTTTTCCCCCGCCGCACGGTTGCTTCATAAATTACGCTCTGTCCTGGTTAGATACCGCAGCTTCGCTTATTCGTGATTCTTCTTTTTTATCGGTTCTGCTCTCCGGGCACACAGCCGCTAGGCGGGACAACTTTTATTTCGGCTGATTATTTTGCGGAAGGAGACGCGACTTTGTTGTACGTTTGTGGGAATAATTAACGAGTTATGAGTAATCGGTGGTAATTTGTAATAAGCGAGGAGTTGAGATTAATCGGTGATAATTTATAATAACTCACGAGTTGTAAGTAATGTGTAATAATTTATAATAATTAAGTAGTTGTAAATAATCTATAGTGATTGATAATAACTCACGAATTGTAAATAATTTATAATAATTAACGAGTTGTAACTGATCTATAATAGTTTATAATAATTCACGAGTTATAACTGATCTATAATAATTTATAATAATTCACGAGTTATAACTAATCTGTAATAATATGTAATAGTTAACGTGTTATATATATTTATAATATGTATATATAATAATTTTATATAATATATATAAATATATCTATAATAATTTATAATAGCTAACGAGTTGTAACTAATCTGTAATAATATATAATAGTTAACGTGTTATATATTTGTATATATTTATATAGTGTATATTAATATATATTTATATATTATAATAATTATATATATACAATTTATATAGTACATAATAACATATATTTATATTATAATAATTATATATATACATATATGTCGATAATAATTTATAATAACTAACGAGTTATAACTAATCCGTAATAATCTATAGCAACTCTGAGCACACATAATTAAAACACCGATAACAATTTTATAAGAACAAGAATAAACAACAAGATTTTAATATAAACATCTCCCTGTATCGCACAGATTCGCAAAAATATTACCATAAAAATATGATATGACAACAAGGATTCGATAAAATCGATCACCTGTTCGAGATCGAAGCGACTGATCCGGGTCGCGGGGGAACGGTAGCCAATAGGATCGACGATAGGCAGCCGCGGCGAATCCACCAGTCAAAATAAGGTCAGAAGCTCGTTTCTCGGTTCTCGGTGTAAATGTCGCCATCGGCGCCGATCTGTCAAATAATACGAATAGAACGCCGGCTAAGTGGAGGTGTGTCTAGCATTCTACGCCGTTAGTATCGTCGCGATCGAAGTGCCGTGTGTAACCCGCCTTCGCTCGTCACACACAAGATGGGTTCACCGATGAAGATAACGAAGGTTACGCTGGTAAGCGGCAGCTGGTCGTACCGTGTGAACCAATTTAAGTCAGTCGACCCCGCTACCGCTCTACGTATTTCGTGATCGAACACCGCTCAATTTCCGGCGAATGGTATTTACGAGCACGGTTGACAGTTCCCTTTTTTTTCTCTCTCCTTGGCCCGCACGTTTCGCTCTGCCAAGGCTCTCGTAACGGTAATCGGGCTGATCGAGTGGAAACAGCGATCCGTTAAAAAATCATAGCAATCGCGCGGATCTTTCCGCAAGAGAGAAGCATCGCCTGCATCGGTTTCGCCGAAACGAAGACGGAATAGAAAGTTCTCTTGATTCCGGCACTGCATCGGATCCGTTTGTCCGCTGTGCAACGTTCGTTCCAAAGAACGAACGGTTATCGATTAAGTGTTAGCACGACGCGATAAATTAACTGTAAAAATACTCCAGAGTGTATGAGAATTATTTTATAATTTGTTAACATTGGGTTGGCAGGAAAGTAATTTCGGTGTTTCAATGTGAAATGAAACTCGATTTTTTCTATACAAGAAATGAACTTTAATCGGTCGAATATTTACCATTCCGTTCGATGACCTTTTGCCATCTTTCTGGAAACTTCGCGATTCCGCGCACGTGAAACTTCTGGTCCTTATCGGTGAAAAACTCGATCAAGCGCGATTCGAGGCTATCGTTGTTATTGGAATTTTTATCATTTATAAAGTTTCGTTAACTTCGAAATAGATGATAATCCGATGGTGCAAGGTCGGGGATATATGGAGGATGCGACATCGCTTCCCAATCAAGCTCCAATAATTTTGTACGCGTTGCTAAAGATGCGCGAGGCCTCGCATTGTCGCGGTGGAACACGATTCCTCTGCGATTTGCCAATTCTGGCCTTTTCGCTTCGATCGCTTCCTCCAATTTCATAAGTTGATGGCAGCGAACATCCGAGTTGATCGTTTGGTTGCTCGGAAGCAGCTCGAAACACGCGACACCTTTATAGTCCCACCAAATTGACAGCATGATCTTTTTCCGATGCGATTCCGCTTTCGATATGGTTCGTGCTGGTTCATCGCGCTCGGACCATGACCTTTTTCGATCAATGTTATTGCGAACGATCCATTTCTCATCACCGGTGATAATTCGTTTCAAAAAAGCGTCGATCGCGTTACGTTTAAAACGCGTATCGCAAATACCGATTCATTGCGTTAAGCGAATTTCTTTCGATTCACGCGGAATCCAAACATCGAGCTTCTTAACAAGTCCAAGACATCTTATGCGATATTCAATTGTTGCGTGCGATGCGTTTAAACTTTCTGCAATCTCTCGTACAGTTATACGACGATTCGATTCAATTGTGGCTTTGATTTTGTCATCGTCAACTTCAGAAGGTCGACCAGAACGTTGGTCAACTTTAAGTGAAAAATCTTCGGAACGAAATTTTTCGAACCAATTCTGACACGCGCGTTCTGTTAAGCAATCGACGCCATAAATTTCACACATCGACTTCACGCGAAACGTTTCGGCGAGGCTAATTCGTGGACTACAATAATTTGTCCCTAATTCGCGCTCAGATTGCGCACAAAAATGGACAATTTGAGAAGAGGAGGTACGATTATTCGAGCCTTACGGCTCGTTTTTATGGTTACTGATTGTTACCGATTGAATCGACGTCATAAACTTCGCATATCTCTTTGCGAAGTTCGGTCGCTTTCTTGCCTGTATGAAAATAAAAAAGTAAAATGTGTCGAAAATGTTCATTTCTGCACTTCATGTCAAAACTGACAGCAAACTGTCAGTTGTGAAAACAAAACTACACGGAATTTGTTTCTATAATACCCTAAACATGTCTCAACTACCAATGCTAAAGACAACAAAATACCATAATGTCTCCCTTACTGACGCTCAGATTGTACACTAAAATGGACAATTTGGGAAGACAAGATACGATTATTCGAGCCTTGTTTCTATAATTGTGGACAATTTATAACAATAAAAATAAACCACGAGGCTCGAATAATCATATCTCCTCTTTCCAAATCGTCCATTTTCGTGCGCAATCTTGGCGTCAATTAAAGAGACATTACTGTAATAACCTTAACAAAAGAATAACAATGCAAACATAACGCTATCTATTGGTTCAAATCAATATCACATTTTCGCCGACCCAATAACATCACCGATTGCGTTATCGCGATCGTTTCCCCGTAATTTCACGAAATATCGCTGATTCGTTTCTCGGGAAAGCTAACGAATCGCGGCGCCGTACGGCGCCGAAGAATTTCCTTATCGTCGCAACCGCGTAGGTAAAAGTTGCAACACACGTTCGAACGTTTGCCGTAAGTCAGTCAACGTGAAAACGCCTATCGCGTGGCGATCGGTTGTGTCGAATTCATCCGGCGAATAAACTTTCCTCCGCGGAACGTTCCGCGAGATTGTTGAAGTTGTTGCGGCAAATGTTCGCGCGTTTGCCGCGACGTTAAGCAACAAAATCGCCCGGCTGGATGGTTCATTGATTACACGGCAGTGCAAAGTATCAGCTATCAGGGTGTGTAAACACAATCATCTCCCGGCTGGAAAAAGTGATAACGCTGTTACATGAATCTTTCGCGGCGGGGCCCGGCCCGACCCGGCCCGGCCCGGCCCTCTCGGCATCTCGCGGCAGGGAGAGGGAGAGGAGAGCATTACCGTAATTCCTGACATTGCCGGCGGGATTGGCAACGAGCCTGCACGTTAGATCGTACCTGGCTGCCTTAATCTCGAGACTATATCAGATTTCAGGGATGCAAAAGACGCCGAGGCTCGGCGCGCTGCGGTTTTCGCCGCCTCTCCTTATCCTCTCTGCCCGGCGCCGATTGCGTTTCGCGCACGCCTCGCGCAACTCGGTTACACTCTGCGCGTTCCTCGATATTCCAATTCGATTATCTTCGCGCACGGTGTCGGGAAAGTGCACGGGCCACGGGGATCCGACGAGCCGCGCGATTGCTGCCGGCTTGTAATGCGGCGCGCAGGCCACGAAATCATGTTAACGCTGGAATTACTAAACGAAACGACTGATTTCTGATATTATTTTCTTTTCACAGTTACCGAAATCGGTGACAGAAAATTGAAACGATTTTTCTGGTGGTTTAAGAATCTTCGTTTCTTTCTTATGTGTTGAAATTTGACAAATAAATGATTCATTGAATTGAAATGCATGGATCTGATATGTCTTGTACGATAGATATCAGATCCATGCGTTTAAATTCAATTAAAAATGTCAATTGAAATTTGACAAATAAATGATTCATTGAATTTAAATGCATGGATCTGATATGTCTTATACGATAGATATCAGATCCATGCATTTAAATTCAATTAATCATTTATTTGTCAAATTTCAACACATAAAAAGACAGAGATTCTTAAACCACCACAAAAATTGTTACTGTGGGATAGCAAATTATTGTGCCCTTTAATAGAATTTTTATAATATACTGTGTCTTTTTAATATATACTTTATATGTCTTATACGATAGATATCAAGTATATTATAAAAAGGACATATATATATATAAAAGGACACAATAATTTGCTACCCCACAGTAACTGGCTCCATTATACCCCACAGTAACTGCTCCTATAAAGCAGTATAGTATACATTAGCAGCGTTTTGAGCTCGATAGTTGTAGGGACAAAGGAAAATGAAGTTCATTATGATTATATTTTCTTCAAGTTCCAATTCTTGACTCTACCTCCCAATGTTTAAACTACAATGTGAAAAATATGTAAATGAATTATGCGCAGTTTAAACATTGAAAGGAAAAACCAAGAATTAGATCTTGAAAAAAATATAATCATAATGAACTTCACATTTTCCTTTGTCCCTACAACGATAAAACAAAATAAAACGAAATAAAATAGAGTGAAGCACAAGAAATTGAACTCAAATAAAATACAATAATTTATGCAACGAATTTATATGAATTACACTGTTATTAATTCAACGATAGTGTTTAAAATTAAGTTATTAAACTGTAATTAAACTGTTAATATTCACATTATTGTCACAATTAATAGTAATATAATTATAGTAATATATAATAATATATAATAGTAATATATAATAAATATATAATAGTAATATATAATAATATATAATAGTAATATATAATAATATATAATAGTAATATAATAATAATTAATTATAAAAATATAATAGTCACAATTAACATTCGTGACTATCACCTAACAACTACATAGAAAAAATTTATTATCAGCAACTGAGAATTAAACATTGACAAATACGAACCAATCGTAAGAATCGAGGACTGCAAATCGTAAATTAAAAATCGTAGATCAAGAATTGAGAATCGATTCCGAAGAAGCAAATACTTCAAATCCGTTTCAGTCGACTGTCCCCAGTTCCACTCGACCGAAACGGCCAAAAAATACCGCGGATTCCCACGATCCCCCACCCGAACCGCAACTCCTCGTTGCTCCTCGAAAGAGCCCAGCGGAATAATCTGGAAATTATGAACAAGCAGAACCGGCCTTTATCCGCGACGCTGCGAACAGGGAACGAAAACGAGCCGCGAAGTTGCTTCGGCCCGTCGGTGCCCTCGCGAGAATGCTCTCGGTGAAACGAGCGGAGGATCCGCCGCAAGTGCGGGTTCATCTTACCGGCGAAAAATTAGTATTCTCCGGTACCGGCTCGCAGCGGCGATCGCCGCGCTCTTCCACGAAACCCGGCATCTCTCCTCGCGGTCGTAATATTAAGTCGTCAGGGTACACCTACGCCCCCGGGAAAGGTTCCTAGAGGGGCACGCGGCGGGTCCGGGGGGAGGGACTCGGAGAAGGGGGGCGGGGATGATCGCACGTAGGTGCGGATCGCGCCACGCACCGCGCCGCGCACCGTGGAAAATGCAAACGCGATAAATCTTCCGATAAATCGGTCGCGCGACGCACAGACTGCTCCGCACCCCTCGCGTCTCCCCATCGCCCATGCTGCACCCTTCAGGCGTCTATCGTTTGCCTTAGGAGTGACGAACTTCTACACCGTCGAGAACCATGCTACCCCCACCACTGTCCGGCCGGTTCTCCCACTCGCCGCGCCCTGACGAAGAAAAAGTTTCTGAAAGATAGTTTCTGATATTGTGAAAGTATTTCTCGTAGAGAAATGTTTAGGTACGCTTCTCTGTCGAAGTATCGAACGCAGTTTAAATAAATCCAGTGTTGGCATTGTTATACAACGATATACATTATCGCGATATACAGGGTGTCCCAGGTTTTAATGTTCAAACTTTGTTAGTGTATGCTATGGCACAAAGTAAGAAAAAAATGTTATGTAAACATAGGTCATATAGAGCTTTATTATGAAGTTATAACAAAAATTCAGAATAGGAATAGTAATCAACTTGCTGTTACTGCGAGCATTGGCTTGAATAGATCAGCACATGCCGTGTGTTTATGTAAGCTGTGTTTATTAATGCATTTCGAAATGTATTAATAACCGTTGTTGACAATACATGATTGACATCGATCGAAGATTATTTTTATTTTTTATTTTTTTTTTAGTTGATTATTATTCCTATTCTGAATTTTTGTTATAACTTCTTAATAACGCTCTATATGACCTATGTTTACATAACATTTTTTTTCTTACTTTGTGCCATAGAATATACTGACAAAGTTTGAACATTAAAACCTGGGACACCCTGTATATTAGTACGCTTCCCTGTCGAAGTATTGATCACAGTTTAAATAAATCCAGCGTTGGCATTGTTATAAAACGATATACATTATCGCGATATATATTAGTCGCGTTTAGGGCTCGGTAGTTCCAGCGAATAAATAAATAAATTCAATGCGAAGCGGTTGAATAAATTCTTGTTTCGTCGCTTCTTCCGAAGCGTCCTTCTTTCAAGATTTCTTCAACCATTTCACTGATTCGCATTCTAGAATACTTTAACCATTTTATTAGTTTGGTGCGTATGAAATGTCAGATTTTTAAGAGAATATATAAAACTGCACATCTCTCTTTTCAAAAGCTGTTTATTTAATCGAAATATGCTCCGTTCGCTTCGATACACTTTTCCCAACGAGATTTTAACGCATCGATGCCTGTCTCAAAGAAATTCTGATCTTTAGAATCGATAAACTCTGACATGGAATTTTTCGGACTGTCTTCGTTTTCATACCGTTTAGCCCGTGAAAACTGTTCTAAATGTTTAAAAAAAATGAAAGTCGGTTGGCGAAAGATCCGGCGAACAAGCTGGGCGCTGCAAAATTTCATATTTTAATTCACTTAATTTCGCGATTGTTTTGTACGACGTATGCGACCGAGCGTCGTCGCGGAGAAATATCGGGCCACGTCGATTAACAAGCAACGGGCGTATAATTTTCAATTTTTCGTGCGTTTCATCGATGTACCGGCAGTACTTTTCGGCTGCAATTGTCTCCCCGGCTCGAAGGAACGAGCAGCGAATTACTCCGGTCGCATTCGTTTCCACCGATGCTTTCGGAGCATCGTTTTTCACAGACGTTTCGGGCCTTCCACGCGGTTCATTTTCCAGGGAAATATCACGGGACCGAAAATTTTCAAAGCAACGCTGCACTTTTCGATCGTTAACAGTATTCTCCTCGAACGCCTGGTTTATATCGCGCGCAGCTTTCGCAGCATTGTTACCAAGTTTATACTCGTATAAAAAAGTTACACGAACATCGGTTGAATTCGTATCCTTACGAAATTCAAAAGAAATAACAAAATCGAACACTTTTGAGAAAATCTTCTTCGTTGAAACGCGACTCTGGCAATGGACGGTGCGACTATAAACGAGGTTATGCCAAAAACAAAAGCGTAACGAAAACAGGGAAACAAACGTTCGCATGTAAACAAAATCCAACATTTCATATGCACCAACCTAATACAGTAATGTCTCCCTAACTGACGCTCAAATTGTCCACAAAAATGGATAATTTGGGAAGAGGAGATACGATTATTCGAGCCTTGCAGCTCGTTTTCATAGTTGTTGACAATTCGTAACTATAAAAATGTACCGCGAGGATCGAATAATCGTATCACCTTTCCCCAAATTGTCCACTTTTGTGGACAACCTAATAATAAGATATTAAGATAATCCATAGACCTAATAATAAGATACGAGGTGCAGTATAATAAGAATATTAGAGTATTAGTAAAAATATAAGAGTGTTAGTAAGTAATAAGTGCGGATACGACTGCGGATTTTTACGCAGAATAAAAATAGTTCGCGTCAATTGCAACAAATAGAAACTAAAAGTTTGAGAACTGGAACTCCAAGATGGCGGAATCGAAGAGTTATTGAGGGAGAGAGGGGTCATATTTCGATGACTCAGCATAAAAGACGAATTAGAGAAGGTGTCACCATTGGCTCTTGAGACGCCATTTTCGTCGCCCCAAGTTCACAATGTTATACCTCGTCGAATAAAAATAGTTCGCGTCAATTGCAACAAATAGAAACTAAAAGCTTGAGAACTGGAACTCCAAAATGGCGGAATCGAAGAGTTATCGAGGGAGAGAGGGGTCATATTTCGATGGCTCAGCATAAAAGACGAATCAAGGAAGGTGTCACCATTGGCTCTTGAGGCGCCATTTTCGTCGCCCCAGGTTCACAATGTTACACCTCGTTGAATAAAAATAGTTCGCGTCAATTGCAACAAATAGAAACTAAAAGCTTGAGAACTGGAACTCCAAGATGGCGGAATCGAAGAGTTATTGAGGGAGAGAGGGGTCATATTTCGATGACTCAGCATAAAAGACGAATTAGAGAAGGTGTCACCATTGGCTCTTGAGGCGCCATTTTCGTCGCCCCAAGTTCACAATGTTACACATCATCGAATAAAAATAGTTCGCGTCAATTGCAACAAATAGAAACTAAAAGCTTGAGAACTGGAACTCCAAGATGGCGGAATCGAAGAGTTATTGAGGGAGAGAGGGGTCATATTTCGATGACTCAGCATAAAAGACGAATTAGAGAAGGTGTCACCATTGGCTCTTGAGGCGCCATTTTCGTCGCCCCAAGTTCACAATGTTACACATCATCGAATAAAAATAGTTCGCGTCAATTGCAACAAATAGAAACTAAAAGCTTGAGAACTGGAACTCCAAAATGGCGGAATCGAAGAGTTATCGAGGGAGAGAGGGGTCATATTTCGATGGCTCAGCATAAAAAGCGAATCAAGGAAGGTGTCACCATTGGCTCTTGAGGCGCCATTTTCGTCGCCCCAGGTTCACAATGTTACACCTCGACGAATTTTACGCCGCGTGGTCCGTGAGCCTCGAAGGCGCCTCTCGGACGCGAAGGCGCAACGCGGCCGGCGAATAATTAAGGTCGATATCGCGAGCCGCTCGCCGAAAAACCGCGAATAAATCATCTCGTGACGAACGAGCCGGGGCGTGGCCCGCGCGCAACAGGAACAGGGTTAATGCCGATCGGTGCGATTCGCGTGCGATCTCGTACCCCGATTCTTCGTGGTCTAACGGGAACTGTGGACGGCGATCGCGACGACCCGGCGATCCACGCGGTGCGTGCTAATGCGTCGTTGATGATCGGCTTGCTGTTCGTGAGCTGCAGCGATGATGCTCGAGCTGCTCTTTTTTCGTCGGAGGGGAGAGGAGAATCTCTCTGTGCAGAGCGAGCGAGGGAGTGCAGAGACTGGTCCGGATTTCTGCTGCACGTGGCCTCGACTCGTGTGCTTTCTGTTGGACAGTCAAACCTGCCGCTTTAATAACTAGCTTTAATTTATTAACCCTTTGCACCCGAAGCCGTTACAACTGTAAATCTAAAGTCATTCTACCGACTTATTGTGTTTCCATTCGATACGGCAATGTGCGTCGCGCGCGTGTAAAATTGCAGGTACAATTGTTTAAATGGGAACTTTGGTGATATAAAAATTATCTCGGATCGTGTTGTAACAATTTTAGCGGTGCCTGTAATAATATATGAACATTTATACATTCTCTCGTCAACGAAAACCTAAATAATATATATGCTTAACATAATAATAATAATAAAGATATGTTAATATTAATATTAATAAATATAGATATATTTATTATAAGCCTTATTATAAGCCTTAAAAGTAAGGCTTATAATAAATAATATATAATAATAATATAAATATATTAATATTAATATTAATATATTTATATTATTATATATTATTTATTATAAGCCTTATAATAAATGATATATAATAATAATATAAATATATTAATAATTATATAATTAATATATAAATATATTAATAATTATATAACTATATAATTCTAGTTGTCACACATTTTTCCCGTTTTTCGATCATAAAAACCGACCACAGTGCGACGCGAAACGCAGACCCAAAACTCGTTCATTTCGCCGCGGCGCAAAAACCGGAAATAATTGAGAAGGCGCGGAGGTTAGGTTCGCGGACGCGCCGCGGGGAGACGCAGCCAAGATTCAGGAATACTGGCGGCAAGATAAACAGTCTCTCCCACGCCGGATCGCCGATCGATGCTAATGAAGGACCACGCGTGCTGGTTTCTCCCCGAGAGGCGCGGCGCGTTGCGTGCGGAACGCGTGCGACGGGCCCAGAAACTCGGGACTTTTGACGGAGAACGTGGGTGTCGGGTAATAGCGTGACCCTTATTAATGGGCCAACGGAGACGTCTCTGTAACGCGCCACGGAAACTCCCGTATTTTATGGCTTCGATTGCGACTGGGGGCAGGAATCGAGGGATTTATACGAAACGTATTCCTCTCTGCCTGAAGAACGGCGCCGCGTGGTTCGATGAAACACGACGTTGTTCTTCAGCTGTTGGGAGACCCGGCGAGCTGCGGCACGCTTGAAATACCAGTCTCCTCGAGATCGGTACGAAATTGCAATAATAATAATAATTGCAGTCGAACTGTTCGACTGTCGATCTTTGCGCAGATATTCAGTTTTAAATGCGATCGTTCTGGAAACAGAAAGAGCGAACAATTTTCTTTCGTTGGAACTTTTATCAGAGCGATTTCCGTTTTGTCGCATTTTCTTAACACCGGATTTACAGAAATTTACGCTAGATTTTACTAATTTTTTCATTTACGATTATTCGTGTCGTAAAGATAGATTTATGAGTTATTTATTCAATTTATAATATACAGGGTTTCTCAAAATTATGGTACTTCCGGGAAGTTAGAGATTTATGAGATCATACGGAGAAAGTTTTTCCTTTACAAAAATTTTCTCCGAGGCATCGTTAATGAGTTATTAATGAAAAACGATGACCAATAAGAGGCGAGCACGGCCGGCGCTCCGCCTTTGTAGGCAGTGCCGTGTCGCGCTTGGCGTCTGACGCAGCGGCAGTGGTAGCGAGGGCGGGGCGTCAGCCGTACGCGACCTCTCATTGGTCACCGTTTTTCGTCGATAACTCGTAAACGATGCCTCGGAGAATATTTTTGTAAAGGAAAAAGTTACTTCGAATCACCTCAGGAACTTCTCATTTCCCGGAAATACTATAATTTTACAATAAACACTTTGTTCCAATAACACTTGTTCGAAATCAGAATAAATATCTTATTGTTACTGTTATAAGCTGATATAAAACAGCTGTTTTTTGTGCTCCGTAAAGCTAGTGTTAAAGCCGTCGAAAATATGTCTGCAGCACTTTTTCCCGAAAATACCTTTGTTTAACCAAACGCGACGTATGCGATTTTTATTCCTTTTATTTAACAAAAATAGTCTCGGTAAGTAGGTACAATTCAAAAAGCCATTCACGAAAGGACAATCGACTCCCTTAACACTAGATTTAAAGAGCACAAAAAACAGCTGTTTTGCATCAGTTTACAAAAGTAACAATAAGACACTTATTCCTTTTATTTAACAAAAATAGTCTTAATAAGTAGGTATAATTCAAAAAGCCATTCGCAAAAAGACAATCGATTCCCTTAACACTAGATTCACGGAGCACAAAAAACAGCTGTTTTACATCAGTTTACAAAAGTAACAATAAGACACTTATTCCTTTTATTTAACAAAAATAGTCTTAATAAGTAGGTACAATTCAAAAAGCCATTCGCAAAAAGACAATCGATTCCCTTAACACTAGATTTAAAGAGCACAAAAAACAGCTGTTTTATATCAGTTTATAAAAGTAACAATAATACACTTATTCCGATTTTTAACAAGCGTTATCGTAACGTTTGCCATAAATAACATATAAATCGAATAAACGCATCATCGCGATACGGACAATTGTAAATGAAAAAATTAGTGAGCCATCATTTTGTCCTATAAATCTATTGTTAACAACATGTCGATGCATTCGACTGTTTCACGCGCGCAAACGCGTAAAGATTTACGATTTAGAAAATGCGCTACGCTTTGCAACAATTGCAGGGAATTAATTACGAAAGAAACTATCCCGACTCTCGACGATCTTACGATTTAATTGCAACGATATTACCCTGGGGGCAATTTAACCGCGCCTTCTCGAAGCTGTTAGACGCCTAATCAGAGTATTATCGCGCTCCGGGCAGGCGTCCGATAAAAAGCTTAGAAGTCCCGGGATTCGCGTAGCATAAATGAATAAGTGCCGCGACGAATCGCGATTCGCACGCTACACCTTTCACTCAACGAAGCCTCCTCGTTGGCTCGGCGATAAAGCAGAAGAGCATCGCGGAAAGCGACGGTGCACGCAGCGTTTCTCGTCAGAAGTCGCGCGGAACTCTTCTCCGTCTGCGGATCGCCGTCGAATAAAGAGTCGCGTGGCCCGTTCGAAGACCGGCGAATTAAACGGCGCCGCGCATTAGTCACGGTTAATCTAATCGATGAGCCGGGAGACAGTCGATCCCCCAGGCCGTGAGAAATCGCTCGCGGACCCTCCGCTCGGCTGACGTGCATTCTGGAGATATTTCACAGGGAATCGCTGGGATTCCCGGACGAGGCGCCAGATTTTTCACCGCGCGACGGAATTCTCGCTATTCCGCGTAAACGCGGCCCGATATCGCGAGAAACTTCGCGAGCATGAAGGATTTTCTGCGCGCCGCCGCTGATTTAGCGAGCGACGCGATATTTATTCTGGTTTTACGAGTCGAACCAGCGACGAAACAAATTCTTCGCCGCGATTACAGGCTGTTGAGCAAGCTACGAATGCTCTTTAGAGCATTGCATAGCGCAGTTGGAGTATACAGAGCTCGGGCAGAACGGTGGAAACGCTGGTCGCGAGGAAAATTCAGTGCTGTTGCGACGTTCAAGTGGCGAATCGTCTGTTTCGCTTTAAATCGTGCGCCGAACTTCGAAGATAAAGCGAAGAAAGAAGCTATCTTATCTTTCAATAATCGATGAACTTTTTAATAGCAATATTTCCGGGAGGAACTATAAACATTTGTCGCGCATTGTTTTCTATTTATTTGATGTAGATCATAGCACTGTTCACTTGTACAGTCTCGCCTATTTTTTGAGTAACATTATTGACAACATGGATGTGAAACGATTTTTCTTGATTTTGCATCTTTTGTTTATAGTGATTCTTTATATGGAAATTGAAAAATATGCATATTACTTGAAAGTATAAACGAAATTGTAAAAAATGGCCTCTCACTCGTGTCGCTTGAATAGTCTCGTCTATTTTTTAAATATTTCATTGATAACGTGAAAATAAAACGCTTTTTCTTCATTTTATATCTTTTATTTATACTGCTTCTGTATCTGGAAATTGAAAAATATTTATATTACTTGAAAGTATAAACGAAACTGTAAACAATGTTCTCTGACTCGAGTTGCTTGAATAGCCTCGCCTATTTTTTAAATATTTCGTTGACAAACGTAAAAGTAAAACGCTTTTTCTTGATTTTATATCTTTTATTTATACTGCTTCTGCATCCGGAAATTGAAAAATATTGATATTACTGGAAAATATAAACAAAATTGTAAAAAATGGCCTCTCGCTCGTGTTACTTGAATAGCCTCGCCTATTTTTTAAATTTTTCGTTGACAACGTGAAAATAAAACGCTTTTCCTTGATTTTATATTTTTCATTCATGTTGTCTCCGTACCTGAAAATTGAAAAGCAATTATACTACTTAAAAGTATAAACGAAATTGTAAACAATGATTTGAAAAAAAATGGTTCACTTTACAATATAAGATCAATCAGCACAAAATCTTTAATTCATTTATCCTAAAATGCCTACTTTTATGCGAGGCTGCCAAATGGACAGTGTTGCATAATAAATATATATATAATAATAAATATAATATAATAAATATATAATAATAATAAATATATATATAATATACATAATCCACTACAAATCCGTTTCCAAAGAATTTTTCCACCACACACAATTCTCTTATTATTATCATTATTTCATCGAACTCCCGCGCAAAGGATAATTAACATTTCTCGAATACCAGAGCAAAGTGGAACGCGGCGGTTACCGGAATAATTTTTTAGCATACTTCTGCTCGCGCGGGGAGCACCTTAGCGCCGCGAATGGTAATTACCAAGGTGAAGGTACCAATTTCGCCGGAAGGGCCGTCCGAATTTATTTGGTCTGTTGGCCGGGCATCGTGCGCCCTCTCCTCCCCCCAACCCCCGGGCTCTTAAAAATAACCGCCTAATTGTACGACGATTTGGCCGGGGGAGCCACCCATCGTGTGCCACGGAGATCCCGGGTGTCTCGTGGGTGTAAGTTACGAGGTAATCAACGTGGTTGTAAATTACGGTGGCGGCGGACGAGCGGACCGCCGCGTCCCTGTCATTCTTTGACGCGCGGCGGCATCGGGACACCGCGAATTTTCCGCGCACAATTTCCCCTGGCAGAGTTTACGCGCAATAAATAATTAGCCACGTGCGCGCGCGTGCGCTCGCCGAGAGACACCGACGCCGCCCGCGGACCGAGATAAACTTCCGACCTTTCCGGGGCGCAATAAACAACGCGGTACATGACTGGCCCCGTGTTTACAACGTTATCGGATACAAATTCGCGGACGGAATCGCCGGGATTGCCGCGGCATGAATTTATCGCCGATGTAACTGCCGGCCACCCCTTTTCCCGACGCTCCGCGTTCGGGCCGCGTTGCCACGACTGTTTTCGCTACGATAAATTTATATCGCAGCCGCGCGACGGCCTCGCGCCTCTCGCGGTGTAATTATACGCGTAAATTATCTACGAGCTCCTTTGAAGGGGAATTTGAAGTTTAGGAGGAGGCTGCGGGCGAAACGTCGAGGGCTCGGCGCTTGCGAGGTGACGCGTGCTACCGGTTACCAGGCGTCGAAGTCTCCCAAGCGTCGCTATCCGCGCTGTCTAAATGTCCATTTTATTCGATTGGCAGGAAAGTAATTTCGGTGTTCCAAAGGACAGGTTATCAATTAAGTGTTAGTACGACGCGATAATTTAACTGTAAAAATACTCCAGAGTATATGAGAATTATTTTATAATTTGTTAACATTGGGTTGGCAGGAAAGTAATTTCGGTGTTTCAACGTGAAATGAAACTCGATTTTTTCTATACAAGAAATGAACTTTAATCGGTCAAATATTTTCCATTCCGTTCGATGACCTTTTGCCATCTTTCTGGTAGCTTCGCGATTCCGCGCTCGTGAAACTTCTGGTCCTTATCGGTGAAAAACTCGATCAAGGGCGATTCGAGGCTATCGTTGTTATTGAAATTTTTACCATTTATGATGTTTCGTTAACTTCGGAATAAATGATAATCCGATGGTGCAAGGTCGGGGATATATGGAGGATGCGACATCGCTTCCCAATCAAGCTCCAATAATTTTGTACGCGTTGCTAAAGATGCGCGAGACCTCGCATTGTCGCGGTGGAACACGATTCCTCCGCGATTTGCCAATTCTGGCCTTTTCGCTTCGATCGCTTCCTCCAATTTCATAAGTTGATGGCAGCGAACATCCGAGTTGATCGTTTGGTTGCTCGGAAGCTGCTCGAAATACGCGACACCTTTATAGTCCCACCAAATTGACAGCACGATCTTTTCCCGATGCGATTCAGCTTTCGATATGGTTCGTGCTGGTTCATCGCGCTCGGACCATGACCTTTTTCGATCAATGTTATTGCAAACGATCCATTTCTCATCACCGGCGATAATTCGTTTCAAAAAAGAGTCGATCGCGTTACGTTTAAAACACGTATCGCAAATACCGATTCGTTGCGTTAAGCGAATTTCTTTCGATTCACGCGGAATCCAAACATCGAGCTTCTTAACAAGTCCAAGACATCTTATGCTATATTCAATTGTTGCGTGCGATGCGTTTAACCTTTCTGCAATCTCTCGTACAGTTATACGACGATTCGATTCAATTGTGGCTTTGATTTTGTCATCGTCAACTTCAGAAGGTCGACCAGAACGTTGGTGAACTTTAAGTGAAAAATCTTCGGAACGAAATTTTTTAAACCAATTCTGACACGTGCGTTCTGTTAAGTAATCGATGCCATGAACCGAAATTTCTTTCTTGCCAACGCAATATTAGCTGACATGTTTTATTCTTGTACGGAATGTCCAGCTGTTCGATGCCGGGGACTTTAGTGTTCAGTTTCGACATTCTTTTTGAAGGAGACGAGGTCTACCGTGATCAAGTTGGTCGGAATTATAGTCTTCAAAAATTCATTGCTCTTAATCTAGTTAGCAAGATATTTAAAAAGCGAATTCCTAAGCTACGAAAATAGCTTGTGGTGAATTTAAGTACAGATAGCCCTCCTACAATAAACTTTTGTACGACACTGTACATTTACAGCACTGGATAGCACGATTTTTCTTCAACGTATTTAAAAACTAAATAACCTTAAAATAACGACGGGGAGGAGTAACGAACTATAGTACCTTTACATGAAAATATAATTATTATAATTAATCAAATATTACAATTATCCTAGTAGCATAATCTTTCGTCCAGATACTCCGATCTTTAAATTATATTTTACCTGAAACGATTGAAAATAATTGAAATTATATTTACTATATTTTATACATTGACATAACCTTGACATAACCTTGACATAACCTTGACATAAAATGGTTCCCTTGCTAATATAAAATCTGAACATTAATGCTGGAACTATGGAGCCCTAAACGTGCCTGATATACACATATAATGTTATAACAACGATAAAATTCGGTATATATAAACTTCCTGCGATTATTACTATAATATACACTCGAACGAAGAATCTCCTACAAAAATATCCGTCAAAAACATTTTCACAGTATCAGAATAATCGACGATTTCGAAGAAAGTTGCAGCAAAGATCAACAATATCCTCGACGGTCCCGAATCTGCCACGTCTATCGAAGGGTCCACGGACCCAATTGGACCTTTCGCGAGCCTAATCCCTGGAATAGAGCGCTGCGAGCGAGAAAATCGAGCGCAAGACGGCCGCGGCAAGTGCGATAAAGCGTATTCGCGGTTCCGCAGAGGGTTGGCGAAGGGTGGTCGGCAGGGGGACGGCAGGGGCAGGGCCGCGCGATTCCGTGTTTGGGATTTTCGAAGAAGACGGACGTCTCAATCGGCGGCGGTGAACGTCCACGGTGGTCGACAATGGCGACCAATCGCATATATATCCCCGGTGAGCCGGTGTTCACGCCTGCTAATCACCCAGAGTTCAGGCCTCGTACCGAGGCCTGATTAATGGATGGAGGCCGCGTCTACGGGCACCGCGGGACAAAGTTACGGGCGAACCTACCGCAGCCCTATATCAATCCTGATTTCCTGAGGCTGCTTTCACAAAGGAGCCCTTCTTCTTCTTCTTCTTCCTCCGCCTCCTTCGGCCGGCGTTGCCGTTGCCGTTGCCGTTCCAGTTGCCGGCGGGGCCTCATGCCTCGGGATTCCTACGGTACAATACAATGAAGAAGCATGCGTCTTCCACCCTGTCCCGATTATTCCCCGGACTCCGACTCAAATTATATTAAAATGTACATGGGAAATGCGATGGCCTACTGTTCTCTTTCGTCCGGCTCGCTTATCTCGGGGCCCGCGGGGCCCGCGCGACGCCAAAGGGCTTTTCCTACGAGCAGGATCGCGAAACATTCGCCAACGGCGAAACCGTCCCGCTCTCTGATATCGAAGGTTTGTTACATTATTGTGTGCTAATCCGGCCGGAGAAGAATGAAGACGTTGCGCGCGGAGTTTTTCGGGCGAATTCGGACCGAGCGGCCGAGTTCGGGAAACTAGAAACTCTCGGCACAAGTTCCGAGAGTTTTCGCTCGTAAAGTACGGTTAGATGATCATGTATTAAAATTTTGGAAGAGCGCGTTGGTCGTTGGAACGTGACGGGACGCGCGATTCGAGCGAAATTTGTACGCTGCTTTAAAAAACGTGGTAGAAAAGTACACCTGCTGAAAAAATTCTGGGTGAAAATTGGTTAAATTCGATTGGCGACAACTCTGCGAAAAATTATCGTAGGATGATGACTTTACGTTTAAATTGAAGCTCGAAATCTCTATTTTAGGACGAGGTTTCTAGATTTTAAGTTCGATGCTACTGTCATCGTGAAAACCTTTCCACAAACCATCTTGTGAACCTTTGCATGCGAGGCTATGTTTGTCATATCGAATATCGTCAAGTTTGACGAAATGCATGGACTTTGTACAATTTTCTTCGGAGATGTCGTTCATAAATAAATAAAGTTTGATCCTTCCTCTTTAATTTAAAAGAAGAGAATCTCTGCTGCGATCTTTTTTCGCAGAGTTACAGCACTTTAAAGATGAGCCATGTTAACGCAAGCTCGGATCTCATGCCAACAATGCAAGGGTTATTTCAAAGTGCTGTAAATTCGCGAAAAAAAGTCGCAGCGACGTTTATTTTCTTTCAAATTAAAGGGGAAAGATCGAACTTCTTTCTACTGGAAACGGCATCTCCGAGAAAAATGTCAAAACTTCTCGACAGATCCGACAAAAGTCGTCCTACGATGATCCTTCGCGGAATCGTCGTCGGTCAAAGTTGGCAAATTTTTATGCCCAATTGTTCTATGCTGCG
The DNA here is from genome assembly GCF_051020955.1 of Megalopta genalis. Classification (NCBI taxonomy): domain Eukaryota; kingdom Metazoa; phylum Arthropoda; class Insecta; order Hymenoptera; family Halictidae; genus Megalopta; species Megalopta genalis. Next base: position 5,888,038 of record NC_135013.1, on the reverse strand, counting down.
ATTATTTGAAACAGCATCTTTGCACAAATATCTTTTATATCTGCCATTTTACACATTTATAATACATCTCACCGTATAAGTTAATGTAAAATAAAAACGCCGCGCTAAAATAGATCACAATCTTTCCATCTTCCCGTCGATTAAATGAAAATTTTGGTTAGAACAATCTCTAAAGATAGCAACCTTGATCGGCCAATTTACCTTCATTATTCGCGACAAGATTTTCTGCTCGAGATAATCAGAGCTAATGATCGTTGCGATTTTTGCCCACGGGGGGGAGAGGGGGGGCACGGGCAGCGAGCAGTTTCATCCTCCGCTAGAATTTGCTGCGGCGCGGAGCTCGGCGGCCAGCTTCCGCGCACCCCATAAAGCGTTCCGGCGAAGTGAAAAGCTGCGCCCTGTTCTCGGCGGCAGTAACTAGGTCGAGAGTATCAGGAATTCGGTAGTTAGAGGCGCGGCGAGCGAATCACCGGGCGTATTCATTTTCCCATTGCGCCGCGGTGCTCGGTTCGATTGCACGTTGCGAATGATAAATGGCAGGATACCGAACGGAGTAGTAAAACCGAGGCAGCCCCGTGTTCCCTCGGTATCCGGGAATAATTTGCTACCGGCTCGCGGCTCGCGTTGCCACGTCCTTTTCATTAAACCACCGAAACGCCGCTAATATTCACAATTATTATCGTGTATTCCGAGCGGGATAATTGAGCGGCAGCGTCGACTTCGAGAAATGGACCGGGCTCGGAACACGTTGCGGAGAAACCGAGCCGGAGAAACACGCCGGGACGGGGAGAACGGAAATAAGCGCGCGAGAGAGAGACAGAGAAAGAGAGAAAAAGAGAGAGAGAAGAAAAGAGAGTGAGAGAAGAAAAGAGAGAGAGAGAGAGAAGGAAAGAGAAGGAAGAAGGAAAGCAAACTGGAGGAACGCGCCGCGCGATGATGAACAGCCCTACGACGATTCGCTAATAACCTGCTATCAGTGCCGTAAAACGCTTTTTGCTTCTTCCTCCCCTCCTGCCCCCGGCGTGCCGATACGCCGAGGATATTCGCACGATTTCCGCGCATTCCAACGAGACCGTGGCAATTACACGGGAACACGCAGCGCGACGAGCGACGGCGCGAGCAAAACGCCGCGCCGCGCGTTTATCCGCGCGATGAAAAACGCGAGGACGTCGATTCTCTAATGAGCTGCGATCGCGGGACGTTCTCACGGACGCGACTCGCCGTGGCCCACGAAAGCCGGGTAGCATGAGCCGATAACAAGATAAAATCGATTCAATGTAGGGTAAACGTAGGAGAAACGCCGTCGGCGGATATAGACGTCGCATTCGTTGTGTCATCCGAGTGGGGTGAGAGAGGGGGGAATCGCTTCGATTTTATTTTTCGCGATACTTTAATGCTGATGGAAGAAAAAGGAAAGAGCTCGTTTCGATATCGTCGCGTGTGCTGTTATTATAGCTTCTGTCGAAGCGAATGAGAGCTGAGGGAAACGTTACGCGCGAAATTTCTCGTGTTGTATGGTATGTATAGGTGTTACACTGCGATTGCTTGATGTTTTCGTAAGTTTTCGGAATATCAAGATTAATAAATGAATTAAAGCTGCGATCGATGTTACCTGTATATCAAAAGTTGTCAAGGTTAAATATATGAAAAATTGTGAGATTCGTTTTTGGAAGATCGCGCACTGTGAAATTATATATTAGATGTTGTTATTTTTACGAAATACCGCAATATTTGGAGCGTCCGCGATAATGCGCACATTTATTCTATGGATTAGTATTATTTACAAGCGTGAATTTGGCGTAATACAATTCAAAACTTTTATTATTGTACTATTGTAATTGTTCTATTAAAATTTCTAGTTATTCTCTATTAACTTCTAATTGTTTTATTAAAAAGAACAAGAAATATTGATCTATTGATTTATATATTTTGTATATATTATATATTTTATAATTATAATACTTTATATATTATGTATATATATTTTTATATATTTTATTTTTATATATTATATTATTGCTTTTATTAGCTGTTAATGAAAAAAGAATGGCGCCTCTTTTACATTTTCCCTACGCCTTTGCCCTGGAACGTTCGCTAATGTCGAATCGGGAAAAGCAAAAACTGATCTTTTCAGAATTTTTTACCCGAAAACCGCGAGACTTTGCGCAGACAAATCTATCGCATTCGAAAGGGCAGAGTTTGGAGAATCTCCCATAATTTTTTCACCAGGCAATATTCATTAATCACTAAGTTCTAGGCGAAATCTCTCGGGAAGATCGCTAGAGAAAGCTTCGTGACCGTCGAAGATAATTGTAAAAAAGTTTTAAAAATTCGAAACTCTGTAACAACCAGTCCTCGAACGAAGGATTTTTCTAGCAATGGAAAACGCTATCAACTTCGCAGCAAGAATCGCGTCGCGTTATCTCGAAACCTCCGCGATTTCGCAGAACTACAGGCTTTCCCAAAAATGTCTCGGAAATGGCGGGTTCCTCGGATCATTTGAAGCAGCTTCTTCCTTTACAAAAATGTTCTCCGAGGCGCCGTTAACGAGTTATTAACGAAAAAGCAGTGACCAATAAGAATCGAGTACGGCTGACGCGAGGCGGCCGAGCCAACCAGCGCGCGAAGCCCAGTTCCGCTCACTGGCTCGGTCGCCTCGCGCCAGCTGAGCTGGGATTCGACCGCCTCGACCGCTGGCACCGTTGGCTCGGCCGCCTCGCGCCGGTTGAGCTGGGATTCGACCGCTCGACCGCTGGCGCCGTTGGCTCAGTCGCCTCGCGCCAGCCGAGCTCGCCTCTCATTGGTCACTGTTTTTCGTTAATAACTCGTTAACGGTGCCTCGGAGAACATTTTTGTAAAGGAAGAAGTTGCTTCGAATGACTCGAGGAACCCGCCGCTTTCGGATTGCGAGACATTTTTCGGACACCCTGTATACGCGACAAGAACGATCCGATTACGAACTCCGGCGAAGTCGATATTTAACATTATTAACCGACGGTCGTCGACGAGCTTCCCTATCGGCGATGCCGAGGATCGCCGGCGACGTTATAGACCGGAATGTTCGGGTAACATCGTCGGCGGCTAGCGCGTTAAGACGCGCGGATGGATTTTACGGGCGAGTTTGCATATTAGAGGCCGCGGCGGCTGATAAGGTGAACTCGGTTGCCATGCGATAAGGATGAAAGCGGTCCGTGAAGAGGATGAACGCTTCCGCCGTTCGTAGACCATCCGTTGGATAGTTAACGCCGGATAAGTAAGCCGTTACGGAGGGAGACGAGATCGGTTATCGAAGAAACGACGCTATTGGTCTTTGTGATTGTTCCCCGGTGGAATTAGGCTTGATGGGAATCGCGCGGTTATCGCCGCTCGAAGTGGCCGAGGCGGAGGCCGCCGGCTTGTAATTGGAATCATTGATATCTAGGTAGGCGCCGTTCCAGCTCGGAATTATTTTAATTAAAATGCAAAGTGGATCATCGAGTGCCACCGGTCGCTCGCATTACGATCGGCGGAGCTGCCGCGCGCTGCGAGCTCGCATCGGCCGCCGCGCCCCGCGCCGGTTCGATTTTAAAACTCGAAATCCTCGGCTCCGCGAGGATGCGTTTCGCACTTAGACAATCGCGCGACCGCGAGCTTTCCATTTTTAACTTTCGCTCTTAAATCTTGCGACGACAATCGAACGCGCGAGTCGTTTCACGGGTCTTGCTGTTCAAAGTTTCGTCCGTAAATCTTCGTCGCGGCGATGGATATCGATGCAACACTGGCTAAAAAACGGACAATAGAAGCCTTATAATTATTAGAGATTATTTGCAGAATGTTGTTTGCTTTAACCTTCGACCAATCGTTTTCGCGACTGCATCGTTGACGATGTTTTTAACAATTGCGAGCCTTTATTCGGATATTTTTCGGCAGATTTTTTGAAGCATTTCTCGCTGATTCGCCTAACGTAATGGCAATTTATTGCATTTAGCACTAGAAATGTCAAGCCCTAAATAAGGTTAATGTATATTATTTTATAACAATGTTATATTTATATATTTTGTAAGAATGGCAAGATTCGATTTATTTAAATATCCTACGATTTTTGTTATAACATAAGCTTGAATGACGAAGTCCGCATAAAAATTTCCACATTATTTATATTTTATAACAATGACAAGATTCGATTTATTTAAACCTCCCACGATTTTTGTTATAACATATGCTTAAACGACGAAGTCCACATAAAAATTTCTATATTATTTATATTTTGTAACAATGGTAAGATTCGATTTATTTAAACCTTCTACGATTTTTGTTATAACATATCTTTGAACGACGAAGTATTCCTAAAAATTTCCATATTATTTATATTTTATAACAATGACAAGATTCGATTTATTTAAACCTCCTACAATTTTTGTTATAACATATGCTTGAACGACGAAGTCCACATACAAATTTATATATTATTTATATTTTGTAAGAATGGCAAGATTCGATTTATTTAAATCTCCTACGATTTTTGTTATAACATATGCTTGAATGACGAAGTCCGCGTAAAAATTTCCATATTATTTATATTTTATAACAATGACAAGATTCGATTTATTTAAACCTCCCACGATTTTTGTTATAACATATGCTTGAACGACGAAGTCCACATAAAAATTTCTATATTATTTATATTTTGTAAGAATGGCAAGATTCGATTTATTTAAATCTCCTACGATTTTTGTTATAACATATGCTTGAATGACGAAGTCCGCGTAAAAATTTCCATATTATTTATATTTTGTGACAATGACAAGATTCGATTTATTTAAACCTCGTACGATTTTTGTTGTAACATATCCTTGAACGACGAAGTCCGCGTAAAAATTTCCGTATTATTTATATTTTATAACAATGGCAAGATTCGATTTATTTAAATCTCCTACGATTTTTGTTATAACATATGCTTGAATGACGAAGTCCGCGTAAAAATTTCCATATTATTTATATTTTATAACAATGACAAGATTCGATTTATTTAAACCTCCCACGATTTTTGTTATAACATATGCTTGAACGACGAAGTCCACATAAAAATTTCTATATTATTTATATTTTGTAAGAATGGCAAGATTCGATTTATTTAAATCTCCTACGATTTTTGTTATAACATATGCTTGAATGACGAAGTCCGCGTAAAAATTTCCATATTATTTATATTTTGTGACAATGACAAGATTCGATTTATTTAAACCTCGTACGATTTTTGTTGTAACATATCCTTGAACGACGAAGTCCGCGTAAAAATTTCCGTATTATTTATATTTTATAACAATGGCAAGATTCGATTTATTTAAACCTCCTACAATTTTTGTTATAACATATGCTTGAACGACAAAGTCCGCATAAAAATTTCCATATTATTCATATTTTACAATAATAACAAGATTCAATTTATACAGAGACATTTTTTATGGCATCAGGAATTGTAAAATAAAAAATCGAGAACCAGTAATTTCGACTGGCCCGGTATTTCTGCCAACAATTGAGTAATCGAGCGAACGATTTGAACACTCCGCGGCAAACTCGACGGGTTCGCCGTCCCGCGAACGTTAATTAACAATACTTCGTCGCGCTACGGAGCTTCTCGTCACGAGACGATTGATTGATCACGCGAAATTCCGATTATCAGAAGCCCGGTGCGTTTCCTCAGCGACGGTCCCACGGATTCGCGAACGGAATACGCGGCCGTAATGAATTGTATAACACCTCGCGTCTCGGGGCGTTTTGACGGCTCTTTTAATTGCCGGCGGGCCCGATCTTGCTACACACTTGATTATTTTCGGCGAATCCCCATAATCGGCGACAAGCAGAAGCCCCCGGTTGCGGGTACGCGAACGTCATTTGCGAGAACATCAAGAAGTGTTAATCAGATTTTAACACCGCCATAAGCACCGCGCGGGCCCGCGCATCAAAAATATTTATTGCCGGGGATATGGTTTTTTACGGTGGTGTCGCTCATTGTCCGGCGACCTTTTTAGCTCCTCGGAAAGAGAGAAATCGAGGGGCCCGGGAGCGATCGCTCCTCCGTCCGAGGAGAATCAAAAGCATTGAAAAAGAAGAGGCCATTCAGTGTTTCGAGTGGCCCGGCCCGCGGCCGCTGCGCCTCGTAACTCATCATTCAAAACTTTCACGCCCCGATTTAAATTGCGTCCGCCGCGATGCCGGACATTTATTTTCATATTAGGACACCGTCGCGGTGTACCGATCCGATAGCGGGCGCTCAGAAAATCCGCGTGTAACGTTCTCGTTTCGTTGTTGAACCCCATGGTAACGTGATTCGCCGTGCCGGCCGAACTCGTGTTGCCGAACAGATCGGGCCGATCCGTGCCATAATCGAGAATGATTCGCGGAACTACAGTGTTAAATATGCCGGACTATTGGATTATATACATGCATACGAGGCGATAAAAATGGGGAATATAATTTAAAAGACAAGCGTGAGTAATGCAACAGAATTTATTATTATATATTAGGATCATTATATATTATGTATTGTATATTAGTATTATTATATATTATATAATAGAGTCTATGCAATTTATTATTATAGATTAGTATCATTATGTATTGTGTATTATATATTAGTATTATTATATATTATATATTATATAATAGTATTATTGTATATTATATATTAGTATTATTACATATTATATAATAGAATCTATGCAATCTAATATTAAAATATTAAATATGTAGATAAATATCTAAAACATGCATTAAAATATATAATACAATATAAATCAATAAGCACATGCATACATATGTACATATGCATTTCCATTGCCCAAACATTATCGATAATACTTTATCGTTAAAATATATTAATATTAATTATATTATATAATATTATATTAATGTTAATTACACATAATATTATATTAATATTAATCACATGATATTATTAAATGATATTAATAATATTGTTACAATATCGATTTCATATTTATTCGCAAAGATCATCGCAACAATTCTATTCGCGATAAAAAAGAAGATAATTTGATAAATAATATAAAAACTATAATATAAAGAAATATACATAAAAATATATATGGGGAGAGAGGGAGAGAGAAAATAAAATATATATTTTTTTATGTATATAAAATATCTATAGAGAAATATATGGAGAAATATTATAATATAAAAAAATAATAAAATATATATTTATAGAAATATATAGAAATATATAGAAATATTATAATATAAAGGAGTAATAAAATATATATTTATAGAAATATATAGAAATATATAGAAATAATATAACATAAAGCAATAATAAAAAATATATATAGAAATATATAGAAATATTATAATATAAAGAAACAATAAAATAAATCAAACGTCCTAAAATATCTAGATAATAAAGATAGTGGAATCTCGTTGTCCCGAAGAGCACGCGAGGCTCAGAGTCCCGCTTGATCGCGCGATGCGAAAGAGGAAAGAAATATCGAAAAGAAATTCACGAACGACGAGCGACGCGTTTCGTTCACGGGAAAGGACTGCGGTAGTTTGGGCCTCGTTGCCGGACGGTAGTCGAGTGTCCCAGATTTTTGTGTGGAAACACCCGTTAGATGGTGGTCGCAGGCCGTTGCACGACGGGGCCGTACGGGGGTGGCGTGTGTGCTGTTGACCCGGCGTGGACCGGTTCGGGTCACTCCTTTTTTCCCCGGCTCATCGGGGCCTTTTTTTCGGGCCCTCTGGCTGCCTGGCTGCCTGCCTGCCTGCCTGCCTTGGATATAGCCAGGTGTGACGTCACGCGAGGAGGCGTGATAGCTTATACGCTCGTGCGTGTGTGGGCCCACGCGCGGCCCAGCTGTGTGCTGCCCGACAGCCTCGCGGCCCCCCGCCCCCTCCCCGCCGCTAGTCGGGCCGCAGATTTTCCACCGGGACTCTTTCTCTTTTCCGTCTCTTTTCGGCCTCTTTTGGGCCTCTTTTCGGTATCATTTAAGTCTCTTTTCTGCCTCGTTTCCGTCTCTTTTTCGTCTCTTTTTCGCCTCGTTCGAGTCTCTTTTCCGCCTCGTTTTCGTCTCGTTCCGGCTCTTTTCGGCCTCTTTTCGGTCTCTTTTCGACCTCTTTTAGGCCTCATTTCCGTATCTTTTTCGTCTCTTTTTCGCCTCGTTTGAGTCTCTTTTCCGCCTCGTTTTCGTCTCGTTTCCATCTCTTTTCGGCCTCTTTTCCGTTTCTTTTCTGCATCGTTTCCGCTTCTTTTTCGCCTCGTTTCCGTTTTTTTTCGCCTAGTTTCCGCTTCTTTTCCGCCTCGTTTTCGTCTCGTTTCCGTCTCTTTTCGGCCTCTTTTCGGCCTCTTTTCGGCCTCTTTTCGGCCTCTTTTCGGTCTTTTTTACGTCTCTTTCCTGCCTCGTTTCCGCTTCTTTTGTCGCCTAGTTTCCGCTTCTTTCTCGCCTCGTTCGAGTCTCTTTTCCGCCTCGTTCTCGTCTCGTTTCCGTCTCTTTTCCGCCTCGCATCGGCGCCACGATCCTCCGAAGAGCCGGTATTCGACGTGATCGTCGATTCGAGTAGGCTCGCATTAACGCCTCGCGCGATAGTCTTCTCACCGCGCGTTGAGATCACCGCGCACCGGTCGCCGGAGTCGCCGACGCTCGCTGCCCACTTAGCGACTGCGACTGGCTCCGCTACCCTAACTGACAATGAGCCGGTCGGACACTTGGCAATACACTTGCCACTGTGTCCGGCCGCCGTGATTTTAGGTTTAATTGGAATTGACTACGGCGTGCCCGCGTCGAAGCAATTGGGGCATTGCAGCGACGACGACGACGACGACTTTGAAACTTTCGATCGTGATGCAACGGAAAACCGGCTGCAGTTTGCGCCGATCTAAGCGCGACACGGTACACTGGCGGAATTGGTAAACTGGCTGACTAAAGTGACTCATTCGTTGTCGAAATTTTCAGCGGCTAATGCGACAGCAAAGACAGACGCATGCTAGTGCCACGTCAAGTGGAATCGCGTGGTGGCACGTGGCGTACCATAAATTCTGCCTAATTTTCCATCAGCTTGCGAACGAAAATGAACTATTTGGAAAAAGGACATTACCTTGACATAACCTTGACTCATTCGTTGTCGAAATTTTCAGCGGCTAATGCGACAGCAGAGAGAAAGAGACGCATATTAATGCCACGTCAAGTGGAATCGCGTGGTGGCACGTGGCGTGCGATAAATTCTGCCTGATTTTACATCAACTTGCAAACGAAAATTAATATATATTTGGGAAGAGGACGATTATTTGAGCCTTGCGCCACGTTTTTGTAATTGTTGAATAACTGGGCAAATAGAAAAATGTGTCACGAGGCGCGAGTAATCGTGTCTCTTCTTCTCAGATTGGAGATTTTTGTTCGGAAGCTGAAGGAAAATTAGGGGAAATTTGCTGTAATTGGAAAAGAAAGAGCGTGTTAATATTTTAATGGCCGCTCACGCAACGTGTGTGCGATGCTTTAATTAATTATGTAGGTGATTGCTTTAATAATTATCACACAAAGGAAAAATATTAAATTTGTTGCATTAAATGTGCTATTATTGTTGTTTTATGCGTATGTTGGCATTCAATGTTGTATTATTTCATGAATTTACATAAAGTATTTTTAAACTAATTCTTCAAAAATATTGCCGGCACATGGCGACATTTGACTGCGCAGATTTGCGGTCATTAAAGTGACGGAACCCGTCAAAATGACGGGTCACTAATTTTTTAATTTACGATTTCAGAGTTACATTTGTGAGTTATTTATTCAATTTATATGTTACTTACGGCAAATGTTAGAAATAACATTTGATAAAACATTTGATAACAATCGGAATAAATGATCTTGATCAGGATCCATTTCCAACAAACTTAGAATAATAAGTATAATAAGTATCTCAAATTATTATCTCAAATTATTCATAAATGTGGCCCCAAAACATTCTAAAAATCTTGAAATTTGAGACTACGTTTCCGTTTTCCCTAAAATTACAATTTAAATAGCCACTGACTACATTTTCCGCGCGACGCGCGCGAGTATACTCGTCATAACCCCAAAATACAGTAATGTCTCTCTAATTGACGCTTAGATTGTCCACAAAAATGGACAATTTAGGAAGAGGAGATACGATTATTCGAGCCTCGTAGCTCATTTCTTATGGTTATCGATTGTTAATAATTATAGAAACGAGCCGCGAAATGGTCGAATAATCGTATCTCCTCTTCCCGGATTGTCCATTCTTCTGCACAATTCGAGCGTCAGTAAGGGAGACATTACTATACCGCCACTTCCCCGTGACGAGTATACTCGTCGAACATCTAGTTATCACGTTCGTCACCGCATCACCCAGATCTGGGTGACGCGTATGCTTCCGTGGGGGCTTCGTCACCCAGATATGGGTGACGCTCTTCTTATTCAATGTATAGGACTTTCAGTTGGATTTTAAAAGGAATAAAATGGAATGAGCACTGAAATATAAATGTAGGATATCCAACTTAAAAATACTAAAAAAATATTCATATTATATACTATACTTTTTACTAATTTATATTTAGTATAACATATTACATTATACTGTGTCGTATGGTGTGCGTCGAAACATTCTAAACACATTTGAGGTGATTTTGGACGATTCGAACAATAAATCGTAGTCTTTTTACATTTTTTTCGCTTCCTGACGTTCAGGTTATGTCAAGGTTAAATGTACTAAAAATTATTTATTTAAAAAAATTATCGCTCTGCTTATGTTTGGGTGCTCCAACAGTCGGATTTGTGCTCCGCGAGGAACTCAACCGAATTTCGCTGGACGACGAACGCGTTAAATCGAGCCGCGAGGCTCGAATAATCGTACCTCCGCTTTCCAAACAGTCCATATGTTCATTTACAAGCTGAAAGGACAATCGGCGGAGGATTTACCGTACGCAAACCCACACGCTTCGAATGTCGCACGACTCCGCGCGATTTGTCACGTGACGCGACATTATCGTCGACCAGCCTCGGTCGGCCCGATAAAACGCGACGAAGCAATCGCGCGCGCGCGCGCGCGCGTACACGGACGCGATAGAAAACGCGTCTACGCGAATAAATTCGATTCCGCGCGAGCCCGACGATCTTCACCCCGAGGAGGTCGGTTCCAGAAATCGGCAAAGAACAGGCGAGCGAGCTGGGAGAGCCGGTGTTCCGTGCCGAAAGGCTAATTAATACGGGCAAGGGAGGCAACGAAATAGAATCGGCGCAAAACCTGGAACCGAGGGGCCAGCGATCCGATATGAAAGCCGTCCGTCCGTCCGTCCGGACGACGGGCTGCGCGAAAAAGAAGTTCGTTAAATAATCGATATCGATGCGAATCCTGGAACCGCGAGGAATGAAATTGCTAATGTTATATCCCCGAGGAGAGGAGAGAGCCACCAGCGGGCGCCGTTCCCGCGGCAGGCGTAAGAACTGGCTAATTAATAATTCCAGCGTATCCGACGGTTTCGTCGTTAAAATCGAACGTGACGGTTCTTTCTGCGGGCCGGTTTCCACGAACCGGCATCTCGCCCCGTCGTCTAGATACACGAAAGACGGGGGGCCCGGCACCCATGAAAGAAAGGAAATCGGTCGCCTCTATTCGGGCGTCCCCCGAGGATAGAAGAAGGCTTAGGAATGCGCGGGGAATGGACGTCCCGTGTTTCCTGGAAACCGGACGCGAACGGGGTGCAAACGCGAATCAACGATGAACCGAGGCGTCACGGGTCCCGAGGGCACCTCGTCGTCATCATTTTGCTACGGTGCCGGCGATCTCGGAGAGGAAGTCCGCTGGTTTTACCGCGATCACGATCGACGCCGCTTCGACGGCGTTTTGACGGCGCTTCGACGAACAAACTATGTATATTATATAACTGTGTATATCTGTGGCTGAGAGGAAGAACACAGCAAGTCACATTGTTCTCACTTCCGAGATATTGCTCTCTCTCTCTCGCTCTCTCTCTCTCGCTCTCTCTCTCTCGATCTCTCTCTCTTTCTCTCTCCCCCTCTTTCGATCTCTCTCTTTCGATCTCTCTCTCGATATCTCTCTCTCTCTCTCCCTCTTTCGATCTCTCTCTCGATATCTCTCTCGCTCTCTCTCTCTCGCTCTCTCTCTCTCTCTCGCTCTCTCTCTCGCTCTCTCGATCTCTCTCTCGCTCTCTCAATCTCTCTCTCGCTCTCTCTCGCTCTCTTTCTCGATCTCTTTCTCGATCTCTTTCTCTCTCGATCTCTCTCTCTCTCGCTCTCTCTCGCTCTCTCTCGCTCTCTCTCGCTCTCTCTCGCTCTATATAACTGTGTATATCTGTGGCTGCGAGGAAGAACACAGCAAGTCACATTGTTCTCACTTCCTAGATATTGTTGCTTAATGTTCTGAGAGAGATATTGCAAATTAGATTTAATTTACTCTGTCATGAATACGTAAGATTCGCAGTCTAGCGCCATTTCTGTGGACTGTGCTCTTCAATATTCTATTCAAATTGCTACGATCGATTCTTAAGTGAATTGACAGACTTTTTCTCGAAAGACATTATAACTCTCGTTCTGTCCTCGTTGTTGTTATTTTTGGTCTATTTTTTTTAGGAAATATTCTCGATGTCCATAGGCAAATTTTAGATGGATTTAGACTTTGCGCATTCATCGAAAGTATTTTCATAAAAAGAATATATGTTAATTTTAATTATTGTAACAATATATATTCATTTATATATATATATATATATATATATATATATATATATATATATATATATTGCAACAATATATATTCATTCATATATATTACAACAATATACATATATTCATCTATACATATAACAATATATATTCATTTATATATATATTGCAACAATATATATTCATTCATACATATTACAACAATATACATATATTCATCTATAAATATAACAATATATATTCATTTATATATATTGTAACATTATTATATTCATTTATAATTATAATACTATATATTCATTTAAACATATTACAACAACATATATTCATTTACATGTATTATAACAATATATAACAACATATATAAAACAACATATATTCATCCGCACTTTTCGCTGCGATTTAATCACGCGGGATGCACATCCAAAGTGCAAAGTCTAAATTCTCCTTTAAATACTGCAAACAATGATTTCCCTGTAATGTCTCTTCCCAAGTTGTCCATTTTCGTCTGCAAACATTGTACCTCGACAATGCGAAAGAAATTACTGTCTCATTCTTCATCGTTGATTCCATCCGATCCAGCAGTGCGAAATACTTCGATGTACCTAACGCAGAATCGATCAACGAGTCTAGAGCACTGTTCCGAAGACCCGAGAAAATGACGTTCGTCGACAGAGTAGGACGAAGCACGGCCAGCTCGGGCTCCAGAAATAAATCTAAAGCTTCCCCGGTAGGATCCCTCGAGCATCGCCCTGTCGTCGATCGTCCCCTAATCGCTGCGGCCAGCAACCAGTGCCTGAATAAAATCAAGGTTCCCCGGCTCCTTCCTACAGAGTATGCCCACACAGCCACCCACCGGCTCTCGTCCAGCTAGCTCTAAATACCGAGTCGCGCGCTCGCTCCACCTTGAAATCGGCGAAAGATCGGCGAGGTTACCGTTCCGGAGGCGAAAACGCGAAAAGGCGGCGAGGATACTCGCGCCGGTAGCGAGCTATTAGCGAGTCGCTGCGAGGCAGTCCGTCATCTCACGGTTCGCTAGGCCGTGGCAGGGCGTCGCGAGCTCACGCTCCGAGAGAGCGCGGACTCGCGGACACGCGACCCACACGCGGCTCTCTCTCTCTTTCTCTCTCGCTCTCTCTGTCTCTTGCTCTCGTCCTCTCTCTCTTTCTCTCTCGCTCTCTCTGTCTCTTGCTCTCGTCCTCTCTCGCTCTCTCGCTCGCTCTCTCTCTTGATCTCGCTCTCTTTCTCTCTCGCTCTCTCTTTCTCTCTCCCCCTCTCTCTCTCGCTCTTTCTATAGCTCTCTCATTCTCTCTCTTGATCTCGCTCTCTTTCTCTCTCGCTCTCTCTTTCTTTCTCCCCTTTTCTCTCTCGCTCTCTCTTTCTCTCTCCCCCTCTCTCGCTCTCTTTCTCTCTCCCCCTCTCTCTCCCTCTCTCTCGCGCTCTCTCTCGCTCTCTCTCTCGCGGTGCTTCTCTCTCTCTCGCTCTCTCTATCGTTCTCTCGCTCTCTCTCGCTCTCTCGCTCTCTTTCACTCTCTCTGTTTTTTTCGCCCTCTCGCCCTCTCGATCTCTTTCTCTCGCTCTCTCTCACTCTCTCTCTCACTCTCTTTCACTCTCTCTCTTTTTTCCGCTCTCTCGCTCTTTCACTCTCTCTCTTTTTTTCGCTCTCTCGCTCTCTTTCACTCTCTCTCTTTTTTTCGCTCTCGCTCTCTTTCACTCTCTCTCTTTTTTTCGCTCTCTCGCGCTCTCTCACTCTCTCTCACTCTCTCGCTCACTCTCTCGCTCTCTCTCGCTCTCCCGATCTCTCTCTCGCTCTCTCGATTTCTCTCTTTCTCTCTTTCTCTCTCTCTCTCTCTCTCTCTCTCTCTCTCTGTCCTCTCCTTTTCACCGTGTCGCACCTCATCCGTCGACATCCCTCGATATTTTCTTTTCGCCATGCGGCGCGACTCGGAGCGGAGCAGAGCGGAGTGGTGCGGAGCAGAGCGAAGCGGAGTCGTCGAGAGACGCACGGCACGGTGAACAAGACGGAAATAAGATACGACACAGCTGATACGCCTTCGTCCAGCGATTACGCGCTAGGTGTATGCCGGAGATTGCCGATGATGTCATTGCCAACTATAAACCGCCGCCAAGTGCAGCGCACACCGGCCGCGGCGCGACCGACCCGCGGATTTTATTCGGCGTGTGATAAGCCGGCCGACGATCGTCGGCTTTTCGGCCCGCAGAACCACGAGGGACACCGTGGGCCGGCGACAACAACCCCTCGACACGTATTTTTACCCTCGATCTTTATGTCCGCGGAGCACGGTACATACGTGGGAATTATTTATTCCTACGGCGCGGTAGACGCTCTCGCGTCGCGCACGGAGTTAGGCTGCGGTTACAGTGTTCCTTTTATTGCGTGTCGAGTTTTCGTACTTCTTCTCGCAGCGGTGTCTCTGCTACAATTCTGACATCTGTCAGATACGGCGCGTGATTATGGATGTTGCGTGGCGTTTTTATTGGATTGGAGATATTCGGCTTTGTCTAGCGTCTTCTCTCTCGCTCTCTCTCTCTCTCTCTTGCTCTCTCGATCTCTCTCTTACTCTCGCTCTCTCGCTCTCTCACTCTCTCTGTGTCTCTTTTCTCTCTCTCTTGCTGTCTCGTTCTCTCTCTCGCTCTCTCTCTCGCTCTTTCACTCTCTCTATAGTTCTCTCTCTCTCATGCTCTCGCTCTCTCTCTCGCTCTCCCTTGCTGTCTCACTCTCTCTGTCTCTCTCTTCTCTCGCTCTCTCTCTCACACTCTCTGTCTCTCTTTTCTTTCTCTCTTTCTCTCTCGCTCTCTCTCAGTCTCTCTGTCTCTCTTTTCTCTCACTCTCTTGCTCTCTCGCTCTCTCTCACTCTTTCTCGTTCTCTCTTGCTCTCTCTCTTGCGCTCTCTCTCGCGCTCTCTCGTTGTCTCACTCTCTCTGTCTCTCCTTTCTCTCTCTCTCGCTCTCTCTCTCTATAGCTCTTTCTCATGCTCTCGGTTTCTCTTTTGGTCTCTCTCGCTCTCTCGCTCTCTCTCATTCTCTATCTCGCTCTCTCTCACTCTCTCTCACTCTCTCGCTCTCTTTGGCTCTCCCTTTCGCTTTCTCTCGCTCTCTCTCGCTCTCTCTCGCTCTCTCTCGCTCTCGCGCTCTCTCACTCTCTTTTGCTCTCTCTATCGCTCTCTCTCGCTATCTCACTCTCTCTGTCTCTCTTTTCTCTCTCTCTCGCTCTCTCTATAGCTCTCTTTCTCGCTTTCTCTCGCTCACTCCCGCTCTCTATAACTCTCTCTCGCTCTCTCCCGCTCTCTATAGCTCTCTCTCGCTCTCTCGCTCTCTCTCTCTCATGCTCTCGGTCTCTCTCATGCTCTCGCTCTCTCTCTATCTCTTGCTCTCTCTGTCTCTCTCTCTCTCTCTCTCTTGCTCTCTCTGTCTCTCTTTTCTCTCTCTCTTGCTCTCTCGCTCTTCTCCCTTGCGCATTCTCTCTCTCGCTCTCTCGCAACGATTACAAGTGTTTCGATTGTAATAATGTTTAAAAAGAAAAAAAAACAATTTATAACATTTATTGTATGCTTATTATGCTAACATTTTATTGAATACTTAAATATCGTCGACAAGAAGCAGAATCTTATTTCGACTTAAAAGCACAGAACAATATTACATTCATACTCATCAGGTTCTTCCTAGAAATCTCCACCACGTGCCAGACTCGTCAAACTATAGAAAAAGATTAATTACGATAAAATCTCCGAATTCAATTGTTCTTCTATCGTGTCCACACTGCCACGTTCCGAACGTCGAACAAAGGAGACAAACGTTCGGACATCTCGTTGTCCGCGTTCTATCATTCCCTCAACGGCCGGCACGGGAGAACGCGTCCCGCAGTTCCGATAACAGAGATTCGCCTTGGATAAACCGTGATCCCATCGTAATGGAATACAAGATTCCCCCGTGCCGGCGCAGCCTAACAGTCCGCGAATTCACCGGCGCGTCCGCCGGCGGCGTAAAACGCGAACGTTCCATCGTAATTGACGTTTATCGACGGTTATCGAAGGGACCGCGACGGCGTCGTTGCGGCGACGACGGGCGGCGCGTATTCGCGGGCCGTCACTCGCTTCAGCGAGCGTGCTTGCCTGCTTGCTTGCTTGCGCGCCGCGAAGCCGGCGCGGCGATCGTTCCCGATGGGACAAAGAGATCGCGAGGCTGACGCCCGTGGACATCAGCGGAAGAGGATAAATTGCGATGGCGGCGTCGCGGTCTACGAGGGGACCCGGTGCCCGCGGTTCCGTTTGCATCGTAATTGCCGGTAAACCGTAATATTTCGTCCTCTTTATTCGCGTATTACTGTTCCTTATTTTATTTAACCGTGGACAGCGTTTTATTTCTGGCCGCGGCGGCCGCCGCGCCGCCGGAACGCGAGGGTTTTGACGCCTTTTCTGATCTCCCGTGTGCGCGTCACGCGGTTCCGCAGAAAATGACGTACTAACTTGAAAACGGTCGCGATCCGGCGGATCTTGTTTACAGAACTGTTGCGCGGCGGTCGGCTTTCGGCCGGAGATATCGTAGGCTGCGTTGCCGGCGGTGTTGCCGGCGGACGCTGCCGTTCTATTGGGTTGGCAACTAAGTGATTGCCGATTTGTTCAATGAAATAAAAAATTTTCTTTACTTGGAACGAAGTTTAATCTGTAATGTATTTTCCATTTTGTTCGATGACCTTTTGCCATCTCTCTGACAACTTGAAAATTCCACGCTCGTAGAAAGTCTGATCCTTTTCGGCCAAAAACTGAGTTAAGTGAGATTTTACAGCGTCATCATCGTTAAAAGTTTTACCACGATGGGAGTTGTCCAGGGATCGAAATAAGTGGTTTTCCGATGGCGCGAGATTAGGACTATATGGTGGGTGTAACATCGATTCCCAACCAATATCCATCAATTTTTGCCGAGTGGACAAAGACGTGTGCGACCTAGCATTGTCCTGCTGGAAAATGACACCTTTACGATTGACCAATTCTGGTCGCTTTTCCTTGACCGCTGCATTCAATTTGTCCAGTTGCTAACATTCACGGATAATAAAACATAACATAATAATAATAATAATAATTTTACAATATAACATTTACGGATATCATAGAAATGGGAGTGAGAGACATCTATAACTGAAATCGGCGATTACTTAGTTGCCAACCCAATATAATGGCACTTTGCACGTCGAACACCAATACCGTGATTCTTTTCTAATTTTATTTTTACAACAATGTAAACAACTTCGCGCAGGATCGGCCTCAAAATATTCTGAACATCTTGAAATTTGAGAATATGTTTTTGTTTTCCTTAAAATTACAATTTAAATAGCCGATGGTCGCTGCTTCTTACGCGCGACGAGTATACTCGTCGTGACACAAAATACTGCCATTTCTCCATGACGAGTATACTCGTCGCGACACAAAATACTGCCATTTCTCCATGACGAGTATACTCGTCGAACACAGCTAACTGGTTAAATTGCCGATAATAATTTTATAATATAACATTTACGGATATCATAAAAATCGGAGTGAGAGTCATCTATAACTGAAATCGGCAATTACTTACTTGCCAACCCAATAGTACGCGATCTTAGAACAGCGTTTCAATTGCCATTTAGGTTAGTGTAATTTTTTGGAAATGGAATTCGATTTAAATCATGAGATCTCGATTAAAAAGCTTCTGATACGTCGGAGTACGCTAATAACGATATAAAGAGTGTCCCGAAAATTTCTCGCAATCCGGAAAATGGGAGGTTCCTGAGGTGATTTGAAGCAACTTTTTCCTTTGCGAAAATTTTCTGCGTGGCTTCGTTTACGAGTTATTAACGAAAAACACTGACCAATAAGAGGCGAGTACGGCTGGCGCGCGGCGGCCCGGCTCATTGGCCGTCTCGCGCCAAATGATCTCGCCTCTGATTGGTCACTGTTCTTCGTTAATAACTCGTAAACGAAGCCGCGGATTGCATTTTCGCTAAGGGAAAAGTTGCTTCAAATGATCTCAGGAATTCCCTACTTTTGCATTGCGAGACATTTTTGGGACACCCTGCATGTATGATATCGTATGACGATATCTTGTGCGCCTCTTATAACTTCCAAAATATGCGTCGCACGAAAAAATGTTGTATACAAAAGATGCATGGTTTGAAGCGGCACATTTTGTAGTGCATTTATTTTTTTCTATAGGTAAAGGTGTTTCGAAGATTTGAAGGTTAACTTTGTTTTTTTAAATAGATCGCAATATTTTTTACAGCAAAATATAGAAGAATATCGAATTCTGAGTAAAAAAGTATCGACCTTTATTAGCCCTAAACCTAATAGCTAACGAGTAATTTCACTTTATTACTTAAAAGCTTTCTTTACGTAATATCAAGTTGGAGATTTAACCTTATCGCAGATTTCCGCAAGATTTCACGGCCATATTGAATTTTAGTTCGAAAAGCTTGTATTAGCCTAGATTACAATAGAAGCACTGTTCCAAAATCGCGTATTAGAGTGGTAGTCCCCAGTTGTCAGGGTATTGATGGCGCGTGGAGCTCCTCGGACGTCGCAATCGTCCACGAGCTCCTTTTTCCCCCCACTCCTAGCGATGAGTCCCGGATTGCAGAAGGAGAGGATGTGAGGATGGCGAGGATGCGTCGTGACCAAAAAACAGACCTACGCGTCGTCACGTGACGCTCCAGTGCTGCTACGTGTCCCCTCCACTACTCCTCCATTACTCGCGCCATCAATTCCCTGGCAACACTGATCGTAGAAGACGATTGCATAGCTTTCTTATTGTTTACATTGTTGCTCTGTGAGAATACAATAGTCGAGAGAAAATTCGATTGTTCTTTCCGAAATTTGACTGAACTTCGAAGAGGTACCAATCCTAGTAGACTGATCATTCGGTGCTGCAGTTTCGATATTACAGCAAACTATCGTTGCCATAATACCGTAGACATCGTGGTTCGAGTTCGAAGACGATTACGAAAGTAATCCGCTCGGAAATGATAGACGACGGATAGCTGAAGCTAGGAAAGAGTTCGGCCGAATTAATGGTGAAACTGCAATCCTGATTGCTCGGTGGGCGATTACATCGGTTAATGGAGAAGTAGAACCGAGTTATTAGGTTCTCACACTTGTTTAGGTTCTCACATTTCAGAGGCGCCGCCTCTACGTTGGTTTCCCAAACTTTGATACCTGAGTATATGAGCTTGCAATATTAATTACTGCGAAATTCTTCGAACCTGCTATGTATGTATATTCCAAAGGCATCGCTGAATAAATTGATCGACAGTCTCGCTGCCACCGACGCATACGTTCAGTTCCGTCAATTGTTTCAATAACGCCGCTGACGCACCGTCGCGTTTTCGTCGTTTCTCTGCCGATATCGTGCGCGATTTATTAGCATATTCTGCAACGTTCAGTTTAAAAATATTACACAATTGTTGTCCGTAATTTTCCCTATTAAATAGATAAAATATATAGTAGTGATATATATAGTACTATATAGTACTATATAGTACTATAAAATATATAGTAGTGATATATGTGGAATATATAGAATAAATAGAATATACAGAATACAATATAAAATATATAGAATATATAGAATATATAAAATATATAGAATATATAGAATATATAGAATAAATAGAATATATAGAATAAATAGAATATATAAAATATATAGAATATATAGGATAAATAGAATATATAGAATATATAGAATAAATAGAATATATAAAATATATAGAATAAATAGAATATATGGAATATATAGAATAAATAGAACATATAGAATATATAGAATAAATAGAATATACAGAATACAATAAAAAATATATAGAATATATAGAATATATAGAATATATAGAATAAATAGAATATATAAAATATATAGAATATATAGAATATATAGAATAAAATAGAATATATAAAATATATAGAATAAATAGAATATACAGAATATAATATAAAATATATAGAAAATATAGAATATAGAAAATATATAGAATATATAGAAAATATAGAATATAGAAAATATATAGAATATATAGAAAATATAGAATATAGAATATATATAGAATATATAGAAAACCATGCGAATCGCAGTTTGACGCTGTACAAAAGCCGACAGCGAACGAAACAATCTCCGCAGAGTTTGCGTCATATCACCCGCGATCGTTTCACCGGCAACGTCTCAGGCAGGCTTCCAGTTGCGAGCAAACTTTTTACAGCTCGGTTGGCAGAGTGATAAGCCGTCGAATTGACGTACGCCACCAGTCGAAGGTTGATCGACACCGTTCGACCGGCAATATTAATTAAACGACACGGCGAGATCGTCGACAATGTTTACGTTGACTCGTTTCGCCGGCGTCGACCTCGTGTTTACCTGCCAACGATAGTCGTTCGGCGCGATTGGCAGGTAAACATAGTGTCAATGTCGGCGAGACGAGTGTCGATGAAAACATTGCCGGTGATTTCACCGTGACGGTTAATTAATATCGTCGAGAAAATCGACGTCGTCGAATAGCGTAGACCAGGGGTGTCAAACTCAAAAGCTAACTTGGGCCAAATAAACAATGCTTAACTTTAGGTGGGCCGCATAAAAAAATCAATGTTCATAGAAACAAATATTTTTATTTTTATTAGTACATTGTAATAAACATATATAAAGTTAAATTATTATTTACGTCCTGATACTTGACATCTCTTCTCTGATACTATCTTTCCTATTTCAGGAGAAATTTTATTGGCCGAGACTATTTCTATTTTACTTTTACTTTGCGTCGGATATATTGACTGGGCCGCAAAAATGTTCATCTCGGGCCGCGAGTTTGACACCCCTGGCGTAGATAAACCGCAGGATGACTTAGCGGTCGAACGGAGGCCGGGTCATATTTCACCCAAAACAAACTTCCTTCTTTCGCGTATACCCGAAGAAAAATAAATCTAATCTTGATCCGTCTCGCGAACGGAAAGAAACGTTCCTCTTGCAAGGATGCACCCATAGGGCCCTCTATAGGGCCCCGCTCCCAGGCCGCCCAAACGATTTCGGTATCGCGCGAATATTGGCCGCGCGCGCGCGGCAAGTCGCGACTTTTTCGCGCCGCCGCCGATTATTAATATCCCGGAGGCGGCGTACGCGCGCTTGGATCAGCATTCCCAACGACATTTCTCGGGACGGTTGGACCCCGTTCGGTCGAAAAATGTCCGCGCTATCGGGCCCGCTAGAAATTTATACCGCGAGGGGCCCTTGTCCGATAAAACAAGGAATTCGAAGCAACGATGAAGTGAAGGGAGGTTTGTCCGGCCGCGGCCGGAGCGAGCTGCGCCCGCGACATCAATCATCCTGGCCGTGCCGGGCAAGACTTTCACCGGCTGTTACGATGACGTCCACGCAGCCGGCACGAAAGCCTGCCGCGCGCAGCACCGAACGGAACCGATCCGCGACGAGCAGAGCCGCGGCGCGCTGCGCCGAACAGAACCGAACCGCGCCGAGCAGAGCAGCGCCGCGCTGAGCAGAGCCGTGGCGCACCGCGTCGAACAGAACCGACCCGCGCCGAACAGATCCGAGCCGCGCCGAGCAGTGCCGCGCCGCGCCGAGGGAACCGTTGCGTACCCGCCGTTGCGCGTTCCGTGCTTCGACACGATTCGCGGCCGCGCAGCACTTTTGTTCTTGAACCATGGGATGCCACGGGAACCCGCTGACAGTCACGACGACGATGACAAGCGACGCGAGGCACACGGGAAGCCAGCCACCGTCCCGTAAATTATAGGAGAGCTGGACAGTCGGTTTTGGACAGTCGCCCTGTCGCACCGACAAATTTCAAAGGATGATTCATTTTATCGGATGCGTATAAAGTCTTAAGGTGACCGCGGAACATGAAATTTAGGGGCGTTTTATTGGTACGGTCGCTCGCCGGGCACAGCAATCGTTAACGCGAGATATCGAACTCTATTTATCTTCGGATTCTTTTGGTATTTGTACAGTTATCATTCACAGAATTGAGCGTACGCCTTTCGAAATGCAATAATATTTTTGAAACTGGATTAAACGATTGGAATTTTTTTTTAGATGATAGAAAGATTAGGCTACTAGGCGATGACCAAACTGCTTTTCTTGAATTTTGCTATTACTTGGAATGACGAAAGGAAAAACTTTCGTCTTTTAACGTTTTTCTCTTTGTCGTCCAAGTAATAGCAAAATTAAAAAAAGAAAGGCATTTTAGTCATTGTCCAGTAGATTGGTTCCAATATCACTTAAATAAAAATTCAAATCATTTAGTCCTGTTTTACAAATGTTATTGCTTTTTAAAAGGTGTACGCTTAATTTTGTAAGCAACTGTACATCCAGGCTCAGAGGAAATTCGATTTTTCAGATAGTAAATAGTTTATAAATATTTTTATCTTTTCTTTCTCGCCTAACACAGGATTTAGCAAATAAATTTCTTTTACACATAGAAATAGTATTTCTAATATATTTAACTACGTAACTTGCATACATGTAATATCGTTTCAAAAAATGTTTTATACGTTCGCTGAGAGCGTGACGATCACAACATTGTGTTTCACGTAAAGAACATCGAATGAACTTTTCTGAATATAGTTATTGAGAATTGCAACACGTAGCACGATATTTCGAGAAATTATAGCTTCTCTTCGGCGACATTTTTATCATATTTTACGAGAGGATACGATGCATTTCATACGATAAATACGATAAATACGATGAATACAGTAAATTGTCCTTTATTGACGCTCAAATTGTGCACGGAAATGGACAATTACGGAAGAGAAGATCGATTATTCGAGCCTTGCGGCTCGTTTTCACATTTGTTGAGAATCTGTAACAATAAAAAATCGAAAAATCGTATCTCCTCCTCCCAAATTGTCCAATTTTCGTGTACAATCCGAGCGTCAATTAAGCCGAATTTACTGTATTACAGCAATGTTTCCCTAACTGACGCTCAGATTGTCCACAAAAATGGACAATTTCGGAAGAGGAGATATGATTATTCGAGCCTTGCGGCTCGTTTTTATAACTTCGAATTGTCAACGACTATAAAAAAATGAGCTACAAGGCTCAAACAATCGTATCTCCTCCTCCCAAATCGTCCAATTTTCGTGTACAATGCGAGCGTCAATTAGGCAGAATTTACCGTATCATGTGCCTCATTGACGCTGCCGGCGAACGCGTCAAGATCAACATTAGGAAACGGAAATTAGGAAACGCTGCGCGGCGGCTCGAGAAGATCCTCCAGCAAAAAAAAAAGAAGCGTTTCTGACCGATGTCATCCGGGCCCGGTCGCACCGCTGATACCGTCCATACGTAATCCGCGCGGAGAGTTTCGGAAAGCGTCGCAATTAAATCGAGAGTAACAGCTGCGCGGCGATTTGCACAACGAGGGAATATAAATATGGATGACCTGAGCGCGGAGAAACGCGCGGCGATGGGCTGTAAATGTTCCCGGAGTCGATTTGCAACCCGATTCCACGTCGTGTCCAAAGTTGCACGAAGGATTTATCACCTGGAAATCTCTCGGCCCGGTGAAATCGGTGCTTCGTCTTCGGGCGCTGGTCGCCCCGGCGTGTTTGCCAACAGAGTGCTCGAAACTGATCGTCGGTCACCGCGGCAGAATTAAAGGATTCATCGGTGATCGCCGGGATCGATAAAGATCGCCCAGTTGGCATCGCCGATAAAATTCGGCATTCCATCGTTCCGCAGAACTCGCGCGATCGTTTCGGCCGATCTCGTTCCCTCGGAATAAGCTGTCAAGGTTGTCGAGAGGTCCGACGATATTTCCATAAACGCGTTCCTGAGACTGCGTTCGGCAGTTCGGGGTGCGTTCGCCCGAAACGCGTTCCCGACGATCGTTACGTCTACGAGACTTTCGTCGGAATTTCCGGACTGCGAATTTTATCCACGATTTCCGATTGAAATGTAATTATTGAGGTGTATAATGTTCGTGCAATCGAAATGTTAATGCTTGATCCAAGTACATATGTTGATGTTAGTGACTTTCTTCGTGAAATGTTATAATTTTTATAGTATAAAATCACCGTTTTAGTGGATTGGAAGCTAACTGTTCGACCCTTTGCAGTCGAAGCTTTTTTAATTCGAGAATCCAAAACATGTTTTCTGATCTACGGTATTTCCATTTTATATGATTTAGTACGATTTATTTATGTGAAATTGAGCTTATTGTCAAGTTTACTTGCAGTTACTTGCAATTACTTGCAATTTCAACGGTTTTTTTAAATATAAATATGTAATGTTTATAACATGTTTTATCATGTTTTCTGATCTGCAATATTTCCATTTTTATATGATTTAGCACGGTTTATTCATGTGAAATTGAGCTTATTGACAAGTTTACTTGCAATTACTTGCAAGTACTTGCAATTTTAACAGTTTTTTTCAAATATAAACGAATCTGATACTCTCACAATTATTTAGTATAGCAATAGTATAGCAATTTTTAGTGGCGCCTCAGAGTCGTCATTCGAGTGCAAAGGGTTAAAATTACGACCACTTAGATCAATTCGATTTCTCAACCGCGTCGCTAAACAAAACGCATCGTTCGCAGTAATCATTTTTTTACAGCTTACAATAAACTAATATCGTACTCCAATGTTTTTATTCTATTAACACATTATCAAACGTTACGTTAAAATTTTGTTGTACAAAATTCTTCGTGACATCCGTGCGATTATTATTAACACGTTGAACGCCACGTCGCTCATGTCTGGGTGACGGCTATGTTTCCGCAGACTTTGTCCAATTAAAGCAGGATTTCCGAGGTAATTTATAGTAATTTTATTTTTAACACAACTACGACGAGTATAGACAATATAGGGTAACGATAAAGTATAAAGTAAACAAAAACAAACATTAAAAATACACTTACACTAATAATAAGATAAAATAATAACATATACTAACATATAATTAAATATTTATTTAATATTTTCTATTTAAATATTATACTAACAAATTATACTTATATTTAAATTTGTTTTAAAAATATCATAACACTTTATTAGTTACGATGGAATTCGTTGAAACACTGTAAACATAATCAGGGTGGCTCTGGACACTCGGAACAATACGTTACAGTCTTTCGTAAATTTTCTTTTGCTTTTCCAATCGCCGGGAAACACTCTTAACGATTCACGCTGAACGATCAACGTGGTTAAAACAAACGAAGGTCGCCAGCGTCAATGAACAGCAACGCGTACAAAAAATGCTAATCGACCGATCCCGCGATGGATACCGAGTTCCTCGACAGATAGAAAGATCCTCGAAACTCGATCCTCGCGCTCGTCGTGAACGAGCGTGATCCATCGATCGGTAGCACGGAGGGACCGGGGATGATTCAATCGGATCGATCCGCGTTCTTTCGTCGGCTCCGCGAGCGTTCCGCCCACGGTGGATCGCGCGATCCACCTGGAACCGCAAGGGACGAGACGAGACGAGGCGCGACGAGGCGAGCAAAAAGAGTTCGCCGATCCCGGGATCGATCGCTTGACGATGATTCAAGCAAATCGATCGGCGCACCGCGCCACGCCGCGCCGGACTCTCTTTCGTCGGCTACATAATGTTCCGCCCACGGATCCGGGAGATCCATGAGCGAGGCGAAAAAAAGAATCGGCATCCGCGCGGATACATCCGTCGCAGCATCATCGGCAGCTTCCTTCGATCGTTTCGAGGACGGTTTTGTTTAACCCTTAGCGCTCCGAAGGCTCCGCTACGGAGACATTTTTGTCATTTGTTCCGTAACTCCGAAGGCTCCGCTGCGGAGCCAAATGTTTGTAATCCTCTGTGGGCCGAATTTTTTTCTTAAATATACAAAAATTTACGCAACGGAAAATCTATTATTATAAACCTATATATGCGAATTAAAAAAATATTTAACAGTTTGAACAACTTTATTGTAATCAATTCAATTTGTAACTTTGAAGTAACAACGGCTTACAATGTTTCCACTTCTGTGCATAAATGCTTAAGCGTGAAGTTCCATAAAACAGTTTGAATTTGGCGTTAAACATCGATGTACGTTGCATTTGGAACTGGTTGCCAAATAGCTTTTTGTGGTCCTGAATTTTCCTCGTCCGACGATAATTCGGTACTAAATTCATCGTCGCTGTCAATAACATTTACGCGTCGTCTGGTAAATGCTGCCGGATGATCTTCATCGGACTCAGAATTTAATAAAGAATCTTCGGATCTATTACCGCTAATGCAACTAATTCTAATTCCTCTTTTATTTTTATATGATTTTGCATCCATATTTTGCGTATTCGATACATAAATTTGAAAATAGAAGAAAGCACAACTGTTATCCTAAATACACTCGAATCTACCACGATATTCCAATGTAACCTGGAAGTTACGAAACTGTATCCTATACAAATAGTAACAAAATGATTATTGAAATGCGAGTAAATAAATTGTTATCGATATACGAACCCAAAGCTATTATGTACTCCTTCTTTTATTTAGTAAACACCGACAAAAGCACAAATAATCTCAATTGCACAATATGGTCTCTTTGGTTTCTATCTGCAGACAAGTTGCAAGATATTTATTTTGACATTTCAGGTTGATGGTGCTGCCAACCGTCGTCAATATTGTTATTGGTTATTTCAGAGGCATTACATAATTAAGACGTATACATCATCTTGTGAAAAAAACTAAAACTATTAGGTAAAATGTGGATATATTAGCTTGTGACTTGAAAGTTACATGGACCCATAGAGGGTTAAGCACACGTTATCGTCGGCGTTAGCAATTGTCATCTGCAGTTAAAACGTGCTAAGTCTGTACCATTACGATTAAACCATTTTTTCACCTTTTCTATGGTTAGCAACGTGGAGACAAATAAATATTACGATGAGAATTTAGAGCCGAGCGATACCGAAGACGTATTTGATTTTGAAGAGTTAAAAGACATCGTGGAAGACAATGTTGGTTATGATTCTGACGCTTCGAGTGGTAGTAACGAAATTATACTACCAAAGAGACGAAGAATGAGAATTATTGAAAGCGAAAGCGAAGATTCGTTACAAGACTTAGACGAATGGCGCGACGTTACGGAAGAATTACATATTCCAGATAGAATACCTTTTAGCGTATTGCCACAGGTCGTTGGACCACAAGTTCCTACAAACATCGAACAGCCGATACAATATTTTAAATTATTTTTCACGGACGAATCGGTAAATGAAATTATAAAGGAAACCAACGATTACGCAGAAAATGTTCTAAACTTGAAAGAAATATCTAGTAACTCTATTTGGCAAAGCGAATACTGCGACACTTGTCCAAGTAAACCCAGAATGCACATGGGAGATTGTTACCAAAGATATCGCACCATAGTGAATTACAAAATTGAAAATTTATCTTTTAGTTACAATAGGAAAATGTATATTTAAATTTAATAAATTTAATAAAAGAATCGGGATCGCGCGGAAAGGGGCGAGGGATCCGCGCGGATGCATCCGTCGCAGCATCATCGGTAGCTTCCTTCGATCGTTTCGAGGACGGTTTTGTTTAATAACGATCCCTCGAGAGGCGTGCTGCTCGATCGGAGTCGGGATTCCGCGGTCTATCGGCCTGTCGCATCTCGATTCATCCGGCGCAGCGAGCGTACCGCGCGCGTCGGATCGATGCCTCTCATTCATTAGACGATCATTGTATCGTAATTTCAGATTCCGGGCTGAATGAAGCACGTCGGAGATCCCGCCGGCTGATACTGAACGCATCGACGAAACGGCTTCCTATAGTTCGCACGATTTTTACGTGCTTGCCGCGTGATATTGTTGCCAGTTTCCTCTCGTAATGGACTCGTTCGACGATTATGTTCGAATAACTGTATCCTCGATTGGCTGGGATGGCGGTCGTCGTTTTAACCGAACGAAAACGTATGTTTAGACCGAGAGTCAGCGAGTCAGCAAATAATAATATTACAAATTATAATATTATAACAAATAATAATACTCAGTCTAAATGTATGCCCTTGTTTTGTTTTTGTAAAAATTTGTTTTCACCCGTGTATACAAATAAATTAAATAAATTTAACTAAATTAAATAAAATTCAACAGAATAAAATAAAATTAAATTAAATAAAGTTAAATAAAATTCAATAAAATTCAATAAAATTCAATAAGATTCAATAAAATTCAATAAAATTCAATAAAATTAGATAAAATTAAATAAAAATAAATAAAATTGAATTAAATCATTTTCTGTTCATTTCTGTCGCTGTCTCCGTCCTCATTTTCGTTATTCTGTCGCCCTCGAATGTAAAAACTGTAACTGCAACTCGTTAATTACAAGTTAAATGCGATTTTCTTTAGAACGTACCAAATCCAACAAAAATGAATACCTCAATCCAACAAATGAATACCCGCATAAACATTCGCAGTCCAGCAATTTATTAAAACTGTCCACATCTCAAATTACGTATGGCAAACCAACTGGGATTAGAATCGTGACCGAAAGTAAAAAGATTCCACTATCGAAATAACCGCGCACAAGGTCATCGAAGCCGAATGCGTTTCGCTCTAAGGAGAAGGGCGGCCGAGGGTAAGCCGAAGCCGTAGCCGAAGCCGAAGCCGAAGGGAAAAGGGAGTGCTCACAATAGCCGAGCTCCGCCGCTCATTAGAGGCGGGGTCACGGGTCGTCCGCGGCTTCGTCCCTGTAACTTACGTGGAAACAATGTCCACGCACGGGGACGGCCTTTTCTGCCCTCCACGGGAAACAGCGTTACCCGGCCGTGTTCGATCCTTTGTCGAAAAGTCAGCGGCGTTAATGAACGGACTTTTGTCGAGCGTTGCCGCTGGCTGCGTGGGCGTAGCCCGCGCTCCTCCCAAATCGAGAACAAAGTGCGCAACGGGATCGACGGCCGATAAGCCCGCTTCCGGGTTCCGCGGTGCGTAATCCGCGCCGATTCACGACGCCTCGCTGTTTTCCGAGCCGACCTGCTACCATCGGGACACTTCTGGCGGTTGTTCAGCGACCGATATTCT
The DNA here is from genome assembly GCF_051020955.1 of Megalopta genalis. Classification (NCBI taxonomy): domain Eukaryota; kingdom Metazoa; phylum Arthropoda; class Insecta; order Hymenoptera; family Halictidae; genus Megalopta; species Megalopta genalis. The sequence continues at coordinate 5,858,307 of NC_135013.1, read as the reverse complement.
GCTTCAGAGATTGAAAACCGAAATATTTCGAGATTTATTTAATTCAATTTAATTCAATTTTATTTTATTTTATTTTATTTGCTTTAATTTTATTTTATTTAATTTCATTTAATGTAATTTTATTTTATTTTATTTATTTGAATTTATTTGTATTTATTTTGATTTATTTCAATTTATTTCGATTTATTTCGATTTATTTCAATTTATCTCAATTTTTCCAATTTTTTTCAATTTTTTTTCCGTTTATTTCGATTTATTTCAATTTATTTCAATTTATTTCGATTTATTTCAATTTATTTCCATTTATTTCAATTTTTTTCAATTTTTTTCAATTTATTTCGATTTATTTCAATTTGTTTCAATTTGTTTCAATTTATTTCAATTTATTTCAATTTATTTCAATTTATTTCAATTTATTTCAATTTATTTCAATTTATTTCAATTTATTTCAATTTATTTCGATTTTTTTCATTTTTTTCAATTTTATTCAATTTATTTTGATTTATTTCGATTCATTACGATTTATTTGAATTTATTACGATTTATTTGAATTTATTTGAATTTATTTCGATTTTTTTCAATTTTTTTCAATTTTTTTCAATTATTTTCAATTTATTTTGATTTATTTCGATTTATTTCGATTTATTTCAATTTATTTTAATTTATTTCAATTTATTTCGATTTATTTCGATTTATTTCAATTTATTACAATTTACAATATATTTTTTATATTAATTTACTTATATATACAGTCTATCTCAATTTATTGCAACGAAATTTTGGACAATCTCCAATTTAACGAACTTCTGATATAACTCCTATTATCTGAACTACCGTCGAGCGTTCGTCCACTTATGCGAAAACCAACGTATTGCGAACGTAAACAAATGTCCCTACAAACACACATAGACCTCGGCTCTATTTCGTCCACTGTTTACTTCGTACATCGACATCGGAAGAAACGCAGACGAAGACGATGTTTACATTTTTCACAGCGCACGAATCATCCGCGATGTACATCTCCACAAAGTTTAAATTCGCCTTTAAATCGGCTCGTACGAAAGTAAAACAGAATCGCAAGAATCGGCGACAGCGAGCGAATTGCTGAATTGAATCGGAAATGCTGGCCCGAATCTTGGCGAACCTTGACGTAATCGTGGACCTTCGGGTGGTAGCGGAGCAGCCGATGACGTCGGCGCTGGTCGCAGGTTCGTCAAAGCGCCGGTGCTGCGCGGATCGATGATCAATGATGCCGGCGCGTCGATCAGTGAGACAAGAAACGGAGAGAACACCCAAAGAGCGACCCACCCACGAGGATGCGATGAAGATCATCAGCGGCCGGGCGCGTAGTCGGCGTCGTGTGGAAGCAGAAAATAGGGCCCGGTGAAAAGTACCATTGATCCGAGCGCCATATTTCTCCCGGCCGGACTTTATTGAGGAAGCGGCGGCCGCGGCTGCGGCGGCTCGGCGGCGGCTCGGCGGCTACGGCGGCGGCGAGGGTGGGGCGGCAAGTATTGAATTCATCGGTACGCATTGTCGACAAGATATACGAAGCTGGGGGTTACGGGTTAAGTGGAGCCTGTACCTCCGGTAAATAAGTCTCCGTGCGCGCCTGTTACCCGCTTGTAGATGTGTGTTACCGTCCTGGAGCCCTTTTACGTGTCTGGAAAGTGCACGCTGCCGGGCCCCGGCGTATAGGCCACAAGCCACGCTTTCACGGGGCAATTTATAATCGTGCGGGTTCAATGGAGCCCGTGTGGGACGGCCGAGAACAAAGGGACACCCTGTGGAAGCTAAGGTGGTTACTCCGCGACGAGCACCACCTCCGCGCCGAGCTTGGTTAATCGATGATTAGCCGCCTGGGAGTCTCTTTTCATTCTTTCCGGAGAGACACCGCGGCGAGCCCGGGGGACTCGATTCCTAGATAGCTCGATGGGAGAATATGTGGGCAACCGCTCTGTGGTGGTTGCTTGGAACTCCCAGACGTTGCCTACCGTAGCGACCAGTCCTGCCGCGACCACCGTACCGCGATTATTACCTGCTAGCTTTGTTCCAATATTATATATATAAATAAATTGAAATAAATCGAAATAAATCGAAATAAATTCAAATAAATTCAAATAAATTCAAATAAATTGAAATAAACCGAAATAAACCGAAATAAATCGAAATAAATTGAAAAGAGATTGAAAAAAATTGAAAAAAATTGAAAAAAAGTTGAAAAATTAAAATAAATTGAAATAAATTGAAATAAATCGAAATAAATTCAAATAAATTCAAATAAATTCAAATAAATTCAAATAAATTCAAATAAATCGAAATAAATTGAAAAAGATTGAAAAAAATGAAAAAAATGGAAAAAATTGAAAAAATTGAAATAAATTGAAAAAATTAAAAAAAAATTGAAAAATTAAAATAAATTGAAAAATTGAAATAAATCGAAATAAATCAAAATAAATCGAAATAAATCGAAATAAATCGAAATAAATCGAAATAAATCGAAATAAATCGGAATAAATCGAAATAAATCGGAATAAATCGGAATAAATCGGAATAAATTGAAATACATTGAAATAAAATGAAAACAATTGAAATAAACTCAAATAAATAAAATTACATTAAATAAAATGAAATGAAATTGAATTAAATCAAATAAAATAAAATAAAATAAAATTGAATTAAATTGAATTAAATATATATATAATCTCGAGCGTGGAACCTGCGCTAACGTTCGTCGGGAACTGACGCTGAGTAAGGACAGTTGGCGACGCGCGGTCTTGATTGGTCGGGAGACACTATTTTCGCTTGGCCCTTCGACGCGAGCAAATGGGAAGCTAAATGCCTTAGCTTTGTTAGATAATTGCTCCTGAGCAATAATCATAATGCGATGTTATGAACTAATTAACGTTACTGAATAGAGTAGGGGAGACCGGGGTAAGCAGTTCCGATTTTGAGAAAACGTAAAAATTGACTAATTCATTTATTCTACGAATTTATCGTTAAATTTATTCTATTTTAAGGTTATCAACTCAAATTTAATATGTTGCAATTAGATTTCACAGAAACTCGTTTTTTCAAAAACGGTCAACACAAGCGGAACTTTTTACCCCGTCGCGGGGTAAGTTGTTAACGCTCTGAGATAAATTGTTACTAAGAGATAAATGTTACTTTCTAACGAGACATTTCATTCTCCGATGAAATAAATCACAATTTCATTAAATTATTAAATACATTAAATTTACATTATTTACATTATTTATTAATTGCAATTGAAATAGCCGACGGTCGCTACTTTCTACGCGCGAAGAGTATGCTCGTCGTGACGCATAATACGTGTGCAATGTCTCTCTAATTGACGCTCAGATTGCAGACAAAAATGGACAATTTGGTAAAAGAAGATTCGATTATTCGAACATTGCACCTCGTTTTTTGTAATTGTTGGCAATCAGCAATTGTAAAAAGAAGCCACAAAGCTCGAATAATCGTATCTCCTTTTCCCAAATTGTCCATTTCTGTGGACAATCTGAGCGTCAATTAGAGGGACATTACTGTAAATACAAATTTTCTTTTCTTTTTCTAAGAAATTATTATAATCGAGAAACTTCTGGTCTTCGTAACTGAGAAGAAAATAGTGCGACAAGGGATTAAGAAGCAAAGTCACTTATAAAAAACAAAGTTTTCCCACATTTGCTTTATTAATATTCTACGATCGTAACGAAGGGACAAATTATCTGCGATCAAGTCTACGCAACGTTTACTTTTAAGTCTTTTGTCTGCCTGTTATTGCACGCGAACAGAGTAGCCAGGGAAAAGCGGGGTTCTTGCACCGTTCTTCCATGTCCCTCGAAATCCTCCACGAAATCCTCCTCCTCCTCCTATTCCTCGCTTCTCCAGGCTACGCTGCATGCAAGAACCCTTACAGAATTTGCGGTGAGTCCTGCAAAATTCGTCCCCAGCATCTAAACAAAGCGTCCAAACAGCCATCGTCGTCGAACAGAGCACCTATCGCATGAACATGCTTTTACTGCTTTACATTTTGTGCGAATTCTCGACGAACGTGGCATAAAACGACGATATGCCAGCGCCATATAATTTCAAGATAATATTAACTATCGAAAAGCTTCGACTACAATGTTCACCTAAACGACCAGATAGATAAATACAAGAAGAAGGACACGGCTGGGCAATATCGACGAAGCTAATGGTCGGAAGCGTCGAGAGCTGCCACGCGTCTCGTTGCCAGGTAGCTACATCTCCCAGGAGTCAGCGGCAGGAGGCCTAGCTTAACCGGCTTGATCCATCACAGAAGCCGCCTAGAACGTCCGACAAGGCGATCGAACGATCGATCGATCGATCGATCGATCGTTCGAAACGGCAACGAGGTCCCGACGCGGTACATTGTTTCAGCTAAGCGGGTAAACGTGAAAATAACAGGCCGTCCACTTGATCCGGCGCGTATAGCACTGTGCTCTCGGGTGAGAGCACAAGCATCCGTGACGAGAGACAGGGAGAGCGAGAGAAAAGGAGAGAGCGAGAGAGAAAGAGAGAAAGAGAAAGAATGAGCGAGAGAGCTATAGACAAAGAGAGAGAGAGAGAGAGAGAGAGCGCGCAAGAGAGAGAGAGTGATATAGACAGAGAGAGAGAGAGAGAGAGAGAGAGAGAGAGAGCGTGCAAGAGAGAGAGAGAGAGAGCGGACAGAGAAAAAGAGAGCGAGATCAAGAGAGAGAACAGGAGATCAAGAAAGAGAATGAGAGAGCGGGAGAGAGGGGGGAGAGAGGAAGAGAGAGCGAGAGAGAAAAAGAGCGAGATCAAGAGAGAGAACGGGAAAGCGAGAGAGCTATAGAGAGAGCGAGAAAGAGAGGGGGGAGATAAAGAGAGCGAGAGAGAGCGTGAGAGAGCGAGATCAAGGGAGAGAACTAGAGAGCTATAGAAAGAGCGAGAGAGAGAGGGGAGAGAGAAAGAGAGAGCGAGAGAGAAGGACAGCGAGATCAAGAGAGAGAACGAAAGAGCGAGAGAGAGCAAGAGAGAGCAAGAGAGAGAGAGAGAGTGAGGGGGCGAGAGAAAGAGAGAGAGAGCGAGAGAGAAAGAGAACGAGATTCAAGAGAGAGAGAGAGAGAGAGCGGGAGAGAGAACGAGAGAGCGAGAGAGAGAGTGAGGGAGCGAGAGAAAGAGAGAGCGAGATTAAGAGAGTAAGCGAGAGAGAAAGAGAGCGAGATCAAGAGAGCGAGAGAGAAAGAGAACGAGATCAAGAGAGAGAACGAGAGAGCGAGAGAGCTATAGAGAGAGCGAGAGAGAAAGAGAGCGTGAGAGAGAGAGCGGGAGAGAGCAAGAGAGAGGGAGAGAGCGAGAAGGCTATAGAGAGAGCGAAAGAGGAAGAGAGCGAGAGAGAGCAAGAGAGAGCGAGAGAGCGTGAAGGATGTAGAGAGCGAGAGAGAGAGAGCAAGAGAGAGAGGGAGAGAGCGTGAAGGCTGTAGAGAGAGCGAAAGAGGAAGAGAGCGAGAGAGAGCGAGAGGGGAGGAGAGAGAAAGAGAGAGCGAGAGAGAGAGAGAGCGGGAGAGCTATAGAGAGAACAAGAGAAAGCGAGAGAGAGCGAGATCAAGAGAGAGAGAGAGAGAGATTGAGGGGGCGAGGGAAAGAGAGAGCGAGAGAGCTAGAGAGAGAGAGAGAGGGGGGGCGAGATAAAGGAAGAGCGAGAGAAAGGAAGAGCGAGTGAGAAAGAGAGAAAGAGAGAACGCGGCGGAGCCAACTGGGTCGATCTCGATGCTCTATAATCCAGCAATGCCGCCGACAAATGGAGTGCTAAATAATCTCTCGACAAGAACGGGAAAAAGAGCAAAGAACCGCAAGAATCGTTGGTGGGGAGCCACGAAGCGGAACGTCGCTCTGGTAATAAGTCATCGGGCGAGCATCGAAGACGAACTTGGGGAACCCGGGACTTGAGACGCGCCGGTCCCTATCCGGTCCCTCCCCCCTCACGCCCCGGGGGCAATTTTGGAAATTGCCACGATTAATTCCGAAAATTGCGAGCATTTTCTCCTCGGAATCACTGCGCCCGGTGCGTGTCCCGGCTTCTGATCGCCTTTCGACGACCGATTCTCTGATCCTTTTTACCGGCAATTATAGATCATTACGTAAATCATTATGCATGTATAAATTCGAGTGAACGAGCCTCGGCTAAATTGGACACGGATCTTGCGCTGTTACTTAGCTAAGAACGTTTGTCGAAATGATAGGCTTCTTTATAATGACTGGTCGTACCTTATGAAAAAAGGGCCAACCTGTTGCTGCTGCTACGGCTGCTGCCAGGGACACGCTTAACCCTTTGCACTCGTGCGGCGACTCTGAGGCACCACCTGAAATTGCTGTATTATCACGTTCCGAAATCATTTTTGTATTGTCGGAAAGTGTAGATTTGAAAAATTGTTAGAAGTGTAACACTGTTGCGTGAATCAGAAGTCTCAGTTTATAAGTGCATAAAATGCGCTTTGTTGTATGAAATGGAAACACTGTACAGGGTGTCCCAAGATTATGATATTTTCGGGAAATGAGGAGTTCCTGAGGTGATTCGAAGCAACTTTTTCCTTTACAAAAATTTTTTCCGAGGCATCGTTTACGAGTTATTGAGGAAAGACAATGGCCAATGAGAGGCGAGCACTCGAATAGCTTTTTTAAACGCAATAACGTTTCTCGAAATTACTTGAATTTTTTTTCTGAGATGTCGGAGGAACTAGTTTACTGTACAACGACTAAAATATTCTTCTTTTTAATGAAAAAGTATTCGTTGGCTCGAATGACAATATTAAATAAAACGCGCTCGGTTTTCAACGTCTTTTTATCTGAGCGTGTAAAGAAAATGTCAAAAATGTGTTCCGTAGATCTCGGTGAATTATGTACATTTTTCTTAGTTCATACTTTTTATATCCTTTTTCGTCGTTTCAAGCGACAGCAATAATTATTACAAATTATTGTATTAACTATTACAATTAAACAAAGTATCTTAATGTATATTAGTCAGTGTAAAACTAGTCCCTTTAATATTAAAACAAAATTCGAATCATGTAAACTCACACTTGATCAAAATGTCGCACATCTTTATTGCTCGAAAAAGCGATATTGTCATCAGAAATATAAAATGAACAATTAATTCAGTCCACTTGAAATTGAGATATCGCGTTTGAATAAGAGAAATAATGTTCTAAAATGCTCAAATTATATTCTCAAATTCTACGATCTCGATAACATTGCTCATTTTTGAGCGACAGTTGTTCGAGCATTGAATTGGGACCGAGTGACCCAGTACAACTCACGTGTCCCTCTTAGTTATATAATAAAATGAACAATTAATTCAGTCTACTTGAAATTGAGATATCGCGTTCGAATAAGAGAAATAATGTTCTAAAATGCTCAAATTATATTCTCAAATTCTAGGATCTCTATAACATAGCTAATTTTTGAGCGACAGTTGTTCGAGCACTGAATTGGGTCTGAGTGACCCAGTACGCCACACGTGTCCCTCTTAGTTATATAATAAAATGAACAATTAATTCAGTCCACTTAAAATTGAGATATCGCGTTCGAATAAACGAAACAATGTTCTAAAACGTTCAAATTATATTCTCAAATCTTTATAATATTACTAATTTTTGAGCGATAGTTGTTCGAGCACTGAATTGGGCCCGAGTGACCCAGTACGCCACACGTGTCCCTCTTGGTTATATAATAAAATAAACAATTAATACTTGAAATTGAGATATCGCGTTCGAATAAGAGAAATAATATTCTAAAACGTTCAAATTATATTCTCAAATTCTAGGATCTCGATTTGGGCCCAAGCGATCCAGTACAACTCACGTGTCCCTCTTGGTTCCATAATAAAATGAACAATTAATTCAGTCCACTTAAAATTGAGATATCGCGTTCGAATAAACGAAACAATGTTCTAAAACGTTCAAATTACATTCTCAAATCTTTATAACATTGCTAATTTTCGAGCACTGATTTGGGCCCGAGTGACCCAGTACATCTCACGTGTCCCTCACATGGTCCCTCATCAGCAAGACGTTAAAAAGATTATCACGTTCTAAAAGGTGTTCGAACCCCTTTTTCCAGAGCCGTTGGCTCCGTCGATTTTCTTGTTGCACCCGACGAAGCGCCCTGCAACTCGCGGCTACTTAAAACGAGACCGAGAATTCATTCGCGGAAACGAATCTGCACAGCAACGATTGCGAACTTCGCGAACGACGGAGGAGATTTTAAACGATGCTACACAGTCTGGCCGGTGTTTAAAGATCGAAGCGAGGCGTCGGGCGCGCCTCGGACCGAGGCAAATCGCGAGGAAGAGCCGCGCGCGCGCGGTCCGAGGCGAGTTTACGTAATCGCGAAAGAAGAACGGCTTTTCCTCGAAGAGGTTTCCCCGGGTGGCGGCGGTCCGCGAACGGCCAGGCCGATAGTAGGAAGAGTCCGCGGCGAGGAAGGTTCTCCGAAAGGGCCTGGATAAAGGCGGCGGGGGACGGGGGGAGAAAAGGAGAGAAGTAAGGGGGAAGAGAAATCCCGATGCGAACCGTCGCCGTTCTTGTCGGCCAGCCAGACGGCAGCAAAGGGGAACACCCTATACATGCCAACGACATTCCCGAAGTGCAGCGTGCAGTTTTTCGCGGCTACCAGTGCAGGCCCTGACGAGAGAGTGACTCAGAGCCTCTCCAGTCGAACGCAAGGGCGAACACGCACGTGCTCGGAACTGTACGCACATAAGCGGCCACGCACACGCGCCCCGCGGCCTACCTGTCCACGTCCACGTGTACCATTCCGCCTGTACTGGGTGTTTATCGCGAAGCGGCCTCGAAACCGGCCCCGACTCTACCGCGGGGTGTCGCTCGATGAGCCCCCGGACACCCTGGCCGCGTCCTCTAATTAAGCTCCGAGCGTCCCCTTCGTGTCACCGATGCTGTCCGCCGTGCTCGCATTTCAATCGGAAATGCATAAAATGCATAAAATGCATAAAATGCTTAAAATGCATAAAATGCATAAAATGCATAAAATGCGCATCAAATTCACGATCCGTTTGCGACATATTTATTCAACGTATTCGCCGTTACTCGCGCGGCAAAATTATAACAATGCTCGTTTGGAATCGGAATATACAGTAATGTCTCTCTAACTGACGCTCAGATTGTGCAGAAAAATAGACAATTTGGGAAGAGGAGATACGATTAGTCGAGCCTTGCGGTTTGTTTTTATAGTTGTTGACAATTCGTAACTATAAAGTCAAAACGCAAGGCTTGAATAATCGTAGCTTCTTTTCCGAAATTGTCCATTTTTGTGGACAATTTCAGCGTCGATTAGAGAGACATTACTGAATGTCTTATTGTTACCTTTGCGAAGCCAACGTGAAACAGCTGTTTCTAGTAGATCCGTAAATCTAGCGTTAATAATTTGAACGAGCGAAAAGTAACGCGAGAGGCTTGCTATGTTCTCTGAACGATTCGGTAGTGCCTCGTTCGATCTATAGTAATGTCTCCCTTACTGACGCTCGGATTGTCCACAAAAATGGACAATTTTGGAAAAGGAGATACGATTGTACGAGCCTTGTTGCTCGTTTTTTATGGCTATCGATTGTCAACAACTATAAAAACGAGTCGCAAGGTTCGAATAATCGTATCTCCTCTTCCCAAATTGTTCATTTTTGTGCACAACCAGAGCGTCAGTGAGGGAGACATTAGTGTACAGTAAGGGAGACATTACTGTATGTATTCGGTTTGGTCGTATTTTTGCACCGATAAAAGCGTGATGGCGTTTTGGTACACCGTTAATAGACACGAGGGCGTTTTGGTATAAAAAATTGCGAGTTCGCAATATTATATTATTGCAATATTCTAAAAATATGGGGACAAGCGCGAATTTATTTACCGAACGACCAAATACAGTAATTTCGCGCTGAGATTGCGCAGAAAAATGGACAATTCGGGAGCAGGAGACACGATTATTCGAACCTTGTGGTTCTGCGACAATAAATAGATAAATAGATTGCGGATTTTATGCATTTTATATATATTTATTTATGGAATTTATAACAAATATGAGTAGCTGAATCGGATGACAGAGTGACACTGTAAGAATAATCGAACAATTTGATCGTATTATTTGCGACTCGTTAAAATTATTCAGAAATAAATGTCCGAGTAACACGTATAATAACAATAATCGTAATAATAGTAAATTAAAAAATTAGTGATCCGTCATTTCGACGGGTTCGGTAATCCTAGCGTTAAGAAAATAAATCAGCGACTATGTAGCTCTTGTGTCTTGCGGTTCTTATCGACAATTTTTATTTTGCATAGAAATCTACCGTCTAATTATCACGTAGGTTAAAAATTATGCGATTAAAAATTATATGCGCTGCCGATACAAGTAAACACCACGACTTAAATTGCAACAGATTTAAGGATGCCTTCCATTCGAATCATCCAGGAGCTGCATAAACAATTATTTATTTATTTATCAATGCTTTAAATCAAAATTTTTATTTAAAAAATACAGGGTTGTCACATGTACATATGTTCGATATTACTCACTGTTAGTTTTCTATATTCTCACTCTCTCTCTCTCTCTCTCTCTCTCTCTCTCTCTCTCTCTCTCTCTCTCTCTCTCTCTCTCTTATGCAGCACTGTTTAAGAAAATTATGAATTATATTTACTATATTTATATTAAAATATATGTAGTATATTTATATTAAATTATATTTACTATATTTATATTAAATTTTATTTAATATAATATCATGAATTATATTTATATTAAATTATACTTAATTATACTTATATTTATTACAACCCGCGCGTCTTCGCAATTTACTTTTGTCCGCGATAGCAATGAAATCGTTTCGTCGACGAACTCAACGCGAACCCGTCGAATTGCGGGACACCGTGTACATCGACCTGTGGATTCGAAGTTTTCGTAGCGCAGAAGTGTTACGAAAGTGCACACGCGTGGTACCTGTAAACGTTGCACGGCCGCGGTTGACCAATCTATTTTACTGATCACGTTGGTGGAGGAATGCCGCAAACGCAGTTCCTCAAATGCTTCTGTTCCATGTCATCGACGCCGGAGATTAATGTCACTGTTTTATCGCTCGCTGTGAAAAAAGATCGTCGCTCGACGATCTTTTTTTGTCGAAACGGAGTACACCTTGGGAAGGTAGTGACACACTGGGAACAGTGGGAATTAGGGTACGCGGGAGATCGGGTCATAATAGGTCTCGAATTGAATTAGATCAGTCGCGGAATTACGGGAAATTCTCTCTAATTGACTCTCAGGTTGGAAACAAATGTGGACAATTTGGGAAACGGAGGTACGATTTTCATAGTAATCGATCCGGCGAACTCATTCTCTGCTCAGCCCTCGATAAAATGCACTGTTTCATGCTGTTTAATTAGTGGCTTTTCAATAATGTTTTTAAAGAATACTGTTGTACTAATAATAAGTCAAAGTTAAATTTATTGCGAGCATAATGCGACGAATCGGAGCTTTCAGTGAAATTCAACGATTACAATAGCTAAAATAATGAAAGGTTCGCGAAATAATTATTTCGTTAGTTTCTTCTCTTAAATCGATCTTTATTCAAAATTTTGAAGTAGATCAATTTTACGACGGAATTTGAAATCGGCGTAACAAAGTCTACGGTAAATGATATAAGGTAATATAATTCTGCAACATTTCGGCTTCAACAAACAAAGTTCAATAAACAAAATATCGCCGCTTCGTCGCACTTTTATCAAAAATTCCAGTATTTAAAAGTTTCTCTAGTTAGTATCTAAAATGTCTCTCTAATTGACGCTCAGATTGTCCACAAAAATGGACAATTTGGGAAGAGATTTTATAGTTACTATAAATCCCGAAAATCCTCGTTTTACAGTTGTCATCAAAATTCTGAAAATTAATTCTGAAAATATTAAATGCTTCTTGAAAGAAATGTTTCTTTTTTCAAACTCCGTCGACTTTTCCAGGTAGGAAGAGTTGCGAGGAGTTTTTATAGTTACTATAAAAGACTTGGGAAGAGTTTTTATAGTTACTATAAATCCAAAAAATCCTCGTTGTACAGTTGTCATCAAAATTCTGAAAATTAATTCTGAAGATATTAAATGCTTCTTAAAAGAAATGTTTCTTCTTTCAAACGCTGTCGACTTTTCCAGCTAGAAATGTGAATAAAACTCGACCTTCTTCCTCTCTCTCTCTCTCTCTCTCTCTCTCTCTCTCCCTTTCTCTCTCTCTCTCTCTCTCTCTCTCTCTCTCTCTCTCTCTCTGCGAGCCGCGCAAGATATATTAATCATTACTGTTAGAAATGAATCCCAAAAATCTTCGTTGCACAGTTGTCAAAAAAATCTTGAAAATTAATTCTGAAAATATTAAACGCTTTTTAAAAGAAATATTTCTTCTTTCAAACTCCGCCGATTTTCTCAGCTAGGAATATGAGTAAAAATCGACTTTCTCTCTCTCTCTCTCTCTCTCTCTCTCTCTCTCTCTCTCTCTCTCTGTCTGTCTCTCTGCGAGCCGCACAAAATATATTAATCATTACTGTTGGAAATGGATCTCAAAAATCCTCGTTGTACAGTTGTCATCAAAATTCTGGAAATTGATTCTGAAAATATTAAATGCTTTTTAAAAGAAGAAGAAATTTTTCAAACTCCGTCGATTTCCTCAGCTAGGAATATGAGTAAAAATCGACCTCTCTCTCTCTCTCTCTCTCTAATCATAACTATTCGAAACCGATCCCACCCGATAGTCACCAATCGCGGATGCCAGCTGGTCTCGCGTGCCGAAAACGAAGCCACCCAGTATAACCCGCGCGGGTTCTGGCGCGGACGCGTACACGTGTACGTATACTCGCGAGCATGTTCCGCGGACGGGCCTGTCGTTGTGCAAGTGGATCGGAGATCGAAGGATCTCGAGCAAGCGAGAAGAAGAAGAAGAAGAGGAGGAAGAAAAACGAGGCGGTGGAGGAGGCACAGGAGGAGGAGGAGGAGGAGGAAGAAGAAGAAGAAGAAGACCAAGAAGACGCAGAAGCGAAAGACAACGACGAAGAAGACGCCGGCGCGGCTCCTGGAGGGTGAGAGAGGGCGAGAGAGAGCGCGAGAAGGCGAGAGAGAGATATAGAGAGATAGATAGAAAGAGAAAGAGAGAGAGAGGGTGAGGGAGAGAGAGAGAGAGAGGGAGGGAGAGGGGCGCAGAGGATCGAAGCGCGAGATTTATTTGCCCGAATTTCGACGGGCGGCCGATGCCGTGGCCGCTTCCAAGGAATGCATTTCGCATTCGGGATCTTCCATGGAATATATAGCGACCGTGACGGGAGGGCCGAGGTTTCTGGGGCCCGTTCGATCAGCGAGGAGACCAGTCAACCGCGGTTTGTTATTGTTTTCGTGGGTCCGTTCTTGCGGAGACAGGGGGGACCGTGTGCTCCTGACGACTCCGTTCGCCGGTGCTCTCAGGATCCGCCGGTTTTTCTAGTCGCGTAGTCGCGAGCTAGAGGTCCCCCTGTCCCCCCTCCTCCTCCACCCCGTTTCTTCCCCGCGGGATCGAGAACCAGTAGCCGGGCTGGATCGCCGGCGGATCATCCACACGCGAACGTAACACGGAAGGTAATTAGTATTCGATCGGCGGGGATCGCGGAGCCGTGTACGGCCCTATATTATCTTAATTATGCGAGCTGTACTTTGGCGAGCTGACGGGGAACCAGTCGTTCGTATCGCGTTTATACGCTTGCTATTAATATCTGGAACACGGTCGTCGCGTGAGAGGCTTCATCGCGGAGTGTGAAACGGATAAAATCGGTATGCGCGGATAATCCTCACGGATGAAACCGGGGATCGCGGGGCTCGATGGAAACGGCGTTACGTGCGACCGATCGCTAAATAACAGTCGTTTCGAGGGGGGGGGGGGAAGTACTTGCTGGGAATATTCGCAGACCAATTCATTCGATCCGTGCGCGAAATCTTTCGCGACAAGTGCGACGAAGGAATAAATTGATTCCGATGCGGCGATCTTCGAGAAGTTTCGCTAACTGCAGATTTCCACGATGTGGAAAGCATGTTCCGATTGTCGTTTTGTTTACTGGAGGAGGCTCGATGTTGGGGAAAGATCGAGCGTTCACGATCGAGGACTGTTTTACGCTAGATTTTAGGGAAGCCGACAAGATGGCGGGTCACTGATTTCTTAATTTACGATTATTCGTATGATAAAGATATGTTTACGAGTTATTTATTTAATTTGTATGTTACTTGCAGTAAATGTTAGAATAACGCTGGTTAAAAATTAGAATAAATGTCTTACTGTTACTTTTATAAATTAATATAATAACAGCTGTTTTTTGTGCTCTGTAAAGCTAGCGTTAAGAAGCATCATGATAATTTCGTTCGTAATTCAAGGAAGATATATTTTTCGTTGCGGATTTTTTAAGTTTTTAAGATTGTTTAAGTTGTAAAGATACACATTTATGAGCTGTTCATTCGATGTGTTGATGTTCTAATTCAATACTGAGACATTTGGGGAAAAGGAAACGTGATTTGGGGATGTTCTACTATTTTCATAGCAAATGGTATTATCTGGATAATGCAATACTGACGTGTGTATGTGTATAGGTATAGTTCTACGATCTTTGCGTGTATCCGTAGAAATATTGAGATATTAAAATACCTATTTTTATATAGATTTTTTTTTTAGAAGATTCGATTATTCGAGCCTCGCGGCTCGATTTTATAGTTGTCAACAATCACTAAGTATAAAAACGAGTCGCGAAATGATCGAACAATCGTATCTCCTTTTCCCAAATTATCCATTTTTACGCGCAATCCGAGCGTCAGTTAGGGAGATATTACTTTATTTCGCACGAGATTTCCAAATACAGCGATTTCTCCCTAATTCGCGCTCAGATTGCGCAGAAAAATGGGCAATTTTGAAAGAGAAGATTCGATTATTTGAGCCTCGCGGCTTGTTTTTATAATTGTCGACAATCGCTAACTATAAAAGCGAGCCACGAAATAGTCGAATAATCGTATCTCCTCTTCTCAAATTGTCCATCTTTGCGTGCAATCCGAGTGCGAATTCGGGAGAAATAATAATAATAATTTTCTCAAAACAAAGCCCCTCGCACCGATCCGTCTACTCTAATAAAAAAGACCCTAAAGTTATAAAACACGGTGATCGCGCTCTTTGAAAAAAATCCCAATTAATCTAGCAGTTTCTGAATCCTCGTTTTCCCGAAAACCTAGTACTGCCAACAGCGTGCAAAAATTTATTACTAACGACACGCATAGTCGATGCAACGCATCAGCCAATGCCGCGAGCCGATTCGAAGCCGTCGCGGCGTTATCGGATCGAGGCGTCGCCGATCGACGCGATAGATCGTTGCCGATCGGCTGGATTAGATCGCCGGTGATCGGCGATTTCGTGGGGAATATAAACCGGGGATTCTTCGGAGACGAAACGGCCCGGTGGACCCGACATGCGTGTCCCGTAAACTGTAAACGACGCGGAGCGTTCGACTAATGTGTCGGACCGGTTGGAATCGCATTGATCAGGCCAGGCCGAGCCGGGGGAGGGGTGGAGGACACGCTAGATTTATGTCGACGAATGATTCACGGCGTGATTTACAGCGGATTGTCCGGCGTGCGCATACTGATTGAGCATTTATTCCGCTCTGCCCGGCACCGCGGCCCACTAATCACTTATCGGGTTAAGGTGAAATCGTGTCCTCCCCCTTCGGGCCTCCCCCGGGCCCCAAGGTCCCGGGAACTGACCCCCTTTTTTTCGACCGAACTGACCACTCCTTGAAGGATCGTTTAGACCGTTTAACCCCTCGCCGATGCGACGGGTTTAACAACGCGCCGGGCACGTGATGAAGATTTCGAGCGTGTCGGGTCTGCGAATGCTTTTGGGATAATGTTCGACCGACGTCGGATAAATATATACGGTGGCTCATGAAAGTGTTCGTAAGCGCAATGATTTTTTTTAAAGTGTGATGATCTTTTCAAGAGTGAGCTATGTGGTTTGAATTTCTTTTTTTTTTAGATGGGTAAAGGGTCTTTTTTGTAAATTTTGCTATTACTTGGAACGAAAGGAAAAAATTAAAAACCCTCGTTTTGTTCACTTTTTTATTCGAGGCTAAAATTTAAACAGTGCCTTTTGTAGATCGCTTTTTTGTAGATCGGCGTGCTGAAAATTTTATTGAAATCGGTTAACCCTAGAGTCAACGATTTTAGGCGTCGAAGGATTTTTAAATCTGCAGATTTTTGAGTATTTTTCTATTAAAATCGTGATAAATCTGCGATTTTTGCGATCTTTAATTTATTGCAATTCGTAACAACGTGTGCAGATTTCGATAAAATCTTCGACGTGCGAACTGTGTCAACGACGAAAGACATTTTTCAAGTTTTCGTTATAGGCTCGGATAAAAAAGTGAAAACCGAGATTTTTATTTTTTTTTTGTCAACCCAAGTAATAGCAAAATTAAGAAAATAAAGCGTTTCAGTCATCGTCCAGCAGACTAGTCTCTTTATCACAAAATAAAAAACAATTCGAGTCGTTTAGTTCAGTTTTAAAATGATTGTTGCGTTTCGAAAGGTGTACAAATACTTTTGTGGACAACTGTACCTCACTTTTCTCCCATTTTCGAACGAACTTCGGAATCGCTTGTGAAACAATAACTTTGCAGAAAATTATTATATAACGTTGCCAAGGATTTTCTGGTTCCAAAATTGTTGTTGTAATTTATAATTTATAAATCGATTTTTTATAATTTAAAATTGTGTAAAAATTAAAAGCATTTGAAAACGTCCATGTATTATTTTCGATCTACTAAGACGATTAAAAAAAAAAGATTGAAATTGCTACTTTCTCCCATTTTCATCAAAAGTTTCGATATTCATTTCGCACAAAATTTCCAACTTTTTCTAACATCGATATAACAACCATACTAACATTAAAACTACTAACATTAAAATTACAAAAATGTTTTTAGAAGAAACAATTATACGAACTTCTTCATCCAAGCGTAACATCATCATAGAAATCGCGCGATATTCAAATAAATCCACTCTTGCCATTCTTACAAAACAATACACATTGTCTCGGTAGTTCGAACATTAATAAAAATCGTATCGTTTAAATAATCACGCGTTACGCTAGACGCATAGCAACGAACCACCAAATCACCAACGAAAAAGCACAGAAACGTTGCGTAAAACGCGCGGTTGTGTCGCAAAAATGCGGCGAACCTGCGATCACACGTCATCAAAAATGCAATTATGCTATATTCACAAATTTCAAGGTTGAATCGAACTAAATTTCAAAGATCCTATATCGGAGATACCGCAACTAAATCGCAAGATCCCGCGCGCAGAGGGGGACCGGCGGACCACCGAGCGGCGAGAGGCGACGCTCCTCTCTTATGGTCGCCGGGATAAACAATAATCCGCGTCCTTATAGGTGCGCGATCGTTTAACGAAGCTCCCCGGCGGGGGTACAAAAAGGTGGGGCCGCGAAACGGCAAGAAAACCGCGTTTTTCCGTGCGCGTCCGCGAGCGTCCGGAGATCAAGGACTGTTCCGAACCCGTGTTTTCTGTCGGTAAGGAGTCCGAAAGTCCCGCGGGAGCCCTCTTCCTCCTTTTTCCGCTCTCGGCCTCCCCAGTCCTTAGGCTCGATCACGAAGGCAGGGCACGCGTCTCGCCCGTAGAATGTCGTCGTAACGAGGTGTTCCAGCCCCCCGTCCCCCCCTCGCTGCTGCTCGTCTCTCTCCGAAGCGGCCCGCTCTTCGAGCGAGAGAGAGAGAGAGAGAGAGAGAGAGAGAGAGAGAGAGAGAGATTCCTCGTCCTTCGTCTGCTCCGTGTCCAGAGGCTGATCCCTTCCACCGGCAACCGGCAGGGACGAACGTTTAAATTAGGCAGGGAATCCCGCGGAATCCACGAAAGAAACGGCCGGCCGGCATTCCGCGAGGTTTTGATACGCCTCCGGGCTATTGGTCGTCGGGGTACCATTAGCCCTTATGCGGTGGGAATGACTCCTAAGGGCCCCGACCGGTCAGCCTTCGCGCGGTGGGTCGTGCGCGCTTGCACACTCTAAATCCTATATTTAATCGGACAAGGATTCGCCACCGTGATCGATGAGGTCGACCCGCCATACCGGCCGACCATATAATAGAACCACTCGACGACGGTGTTTCTTCGTTGCGACTTTGCGACCGGTGTTAGGCCCTACCGCAAAAATCGCTCCCGGCTTTTTACGCTCCCGGCTCGAATCGTTTTCATGCGGCCAGCTTGCTAATTCGATGGCTACCGTAGAAATCGAACGGTAGAAACAGGCGATACGGTGGAATTGGAAATGGCTTCTTTCGGTTTGTCAGGATCGCGGTGCGATGTCTACTTGGTTAAATGCTTTCGGAGATTGTTTCGCGAAACACGGGAGGAAGGAATAGACATTTTTTGAGGTGGAAGTTTGTTCGAAGAACATTTTAGTCGAATTGCAGTTCATTCGTACGGGGAATTATTGATTTGAATAAGAATGGAATATAAAGTGTTTTTTTTATAGTTTATCGATTTATTTCTTATATACTACTTTGTTGAATTATGAGAACCTTTTCGAATCATTCGAATGAAAACGTTAATCGAATTATTCGAACGAAAAGTTATTCGAATAAAAATTTTTTCGAATTATTCGAACGAAAAATTATTCGAATTATTCGAGTAAAGAATTTTTCGAATCTTTCGAATTGTTCGAATTATTCGAACGAATAATTAATCAAATTAAGAATTATTCGAATGAAAAGCTATTCGAATAAAGAATTTCTCGAGTTATTCGAATTATTCGAACGAATAAACATTCAAATTAAGAATTATTCGAATTATTCGAACGAAAAATTATTCAAATTAGAAATTATTCGAATTATTCGAATTTTTCGAATTATTCGAATTATTCGAACGAATAATTATTCAAATTAAGAATTATTCGAATGAAAAGTTAATCGAATAAAGAATTTCTCGAGTTATTCGAATTATTCGAACGAAAAATGACTCAAATTAAAAATTATTCGAATTATTCGACCGAAAAATTATTCGACTAAATAGAACAATTTATGACGAACAATTAATTATTCGAATGAAAAATTCGACTAAAAAGAATTTAGATAAATATTAGCATAATATGAATAGTAGCCAACGAAGGCAATGATCTCTGAGATTTTACGATCACAAATGACATAAATGTCTCGACTCCTGAATTGTTCGAATAAAGAATTTCTCGAATTATTTGATCGAAAAATTATTCAAATTAAAAATTATTGGAATTATTCAAATTAAGAATCATTCGAATAAAGAATTTCTCGAGTTATTCGAATTATTCGAATGAATAATCATTCAAATTAAGAATTATTCGAGTTATTCGATCGAATAATCATTCAAATTAAGAATTATTCGAATAAAGAATTTGTCGAATTATTCGAACGAAAAATTATTCGACTAAATAGAACAATTTATGACGAACAATTAATTATTCGAATGAAATATTCGACTAAAAAGAATTTAGATAAATATTAGCATAACATGAATAGTAGCCAACGAAGGCAAAGATCTCTGAGATTTTACGATCACAAATGACATAATGGTTTGTTGACCCTAGTTTATGATTCTTGTTGCAGAGTCTGGCCACAGGTTGGACAGCGGCTCCCCGTTCTGGAGGATTCAGCTCGACCAGGATCTTCTGGACACCATCAGCGCTATTTACCCGGAGTGGTTTAAGGTAAGCGGTTTTGCCCCTTTCCCTGCGTCTGCCCTGTTTGGTGATCGGAGGCCTTGGCCGGCGACCTTGTACGAATATCCCGGATATAACGAGGTCCGCTCCTCGTGCAGGACTACACTAACACCCGAGCCTCGACCTCCTCATCGAGCACTTCCGGTGGTCAGTTGAACGCGGAGGGCAACGTGGCCGCCGACACCAGCGCCGTCCTTGAGCACAAGGTCGCCAAAGGTGATCCGAAGTCGAAGTCCAAGGCGAAGAAGGCGGACGCCGTCAAGGACAAGGGAGAGAGGGACAGGAAGGAAGCCAGGCGTGAATCGAAGGACGAGAGGTGACTATTTGCACTTGCAACCCTGATCAGCAGCGAATCCATTCCGACGCGTTCATTGGACGATTTGCTTAGTCGAGATGTTTCGTTCAGTAGAACGCGCTGGAACTGGTCAGACCGACGGAGATCGATCGGAGACTCGAGACACTTCGATCGTTTTTCTTGAACGGATTGCGTGTCTTTTTAAAAGCAGTTGATTTTAGGGGAATTTTTAATTTTTAATCGTCTCGCTCCGCTCGCTTTTAGCATTTCAGCGACGGAGAAACGAATCTTGAAAGATTGGACGGAAACTTCGCGTAGAATTTCGTTCCGTCGGTTCGTTTCCGGTCGACGTGTTCTACTTAACGATACCGTTCATTCGTTTCGGTCCTTTGTGCTCTGGATTTGCTTTAATTTGACGCGAATTAAATAAACTCGGACAATTTGCGGAATCGAAATTGGTGTCTTGCTTTGTTCGTGTTCGTGTTGATCGAACATCGATTAGAATTACAATTAGATTATAAATTAAATTACAAATTAAATCACAAGTTAGAATTACAAATGAATTACAAATTAAAATCACAAATTGAAATTGAAAGAGTATGATTCAGGACATGGAAGGACAAGAAATGAATCGATTTCATCAAATCTGCTGATTTTTATGTAACGTTCTATCTCCACGAACGACTTTGCGAAATCCAATAGCGATAATTATAGCAGTTTCTCCCTAATTCGCGCTCAGATTGCGCACAAAATTGGACAATTTGGAAAGAGACGATTATTCGAGCAAGGTTATATTTTATATTATATCTCGAGCAAATTCGAGCCTTGCTCGAATAATCGTATCTCCTCTTCCCAAATTGTCCATTTTTTGACATTATTTGTTTACAAATTACTGTACACGAAAATCTGCAGCTCGACAAAAGCAATCGAATAAAGAATTTTTCGAGTTATTCGAATAATGAATTTTTCAAATAACGAATTTCTCGAATTATTCGGATGAAAAATGATTCAAATTAAATATTATTCGAATTATCCGAACGAAAGATTATTCGAATAAAGAATTTCTTGAATTATTCGAATAATGAATTTCTCGAATTATTCAAACGAAAGATTATTCGAATAAAGTATTTTTCGAATAACGAATTTTTCGAATAACGAATTTCTCGAATTATTCGGATGAAAAATGATTCAAATTAAATATTATTCGAATTATCCGAACGCAAGATTATTCGAATAAAGAATTTTACGAATTATTCGAATAATGAATTTTTCGAATAACGAATTTCTCGAATTATTCGGATGAAAAATATTCAAATTAAATATTATTCGAATTAATCGAACAAATTTTTCGAATTGTTCGAATGAAAAATTATTCGAACAAAGAATTTTTCGAATTATTCGAATTATCGAATATTTCGAATTATTCGAATTATCGAATATTTCGAATTATCGAATATTTCGAAATCCCGAAATATATTTACGAATCCATGAAAGATGGCCTCGTTAAGCGATTGACCCCTTCGACGGCAAAGAAAGCCACGTGATAGCGATCGCACAATAACTATACCACGAATCAAAAACAAATGATCATTCTATCCGGAAGGAATCGTTCCGACCGCGGCGAAAGATCCGCGGTCTAGCAAACGAAAAATGCGACGAAAACACTGTCGCGCTTCGACAAAAATAAAAAATAAAATAAAACTCGCGGCACACTTACCAGACAGGCTGGCTAATGGTTTAACGGCCGCGACTATCGGGCGACAGGCATTACGAACACGTTCCCGGTCGCAATTTCGCGGCTCGCGTAGATTATTTCTATTAAGTGGTCGCGTCCTTGCGAAATCGTAAGTGGCGACGGGCGGGCGATAAACACGGCTCGCGTCGGGCCGCGTCGCGTCGCGTCGCGTCGGGGCCCCCTATGCATGGAAACCGGGGTTTCCACGGGGCCCGTCCAACCCGTAATTTAACGCCGGCTTGTCGCGTAATCGTGCCACGAGAGCATAAACGCTCCTAACGACCGGCTTCCTATCTCCAGCTGTGACGAGGCTCCCTCCGCGAGACACTGTCATCCGCCACCTAAAAATATTTAATCGGCCACCTGTAATTTTATCTGAACTTTGCGCGCCGTTACGGCGCGGCTTATCTTCCGCGTTGACATTTTATTCGGGGCCCCGCGACACCGTCGCCCGAATATGACCCGGTTTTACGCACACGGAAGGAATATCTTGCCGTGCCCGGACCGCTCCGAGATACCGTACGGCCGCATAAATTCTCCACCCTCCGGAGAGTATGTCGTCGATTATGGCTTATTAATGCCGAAGGCTTAAGCAACTGGCCGGCGAGGCCCCACCGGGCCCCGTAGCCTCGCCTCGACTCGCCTCGCCTCGACTCGCCTCGCCTCGTTCCGGACGCACACCGACCGCGGCCGCGGCTCGAACGACAGTTTTGCAACTCGCTTTAAACGCTTCTCGCAGAGTTTCATTTTATTGAAGCGGAAGCGTCGTGTCCGACGTGTCCCGTCAAATTTCCGCGGCGGTTTTTTAAAGCGTGCGCGTCGTTAAACGTATTTATTTACTTGTTTATTGGTGTCGCGAGGCGGGGCGCGCTCGATTAGCAGCCGCGTTACCGAGACGTCAACGCGGCACTTTCCTGAATCGGCGACAATTTTGTAGTTACTATTGCGTTGTTATTATTTCGAGGAGGGTTTTTTCTCTGGGAATTTCCTTTGTCGATCGCTTCATCTCGTTACGTATGTCAAGGTTATGTCACACTATCTACTATAAGGTTATTTCGACTATCGAAATCTTGATAACTGCATTTTATAATCTATTTTATTATATTATTATAATATATATTATAAGTATATTATAATATATTGTAGTAAGTGTATATTATATAATAATATAATAATAATAAAATAATAATAATAATAATAAGTATATTATAATGTGTTATAATATATAAATATAAATGCAGTATCATAAATGCAACAGCATATTGTAAAGAAAATGAGATTTGAAAGGCAATATAGTACATATTATGTGTTTTATTTCGAAATTATTTTCTTTACATCAGGGGTGTCAAACTCAAAAGCTAACTTGGGCCAAATAAACAATGCTTAACTTTAGGTGGGCCGCAAAAAAAAAATCAATGTTCATAGAAACAATTATTTTTATTTTGACTAGTACATTGTAATAAACACATATATAAAGTTAAATTATTGTTTACGTCCTGATACTTGACATCAAAAATGTTCATCTCGGGCCGTGAGTTTGACACCCCTGCTTTACATCGTTTCCGGAGCAGCGTGTTTTATTTTATAAAATTAACAATTACCAATAATATATTAAATATAAATAATATAAATAATGATTAATTATCATTACTAATAATAATAATACATAATGAACTGGATTAGTTGGCTTTTGACTCTTGTTTTTACATCTAAAAAAAGTTACCATCGCACATAAATAAATTCGTTACTTTATTGGTTATTCGGGGAATTTTTATCTGTTTTATTCTGGTCTGGTAAAATTTGAGAATACGATTTTGTTTTTACTAAAATTACAATTAAATAAACGAATTAATAAATAAATTAAATTCACATTATTTACAATTAAATTGCAAGTTAAATAGTCAGTCGCTACTTCTTACGCGCGGCGAGTATGCTCGTCGTGACGCGAAATACAGTAATGTCTCCCTTACTGACGCTCAGATTGTGCACAAAAATGGACAATTATTCGAGCCTTACAGCTCGTTTTTATAATTGTTAACAATTCGTAACTATACAAATAAGCCGCAAGTCTCGAACAATCGTATCTCCTCTTCCCAAATTGAACATTTTCGTGGACAATCTGAGCGTCAATTAGAGAGACATTAGCGCCGTTTCTCGACGACGAGTACAGTAATGTCTCCCTAACTGACGCTTAGATTGCGCACAAAAATGGATAATTTGGGAAGAAGAACAAGTATACAGTAATATTTCTCTTATTGACGCTTAGATTGCGCACAAAAATTAACAATTTGGGAAGAAGAACAATTTGGAATTTTATTCGAGCCTTGCGCCTCGCTTTTATAGTTGTTGAGAATCGGTAATTATAAAAACAAGGCACAAGACTCAAACTAATCGTATCTTCTCTTTCCAAATTGTCCATTTTCGTGCGCAATCTAAGCGTCAATAAGGGAGACATTACTATATACTCGTCGAACACAGCCAACTGTTGAAGAAAATTCGTCGTCCAACACGTTTCGCACTCGCGCGTTTCGAGACGAATCCACCGAACGTTTCCGTTTCTCGCGCCACGTACAAAAAACGCGTCTTTTCTCTATTTCTTTTTTGTTCTTCCGTTCGCGCTTACACAGCCCCGACGACGGCTCTCCTCGCCGCGTTCGCGAGGCGTCGAAGAAGACGCCGATTAGATAAATTATCGCGGATCCGTCGTTAAAAAATTCGTGTCCCGAAGGGAAATCACCGGTCGCCTGGGATCGTTCTCGCGGGGCGCGATGGAATGCCTCGAGATAAAACGTATCGACGTTTAGCATCGCCGGCAATCTCTCGCCGTAAATCATCTCGCGAATTACGCGAGCCGGAGAGATACGGCTTCCGAGATTCGCGCGAGTCGCTGCTGGCCGCGCGCGCGCGCACCGCCGCCGCTCCGGCCGGTAAATAACGCTTAATAAAGAACTGGATAACAGGTTGCAGGTGGGAACAAAGTTGCTCGCCGTTTCGAAATTGCTTTCGCGGGGCTACCTGTTTCCCGATAAACTTTAATTGGCCGTTCTTTGCTGACCCGTTTTCTCTGAAATCTTCCGCGGAAAGCAGCGGCGTTCTCCAACGTTCGCACGATGGAAATGCATTTTTCTCGCACTCGTGGAACGCGACGTAGGATGCGACGCGCAGGTTAGAGGAATGTAAACCGCACGTGAACGCGATTAACGCGAGAACGTTGCCGCGTTTTACGTTTCAATCGTCGGCTGACTCGTATTTCTCGTTGGTTTTAGAATCGTTTCGTTCGAACAACGACAGGTCAAATAAAAATAATTAAATAATGAAATATATTCGGACAAAAATATTCGTAGTTAATTTATCCCGTTATCCGCCAATGTCCCATTTTTTGGGACACTTTTTCCAATTTCTTTTCTGTTAAAAATTGCAACTTTTAAGTAAAATATTGGGAACATATTCAGGTTGTGAATCTAATAAAAAGTACAATTTAATTTTTCTTTTTTGGGTTTTTGAATTGCGGCAGGTAATGGGTTAAATACATTTGAATTTTTTAAGTTTCAATTTTATTAAAGCAGAGTTTCTCCGAGAATAAATTCTCTGGTTCATGATTCAACTACAATCAAATCGAATGATTGAAATATCAATCAGATATATCAGAAGAATTAGATATATTTCAATTATGAGTCTTTGTTGCATATTTCGATCATTCAATTTGAGTGGAGTCTAATTATGAATTGGAGCATATTTATTCTCGGAGAACTTTGCTTTAATTAAGCGTGGCAATATTGCTTAGATTTTAGTTTCTTGGAATTGCACATTTAATTGTAATTATTAAGTTATTATTATTATTACCATTATTATCTAGCAATATTTGCTAGGAACGTTTTTGTAATATCAAGAACCGTTAAAAAATACGATCTCTGTCGAATAAAAAAATTTCACGAAGACAGATTAGAAAAATAAATTCCTGTGATAAATCTTGTCACTTTTAATCGCACGTTGCCAGATCAATTGTCCGATTACGTTCGACTTTCGTGGACATTAACGAGTTCAGAAAACGTTCCAATACTAAACCGACTAATAATAAGCGACTAATAAAAATTGCCTCATAAAAATTACCACAGATAGAATTTATTCAGATTTCTCCCAATTTTCACAACAGCGCTTACCCGAATAAACCGACTAATAATAAGCGACTAATAAAAATTGCCCCATAAGAATTACCACAGATAGAATTTATTCAGATTTTCCACAATTTTGACAACAGCGCTTACCCGAATAAACCGACTAATAATAAGCGACTAATAAAAATTTCCTTATAAGAATTACCACAGATAGAATTTATTCAGATTTTCCACAATTTTGACAACAGCGCCTACTCGAATAAACCGACTAATAATAAGCGACTAATAAAAATTGCCTTATAAAAATTACCACAGATAGAATTTATTCAGATTTTCCACAATTTTTACAACAGCGCTTACCCGAATAAACCGACTAATAATAAGCAACTAATAAAAATTGCCTTATAAAAATTACCACAGATAGAATTTATACAGATTTTCCACAATTTTCACACAAGCGCTTACCCGAACAAAGAAGTACATTCGAACAATTCTTAATAAAAGCGTCTTTACGACTTCGATAATTATGAACCCAGAAACCGTGAAACCGGTGTCATTCGATCGACGATGATCGCGTCAGCGTCGACAACCAGCGAAAACAGCCGGCCAGAAGCCGAGCCGAAGATCCGGCGAGGGTTTAGCCTAGCGATCGGGTCTCGCAGCCCCCGGCGAATGGGCCTCGAAATCCCGAGTGCCGTCGGTTTCTTGCGATCGAGAAGGGGTCAGTCACTGTCGAAGGCCGGCGCGGCGATCGGGGTCCGATCGAGCGTGGATCGTTTTCGCTTTCTGATGAAAACGTCCGTCGAGGCGGTCGGCCGAGTGTCGATTGATCCGTCATTCCTTCATCATCGGCAAAAAGAGGGGCCCCCGGATGGACCCGGGGACCGATTGACACTCGTTTTGCCGTGGTTCGTGGTCCTCTTCCCACCGGCCCCCTCCCCACCCCACCCCCCGTCGCCCCCGCCTGCGCTCCGCGGCCGGTCCCCGCCGGCGGCGGGCCTCGGCCGGGCGGGGACGCGTATGAAAGATTAATTCGCAAAACGGGAACGTTTTGCCGGCTGTTTGGGGCCTGCAGGGACGCTGGAAACGGTAAGAAAGGCACGAAGCCCTCGCCGCAGCAGGACAAAGCGGCGGACGCGGCGGCAGGAAGGAAGACCGCGGGTGGTGCTCCAGGATCGGCCGGCAAGGAGATGGCCGAGGGTAATCAGTCGCCGCCGAAGGCGGAGGTCGACGACTCGCCGCTTCAACACGCCATGGATCGCAACAAGGAATGTGAGTACATTTACATTTTATTGCTTCCTTTTTGCGCGGCGCTGCGCCGCACCGCGCGGACCCACTTTGCCCCGCGCCCGCTCCGCGACGCTCCGCGCTGCTCTGCTCCGCTCCGCTCAGATCCGCTCTGCACCGTGTCGTCGCGCTTTACGACCCTTAAACTGCCAACTACCGATCCGAGTTCTTTGTCCTTCGGGCCCTCCGGCCGGATACATTCTCGCGTGTTTTCGTCAACCGATCCGCGCGCGATTCTCCCGCGAGCCGCGATTTTCTGGGATCCGAGCGCCGGTTTTTCGTACCCTTCGCGGTACGGCTCGATGCGAGATCGACGTCCTCTCCCCCCATTCCTCGTTACGGTACGAATCTCTTCGGGATTCGAGAGATTGTGTCGTTTCGGTGTCGATCGAGCACCCGGAATCTCGGTTTTGCTTGAGTCCGGTATATCGAGCGAGCGGATAATGAAGCGGCGTGGAAGGTGCTTCTGCCGCGAGCAGAGACGCTTGCTGCCGAGTTTTAGCTTCATTAAGTCGGCTTCCTAGGAAACGATTCAGCCGTTCCGTTTCGAAATCGGCGCGGCCGATCTCTTCGGTTCAGCGGCGAGCAGAGCGCGCGTTCGATTGGAGCGGCGCGACGGGCACGGCGTTTGCTGCTTTTTCATTATTTCTTGATTCGACGAGCTTGTGACGGAGAACGCGATGCTGTTCTCCAGGTGTACAGGTTTCGAGCATCGATTCCTTGAGCAATTGAGGGGTGCGTGTATATATGGTAATGTCTCTCTAATGAACGCTCAGATTGTCCACAAAAGTGGATAATTTGAGAAGAGGGGATACGATTATTATACCTCGCGGTTCATTTTTATAGTTACGAATTCTCAATAACTATGAAAACGAGCTACAAGGCTGGAATAATCGTATCCCCTCTTCCGAAATTGTCTATTTTTGTGGACAATCTGAGCGTCAGTTAGGGAGACATTACTGTATTAAATTGATGCATATGAAATCTAGGATTTGATTTACTTGCGAACGTTTGTCTCCCTGATTTCGTTATGCTTTTGTTTATGGCATAATCTCGATTATAGTCGTACCGTCCATTGCCAGAGTCGCGTTTCAACGAAGAAGATTTTCTCACAAGTGTTCCATTTTGTTATTTCTTTTGAATTTCGTAAGGATACGAATTCAACCGATGTTCGTGTAACTTTTTTATACGAGTATAAACTTGGTAATAATGCTGCGAAAGCTGCACGCAGTATAAAACAGGCGTTCGGGGAGAATACTGTTAACGATCGAAAAGTGCAGCGTTGCTTTGAAAATTTTCGGTCCGGTGATTTTTCCCTGGAAAATGAACCGCGTGGAAGGCTCGAAACGTCTGTGAAAAGGATGCTCCGGAAGCATCGGTGGAAACGAATGCGACCGGAGTAATTCGCTGCTCGTTCCTTCGAACCGGGGAGACAATTGCAGCCGAAAAGCACTGCCGGTGCATCGATGAAACGCACGAAAAATTGAAAATTATACGCCCGTCGCTTGTTAATCGACGTGGCCCGATACTTCTCCGCGACGACGCTCGGCCGCATACGTCGTACAAAACAATCGCGAAATGAAGTGAATTAAAATATGAAATTTTGCAGCGCCCAGCTTGTTCGCCGGATCTTTCGCCAACCGACTTTCATTTTTTTTAAACATTTAGAACAGTTTTCAAGGGCTAAACGGCATGAAAACGAAGACAGACTGAAAAATTCCATATCAGAGTTTATCGATTCTAAAGATCAGAATTTTTCTTTGAGACAGCCGTCGATGCGTTAAAATCTCGTTGGGAAAAGTGTATCGAAGCAAGCGGAGCATATTTTGATGAAATAAACAGCTTTTGAAAAGAGATATGCGGTTTTATATATTCGCTTAAAAATCCGATAATACATATTATTTTTCCTCAGCTTGGAGGCAATAACTATAAAAAGGAACCGCAAGGCTCGTATTCCCTCTTCCCAAGTTGTCAATATTTTTTCTCCAAGCTGAGGGAAAATTGGGGAGAATTTACTGTACTTGGATTAAGAAATTGACTCGATCAATCCCTACAAAAGAGTCTTTATTAATCTTTATTATCGATCATTTAATATTACGATTTCTTATAAAAATTTAATTTATTTTCGAGAAAATTTAATAATTTAATAGCTGGATCAATAATCGTAAATATTAATATAATATTGTATACAAAAAAAATACTTAATAACATCAAATATAAATATAATGAGTAAATTACTCATTTCATTATATAAAGATATTAATACAATAAATTGATCAACGAATAATATAATCCGCAGACTAATTACGACAGAACCAAAGAAATGCAATGCAAACGGTGAAAGTATTCGATGAAATTGAGAACGCTGTCACGTGATTCTCGATTCACCGGCGACGACGAAAGAAATAGTACAGTAATGTCTCCTTTACTGACGCTCAGATTATCCACAAAAATGGACAATTTGGGAAGAGGAGATACGATTATTCGAGCCTCGCGGTTTATTTTTGTAGTTATAAATTGTCCACAATTATAAAAACGAGCCGCAAGGCTCGAATAATCGTATCTCCTCTTCCCAAATGATTCAATTTAGTGGACAATCCGAGCGTCAGTAAGGGAGACATTACTGTACAGCGATTTCTCCCAAATTCGCGTTCAGATCGCGCACAAAAATGGACAATTTAGGAAGAGAAGATATGATTATTCGAGCCTTGCGGTTTATTGTTATAGTTATAAATCGTCCACAATTATAAAAACGAGCCGCAAGGCTCGATTAATCGTATTTCCTCTTCCCAAATTATCCGGACAATCCGAGCGTCAGTAAGGGAGACATTACTGTACAGCAATTTCTCCCAAATTCGCACTCACATCGCGCACAAAATTGGACAATTTGGGAGGAGGAGATTCGATTATTCGAGCCTCGCGGTTTATTTTTATAGTTATAAATCGTCCACAATTATAAAAACGAGCCGCAAGGCTCGAATAATCGTATCTCCTCTTCCGAAATTATCCATTTTAGTGGACAATCCGAACGTCAGTAAGGGAGACATTACTGTACAGCGATTTCTCCCAAATTCGCACTCAGATCGCGCACAAAAATGGACAATTTGGGAGGAGGAGATTCGATTATTCGAGCCTTGAGACTCATTTTTATAGTTACCGATTGTCAAGGTTATATTTTAGGTTATACAATTATAAAAACTAGATGCAGCGCTCGGACAATCGTATCTCCTCTTCCCAAATTGTCCAATTTTCGTGGACAATCTGAGCGTCGATTAGAGAGACATTATACTGTATATTCGAGCATCGATGTCACCACAGGGCAGCGTCGCCGCTGCATGGGAAAGCAATGGCGTAGCATACCGGTCTCCTGAATTACGCAACGCGGATAGCTGCATGGGACGTCGAAGCTGCACGGGACATCGGAGCAGCTTTCGCACGAGCGACCACGCATAATAACAGAGGCTCACGGGTATCGGAAGCGATCGTCGCCGCTGCCGCGGACCGTTAGCCGTTTTCATCGATTATTCCGGTCGTCGAAGACCGACACTTCCTCCTCGGTGCGCGCTGGAAGTCGACGTCGGGATCGAGCGACGTTTATCGGGGGCGTGGACGTGCCCGCGACGCAACGGGAAGCTTCGTTCTGTTTCTTTACGTCGGGCATCGGTCCTCGCGAGATGACCGATCCGCCGGGAAAAACAACCGGAGGAAGATCGTTCGACCGATTCGCAGCCAACGCGCTCCGATAATCGCGCTCTTTTACCTTTCGATGGGATTTTACCTTGTCGCGCTTTCTAGAGAAAGTCGTAATTACTCGTCCGTGCCTGTTGCAACGTCAAGGTATAAATGACGGTGTCTCGTCGTCGACGACGAGACAATTTTAATGAACCCTTTGCACTCGAA
The DNA here is from genome assembly GCF_051020955.1 of Megalopta genalis. Taxonomy (NCBI): domain Eukaryota; kingdom Metazoa; phylum Arthropoda; class Insecta; order Hymenoptera; family Halictidae; genus Megalopta; species Megalopta genalis. The sequence goes on along the minus strand of NC_135013.1, from coordinate 5,827,184 downwards.
GCCATTTTAACTGTAAATCTAAAATGATTTTTCTGACCCTATTTTATATGACAGAGCGCATTTTGTGCGTGCGAATTTGAGTCTTGAGCCTTATACAACAGTTTATATATTTAACAATTTTTCAAATCTAAATTTTCTTGATGTAAGAATTATTTTGGAATGTGATATAAACGTTTTCTAGTGGTGCCTCGTGGTCACCAGTCGAGCGCAAAGGGTTAATCCAGTCTCAATTCGGGAAAATAATATGTATTATTAATTAATAATATGTATTAGGTTGGTGCGTATGAAATGTCGGATTTTTAAATATATATATATATATATATATATATATATATATATATATTTACAGTTAAAATGGCTTCGAGTGCCATAATTGTCCACAATTGTTCTCATAACAGTAAATTCTGTAGCATATTTTGATTAAATAAACAGCTTTTGAAAAAAGATACACAGTTTTATATATATATATATATATATATATAGATATATAACTGTTCAAAAGCTGTTTATTTAATCAAAATATGCTCCATAATTTACTGTTATGAGAACAATTGTGGAGAGTCTAAATAAATTCGGTCTTATAATTTTTACAGAACAACGCGCATTAGTCGCTTTTAATGATTTAGCTTGATTTAGTAGATTTAGCTTGTAATAAGTTGTTTGTAATAAGTTGTACATAATTACATAGTTACATGGTGCAAAGATATTCGCAATTTCTTCCGATGTCTCGACAGTTTCGTTTTCGAGTTAGTCGTTCCTGCGAAAAATTCATAAAATTAACTATTAAAAAAACTATTCAAAATTTATAAAATCTACAGCATAACTAGGGGGGACTGTGCACGGCGCTACCGTATATTACATCTGGCCCAGACAATTAACCCTTTGCTCTCGAATGGTAACTCTGAGGCACCGTTAAAATTTGTTACATCACGTTTCAAGATGATTGTTATATTAACAAAGTTTAGATTTAAAAGATTGCTAAGAGTGCAATTATTGCGCGAGTCCCAAGAGTCAATTCATGCGCATAAAATGCATTTTGTCACGTATGATAGAAATACTATAAGTTAGAAAAATAATCTTATATTTACAGTTAAAATAGCTTCGAGTGCAAAGGGTTAACCCATTATAATTGTAAATCTAAATGAACTTTTCTGACTTATAGTGTTTCCATTTTATATAATAAAGTTCATTTCATGCACATGAAATTGAGTTTTGTGACTCGTACAACAGTTAGACTTTTAACAATATATATATATAATATTATATAATATATAATAATATAATAATAATATATATAATATATTATTTATATATATTATTATATTATATATATATATATATATATATATAAGCTTTGATAATGTAAAAATTATTTTGGCAAAAATTTGGTAAAAATTATTTTAGTGGTCCTTTAGAGTCACCACTCGAGCGTAAAGGGTTAATAATTTCACTGGTGCATGCCTGCCTCGAACAAAGGACGCTTCCCCGGCGTCGTTCGGAGCGCCGGAAAGGAACGCGCGGTTCCACCCGCGTTTTTCGGCGCAGTCACCGGTAGAAGACGCCCGGGGTTAAAAATCTCCGAGGCATCTCGGGCCGCATAAAACGCGGTCCCGGCCGGAATTTTACGCGGTCGATTTTATAGCGGCCAGTCGAATCCGGCCAGGATCCGATCGTTTCCGCGGGACAGTTTTATCGGCGATCGAGGGAGCCGGCGACCGAAACGAGGCGGCGATCGGCCGCGCGATTTTGACACACGCCGGGTAAAAAACGCCAGAAACTGTTCGCCGACGCGGGGAGCTGGGCGAGAGGAAGAGAGGGAGACGGGAGAAATTTCCGAATACCGAATCGATAAGCCAAGAGCCGATGCGCGGCGAGTAACGAGCAGATGATTACACACGACCGATGCGAGCGTAATGGCGGGCGTTGGAAGGGAGCGAGACCGCGTTGCAAGGTGCGCTGAGAATTTCCAGGGCCTCAGGCCCTTTTCGCTATTGGTCGACTGTATCCCTTCGCCGAGGATTCTGTGCTCAACGCTGCATTGTTCGCGAAATTTTGGAACCTTTTTTCTTTGGAAAGTTCTTTGGAACTTCTTTCTTTGGAAAGTTCTTTGGAACTTCTTTCTTTGGAATGTTCTTTGGAACTTCTTTCTTTCGAAATGTTCTTTGGAACTTCTTTCTTTCGAAATGTTCTTTGGAACTTCTTTCTTTGGAAAGTTCTTTGGAACTTCTTTCTTTCGAAATGTTCTTTGGAACTTCTTTCTTTTGGAAAGTTCTTTGGAACTTCTTTCTTTTGGAATGTTCTTTGGAACTTCTTTCTTTGGAATGTTCTTTGGAACTTCTTTCTTTTGGAAAGTTCTTTGGAACTTCTTTCTTTGGAAAGTTCTTTGGAACTACTTTCTTTTGGAAAGTTCTTTGGAACTTCTTCCTTTTGGAATATTCTTTGGAACTTCTTTCTTTTTGAATGTTCTTTGGAACTTCTTTCTTTTTGAATGTTCTTTGGAACTTCTTTCTTTTTGAATGTTCTTTGGAACTTCTTTCTTTTGGTATATTATTTGGAACTTCTTTCTTTGGAAAGTTCTTTGGAACTTCTTTCTTTGGAAAGTTCTTTGGAACTTCTTTCTTTCGAAATGTTCTTTGGAACTTCTTTCTTTTGGAAAGTTCTTTGGAACTTCTTTCTTTTGGAAAGTTCTTTGGAACTTCTTTCTTTTCGAAAGTTAATTGGAATTTTCTTATGGAAAGTTCTTTAGAACTTCTTTCTTTGGAAAGTTACTTGGATCTTTCTTTTGGAAAGTTCTTTGGAACTTCTTTCTTTTCGAAAGTTACTTGGAATTTTCTTATGGAAAGTTCTTTGGAACTTCTTTCTTTGGAAAGTTACTTGGATCTTTCTTTTGGAAAGTTCTTTGGAACTTCTTTCTTTGGACCTTTCTTTTGGAAAGTTCTTTGGAACTTTCTTTCGGAATGTTCTTTGGAACTTCTTTCTTTGGAAAGTTCTTTGGAACTTCTTTCTTTGGAATGTTCTTTAAAACTTCTTTCTTTTGGAATATTATTTGGAACTTCTTTCTTTGGAAAGTTTTTTGGAACTTCTTTCTTTGGAAAGTTCTTTGGAACTTCTTTCTTTCGAAATGTTCTTTGGAACTTCTTTCTTTCGAAATGTTCTTTGGAACTTCTTTCTTTCGAAATGTTCTTTGGAACTTCTTTCTTTTGGAAAGTTCTTTGGAACTTCTTTCTTTTGGAAAGTTCTTTGGAACTTCTTTCTTTTCGAAAGTTACTTGGAATTTTCTTATGGAAAGTTCTTTGGAACTTCTTTCTTTGGAAAGTTACTTGGATCTTTCTTTTGGAAAGTTCTTTGGAACTTCTTTCTTTGGACCTTTCTTTTGGAAAGTTCTTTGGAACTTTCTTTTGGAAAGTTCTTTGGAACTTTCTTTTGGAAAGTTCTTTGGAACTTTCTTTCGGAAAGTTTTTTGGAACTTTCGAAAGATTCAAAAGGCATTTATATTTTGGTGATTAATAATAAAATATTCATTCTAGCGTTATTTTTAGATAAAGTAATCGTTACTGTGATAAAAAATATCGAGATACACTGTCGCTATCATCTGTTCTCAAATATTATTTATTAACGCAGTATTTGGCGCACGCTTTTGCTATGTGTGTACATTACTGCGGTGCTCTTTACTATTTGAGAGCCCTACCAGTCGCTCTTAATTTCCGGTATGTTTATTATCGACCCTGGTATAGCCTGTCCATTTTCAACCACTGTTATTATCGTTAGATGTAAATTCAAGCCTTTCAGCAGTCTGATTAAATCACTGGCTACTGATAATTTAATAAAAGGATTAATCTTGACCAGCATGAAAATTTTTCTTTTTAATTGACTCTTAAGACATTTAAAACGAATTCTCTCGTGGAATTATGAATAAATTTGTTGACGATTACCGTGACTTCAGGAGTAATTTTTACATTAAATCATTGCACATAATAATATAATAACTAGACCGCGAATGTTTATTCATTTATGGCAGGTACAGATTTTTGAAACGCAAGAAAACGAATAAATTAACAAGATCCCGTACCATTTTTCTCTTCTTTACCCCCGGAGTAATTTTTTAGTTAACGAGAAACGCTTTCGTTGAACTATATATATATATATAAAAGCGAATGTTCTAAAATAACGTTTACATATGAGAATTTATATTTGCAATAATATTATGTTGACATGTGGTGAATCTATTCGTTACATTTAAGGGATTATACCGTTGTAATCTAAAATTATTATAGTCTCGAATTAACCCTTCGCACTCGAAGCCATTTTAACTCCAAATCGAAAATATAGTTTTCCCAACTTGCAATATTTCCATTTTAAATGAATCATTGTTGGAGCATTTTATGCATATCGAATTGAGTTTCGTGCATCATGCAGCAATTACACGTTCCACAGTTTTTTAATATTGACTTCGAAACGTGACGTAAGAGTTTTCAGAGATGCCTCGGAGTCATCGCTCGAGTGCAAAGGGTTAATTCAATAGCTGATAGGTTTTTATATTTTTATAACAATCTTATGCGATTCAAAATGTAAATGGATTCGGAAACTGCTCGAAAACGATGTAAGACTAAACCTACCGCGGTCAAAATGACCGATTTTTTATTTTACGACACTAGAAACTTTGGAGACTTCTTCGTGGAAAATGATCGAATAAATTATATTATTGAAACAAGTCTCATAATTAAAACTTTCCAAAATCCAAGTGAATTCTATCTTTTCACTCTATGATCGAATAAATTATATTATTGAAACAAGTCTCATAATTAAAACTTTACAAAATCCAAGTGAATTCTATCTTTTCACTCTATGATCGAATAAATTATATTATTGAAACAAGTCTCATAATTAAAACTTTACAAAATCCAAGTGAATTCTATCTTTTCACTCTATGATCGAATAAATTATATTATTGAAACAAGTCTCATAATTAAAACTTTTCAAAATCCAAGTGAATTCTATCTTTTCACTCTATGATCGAATAAATTATATTATTGAAACAAGTCTTATAATTAAAACTTTACAAAATCCAAGTGAATTCTATCTTTTCACTCTATGCTCGAGAATAAATTATATTATTGAAACAAGTCTCATAATTAAAACTTTACAAAATCCAAGTGAATTCTATCTTTTCACTGTTATGAGTCGATGCACGCTAATCATCATTACAGGTCGGTTGATTTAGTGTTGAACGAATTTAGTCTCACTGCCGTCGTAAAACCGTCGACACCGCCTGCGATAAAACATAAAATCGACGCGAATTTTATTTATCGGTCAGCGAGAATACCGATTGCAATAAATACGGGCCGGCGGGGGGGAGGGGGGAGGGCAAAATGTGTACACGAATTTCGGGTGCTGCCGATCCGAGGACGACAGAAACCGTGGCTGTCGCGCATCGAACAAAGTTATACCGACCACCGGCGCGAGCAGGACGTAACATCGGTCGGGACATCGGTCCGGGCAACACCGTGGAACAACAATACAGCGGCGGGCGTGCAATAACTCATCGCGGAGACCGCGAGGCGGCCGCACGCAACAAGGCTATCCCCAGCGCGAGACAACGGCTGCCCGAAAATTGATTTCACCTCGGGCAAAAGGGGACCGAGGGACAGATAGCTTTTTACCAGCGAGCATACGCGCGGTCCCCCGCGGCACGCGAACTCGCCGCGCGCTATGGGGCAATCGCGCGCCAAACGCGGTAAAAAAAAGTCATTTTACAAAAGCGTGCTTGCGTAGCGGGGGAAATTTTTATCGGCAATTCAACCGGTTAGCTGTGTTCGACGAGTATACTCGTCATGGAGAAACGGCAGTATTCTGTGTCACGACGAGTATACTCGTCGCGCGTAAGAAGTAGCGACCATCGGCTATTTAAATTGTAATTTTAAGGAAAAGAAAAACGTATTCTCAAATTTCAAGATGTTCAGAATATTTTCAGGCCGATCCTGCACGAAGTTGTTTACATTGTTGTAAAAATAAAATTAGAAAAGTATCACGGTATTGGTGTTCGACGTGCAAAGTGCCATTATATTGGGTTGGCAACTAAGTAATCGCCGATTTCAGTTATAGATGTCTCTCACTCCCATTTTTATGATATCCGTAAATGTTATATTATAAAATTATTATTATTATTATTATTATTATGTTATTTTTTATTATCCGTGAATATTAGCAACTGGACAAATTGAATGCAGCGGTCAAGGAAAAGCGACCAGAATTGGTCGATCGTAAAGGTGTCATTTTCCAGCAGGACAATGCTAGGCCGCACACGTCTTTGTCCACTCGGCAAAAATTGATGGATATTGGTTGGGAATCGATGTTACACCCACCATATAGTCCTGATCTCGCGCCATCGGATTACCACTTATTTCGATCCCTGGACAACTCCCTTCGTGGTAAAACTTTTAATGATGACGACGCTGTAAAATCTCGCTTAACTCAGTTTTTGGCCGAAAAGGATCAGACTTTCTACGAGCGTGGAATTTTCAAGTTGTCAGAGAGATGGCAAAAGGTCATCGAACAAAATGGAAAATACATTACAGATTAATCTTCATTCCAAGTAAAAAAAATTTTTTATTTCATTGAACAAATCGGCAATTACTTAGTTGTCAACCCAATATATTGTTCCTTGCTTTGCTAAATACCGCTCTCTCTACAGCAGCAATTTGAATTTTTAACTTTTGTAAGTATTCGATTATCCCTGGGTTTATCGTTCATTATGTATATGGTATATGTTAACGTCAAATGAATAAGTAAATATTAGTAATAAAATTGTTAATTTTATCAAATAAAACCGTCTTTTTGATCCAATATTTTAACAGCGACACTTACATTGTGTTCGACGAGTATACTCGTCGTCGCTTGATTCTCGCGACACATGTAGGTGCGCGCTCTGAAATGGAGGCGCCACAGCTAACTGGTTAATTAAACGTACGAGCCGTAGTGTGTATTATGTATTGTGACTACGTGGCTCTGAAGTAGCTAATCTCAAAATCACCTGGAATTAAAATCGTCAATTGCGAGCTCTTCGTTTATTTTGCAAATTAAATGACAAATGATGGAAACACGTTTATCTGTGTTGGATGTACTTAAATTGTACAAAATTAAACTTTCGTGTCTCTGATATTTTCTGAGTTATACCTAATGGAGTGTGTAACATTTTCATTTCATTTTTTAAATATGAACGCGGTGTTAATTTTTTTATCAAATTTTAAAGAGTGAAATTCTACCTTTCTGGTGAGAAAAACATTGACTGCTACCGGCTGCCGTTGCGGAGGCTACAGATGTAAACATTGGCTCCGGCATATGCGAGACATATGTTTCTTGCAACTTTCCTGTTCAGTCGATATTGTTTTGTGCTATATAAAATATAATACATTGATATATTATAATAATACTAATTTAAACGTGTATTATCTATATATTATAATATATTATATAACGTGTTAATAATGTAATATAATATAATATAATATAATATAATATAATATAATATAATATAACGTGTTTATCTATATAAACTTCACCTATTATTTAAAATGTCAGTATACTTATAATACTTAATAATACTTGCAAAATATAATTTTCAAGAAAACAAACGTTTCAAAATTATGATACCGTGAATTTACTAATTATTTTAAAGAAAGGAAATGTACGAAGAATGTCGCCTACAAATTTATTAATTATTTAAAAAAAGAGGGAATGTACGAAGAATGTCGCCTACAAATTTATTAATTATTTAAAAAAAGAGGGAATGTACGAAGAATGTCGCCTACAAATTTATTAATTATTTAAGAAAAAGGGAATTTTTATACCACTGTATTATCAGCTAAACCGTCCACAAAATTTTGAAGACTTTAATGGACTACAAATAAACATTTAATATTTCAAATGAAATATTTGAATATTTGATTTGGTATTTAAAAAGAATAAAATATAATGATAGCATGTGAAAACAGTGTGTTACGTAATCGCATAAGTGACGTAGCGTGAGGACAGACTAAAAAAAAAATAAACGAAATGTGTGCTCGAACTGTATAAAATTAAGAAGTATGTTAGACACGCATGATCTCAGACATGTTTTTTACCGCGTTTGTCGTGCGTCCGCCCCACAGAGCGCCGGCCGCATCGGCCGCTAGGACGGCCGATCGTATAATACGCTCGAGCCGGCGACGCGGACGTCCCCTGCGGCGCGTTTGTTCCGCGTGTCCCCGGCTCCGCGAACCACGAATCGCGGGCGTCTCGCGTGTAAACGCCGCTAGATCGATTCGGCGGGATCGTTAAAACCGCGGGGATCGAAACGCGCTGTCTTCGGATCGCAATTCTATAGAGTTTATCGGATCCCCTTTGCTTCTTGCGACGGACCGAGCGGATTCCTCAACTTTCTTCCTTCGATGGACCGCCTCTGGAGAAGCCATTCGATCACGTGGCTTCGTCGATTTCTTCGTAATTTTTTTTTTCATTTCACGTATATACTTGCGCTTTGCATGGAGCTGTTTTTAATTTCAAGTCAATGCAGATTTTAACGCAATTAAATTATTATTGTTGTTATAATATAATAATAATATATTATAATATACAGATACATGCAATGCAGATTTTAACGTAATTAAATTATTATTATTATTATTATATAATAATAATATATTATAATATATTATTAATTAAATTAGTAATAATATATTATAATATACAGATATACATACAATGCAGATTTTAACGCAATTAAATTATTATTATTATTATTATATAATAATAATATATTATAATATATTATTAATTAAATTAGTAATAATATATTATAATATACAGATATACATACAATGCAGATTTTAACGCAATTAAATTATTATTATTATAATATAATATCATTATATATAATATTAATATTATTATATATAATATAATATTATAATATTCTTATTATAATATAATTTAGATTTGTGAAAAGAAAAAAAAGACATTCTCGTGGCGAGATCGAAGTCCGGATGAAAAATCTGTTGATAGCGACATTTGTTACTAGAACTGTTATTGATAAACTGCAGATTTTATGCATTTATAGAAAATATTGAGTAGATAACATGCAAAATATTAAATATCTTTAAAGCGTACAAAAATTCAATCGTATTAATTGTAACCCGATTAAATGATTAAAAACAGTAATTAATATAGTATTATTAGTACTATTAACACTAGATTTACGGAACCCGTCAAAATGACGGGTCCCTAATTTTTTAATTTACGATTATTCATGTCGTAAAGATAGATTTATCTGTTATTTATCTTAATGCTACAATATTCTTATTAATGTTAAAATATATTTATTATATTTAATGTTACAATAATGCTTGTTAAAGATCAGAATAAATGTCTTATTGTTACTTTTACAAACTAATATAAAACAGCTGTTTTTTGGGCTAGCGTTAAAGCGTTTAAGAATGTAGTTGCATTAATTGCAATAATTTAAATGATAAAGAACAGAAATCAATGTAGTATTATTAGTACTATTTATTAATGCAGTAAATTCTCCTTAAAAATTCTTCGAGCCTCGCGACTCGTTTTTATAGAAACTCAAGGCAGTCGGCAAAAACTGAACTGTTTTTATTTCCAATTTTTTCCCACTCGCACCCAAACAGACCGTTCCGTGTCGTCTTCCGGGAATTCTCGTCGCGTGTCGCATTACACGCTTCACCGACTCCGTCGAACCTTAGCATCGACGTAGCAATAAGTCACATAGGCGTAGCAGTAGGACAAAAAATTTCTCAGGAACCCAAAATTGTCAAAAATTTCGCATTTCCGGGAGAAAGTATTCTATCTAGCTTCTAGAGCTTGTAGATTTCTGCAACGTTGCTTGAGATAATATCCAGAACAAGCTTAGACGTTTGCAATAAGTCACATAGGCGTAGCAGTAGGACAAAAAAATTCTCAGGAACCCAAAATTGTCAAAAATTTCGCATTTCCGGGAGAAACTATTCTATCTAGCTTCTAGAGCTTGTAGATTTCTGCAACGTTGCTTGAGGAAAATATCCAGAACAAGCTTGGACATTTGCAATAGGTCACATAGGCATAGCACTAGCACATAGAAATTCACAGCAACCCAAAATTGCCAAAAATTTCGCATTTCCGGGAGAAATTATTCTATCTAGCTTCTAGAGCTATCAGATTTCTGCAACGTTGCTTGAGGTAATATCCAGAACAAGCTTGGACGTTTGCAATAAGTCACATAGGCGTAGCACTAGCACAAAGAAATTCACGGCAACCCAAAATTGCCAGAAAATTCGCATATCTGAGAGAAACTATTGTATCTAGCTTCTAGAGCTTGCAGATTTCTGCAGCGTTGCTTGAGATAATATCCAGAACAAGCTTGGACGTTTGCAATAAGTCACATAGGCGTAGCAGTAGCACATAGAAATTCTCAGAAAGCCAAAATTGTCAAAAATTTCGCATTTACGAGAAAAACTATTGTATCTAGCTTCTAAAGCTTTCAGATTTCTGCAACGTTGCTTGAGATAATATCCAGAACAAGCTTGGACGTTCTCAAACGTCGCATGGTCGACCGTCGCACCGAGATCGCCGCGTTAAGGGTTTAATCCGGGGCCCCGTGGAACGCGTGGTCAGGCATCGTTCGAGTGAATTTTATCGATTCCGTGCCCACACGGGCCCGAGTCGCGGATCGACCTTAAATTACTCGGTCTCGAGCCGTGGCGAGCCGAGTCGAAATCGAAGTCGTCTCGAAGTTTCGAGTCACACCACAGGCCTGCGGACGTACTTCGACGCTTGGGCCAGGATAACGTTCGACGCTTGGAGCGAAAAAGAGGCGAGCGAGGGGGCGGCGCGAGAAGAGAAACGGCCGATTCGAGGGCGACGGGAGCAGAAAGACAGAGAGAGAGAGAGAGAGAGAGAGAGAGAGAGAGAGAGAGAGAAAGAGAGAGAAAGAGAGAGAAGACGAGGGATACTCTCGGTATAGTCTCGCTATAGTCTCGAATCGGCCCGCACCCTTCTGCCGGCAGAATTTACGATTGTCCACGCGAAAGCGTAGGTAATCGTCGATGATATCACCGTTATAAATAGGCACGCCTCCTGTCTCCCGTATATTTATACCCGCACACAGAGCCGCGACACGGCGTGCACCTACCTGTCCGCACGAATATTCGCGCGTGTTCCCCCTCTCCGCCCCGCCCGCTGCCTCTCGTTCGCCTTCCCCCACTCCCTCTCTTCGCTCGCTCGCTCTGTCTCGCTCGCGCACGCCGCCGCTCTTTCTCCCTTTCTCTTTCTCAAGTATCACACCGTCGCGGAGCGCAATCGTTGCCGTGCGGCAAGGTGTGCGCGCGCCGCATACACAGGTGGCCGGCCGCGGTTTTTCAACCGTGTGCTCGCCTCGTCCACACGCGGCATTACAGCCGGATTGCAATGTCGGAATTACGGGGGCACCGGGGACGGCCCACGGAGACCGTTTTCACGCGGGAAAAGCTCGTTCCGGGCGCATTCTAGCTGGCGGTGACCGTGGGTGAGATTCCCGTTGGCGGCGATGGAACGTGGCTGCGCGGCCACGATAAGGACAATGGAAGGCCGTGGAGAATGAAAGTACGATAAGCCGAGAGCGACCCGGGCCCGTGGGTCCCGTGCACCGCGCCGCGAAGGCCCCGGAGACGGAGACACGAGCGGGCTCGTGGCAGTAAATAGATTCGGGAAGACGTCGGCTCCACGCTCGGGGCTGCCTCAAGAATGGCGAATTTATTGATGGACTCGGCACTGTCGAGTCGGCTTGTAGACGCAAAAATCTGGACATTTATATATTACTATATTATATATTATATTAATATATAATTATATAATATATATATATATATATATATATATATATATATATATATATATATATTATATTTATATATTATATTTATGGTCTATTGTGGCAGTTATAGATATAGACTGATTTTATGCATTTAGATAAAAAATCTTTGAAACGTGAACGGGTTATTCATGTGAATTTTATCCGCATAGAAAATTCGATTGGAACTAAACTAGAAAGAGCTAAAGTATAGGTAATGCCGTTAAATACTTGAATGAAATATTTGTTAAGGGGATAAAATTATAAAAAAATAAAATCCTAGGAGGAAAAAAGATATGCATATATTAAAAAAATGAATTGATCAAATATAAAACAAGGACTTAGTATTGTTCAGTCTGCTTGTAGACGCAAAAATCTAGACATTTGTGTTACACTGGAGTCAATTGGATGAAGAAAGTGCAAATATATTCGTAATAATGCTTCGTTGAAAAGATGTAAGATTGATATGATATTTATGGTTTATTGTGGCAGTTACAGATAGACTGATTTTATGCATTTATGTAAAAAATCTTTGAAACATGAACGGGTTATTTTTGTGAATTTTATCCGCATAGAAAATTCGATTGAAACTAAACGGAAGAGCTAAAGTGTAGGTAATGTCGCTAAATACTTGAATGAAACGTTTGTTAAGGAGATAAAATTCTCAGATAAATATTAACAAAACTAAAGGATCCTAGAAGGAGAAAATATGCATTTATAAAAAATATGAATTGATCAAATACATATTACGTTCTAAGATCATTTTTATATAATCGAAGCTTAAATTTTAAACATTATTAAAAGTGTAACTGTTGTATGAATCGCGAGACTCAATTTCGTATGCATAAATTGCACTTTGTCCTACAAAATGGACATACTGTAAGTCGGAAATATTATTTTAGATTTACAGTTAAAATGGCTTCGAGTGCGAAGGGTTAACAAATATGACTTTGGTTAGATGAATACAGGGTGTCCAAAAAGATGAAAAAGTACAATGTAAATTCGTGTTCGAAAATGTATAAAAAGATGTTGAAATCGTTGAAAAGATATAATCTTTTAAATATATTTATGATTTATTGTGGCTGTTATGATGTATTGTGTAAATTTCATGCCCATAAAAAATTCAGTTAAAGCTGAACGAAAGAGCTAAACTACAAGTAATACCGCTAAATACTTGAATAAAACATTTGTAAAAGGGATAAAAATTTTAGTCAAACGTCAACAAAACTGAGCGATCCCATAAAGAACAAGAAAAACATGCATTTGTACCAAAAATGAATCGATCAAATACAAAACAATAACATCCGAAGCATTTAAAGATGCCGTTGAACTAGTTTTCGAGTCATTAAAATAACTATGAAACGAAGCAAGATCTACGCGGCTTCGATATCCCATAATCAGCGCGAACAATTTTCATTTAGCACAAAGATCCGTGCTCGAGCTCGATGATATATAGCTAATTCGTTTAGTCTCAATTGAACTATTCTACACGACTAAAATTTACAAAAATAATATGTAAACGTCCTTCTTTTTACCGTCCGTCTTTTTACGTTTCGCAAGCTCGCGCATACCACGCGCGCGTAAAGATCCACGGTCTCGGCGTACAACAACGGCCGACCGAACCGAAGTTCTCACACTTCCCAAATTCCAGCAAGTCCTGTAGAAATTGATCGCGACACGTTCAGGGAACCGTTTAATTGGATTCACATTCGTCGCCGACGCTTTCCCCGTGTCCCCGACACAGGTGTTCGGCTAATGACTCGGGTGCAGCGCGTTCCACGCTGCCGAAAATCGGTAGAACAAGCGTAGTCGGGACGCCTCGGCGAGGCGACCGTCTTCCGTTTCGTTAGAGAAACCTGCGCGTTAATCGCGGCCGGGCCCAATTAGTCGTCGGCCATTACGAAATTCGTTTCCCCGGCCGGTGGAAACGTCTGCGGCCGGCCGGCCGGCTCTCGGACGCGAGGCGTTCGATTTCCTTGGAGCGGGACGAGCCGAGAGGCCGGACAAAAACAGGCTCTCCGAGGCCTGTTGTAATGGAAAACGGGCCCCTCCCCCCCTCTCCGTCCCTGTCGCGTGGGACGTTTCATTAATGAAGATGTCTCATTAAGCGTCCGAGAGAGCTCGAGGTTATCGGCTGTCCGCCGCGCCGGCCGCCGGCCGCCGCCTGGAAACCAGGCCTTCACCGGGCCCCGCCGCATAATTCCGACATAATTTTCCATTACGAAATCCGGCGCGCTACCCGCCACGGTAATGAGTATATTTTCGGGGAGTCGTTGTCCCGCTTGTAGCCGCGGCCGATAATTACCCGCGCAACGACGACGCTCGCCGGTTATTAAGCCGGGCCCGGCCCGACCGGGCCCCACGCGCGCGCGCGCGCGCCTGCTCGGCTCGCGGCAAGAAACGCGGACCGTGCCGTACCGTGTTCGGGGCCTCGTTCGCAGTTCTCGCTTTGGCATTTAAGGAAATTTTAGAATACCGCCGCGCGCGAACGGTTCTGCGTGCAGAGGGCGCCCCGGGGAATCCGGGCGCCGCGGCCCGCGGCGGGCCCGATCTCGCTAAACCAGCCGGAATCCTGTTTTTTAAAGGGACTCGCCGCTGGAACGTGGGCCCGCCGAATGCCGGAATCGAGTCGTGTGCCGGCCCTCTAGGGAAATTAGGATCGACGATCGCTTGTTCGTGCTTCGGACGAGCCTCGGAGATGATTGTCTCTCGTCTTTTGCTAGAAAACAATGGCTGAATTCCGTTGTCACGCGTCGGTTGCTTGCAACGGGAACCGCATTGACATTTCCTTTTGTTCTGAATCATCTGAACCGATTATAAATAGACTATAAACAGAAGGTTAACTCATTCGGATGATTGAAAACAGAGCGAAAACAAAGCATAATGCATCGTTCAAGAAAGAAAGCTTAGATGCTTTCATGATAAAAGGGTGTAGCTGAAATATAACATTGTCAAGACATGAGCAGAATTTAATAGCATAGTTATATAGCATATATTATAGCATATATATATTATATTATACATATATTTATATATATTTATATATTATATTATACATATATTTATATATATTTATATATTATATTATACATATATTTATATATATATATATATATATATTATATTATACATATGTATTATATTATACATATATTTTCAGTTTGTCAAAATAATTGGAAGAAAGAATTTATTATTATTTAACTCGTGTTTCTCGCGATCACCTTGTATAATAACATTTTTATTTTGCATAAACCGTGGCAGTCGAGTTTTACAACTATTTATTTATTTTTGGCTAACTATTAACTGATCAACTATTTTAACCAACTAATTACTTATTTTATAACTATTTATATAATACGATCAAATTGTTTAATCCTTGAAACAAGATTAAGGTCGCTGTTTCCTGTTTCGTCTAACTCATTTTCGTCACAAATGCATAAAATCCGCTGTCTAATTGTCAGATTATAAAGCATAATTATGAATATAATAGAATGTGAAGGTTAATGTTGCGAATTAATGCGGTTAAATGTCACGTTCGACTAATGATTTCAATGAATGGCCAGGAACTATTGCCACAGTGCAGATATTTTCACATTTAACCCGCCGCTGCCTCTGTTTAAATAATTGTCAGTGAAAAAATATCAATGTTATCGAGACTCAAAAATTTGAGAGCGCAATTTGTACCTTCTAGTACATGGTTTTCTTTATTAGAGCTCGGTATCTCATTTCCAAGTATATCGAATTAATCGTTAATTCCACATTTTCGAGGAAAAAATATGCGTCACATTAAATTATCCCAGCGAAGGGATAATTTAATTTAATTTCGTCGAATTTCACGCTTTCTCCGAGATCGGCGAATTTGTCGAAATTACCAAGCGATCACGCGTTTCTATGGAAACACAGCCGAGGAGACACGGCGGCCGAGTCGATTGCGACTCGAGGATCGGCCGAATCGCGCAAAGGGCCCCGGAGCTGGCCCGAAGTGGGTTAACTTGGTGGCCGAGTCAGGGCCGTCTCGCGACCGTCCTCCGAGAACGCTCGCGGCCGCAAGGCCGTAAAGGCCGGCGCGTAGCGGCGTCCCGCGCGTTTACGGCCAAGCGAGCCGAAAGTTACGATCCTGCTTTTCATTTATATAATTAATTTCACTGTAACCGGGCCCGCTCTCGCCGGCGAAAACCGAGGCGGGTCCCGCGCGCAACAGCGGCCGGCGTCGCGTAGAAAAACGCTGGTTTTCGTATCGGTGGCGGGAGGGAGGGAGGGGGGGAGGACGGTAATTGGACGCCGGATGGATTTTTCAGCGCGGTCGCCCCGGCTGCGGGAGAGACCCGGCCATATAATTAAGTCCGGTAAAGGCATACCTCGGGACCCGCGCGGAACCGAGCGACTTTTAGCGCTTAGAGGAAAAAGCGCGAATGCAAGGAACGTGCCCCATTTCTTTCACCCCGTACGCCCGAACCAGACGGCGGGCATCGCGAAGAAACGGCTATGTCACGGTCCCGATTTCTTCGCCAATTTTCGCCGACCGCTCTGCATCTTTTCACCTGCGATTCGAACAGGATGCTGCAGAGATTGAAAAAGTTCCGAGACACGATGCACTAAATGCAATAAATAATAAATAAAAAAAATAGTGACAAATACAGGTATAGATAATAGGTTCAAATTTTGTATGTATTATATTGTTAAATTAATATTTAACTTTTAATTATAATATCTATTAATATCTATATCTATTACTAGTATCTATTAATCTATTAATATATTAATATTTTGATATTTTAATATTTTGATATTTTAATATTTTAATATTTTAATATTTTAATATTTTAATATTTTAATATTTTAATATTTTAATATTTTAATATTTTAATATTTTAATATTTTAATATTTTAATATTTTAATATTTTAATATTTTAATATTTTAATATTTTAATATTTTAATATTTTAATATATATTAATATATTTCAATATTTCAATTTTAATATTTTAATATATATTAATATATTTCAATATTTCAATTTTTTTTTCAATATATCGATATTTTAATATTTCAATATTTCGATATTTCAATATTTCAATATTTCAATATTTCAATATTTCAATATATCAATTTTTGAATATTTCGATATTTCGATATTTCAATATTTCAATATTTCAATATTTCGATATTTCGATATTTCGATATTTTAGTATTTCAATATTTCGATATTTTAATATTTTACTGTTATAATATTTCAACGTTTTAACATTTTGATATTAATATTAAATTATATTGTTAAATTTTCTGTCGATTGTATTTCCTTGTAAGCCGATATGAACTTCAGACGAGATTCCAGGTGCTGATTAAAAACTAAAATAACTGTATAAGCAATTATATTCAAGAATTATGAAAAATTACGAAGAACCTTTGCCCTGAATAACTGTTTCGTAGCACTGATTTTTCCGAGCGATACAAATTTGCGAAACGACCGTTCGTCCATCAATTTCTTTCGTCACAGAGTGACGAGTAATTTAACCGTAAAACGTTTAAACGAACAATACCCGTCGAAAAATTGTATTTGCAATAGAAACACCACTAAATTCGTCATCTAGAAACGGGAACATGGAAAAACGAGTTATGTAAAGCAGGATAATACGCATAGAACTCGATCAAATAAACTATCGTCTAAATAAGAGAAACGTCGCGTCGAAAATAAAAGCCCCCGTTACCCCCCCCCCCCCTAAACATTCGCCGCGAATGTTCAACAGCTAATAAAGAACCGTGCCGAATAGCGGCTAAAGAAATATCGTAACGTTATAAAATCAGTCGGTTCTGCGGACGCGCGCCATCCGATGTTATTGCGGGCATCGTAAAACCGGCGGCACAAGAAATAAACGTTCCACGTCATTTTCTCCCGTGTAAATAAGTGTGTAACGCCGTTAATCAACAGCACTCGGAACGAGATACGTACTAAGTAAACCACACGGAGGTTTCGATTTCAGTACCCGTTGAACTTGATTCCGCCGTCGGGTTTGGATGCGCGTAGGCAGTCGCGCCTATCCGCTCGTCGAAGTCTCCGAATCTCCGAAAGACTCGCGCGGCGTCGACGCCTCTCCGCGCTCTCCTCTTCTTCTCGCCGATGCTATTACTTGGGCGACAAAGAGAAAATAGACGTTAAAAAACGAAAGTTCTTTCTTTTCGTCATTCCAAGTAATAGCAAAATTCGAAAATAGCATTTTGGTCATCGCCCAATAGACTTACTAGTCTACTTGGTCTTTCTATCATCTGAAAAATAATTCCAATCGCTTAGTCCAGTTCCAGAAAAATTATTGCATTTCGAAAGGTGTACGCTCAATTCTGTGAATCGTAACTGTACAAATACCAAAAGAATCCGAAGATATAAATAGAGTTCGATATCTTGTGCTAACGATTGCTGTGCCCAGCGAGCTAACGTATCAATAAAACGCCCCTAAATTTCATGGTCCGCCGATAGACCGCGGAATCCCGTCTCCGATCGAGCAGCACTCCTCTCGAGGGATCGTTATTAACTTACCTTATTATTTACCGTTATTAACTTAACCTTAGCGCTCCGAAGGCTCCGCTACGGAGACATTTGTCATTTGTACAAAATTTAAAATTTATCTTTTATTCACAATAGGAAAATGTATATTTATAAAATAAATAAAATCAAACGCTTTCGCAAGGACGCGTAATCTTTTCCGCTCGAAATAAGACTTCCTTTATCTCGGGCGCTCCGCTCCAAAAATGTGCCGGAGCTGCTGGTTTCTCCGACTCGAGAAACGCGTGGAGCGCTAAGGGTTAATGTTGGGTGATTTATGACGGCCACATCGCCGACGATTTGCTCGTTTTCCCTGCGAGCCCGAGCGACGCGTCGCGCGCCTTCGAATTTCCTCGTTTTTCCGAGCGGCGCGTCGAGCCTTAATGAACCAGATAGCTCGGGCCCCGCGACTTATCGCCGGCAAGCCAATCGGGAAGGCCCAACGAACCGAGCGAGAGCAACGATTTCGCGATTTTTCATCGCGCGGATCTCTGCTCGATCTGCGCTCGATGCTTTCCGGAGGTCAGGCGGCGAGGAAAAATCGCTGGGAGACGCTCGCACTCTCGTCGATAAGCGCGACGCGGCGCGGCACGGAGACTCCGCTCATAATCCCACACGTGTCGAGCATAAATTATTCGCGGCCCGATCGAATTCGCGGATCGAGAATAGTTCCGACAATCTCGTTTGCGTTCTATCTAATTTATCGCGCGTGTCGCGCGCGCTCGCGCGTACTCTCGAATTAACTCGGAACGCGGCGCTGCGCGGAGCGGAACCTGGCGTCGCGGGTCTGCTCGCTCGCTCGCGAGATAACCAATCGGCCCGGGACTGGTCCACAATTCATACGATAGTGTGCGCGCAGCCACGGCAAAAGCGCCGAGGGAAGAAAAATACGCGCGACGCCAGCCGCCGCGTGATCTATGGAGCGGACCGCGCTCCGCGGCCTTTTCGCCGTCGATCGCGGCCAGGAAAATCGCGTTCGCGTCTTGTTGTTCCGTCTTTCCATCTGGCGCATTATCCGCCCCATTTAATCCGCGAATACGAGTATTCGAACGCCTGTGATCTTGTATGGGCGACCCGAAAGAAACGATCGCGCCGGGCCAAATGTTCTTCGACGAGAGTGTGATTCCAACGTTTTCGCGTCCGAAAAGACGGTTAAGACGTATCGTAGCTGGCACAGGTGCGCACTGTAAATTGCAGTTGTAATTGAGTTGCTCCGTAAATTACGACGACGAGGTAATCCGATCGCGTCGTATTCGATTACATGATTCGGAACGCGGAACTCTCGGTTATTTGGCTAAATTGCGAGTAAAATGTACGATGCGATTTGGGAAGAGTATGTTTTTATTGTTGCTTTTGTTTTACTAGTTTCTGCTAATTCTTTGGAACAACTGGACTGCGGATTTTGTGCGTTTGTGATAAATATTGGTAGATCGTATGTGAAACAGCACTGGCGTTACAGGATTTTAAGATTATTTATATATATCGTTAATAACTTACTGAAATTATTAAACGAAGAACGGAACTATCTTGCTCCTATTTATTGCAGTTTATGAAGAAAGTTCTTATTTTGCGTAAATATCTACGGTATAAGATAACTTGAAAATAACTGAAACTTATGTCAAATAATGTATGCGAATTTTTTCCTTGAAAAATCGAAGAATTTTTATGAATCTTTTGGCTGAACCGATATTTCGCAATTCATAAAATAACTTAAAAATAACTTAGACTTATGTTAAATAACGTATGCGACTTTGAGGAATTTTTTCTTAGAAAAATCGAAGTATTTTGATGAATCTTTTGGCTGAACCGATATTTCGCAATTCATGCGGTTCTTCAGATTTTTCAGCCGAATCATAATTATGCATTTGTAAAATGTCTAAAATTTTAAGATACAAGAAACCATAGAAATTGGCAAGGTTTAATAGCAATTGTTTCTTTTATTTTTGCAACCAGTTATCTTTCAGTTAACGAAGGCTGCTCTTCTTCCGTTTTAATTTTTATAAAACGACGCAGGAAAGTGGGATTCTGCATAAAGATCCGCAGTCCAATTATTATAAATTATGAATAAAATACGTACCTCTAAATAAACTGTCCCTTTTAAACAAATTAAAGTGTATGGATCATTAATGTATTAAAAAAGAAATTGACGAATGAAAATAAAACTTTATTTTCGATGGTACAAAATACGACAAAACTTTTGTTCAATGCAATTTATTTACACAAACTGTCTAACGACATTTAGCAAGCTTTATTTCATTGTATAATAATATGGTTTTATGTATTTTCTAACACAATACAGCAGAAACTGAATAATACAATGCAAAAAGGTCAATATAACAATGCTATAACAATGTTAGTCGCATAAAAGAGAGTTTCGCATAAATCAGTAACAAAATATGCATAAAGAGAGTCTACATGTATACGTCGAAATTAATGATTGCACGCCGTGTGATTAAATGTTCTATTTTTTATCATCAAATCCTTTTATTCCTCTTCGATCTCGAAGTGCTGTCGATATTTTATAAGTCGATTTTCTGCCAGCTTGTCGGCGAATCCGTCGAAAATAGTGCCGCAGAGAATCTAAATCAGCCTGTGGAATCGGCGCGTGGCGCAGCGGACCGCGTCAAGCCCGCGCTGGCGCGCGCGCGCGCGCTCGCTCGCAATTTCGCGATAGCGAAATACTGCAGCGGCGCGGCGGTGCAGCAGCTCGGTGCAAGCGGCGCTTTCCATCGTTTCGTAACATCGCATTTTGATAATATTCCGTGGATTTTTCACGCCTGCCTCCTCGAGGGATCGATCCCCGGCGTCATACTTATAAATAAATCGCGCGCGTTATCGTTGCATATTCATACACATCGACGTGCCCCGGGTTCCCCGTGGGCGAACCGGATCGAGATATGTCGAATCGGAGCCGCGGCTGAAAGTATCGCATTGAAATCGCCGCGGAGCCGCGCGAGCGCGCGCGACTATCGGGCCTTAGCTCGCGCGCGCTTCGTCGCCGTAAAAATCCGCGGACGTGGCCGAGAGAACGCGAGAAAACGAGAACGGGCGAGCGCGTGCGCTCTCGCGCGAAAACGGAAGAAAAAAAGAAAAGGGAAAAACGGGGCGCACACACGCCTAGCGATGCTTGCGTGCGACGCCCACGCACGTAACACGGTGTTTTATAATGGGCCGACGACGAGCCACGTGCCGATCCGCGCCGACAATCGCGCGCCGACCGTTTCCTATCCCCTCGATCTCTTCTTCCGCTGCCCTCCCCCTCTTTTTCGACAATCGCTTCTTCTTCCTGCGCGATTTGAAAAATCGCTTCGCGGCGACCGCAAAGAACGCGCAACAGCGCGGTCGAACGACGAAATTATCGGCAAAAATCAAAATTTTGTTACTGATTTTTATTCGTATAAATTGCAATTTTATGATATTCTTCGAAACAAATTTTTTTTAATTTAATTTTGAACAATTAGCAAGAGTTTAATACGAAATTGACGATGAATAAGCTGTTCATGAAAGTAACAGTAATAAGCTTAAATAAACATTAACGATGATAAACTTAAAGATTTTGTAATTTGTAACAAAATTGTAATCAGTTCAAAGTAAATTACACAATAATTATAAAAAATAATGGTCGATTTTGTTAGGAAATTTGACTAAAATGGGAAAGAGAAATTGTTATGTAGATTAATTAATTAATTATTGCCATATAATTATGCCATATAGTATATATTATGCCGTATAATAATTAATTGAACGTATAATTGTTTTATACGTTTATTAAAGATTTTGTAATTTATAACAAAATTGTAATCAGTTTAAAGTAAATATTAGTATAAAACATAATGGTCGATTTTCTTAGAAAATTGGACTAAAATGGAAAATAGAAATTGTTGTATAGGTTAATTAATTAATTATTGCCATATAATTATGTCATATAGTATATATTATACCGTATGATAATTAATTAAACGTATAATTGTTTTATACGTTTATTAAAGATTTTGTAATTTATAACAAAATTGTAATCAGTTTAAAGTAAATATTTGTATAAACCATAATGGCCGATGTTCTTAAAAAATTTGACTAAAATGGAAAATAGAAATCGTTATGTAGATTAATTAATGAATTTTTGCCATATAATTATTATATACGGCATATATTATGCCGTATAATAATTAATTAAACGTATAATTGTTTTATACGTTTATTTTTGCTGATACCTGAGAAAACTGACACGATTGCAAATTATTTAGATAATCGTGTTTCTCTAGCGTGCTCGTAATTGTCCGAAAACTGAAAACATGCTTTTAAACTATCGTAATAGCGGACGAACCCGCTTTGATAAGAGATGGAATTCGCGATTGTGGAATATTTTCGTTCGTCGCATCGTCGGTGGAGAAGAAAAGGTTATAAAAGCGAAGGATTCCCGCGTACCGAAAGGAGAGCCATAACTCCGCCCGTTATACGACGATGATTTCTTCTGTTTCGTAATTCAAATTAAACGAACACGGTCCTCTGCTAGCAGCCTGTTGAAAATATCGAGACACCTGTTGCAGTCCGACGAATAAAATTCCGTAAAAATAATGCTTCGACGGTCGAATTACGCCATCGTTCTGATCGTATTGAACTCGTTAAACGAAGAGAACGCGATAACTTGTCCTTTAATTCGCTGTTTACTGCGGCCGCCATCGTGTTCCTTGTTTTATGCATCCCCTACTAAATTGTTCGGTCTAATGCTCTTATTGTGCTCTGTATGCAAATCGGAATCGTTGCGTTCCGTTTCGAAACACGAAAACTCAGAGTGCCGTTTCATTTCCTTCGATTTTTTCAACTTTTATTGATCTTTTCACTATCATGCTTATCTCATACGCTGTATCGAGTCATTTGGAATATATTATATTTTATTATACTTTATTTTCGTTCATTTTATAACTAATGGGCAATAAATACATACATACATACATAAATAGATAAATAAATAAATTTAACCTTGACATAAGTAAATACATAAATAAATAACTAAGTACAAAATAGATACATACATACATAAATAACTTAATCAATTAATTAATTAATACATAAATAACTAAATACATCAATGAATACATAAACAAATAACTAAATACATAAATAAATTAAATAAAAAATAAACAAATCATTGCATCAATAATACATCAAATTGAAATTGTATTTATAGGCGCAAATGTACATACCCTTGTTATTAGTTATTAATTAGTATTAAATAGTATAGTTATTATTAGTATTAATTAGTATCTATATATACCAAATTTTTTTCTCATTTCTTTCACATAGAATTTCCCGCTGCATGTCCCACGAATTGCGGCCCACCCTGTATCACACGCCAAGAAATTGCGCGCTCGTCGACTTTACATAGTCCACACAAAATTGCGCACCTCTTAACCCTTTACACTCCGCTGTTCCCTCTCGTGGGACATCGTAATTCTAGCATATCACTCGGATGTCCCCTCTCGTGGGACATTAAAGTTTATTAGTGATTACGGGGAATTGAGTTATTTCAGCGCAACTTTTTCAGAGATGCATGTTTCCCTGAAGTTTTCTCTTGAAATGGCACAAGAAATCAAATCAAAAGATAGTAAAATTACTAAGATATATACAAGAAATGTCAGCGAGTTTTGACGAGAACGTGAGATGCGTGCTCAGGACGGTCCGAGCACTTCAAAGGCGCCACTTGAAAAGTGCGATAAGACAAGTTTTTAGAAGAAAGGTCGGTATGCGAACATAGCACGCACTATATAGTGAGATTTATAATCATAAAATCTGGAGGAAAAGATTTTCAAAGCTGAACTCAGTCTGGTTCGAAGCGTCGAGCGGTATAGATAGATCTAACGAGTGAGAAAATCGGAAAAGTGATTCTTCTCTTGGTAAATAAATTGTTTCGTAAAAGTTTTTTTGGTAAATATCATCTTGTGAGTTAGTAATAACAATTAGAAATTTTCAACCTATGTATTTATTCATATTTTTTATTAGAACAATGGCAAAACGTTCGAACACAAATGAGTCTCATGACACAAGTAGTAGTGAAGATGAGCTCCAGATAGACGTTTACACAGATATGTTAGAAAAGCTAACTGTAGAAGGTTTTCTTCTACAGTTAGTCTATCGTTTTGACAGCAATGATAGCGATATCGTCCAAGCAACAAGGCGACGAGAGAAAGAGTTCGCATAGATAGCGATTGCAACAACAAAACAAAATTATAAAACAAACAATAACAAAATTATAAAAAATAAAATATTGATCTTTTTGCAAATTTCTCGATTTCAGCCAAATTCATATAAGTCCAATATCATTATAATATGATAGTCAGTTCCAAAACCATACTAAATAATACGAGGGTCTGTAAATGCCCGTTTCTGCCGAAAAGTGGCGCTGAGTAGCTGGTAGCCAACGTCCAGAATGGTTCGGAGTGCTAAGGGTTAAATATGATTTATCCTAGTTAGAACGTTCGCAAAGTCTTTCCACGAAAGCCGAGCGCACACTTAGACCGCTCGTTGACACGCAGAAGAGCCGTTCGTGGATGTCCGAAGGTAAAAGTGCGTGGTCGGTATCGCGCCGGCTCGGCTGGAATTAGGCGTATCCGAGCACGAACGCTCGCGGAAGGAAGAGACGATGTCCCGTTGAATTGGCCGCGCGTGGGCGGCGCGGCGGCCAAGAAACGATTCTAAGCGTGAGTTAGCGTGAGCACTCGGTCACCGGAGTTCCTTGGCTCACGAGATCCCTCTCTGCGGTGCCGGGAGGCCGCGCGGCCTCCCCCCGACCCCTCGCGATCGCCTTCCCCTCGCCCTGGTGGCCGATGCCACCGGGCTCTCGGGCCAGCCTTGAATACAAACGATCGTCACTTCCTTCCTCCCGTCAATGTTTTCCGTCGCGGCCGCCGCTGAATTTCAATTCGCCGCCTCGTTTCCATGCACGAATTCCTGCCGATCGGCCGAACGTAATCGACCGCGTCGACCAGCCTCAACCTTCGCACCTGCTGCGCGTGCCGCGAAAAATCGACGACCGTGCCATTATACATATATTTCGTCGCGTGCTCGATTAGGGGTGGCTGCGCGTCGTTTAGATTCGTTTTCTTTCTTTATTGGTTGCAATTCGACGTGGGCATTGTTAGGCTTGTCTCGAATAAATATTTATCCGAGGTAATTATGCGGACGGAATTCCTTTTAGTCGAGTATTTTGTTCGAATCTTTTTATTGTTCGTCGTAAATTATTTCGTCTGTTTATTCGAACGATTCTTCTCGTTCGAATAATTTTTTATTTGAACGATTCTTCTTGTTCGAATATCTTTTTATTCGAGCGATTTTTCTTGTTCGAATATCTTTTTATTCGGACGATTCTTCTTGTTCGAATAATTTTTTATTCGAGCGATTCTTCTTGTTCGAATGATTTTTTATTCGAACGATTCTTCTTGTTCGAATTATTTTTTATTCGAACGATTCTTCTTGTTTGAATTATTTTTTATTCGAGCGATTCTTCTTGCTCGACTATTTTTTTATTCGAACGATTCTTCTTGTTCGAATAATTTTTTATTCGAACTTACATTTCAAAATTTTGCCAATTGTCAGATTGTTGGTAGTTATAGTAGAGACTCCCTTAGCTGAACATTTATTTTTGCAACATTCTGCTATCTAAACGTTCCATTATCTAATCGAAAAATTGAAATAATTATTATATTTAGATAATAGAATATTTTGGCATCAAGATATTACAAAAAAAAACCTTCGGATAAGAGAGTCTCTACAGTCGCACATCGTAGTCGATTTCTATACAAAAAGCGGAAAAAAATCAGTTTAACAAAATATCCCTACAATGCATAATTTATTCACTAATAGTCAATTAAAAACGTGGTTTATTATTTACGACCCTTTTTACCATTCGTTCATTTTTCGCAACAT
The DNA here is from genome assembly GCF_051020955.1 of Megalopta genalis. Lineage (NCBI taxonomy): Eukaryota > Metazoa > Arthropoda > Insecta > Hymenoptera > Halictidae > Megalopta > Megalopta genalis. The sequence continues at coordinate 5,800,860 of NC_135013.1, read as the reverse complement.
AAAAAATGGAGAAGATGTTCAATTGAATTGAATCGAATTGAAAACGAAAATAGAATTTTCAAAAAATTCGTTCATAAACAATCGAAACGCTGCATTTTGTTTCCATTATTATGTCACAAGATAAACCCAAATATACGATCTAGTAATATAGAATTAAAAAAGTAAGGCTTAAATATATTGTTCCATTATTTTATTATTTTAGTTTTTATATGCTCCCCTTCCTCTCTCCCACTTTTTCTATGAAAACCGACCACTGTCGTTCCGTCCTCGTAACCTGGAAATTAAATTCGCAATTTCGCTGATCACTTGCGAAAAAATCGCCGCTCCGAGCGCATCCCATTAACAGTCGAAGGGGGTCGTGACGCGTGGGCGGCGGCCATTTTGGTTCCGGTGCCCCAGGCCGACGAGGTTCATCAGCGCCCCGGAAAAAGTCACCTATTGACAGATTCTATTCTCCTCTAAGTGATTTATCGTGCCTCAATGTCCGATCCATTCATTTATCAACGGATTTCGTAAGTTTGCGAGCCCTAAGTATGTACAGTAATGTCTCCCTAATTAACGCTCAGATTGTGCAGAAAAATGGACAATTTGAGAAGAGGAGATACGATTATTCGAGCTTTGCAGCTCGCTTTTATAATTGTTGACAATCGGTAACTATAAAAACTAATCGCAAGGCTCGTATAATCGTGTCTCCTCTTCCCAAATTGTCCATTTTTCTGCACAATCCGAGCGTCAATTAGGGAGACTTTGCTGTATCAATATCTCAGCGTATGCGATACTATTTCAAATGGACGAAGGAACATAGAGTGACCTGGGGTGATTAACAAGGGCGCGACGGAATTGTTTTTGCGGCAGAGAAGAACGCACATTTTGTGATTTAAAATAAACATCGTTATATGTATATCGAGTATAGAGAATAAATGACTCATTATTTATTCGAAAGATACGTCTTCTACCCCTTCAAAGGCACAGAATATTAATAAAAACATGGCTTCAACCCTGAAGTGGTTTTCTATGTTCTCCGGTTCCTTATTTATACCAGCAAACTTCCAAGACCTTAAAAAGTAACATAAATCCAATCCCTATAAATTGTTTCATGATCCCTGAACCCTTCGAATTGCAGTTAAATCAAGGACATCTAGAACAATTTGTAAACAAAACTGGACAATTCGGGAAGAGGAAGTACGATTATTCGAGCCCCGAGGCAAGAGTAATCGTATCTCCTCTTCCCAAATTGTCCATTTTTGTGCACAATCTGAGCGTCAATTAGGGAGAATTTTAAAGATACGTCTTCTACCCCTTCAAAGTCACAGAATATTAATAAAAACATGGCTTCAACCCTGAAGTGATTTTCTATGTTCTCTGGTCAAACTTCCAAGACCTTAAAAACTATCATAAATCCAATCCCTATAAATCGTTTCACGATCCCCGAACCCTTCGATTTGCAAGATATTAAATTAAGAACATCTGAAACAAACTATGGAAAATTCTCCGCGATTCCTTCTCAACCTGTAAACAAAAATGGACAATTTGGGAAGATCGAAGAGACGATAAACGCTGGATTGCATTTCAGCAGGGAAACGGTTCTACGAAGAAATCGGTAAATCCTGTTGATCGCTCGCGATCCCACACGCGACGCTCCGACGTGGCGAGCGGCGCGACGCTGCGCGGCAGGGCGCAGCGGGGCGAGCGGATGCGTAATGAAACGGCTTATTAATTATGATCCATGACCTCCGGCGATGGCGGCTGTCGCGGCGAGCACCTGGCCTACGAAAACAGCGATAAATCAGCGGCATTCCGCGCGCGCGAGATGCCGAGCCGCTGGCGAGGTCCGAGTTTCCCGCGAGCGTGTTCTCGACCCAGGCAGGCGTCGCTCGTCGCGCGTCGGACAGGTCGTCGCAGAAGTCTCTCACGGCTGGTTTCGTCACCGGCGCGGCGGCCTGTCGACAGTCGTCGACGGCACAAGAGGCGAAGGCGAAAAGGCCGGCGGCGCGGCGCGGCTCGGCACACCGGCAGGACGGACACGCAGGACAATTCCACGGCCCACGCGTCATTGTGGTCGCGGCAAATCGGTCGGTCGGTCGGCCACCTGGTCCGATTCAGCTCGTCGCGAGCCGCGCGCTGGCCTTCTCCGTCCTCTTTCCACGGCTCGGCTCGGCTCGGCTCGGCCCGCTCTCGCTTCCTCCTCCTTCCTCCTCCTCTTCGCCCTCTCATTCCGCCCGTCGACTTCCATCGACGTTGTTATTAGACGTTATCGCGGCACCGAACACCTGACGAGTCGGCTACCTGGAAATATTGTCGCGTTCCCATCGGCCAGGCCGTGACGAGTCCCCGCGGCTGCACTGCCCTCGCGGGCCCATCTCTGGCTACGATCTCGCGCGATCGCTTCCACGTATCAAAAATACTCCGCGCAATTACCAGCGACGCTTGGTGCGCGTCCGCGACGGGACAATGCATTATACATGAACGAAATATAATTTGTTGCTTGGTTGGCACTCGAGGCTTTCTCTAAATCTCTGTGTCTTTTTCATTTCTTTGATGGACATGCAAATTCGCGAATTGAGCCGCTCCTGAAAGAAAGTATTAAGCAAAAGACTGAAGAGAAGATCGTTAATTGACTTTACACGAGGTCTTTTCAATGGAAAAAACCTCGTCGTGTTATGGAACGAACTATAAGGTCCGTGATCATCGCAGAATTATAATTCTAAATCATAGAATTGCATTGTGTCCCAAAAATGTCTCGCAATCCGGAAATGAAAATGGGGGATTCCTGAGATGATTTGAAGTAACTTTTTCCTTAGCGAAAATGCGATCCGCGGCTTCGTTTATGAGTTATTAAGGAAAAACCGTGACCAATGAGAGGCAAGCGCGGCCGGCGCTCCGCCCTTGTAGCCAGTGCCGCGTCGCGCTGGCCGTCTGACGCAGCGGCAGTGGTCGCGAGGGCGGGGCGTCTGCCGTACGCGATCTCTCATTGCTCAGTGTTTTTCGTTAATAACTCGTTAACGATGCCTCGGAGAACATTTTTGTAAAGGAAAAAATTACTTGAAATGACCTCGGCAATATTTCTAGATTGCGAAACATTTTTGGGACACCGTGCATAATTCTGATTTATAAAAAATATACGTGATCCGGAATTAAGCACGTCGAGAATTAAACGGTTCGGAATGCTGGGATTTTTTTACATTTTCCGCTGGAAATTAAGCTGCTAACTTTGACGTTGCTGAGCAACGTTCCAGTGAATATGGTGCCATTTTATGGTCCGAGACTCGCAGAATCTCTTCGAGATATTGATCAAGTAGCTATGGAATTGAGATATAGCTTTTTTTTCGTTTTAGTGTCGCTTGCACTGGTAAAGAAGCTATTACGATCGCTGTTCGGTGCCGTCCGAGGAATTGTTATTATTGTCGCCGTTGTTTGCTTAACTCTTTGTGGTAATGTGAGAACTCTCGACAAGGAAACGGCGAAGCTCGACGCGTCAACCTTCCGCCAAACGCTGACAGTCATGCTCGCTGTCGGCGTTACCTAGAAACTTCATAATTGGCTATTTATACCGCGTTTCCCTTAGCGGTCCGCGATTCCGCGGCCATCAAGGACCCCTGCCGATTACTATCGATTTAATTTCTTCCTCTATAATCAGCAACACGGAAGAACACCGTGTTCCAATTTCGCGGTCGTTGGTGTCGCAAGAAAACAAAAGATCGATCGACTAATATTTCAGATGCAGGTAATTGCAATCAGCACTTCGACTGGCCCGTCACTCGCATATCCGAGTAACGAAATCGTAATTTGCTCAGATCCGAGAATTTTAATTTTTGCTGTAATCTATTCGCTTCAAAAAATATTATAGCATACAAAAAGTTTGGACAAAAGTTGGCCAACTTTGACTCGCGATAACTGTAAGCAAAGTTTAAATTTACCCTCCGTGCAAGGGTTACTTTAAAGTGCTGTAACTTTGCGCAAAAAGATCGCAGCCGACTTTCTCTTCTTTTAAATTAAAGAGGAAGAATCGATCTTCTTTCTACCACAAGCGGCGTCTCCGAAAAAAATTTTGTAACGCCTGTGCATTTCGTCGAACTTGGCAATTTTCAATGTGACGAACCATTGTTCATGCCTTGCATTTAAAGGGTTACAGCGGCGAGGATGCAGCAAATTGAAAATCTAGAATAACTGTCTCAAAGTAGAGGCTTCAAGCTTTAATTTGAGAATAGAGTCATCATCCTACGATGATTTCTCGCGGAGTTGCCGTTAGTCAAAGTTAACCAATTCTTGTCTACAATTTCGTTGAGCAGTGCGTATTATATCTTCTGAATTTTGCTAGGATTCTGAAGTTGCAAGAATATCGACAAAATAATTGCTGCTACGTGCAGCTGCACTTTTCGATTTCAATTTCGATTAAGTAAAATACTCGAGGGTTTTGTTATCGGCGTGTTGGTCGGCGCCAAGCGTTTCTCGGCCAAACAGTTACAGTAATGTCTCTCTAATTAACGCTCAGGTTGTCCAGAAAAATGGACAATTTGGAAGCAGGAGATACGATTACTCGAACCTTGCGGTTCGTTTTTATAGTTACGAATTGTCAACAACTATAAAAGCGAGCTACAAGGCTTGAATAATTGTACCCTCCTCTTCCCAAGTTGTCCATTTTTATCCACAATCTTAGCGTCGGTTAGGGCGACATTACTGTAACTGTTTGGCCGAGGAACGCGTGGCGCCGACCAACACGCCGATAACGAAACAGTTCGATTTAACTTAATCGAAATTGAAATCGAAAAGTGCAGCTGCACGTAACAGTAATTATTTTGTCAATATTCTTGCGTCTTCGAGATCCTAGTAAAATCGAGAAGATATAACACGCTGCTCAACGAAATTGTAGACAAGAATTGGTCAACTTTGACTAACGGCAACTCCGCGAAAAATCATCGTAGGATGATGACCCTAATCTCAAATGAAAGCTTGAAGCCTCTACTTTAACACAGCTATTCTAAATTTTAAATTTGCTGCATCCTCGCCACTGTAACCCTTTAAATGCGAGGCATGAACAATGGTTCGTCACATTGAAAATTGCCAAGTTCGACGAAATGCACGGACTTTGCAAAAATTTTTTCAGAGATTCCGTTTGCGGAAGAACGAAGATCGATCCTTCCTCTTTAATTTAAATGAAGAGAAACTCGGCTGCGATCTTTTTGCGCAAAGTTACAACACTTTAAAGTAACCCTTGCACGGAGGGTTAATTTAAACTTTGCTTGCAGTTATCGCGAGTCAAAGTTGGCCAACTTTCGTCCAAACTTTTTCCATGTTATTGACGCGAAACGGGAATTCGCGCGGAGTCCAGCGGTCTAATAAACACGGCTCCGGCACGGGCATATCGAAGAGATATATGCCCGAACGCGAGCGTACCCGAACGCGTCGCACTTCTCTTTCGAGCGGCCGTTATAGATCTTCCAGATAAAATCGGCGCGAGACGCCTTCAGCGAAGAAATTGACCGGTTCGCGATCGCGTGTCGAACAAGCAGCGGGACCGCATACCATCGGCGAAGCTTTCCTTCGTCCGTGACGGGAACGGTGGCTCAAAATTTCGCGAGATCGATTCCGCGTGTCGTTACGGGCATACCGATCCGCCGCTGACCGATCGAGCTCGTTTCGCGGACCGTGTTCACCCGCTCGATCGGATTTTTCATCGAGCCGCGAATTCCTCGCGACACCGATCGCTACCTCTTCTACGGAATACAGTAATGTCTCTCTAATTGACGCTCGGATTGACTGCAAAAATGGACAATTTAGGTAGAGAAGATACAATTATTCGATTCTTGCGGTTCATTTTTATAGTTACGAATTGTCAACAACTATAAAAACGAGCTGCAAGGCTCGAACAATCGTATCGCCTCTTCCCAAATTGTCCATTTTTGTGGACATTCTGAGCGTCAGTAAGGGAGACATTACTGTAACCAGCAATCCGGAATTATTATTTTTTCATTGCGAGGTGCAAACGACGCGTTATAATGAAACTCGATGTATAATAAATTCTTCCCAATTGACGTTCAGCTTTCAAGCAAACAATTTAAGAATAGGAGCGCAATGTTCGAATAATCGTAACTTCTCTTACAAAATTGTCCATTTTTGGTTTCTTTTAAATGAACTTTTTATGGCCGGCTGGAACTGTTAGCTGGAAGCGAGAGAATTTCACTCGATTTTTCTGAATTTTTTTTCTTCGATTTATTTCCTTTCTTTTTCCTCGTGTCTTAAAATTGTGAAGGAACACCTGATTGTTCGTCTCTGTTACTTTGTGCATCGACATCGGTGTGCAATAAACATTTTTTTAATCTCAATATCGTATATAATATATTTGGTGGACAGCGAATATGTTTATATACAATTTTCTGACATAATAGCGTGTTTAAATAATATAATTTTTGTTAATGTGGTTATTATACCGATATTAGAAGAATTTGAAATTTCTGCGCGAAATAAATATAGGTTCACAGAATATTATTGCATTTGAAGTTAAAAATTAGTTATTGTAGGTTATTATATTATAATATAAGTAATATTATATAATATAAAGCGTATATTATTATATATACAATATATAATATTATATAATGCATAATAATATTATGTATTATATAATAATATAATATAATATATAAGCAATATATACAATATAAACAATATAATATAAGCAATATTATATAATATAGAGCATATATTATTATATATATACAATATATAATATTGTATAATGCATAATAATATTATGTAATATATAATAGTATAATATAATATATAATAATACTATGTAATAATATATTAAAATGTTATTCAAGAAATTTTTTAATTATTTATATAATATTATCGTGCTTTTTTAGTTTTGTATATTCTTAATATTTATTTTTATAATATAAATAATTGTAAGCTATTATAAAATTAGTCAGTTACAAAATTAATTATCACAAATGCAATTAGACAATAGTTAACTACGATGGAAGCAAAATATATTAAACCGTATCTGTCGAAAAATCTTGTTCTCCAAAACATGCGTTTCATTCCGAATTATGCAAATTTCATTTGTATGATTTAAAACGGTCTGGTCGCCCCTACATAAATTACAATAATAATAATAAATAATAATAATAATAATCACAAAATAACGATCTCGGAGAAACTAATCGGGCTCGATCGCGGATCGATTTCCCTTCCCTGCGCGGCCACGATTTCCCACATTAGCGGCGTAATGATGGCCGCCCGGGGCTCGTCCCCGAATCGCAACGTTGTTATTACCATTTCATTACCTCGCGGCGAAAAGGCGGTGAACGACGCGTAAATTACGCGGCGTGACATAAAGTACGCCCAATTTGCCCGCCGCGCGCCCACAGACGAGCACCGCAAGCTTGCGCTCGCTCTTCGCTCGGCTCGAATCGCTCGGCTCGGTTCGCTCGCTCGCACTCGCGCGAGCGAGTCGGCCACCTCTCGCCGACGGATTTTCTCGAGAGGACCGGGCTCGATTAATCGAAGGAGAGAGATGCGACCCGCCGTGTCCACCATCCGAGGAGTTCGACGTTTTACGTCGGGACGCTGCGCGCCGAGCCGCGCCGCGCCGCGCCGCGCTGCGACGAAAAGGCACCGAAAGTAATTACCGGCTCTCGGTGCCGTAATTGCGGCCGAACCGCTGCGCGCACGTCGACTTCTCGGCGCGGCAACCGAAAGCTGTGCTCGCTCGACGATTTTCTACGTCCTTTTCTCGCCCCCGTTTTCCGTCTCGCCGGACCAGCTTTCTCGAGGACCGCGATTCGATCCGCCCCACGGTGATCCCGAAAAAATAGAAGACAGCCGAACGGAACGTCTGCCATCGATACTCGCCGGTTTTCGAGTTTCTTCTCCGAGTAGCGAAATCGCGGATTCGCAGATTCGTGTTAATTGTACACGTCCAGAAAAATTCGTCGAAATCGGTGAACGATCGATTGCAATTTCGTGATATTTCAGTGTTTTTGCTCATTTTTAATATCTTATTAAGTTTTAATATCTTCAATTTTTTAATGTTCTTTCGATAAGCACGTTAATTGTTCTTAACTGTTCACGAAAAAGATCGTGTAGTTTAGTGCAATTATTATTATTATTTATTATTATTATTCATTATTATTGTTCATTATTATTATTATTTATTATTATTATTCATTATTATTGTTCATTACTATTATTATTTATTATTATTATTCATTATTATTGTTCATTATTATTATTATTCATTATTATTGTTCATTATTATTATTATTTATTATTATTGTTCATTATGATTATTATTTATTATAATTATTCATTATTATTGTTCATTACTATTATTATTTATTATTATTATTCATTATTATTGTTCATTATTATTATTATTCATTGTTATTGTTCATTATTATTATTCTTTATTATTATTATTCATTATTATTGTTCATTATTATTATTATTCATTATTATTGTTCATTATGATTATTATTTATTATTATTATTCATTATTATTATTTATTACTATTATTATATATTATTATTATTATTATTTATTACTATTATTATATATTATATATTTACGGGCTACTTTTAAATCAAATTAAATAGCAAATTAAATACATATAATTCGGAACAAAACAAACGTTACAATGAACAAGATTTAACAACTGACGGAAAAAAAAACTCGCGCGCGAAGTGTAAACAAAGATGGCGACGCTCCGAGCCAAAAGCGATGGAAACGGGACATAACCGTCGCGGTGAAACGGATTCGAAGCCTCGAGTTTCCTTCGTCCACGGCCTCGGCGATCCACGGAACCATTGCGCAAGGGAGGGGCTTTGATTGAGGCGGGATACAAAATTGCTAATTACCTAATTAGACCCAGTGACCCAGTGGCAGGCGACCACCCGACGCGCGATTCTTTGCTCCCGCCGTTCGCTCGCCGCGAACGTAACCTGCCTCTCGCCTTTCGCCCTTCGCCTTTCCGCCGATCGAGCAATTTTCGAGAGCTAATGCACCTGTTGCTACCTGAGCCGCCTTGCTTTCTCTCTACGTCTCTTGCCGGCGAAGGACTTCGCCAACCTATTGCCGTGGTACCTCTCGATCAATTTTCTCTCCGGTTGCCGATGCTACCCTTCGGCGAGTATTGTTCGAGCTGTTTAAAGTGACCAGAAATGTGGGCACTTTATATATAAATATTGTATTATATTATAATTATAAATATTAATAATAATTATTAATATTATATTATAAATATTAATTATATTATTAATATTATATTATAAATATTAATTATATTATTAATATTATATTATAAATATAATATTATATATAACTATTATATATAAATATTGAAACGATATAAATATATAATGAAGTAAATATTGAAAGATATAAGTATATAAAAATATAGATAGATAGAAATACGAATATATAAACTTATAAATACATAACGATGCAAATATATAAAGATATGAATACATAACAATGCAAATATATAAAAATGTAAATACATAATAATACAAATATATAAAAATACAAATTTGTAAAAATTGAAATACATAACAATACAAGTATATAAAAATATAAATACAAAAAATTACAAATACATAAAAATATAAGTACATAACGATACAAATATATGAAGATATAAATACATAACAATGCAAATATATAAAAATGTAAATACATAATAATACAAATATATAAAAGTACAAATTTATAAAAATATAAATCCATAACAATGCAAATATATAAAAATGTAAATACATAATAATATAAATATATAAAAGTACAAATTTGTAAAAATATAAATACGTAACAATGCAAATATATAAAAATATAAATGCAAAGAATTGCACATATATAAAAATATAAGTACATAACGATACAAATATATGAAGATATAAATATATAACAATGCAAATATATAAAAATGTAAATACGTAACAATAAAAATATATAAAAATACAAATTTGTAAGAATTGAAATTCATAACAATACAAGTATATAAAAATATAAATACAAAAAATTACAAATACATAAAAATATAAATACATAAAAGTACAAATATATAAAAATATAAATATACAATGAAATATATAAATATATAATTGAGATGTAAATCTTGATACAATAGTTATTTTATTTTCGTTAAATTCAAGTAGATTCGTTCACGTTTGAAAACAATCGCATTGTTCGCTTAATGTAGCATCATCTTGTTCCAGGCACCGTAAAAGTGTTCTAATAAAAAGTGTCCTAAAAATCGTTTCAATGTATTGTTCGACGAGAATAGCAATTTTAGAATTCTTTTTAGTAGCAATTTTTTTATAGCACTTTAATAGCAATTTAGTAATTTTTGCACCGACAACTCACCCCCATCAATATCATCCGATAATTTCCTTTGGAATTATCCTATAAGAAAAAATAATGAATCCTCTTATAAAGGAATAAAAAATAATAAATGAAATAAATTAATAAATTAAATAATAAAGCCTCTTAATACGATAATAATAATAATTGAAAATCCTCCTGATAGACTTCCAGTGGATAAAGTATTTAGTATCTTTCCTCTCAATCTCATCGCGAAAAATTTGCTCTCCAGCTAATTAAATCCACGGAAAATGTATCCGCATCTGTTTCCAATCGTCTCCACCTTTGCCCTCGTCTATTGTCTGGAACGATGCTTCTTCCTCTTGCGCGAGCGAATAATCCCGTTTTCGCTGTTGAGTCAAGGAAGCAACGTTGGGGACCAATTGGAACGGGCCCGAGTGAAAGCAATGTCCCGGTCCCGATCCCGATTCCTCCGGCCTGCACCTGCGCGAAACATGGCCGGCCGGGCAAACATCTTCCCATTATTGAATCGCATTCGTTAAGGTCGATTTACCCGTAATACCAGCCTTTAATCTGTGCCTTAACCCGATCGTGAATTACCATTAATCGCGGCCGTTTAATTTCACGGTGCCCCGGGCTTGCACAACCGATCCGCAGGCAGAGAGTATCATCCTCTTCCTTCGGGTACGGCTCGGGCTCGGGCTCGGGCTCCGCGGCCACGGCCACGGGGCCCGGGCTTGTACGCGAAAGTCGCGTTAATTATGCCGGCCGATTATGATCGCGCCCGTGCGTGCCCGAAACGTCGTCGAGAAATTATCATTTCGCGCCCGTTCCCGGGTTTATTAAAATCGCTCGGAGGCGCCGTTTTCGTGAACGTTTCACCGTCGCGACGAGCGAACAAACAACTTCCTACGCGGCCCGTCCACCGCCGTAACACCACGATCGCGTGTCGCAACCGCGCGATCGCCGTGGATTCGAGTGATCCTCGACCCCCTTCCGCGCCTGCTGGCCGTTTCTTGATCCGTCACGGATAGTCTAGTTGTCCGGTTCTCGAATCGCGAGCTTCGTTCTTCTTCTTTCACTTTTATCGTCGATCGCGAAATCAATGTAAATTAAAAATATAAGAAAATATAATGAAATAAAGATGTAGTAAAAAGTCATAATATATAAAATAATATAAAATAATATAAAATATAAATAATTATTCGACCGCAGATTATTCAAGGAATTATAATTACAAAATAATTAAATTACATTGTATTTCAATTATATTGTAATTCACACACACACACACGCACGCACGCACGCACGCGCACACGCACGCACACACACACACACACAAAATTATATTGCATTTCAATTACATTGTAATACATTTACATGGCAATTCAATAACATTGTAACTCAATTACATTGCATTTCAATTACATTGTAATACATTTACATTGCATTTCAATTACATTTTAACTCAATTACACATTGAATTACAATTACATTGTAGCTCAATGACATTGCGTTTCAATTACATTACGTTTCAATGACATTGCGTTTCAATTACATTACGTTTCAATTACATTGTAACTCAGTTACACACACACACATTGCACTTCAATTACATTGCATTTCAATTACATTGCATTTCAATTACATTGTAATTCAATTACATTGCATTTTAATCACATTGTAACACAGTTACATTGCATTTCAATTACATTGTAATACATTTACATTGCATTACAATTAAATTGTAACTCAATTACATTGCATTTCAATTACATTGCATTTCAATTTCATTGTAATTCAATTACATTGCATTTCAATTACATTGCATTACAATTACATTACATTTCAATTACATTGCATTACAATTACATTGTAACTCAATTACATTGCATTTCAATTTCATTGTAACTCAATTACATTGCGTTTCAATTACATTGTAATTCTATTACATTGTAACTCAATTACATTGTAATTCAATTACATTGCATTTCAATCACATTGTAACTCAATTCCATTGCATTTCAATCACATTGTAACTCAATTCCATCGCATTTCGATTACATTGTAATCCAACTGAATCGCACTTAAATTCCAGCAGCGATTAAAATAACGACTAATTGAATGAACCGGGAGGCACGAATTATTTAATCGAATCACAATATAGCGGTATTACGCGCGCAATTGAAACACAGCGCGATTGAAATGCAACGTGACCAAATTACGTAACGGAATTAGCGGAGCTCCGACATTTACGTCATCGCCCGGTTCATCCAAAATTGCGAATGAGCGAAACAACTTTCGGCCGCGCCGGGATCGAGAAAATCGCGGGACGAGCCGGACGGGATTCCAAATATGAAACTGCCCGCCTGGTCAACGTTCCCCGAACAAAGAATACGATGTTGCATACCGTATGCGACTTCGGTGGACACAGTCGGAAGCCGGGTACAGTGGCAACCGGCTGGTAGGCCGCCGGCAGAGCTCGTTAAAAGAAACGCTCCGGCAAGTAGCAAACAAATCCGGTCGCTTTCTCGTTCCGAAGTTGCGAACGAATTTCACCGAGTGGCGACAGATAAAGCCGGGGCATGGCGTCATAAACAAGCGATTATCTTAATTAACTGAGAATTGTTTTAGCCCACGCAGCTCGCCGCGGAACTGCCTCGCTGCCGCGCTGCGGCCCACGCGCCTCGAAAGCCTCGCCGCGCGAGCCGCGCGCTGGCAACAACAGCTCCGCGCGGGCCGACGGAAAATTTTCGTGTTCATTTTTACCGTCGCCGAACGCCCGGGCCGGAGGGGAGGGGTGGGGCTGTCTCTCTGTATTGTTCACGCGGCCGGGCGACGCGACCCGACGCAACGCGACGCGGACCGACGTCGCGTCGTCTCGGTGTCACGCACCTATTAACCGGCACCGGGATTGTAATTGCGCTGACGAGAGTGAAAGGCGGAACGACGGGTGGTTTTGTTGTTGTGTCATTGGCGGCGCGGCGTGAAAACGCGCCGAAATGCACGGGTAACCGATTGCTGTACGGTGTCTAACCCCTAGCCAACAATATTGAAAGATTGCCAACATAGCGTCGCGACAATTCGATTTATAATAACAATATTCGTTTCTATCGTCAATGCCTACCGAATAATTATCGGCATAAAAACGAGCAGAACTGCGCGAAAGTTCGCAATCGGATTTCTGTCCAACAATCTCGGAGATCCTCGTCAAATATTTTACAGGGTGTTCCATGATTATGTAAACGCGCGGAAATGGGTGATTCCTGAGGTGATTTGAAGCAACTTTTTCCTCAGCGAAAATTTAATCCGCGGCTTCGTTTACGAGTTATCAACGAAAAACGTGGACCAATCGGAAAGCGAGTGCGGCCGGCGCTCCGCCCTAGCGGCCAATGCCGCGTCGCGTCGGCCGTCTGACGCAGCGAGAGTAGGCGGGGCGTTAGCCACGCGTGATCTCTCATTGGTCACTGTTTATCGTCGATAACTCGTAAACGGAGCCGCGGATTGTATTTTCGCTAAGGAAAAAGTTGCTTCAAATGACCTCAGGAATCGATCCATTTAGGGTATTCACATAATTACGAGATATCCTGTATAAAGTACTAGGTAACTGTTTAAGTGTTATAATTATAGCGGTAATTATAATGATTTAGCCGTGTATCGTGGAGAAAAATCTCCTTAAAAACTGCTCTCAACAGGTTCCTTTCAATCGAGAAATCATAAAATCGAAAGAAGCAAACAAATATGCGATTTCAGCGTTGCATAATATAGCAGAGCGTTCAGAAAATAATACAAAAACGGTGAAGAACGACGTAAAAGTGGCTCTGGTCAATGACGCAGCACGATATTTCAACCGGTTAAAGCTCGCGTTTATGAATTGCTTAGAAGAAACGCTTATTTTAAGCTGCGGCAGTTCAAGCTTCGCGAAGGAATACAAAAATTGTAGGATCTAAAAAGGTGCAAAGAGACTGAAAAAACAAAGAAGAAGAAGATGAAGATGGTACGTGGGTGTCGCGGGCCGTGAACCGGAAAGTTTTTGCGCGTATTCGAGGATGGACCGTTCCGCGGCTGGTCGCCGGAGAGGACTCGCAGCGGAACGAGAACAAGAACGGGAACAAGCGGAGGTGGATGGTTGTTTACCCGAGGAAAGGTTTACGGTTCGTCAGCGTAGCGTCGCCGTTGCCGGCGTGTCCGCACGGCATAATGATGGGGCCGCTTCGCCGCGGCCTTGAAGAGGTGAGCCCCGCGTAGGTGTACGGGACGCGGAAGATGGAAAAGCCGCTCACCGATGCCGCGTGGGCGAAATGTATCAAGGCTGACTTAGGTGAAGCCGTTCTGTCGACACTTGTCGCCGATCCTGACGTTTAAATAGGCGAACCCCCGAGTGACAAACGACCGGCCTCGCGCGGCCGACGCGACGGGCCCAGCTTCAAAAGCGAGACACCGGGAGGACGGGGTGTCCGCCGAGGCAGCTGACCGACCGATACTGTCTTGTCCGTTCGCTCGCTCCTAATTGTCTCGAACCTCGGCTCTCCTCGAACCATTTAGTATCGATGCCGATGCCGCCCCTTCCGCGAGCGCCGCGCGCGGAATTGTCTCTCCCGTTCGCGAAACGAGTTCTCGCGCCGGCGAATTCGGCACGAAATCGCTGCACAAACTCGGAACACTGCGTCCGCGCGTCCTTTTTAAAGCCGAAGTCCGATCGTGTATCAAACCGAAGCGAAACCGATTTGTTCGTGCATCGAGAAGACAATTCTCCGCGAGACTCGCGTCTCAATTTATCGTGTTTCATGGTTTCGGTCACTTTTTTGTGAAAAAGCGATATTATATTACAGCGAATGGGTGAAAAGAAAGCAACGGATAATATTGATATAATTAATTTTGTTCGTGATCTTATTGCAGACTCTGTCGTTGATAAGTAGACCGCTGATTTTATGCATTTACGAGCAAAATGAATAGAAATTAAATGCAAAACTAAGAGGACGTTGGAAGAAATCTTACGATATTGTTAAATTATTTTCAGCTTATTAGGATTGTTAAGGGAGAAATGGTATTTTCGACTAATTTATACTTCTTAGAATTAACGTAGGCGATTTTTATTTTGCGCAAAGATCTGCAGCCTACTGATAATATTAGCCATGTGATTAATGTAAGTCATTTAAACAATTCGGGTCGAATCAAACGCAGCTTAGTCGGCCAACGGTTAAGCTAAACTCTTTAAGAGAGTTTGAATGAATTTTGTTCTTGTGCTCGCACATTCCTCTATCCAAAAATTTTATTTGGACGGATTCCTCAAAATTTCTGAGTCGTCGCTCAAAGTCTTTGAGCGTCGCTGACGAGAGTAGAACAATTTTGAGGAAGCGCTGTTTGGCGTCCAATAATTTTATTTCGAAGCATTCCTCAAAATTTCTGGGTCGGCGCTCAAAGTCTTTGAGCGTTGCTGGCGAGAGTAGAACGATTTTGAGGAAGCGCTGTTTGGCGTCCAATAATTTTATTTGAAAGGATTCCTCAACATTTCTGGGTCGGCGCTCAAAGTCTTTGAGCGTCGCTGACGAGAGTGGAACGATTTTGAGGAAGCGCTGTTCGGCGTCCAATAATTTTATTTGAAAGGATTCCTCAACATTTCTGGGTCGGCGCTCAAAGTCTTTGAGCGTCGCTGACGAGAGTAGAACGATTTTGAGGACGCGCTATTCGGCGTCTAATAATTTTATTTCGAAGGATTCCTCAAAATTTCTGGGTCGGCGCTCAAAGTCTTTGAGCGTCGCTGACGAGAGTAGAACGATTTTGAGGACGCGCTGTTCGGCGTCCAATAATTTTATTTGAAAGGATTCCTCAACATTTCTGGGTCGGCGCTCAAAGTCTTTGAGCGTCGCTGACGAGAGTGGAACGATTTTGAGGAAGCGCTGTTCGGCGTCCAATAATTTTATTTGAAAGGATTCCTCAACATTTCTGGGTCGGCGCTCAAAGTCTTTGAGCGTCGCTGACGAGAGTGGAACGATTTTGAGGAAGCGCTGTTCGGCGTCCAATAATTTTATTTGAAAGGATTCCTCAACATTTCTGGGTCGGCGCTCAAAGTCTTTGAGCGTCGCTGACGAGAGTGGAACGATTTTGAGGAAGCGCTGTTCGGCGTCCAATAATTTTATTTGAAAGGATTCCTCAAAATTTCTGGGTCGGCGCTCAAAGTCTTTGAGCGTCGCTGACGAGAGTAGAACGATTTTGAGGACGCGCTGTTCGGCGTCCAATAATTTTATTTGAAAGGATTCCTCAACATTTCTGGGTCGGCGCTCAAAGTCTTTGAGCGTCGCTGACGAGAGTAGAACAATTTTGAGGAAGTGCTGTTTGGCGTCCAATAATTTTATTTTGAAGGATTCCTCAAAATTTCTGGGTCGGCGCTCAAAGTCTTTGAGCGTCGCTGACGAGAGTAGAACGATTTTGAGGACGCGCTGTTCGGCGTCCAATAATTTTATTTCGAAGGATTCCTCAAAATTTCTGAGTCGTCGCTCCAAAGTCTTTGAGCGTCGCTGACGAGAGTAGAACAATTTTGAGGAAGCGCTGTTTGGCGTCCAATAATTTTATTTTGAAGGATTCCTCAAAATTTCTGGGTCGGCGCTCAAAGTCTTTGAGCGTCGCTGACGAGAGTAGAACGATTTTGAGGAAGCGCTGTTCGGCGTTCGTTCCCTCCGCGTTAAATCTTCTTCTTCCTCTTAAGAAGCGGCTTGTAAAATAGCTCGATACAAGGCGATAACAAGGTGTTAGGTCTCGTAGCCGGACGCGACGTGCCCGACAAATCGTTCGAATGAGTAATGCAGGTTGTCCCTTCTCCCTTCGCCACCGTGCTTGCGTTTCCTTTCTAACAGATTGCGATCTTCCTATCTCGCGGAGTGCTGCCGGCCGTGTAATTATAACTTCGTGGTTCCGGACGGACGTGTTCCGGTGACCTAGTTGTTTTCGCGCGGATAACGAGAACGGATCGGCATCGATCCTAATTGGATTTTTATCGCGGCGGGAGGGATCGCGGTGATCGGGTCTCGCATGACCCGTGGCGGCATTTACGTGTACGGGTTCGAAATGTGACGGGTTTTGATGGAACGTGACGTACAAAAGCATCGTTTCGCTTTCACCGATTCATTTATTTGCTTTATTTTATTGCTGATATTGCCGTAATGAATGGAATAAAAAGTGGAATAAAAAGTTATTTATTTTTTTGTATTTATAATGAGCGATTTATTATGTTTCCTTGCACGATGAACTTTATTGGATTCCTTAGGACTACAAGCGAACCATTTTTTCATACATCGCATACCGAATTTTATTATTATTATTTAATTTTATTTTTATTGTCGCATATCATACAACAAGATAAAATAAATAAAACGAAACAAGAAAATAAAACGAGAAAATGATGTATAAATAAAATAAGATGAAATAAAATAAAATAAAGTAAAGTAAAATGAAATAAATATAATAAAATAAAAAAAAATAAAATGAAATAAAATGAAATAAAATGAAATAAAATGAAATAAAATGAAATAAAATGAAATAAAATGAAATAAAATGAAATAAAATGAAATAAAATGAAATAAAATGAAATAAAATGAAATAAAATGAAATAAAATGAAATAAAATGAAATAAAATGAAATAAAATGAAATAAAATGAAATAAAATGAAATAAAATGAAATAAAATGAAATAAAATGAAATAAAATGAAATAAAATGAAATAAAATGAAATAAAATGAAATAAAATGAAAGAAAATGAAAGAAAATGAAAGAAAATGAAAGAAAATGAAAGAAAATGAAAGAAAATGAAAGAAAATGAAAGAAAATGAAAGAAAATGAAAGAAAATGAAAGAAAATGAAAGAAAATGAAAGAAAATGAAAGAAAATGAAAGAAAATGAAAGAAAATGAAAGAAAATGAAAGAAAATGAAAGAAAATGAAAGAAAATGAAAGAAAAGGAAAGAAAAGGAAAGAAAAGGAAAGAAAAGGAAAGAAACTGAAAGAAAATGAAAGAAAAGGAAAGAAATTGAAAGAAAATGAAAGAAAATGAAAGAAAATGAAAGAAAATTAAAGAAAATTACATGAATTAAAATTAAATAAAATAAGATGAAATAGAATAGAGTAAAACACGTTAAATTAAACTCAAATAATTTGCACAACGATATTTCCTTACATGTGACGCATGAAGATGACTGCAGACCCGGCCTCATCGCGCGACGCCATTAAACTAATTGCTGCGTCCTTTACGGATTTCTCGGCTGCTTTATCCGACATTCTGGTGCTCGTAGTTATTTCGACCGAAAAACATCTCTCCAACGATGGAAATAAAAGCTGGCAAACGATAAAGTACGCAACGATTGGAGCAGATACGAGAGCCTATGGCGATCCTCGCTTCCGGCATCGAAGTCGGTGGACCGCGCGCGAGATCATCGGCCTGATTGAGATTAATGCGTATCGTGTATAATTATCCGTGGAATAGTCGCACGTCGTAAACAATTATTCAAGCAATTTTGGGCGTCGGCCGAGCGCGGTCGCTTTGTGACGAGAGGCGAGAAGAAGAAGCGTAGTGGAGAGGAGAGGAGAGGAGAGGAGCGCAGCGAGAGCTCATCAGCTCGTAAAGCGTGCGGGGCCCCGACGGTTTCCCTACTAATGAACATCATTGAGCAGAGTGTCCCTTAACTCGCGAATACGCCGTAACTCTCGGCCGCGTCCAATGGCTTTAAAGACTAACAATTTACGTCGCCGGATCGATTTCGGGCTTTAAGAATGATGGCTCGTGCCCGACACTCCCCGAATTGCAAAAGAGCATTCTTTCGGCCGTCTCGCTCCCTCTTCCTCTCTACGGTCCTGCTTCCCTCGTGTTCCTCGGCCCGAAAGAGAGACATAGAGAGGACAGAGAGAGAGAGAGAGAGAGAGAGAGCAAGAAAGAGAGAAAAAGAGAAAGAGCGAGAGAGAGAGAGAGAGAAAGAAAGAAAAAAGAAAGAGCGCAAGAAAGAAAGAAAGAGAAAGAGCGCAAGAGAGAAAGAGAGAGAGGACGAGGAACCTCGAACGGACCCAGCCGAACGAAGGGGGACGACGTAATGACGGGACCCCGCAAAAATTCGCAATTAACTCGGGGGCCCCGCGTTGCCGATGTCGCGTCGGCGTAATTGGTTTTGCAGAAAACTTTTACGTGTTTTCACGGCACTTGCATAATGTGCGAGGTGAACACGGCCGATCGATCGGTTAATTTAAATACCGAACGCGCCGCCGCCGTCGCCACCGCGCATGCGCCCGCGGTGCCGTTCGGCCGGCGAGCATGCGCCCCTAACACGACCGACGGCGACGCGACCGGCGTCGTTGCCTTGTAATTGCCGTTACTTATTGCCACGGTAGACGGCGACGGGGCGACCTCGTAAACCATGCTCGGCCACCGTATCATCGTCATCCTAATTCGGACGGCACGTGAATCAGGCGACCGACTTTTCGCCGGTTTTTCCCTCGGATGGCTCCCGTTAGAGGAAGATTCCTCTAAACGTCGGAAACGTCGTTCGAAAGCGACGCCGTGCTTCGAGTGCGATTCTTTTTTTCGAAATTTTACTGCAACGTAATCGGGTTCCATTTTGCCACAGAAATGGCAACGGTCAAAGTCGATCTTACGTCCGGCGTTCGAACCTCTGAGCCGGCTCTTTTAAGAAACTGATTCGCATAACTGCGGATCGTTCTTCAATTTTTCTTCGACTCGCGGTATCTGAGACTACTTTGATCAGGATGAAATCGATTAGAAAGAGCCTAGTCGATTGAAATGGTTAAAATTGCCCTTAGAGGTTTTTTTAACGAGTATTAGATATCTTCAATTTTCCGACATTCGGGGGGTTTTTCATTTTTGATAACCACAGCTTGCAACGGAAAAATCTGAAAAAATTCTACAATAAGCGGCACGATGCTCAAAATAAGTCACAATTTTTTCAGAATTTTAGAAAGCCACGGTAAGGGGAAATCGCGGTGGAAAGCGTGCAATCCGATTCACCCTGTAACTACCAACTACCCTCGCGAGCAAGTTGCAGGGTTGAAATGTTGCACAGATGAATTTTTCTTGGTACAATATTCGTTAAGGAACCTCCGAGGACAATTTTCGACCGTATCGACCGGCTAGGCCGACGTAGGCCGTCCGGCAAAAGGAGCGCGAGGACCGTCGCGGCCACCAAAATGGCAGCCGGTGGCCCAGAACGGTGAATATCGTGTTTCACGTGCAAAGTTCGGTACGGCTGTAGCCGGCAGTCTACGCCGGTGAGTTTCGTGAGAGGCCTCCGGTGGTACCGGTACCGTGTCGGCATGTTTCGCAGTTTGGGACCGGGACCCAAAGGTCCGACCCGACAGGCACCGGCACAAAAACAGCGGGGGTCAGAGGGGTCAGGCAGCGGGGCCCTGTGTTCCCCGGGGCCCTCTCTTGTCATGCGATATGTTGCTCGTACGTTATGATAGTGGCGTCAGTATACCAGCTTTCTGTTCTGTCAGTGACAATGCTCGCGATGCCTTTGTGGCCACTCCGCGGAGCGCGCTCCTTTCTCCTCCGCTTTTATTCTCTCTCCGGCCCGTTGCTCTCCCGCGGATTTCGCGTGAATAATAACGAGTCGGATAGATCCCCCGTTGGTTCGACAGCTCGCATAATTTGTAATCGATAGGTTCGTCACTTTCGCGGTTCGCCGCGACGGGCCTGTGTTTCCGCCGCGATGAATGACGCGCGCTAAAGTCTCCTATTATCCTTGATCGTCCGCTTTCAAAGAGAGAGAGAAACATCAGCATTCGGTGCTATTCAGTCCCGAATTTTTCAAATCGATCTTTGCGTCCTTGTTTGCATTGTCATTGAGACGCGACGATTGTCTCTGCCGTAGAATCTGTCCACTTCTTTAAAGGTAGATTTATGGAGCGCTGTGAAGGCAGCTGTTTTATATTATATATATTTATATAATAAATATTATATATAATATGATATATTTATATACTTTGAACAAGTGTTATTTTAATATTTGTCACAAGTAACGCATGTACTGAATAAAAACAGCTAGTTTCACCTATTTCTGCCATAAATGCATAAAATCCGCGGTTTATAAATAACTCACAAATGTATCATTGCAATTTGAACAATTGTAAATTGAATAATTAATATATTATAATATAATTGACTTTTAATTAATTGACTATTAATATATAGTCACAGACTCTCTATATATATAGAGAGAGAGAAGAAAAATATATAAATGAAGTAAATTATTATTAATATATATATATATATTTTCATATTCTTCTTTATTATTATATTTTATATATTTATATATTTTTACGGATTCTGTAAATTCGCTGTTTCAAGTTATTTCATTCAAAGGAAGACAGCTCGTCATCTCGGATTAAAACATACATCACCACAGCTCGTGCACTTTTCTGAATCGCTCTGCAACAAAGAGCGTGTACTTCTCCAAAAATTTGTCCGTCGTAAGCAGCATCGTGTAGGTCCCGCTAAAAAGGGGCCCCGGACGCGAAGATCGCAGCCGAACGAAGGCTCTCGGAGCCCGAGACACGCGGTTTGGCACCCTTTTAGAGGATCGTTGCGCAACAGTGCCGCGAACAGCGGAGAGACGTTACAAAACAAAATTCCCTTTTCTCTCGTTTTGGCTCTGCTGAACTAGGGCCGGCCTGTTTCTTATGAAATCGACAAGAGAGAAACTCGTATACGCGTCCGGGACCCGGTACATCCTCATAAGTCACCGGCGTTAGAGGAGGCGGCGCGACGCGATGCGACGCGAGGCGAGGCTCTTGTACGAGGATTACGCTGTTCTACTAAATCGCTCGGGTTGTTGTTCCTCACCTCTCGGCCGCACAACACCCCACGGACATTTTTATGGAGGGCCGCGACGCGACAAGGAGGAGGAGGAGGAACGTCGATGTGGTAACCGAGCGGACACCGGTACAAATTTATCTTTGTTCCGAACTTTCACGCACTGACAGGGCCTCGGCGTGTCCGCGGGCTCGGGTTAAACGCGACACAACGATGTCCACGCGTTACTTCTCTCTTTTTTCTCGTCTCTTACGCCGCGATGCTCGCGATGTTCTAATGTTCGACGGTTAACGAAATTATTTCGTGCAGAGAAATTATTTCTTTTTTTTCGGAGAAGAGATTACTCTGCGTCACCCCTTGGAAGCTCGAGAAAAATATTGCTTCTTCTCTTGGAAGTGCCGTGCGATTTATTCATTGCTGGTCGCGTCTTCAAGATTGGCACTGAATTGCAGATTTGAATTGATTGAATTGCAGAAACGAGATGTTATTTAAAATGTAGATAGAACGATGTAAAGTCGAATTGATTAGTGAAAGTATCAATATTGAAGTCAGAGTTGTGGGCATTTACGAAGCATATTTTATTCGACAGCATTCGACACCATCGAACGAGTATTCAGTCGAATAAAAAGTGATCTAAATTTTTATCTAGATTTATTTCTATTTATTCGAATCAAATTTTATTCCAATAATTGCTTCCTTATTCCTTTTTCGAATTATTCGAATTATTCGAGTAAAGAATTTTTCGAACTATTCGAATTATTCGAGTAAAGAATTTTTCGAATTATTCGAATAAAGAATTCCTCGAATCGTTCGAAATTAAGAATTATTCGAATTATTCACAAACGAAGAATTATTCGAATAAAGAATTTTTCGAATTATTCGAATTAGAAATTGTACGAATAAAGAATTATTCGAATACAAAATTACACGAATAAAGAATTATTTCAATACCAAATTATACGAAAGAAGAATTATTCGCATTCAAAATTATACGAATAAAGAATTTATCGAACAAAAAATTGTACGAAAGAAGAATTATTCATGTAAAAATTATACGAATGAAAAATTACACGAAGAATGAATTATTCGAAATATTGCACGAAGAATGAATTATTCGAAATATTGCACGAAGAATGAATTATTCGAAATATTGCACGAAGAATGAATTATTCGAAATATTATTCGAATAAAGAATTATTCGAAATATTATTCGAATAAAGAATTATTCGAAATATTATTCGAATAAAGAATTATTCGAAATATTATTCGAATAAAGAATTATTCGAAATATTATTCGAATAAAGAATTATTCGAAATATTATTCAAATAAAGAAATATTCGAAATATTATTTAAATAAAGAAATATTCGAAATATTATTCAAATAAAGAATTATTCGAATAAATAAAATAATTCATGACAAATAATGAACTATTCGAATAAATAGAATAATTTACGACGAATACTGAACTATTCGACTAAAATACTGCACTGAAAAATGTGAAACTCAGTCCGAGATGCATCCATAAACGGACACACATTATTTCGAATGCGAACGATGGTGCTTAACCATATCACAGGATTGAAAGACAGCGAACGGGACGAGGGCGGGCTCCGAGGAAATCGATTTGAAGCGAGTCACTCGAGCGGATAGCTCGTCCACCGCTTTCTATCCTTTATCCCGTTCGCTTTTTTTCGAGGCGTGAAAAATTACAGCGCTACCTTTAGAATCCGCAGGAAGAATCGCCGACGCGGCGGCGTATCGCGAGGGGTCCCGCTCGAGGTTGACCTTCGATTTATAATTCCTGTCCCCCCCGGTGGCCGTTTCAATTTCTTTTCCTTTGCGCGGTTGGCGCGCGGCAAGCGGAGCGCCCTCGTAACCCGATGTTTCCGATTCGTTATGCTGGCGTTCGGGCTGCTCCTTGAAGCGACAAGAATACAATAAGAGCCCGGGCGTCCTCTTATGGGAGGATCGAAAAATGTTCGCAGGATCACGAATGCTGATTATTTTCAAGCGGAATTCGCGCGGAGGTCGACGGTTCAACTACGTGTCAGAACGATGTTACGTTTAATGATCGCAGCTTTGTCTTGCGTGGACGCGAAATGGTTTAACCCTTTGCAGTCGAAGCTATTCGAAAATATTTAACGTGTTTCTATTTTATACAGGGTGTCCCAAAAATGTCTCGCAATCCGGAAACGGCGGGTTCCTCGGATCATTTGAAGCAGCTTCTTCCTTTACAAAAATATTCTCCGAGGCACCGTTAACGAGTTATTAACGAAAAAGCAGTGACCAATAAGAATCGGATACGGCTGACGCGAGGCGGCCCAGCCAACCA
Source organism: Megalopta genalis (assembly GCF_051020955.1). Classification (NCBI taxonomy): domain Eukaryota; kingdom Metazoa; phylum Arthropoda; class Insecta; order Hymenoptera; family Halictidae; genus Megalopta; species Megalopta genalis. The sequence continues at coordinate 5,776,395 of NC_135013.1, read as the reverse complement.
GCGCACGAAGCCCAGTTCCGCTCATTGGCTCGGTCGCCTCGCGCCAGCCGAGCTCGCCTCCCATTGGTCACTGTTTTTCGTTAATAACTCGTTAATGGTGCCTCGGAGAAAATTTTTCTAAAGGAAAAAGTTGCTTCGAATGACCTGGAGAACCCGCCACTTTCGGATTACGAGACATTTTTGGGACACCCTGTATAACGCTTAAGGATGTATGTCGTGCTTTTTAAGGAATTAAAATATTATTAACAGTGATTGAATTTATGATTTAGATAAATAGGCATTTCAGTGAGTTGAAGATAGTACGTAGATGTCTATTCAAATTTTACACCGATTCAATTTCAAATTTCAAGTGAAGTTTGCCCATTTAGAAATAGGCAGCAGCACTGCGATGCCATACAAAGATGAAGAATATTCTTCAGATTTCCCTAACAGATTTGGTATCGCCTCCTCTCGTCCATAATCCAAGCGCATGCACTGTCATATAATTTATTGCGATTTATGCATATGAAATTGAGCCTATTGGCAAGTACAACGCAATTTTAACATTATTATTATTATTATTTTAATATAAACGAATCTGATTGTCTCACAATGATTTTGGAAGAAATAGTATACCAATTTCTAACGGCGCTTCGGAGTGCAAAGGGTTAATAACCCTGGATCTCAATTGTACCGAAGTCCATCATCCAAAATATTAGGTCTACCGGAAAGTTCCGTCCGTTTTTGAATTGAAATATAACACAATTTTCATACATTTAATAATATTTATCGTAGAACATACTTTCCATCGTTACTTACGACTTCTTGCCAGCGTGATGGCAACTTGTAAATGCCATTTTTAAAAGATGATTTATTTTTAGAAGCGAAGAACTCAATTAGTGCTTGATTGACATCAGCTTCAGTTTCGAATTTTTTTCCTGTAAAAAGTTTTGCAAAGAGAGAAACAAGTGACAATCGGAGGGTGCTAGGTCCGGGGAGTATGGTGGATGCGACAGAATTTCCCAGCCTAGCTCTGCGATTTTCTGACGAGTCGCCAAAACAGCACGTGGTCTGGCATTATCATCGGTAGCCATGTTTCCACGATCGCGTCTCACTTAATAATGACATGAGACATCTTTGTTTCAGTTTATTTAAGAGAGTACACGTGTGTAAATGCAATGATAAAGAGGGATAGTCATATATGTCTCAAATCAACATGTGCATATGGATTGAAACTTGAAGTGACACTATCGGACAGAACTTACCGGTAGACCAAATATCAGTCCCCGAAGATCGTTTCGTTTCCGAATCGAAAGAACGTCGTATAACATTGTCCAACGCGACGGTCACAGCGTCCTCTACGATTTGGACGATGGTCACGAAGATGGAAGTCGAAGGCAAGCATCCGGTAGCCGTCGGTTTCCGATCCAGGGCAAATGTTTTCGCAACTGCGAGCGGGAAAGTTGCGGAGAACAACGAAAGAAAGAAAGAGAAAAAGAGAGAGAGAGAATGAGAGAGAGAGAGAGTGAGAATATGAGAGAGAGAGAGAGAGGGAGGGAGAGAATGACAAGGGGAAGGACGATCAGGGACCCACCTGAATCCTTTTTCGCCTACGCCGTCGGCTCCCACCGGGGCCAATATATAACGCGCACGCGCTCGCGCTCAAAATGGCCACGAGTTACGAGGAAGGGACCACCTGCGTCAAATCGCATTGTACGAGAAACGATACATAATCGCGCGGGGCAAACTGGCGCGGCCGTGTATACACATGCCTCGCCTCATAAAGTCGTAGCTACAAAGACGCTCGCCGGAATCTTTTTGTCTGTTCGTCCATTGTTCCGCCACGTCGTCGAATCGTCCTCTATTTGCTGCTACAGGGTGTCGTTAATATCGTATATAGTCTTTATATGGCCGACCGAGGTGTATGGCCACGGTAACGCTGTTCTCGCAGCGTCACCTCTTCTCCACCCGTCTTCTTCCTTCTTCCTCGTACGCGCTGCCAATCTTCGTGTCCGAATTTTTGGACACGAATGTTTCGGTTACACGTTCCTCGGGATTTGTGTCGGTAATCGAATTAGGGGCAACGATCAAAACGAGCAAGAGTGCAAAATATATATAATATATATAGTAATTTCTCCCGGAAATGTTCGGAGCTCGGGATTGAAACCGGCAGATCTGGGAATACTAAGCCGCGATTCTTCGGGCCTCGCGGCTCGCTTTTATAGAAACCCGAGGCAGTCGGCAAAAAAAAGGCAGCGGTCAGCTTACAAGTGTATATTGATAGGATAAAAACGATGACTTAACTTTTTTATTTCTGATCTTTTGCCACGATTCGAAGGCAATTCGGAGGCCACGTGACACGATTCGAAGGCAATTCGGAGGCCACGTGACAAGATTTGAAGGCAATTCGGAGGCCACGTGTATTGTTTTCCGGGAATTTGCATCGCGTGCTGCACGGAGCAATAAATTACATAGGCGTAGGACTAGCACAAGGAAATTCACGTCAACCGAAATTTGGCATTTCCGGGGGAAATTACTGTATATATATATTACAATTACAATTGCAATTACGATTACGATTACGATTCCGATTGCGATTACAATTACAATTACAATTACAATTACAATTACAATTACAATTACAATTACAATTACAATTACAATTACAATTACAATTACAATTACAATTACAATTACAGTTACATTACAATTACATTACATTATATTACAGTTACATTACAATTACATTACATTATATTACAGTTACATTACAGTTACAATTACATTACAGTTACATTACAGTTACATTACAGTTACATTACAATTACATAACATAACATAACATTACATTGCAGTTACATTACAGTTACATTACAATTACATTACAATTACATTACAATTACATTACAATTACATTACAGTTACATTACAGTTACATTACAATTACAATTACATAACATAACATTACACTTACATTACCGTTACATTACAGTTACATTACAATTATAATACAATTACATTACATTGCATTACTTTAGATTGCATTACATTATATATTTTTATATGTCTACATTATTACATATTATATTTTTCGTACACATTATATTTTCTGATACACAGTCAGATTATTCAGAACCCACCAACAAACTCCATCCGTCACTCCTGCTGTAGCGGTGCAGTTGAATCACGAGTCTGCAATCGCTATTGCCTCGGTATCAAATGAGGGCTCAAAGAGTTCACCCAGTGTTGGACCCAGCGTCCGTCGCCTCGTCTCGCCTCAAACGAACGTAACAGTGAACGTTCGCACATCTTTGAACCCCAGTTTGCTATAGCAGAACCAATAAACGCGATTCGCAGAGTACAGTGCCATACTGAAAGATCCGCCTGAAACCTGAAGACGTTCGCTAGTACATCGTCGTCGTCGTCGGATTATCGATGGAAAGAGAGCGCGCGGGGTTGTCGGTGGTTGATTGCCTCGCGGAAACGCGGCGCGCAGGGGCGCGGGTGTACGCGGGGCTGCGCCGTGCTACCGCTGGATGCACCCACGCCCGCAGGGTCGGTGGCGCGCATACACACACACACACACACACACACGGATCGCTCGCTGGAATAAATGCGTGTTTATCGCGGCGGTGGCGGTGGCGGCACTGCTTTTGAAGCCGACAGCAGCTCGTGCTGCCTTCCTCCTCTCGTTTTCTCTTTCTTCTTCTCCCGCGGCCGGCTGGCTCTGTTCCCGCTCGTTCGTGGCTGCGGTCGCGGCGCAAGCGAGAGCTAGCAACCGGGCAACCGAGGAGCAACCGAGACCAGCCGGGACCCGAGCAAGAGCGACCGGAGGAGGTGAGGCGAGGCGAGGCGGGGAGAGGAGAACGGAGGAGGCTCCCTCGCAGATGGGCCCGTCCGATTTACATAAGGCCGTGCACTCCACTCACACTGGCGCTCGGTGGCCGTCTCTTATTAAGCGTGCGCGAGCGCGAGCGCGCCTCTCTCACGCACACGCGTACCCTTTATTAAGGGCGCAGCGCACGAGCGCGCACCGCGGGGACACAGAAGCGCCGCGCATGCCTTGTTGCGCTAACAATACGACCGCCCACGTACGAGATATCTCGTTTTATTATTATCCCTCTGTCCGCTCTCTGCCCTTTCCCTCCTCCTCCTCCTCCTCCTTCTCATCCTCCTCGTCCTCATCCTCCTCGTCCTTCTCCTCCTCCTCCTCCTCGGCATCCTCCTTTTTCTTTGCTACTCAGGCCGAAGCTGCCGCTGCTGCTTCTGCTTCTGCTGCTTCTGCTGCTTCTGCTCCTGCTTCTCTCCACCGCGAGCAGCTCCTTCTCGTCCTTTCCCGCTGTTCCTCGATCTTGGCTTCTGCTGCTCCTTCTTCCTTTTCTCCTTCCCCCGACGCTATTACTTTTCCTCCTCCTCGACGTCCTTTTGCTCCGCGACTGCTAGAGTATCTTGATGCCGTACCGTTCGCATCTCCTCCTCCGCGGACCATCGATCCTCCCCATCACTGCTCGAACATCCGGATGTGCTCATCGGATACCCGGTTCCTTTTAATAGACTCTGCGGATCTTTGTGGGACATGAAAATTGTACGATTTTAATCGAAAGCAACGTGTACGTAAGTTCGATCGAAGCGTTTTTCTTATTTTAATAAGAGCGACGGGTTCGATGGAATTTTGTAATAATACCGTTTAATTGAGTCCAAGGGGTTGTTCAGAAAACACGGTCGAAAAATGATGAACAGCGTGATTACGCTTGTCTTAACCCTTAGCACTCCGCGCTAACGAGTTTTACTCGTTATAACGAAACGTTTACGTTTCAGGAGAATTTAACCCCTTGCCGTATTTTCACGAGTCCGACTCGGCATGAAAATATCTATTAATAACTTATCGAGCATAGATGTTACTCTGTCGTTTAACCCTTAGCGATCCGCGCGTTTCTCGAGTACTGCCTGCCAGCAACTCTGGCACATTTTTGGAGCGGAGCGCCCGAGATAAAGAAAGTCTTATTTTGAGCGGAAAAGATTACACGTCCTTGCGAATGCATTTGATATTTTATTGATTTTATAAATATACATTTTCCTATTGTAAATGAAAGATAAATTTTCAATTTTGTAATTCACCATGGTGCGATATCTTTGGTAACAATCTCCCATGTGCATTCTGGGTTTACTTGGACAAGTGTCGCAGTATTCGCTTTGCCAAATAGAGTTACTAGATATTTCTTTCGAGTTTAGAACATTTTCTGCGTAATCGTTGATTTCCTTTATAATTTCATTTACCGATTCGTCCGTGAAAAATAATTTAAAATATCGTATCGGCTGTTCGATGTTTGCAGGAACTTGTGGTCAAACGACCTGTGGCAATACGCTAAAAGGTATTCTATCTGGAATATGTAATTCTTCCGTAACATCGCGCCGTTCGCCTAAGTCTTGCAACGAATCTTCGCTTTCGCTTTCAATAATTCTCATTATTCGTCTCTTTGGTAGTATAATTTCGCCACTACCACTCGAAGTGTCAGAATCATAACCAACATTGTCTTCCACGATGTCTTTTAACTCTTCAAAATCAAATACGTCTTCGATATCGCTCGGCTCTAAATTCTCATCGTAATATTTATTTTTCTCCATGTTGCTAACCATAGAAAAGGTGAAAAAATGGTTTAATCGTAATGGTACAGACTTAGCACGTTTTAACTACAGATAACAATTGCTATCGCCGACGATAACGTATGCTAAAAACATTTGGCTCCGCAGCGGAGCCTTCGGAGTTACGGAACAAATGACAAATGTCTCCGTAGCGGAGCCTTCGGAGTGCTAAGGGTTAATTAATTGCGAAGAGAATCAAACGGCGCTCGTCAAGATTGACAAAGAAAACAAAACGAAAAAAAAATGAAGAAAAGCAGCTATGCGATGTACGGGCGTCACTAAAGTTTTATCGCGACACAAGATCTGAACAGCGCGATCGCGTTGCTTGGGACCCAAACGGTTAATTCGTGTATGTATACGGTTCTTGCAGTTTCGTATTCGAAGAAATGAACGCATTTCTTCTCACGGATCCGTAAAATCCGCGTTGTTCGTTTATCAAGCTCGAGCGAAAGTAACACACGAGTCGCGGTACAATAATGTCTCTCTAATTGACGCTCAGATTGTCTACAAAAATGGACAATTTAGGGAGAAGAGAGACGATTATTCGATCCTCGCGGTTCATTTTTATAGTTACGAATTGTCGACAACTATATAAAACTAGCTGCGAGGCTCGAATAATCATATCTCCTCTTCCCAAATTGTCCATTTTTGTGGACAATCTGAGCGTCAGTAAGGGAGACATTTGTACTCCGATATTCTCGCCGTTTTCGCGCTTACCGCGCACGCTCTCGTAAGAGTGTAAAGTCCACGATCCGACGATTGTTCGCACTCGATCCGTTCGAGTTCTATAGATTCCAATGAAACGCGCGTGACTCAGCGTACTCTCGGTGCGAGAGTACTTCACCCACCTTCGCTGATCTCGCGAGTCGTCCCAGTCGTCCGAGAAACAGAGGTAAAACGCTCTAAGATTCTTCGTCGAGCCGTTCGACGGCTGTACGCACGCAGCTGTTTACCTGACAACAGGTTTGTTGCAATTCGCAAGTACAATTTTTATTTTGCACAAAGGTCCGCAGAGATTTATCATGTTAATTTAAGAAATTGTGGCTATCTTATTTCTCTTTTTCTTTTTAAATTTAACTCTTTATATTTTTTTCTTTTGTGATTTCATAACTGCCGGGGAACTTCCCGTATATATTCAATAAATAAATAAATGAATGAATGAATAAGTAAATAAATAAATAAATTAATTAATTAACAAATTAATAAATAAATAAATGCATAAATAAATAAACAAATAAATGAATGAATAAACAAATGCATAAATAAATGAACAAATAAATGAATGACTAAATAAATAAATGAATAAATGAATGAATAACTGAATAAATATATAAATAAATAGATGAATGAATGAATAACCGAATAAATAAATAACAGAATAAATGTACAAATAAATGAATGAGTAAATAAATAACAGAATAAGTGTACAAATAAATGAATGAATAAATAAATGCATAAATAAATAAACAAATAAATGAATGACTAAATAAATAAATGAATGAACGAATGAATAACTGAATAAATATATAAATAAATAAATGAATGAATAACCAAATAAATAAAGAACAGAATAAATATACAAACAAATGAATAAATAAATAAATATGTCCAACGAGCCCTCTAAAAGCGGCTCGGCCGCGTCGTGCTCTCCACGGCACGGTCTCTACGGTAACTACACGGTTTCGGTAGGAAAATTGATGCGTCCGAGATCGGCACGACGACGCGCGGTCGCAGCAGCATGTGCATCGGAAGAAACATCGGGTACCCGGTCGAAATACGGTCGATCGAAATCAAAGCCGTGTACCGTGTGTGCCCCGGGGGCGAGTGAAGTATCCACTTTAACTTTCATCCTCCGGTCTCGGTAGTCCGGCTTATCTGAGCGCACCTACGTGGTACACCCATCCGCCTATCTGTTTATCTGCCGGCCGTGGAAGAATCATCGGCATGCGTTTCTACAGCGGTTAGGATGCGTGCAAACACAATGTAACGTCGCGATAGCGCTCGTGTTACGCGGTCTAGTGTCTCGTGTTCCTTAACGTGGCCCCTCCGGACCGTGCATGTTAAGCGGGCCCCGTGATCGCGATACGATTCCTGCTGCCGGTATCAATCTTATCTAGCCGGCATGCGATCGTCCCTTGCTGCGGCCAAGCGACTCGAGAGCAAAAAGACTATCCTTAATCCTTTCTGCGCTAACGCGGTGGCATTGCTGCGCCGATCTAATTCATTTTTGCCGGCCCGAACGAGCCGCAGACGCTTCGCTTCAGCTCTCCTTGTACGCCGATTCTATTCCTTTTCGGTGCGAATTCTCGATCTGGACGAACTCCGCCAGCTGGATTTTTCGAGATCCGTGTTGTCCTTTGGAATTCCGAATTTTTAAAGATATGAATTTTACGGGAAATTCTTTCTAATTGATACTTAGTTTGTTAAGAAAAATTGGCGATTTGGGAAGAGAAGATACAAGTGGAAGAAGTTCGTCTATTTTTGGTCACGAGCTGAGGGTCAATTAGCGAGAATTCACTGTAGATTGTGATGGAAAGAGCTTTTTGGTGGATTTTGTATAATTTTACTGTGCATAGAGTTTTTGTCTAAGTATAATATAATATAATATAAATATATAATACAATATAATGTAATTTAAATGTATGATATATAATATAATATGATATAAATATATGATATAATATAATATAGCATAGAGCTTTCGTCTAAATATAATATAATATAATATAATATAATATAATATAATATAATATAATATAATATAATATAATATAATATAAATATATAATACAATATAATGTAATATAAATATATAATGTATAATATAATATGATATAAATATATGATATAATATAATATAAATACACAGGATATCCCAAAATGTCTCGCAATCTGGAAATGGAGGTTCCCAAGGTCATTTGAAGTAACTTTTTTCCTTTACACAATTTTCTCCGAAGCATCGTTAACGAATTATTTAATTATTGACGCTGACCAATAAGAGCCGAGCTCACTTGGCGCGAGGCGGCCTAGCCAATGAGCGCACGAAGCCTAGTTCCGCCCATTGGCTCCGCAGGCTCGCAACCAGCCGAGCTCCTCTCTGATTGGTCACTGTTTTTGGTTAATAACTCGTAAACAAAGGCGCGGATTGCATTTTCGCCGAAGAAAAAGTTGCTTCTAATGACCTCGGGAACCCCACATTTCCAGATTGCGAGACTTTTTTGAGACACCCTGTATAATATAATATAATATAATATGATATAATATAATATAATATAATATGATATAATATAATATAATATAATATAATATAATATAATATAATATAATATAATATAATATAATATAATATAATATAATATAATATAATATAATATAATATAATATAATATAATATAATATAATATAATATAATATAATATAATATAATATAATATAATATAATATAATATAATATAATATAATATATATAATATAATATAATATAATATAATATCATATAATTAATAATAATATAATTAATATAATATAATATAATATAATATAATATAATATAATATAATATAATATAATATAATATAATATAATATATATAATATAATATAATATAATATAATATAATATAATATAATTTAATATAATATAATATAATATAATATAATATAATATAATATAATTAATATAATATAATATAATATAATATAATATAATATAATATAATATAATATAATATAATATAATATAATATAATATAATATAATATAATATAATATAATATAATGTAATATAATACAAATATATGATACAATATAATATAATATAATATAAATTATTATATAAAAATAACGGTACAATAAAGCAGATATCATCCGATAGACGCACCGCGCCACTCCTCGCGTAACTTATTTTTCCTGTGAACACTGGCCTATCTCCTCGCTCATTCAGAATACCACAGATCTCCCGATTCTAATACATTACACTGTCGATACCACAAAGTTCCAAACACACTGTCGTCACATTAATTCTCAATGCGATTGCATTCGAAGAAATATTCCAAAGTCGCGACAACTTTTCCGCGTCTAAAATGAAAGATCAATGCAGCAATATTTGTATCCTGTTCAACATAAAACCGAGATTCTTTTCACGGCTCAGAAAATCGTTGTCTCGACAAAAATATTTCGTAGAATATTTATTCCAGCAATTCTCCCGGCGCGTATAAAATTCTCCGTGACGCGTTTTCGCCGCGTTCGAAAGCGTTGCTCGCAAAAACGCGTAAATATCTGTATATATGTATATATATAATCCGTCCGCGTAGATTATCAACGAAGATTAAAATCTGGGAATATCGCTCGGAAAAACGCGAGAAAAGAACCAGCCCGCGTGCACGAGATAAAAATGTCAGCGGCGATCGGCAGCAATGCAAATCCGCAACCGGGTGACTTTCGCTTGCGCAACACGCTCCGGGGAGGAGATAACGCGATAGCGCGAGCAAAGCGCGCCGATGTTGGCCGCGCAACAATTTCCTCGCGCAGCGGCGGACCGTTTAACGCCGGGGATTTATTGTTCCCGGGTGACTCTTCTCGGTGGTTTTCTTCTTCGGCCGCGATGCAAATCGAGGACAGGCGGCCGCGGACGATCGCAGGCGGCTGCGCGCTCTCGACGTTCCGCGAAAGATGAATAGGTCAGTTTCCTTGAGTCGAACGCGTGACTAACGAAAAGCCCGCGCCGTAACTTCCTTCGATAGTAGGCGCGTGTGCCGGGGGCCTTGACCCACATCGGGCCTTCTGCCGTGGCGCGGGAATTTCGCGAGATTTCGACCGCAGACCTGCTCGCGCGACGTCGCACGGCAATTACTATCCTCCGTTGACGAATCAACTCGTCGACACCGTTCTCGCCGCGCCGTCTCGTGTCTCGGTGTACTCTGTTAGGAGTCGGCTCGGAAATCGGTCCCGTTTCTTCGCGGATTTGCGCGACACGTGACCTCGGAACTGCTTAATTCGTCCGCTAAAAATTGACGCGTTTTTATTCCGAGAACAATCTGCCTTGAAGGAATATAAAAATAAAAATAAATATATATATATGAATATTATATATAGTATAATATAGTATTATATATAGTATAATATAAGATATATATAGTATAATATAGTATTATATATCTTATTATCTATATCTATTTCTCTGACTCTGTCATCGACGAGCATATTCCTAAAATGAATATATATATATTATAGATTATATAGATTATAGATTATTAGATATAGATTTTATTATTATTATTATAAATTATTACTGATTGCAGAGAGCATTGTACAAACAAGCTAAATATTGAATAATCGTTACTAAATTATAATTATTCGAAAATATAAATTCTTTTGCATCAGTTTTACAAGCACTGTGTTTGTGCGATATTTTATCGTGCCGAATGTTAGAAAGTCAAATTTGGTACATATATATAAAATCCACGGTCTAGTGATGTGTTTAGTGGATTGTTTTCATGAATGTTCCAAGTCGGTTTGTAAGAACAGAAATTAATTATAAATATACTGCTTGACAAAATTATAATATAGAAAATTTTAAGATTGAGATTGGTCGACTTTGACCGACGATAACTCCGCGAAAAATCGTCGTAGGACGATGACACTTTTTTTTAAAGTAAAGCTTGAAATCTCTACTTTAACATAACTATTCCGGATTTTATGTTTGATGCCAATGTCGTCGCTATAGCTCTTTAAATGTGAGACCGTGTTTGTCATGTCGAGAATTGCAAGGTTTAACGAAATGCACAAATTCGGTTACTTGTAAGTACTGTAACTTTGCGAAAAAAAAATCGCAGCCAGGTTTCTTTTTTCTTAATTTGAAGAGGAAGGATAGATCTTGATTCAACTGTGAACGGCAGCACCGAGAAAAATTTGACGAAGTCCGTGCATTTCGTTAAATTTGATAATATTCAATATGTCAAACATGGTGTCACAAATAGAGGATTGCAGTGACGAGGATGCATCAAACTTAAAATCCAGAATAACTGTCTCAGAGTTGAGATTTCAAGCTTTAATTCAAGTACCAAATCATCATCCTACGATAATTTTTCGTGGAGTTGCCGTCGCTCAAAGTTGTCCAATTTTCATCCAAAATTCTTCTATTAGCCATAATTCTTTCGAGCAGTGTATTGCCATTTAAAAAGTTTGCCGAGTCAAAAACAGCGTGCGTCATATTATTCAAGAATCTTCCAATGCTCTCCAAGTCTTGTATTTCACCTATTAATTTCGGAGACATAATAATGACGGTGCAAAAATTCTCCGAATAAAACGATATTCTCCATTAAAACGTAACACCGAGTTGCATCAAAAAATGGAAGATCAAATTTCGAAAATTTAACCTTGACATAACTGTCTCAGGCTAGAGATTTCAAGCTTTAATTCAAGTACCAAATCATCATCCTACGATAATTTTTCGCGGAGTTACCGTCGGTCAAAGTTGACCAATGTTCATCAAAAATTCTTCTATTAGCCATAATTCTTTCGAGCAATATATTTCCATTTAAAAAATTCGACAAATCAATAACAGCGTACGTAATATTATTAAAAAATCTTCCAATGCTCTCCAAGTCTTGTATTTCACCTATTAATTTCGGTGGCAGAATAATCGCGGTGCAAAAGTTCTCCGAACAAAACGTCCCGCTAAAACGATTGCAAAAAACCGAGTTGCATCCAGAAATGGAAGATCAAATTTCGAAAATCGAATGTCGCGAGGAGCTCGGTGCAGAGCCGGTGGTTTCTCGAACAGTTGGAAATTGAGCAAATAATCGCGAGCAGTCGTCAGGAGCGTCTCGGAGCATCGGTCCCGGCGGTTTCGGGACTTCCTGCGCGGCGGACGTTGCGGTCGGCGGGCCCGTAAGAGCGCCGCGTGTAATTGACACTAGCAGTTTATCGCGTGGCGTGCGCAAGGACGGTGGCTCGTATAAGGAAGTGAACACAACAACGATAGGATCGGCTGGACAGCGCGCGCGGCATCGTCCGGCGGCCCGGCGAAAGTGTTCCGTCTTCGACGGATTTTTTTCTGCCGATATTATTTCGCGACCGGCGCGATAAATCTTCTCCCCTTTCTCTCTCTCTCGCTCGGCCTCTCCGGGCCCCGGCAACCCGGTGCTGTAATTAAGTTCCGCTATTCCGCTCGTGGCCTTTTTGCATCCGGATCTTTAGCTCGCGGCGATTCAATACGATCCTCGTGGGATTTCGAGCGGAGCCGATCGCAAGAGGGGCGGGATTTTTCATAATAGAACCGGCGACCCCCGGTGCCGCCGTGCCGCGGGGCTATAAATACGGCAAAAGCGGTGAAAACACATAAAACACGTAAGGCCCATTAAGAGCGGCATTAATTTAAATTGTTTACCGCGCGGCGGCCGCGGTGCCGCCGGGACTACGGGGCCCCGTGCTTCCGAGTTCCCTGCCGATCCTTCTTCAGCGTGTGGGCCCGATTATTGTTGCGTTGAATTCTAAAGTAGCTGCGCGACACGTTCGCCGCGATCATTTTTCTTCGTCCCCGGTGGCCGCGCGAGACGAGTTATTAGCCGCAATGGAAGATCAGGTGCTAGATTTCGGACGTTTGGAACCTTGATAACGCCTCTGTTTCTTCCTGTTAGACCGTCGAGATATACGACGCGTTTGATTTAGGAACGCTGTGCCCTACCGTCTCGAAAATGATTTATAACGCGCCGCTCGGCCACCGGAGATACGGGACATAAGTTTGTAAATCATTTCGGTGGCTTTCGGGGTGAATCGCGCTGTAGTTCGACGTTCGACGTTACCTATTGGAACGACGCATTCAGTCTCAGGTTAGTTCGGCGATGTCCAATCGAATGGACGTTTGTGCAGTCATTGTATTATTATAAAGCAAACACATTGTGGATACTTTGATCTGTTTCATGAATGTTCAGTGATATCGAAGATGCGAATTCTGCGGTTTTATGGAGGGTAGCGGAGTCAGTTACTGTGCAGTGACCGAGGATAATTCATTTTTGGAGGGGTATAATTAACTTTATAACCATCGAATAGGATATGTTACATTTCTTTTTGTTGCAGAATGAACGATATAGAAGAATAAAAGAATGTAATATGCGTTCGGAATTGTGCTAATTGAATTACGTTTAATTGAAATACAACGTAAATCAAATGCAATGTAGTTGAATTATAATAGAATTCGAATCAAATGTAATTGAATTACAACATAATTGAATTACAATATAATTGAATTAAGATGTAATTGGATTACAACATAATTGAGTTACAATATAATTGAATTACAACATATTTGAATTATAGTGCAATTAAATTACAATATATTTGAAATACAGTGCAATTGAATTACATCATAATTGAATCACAATGCAATTGAATTACAACATAATCGAATAACAATGCAATCGAACTACAACATAATTGAATTAAAATCCTATTGAATTACAATGCAGTTGAATTGCAACATATTTGAATTACAGTGCAATTAAATTACAATATATTTGAAATACAGTGCGATTGAATTACATCATAATTGAATCACAATGCAATTGAATTACAACATAATCGAATAACAATGCAATCGAATTACAACATAATTGAATTAAAATCCTATTGAATTACAATGCAGTTGAATTGCAACATATTTGAATTACAGTGCAATTGGATTACAACATAATTGAATTACAACATGACTGAATTAATATGCAATTGAATTATATCATAATTGAATTAAGATGCAATTGAATTGCAATATAATTGAATTAAGGTGCAATTGAATTACAATACAATTGAATTAAGATGCAATTGAATTGCAATATAATTGAATTAAGATGCAATTGAATTACAATATAATTGAATTAAGATGCAATTGAATTGCAATATAATTTAATTAAGGTGCAATTGAATTACAATATAATTGAATTAAGATGCAATTAAATTACAATATAATTGAATTAAGGTGCAATTGAATTACAATATAATTGAATTAAAATGCAATTAAATTACAATATAATTGAATTAAGATGCAATTAAATTACAATATAATTGAATTAAAATGCAATTGAATTACAATATAATTGAATTAAGATGCAATTGAATTACAATATAATTGAATTAAGATGCAATTGAATTACAATATAATTGAATTAAATTTCAATTGTATTAGAACATAATTTAATTAAAATGCTATTGAATTACAATGCAATTGTATTGGAAGATAATTTAATTACAATGCAGTTGAATTACAACACAGTTGAATCACAATACAATTGAATTACGAATTACAACATAATTGAAATACAATATGAAACGAATCACTTTCTAACTACAATTCCTTGAATAATTCAATTATAACGCCGTCCAAAGAGATGCGGCAGCTAATTGTCGCGACGAACGCCGAGACATCCTCGCGTGGAATTTTCTAAAGCGCGTACGGTTTCCAAAGCGAAGAACGATTAGGCGAGCCGTTGCGGTACAGTTAGCAGTGAAATATGCTTCCGTAAGGAATGATCTAAGCTCCGTCCCGTGAAATCTGATTACGCGCCGGTAGAGGTCGAGTGTCCCGAATCGCGGAACTTTTCGTCGTGATCAAGATTCGGGGATCATGTTACTATAGATCGTGCGCGGTCGTCCTCGTGCTAGCCGCGGAGTCTCGCAGAGTCAAAGAAATCCGGATTTCCAAACGATGGAATTTTTATGGGCCCCTCGGCCTATACAAACACGTCGTTTTCACGCGAAAACTAGCGCGCCGCTTGTAAACGCCGTTCCTCCCCCGTCTTCGCAGGACTCCTCCGCCGCTGACAGAATATACTCGCCGAAATTTGGCTAAGACCAGCGCATCAAACTTGTCACAACGGACAGACATCGTTACCGTCGTTCCCACGTCTCGACAAACCGCTCGCGGCGTCTTCGAAGTTCATGCCAAGGCTCTTATTCCGACACTTGCCCGTGTGTAACACGCTCTATAATTATTGTCTTCTCGGATGATTATCTCGCTATTTCTCGCCACTTCTCGCGCTCCAAAGTTCGTGTCAAGGATTCCGCATCGACGTCACGACGCCGCCGCCGTCCAAAAATTCTACGCGTGCTTCTCTCTCTCTCTCTCGCGGTGCTTCTCTCTCGCGCTCTCTCTCTCTCTCTCTCGCGGTGCTTCTCTCTCTCTCGCTATCTCTCGCGGTGCTTCTTTCTCTCGCGCGCGCTCTCTCTCCCGCACGCTCCCTCTCTCGCGCTCTCTCTCTCTCTCGCTCTCTCTCGCGCGCTCTCTCTCGCGCTCTCTCTCTCGCGGTGCTTCTCTCTCTCTCGCTCTCTCTCTTTCTCGCGCTCTCTCGCGCTCTCTCTCGCTCTCTCTCTTTCGCGGTGCTTCTCTCTCTCGCACGCTCTCTCTTTCGCGCTCTCTCTCTCGCGCTCTCTCTTTCGCGCTCTCTTCTCCCTCTCTCTCTCTCTCTGTGTCTCCTCTGTGCCTTTCCTATTCCAAAAATTCACCGTAATTCGTTCTCCTCTAGCTTCATCGCTTTCAACGATACCTCTCGTCGGTGCCAAGAATTTCTTTCCTACGCTTCTTCCGAAAATTCGTTACGGTTCCCGGCACTCAAGTTATCGCTTCTGTCTTTGCGAAAATAGTTGCCTCTCTATAGTCTCCTATTTCGAAACTGTTACTTCACCGTATCGAATGTTTCTCCGCAAGTTCTCGACACGCTGTCGTTACTTTCTTGCGCTGAGGATTCTTCTGAATATGCTTCCGGGGGATTATTTTAAGAAATCGTACGAGTGAACTTGGTAAATTGAACAACTCGCAAGTTAACAACAGTTAATAACAGTATTAATATAATAATGAATAATAAGTTAATAACAGTAAGAGTAAGAATGATAGTTTTTTAACAAAGAGCCACCCTCAAATCTTGTCATTAATCCCTCCTTTTTCTTCATTGCATTCTTTTACTGCATTTTCCCTCTCTCTCTCTCTCTCTCTCTCTCTCTCTCTCTCTGTTTTATAACAATTTTTTTGGATCTATTTAAACTTCCTACGATTTTATTACAATATATTATATATAATATAATATATTATATATACAATATTTTATTACAATATATGTTTGAATAAAGAAGTTCGCGTACAAATTTTAGACATAAACGTTTTTACAGTATCACTGATCCTAAAAGAAACAAATTAGAAAATCAGTCATTTTGACTGATTCGGTACAGACTATAGTAAGTTTTTTTTTTAACATAAAACAAACCATTCTCAATTTTATTGCATTCCAACACACTCTTCAACCGTATACGACTCCATCGTTAAAATTGTCCATCACTACAAATTAGAAAAAAAAGAAAAGTAACAAGAAAGAAACGTCGCGTTTGACAGATATCCTCATTCAGCATCCTAAAGGCACTCTTGAATAACCCTATAGCCCTTATGCTAAAACCATCGTCTGGCTAATCCACCTGTTTTAGATGGATGCATCTATTTCTTTAGGTCGATGCATCTATGCAGAAAAAATTCCGCAAAAATTATGTCAAAACCGCAGCAAAACGACCTGCAAAATGTATCATCGGCTTCCGTATCATAAAAACGTGCAATTCGAGTGTCAACGCTATAAAACACCGAGTACAAACGACAGCAAATTCCACCGCGAATACTTCAAGCCGAAGCCGAAGGCCAACCTAAACCCAATTCGAACGAAAGCGGCGCGAGTTTAGCTGGCGTTTCCGTGGGCCACTGTTGCGCGGTGTCGTCGCGCTCGGTCCCCGGATCCGAGCGTCAGATAGCCGGCGTTCGCTCGAGCGGTCCCCGATTCCCGAGTCTCTCTCTGTCTCTCTCGAGGGGTTTGACAGAGCGTATCGCGGATCGTGGGTAGCCGGCGCGCGATTGGCAGCTGGCCAATTGCTCCAATGCCAGCCGCGCGTTTCGGGAAGTTATCGCGATAGGGAAGAATTAATGCCGCGGCGCGGCGCGGCGCTGCGGCCACGGTAAATAACCTCTTCGTTAACGTCCGCAGTCCGACCGGAATGAACACGTTTCTTCTTCTTCTTCTTCTTCTTCTTCTTCCTCTTCTTCTTCTTCCATCGGACCCACCCCCGCCCCCGCAGGGCGCTCCTCGCGTGTCCGGGCCGCTCGAAAAAAATCCGAGGTATCCGAGGATCAATTAGATTTACGCTCCGATCCGCTCGTTTCGCCGAGGGCCCGCGCTACCGTCGCTTATCGAAATAATTGCCGAATAACGAAGGGACCGCGGTGCAAGCGTGCGCCGCGCGCACCGCCGCCGATCGCTCGATAAACGGTAATTAACGAGCAATTAACGCGCGAGCGCCGCGCCACCACGAGCCGATGAATAATTCTCCGAGTCCGAGGGCCCCGGACGGCTTTAATGGGCCCGCGAAACGGCCGAATGGATCGTTGGTGGATCGACCGATGATCGAACTTCGGTGTCGCCTGTCCGACGGACTGACTTTTAGGGCCCCGGGGGCCCGATCGATTCCGACCTGTCCGCCATCGATCCACGGTGACGGAGGGAGGAAACGCGAGTCCGCGCTTCGAAGTTTCTCTGATTGCCGCGTTTCGTTTCCTCGTTTCGGCTGACAAGTGCGATTTCTGATGGTCGAAGTGTTTTCTTTTGTTTTTTTACGGTGGAAACGTGAAACGTTTTCTGCGTTCCGTTGCGATGCGTTCGGTGAGACGCGTAACGATTTGAATAATGTAACGAGAACGATGTTGTGTATTAATTATATAATATTGTATAACAATGATGTAATATTGTATAACAATATTGTATAACAATGATATAATATTGTATAACAATATTGTATAACAATATTGTATAACAATAATATTGCATAACAATATTGTATAACTATAATGTAATATTGTATAACAATATTGTATAACAATATTGTATAACAATATTGTATAACAATATTGTATAACAATTATATTGCATAACAATAATGTAATATTGTATAATAATATTGTATAACAATTATATTGCATAACAATAATGTAATATTGTATAACAATATTGTATAACAATTATATTGCATAACAATAATGTAATATTGTTGTATTATTGTTGTTGTATTGTATAACAATAATATTGCATAACAATATTGTATAACAGTAATATTGCATAACAATAATGTAATATTGTTGTATTATTGTTATTGTATTATATAACAATAATATTGCATAACAATAATATAATATTGTTGTATTATTGTTGTTGTATTGTATAACAATATTGCATAACAATAATGTAATATTGTATAACAATAATATAATATTGTATAATACAATATTGTATAATAATATTGCATAACAATAGTGTATAACAATAATATTGTATAACAATATTGTATAATAATATTGTATAACAATATTGTATAACAATAATATGGTATAACAATATTGCATATTAATATACAAGATTGTCCTATAAAACTATAGGAATAGCGAGATCGGATTTATTTGAACATCGTGCGATAATATATGCTCGGAGTTAGAAATTTAACCTAATCGTTTCTCCTAGAGACATTTTTATAATATCAGGAATCGTAAAAGAAAGAATCGGGAACCAACCGCTTTGGGTGATTTAATAATTCTAGCGTTGATATGATTATTTTTGTTTTATAATATTTATGCGTAACATTATTTTTATAATCGGTATTAGAAATATTTGGAAATTTCGTGCGAAATAAGTATAGAAACTTGAGGCTGAAATGTTGCAAAATTATATATTGCTACACATCATTTATCATAGATTTTGACACGCTGATTTCAAATCCGGTCGTAAAATTCATCCACCGCTTCAGGATTTCGCATGAAGATCGATTTTCCAGCGAGAAAACCAACGAAATCGTGATTTCGTGAACCTTTTTTACTATTTTATCCATTATAGTACTATTTTTTACCCATATTGCTATACATCATTTACCATAGATTTTAACACGCTGATTTCAAATCCGGTCGTAAAATTCATCCACCGCTTCAGGATTTCGAACGAAGATCGATTCTTCAGCGAGAAAACCAACGAAATCGTGATTTCGTGAACCTTTCACTATTTTATCCATTATAGTTATCGAATTTCAATGAAAGCTCCGATTCGTCTCATTATGTTCTCTAGAAACTACACTTTGACTTATTGTTAGCGCAACTTCAGAAACGTTATCAAAAAGCCACCGATAAAAGCTCGGATCAATTAGAATCTTTTCGCGTAAACGCCGCCGCGGATATTTCGTTGATCGCAGAAAATTTCGACGCGCGCAACGCCGCGGACATAATTAAAAGAGCTACGTATCCCGATCGAACTTTTTCCATATTTCATAAGACGGGGCATACCGTTCGAAAGAAAAAAAAAAGAAAAAACACCGACGCTCATGAATAATGTTATCTGCGCCGTACGTCTTATTTGGAGAACGTCGAGACACGACGATAAAATACCTTTGACAGAGGAATAAATTACGAGCTAGTTAACAAACACGCCTGCCGGACACTCTGCTTATGGTCGCCGCGACCGTCCACTTTTATTTTACAAAACGCGGAAAAATATTGCATCATTTGAGACGCGGTTATTTATACAAGCTCGCTTTTCCAGCGGCACGTGGACGCCGTCGTTAGACGGCGAGGAAATCTTTGAAATGAATCCTTGAAATCTTTGAAATGAATTGGAGCTTTTCAAATTCGTACGAATCGACGCGCCTTCTTTTCGCAGGGCCGACGACTTGAACCGCGGATTTTATGCAATTCCGGCAGAAATGGTCAAAGCATAAAACGGCAAAGCAACCAAGAATCTTAATCCATCGATTCCGTGTTATTAAAATGATTTCGGAGAGGAGAAACGTTGCGCTTGCGACTTTTACGTGTTAAAATTATTTATTTCGCATAAAGATGCGCAGCGTGGCGATGGCGAACGTCGTTGAAATCAACGCGACGCTTAGATTGAACGGGTCTCTCGAGGCTTCTGGTGTTTATTTAACCCTTTAGCGCTCCGTTGGCTCCGCTATGGTGACATCCGCCATTTGTTCCGTAAATCCGAAGGCTCCGCTGCGGAGCTCAATGTTTCAAGCATGATTACACCGAAGATGCTATGTTTTTGTCGACGTTGGCAATTGTTATTTGTGGCGAAAACGTGCTTAGCGTGTGTACCATTACGATTAAAACATTTTTTGCCCATTTTTATACTTAGCAACGTAAAATGAATAAAATCGAACGCTTCCGCAAGGACGCGTAATCTTTTCCGCTCGAAATAAGACTTCCTTTATCTCGGGCGCTTCGCTCCAAAAATGTGCCGGAGCTGCTGATAGGTAGTACAGTAATGTCTCTCTAATTGACGCTTAGATTGTCCACAAAAATGGACAATTTAGGAAGAGGAGATACGATTGTTCGAGCCTTGTGGCTCGTTTTTTATGGTCATCGATTGTCAATAATTATAGAAACGAGCCGCAAGACATCGAATAATCGTACCTCCTCTTCCCAGATTGTCCATTTTTCAGCACAATTTGAGCGTCAGTAAGGGAGACATTACTGTACTCGAGAAACGCGCGGAGCGCTAAGGGTTAATCGTAAAGATTTGAACGCGCTCGGAGACATGCTGCCGTAACAACTAAAAAAAAAGTCCGCCGTCCAAGGGTCGAAGCGCGCTCTCGTCGCTCGAAAGCCGGATCGTAGCATCGATCGCTTTCGGATTGTAAATCGAGCGGCAGGAACGCGTCCGTTGCCTCGAAACGTGATTCGCCAGCTCCCTTTGACAGAACTATTTCGACCGGGAGCGCTAAGGGTTAAACAACCGACGATCGATTGCATGGATATTCATAGACGAGCATTCGTCTCTCGAAGAAACGCGGCGAGGCGATCGATTTTCGTTCCGACACCGACGCGCGGCTATTTTTGAAAAACTGGAAACCGCGCGCGCGAACGCGTCGAAACGCAATTAACAAATAATAGAATTTTTCCATTCGAGGGAGCTGCCTCTTCCATTACCGCGAGACGCGGCTCTCAGGGACGGGAAATCATCACACAAAATGTTTCGTTCGCATCTCACGGCAGTACGCCGCTGGTAGGTATTTAATGAAACGTCATATTCCGCATACCGTGGATAACGATCGCAGTAATTCGCGGAATGTCGAACAGGGCTTTATTTAATCGTAATCAAGATGTCGATCGCGGTGTGTCCGGTGGTAATGGAATTCTCCCCGGAGATGAAGAGATCCCCGGCTTCCTGTCGCCCGCTGAAAAACCCCGCGAAATTAATTGAAGCTCGCGCGCTAATGGCACTCGGAAACGTCCCGTGGAATCGACGGGGGCTTTCAGGCGGACCACTCGCCTCGGATAAATGAGATTAAGCTCTCCGCCGGATTATCGACTCCCTTTACGAAGCCGTGGGACGGCTATCGTCCTCTGGAAAATGTACGGGCGTAAAACAAAAAATTCGGGCCAATCAGAGCCGACGGAAAGGCGAGTTAATTTTTCTGCGGTTTATAAGAAATCTGTTCATTATTGCCTTTACGGGGCTCGGTGCCGGGGCTCGGTGCGGATTTTTATGCAAAGCGTGGAGCGCGCATTCGTTGCGAAGAAACCCGCGCCGGGCAAAAATTGCTGTTGTTTCTTTAATTATTTCAACAAGCCGGCGACCAATTTCGAACCGACCGCCGACTCGTTTCCGTCGTGAACGCGCGCGACATCTGTAATTTAACCACGCCCCATCGAAAAATCTACCGGAAATCGACGGTGTAGGGTTGCGGGCGCCAATTACTGTGCCCCGATAGCGTATGCTTTCGTCGGGTCGAACGATTCTTAACGACTCTAAGATAGATTTCGAAGCTACTTTTGCGAATATAATAATAATCGAATAATAATTTAACCACTGAAATTGAAAGTAAAATCGAAAATTCGGATAAACAATCGCTGTCTCGTTTTTTCGCGATCTTAATACGTTTTACCGATACAATTAACATTGCGACATCTTATCTGGAGCGATTTATTGTAGATTACGAAGCTTCTTTTGTGAATATAATAATAATCGAACGGTAATTTAACCACTGAAATTGAAAGTAAAATCGAAAATTCGAATGAACAATCGCTGTCTCGTTTTTTCGCGATCTTAATACATTTTACTGATACAATTACCATTGCGACATCTTATCCGGAACGATTTATTGTAGATTTCGAAGCTTCTTTTGCGAATATAATAATAATCGAACGGTAATTTAACCACTGAAATTGAAAGTAAAATCGAAATTTCGAATGAACAATCGCTGTCTCGTTTTTTCGCGATCTTAATACATTTTACTGATACAATTACCATTGCGACATCTTATCCAGAACGATTTATTGTAGATTTCGAAGCTACTTTTGCGAATATAATAATAATCGAACGGTAATTTAATCAGTAAAATTGAAAGTAAAATCGAAAATTCGAATGAACAATCGCTGTCTCGTTTTTTCGCGATCTTAATACGTTTTGCCGATACAATTAACATTGCGATATCTTATCCAGAACGATTTATTGTAGATTTCGAAGCTTCTTTTGTGAATATAATAATAATCGAACGGTAATTTAACCAGTGAAATTGAAAGTAAAATCGAAAATTCGAATGAACAATCGCTGTCTCGTTTTTTCGCGATCTTAATACGTTTTGCCGATACAATTAACATTGCGATATCTTATCCAGAACGATTTATTGTAGATTTCGAAGCTTCTTTTGTGAATATAATAATAATCGAACGGTAATTTAACCACTGAAATTGAAAGTAAAATCGAAATTTCGGATAAACAATCGCTGTCTCGTTTTTTCGCGATCTTAATACATTTTACCGATATAATTAGCATTGCGACATCTTATCCGGAACGATTTATTGTAGATTTCGAAGCTTCTTTTGTGAATATAATAATAATCGAACGGTAATTTAACCACTGAAATTGAAAGTAAAATCGAAAATTCGAATGAACAATCGCTGTCTCGTTTTTTCGCGATCTTAATACGTTTTGCCGATACAATTAGCATTGCGACATCTTATCTGGAACGATTTATTGTAGATTACGAAGCTTCTTTTGTGAATATAATAATAATCGAACGGTAATTTAACCACTGAAATTGAAAGTAAAATCGAAAATTCGAATGAACAATCGCTGTCTCGTTTTTTCGCGATCTTAATACGTTTTGCCGATACAATTAACATTGCGACATCTTATCCGGAACGATTTATTGTAGATTTCGAAGCTTCTTTTGTGAATATAATAATAATCGAACGGTAATCCAACCACTGAAATTGAAAGTAAAATCGAAAATTCGAATGAATAATCGCTGTCTCGTTTTTTCGCGATACAACTAGCATTGCGACATTTTATCTGGAACGATTTATTTTACCGAACGTCGATCTTCGTTCTGTATTTTTTCTTCGTTCGTTGCCGAAAATTTCGCGAAATCGTTGTGAAAAAATTGAAACAATTTTCGTGCTGTTTTCAAAGATCGATAGAATTTGAATAAACAATCCGAAGACGTTTCGCACGGCGAATATAAAGTTAATTATGTACGGAAACCGACGCAAGGCATAGTAATTGACTAGCACACGGTAACTGGCACCACTAGCCCACATAGTTCCTGCAACGTTGATTAAGCGTATCCTGGGACGGTTGACACGAAATTCTTTCCGAGAGCAAAACGAGGGAAGAGTTCTCTAATTCGAGCCAATCAACCGGCGGATTCCTGGTCTAATAGTCCCGCGCGTTCGTTGGAACAATGTTTGCTACCAAGAATCCTGTCCAATTCCCGGGACTTCCTCTTTCGAGACGATTGATGGCCGAAACCCCAAATCTACTTGTTTCTTCGGATAGCCGGCCTAGGAGAGCCGTCTCCGGCGCAGCTGTCAGCCTCGTTCCTTCTAAACAGAAGTCGTGAGAGCCGCCGGAGGGAAGAGAACCGGGCATTAATAAGATGCGGAGCACCGACGGACTCGGAATAGTTTCTCGGAATAGTCTTTGGACCGCGTGGCTAGGCCGCGTGATCCATCGGGGACCAAAAGGTGCAAACCGAGCTGCCGATTTTCTGGTCTCGCGGTTTCCGCGCTGGTCCCAAATCGCAAATTAACAGCGCGGACCCTCGTGCAAGCGATTTTTTTCCGAGCGAAAGCGAGTCGATTGGTACTCGATTTTTACGACAAATTTTTTCTCGATGCATATATACGATTTGAGAACAATTTAGCGGGAAATATTGGTATAAGATTCATTAAATGTGAATTTTATTCATTTTTTCTAAATCGGAAGAAAATTCGGTTATTCTGTTGGCAAAATTTAAGAATGAAAGCAGATAAAGAGAGAGAAGAAAATTGTATCGTTCTATCAGGAAAATAATTAGAGATGAAAAAGTGATAATCAATGTAGGTGTGAAAGAAGTCGTAGTGCAAGGTGTCGATATTGTCTCCATTTTGTTATTAAGAAGAAGAGATTTTTACAGCTGATAAAGATTTTACTGAGGGACTTATAATATATATTATTTATTACTATTATATATTATTTTTATAATGTATATTACTTATTATATTTATTAGATATATGTATAATATAATATATAATATATTATAATAATTATAATAGAATATATAATATATTATAATTATTATAACAAAATATATAATATATTATACATTTTATTATAATTATTACAATGTATTATATATTATGTTATATAACATTACATATCTCTCTATATATATATATTTATATATTATATAATAAAACTGTAAAAAATATATAATATAATTAATATAATAATATATATAATGAATATATTATTATATTAATTATATTACATATTTATTACAGTTATTATAATATATTATATATTTTGTTGTAAATGTTGTAACATATTGTACATTTTATTTTTTAATTATTTTTAATATTATGTACAATATTTAGTATCACATGTACAGTACTACATATAATACCAAAAAAAGTATACTTCTCCCTAGCGTATTCTCAAATTACCAATTAATCATATAAAGAATCAAAAAGTATTTTGACCGAACCTTCAACGTTAACAGTGCGCGCGCGCGCGCGCACGCGAAGCTATTGACCCTTAAATCGCGCCGGTTCTATTCACTGCCGTGTAGCACAAATGGAGGCCGCCGAGCTGCAGAAACGATGTTGCACCGGGCACCTCGTTGGCGATGGCGAAACCGCAGTTTCGTTGCTGATTTAGACGGGCCCGGAATTATCGCGGCCATTGTGCGCACTTTGATATTCCCGGGAGAAGCGGCGTAAACGTGTTCCCGGCCGAGATACGGCCACTCGTAATTCAGCCTTGTTTGCACGGCAACGTCCCCTTAAATTTTGGCGGACGCCGAGCGTCGCCGCGAGCGTTTTCCCCCCGGATAATCAGGCCGCAGACTGATCAAATTGGCATTCCGTAGATTGCTCCAGTCGTATTTCCGGCGGCGGGAGAATCCGCAGATCGGCTCGCCGCAGACGGTCCCCGCTCCGTGCATAAATAATCTATAAATCCGAGCGCGGACTTTGTAACCGTTGTGCGGCTCGGCACGGATTTAGAGAAACTCGAGTCAAATAAAGCCTCGTTGGATAGCAAATTTTAGGGGACCTTTGGAGTCCTCCCGGATTTGAAGCGGCTCGAAGCGTGTAGTTTTCCGAGGATGCTATAAATAATGGGACACCGCGCGTCGCGTTCCGTGTTTCAATCGAATTCCCCGTTTAACCCTTTCGCTACGGCAGCTCCGTCCGCCGAACGGAAACTCGCTCCAGAAATATGCGCGGTGCGCGTGGTTTCTGTATATATGTTGTTCCAAGTCTTAAACAATAACTGTGCCGAATAAAACAATCGTTGCTCCGATGTAACAAGTATATTTACATTTTTAATTGAAAAAGACTTACAAAATTATAGGTAACATAGGTGTTTATATAATTACAAAGCCTAACGATTAAACGTTTGATATAATTAATAACGAGACGAAAATTATTCAAATATAATAATACGTAAAAACTAATAATATAATTCTGTGCGATATATTTGAAAGCAAGGATCTATACAAAAACCAACGTCGCAATCTTTGCTCTCGCACCGCGAATCCGTACTTTCATCATTTTTGCTACAAATTACGCATCTCCGTCTTCTGTATACGCTTCATTTCGATGCCGCATATAGGGCGTCCCAAAAATGTCTCGCAATCCGGAAATGGCGGGTTCCACGGATCATTTGAAGCAACTTCTTCCTTTACAAAAATGTTCTCCGATGCACCGTTAACGAGTTATTAACGAAAAAGCAGTGACCAATAAGAATCGAGTACGGCTGACGCGAGGCGGCCCAGCCAACCAGCGCGCGAAGCCCAGTTCCGCTCATTGGCTCGGTCGCCTCGCGCCAGCCGAGCTCGCCTCTCATTGGTCACTGTTTTTCGTTAATAACTCGTTAACGGAGCCTCGGAGAAAATTTTTGTAAAGGAAAAAGTTGCTTCAAATGACCTGAGGAACCCGCCACTTTCGGACTGCGAGACATTTTTGGGACACCCTGTGTATATGCGGGTTAAAACTACAATTTAACCACGATGGACGGATCGAAACGGTATCGATCATTCCGCGTTGCAGTCGCTTATTTATTTACACGCGTATTTAAATTAATACAGTCTCGTTATTTTTATAAGCCGATCGAAATTAGACGATTATAGGGTTTGATAATTCCTGCATTAAAATGCAAAAGAAATATAATCCGCGTCACTCCGCCACGGATTATCGGCAGGAGAGCATTTCGTTAACGATTTTTCCCGGAATCCCGCGGGATTTTTCATTAAAGAGAAGTAGTTGGCCGCGCCGCTTCCCGCCCCTCCCCCCTCGAGATTTCGCGGCGGTTCTCCGGACACTTCCGCTGAACGAGCAGCAAGAATCGAGCAGCCGCGTCTCTTTACTTTTCGTTTTTCATTCGCGGAGAGGTACCCGGTCGTCTCGTTCGGTTCATTAAATTCGAAAAAATCGGCCTTTCAGCGCGGCCCAGTTCGGCCCGGATCTCTCCCCGGTCGGGCCGGGCCGGGCCGGGCCTCGGCCCTCGGCCGCCGCGCGAGAAAAAGGCATAATCGAGGTTTAAAGGGATCCGTGAAGAGGGGCACGGCTTTCGCCTCGCGGTCGGTGCCTTTGACGCCTACTAATGAGGGAGCAATGATTAAGGGATCGGCCGCGGCCGCGGACATGACAGCGCGCATGACGGAACCGTGCAACTTTGTTGCGTTCCTGTGGAATGCCCGCTTGCGCTTTCGATTCACCGAGAAAGACAGACGGGAAGACCGGCATGTAGATTGAGCGAGGCCGTGGCGAGTTATCGAAGAACCATTTAACACAGAAATTAATTGTTCTCGCAGTGTACGCGATTTAATTGAATTTTTTAAGGATTCGAATAAGCTGGAAAAAGTATTGAAATCATTTCAAGTTTTAATGAGTAAGGTGCCTATGGTTATTTTCTGGAATTTTTTCAACCCCTTGCACTCCAATTTTGCTCATAATTGTGTCGATTAGCAGCCTTAATAATTAACGCTTAAGTCACCGCATATTATTTCCTGCAGGCTTAAAAAATAAAAATACAAAATAAAAATAGAAATAAAAATAAAAATAAGAATTTAGAAAATAAGAATAAAAATAAGAATAAAAATAAGGATAAAAATAAGAATAATAATAAAAATAAGAATTTAGAAAATAAGAATAAAAATAAGAATAAAAATAAGGATAAGAATAAAAATAAGAATAAAAATAAGAATAAAAATAAGAATAAAATTAAAAATAAAAATAAGAATAAAGAAATATGAATAAAAGTCAGAATAAAAATAAAGATAAAAATAAAAATAAAAATAAGAATAAAAATAAGAATAAAAATAAGAATAAAAATAAAAATAAGAATAAAAATAAGAATAAAAATAGAAATAAGAATAAAGAAATATGAATAAAAATCAAAATAAAAATAAAGATAAAAATAAAAATACAATTTTTACTCCAGAATTGCTTTCAAAAGCTTCTGTGTCCTTTATCCAAACACCTTCATTTCCCGATTGTTCGGAAATTGGAAATTGTTCGAACGAACGAATTCGAAATTGTTCGTCGATCGTTCCTCTTAGTATTAAAACATAAGAAATCTCGTGAGCGGTCGTTCAAGCGTTAATTAACGTCCTCAATAATTTAACCCGAACACGATCGAACAATTTTTCATTCTTGTTCGATTTCATCTACCTTCATTCCCATATTTTGCAAACAGAAGAATTAAATTCCGTTTCGATGTAGAAGAACGCGAAGAACACATTCATATTTAATAGATCGCGTATGGAAATCTTCATCGTCGAGCATGACAGGTCGTCGTAGCGCAAACGGCTATCAAATTTGATCGCTTCCTTCGGCTTATGGCAGTCTAAAGGTACATACGTACTTCCGTTTCGATCAATTTTCGTAAACGAGAAAATTGCTCGCTGCTCGGAAACCGGCAGCCGTAGCTACGACGCAACAAAATAATCTCGCAGCCGGCAGCAGAAGTTCGTCGCGCGGCAAGCTCCGATTGAATTGCCACACAATTTCAGCGATTGTTTCACACCTAAACGATCTCTCTATCTCTCACTCTCTCTCTCTCTCTCTCTCTCTCTCTCTCTCTCTCTCTTCGTCTTCTTCAATCGCGCAGCCTTCGTCCGCTGCCCACTCTTCACCAACGCGATTCAATCAGGCCTAACGACGTTTAATGCTCGAAAATTACCATGAGCGCGCGTTTCGATCGCCGGGCAACCTCCGCAGAGAAATGATGCTGGCGCTATCCCCGACGGAAACTGTCCAATCGAAACAGTCCATGGTAATGCCGTCGACAACGGAACATTCTAGTTAATCGGGCTGCTAAAAATAGAACGAAAATTGCAACCCGTTAACGAAACGTGAACCAAAACGGGCGACGATCGAGTGGGTTAGATGTGAAGTGGCGCAAGTCGCGTATTTCCTCATCGCGACAACCAATGAGTATTAATGTTTACTAACAGACAAGTGAGTATTAATGTTTATTTACGGGCCAAAATTGTTGTTAAGATAATTTGGAATTCAGTCAATTTGTAGCAACCTTGTAATTTACTTCCTTTTTAGCATTCCGGCGAATAGAAATTGACATTCTAAGAGCTGTTGTGCTTCTAACCTAATCAATAGACAATTGTTCTACTAACTTTTAACAAAATAGACACGTTGCTTGTGGCTTTTGCTCATTAACCCTTTGCACTCGAAGCTATTTTTAACTGTAAATATAAAATAATATATACAAATAATAATAAATAATAATATAATAATATATTTATAATATAATATATATATATAAATAATAATAAATATAAAATCATTTTTCTAACTTATAATATTTCTATTTTATACGACAAAATGCATTTTATTTATATGAAATTGACTCTTGGGACTCGCACAACAGTTACACTATTAATAATTTTTTAAATCTAAACTCTGTTAATATCAAAATTATCTTGAAAGGTGATATAACAAATTTTAGTGCCTTTTGGTGCCTCAGAGTGCTCAGAGTGCACTCGAGTGCAAAGGGTTAATAATGAATTTATTCCACAAAGTCTAATACGACAGTCGACTCAGCGGTGGAAAATATTAAATTCTCGCAAAGTATGAAATCATAAAAATCATCCCGATTCGCGGGACGAAATTTCGCTAAATTCTGCAGCGTCGCAGCAACGTCCCACATTTTCTTTCTGGTCGTGTCGCGAATCGTATCGCGACGAAATGTTTGCTAATAGACAAACGAGTATTAATATTTATTTACAGACCAAATTTATTGTTAACTAACCTAATCAACCTGTTATTCTATCGTAATCAACAAACAATTATTCTACTAAATTTTAACAAAATATCTCCGTTGCTTGTAGCTTTTGCTCATTAATAATGAATTTATTCCACAAAGTCCAATACGACAGTCGACTCAGCGGTGAAAAATATTAAATTCTCGCGAAGAATAAAATCATAAAAATCACGAAATTTCGCTGAATGCTGCAGCGACGCAGCAACGTCCCACATTTTCTTTCTGGTCGTGTTGCGAATCGTATCGCGACGAAATGTTTGCTAATAGACAAACGAGTATTAATATTTATTTGCAGACCAAATTTATTGTTAACATAATATAGAATTCAGTCAATTTGTAGCAACCTTGTAATTTACTTCCTTTTCAACATCCCGGCGAATACAAATTGACATTCTAAGAGCCACTGTGCTTCTAACCTAATCAACAGATAATTATTCTACTAAATTTTAACAAAATATCTACGTTGCTCATGGCTTTTGCTCATTAATAATTAATTTATTCCATAAAGTTTACTACGATAGTCGATTCAGCGGTGAAAAATATTAAATTCTCGCGAAGAATGAAATCATAAAAATCATCCCGATTCGCGGGACGAAATATCGCTGAATTCTGCAGCGACGCAGCAACGTCCCACATTTTCTTTCTAGTCGTGTCGCGAATCGTATCGCGGCGAAACGGCCGTAAGATCGCGGCCGGAGGAAGACAATAAAGATTTCCGCGCGGACAGGGGAGGGGGGGCACTTTCCGCGGAGCATAGGCGTTGTTTGGCCGCGCGGTTCACCGCGATTAACGTCGCCGGAACGAGCCGCGTAAATTCGACGCCGGCGAGCACAGGATCGATCGGCAACAATGCTATATTCAGGATCCGCCGTGCCGGCGGAGGGTGCTGCGCTTCGAAGGGGTCCGGTGTCGCGCGTGTGAGCGCACGACTGCCGCGCACCGCCGGTATGCGCCCGGTAAGTACATATTCGTGTTCGGCCGTCGGCGTTGCCCCGGCAAACGCATTTCTCCCGATAGAGACGAGAAAGAAGAAAAGGAGCTGCGATTGAGAGTCCTGGCAGCTCGCGGATCGGCCAGCTGATCGGTGCCCCGACCCCTTTAATTAAATAACTATAATTGTTGCGACGGTCCCATTAACGTCACGTCAGCCGCGCCGGCTCCTTTTCGAACCGACCGGCATCGGTTTCCTCCTGGAAATTATGATCCTGACGGACAATGCCTTTCGGCCGGGGGGCAGGGGGTGGGAGCGTCAAGAACAGGGGGGCGCGTCTGGGAGAGCGAAGAAAATGAGGGTCATTGTCTGCGATGGACTTCTGCTTCGGCCGTTGCCGCGGTGCTCTTCCGTTGTTCGAGAACTTTTTTGGTCGAGGATTTCGTTGTTTTGAGAAAGGAGCCACGTGGAATGAGACAGTTCTGAAAATTCAGAATTTAATCGCCGATTTTTATGCACGGACGATTTTGGAATTACGCGACTCTTGGCTCTGCAAGAAATGCGGGATTCTGTCGTCTTGACCGTAGGATAATTGAGATGGTTGTTCTTGGGTGTCCAGTTATTGTGACTTTGGTCTATTTCCGGGCATAATTAACTTTATATTTTTCGAGCGAGACGTGTTATATTTTTGTATTATTTTATGCTGCTTATTTTTTGGTTAAATATTGAATACGGTTATTATCAATTTAATTGCGTCCGGAAATGGAACAAAGGCACAGTAATTGGTCACACTACAGTTTCGTTATAGAGTCCACTATCCCTATGCAATTTTAGACAAATGTTTCAAGAAAATAATTATTGTAGGCGTTGTCGAGTTGCCAAATTTCCTTAATAATCAAAAGGCACAGCAATTGGTCACCTCGTAGCTCCGTTATGGAATTCACTACTGTCTTACAATTTTAGATAAATATTTTGGGAAATAATTATTGTAAGCTTTGTCGAGTTGTCAACTTTTCTTAAAATCCAAAAGGCACAGTAATTGGTCACCTCATAGCTCTGTTATGGAATTCACTACTCCGATACAATTTTAGACAAATGTTTCAGGAAAATAATTCTTGTAAGCGTTGTCGAGTTGTTAACTTTCTTTAACGACTAAAAGGCACAGTAATTGGTCACCTTATAGCTCCGTTATATCCACTGCCCTAATACAATTTTAGACAAATGTTTCAGAAAAATAATTATTACAGGCGTTATCGAGTTGTCAACTTTCCTTAACAACCAAAAGGCACAGTAATTGGTCACCTCATAGCTCCATTTTAGAATCCCAATACAATTTTAGACAAATGTTTCAGGAAAATAATTCTTGTATGCGTTGTCGATTTGTCAACATTCCTTAACAATCAAAAGACACAGTAATTGGTCGCCTCATAGCTCCGTTATGGAATCCACTATCCCTACACAATTTTAAATAAATATTTCAGGAAAATAATTTTTACAAGCGTCGTCGAGAATCAAACGCTTTTCGTAGATCGTTTCACAAAGATCGGAATAAGAAGACTTTTTGAAAAATCAACAGTCAACTTTCCTGCAGAGCCAAGTTCACGGCTCCGAAAACGACGAAACACGTTATTGCGTGCCCGAAGAGGATATAGGTTACGGATTTGCATGCGGCGAATGCGATTTAATTACGAGCGAGTTGCACAAGCTCGGAGCGGTTTAATTAAAAACGCCCCGCGATAATTTTGAACTTGGTACGGCGCGGCGCGGCGCGGAGCGCGTGAGATCGCCGCGACGGATAATCGAACGATCGAAAGTGTTTTCTCGCAGCCGGCCCTCCTACCCCCGGAGCCGTCGTAAATCGTAAAAGACCGGGAGCTTTTTAAACGCGGCGAAAGAGTATCGCTTCCGGGTAGTCGGTTCTCGTAACATCCATCAAACGCGTTCCAGCCGAGGAGCGGAATCATTAAGCCGGCGACTAATTTATGCAAATCGCGCGCGATTTCCATCGGAAGATGGCGGCCGGGAGTTTTCCGCGACCGCGATGGGCTTGTTTTCCAGATGCTCGATGTTGCCACACGATAGCACCGTCGTCGATTTCACATTCTTCCCGCCGACCGATAAATCCGAGGGACGCGTCGATCGGTTCTGTCGAACCGAAGAAATCGCGACGCGTTTCTTTCAGCGAGGATCTACGCGCGAGTGCGAACCATTTTGTAACTCGCTTCGTACAAGCATTAACCCTTTGCACTCCGCTGTCCCCTCTCGTGGGACATCGTAATTCTAGCATATCACTCGGATGTCCCCTCTCGGGGGACATTAAAGTTTATTAGTGATTATTTCCCTGAAGTTTTCTCTTGAAATGGCACAAGAAATCAAATCGAAATATAGTAAAATTACTAAGATATATACAAGAAATGTCAACGGGTTTTGACGAGAACGTGAGAGGCGTGCTCAAGACGGTCCGAGCACTTCAAAGGCGCCATTTGAAAAGAGCGATAAGGCAAGTTTGTAGAAGAAAGGTCGGTATGCGAACATAGCACGCACTGTATAGTGAGATTTATAATCATAAAATCTGGAGGAAAAGATTTTCAAAGCTGAACTCAGTCTGGTTTGAAGCGTCGAGCGGTATAGATAGATCTAACGAGTGAGAAAATTGGAAAAGTGATTCTTCTCTTGGTAAATAAATTGTTTGGTAAAAGTTTTTTTGGTAAATATCATCTTGTGAGTTGGTAATAACAATTAGAAATTTTCAACCTATGTATTTATTCATATTTTTATTAGAACAATGGCAAAACGTTCAAACGCGAATGAG
Organism: Megalopta genalis; assembly: GCF_051020955.1. Classification (NCBI taxonomy): domain Eukaryota; kingdom Metazoa; phylum Arthropoda; class Insecta; order Hymenoptera; family Halictidae; genus Megalopta; species Megalopta genalis. Next base: position 5,742,203 of record NC_135013.1, on the reverse strand, counting down.
TCTCGTGACACAAATAGTAGTGAAGATGAGCTCCTGATAGACGTTTATACAGATATGTTAGAAAGACTAACTGTAGAAGGTTTTCTTCTACAGTTAGTCTATCGTTTTGATAGCAGTGATAGTGATATCGTCCAAGCAACAAGGCGACGAGAGAAAGAGTTCGCATAGATAGCGATTACAACAACAAAACAGAATTATAAAACAAACAATAACGAAATTATAAAAAATAAAATATTGATCTTTTTGCAAATTTCTCAATTTCAGCCAATTCATATAAGTCCAATATCATTATAATATGTTAGTTAGTTCCAAAAACCTACTAAATAATACGAGGGTCTGTAAATGTCCGTTTCTGCCGAAAAGTGGCGCTGAGTAGCTGGTAGCCAACGTCCAGAATGGTTCGGAGTGCTAAGGTTTAACCCTTTGCACTCGAATGGCGACTCTGAGGCGCCACTAAAAATTGGTATACTATTTTTCAAAATCATTCTGGGAGCATCAGACTTGTTTATATATTTAAAAAACTATTAAAATTGCATTGTACTTGCTGCAATAGGCTCAATTTCATATGCATAAATCGCATTAAATTATATAAAATAGAAATACTGTAGATCAGAAATCATGTTTTGGATTTCGAATTCAAACAGCTTCGACTGCAAAGGGTTAACACTATACCTACCAAGCAGTAATACTAACTGGCATGCACTGCTTCGCTAAAGTGAGAAGACCGGATTTATTTGGAATTTGTAAAGTTTTTATTACAAGACTTGCACCAATAATATAACTTATTCAAGCGTTTTCCACAAAAGAGTCTCGGGACTTTGCAGAATTGCAAAATAAGAAAGCGGTCACTTTATGTTTAGTGTTAAGAGTACTCTACCGCGGCCTTATGGCATCTAAACGACCGCGTTAAACCGCGCGTTTCATGCGCGTTACGTTCACCGTGATCGATAATAATTGCGGGCGAGGTGTCGACAACGCCGCGAATGTTGTGCAACTAACGAGCTACGGACCCTTCACGGTCTCGACACGAAAATCGAAGGAACAGGAAACCGCGATGGATTTTGGATGAGTCACGATTTTTTCTGATACCGTTGAAGCACGGTGGAACCTCGGCGCCCGACTCGTTCCAAGAAATTACGTGTGCGGTAAATTCTCCCGAATTGTCCCACGGTTTGTAAACAGAAGCGGACGATTTGGGAAGAGATGGTACGATTATTCGAGCCTCGAGGCGAGGATAATCGCGTCTCCTCTTCGCAAATCGAACGTTTTTGTGCAGAACCTTAGCATCAATTAGGCAGAATTATATATACATATATATATATATATATATATATATATATATATATATATATATATATTTATTTATTTCTATTATATATATTATATATACATTATACATTATATATATATATTATTATGCACATTCTATATTATATATATTATTATATAGAATAGATTACATATTATATATATTATTAGGGGGACCGGAAAGTAATGTCGTTTCTGCGCATATTTATCTGTTTGAATTTAATGTAAATAAACGACATAACTTTCCGGTCCCCCTAATATTATTATTATTATATGCATATAATATAATATATATATAATATATATATATATATATATATATATATATATATATATATATATATTATTGTCAATATATTATTATATATATTTATTTTTTTACCATTCCAAGTAATAGCAAAATTTGAAAAAAAGCATTTTAGTCATTGTCTAACGAACCAGTTCCTCTGTCATCTAAAAAAAAATGCAAGTCATTTAGTTCAATTCTCAAAAAGTTATTGCATCTTAAAAGATGCGCGAATACTTTTGTGGTCCACTGTACATATACCACCTCTTCCCAAATCGTCCATTTTCGTTTCCAATCTGAGCGCCAATTAGACAGACTTTACTATACCGCGGAAATACTATTGGTCGGAAAAACTATTTCGGATCTCTGCTTGAAGCGATTTCGAACGCAAGGACACAATAGAAAGAATAATTGCACGGGGGACAGCACCCTGGGCCCGGATCCGTGGAAACGATGACAAAGTCTGGCCAGTTACGCGAGAAGATCCGCGACCGAAAATCGCGCGCACGTTTCGCCATTCGGCGGCGCGTTCTTTGCATCTCGCTCCGCGATCTCTTCATCGCATCTGAGCTGCGTGCGGCTGCGGCGCGTCGCATCGTGGCTGCGGCGCGGCGCGGCGCGTTGCGGCAGATTGCGGTTCCCGTTTCCCGTGGCATCCGGTCGCGCTCGAGGAGTCGCCGGCATGATCGACTCCGGACGATAGCATTTGCGGGCCCGCGTTGCTCTGTCGGCCGGCCGCGTGTGGGAGTATTTTTCCAGCGTGGCTCCTTTATCCGCTGGTACAGATTCCACCGCGGCGAGCATAACCGCGATAAATTACCGGAGAGGGTGGAAGCGGCCGAACGGGGAACGGGGACGCGGAAGGGAGACGCGGGACAAAATGGGGGGCAAACGGCAACAGAGAGAGAGAGAGAGAGAGAGAGAGAGAGAGGAGGAGAGAAGTGGAGAAGAGGAGGTTGAGACGGGCGCAGCTCGCTTTGCACACAATTTCCGCGTGGTGAGTCGCGCGGCGCGGTATCTTTGCGCGAAAATAAAGTGTCGTTGCCGGCTCGCGCGCTCCCGCGTCCGCGCATGCGCGCCGCATCGGGGAGGATCGACGGCGAACGCAGGGAGGAAGGAGGAAGGAATGGTAGTGAGGCCCTTATTAACATTTCTCCGGGATTCGAGGCGAGATTAAATTGACAGGAAGGATTTGCGAGTCGTTTGTTACCGGCTACCCCTTGTCTCCGCTCTCCTTCTCGCTCCTTCTTTTCCTCCAGCCATCCCCCCTCCTCCTCCTCCTCCTCCTCCTCTTTCTCGTTCTCCTCGTCCTCCTCCTACCGGCGTTCACGTCGGATTTGTTTGCGCGCCGCTACAAAAGCCGATTTTCTCTTTCTCCCTTTTGCCCCCGCCCCCGAGACCCGCTCGGTCTTGTTGCGACTCGATCCGATCGCCGGCCGACCGATCCGTTCCCTTCGATCTCTCTTTTCTCAGCGCGATCCGGCATGCCGTCGTCGCGCGGATCGAGGAACCAGGGTGATTTTTGCGCGGCGCGTTTTGATGAGAGCTCGACGGCTGCGCCGAGGGCGAGCCTTCGCGAAGCTCGGATCGTGATCAATTAATTGGTGGCACGACGTTTCCGAGTTCTTGTGAACGGTAGTTTTAACTTTCGAGCACGACGGAGCTCTGACATAGCAATTTCTATCTAATTCAAGCACGAAAGTGGACGATTTGGGAAGAGGGGATGCGATTATTCGAGCCTCGCGGCTCGTTTTTGTAATTGTTGACAGTCGGTAATTATAAGAACGAGGCCCGAGGCTCGATTAAACGTATCTCCTCTTCCCAAATTGTCCATTTTTGTTTACAGGTTGAGAAGGAATTGGGAAGAATTTACTATAGTTTGTTTCAGATGTCCTTAATTTGATATCTTGCAAATCGAAGGGTTCAGGGATCGTGAAACAATTTATAGGGATTGGATTTATGTTACTTTTTAAGGTCTTGGAAGTTTGCTGGTATAAATAAGGAACCAGAGAACATAGAAAACCAGTTCAGGGTTGAAGCCATGTTTTTATTAATATTCTGTGACTTTAAAGGGATAGAAGACGTATCTTTAAAATTCTACCTAATTGACGCTCAGATTGTGCACAAAAATGGACGATTTAGGAAGAGGAGATACGATTACTCTTGCCTCGAGGCTCGAATAATCGTACTTCCTCTTCCCGAATTGTCCAGTTTTGTTTACAAATTGTTCTAGATGTCCTTGATTTAACTGCAAATCGAAGGGTTCAGGGATCATGAAACAATTTATAGGGATTGGATTTATGTTACTTTTTAAGTTCTTGGAAGTTTTCTGGTATAAATAAGGAACCGGAGAACATAGAAAACCACTTCAGGGTTGAAGCCATGTTTTTATTAATATTCTGTAACTTTAAAGGGGTAGAAGACGTATCTTTCGAATAAATAATGAGTCATTTATTCTCTAGACTCGATATACATATAACGATGTTTATTTTAAATCACAAAACGTGTGTTCTTCTCTGCCGCAAAAACAATTCCGTCGCGCCCTTGTTAATCACCCCAGGTCACTCTATGTCCCTTCATCTATTTGAAATAGTATCACATACGCTAAAATATTGATACTGTAAAGTCTCCTTAATTGACGTTCGGATTGTGCACAAAAGTGGACAATTTGGGAAGAGGAGATACCATTATTCGAGCCTCGCAGTTAGTTTTTACAGTTACCGATTGTCCCCAGGGTGTCCCAAAATTATAGTATTTCCGGAAAATAAGGAGTTCCTAAGGTGATTCCAAGTAACTTCTTCCTTTACAAAATTTTTTTCCGAGGCTTCGTTTACGAGTTATTGACGAAAAACAATAGCCAATCAGCGGAACTGGGCTTCGTGCACTCATTGGCTGGGCCGCTACGCGTCAACCGAGCACGCCCCTCATTGGTCAGTGTTTTTTGCTAATAACTCGTGAACGATGCCTCGTAGAAAATTTTTGTAAAGGAAAAAGTTGCTCCTAGTTACCTCAGTAATCTCTAATTTCACGAAAGTACCATAATTTTAGGACACTCTGTATAGTATATAGTATATAGATACTATAGTATCCCCTCTTCTCATATTGTCCATTTTTGTGCACAATTTGGGTTTTAGGATTGGGACACTCTGTGTGTGTGTGTATAGTATATAGTATATAGATACACTATATTATCTCCTCTTCTCAAATTGTCCATTTTTGTGCACAATTTGGGTTTTAATTTGGAACAATTAGGGAGACATTACTGTATTACCTAACACCGACAGACGAGAAAACGTATCCATATCCTTTTCCACCTCTTGGAAACCAGAAAGTGTCAGTGAAAAAATGACGCACGAAAGCCCAGATAGTTATAAAAGTCAAAATAAAAATTACATAAATGGCGTAGAAAATAGTTTGAAAACAATCGAACGCCCATCTATTTTATTCGCAACGCGCACGCGTCGGTTTCGATCTCTATCCTGTACCAATTATATGTTTTCATCGTTCGCACGCGTTATCCGAACGTTCGGGATCCGAAATTTCTGGCCAGTGCATTAACGGGCCCCCGTTACCATTTAACGGCACGCAAGCAGAACAAAACCGCACCGCCATTAAATGCAAATTTCGGGCACGTGGCCTCGTCGGACTCCACGGCGCGGCGGTTTTTTTCAATTTCCGTAACGATCACGGTTAGACACGTTATAATTCATTCGTTTGCGGCGGGCTCGTTTGGAAGTGGTGCGCGTACCTGGAAATTACACGTTGCCCGGGATCAGCTACACCCTTTCCTAATCGGTTTGACGGACGTGACGTTTTAATAATCTGATTTTAATTGGAGGCCCGGTGACGTAACCCCCGACGTAACGGCGTCGTCACGCTTAACGACCCGTGTAAACCGTGCGGCCCCGTCGCGTAGGGCAGGTATTCATTACTTATTCGCTTCTATAACCGCGTTCCGTGTCCTAATGATCATCGCGCCGGTGACTGCGCGATAATTAACCGCGCGCCGCGCCGTTTCGGTTTCTTCCTCCCGCCGTCGCGCCGCGAAAGTAATACTCGCAGATTCGATTAATTGGCTCCGCGGTGTCTGTGATTATTATTTACCGTGTTGCACGCGTCGCGAGTCGCGACGATCTGTCGTTATCTTTGAATCACCGCTGGGAAAGGTTAAATTCGGCTGGAAAATCTTTAGCTCTTAATCGTCGATTTTTCACGGGTTGTTAAATAATTGTCAGCAGGTGAAGCGGTAATGAATTGCACAGTTAATTATAGTAGTTTTAAGTAGATGTTTAAGGGTAGATAGATGCAACTTTATATTAGGTGCGAGGATCTGTAATGCGCGTCCCATAATTACGTTAATTTCCGGAAAGGGGTGATTCCTGGGGTCATTTGAAGCAACTTTCTCCTTTACAAAAATTTTCTCCGAGGCATCGTTAACGAGTTATTAACGAAAAACAGTTGGCCAATGAGAGGCGAGCTGGCGACTGGCGCGAGGCGGTCGAGTCAACGAGCGGTCGAAGCCCAGTTCCGCTGATTGGCTCGGCTGCCTAGCGCGAGGCGAGATCGCCTCTGATTGGTCAGCGTTTTTCGTCAATAACTCGTAAACGAAGCCGCGGATTGCATTTTCGCTAAGGAAAAAGTTGCTTCAAATCACCTTAGGTATCTCTAATTTCCCTGAAGTACCACAATTTTGGGACACCCTATATATATATATATATATATATATATATATATATATACGTATTTTATTTTAATTAAAGCAAGTTTAAATGACTGGTCTCCGGTTTTTTATTTTACAGTTACTGATGTTACAAAAATGTTTCTATAAGAAACTTTTGGATAAACTTCTTTGTTCAAGCCTACTTTATCATAAAAGTCGTGCAAAGTTTAAATAAATCCAATCTTGCTGTTGTTATAAGACAATGTATATTAATCCAGTTAATCCCTTAACATACTATTTCCTTCGCAATTACTGCAATTGGACATTTTGCGATTGCAATAATTTTTTAGCGGGAACAGAAGAAAAATTGATGGTTATTGCGTGCCTAAATTTACTTGAAATCTAAACCTGTTGCACTCGAGTATTAACATACCATTAATAACTGTTGCGTCACGTTTCAAAAAATTTTATTAATCAAATTTGTTCACATTTAAAGAACTGTCAAAAGCGTAACTGTTGCACGAGTCACAAAATTCAATTTCATACGTTCAAAATGCACTAGGTTGTATAAAATGTGAATACCATGTATCGGAAAAACTATTTTAAATTTTGCGTTAATTTGGCTTCGAGTGCAAAGGATTAAATATTGATTAGGTTAAATGATTAGGTTATTGATTGAAAGGGTTAAATATAGATTAAACATTAAAGAGATTAGAATTTTATACCACTTTTAAAAGACAGAATAACATTTACACTCAATAAGTTATTATTATAAATATTCATGACGTGCCAGATTCGTCAAAGTACGGCAAAGGGTTAAGGATTCGGCAGTTCTATCGTCAAATTCTGATCCGAATCGGACTCGTCAGAGTCCACGTGTCCCTTCCACTTTCTGCCGGCACAAATAAATCGCTGAAACACTGCCGGCCGCCGATCGCGTCACTGTCTCTAGCTCGATACCAGTCTTCCAGACGTGGAAATTTGATTCACTGGTCCCGGCTCGATTTTATTGACCGGCCGGTATCCCGACGACCACGCGCAGCCAACCTTTATCAGTTTCTGAACAGATTTTTGGCACGTCACCGTTCAGGAGACGAATGGACGACGCATTCGCCACGGCTCGGCCACCGGCTCCAGCATTTCCGCATACCCGCCGCCGTGTAATTCCGCGGCTGTCCCCTAAACTGTCCGGAGAAAGTCTTCGGTATCCTTTTGTCCCCTGACGAGCGTTGGTTTGCCCGCTTTGTGCCCGATAATCCAAACTCGGCTCTCGTTGCGCTCGCCGGAAAGAGACACCCGCGGTTTCCGTAGCAGAGATTTCATTGGGCTTTCGCAGGCCTCATTTTAATTCGGATGATTGACGATCGTCGGGTAACCTTTGTTCTTTAACCGGTTAGAAATGGCGCCTTTTTTTGCGAGAATATGTTTTTGTTTCCGCTAAAATTACAGTTCGAATCTCGTATGTATTGGGTTGGCAACTAAGTAATTGCCGATTTCAGTTATAGATGTCTCTCACTCCCATTTTTATATCCGTAAATGTTATATTATAAAATTATTATTATTATTATTATTATTATGTTATTTTTTATTATCCGTGAATGTTAGCAACTGGACAAATTGAATGCAACGGTCAAGGAAAAGCGACCAGAATTGGTCAATCGTAAAGGTGTCATTTTCCAGCAGGACAATGCTAGGCCGCACACGTCTTTGTCCACTCGGCAAAAATTGATGGATATTGGTTGGGAATCGATGTTACACCCACCATATAGCCCTGATCTCGCGCCATCGGATTACCACTTATTTCGATCCCTGGACAACTCCCTTCGTGGTAAAACTTTTAACGATGATGACGCTGTAAAATCTCGCTTAACTCAGTTTTTGGCCGAAAAGGATCAGACTTTCTACGAGCGTGGAATTTTCAAGTTGTCAGAGAGATGGCAAAAGGTCATCCAACAAAATGGAAAATACATTACAGATTAAACTTCATTCCAAGTAAAAAAGATTGTTTATTTCATTGAACTAATCGGCAATTACTTAGTTGCCAAACCAATATTTTCTGTTTAATCAGTCAGCTGTGTTTGACGAGTATACTCGTCGTTGAGAATAGTGTTTTGTGTTGTGACGAGTATACTCGTCGTGCGTCAAAAGTAGCGAATTCGTGTTGCTCTGTAAGAATGATACGAACGATTTTATTCCGACTTTCTGCAATTTTGATTGCAAAGGATACTTGTATTAAGAAATCGATTCAATTACTATCTATGGAAATTATAATATATCTTTATAATTTTAATAATTTTCAAATACAAAATGTGAGTAATAACAATGTTATATTTCGTGAAGGATTAGCCTAAAAACATGACTAAACATCTTGAAATTTGAGAATACGTCTTTGTTTTCATTAAAATTACAATTTAAATAGCGAAAAAAACTACTTTTTACGCGCGACGAGTATACTCGTCATGACGCAAAATACTGTCGCTTCTCCATGACGAGTATACTCGTCAAACACAGCTTATTATTTCGAGCTGCTTAGAATTCTCTGTTATTCGTGTACAATTTAATTACAATTTTTTATTCAATTTAATTACAATTTTTTATTCAATTTAATTACAATTTTTTATTCAATTTAATTACAATTTTTTATTCAATTTAATTACAATTTTTTATTCAATTTAATTACAATTTTTTATTCAATTTAATTACACAATTCGTGTACAATTATCAAAAATTTAAGTCGACGTTTATTCGGCCTTTTTTTAGGATGGAATTGCGAAATTACGAACTGTATACAGAGTATTAAGAAAAAGTAATCGAGAAGAAAAAAAGATACCTCAATGTCTCACACCGATATTTCTTTTTAATTGTATATTTAGAAGAAAATGAGCAGGTAACGCACGCAACAGTAAAAAAACCAGAAGAATTTTGAATTTTGAGACACCGCGATATCGACGCCTCGAGCACTAAAGATAATTATTTAGATATTTTTCCCGTAAACAAGCGTTCCGTGGATCGCGAAATTTCCGAGGAATCGCACAATGGTTGTGTCTGGCTAATCGGCGCAAATACAATAGTGAATCATAGCGAGCAGGTATACGATCGAATAACTCGCGCCGAACTAGCTGGCGCGCGATTTATTTGATCGACACGCGTCTCGCCAGCTCGCGCGACTCGGAAATTTAACTTGCACGGCGATCTTAGGTACGGTTTTTCGTCTCGTTGGCTCGGTTCACGGAAACCGATGATCGCTTCGGATTCTTGGAAATTGTTTTACTGCTCTGTAAAGCACGGCTTGTTTCCGACGGGATCCAAAACTGAAGACGCGATCGCATAATAAAGCGAGTATGAAACAAAGTTCGCGCGTCTTTCCTCGAATGCCTCGCCGCTCGTAAACGAATCTGCAATTTCACGGGATTGAAAACGAAGGAGATTGGATAAAGTGCAAAATTAAGAACGCGTAAAATTAAGAACGTTCGACGATTTTTCCCACGCGTCTGATCAGCGCTCGCGCGTTCCACTTGCCGCAGGTGCGAACGCGAGCAAATCAGGAATTAGAGAAACAAATCTTCTCGACAGCGGAGTATAGTCAATTCTCCCTAATCGACGCTCCGATTGTACACAAAAGTGAAAAATTGCACAGAAAATTACGATTATTCAAGATTTGCGGCTCGTTTCTATAGTCACCGATCGTCAACAATTACAAAAACGAGCCACAAGGCTCGAACAATCGAAACTCCTCCGCCCACATTATCAACTTTTGTGCACAATTTGAGCGTCAATTAGAGAGAATTTGCTGTACCGCGTAAACAAATTTTGCAGAGCGTTTCGTTGGTCATTTCGCGATGAAAATAATGAAACGAAACGAAATTGAAACGGTGAAAATAATTCGCGATTAATTCGATCGGTTCGTTGAATGTTGCAACAGAAGGCGCAGTGATTTTTTTCTTTCTTTTTTTTTGTGCGACGCTCGCAAGAAAATTCGGCGGACGATTCTCGGATAAAATCGCGCGGGTTTCGCGTGTTATTTTGTTCGGATGAAGGCAGCATTGTGAACGAGACGCGAAGAAGAGGGCCGGGCACGCGTGTACATGCGAGAGCTAGGAGCGCGTAAATGCGCCATCGAGAAGATCTATTGTTAGCCTAGCCGAAGCTTAAAGCCAAACATTCTTTCATACCGTATGTGGGTCGCCATCTACGCGATCTACGCACGATTCGCTTCCTCCGAGCCGCGTTCGCCAAGAAGCGACGCCCTAAAAAACAATTTTACTCGAGGAACACCTCGACGCGTCGCGCGTAAAAAGTAGACATTGTTCATTTAAATTGAAATTTTAGTGAAAACAAAGACGTATTCTCAAATTTCAAGGTGTCTAGAATAGTTTTAGGCCAATCCTACACGAAGGTGTTTACATTGTTATTACTCGCATTTTGTATTTGAAAATTATTAAAATTATACGCCGACAATTGCTAATTCTTTATTTAAAAATTGTCAGCGTTTTTTTTTTTTATATTGCGATGACTCGAGGCGGAGCCTACGAGAACGGTGAAATGAATTTTGCGCTTTATCGTTCATGTTGAATTGACTGGCTCGAAAAGAGTACTGTGATTGTTCATAAAGCGGTCAATTGACCGGTTTCGGTAGAAAAAGAAGCTTAAAACTCGCGTTTTAAAATGATATAACTTTTTTCAAACTGGTCTAAATGAATATTTTTGCAAATGCTAGCGCGATTATGTTCGCTGTAGAACGACTATTCTTCTATTTTTGTTTAATTTTGCTGTAATTTCGCTGCAATTTTGCTGTAATTTCGCTGCAATTTCGCAGCAATTTCACAGCAATTTTGCTGTAATTTTGCTGTGATTTTGCTGCAATTTTGCTATAATTTTTGCTGCAATTTCGCTGCAATTGTGCTGCAATTTTGCTGGAATTTCGCAGCAATTTTGCTGTAATTTCGCTGCAATTTCACAGCAATTTTGCTGGAATTTCGCAGCAATTTTGCTGTAATTTCGCTGCAATTTCACAGCAATTTTGCTGTAATTTTGCTGTAATTTTGCTGTAATTTTGCTGTGATTTTGCGGCAATTTTGCTATAATTTTTGCTGCAATTTCGCTGCAATTGTGCTGCAATTTCACAGCAATTTTGCCGCAACTTTGCTGTGATTTTGCTGTTTAATTTGGCCGTAGCTCGACCATGCGTCGACCGGTTTCAATAAAATTTTACTTCATTGAGATTTACAAAACATAATTTTTAAACATTCATACAGGCTCAGACAAAACATTGACAAACGAGAGATCTTTTTACACTCTTTTCACTCAAATTAATAACAAAATTTAAAAGAAAAAGTATTTTAGCCATCGTACAGCGAACCAATGCCTGTAACACTTTCAAAAAAATAAATTCGAGTAATTTACACAACAGTTTTCGTCCTTAAAAATCTCGGCGACCGCAGAGCTTCGTTCGAAGGGCCACAGTTCGCATATCGCGGCGTAAAAACAAAGCTATTTAGGGTAATGTTGCATACAAACCATCTTTGTCACGCACCGTATTTATTTCTGTGTCGGGCCACGCAAATAGACAATTCGGCATGAAGGAACACGTTCGCGTCGTAATACCGAAAATAGAGTAGGGAAAGCTCGGAAGCTTACGGAGCTTACGTTGCCCGCGAGAGCCCGGATCTGGGAATCACGTACCGTTCATTCAAATTAAATATATGGACGGCGAAGTATAAACACAGCGTGGAATTATGTTCCTCGGGCGTTGCTGACGAAACCTCGGATCAGAGAGAGAGAGAGAGAGGAGGGAGGGAGGGAGAGAGAGAGAGAGAGAGAGAGAGAGAAAGAGAGCTATAGAGAGAGAGAGAGAGCAAGAGAGAGAGAGAGAGAGAGAAAGAGAGCTATAGAGAGAGAGAGAAAGAGCAAGAGAGAGAAAGAGAGCTATAGAGAAAGAGCAAGAGAGAGAAAGAGAGAAAGAGAAAGAGAGAGGGAGAGAGAGAGACGAACCCCGTTTTAGAAACTGGGCCGGAATATTCGGCGGAAACAATTGCCAAATTAAATCATTGTCGGACACGCTTTTTTATCATTTGCACCAATTATTATTGCATCAAAAAGCTTACGTGGACAATGCATGTAATTCCGCGTGAAATCCCGACCGAAACGTGTCGTTAAGAGATGCGAGAAATGATAGCGACCTATCAATTATCAATATATCGAACCGTGTAATCTAGCTTAATTTTCGTCAATTAGAAACGCGAATTTGCATGGCCGCTCGCCGTCCACTCTCCGTTATAGCCTCCCTCGTGTATCGAGACAACCCGCAGCTACAAATTGTGCAATTTCCTACGCGTTTCCTACGGTACGTTCTCGTTGCGTTCAGGAGCAATTTTAGCGCGACAAAAATGCCGTAATAACAATCATTAGACATATACTGACCCGGACGGTGAGACTCGCGGACTCGCTTGCGCAAATTCGAAACAACGGATACTAGATTTCTGACGTCACAGTTCGTTTCAAGGTTCACGAGCTTGCGCTGAATAATACCGCGTCGCTGGACCGCAGATTTTCACGCGTTTATTACGCGCGTGCGCGGATTGCAAATCGAAATTCACGCGAAGATCCACGCGAAGACTTATACAAACGCGAAGACTAACTATAATTCTCATAGTTTTCCTTTCACGGTTAACTTGGGCGAAGACACAGTCACGTGTTCCGTTTGCCGCGACTCACCCTATATATTGTATATACAGGGTCTCCCAAAATTATTGTATTTCTGGGAGCTGAAAGATTCACGAGCTCATTTGAAGTAACTTTTTCCTTGGCGGAAATGCAATCCTCGGCTTCGTTTACGAGTTATTAACGAAAAACGGTGACCAATGAGAGGCGAGCACTCGGCTGGCGCGCGACGGCCGAGCCAATGAACGGAACTGTGCTTCGCGCGCTCGTTGGCTCGGCCACCTCGCGCTAGCCGAGCTCGCTTCTCATTGGTCAGTGTTTTTCGTTAATAACTCGTAAACAAAGCCTCGAAGAACATTTTCGCTAAGGAAAAAGTTGCTTCAAATGATCTCAGGAACCCCTTATTTCCCGGCAATACCATAATTTTGGGAAACTCTGTACATGTGAAGCGAGTCAATGTGCAGAGAGAGAAACACGGAGCGTTATTCCTTACAAACGCGTGTACTTTTAACCGACCAAATATATTGCTAACATAATTTACGGTCAAGTTAACTTATAGTAACTGTATAATTTATCCAACTTATCTTTTTTTTTAACGTCTCGCCGCGTACAGATTACAATTCAAGACAATGGGTGATGAAAATGTTCGCGAAACGCGACATACGCCGCGATCGCACCTATCCAAACGCGACGAGAAAACCGCAACGGAAATCGCGCGGCTCGTGACGCACAGCTTCTTAAATATAGGACACGCAATCACGGCCCCGATCCGCCATTTTGCGGAGCCGTCGGATCGGATCGCGCGTCGCCGCCGCGTCGCTCGCCGATCGCGCGCGGCCTTCCCCGCCGATCGCACGCGGCCGACCGACTGAAATCTCAATTTGTCGACGCGTAATTGCCCCGATCGGAGGCGTAATTAGCCGGCGAGCGGAGGCGATAACGCGGCGCGATTACGGCGAGCAAGTTAAGTGGTGCTGCGGAGCGGGCAGCGCGCTCTCCGGAACGAGTCGAATTTATGAACTGTCGAACGGCGGCGCCGCGGCCGGCATTGTCGCCGAATCGGTCCGCGTGTATTCTTTTTCAATAATAAAGAAGTTCATAATGCGGGACACGCGGGCCCCGTCGTGGGCGTAATTGGCCCGCGCCGCGTTACGCGGCGTTTATTATATGTCGTAACGCAGCTCCTCGCCGGCGCGGATAAAGCGGCGAGACTGCTCGCGCGCGCGGCAGCGAGCTGCGGCTACGAGCTGCGTGCGTTGCGCCGCGGAGACGCGCGCGAACCGCCTCCGGGCGAACTTTAATTGGCCAATAAAGAAAAAAAAAACGGGCCGGCAGAAAAGTGGGGTTTATTGGTGCCGCGACGGTTTTTCGTTGCCTCGGCCGCCTTTTATTGTCACCTACCGAGCGCGCGAGCGCGCCCACCGACGAAATATATCGCCGATAAATAAGGTTTTATCATCGTGGAATGTTAAGTGGTGTGCGCGGCGCTCGCCCGTCCCGGATCGACCGCTTCTTCTTCCTCGCGGGTTTCCTCTCGCGCGTGCTCTTGCGCAACCCGCGGCGATGCGTCCTACGCCGTCGCGCGGATCACCGCGAAAATCATTTTTACGAGCGTCTCGCGCCTCTCTTAATTTCTCCGGGGGAGGAGATACGGGAGTGCTCGTCGCCGAGACGCTCCGAGACACGCATAAATTAGCGCGGGAACGCCGGGAGTAAATCTACCAGCCGACGGTTTCCTTTTTCTCTCACGGTTCGGGGAGCGTTCTTCTGGATCGAGCGGACGCTTGCGCACGCCGCGAGAAAACTGTCCGACGTCCGAGGATTAACCCTTTGCTCTACAACCACGTCCGGGAGACGTGGTCAGATAATCCGGCCAGAAATGATTATCACGTCTGGGAGACGTGATTAAGAGATCGGGCCTGAAATTATTATCACGTCTGGGAGACGTGGTTAAGAAATCGGAATAGAAATGATTATCACGTCTGAGAGACGTGGTCAGATAATCGGACCAGAAGTGATTATCACGTCTGGGAGACGTGGTTAAGAGATCGGACCTAAAATGATTATCACGCCTGAGAGACGTGGTAAAAAGATCGGGTCAGAAGTTATTATCACGTCTGAGAGACGTGGTCAGATAATCAGGACAAGAAATGATTATAACGTCTGTGAGATGTGGTCAGAAAATCGGACCAGAAATGATTATCACGTCTGAGAGACATGGTAAAAGGATCGGATCAGAATTGATTACCACGTGGTCAGGTAATCGGGTCAGAAATGATTATCACGTCTAAGAGACGTGGTCAGATAATCGGAACAAAAATGATTTTTTCGTCTGGGAGACGTGGTAAAAAAATCGGATCTGAAATGATTATGACGTCTGGCAGACGTGGTAAAAAAAATCGGATCTGAAATGATTATCACGTCTGAGAGACGTGGTCAGATGGTCGGGCCAAAAATGATTATTACGTCCGAGGACGTGGTCGGATAATCGAGCTAGAAATGATTATCACGTCTGAGAGACGTGGTCGAAAAATCGAGCTATAAATAATTATCACGTCTGAGAGACGTGGTCTGATGATCGGGCTAAAGATGATTATCACCTCTGGGAGGCGTTGTAAAAAGATCGGGTCAGAAATGATTATTACGTTTGGGAGACGTGGTCGAAAAATCGAGCCAGAAATGATTATCACGTCTGAGAGACGTGGTAAAAAGATCGGATCAGAAATGATTACCACGTGGTAATCGGGTCAGAAATGATTATCACGTCTAAGAGACGTGGTCTGATAATCGGAACAAAAATGATTATGACGTCTGGGAGACGTGGTAAAAAAATCGGATCTGAAATGATTATGACGTCTGGCAGACGTGGTAAAAAAATCGGATCTGAAATGATATTCACGTCTGAGAGACGTGGTCAGATAGTCGGGCCAAAAATGATTATCACGTCCGAGAGACGTGATCGGATAATCTGACCAGATATTTAAAAAGAATGACCGATCTCTCGGCCATCGAAATAAAAAGCGTCTCGAACACGGCCGGATATCCATTTTTCTCGGAGCAAATAGGTTCGGCACCGCGGTCCGATCGGCGCAACAGGTCGATCGTTTAAAAAGTTGCGCGGAGAAAAATGGCGTCTCGCTCGTCGTACACGTTCCCGGTAATGCCTTTTTCTTTCCACCTTTCAACGGGGCCGCTGAATTATTGTCGGGTGATCGTCGGCAGATATTTCAGACGTTCACCGTTCACCGTTGGTCGTCACGGATTTCTTGAAAATCCGGAGCGAGCGAATTAAACGCAATTAATCGGCATCGCTGCCCGCTCGCAACGCGCGCCGCGGCCCGATCATTGTCGTTGTGCATGGTCGGGCCGGCTATTATGACGTGCTGGCGCGTTAAAGATAGCAACAAATTACACGGCAGCAGCGCGCGCGGACCGGCGCGTTGTAATACGAATCGCGGTTAATTGCGGCCGCCTGTAACGCAACTCGATCGGTTTCGCCGTCTGCTGCCTTTTACATTTTCGTCGATTGAAAACCGCGTCGCCGCGCGGAGCCGCGCCGCTCGGAAATTCGAGGAATTCCCAGGTGCCGTGGCTGACGACGCTCTAAGCACACCTTCGTTTCTTCCAATGAAATTGCTCTCGCCCCGGTATTCCCGTCGCTTTTCATTCCGCGCTGCGGCACAATGGCCGCTCATCGAAATCAATTTGAGCCGTGCTGACAACGGCGGATAGATAAATCCCAGTGATCGCTTCTGGCTCTCGGAGAAACGATTGCGTCGGCTAATTGCCACGAACTACTGCAACGGTTTACGGTGGTTACCTTAAAGAAATGTCCGACGATCGCTTAAAGCGGTGGGGCAGGGGGAGGGGAGGGGCTCGTGCGAAGCGTTCGAACGAGAGCTGATGTTCGGCAATTTTTTTATAACGTATGACCTCGATGAAATTTATCGCCACTTCGCACATGTATTCTTCAACGTTTCAAGATAAAACGTGCTTTTTTCCGTTCCTTTTTTATCGACTTTTAATGAAACAGCGCGTGTTATTCCTTGTGGATCTCCCCCGTTAACGGCGCGCGGACAAGCATTTTTTCCCTTCGATTTAACACGAAAAATCATACGAGATTCTCTTCGTAACAGTATTACGCGTCGCATGAACCAACGTTCTTCGTAATAATAATTGTTTAAACTGTGTTCTGGCGGAGATCAATAATTTATGGCAGAAATGATTTTTTTCGTGCTCGAGGCCGCGTATTTTCGACGATTTTGCACTTTTTAAGGAACAGTTTAGTTCGCACGACGCGCAATACTATTACAAAGAAAATGTCTATTAAATGAACAATCTATTTAGATCTAATCTATTCAACAAACTGTTACAAAATTTGTGCACGAGGTAAACCAATCGACATTGGATTATTATTGTACATTACTGTACAATAATACAGTGATGTCTCCCTAACTGACGCTAAGATTGTGGAGAAAAATGAACAATTTGGGAACAGAAGATACGATTATTCGAGCCTTGCTGCTCGTTTTTGTAATTGTGGACAATCGGTAACTATAAAAACTAACCGCAAAGCTCGTATAATCGTGTCTCCTCTTCCCAAATTGTCCATTTTTCTGCACAATCCGAGCGTCAATTAGGGAGACTTTGCTGTATCAATATTTCAGCGTATGTGATATTATTTCCAATAGACGAAGGAACATAGAGTGACCTGGGGTGATTAACAAGGGCGCGACGGAATTGTTTTTGCGGCAGAGAAGAACGCACGTTTTGTGATTTAAAATAAACATCGTTATATGTATATCGTGTCTAGAGAATAAATGACTCATTATTTATTCGAAAGATACGTCTTCTACCCCTTCGAAGTCGCAGAATATGAATAAAAACATGGCTTCAACCATGAAGTGGTTTTCTATGTTCTCCGGTTCCTTATTTATACCAGCAAACTTCCAAGATCTTAAAAAGTAACATAAATCCAATCCCTATAAATTGTTTCATGATCCCTGAACCCTTCGATTTAAAAATTTATTATTTAAAATAAAAATTATAATATATATAGTTAATATAATAATTATTGTTAATAGAATTATAGTAAAATTATAAAAATAGATTAAATTATCAGCAAAAGGTGAATTTGGATCTTGGAATGATATTATATTTCATGTAGCTATTTTAATTTGGATTTTATGATTATTCAATCAGGATAATAAATTATTTTAATAAAAATTATTGAATTTTATTTATGAGGCTTAAACTCATTGCACTTAATCTGCCATATTAAATTATTTTTTAAGAATAATAATAAAATATAATTTTCCCTGAACCCTTCGAAGAGGAAGTACGATTATTCGAGCCTCGAGGCAAGAGTAATCGTATCTCCTCTTCCCAAATTGTCCATTTTTGTGCACAATCTGAGCGTCAATTAGGGAGAATTTTAAAGATACGTCTTCTACCCCTTCAAAGTCACAGAATATTAATAAAAACATGACTTCTACCATGAAGTGGTTTTCTATGTTCTCTTTTCCTAAATTGTCCATTTTAGTGGACGATCTGAGCGTCAGTTAGAGAGACATTACTGTGCATGCAACAGATGTCTCGATTAGTCTCATTTGTACGCTTTCGTCGACGTATTTGCTTTCCGCTCCGGCACGAAGCCTCTCTGCCAGAGCCATCCAGTCGCATGATCTGTTTAGGAATTTCACCGAACGAAACGGATTTGGTAAATTCGTGTTCGCCGCGGAATGACGATTTTCGAGTGTTCTCCGCGTAAAAAAAGAAAATCAGTTTCTCACGGGCGACCGACATCACCCGACACGAGGACACTTGACCGATTTCTTTGGAGAGACAGGTTCCCCCGATGCCATGAGGCCGGATTTTTCTTCCCTCGGTATTGCGATAAGCGCCGCCAGGCCTAGGATCGTCTCAAGTGGCCTGTAAACAGAGCTACCTAAACTAGTTGATCGTCGCGTTTCCGACGCAGACACGCGACGGAACGGCTGTCGAAGAGCCATTAGGCGACCGCTACCGTTTCTCAATACTTTTTAGACTTCGGACGATGATCTACGGGTGTTCGACGTTAGAACGACCCACCGTGGGAACACCGTTATCGCTGAATATCGCTGTCCCCGAATAACGAATGTGGTACTGCGATTATTCGATTTATAGTACATTTCTATAGTTCATTTCTATCGTCGATGCGTGCCGAATAATTATCGGCAAAAAAAACGAGCGGAAATGGACTTTGTCCGCAATCGAACTTCTGTCCAATAATCTCGGAGATACTTGTCAAATATTCTACAGGATGTCCTATAATTCTCTCTATATATTATATTATATTATTTATATGATATTATTATTTTTATATTATATTATGTTATGTTATATTATATTATATTATATTATATTATATTATATTATATTATATTATATTATATTATATTATATTATATTATATTATATTATATTATATTATATTATATTATATTATATTATATTATATTATATTATATTATATTATATTATATTATATTATATTATATTATATTATATTATATTATATTATATTATATTATATATTATATACATATATTATAACACTCGGAAAGGGGTGATTCCTGAGATCATTCCAAGTAACTTTCTCCTTAGCGAAAATGCAATCCGCGGCTTCGTTTGCGAGTTATTAACGAAAAACATGAACCAATCGTAGCGCAAGCGCAGCGGCGCTCCGCCCTCGCGGGCAATGCCGCGTCGCGTCTGCCGTATGACGCAGCGGTAGTGGTCGCGAGGGCGGGGCGTCAGCCGCACGCGATCTCTCACTGGTCACTGTTTTTCGTCGATATCTCGCAAACGGAGCCGCGGATTGCATTTTCGCAAAGGAAAAAGTTACTTCAAATGACTTCAGGAATCTCCCATTTCCCGGAAACACCATAATTTCGGGACACCTTGTATACCGTTCTGAACCGTCCTTCCGACATCCCTGTCTTTAAAAGTGGGTCCAATAAACAGCCTTACCGATGAGTCCCCTGGCGGTACCGGAACGAAAGGGTTCCCTTCTTTTTCCTTCGCTGTTCCACCACTTGCAGCGCCGCCATATTGTAAACAGGGGCCGAGTGAAACATAATTCGTTGATTCGAAGTGAACCGAAATTGTTCCGACGCAGTCGTTTCTGCGGATCGCGCTGGGATCGAAGCTAAAATCGAGTTCCTTATTTCGCCAATTTGCGGAGGCCGCAACAAAGTCAAATCCCGTGTCGGCGCTGCGTAAGCTAAGAACGGGGCCTCCGCGAGTCCCAGGAGCCGACGCGAGCGCAATTACCGATTGGCAACACTCGCGGCTACCATCTTGGCGAACCGCGTGATCGCCGGCCAGCGTCGGTAAACGCCGATCAAGCGTCCCCTCGATCATTCGAGTCGCTCGTAAACCGATGACAGGTCTGGATCCTGGGCCCCGTTAGCCGGCCGAACCGGCGAACATTGCGATCAGCGAGAGAGCGGCCGTGGCAAAACCTCGGCGCGAAACATTCGTTAACATTCCCAACACGCGGTAATGATCTCCGGGTAAGAAGCGACGCGGCGGCATTCGTCGCGACGTCGCCGGCACCCTAATAGCGCGTTAGGAAATTAATAGATCCTAGACGCAGGATACCAGCCGCGATGATCGCGCAAAAACGAACGGCGAACGTGCGCTCCTGCGCATGGTCGCCCGGCGGGCCACCGTCGCGGTGCCGCGATTATTATTCATAAATTAGAGGCCGGCCATCGTTCGCCGTTGGGCGTCGTAAACATCGCAGCCGCGCTCGCGGCTAATTAGCGGCCGGAATTTTAAGGCGATGGTGACACGGGGCGGGGCCCAGTTTCGGCCCCGCGGAATTCCCGCGGTAATTTCTCGGTGTTGATTTAATGCCTCCAAACGACGCGACAGTCTCATTTGAATCTCGTCCCGCCGTTCGATTCCGATGCAGAAATGCAGATTTCGGTTTTCCCGGGTTTAATGCGCATCTCGTTAAGCGATTTTTCGCGTATTCGGTGTTTCTTCTGCTACTTCGAGGATGAAACGTCGAGGCTGCGGTCGCCGGGCAACGTCGCTTCAGCGACCCAAAAAACGGAGTAATTTTGACAATATTCTTACGGCAATACTGTGAATGCGATACTAAATCTGATGGGAGGTCTTTGTTATACGGGTTTTGAAGATTAGATACAATTTTTTATTTCACACTTTTTTACAAAATGGCGGAGCTGGAGCGCGGCGAAGGAAACAACTCTTTACGAGTAGCATTCCGAGGCCGGAAAGGTTGCATCTTGAACTTTTGACCTGCAACAAGAAATGAAAAATTTGTTCTACGTAAAATTTAAAAATTGAAGGAATTAAAAATTTGTTCTATGTAAAATTAAAAATTTGAAGGAATTAAAAATGTGATCTATGTAAGATTAAAAATTTGAAGGAATTAAAAATTTCTTCTACATAAGATTTAAAAATTGAAGGAATTAAAAAATTGTCCTACGTAAGATTAAAAATTTGAAAAAAATAAAAATTTGTTGTACGTAAGGTTAAAAATTTGAAGAAATGAAAAATTTGTTCTATGTAAAATTAAAACTTTGAAGAAGTGAAAAATTTGTTTTACATAAGATTAAAAATTTGTATGCTGTGTGTGTGTGTGTGTTCTACGTAAGATTAGAAATGAGAAGAAATGAAAAATTTGTTCTACGTAAGATTTAAAAATTGAAGGAATTAAAAAATTGTTCTACGTAAGATTAAAAATTTGAAAAAAATAAAAATTTGTTCTACGTGAGGTTAAAAATTTAAAGAAATGAAAAATTTGTTCTATGTAAAATTAAAACTTTGAAGAAACGAAAAATTTGTTCTACGTAAGATTAAAAATTTGAAGAAATTAAAAAATTGTCCTACGCAAGATTAAAAATTTGAAAAAATTACAAATTTGTTCTACATAAAATTATCTCAGATATCGCACAGCAAAGTCAACAAATATCGTTTTTCTTTGTCAAGAATAGCGCGAGATAGAATTCAAGTTTTACATTTTGCATAAAAAATAGAAAAATCGTTTACCACAAAAATAGTTCACATTGTAATAAAAAATCCATGCATCTTTCCGCAGTTAGCGTAATTTTACAGCTCAAATGTTCAATTTCAAGCGAACCCCACTATAAATCTAATTGTATCATTTTTTTTTAAATTCTAAATTCGCGTCGCTCCTTAACCAATGTCAACGCGTGCAGAAAACAAGCGCGAACATACTTTAAGTAGCGAATACGTAAATCACGAACGGCACAGTGCCTCGCAGCGATCATCGAGACGCCGAGCAACGACGCCGCAGGCTTATGGTCGCTTAACGCTGCAAACCCTCGTTAACTTAGTAATCCTCGAGCAAACACGGCTGTCTACAAAATTCGCCGTTCGAAATCGGCGGCACCGAAACTGCTGTGACTCGGACTGTCCGACACGCGGACGTCTCTAGAAGCGGAACACAAATCCCCGGGGCTAGAGGATTCGAGGGAGGGTCGATCGATCGATCGATCGATTACAGACGCCCCTAAAGCCGTTGTAGTCGGAGAGGTTGCACGGCGCGCGAGAAGCGGCGCGCGTCGTTCGAGGGATCGAGCGAGGTGTCATCGGATTTTCAACAGGTCGGGCTTAAATGTTCGACTCGTGGCCGGATTACCGGACTTTCGGACGCCTAGCGTACGTGTCGGCCAGTCCCACGGTCCTCGGGGCCCCGCGAAGTAAGCGGATAAGGGGGCCAGATGCGACAATTGGAACGATTTGTCAGCGAGAACGCGTCCTAAGTCCTATTTCCTTAATCCACCGCGACGGAGCGGCCTGTCATGCAGTTCCGGCTGACTCGCGGTTCTGAGTGCCAACCGATTCGAGACGCAAAAATCTATTTTTTTCTGCGAACGAGTCGCCGGAAACCGTGTTGCTTCGTTCGAGCTTGTTAGGCCGTGCAACGAGTTCGGTCGCGTTTTGTCGCAAGAAAATATACTACTCGCGCAGTCGTTGTACAATTACAATCTAATCGACCTTGTCTTAAAGTAGACACTTCAAGCTTTCATTTAAGCTAAGTTTTATAGAAATAGCCCCGCGGGAACGTATTTTAAAATTCATCCGAACTTTTGCTTTTAAATCTTGCAAGCTCCATCGTGTCAGAGATCGGCGCTTTTCAATTTTTCGAAATGATCTTGTCATTTTGTTGCAATCTAATCTACCCCGCTTTAAAGTAGACATTTCAAACTTTTATTTAAGCCAAGTTTCATAGAAATAGCTCCGCGGGAACGAATTTTAAAATCCATGCGAACTTTTCCTTTTAAATCTCGCAAGCTCCATCGTGTCAGCGGTCGGCTCTTTTCAATTTTTCGAAATGATCTTGTCATTTTGTTGCAATCTAATCTACCCTGACTTAAAGTATACACTTCTAGCTTTCGTTTAAGATAAGTTGCTTAAAAGTAGCTCTACAGGAATGTATCTGAAAATCCATCTAAACTTTTCTTTGAAATCTTGTAAATCCCATGATGTCAAAGGTCGATTTCTTTTAATTTTTCAAAATGATCTCGTCGTTTCGTTGCAACCTAATCTACCTCGCCTTAAAGTACACACTTCCAGCTTTCATTTAAGCAACATTGCATAGAAATAGCCCCGCGAAATCGTATCTCAAAGTCCATCCGATCTATCGCTTTGAATTCGTGTAATTCAAATTTTCTTACAAAAAAGACGCGATCGAATTTATTACTAAACTACGGATCTTTATACGAAATAAAAATTGTCTACCTAAATTGCAAGACACAGCAGTCGAGCACGAGTTTTTATCCGTCCTTTAATCATTTTAATAACATTCTGATTTTCTTTTAATATTTTCACTGGTTTTTAACCCTTTGCACTCGACGCCGAATCAACGCAAAATTGAAAATAGCTCCTCCGACCCACGGTTTTTCCATTTTATATGACCCGGTGCATTTTCTGCACATGAAATTGAATATTGTGACCCGTGCAACAGTCGCGCTTTCAATGGCTCTTCAAATATAAACAAATTTGATCGATAAAATTATTTTGAGACGTGACATAACATTTTTCAATGGCGCCTCGGAGCCGCCACTCAAGTGCAAAGGGTTAAATGATACCCACTCGTTTATGCCATAAATGCATCAAATCCGCGGTCTACTCGTTACACGACCCAAATACATCTTCTACGCCACGACGTCGATATTTCTACCCAAAAAATACGTTCTCCTCGTTCTCTCGCTATCTGCCGAAGGCTAATTAGTCCTGTAGGTGGCACAAGGTCCGCGGAACTCGGCGTGAATTGATTCGATCAGAAAGGTTTATAGAAATTTTTGTACGCCGTCCGAGGCTTCCGCCGACACGGTTTGGCGCTTATTCAGGCCCCCGGCGTCCTCGGGGCCCGGCCGGTCCCAGTAGCCGCGCCCCGGCCGGCTCTAATGACGCTAACTGCAACGAACATCAGTGGCCAAACATTGTTCTACACGGCGGCCGCTCGACGTGCAAAGATGAAGACGGTGTCAATAGCGCGAGCGCGCTCTCGTGAAAGCTGCGTAGGACTCCCTCGTTGTCCTTGGCAGGATTTTCGCACCTCCGGAGACAACAGGTGTACCCTGGCTCTTCCCTTTCGACGTTTCCACGTCGAATTTATGCATACCGAATTTCCTAACGATCCGCGAAAAACCGGCGAAGTCGAAGTAAATCGCCTCGATTCGCCGAAGTTGCCGATCGACGCGTGCCGAAGCCGAGGTACGGTGAAGTATACTTCGCGGCAGGGTTTCCGAAGTCGTCGATCCTCGAAAGATAGCACCCCTCGGCGTCGTAAATACGTGTACACGCGTGAATGCTTGTTCGAAGCGAGAAAAAGCATCGTTTCGAGTCGCCGCGCGAGAACTATGAGATCAGAGTTCAGAAGTCCGGATGACGCCCTGCTGGCCGATGGGCCCGGGGCCCGGGGCGTAGGCGAAGCCGGACGTCGTTTCGGCAACCGTCGAAACCAGGGGACCGGGCCCCGGCGCGTAGGCGGTAGCGAGCAATTCCGAAATCGACGTTTCGATTTACAAAACACACCGGTGGGCGAGCCGGGCCCGATCGGCGACGAGCACGCCACTCTTGTTCGCCAACACGCGTGCTGTCCGGGGCTCCCCACCACGGCGCCAGCTTATCGGGGGCCCGATCGGTCGCGTGGGCGACCACTTCCGGTCAAACGATCCAGACGATCCTGCCCCGGCGCGCCCGGGCGTTTCTCAAATCCGCTGCCAGCGGTCGAAGTTAATCATTCCGAACATTTGGATTCTGTCACGTAATTTATGGAGATTCGCGGCCGGCGAACACCTTCGCGCGATTTCGAGTAGACGACTGCTCTGCGGGGCCGCGCAGTTCACCGCGTTCGAATAGATTAGAGTTCTTCGATTCTTCAGAATCAGAGATGGATTCTGTGAAATCGATTCGAAATTCTCGAAGTTACGTTCGGAAGACGAGAGAAATGTTTATATTGAATTAGAGAGAAATGTTTTTTATATTCTTTAGGATACGATTATTTAACAGAGCTAGTCGATGGTGCATTTAATTGCTCTGCATTGATGGTACAGACGAATTAACACTTTGCGGTCGAAGAGCTGTTTGAATTCGAAATGCAAAACACGTTTTCTTATCTACGGTATTTCTGTTTTATATCATTTATTGAGATCTGTGCGTATGAAATTTAGCCTATTGGCAAGTACGATGCAATTTTAACATTTTCTTTTTTAAATATGAACGAATCTGATGTTCTTACAACGATTTTGGTAAAATTTGTATAGCAATTTCTAATGGCGTCTCAGAGTCGCCGCTCGAGTGCAGGAGGTTAAACGTTGCAAGCCGGTGGCTGGGTCACTTTTGACTCGGTATATTTAAATCGTTCGCTTAAATTATTCAATTTACATGGCTTCCAAGAAGATATATAGTATTGTAATCAGTTTCATGTTATTTTGCTTGTTTATCAAGATACGAAGGACACCTTCAATTTTTTAAATGGAATAGTTCATATTTATTCCTGAATTCGCATGAACCGTTGAATTCTACATAAAAAGGTATTACACCAAACGAGGCCTAATATACTCACCCTGTATATACAGGGCGCTCAATAATTATGTTATTTCCGGGAAATGAGAGGTTCCCGAGAGCATTTGAAGCAACTTTTTCCTTAGCGAAAATGTTCTACGAGGCTTCGTTTACGAGTTATTAACGAAAAACGCCGACCAATCAAAGACGAGCTCGGTTGGCGCAAGGCAGCCGAGCAAATCAGCGGATCCCTGGACTTCGACCGCTCGTTGGCTCGGCCGCCTCGCGCCAGCCGAGTGCTCGCCTCTCATTGGTCGCCGCTTTTCGTTAATAACTCGTGAACGAAGCCTCGTAGAACATTTTCGCTAAGGAAAAAGTCGCTTCAAATGATCTCAGGATCAGTTCTCCGGAACTAATTTCCCGGAAATACCATAATTTTGGGACGCCCTGTATAATACACACACAGCGTGACGCAGTATCGAAACAAATACCTGCAAATAAACAAAGAATCGCAAAAGAACATTACTTTCATCATCGTCATCGATGTTCCCGCGAAAGAAACGACGTTCGAGACGAGCATCCCGAGCGAAGTCGAAGAAAAAAAAAGAGAAATCAACGAAACCAGATTGTAAACAAGCCTCGTTAAAAGATTAAATTCCGGCGGTGAGGCTCGAAGGCCGGAACGCCATTTTGCGAGGGGGTTCGATTTGCATGTGGCAGCAGGATCACGCGACCGACGACGACACCGCGCGAACCATCGAGGATATTTGGAGTTGGAGCACGACAGGTCTAGACAGCCGTGGATGCAAACGGAACAGATGATCGCTTAAGATTCCGTCGGCGTTTCGCGGAAGTCCGAACTTCCTCGAGGGTTTTTCGGGACAGCCCCCCCCCTCCCGCCACCACCCCCCTCTCTAACCTTCATCGGGTAATCCTATCACGCGCCGTGTTCTCTTCGCTTTCCGTGTACTTTTTACAGCTCGTGTTCAACGCCGGATAATCGTTGGCCGCGCGACACTCGCCGAGACGGCGCGCGCGCGCGCGTGTGTGTGTGTGTGTGTGTGCCGGTTCAACGAGACTCCGATTTATGATTCCACGTTTACGAGCCGCTTTTAAAGCGTCCAAAGAGACGCGCGGCGGCAGGGAAGAGAGGGGAGAAGCAAAGGATAGGGGGAAAGAGAGACAGAGGGAGAGAGTGCAAGTTTTCCTTCCGGTTAAAAAGTCGCGCGCGAGATGGACTATTTATACGACCATTAGCTTACGATCTTCTCCGTTCGTCCTTCTATAAATATCGGCACGCCGATGCACTAGTCCCGTTTCGTCATCTTCACGGCGACTCTCTCCCCGCTTCGCGATTAGAGCCTGGCTCTCGTCTCGCGGCTGTCTCCGCCGAGGAGAAGCGCGATAACGCGTCCTCGTGTCGCTGTACTTCCCGTTCCGTGCCGCGACAATGCTGTTCAATCGCAATCAAATTCCGACGATCTGCGTTCGGTTCGATAGCGTGATAAATATAAGAAAGAATTCGGCAGAGATTCGATCTTCGAGAGATTTTCCTGAAACTCGATGGAGAATCGGTTCGGTTAGCAATCGAACTCGCGCGAAACGAAAGGTTCGAAGTTCGTCGAGGACCGTGAGAAATTCCGTTCGATCGCAGGACCCAGTAAAATCGCGCGAGGTTAACCGTGCACTCGGCTGTTAACCCTTTCAGTGCCGAGCAAAATGAACGTACCTAAGCGAGCGATGCCGGATTAGTTTGACGAATTTGCTGAGGTTTGGGAGAAAGCTCGTCAAAAGTAAGAATGATACTTGCGAAATTCGAGAGGAAGCGTATTACGAAATAATGGGAGAATAAAGTAAGGCTAATTGTATTTAAATATTTGTTGAAAATCATACGAATAAAATATATATATATGCATGTAATAACTGATTTTATTTTTATATTATATATTTTTTGATTTTTTGATTTTATTTTATGTTATAATTGATTTTTCTCTTTTTCTCTAAAAATATATAATATAAAAATAAAATCAATTATTATATGTATATATATATTTTATATATATAAAATAATATGTCATATATAATATTATATTATAATATAATATATATATATATATATATATATATATATATATATATATATATATATATATGATAATAATATGTTTTATAAAATAATATATTATATATAATATTATAGTATATATAATAATATAATAAATATATTAATATATTATTATATATATTAATAATATTATATATATATGTATATAAAATAATATGAAAAAGAGAAAAATCAATTCTCTTTGTCAGAGACAGTATTCGCGCATAAGAAAAATCATCGTTTGACCATAGCTTTATATGGATCGCCTAGTATATGATATGAAGTATAGATATTGCACTTTCACTCGTTTGCAACAAAATAACTAATGTCGGACCACAAACCTAAAGGATTAATGCCACGATGGACGACAAGCACGTGGAAGAATCTATGTTACAAAACAAGCGAATTGGCGTAGCTAATCTAACATCACCGAATGAAAATGTTATCATCACTACAAATATTTCAATTTCGTGTTATCTGGCTGTCGAAAAACTGTACAACAATTACTCGCGATAACTCGCAGAAATAATGTATATTTAGCATCGATGCTCACCTAACGCGCACACAAACGCGCCCCGAATAGTTAGGCGCCATCGACTACGCAACTCGATACACCGTCGTTGGCACATTTCGCTCGCGCCGCTCGCAATACGACGTATCGTCGTTCGCCGCTAAAAGGGTTAATTGCCTCGCAGCTCGTGCCGCAACATCGTCCACCGGAACATCAATAGTTCAATCACCCCGTTCAGCCTACTTTGCATGCCAAATACGTTGGCATACGGTTCGATCGACGAGCGCTCGTGTATCGTGCCGCGTCGAGATTTCGCAATCGTCGCGTCGCGGCGATCGTTATCCGCGTTCCAAGATTACGGTGGCGGGATCGCTCGGTGCCGAAACCTCGCCGCCGCGGTTTTACGTAACCCTGCGCCGAGTCGGTCAAGGCTCGGGAGCCTTCGGCTCGCGCCGCTATCGGGACCGCCGGACGGGGGGGAGGGAGGGAGGGACAGGCGGCGGAGCGGCGAGCGCCGCGTAGAAATGAATTAAGGGCCGGTCGTTCGGCGGGCCGAAAAATTCGCGGCAGTAAAGCACCGCGTCGCGGTACTGCGGTACGCCACGGCTCGTTATCAATCGTGCGCGCGGTGGAGCATACGAGCTGACTCGGGGCACGCGCCTGCCGGGGTCGTAGGCCGCCCCACCCCTGCGAGCCGCGGCTCGGGCCCCTCTCCTCTCGGGGCGACGGAGAGGGAGACGGAGAGAGAGAGAGAAACCGGCCCCACTCCGGCGAACGGGGCCCTCGAGTCAAGTCCTCCCACTCGTCCGATCCCACTGGCCCCCTCCACTCCGCGTTCCCCCACCACGGGGCCCGGAGACCTCGCCGGTTCCCCGCGACCCGCCTCTGCTGCACTCGTTGCACGTCGCACGGGATACCTACCGCGACAGTGGCTCTCTGTTTCCGCGTTTTCCGCCGCGAAATTTCCCCGGCAATTCGGGCCCGCGGATGCGCGCTTTCCAAACAGTTTATTTACCGTGGGTGGCGGAGGTGTTCGAAGGCTCGGAGAATTTCGCGGAGCAACGAGAAGGTTCGTCGAAGGATTCTCGTGTTCCCTCACCATTCGAAGAGCGAGCAAGCTAGCGAGCGAGCGAGCGAGCGAGTCAGCAGGCGAGCGGCCTGGCCTCTCCCTCCGTGGGCTCGGTGTCACGGGCCAGCGGTCGTAATGCGGCCCACACGCGCGCTCCACACTGCCGCGGAAATCGCATAAACACGCTTGCCGACGCATACGTACGCACGGTGGGGTAGAGACGCCACGACGCAGCCGACGAAGCGGTCCTACCTCCTGCAGGGGACCGTGTCACGTGGCCCCCAGGCCGTGTACCGTGTAGCGGCCACGCAGCGCACGGGCTGTGCTCTCTCGTGAGCGGCGCACACAACACCAGTCAGAGACGAGCCGAGAGCCGAGAGACCGGGCGCAGATCGCACTCTCTCTCCCAGGAAGCGCGTGCTTTCTCCCTCCCTCTCTCCCGCTCCATCTCTCTCTCTCACTCTCTCTCTCTCTCTTTCTCTCTTTTTCTTTCTGTCTCACTCTATCTCTCTCTCCCTCTCTCTCTCTGTCTCTCTCTCTGTCACTCTCTCTCGACACACACACGCTCCGTCCTCTCTGTCCCTCCTCCTATCTTTCTCTCGCTCCCTTTTTTCCCCGTTTCCAGCGGCATTTCAGCCGCGGCGCGTACGCGATACGATACGCGAGACGCGATCGGTCCCGATCGCCGAGCCATCGTCGCGCTGTCCACCCCCGCGGCGCGGATCGCGCGGAGCGTGCCCGAGCCGATCGAAGGATATACGTCGCGAGCAGCCGATACCGCCAGTATCCGTTCATTCGCGGGGCCCGCGGAGCTTTCGATTTCGGATCGCCACGTGCGCCACCGCGCAGTGTGTGTTATTTATAGTGTGCCGCCGCGCGAGCGAGACCGACGCGAAAGTATAACCGCGTGCCAACCTGCGGCACCCTGTGTCCCGGCGGTACCACAACACCGCAACAGTGCGAGGGATCCCGGGGAACGACACGGTTCCCTTCCCAGTGACACTTCTGGATAACGGAAGCCCCGTGATCGCGCGCGGCCGTGCGATTCGCGCGGTTCGTTTCGCGGATCCGAGGCCGAGAGTCTCGAGAGGCACGCGCGACCACGACGACGTCGACGCGCGGTACCCTTTTGCTGTGCAGTTGTGTCTTGTGCGCCGACCCGTGTGTGACATCGTGTCGACCCCGACGAAGAGATGCTATTGCCGCTGGCATCCGGACCGCCGTCATCCTGATCCATCCGGGAGAACATGCTCCTGCCTCGAACGCCGCCGTCGCTCCGGATCCTCTTCGCGGATGAAACTGAATGGTGTGCTGATTTTCCTCCTTATCGTCAGCCGGCAGCTCGTTCTCCGCTCGTTCTACGCTCGGACAGTGCGCGCAAACAGTTCACGCGGTTCGAGCCGCATGTGTGTGTTACGTGCAACATAGGGCCGCGACACGCGACTTCGCGAACGCGCCGCGTTTTTCGCGGCGTCGCTCGGAACCGCCTCCGATGTCCGGCGATTTATTTCGGAGTTAGGCAGCCGTCGTTCTTTGCTCGTCGATTCTTTGGCCGGCGCTCGCGTTGGCGCCGTCACCGGATGGTTCAACCGTGCCGCCGATTAGAAGCTTATTTTGGAATCTCGGAGCGCGAGAGTTCGATTCGGCAGGCCCGACTCGGCCCGTCCGTCGCGACTCCGCTGTTCCCCCCGTCTTTTCCGATGACAGATCGGAATCGATACGCGCGATCAGAAGCCTCGCGACTCGATTCGCGAATTCCGCGCCGAATCTGCGCACGTGCCGCGGTACGCCGCGTCGGACGCTCGCGATGACAGATCGCCTCTGCCCGCGGCCTGCCATCGGCAGCTTATTTCGGAATTCGGCCCCGGATTCCTGCGGCCGCGGGAATCTCGGCTCGTTCCTTTTGCGCGCGGACACCGTTTCGCGTCGATGCCGCGCAATGACAGATGCCGCGTGCGCGGAATTCGATCATCGGCAGATTATTTCGGGGACAGAATCCGGGGAATCGTCGTCGTCCGGCGCGGAGATTTCACGCGCCGTCAGATGACACGTACACGGGGCCGGAACGTCGGAGGCATAGTTTTCGGTTGGAACGCGAGTTGAATCGCGAGCATGATCGAGAGTTTCGCTTCGTTCCGTTTCTATAGCGTCGCATCGATCATTATTCGATGACGCGTATCAGCGAGAGCAATCTAATTTTATCGTTATCATCGTTGAAAGGAGTTTCGATTTAGCAATATTTCGGGAAGACGAATGTTCGCGGTGTCATCAGTGATCAGCGAGTTAAAATTCCACAATTCCTCTATAATTCTGCGATTCCGTGAAGAATTCTGCTCCGGAAGACTTCGTTCTGTTTCTATAGCGTCGCATCGATGACCGCAATGACGCGTGTCAGGGAGAGCAATCTAATTTTATCGTAATCATCGTTCAAAGGAGTTTCGATTTAGCAAATATTTCATAGGAAAAACGAATGTTCGCGGTGTTGCCAGTGATCTAAGTTAAAATTCCACAATTCCTCTAGAATTCCACGATTCCGTGAAGAATTCTGCTCCAGAGGACTTCGTTCCGTTTCTATAGCGTCGCATCGATGATCGCAGTGACGCGTGTCAGGGAGAGCAATCTAATTTTATCGTAATCATAGTTCAAAGGAGTTTCGATTTAGCAAATATTTCATAGGAAAAACGAATGTTCGCGGTGTTGCCAGTGATCTAAGTTAAAATTCCACAATTCCTCTAGAATTCCGCGATTCCGCGAAGAATTCTGCTCCGGAGGACTTCGTTCCGTTTCTATAGCGTCGCATCGATGATCGCAATGACGTGTATCAGCGAGAGCAATCTAATTTTATCGTAATCATCGTTCAAAGGAGTTTCGATTTAGCAAATATTTCATAGGAAAAACTAATGTTCGCGGTGCCGCCAGTGATCTGCGAGTTAAGATTTCACAATTCCTCTATTAATTCCATAATTCCTCAATTCCGCGCAGAATTCCGCTCCGGAGGACTTCAGTCTGCTTCGCGCGAGTGTCGCCACTTTGCATCGTCGTCTCGCGGGGCCCGCGGAGTGTTATTTCGAGATTAGCCTAATGTTGGTGTCCCCCGTCGCAACGAGGTGCCGGGCTCGCGCCGTCGAGCTGCTCGCGGATACAGGGCCCTATTAAGGCCCGCGGAACCCGACGATAAAGCCGGACAAGGGACCAACGAGCCGAGTCGCGTATCCGTACACCGGGCAAACATTTTTACGACACTGGCGTTGTTGAACCTCCGCGCGGCAGTAAAAACCGCGCGTTAAAGGCCCGGGGACCGCGTAAACCTGTTAAAAAAGCACGCGGGGCCCGCGCCGAGGGAGCGTGCCGCTTGCGTTCGCGCTGTCACGTCGCCGGGCCCAGGGATCCACGATCGTCGCTCGCGGTCCGCTCGGGCGCGCGCGCGCGATTGTTATTACTTCCGTGTGTCCGGCTCGCGTCTGCTTGCTCGCCGCTGTCCGGGGACTTCCGCCGACGAAAATTCTGATAGGCGCGAGATATCGATGGTGACAGGAAGAATGAGAAAGAGAGAGAGAGAGAGAGAGAGAGAGAGCGAGAGCGTTTAATCGGACGCGAAGGACGCGCGTGACGTTCGATCGGTGACAGCGTTCGTCGCGGCTTCTCCGACGGAATCGCGCGTCGGGCCCGCGTAATCGAATCATCGCGACGAACGCGACGCTCGTTTCGCAAAGCGACGGTGTCGGAACGTCTGGCAGACGCCGAGTTAATTAATTAGGACTCCGAGAGCGGTGTCCCGACTCGCGCGATCGTTTTATTCCCTGTCGCGAGAGACGCGAGGATGGTGATGCGCTTCTTCGTGGAAACGTTTATTGTTTCATCGCGCAGATTCGCGCGGATTTTAGCGTAGAAACGGCGACGCCCGTTTTCCGAAGCGTCAGTTTGCTCGGCCTGGCCCAACGATCTCTCATCGAGGCCCTCGGTTCATCGTTCCGGCAGTTGTTCGCCGATTTTTCTTTCCGCTCGGTTTTCTAACGTTTCGCTGAATCTGACAGCTGGGAGATGTTCCTTTTCCTCTTAGGGACTCGACTCTTAACCCTTTGCACTCGAATGGCGACTCTGAGGCGTCACTAAACATTTTTAATTTTTATTTTTTATTTTTCAAAATCATTCTAAGAGCATCAAACTCGATTATATTTAAAAAAAAAGTTATTAAAATTGCATTGTACTTGCCAACAGGCTCAATTTCATATGCATTAAATTTCATTTCATTTCAATCGCATTAAATTATATAAAATAGAAATACTGTAGATCAGAAATCATGTTTTGGATTTCGAATTCAAATAGCTTCGACTTGCAAAGGGTTAATTTCTTCGGGACGTCAACGCACGATCGAGGTGACGTTGATCGCCCGTAAGAGGGTAGCACCGACCATCCGACGTACACCGTTTGCCAACACCTGGGTGATCGGTGTTATGCAACTCGAACAGCTCCGCGAATCGTCCGTCGCTCGAGTTGCAATTTTTCGAACGCTGCGCGTTTCGTTCACGCTGGAACTGTCGAGCGGTTAAAGCGATCAATTTGCGTTGTCCTTTGAAGACAACGAGAATGCGTTTGCAGAGTCATTGCTCGAGTTTTATATTGAATAGATTGCGGATTTGATGCGTTTGTGACAGAACTTGACAGTTGCAGTTTAAGATGGTAGATGCATTGAGGCGATTTAAAGATGTCAATGTACTAAATTCAATTTTTATTAAAGTTATTAAAGCTATCGAAGAAAGAACGAACTTTCTATTTAGTTCATATTTGTGGAATTTGGTGAAGACAATTCTTATTTTGCAATGTTTATTCTGAATTCTAATAGTAAAATACACTTGAATAAAAAGGCGCATCGAATAAAGTAAATTCTCCCTAATTGACGCTCAGTTTGGAAAATCATTACTCGAGTTTTATATTGAATAGATTGCGAATTTGATGCGTTTGTGGCGGAATTGGCAGTTGCAGTTTAAGATGGTAGATGCATTGAGGCGATTTAAGGATGTCATTGTACTAAATCCAATTTTTATTTAATAACTAGATACATTGGTAGATACATTGAGGTAATTTAAAGATGTCAATGTACTGAATTCAATTTTTATTTAACAACTTTTAAAGTTATTAAAGCTATCGAAGAAAGAAAGAACTTTCTATTTAGTTCATATTTGTGGAATTTGATGAAGACAATTCTTATTTTGCAATTTTTATTCTGAATTCTAATAGTAAAATACACTTGAATAAAAAGACACATCAAGTGCAGTGAATTCTCCCTAATTGACGCTCAGTTTGGAAAATCATTGCTCGAGTTTTATATTGAATAGATTGCGGATTTGATGCGTTTGTGGCGAAACTTGACAGTTGCAGTTGAAGATGGTAGATGCATTGAGGCGATTTAAAGATGTCATTGCACTAAATTCAATTTTTATTTAATAACTAGATACATTGGTAGATACATTGAGGTAATTTAAAGATGTCAATGTACTGAATTCAATTTTTATTTAACAACTTTTAAAGTTATTAAAGCTATCGAAGAAAGAACGAACTTTCTATTTAGTTCATATTTGTGGAATTTGGTGAAGACAATTCTTATTTTGCAATTTTTATTCTGAATTCTAATAGTAAAATATACTTGAATAAATAGCCGTGTCAAGTGCAGTAAATTCTCCCTAATTGGCGCTCAGTTTGGAAACAAAAATGGACAATTTGGGAAGAGGAATTTGACGTTAGAAATGTCGAGCGGTAAACGCGATCAATTTTTGTTGCTCTTTGAAGACAATGAAAATGCGTTTGCAGAGTCATTGCTCGAGTTTTATATTAAATAAATTGCGAATTTGATGCGTTTGTGACAGAACTTGACAGCTGCAATTTAAGATGGTAGACACATTGAGGTTAAATTAAAGATGTCAATGTTTTGTATTCAATGTATTATAGTTATTGAAGAAAGAACGAACTTTCTTGTTAGTTCATATTTGTGGCATTTGGTGAAGACGATTCTCATTTTGCAATTTTTATTCTGAATTCCAATAATAAAATATACTCGAATAAAAAGGCGCATCAAGTGCAGTAAATTCTCCCTAATCGGCGCTCAGTTTGGAAACAAAAATGGACAATTTGGGAAGAGATACAATTATTCGAGTCTCGCGACTCGTATTTATAATTATCTCTTCCTAAACTGTCCATTTTCATTCCTAATCTGAGCGTCAATTATGGAAAACTTGCTGTAACCGCGAAAAACATCTCGAAATTAATCTCGACAATAGCGAAATAAAAAGTCCCGAATCCGTCGTTTCGACGAATCCGTTCCAGCGTCGATTTTCGACAAGCGCAAAGTGCAACGTTGTCGTATCTGCTCGAGAACTTTCGGGCCTCGACGGGCCTTAACATTGTAACACGGATTTAACGCGAACGGACCGTGGAATTTTGGAACATGGCGAAAGTTGTTCGTGCGAAAATGCCGGATTTTTTAGCGAGTACGCCGCGCCGAACGATCGACCGAGATGGTAATCGACGGGGCGGTGAATCCGGAGCGGAAGTCGGATAAGCGGCGCGTATTCGACGATGACGGGGGCCCGGGCAGCGAAACGAGGATCGAACACGTGGCGGTCCGCTCGGTGCTCCTCCTTCGCGGCCCTTAATGAAGCGATCCCTATCGAGCGGCCGGGATCTGATAATTAAATCATGCACCGGTCCCGCGGCGTCGGATATTAATTGAATCGCGATCGGAATCGATCCACCTCGTTTCGCAAACACGTCCTGGCCGGGGCCCCGTGTTCGCTCGCTCTCTCTCGGCCGCGACGCGACGCGACGCGGCGCGACGGCGCGCATTACGCACCGTTAGCTTTCTGATCCCGCCGAAAAACGACGACGCGGAAAAAGATGGATGTTTCCTCCATCGGGGCGGACCGATTTTAATTCTTCGCTCGACGAATTTTCGGGAATCGGCCGCCGCCGCCGCGGCCCGGTTTAATTGACCAGATCTTGTTAGCGACCCGGCCCCACGACGAAATTGAATATGCGAGGCTTATCGCCGCCGACACGGGGACCCGTGACGAGAGGAATTTCGGGAGGGGGGGTTGCGGGGCCCACCGCCACCGGGCCTAACTGTTTTCTTGGCAAACAGTCCCGGTGGTCGTGAGAATTGTCAATGGTGTTGGTCAAACATTTCGCTGACGCGGACGACTGCTTCTCCGGCCACCTCGTCTCGCCGACGAAAATTCGCTTTCGTTCCTCGGACGATCGAGAGACCGCGTGTGCTTACCGAAAGTTGTTTTTTTCGTCTGTTCCCGACGTCTGTGCCGCCAGGTGGTGGATCGCGCGTTCCTCTTCCGATTCCGTGCGCCCGTCGATTTTCTAATCCGAAAATTTCTCGGAGAATCTTCGAGTGCCGATGACCGCGCACATTTCTCGAGGCTCGCTTATTAGCCGAGGACTCCCGTCGCGGACGGATCTCGTGTTTGTTTAGACGGCTCGATGATAGCCGGACTTCTTCATTTTTCTCTCGTTTCGAACGGAACGCCGCCGTGAAGAGGCCAGGGAGAGAGATTTCTTGCGACATTGCACGCGAACCAAGAAACGTTAACGATGTTTTCTTTTTATTCTTTGATAGAGACGATTATAATAGTCGGTCCAAGCAATTTTTTTCGTCGACTAATGATGGACTGCAGGGTTTTTTTAATGTGCGTAAGGTTTGCATATCTGTGACACCGTGTGCGGAGACGTCAAACTTTGCTTGAAAGGCCTTTTTAAGTGGTGAAATCAATTTGGTCGCGCTTCTGTGATAATGTTTTTTTAATGATCTATTGTTCTGTGCGGAACGCTGAGTTTTCTGCGAGCATAAAATATGCGAAATTGTATAATTGAAATTATACAAGAAAACGACTGCGTTAGAGACTGTCGACAATGTTTCTATTTTAGTTGGAATATTTAGAATGAAATAATCGATTTCAGCTGCTGCAATAATCTTTTCGAGTGAATTTTTACTGTCGTGCTATTTCAGTTGGAATATTCAGAATGAAATTCAGTTGCTACAATAAACTTTTCGTGTGAATTTGCACTGTCGTTCTATTTCAATTGGAATATTCAGAATGAAATAATCGATTTCAATTGCTACAATAAACTTTTCGAGTGAATTTTTATTGTCGTTCTATTTCAGTTGGAATATTCACAATGAAATAATCGATTTCAATTGCTACTAGTAAATTTGTACTGTCGTTCGTGAAATTTTCCCTAATTGACGCTCAGATTTTATACAAAAGTGGACAATTTAGGAAGAACAGCTACGATTGTTCGAGTTTTGCGGCTCGTTTTTATAGCTATTGACAATCGGTGACTATAAAATCGAGCCACAAACCTCAATTAATCGTATCTCCTTCTCCCAAATTGTCCATTTTTCTGTTAAATCAGAGCGTCAATTAGGGAGAACTTTCTATATTCCAGAAAGGTGAAACTTGCATAGAGTTGTACTGCAAATTCTCCCCAATTTTCCTTTCGCTTGCAAAAAAATGGACAATTTGAGAAAGGGAAATACAATTATTCGAGCCTCGATTATCAATAATTATAAAAACGGGGCGCGAGACTCGAATAATCGTACATCTCCTCTTCCCAAATTGTCCATTTTTGTGTAAAATCTGAGCATCGATTAAAAAAAATTTACTATATTCTCGATAGATAAAACTTGCATAGAACTGTACAGCAAATTCTCCCCAATTTTCCTTTCGCTTCTAAAAAAAATGTACAATTTGAGAAAGGTAAATACGATCATTCGAGCCTCGATTGTCAATAATCATAAAAACGCGAGACTCGAACAATCGTACATCTCGACTTCCCAAATCGTCCATCTTTGTTTACAAACTGTCGTAAAATTAGAAAGAATTCACTGTAGATCGAACCGACGATTTTTCCAGCTCATATTGAGCCGTAGATCATCGGAGGAGGCTCGAAGAGGGATTTCGTGGAACCGTGGATGGTTGATTGTCAGTTGTCGGGCGATAAGATCGGGACGCGAGTCGCAGAGAGGAATCGGCCGGCCGATATAGGCGTCCGCGGTATCGAGGAATAATCGGCGTGCGTTCGGTTCGGGGCCCCGTGGTCCGGGGCCCCGCGAATAAATTCGTACGCGGGAGAGGGCCCCGTAGTGAAAGATCATGAGAAGATCGGCACGATCAGATAAGCATCGACGGTACTCGGGGGCTGATGGGTCCGTGACGACGAAAAGAGTCTTTGGAAATGCGTGTCGAGGCCGAGGCAGTCGGGCAGCCGGGCAGCCGCCAGGGAGCCTCGTGGGAGGGGCCAGGCAATTCCTCTCCGGCACCAGGAGGGTCCGCAGGCCGCTGTCCGGCCCGTCCGATTTCTCTTTCGCAACCCTCCCGACTTTTTCTCGCGAAATTCGCCTCCGACGACGGCCTTTTATCAGCCCGTTCGCGATCCGCCGCGATAACCGCTCTCTCGCGCCGATTAACACTTTCGTTTCGAACGGATAAAAACTAGAGACGGGTCACTCGCGGCTTCGAGACCCCTCGAAACTCCTCTCGGTGCTCGTGAAATCACGGGGCCTCGGAGCTTCGCGCGATTTTTGCCGCTCGAAACTCTCGAGAGCCAAATAAGAATTTCTGTGAACGACTTTCGAGGATACTTTGACGGTGTGAAAAAGTGGCATTTTGCGACAGCGAGCATCTAAGCAAAAATAAGTAACACATTACTCAATAACATACTCTTCTTTAAGAGAGATACATTCATTCCAACGCTCCTCTAACTTTTCGATACCTTCTTTGTAGAACGATTTGTCTTTGTTCTCAAAACAGGCCTCCGTTTCGGCAATCGCTTCTGCATTTCAGCCAAATTTCTTTCCCTGGAGCATCTTTTTAACGTCTGCAAAAAGCTAATAGTCGGTGCGGGCAAGATCTGGAGAGTACGGTGGACGGGGAAGCAATTCGAAGCGTAATTCGTTCGATTTAACCATCGCTTAACCGCACTCCGAATCGTGGACACGTTGTTGTTTTTGATCCGGTGCGAGCAAACGCGGCACCCGCTCCGAAAGCAATTTACACATGCTCGAATTGTTGTGTAAAATTGTAAACACGCTACCTTCTGATATCTTTAAGGGGTCAGCTATCTCGCGCAATTTCGCTATACGGTCTTTCGAAACTATTTTGTGGACTTTTTTTATGTTTTTCGGAACAACTGCCGATTTTTGGCGACCAGAGCGTTCAGCATCGTCGATGTTCGTACGACCGCGTTTAATTTTAGCATACCAGTCGATAATAGTTGATTTCCCTGGTGCAGAGTCTTCGTAACGCTTGTTAAGCCACTGTTTGGCTTCAACAGTATTTTTCCCCATCGAAAAACAATGTTTAATCGATACACGAAATTCTTTTCTAATCATTGTTTTGAAAATTACAAAACTGGGGTCGCTAAAACCACTGTAACCTGTAAACTAATCGTCAAAATGTCATGAAATTTTGACATATATCTTTCGAAGAATGCTACTATCCAGAAATCATATAGGTTTGTCAACAGTGTTGTCATATATGTGTCAGGCCGTAGACTTATTGAGTGACGTGTTATAATCTGATCCGTGAATTTATTAGCCGAATCGAGCTCGCGTTCAGACTTTAGACACGTTTTAATTGACGCGATCTCGTCGAATCACATCGCAATCGTTTCCATCGAGGACAAGTTGAATCGTGATTCGATTTTCGTCGAACTGTGATCGATAAATAACTCGTTTTTCCGAAAAGAATTCTTCGATATTTCACTTCCTGGCGGGATAGATGCTCCTTAGGACAGAATAGATGCCTCGGAAGAAAGAAAGGCAAAGAATAAGCATTCCGAGTTTGGAGAGTTTCGCGAATGCCGAGTCCACGGGAAAAATTTCGCGTTCGAGTTTCGCGAATCGTAAGATCGCGTTTCGACGCATCGCTAACATCTGGCCGGCGTCCGATAAGCTTCTGTTGTTTGCCGTCTATCCATGTTTGCTCAGCTTCAACATGAACGGATCTCGAAGAGATTCGTGGTCCCGCGAGCTTCGTCAAACTTTTCCAGAAATAGTCGCAGAGCTTTCCGCGCAGTTTCCGTTCAAATGATTTTCTCGATCGACAATGGCTGGCTTAACGCTCGGTTTACGGAACTTTAAAAGCAGCTGCTTTCTGTCAGTTTGTAAAAGTAAGAACGAGACGTTTGTTCCGACTTTGAACGAGAGTTACTGTAATATTTGCCGCGAAGTAACGTTATGTATTGAATAAATAACGCGTAAATAGAGTTGCGAATTTGATGCATTCGATTCAACCGATGCGTTGCAAATTCTCCGTAATTTTCCTTCAGCTTTCTAATCAAAAATGGACAATAAATGCTCCCTCGAGAATATAACATAATAATTGTAATATAATATAATATGTATTATAATAAAATATAATTAGCCATAAGTGCTAATTCGAGATTGTGCACGAAAATGGACGATTTCGGAAGAGGAGATACGATTATTCGAGCGCCTTGCGCCTCGTTTTCATAATCGTCGACAAACGACAACTGTAGTCGTCCATTTTTGTTTACAAGCTAAAGGAAAATTAGGGAGAATTTACTGCAGTTGAATCAGAGAATACGGTCGCTACCAAATTATTAAACAAAACATTAAACAAATTATTCGCGACTCGTTAAAATTGCCCAAGACCAAAATCTTTGAATTTGCTGTTTATCGCAGCCGACGTGCGACGTTTTTATCGATGCATTCGATTCTCCCGATGCGTTGCAAATTCTTCCTAATTCTCCTTCAGCTTTCTAAACAAAAATGGACAATAAATGCTGCCTAATTCGAGATTGTGCACGAAATACGTCTAATAAATAATCGATACGATTATTCGAGCCTCGCGCCATTTATTGTATAATTGTCCATTTTTGTTTACAAGCTGAAGGAAAATCAGAGAGAATTTACTGCAGTTGAATCAGAGAACACGATCGCTATCAAATTATTAAACAAAACATTAAACAAATTATTCGCGACTCGTTAAAATTGCCCAAGACAGAGATCTTTGCATTTGCTGTTTATCGCAGCCGACGCGCGACGTTTTTATCTCGCGCGAAGATCCGCGGTCCACTCGTAAACGCGTCTTTCGAATCTGATCGAATCTGATCAATAATTGCGAGCGAAGAAAATTAGTGATCCATGAATTAGCGAACCCAGCATCGAAACGGACACTTGTCTAGCCTCTGAAAATTTCATGCATTCGCAACAAGAGAGT
Source organism: Megalopta genalis (assembly GCF_051020955.1). NCBI lineage: Eukaryota > Metazoa > Arthropoda > Insecta > Hymenoptera > Halictidae > Megalopta > Megalopta genalis. The sequence continues at coordinate 5,700,307 of NC_135013.1, read as the reverse complement.
GAGAGAGAGGGGGAGAGTGAGGGAGAGAGAGGGAGAGAGAGCGGACGCGTTGCATTACTTTCCACGGATTATCGAAAGAAATAAACGTCGGTGTAACTCTGGTTGCCGTCCGGTTGCCGCGGTGAATATTTCAGACAGAAAATCGGCAGGCCGGCGAGATGAGTTGCGGACACGGCGAAGCCGCGTCGGATGATCGGGGCCCCGCCGATGATTTGCCTGGGATCGATTCGAAAAACCCGTCGAATATGAACGTCGAATCCGGTTGCCGGTGTGGGGGACCACCGTCGCGCCGGTAGCGCAACAGTTACGTCTCCGTAGCGTTAATTTCGTAACTCGATAAGTCATTAAGGTAACAAATTGCGCTATTAACCCGGCCACGGTTAATTAAGCCGGGCGTCGTAAACGGCAGAAAAGCGTCGCGGATTAATGGACGTCGGATCGAATTCCCGGGGCCGCCGGTTAATAACGATGTCCGTCGTGTAAGTAGGTTGGAAATCGAGACGAAAAACGATTCGTGCGGTGCTCGCGCGTTTATATGCTACGCGAGAGAGTCGCCGGCATCTCGAGCGGCCGAGGCGTTAACGAACGGTTGCTCCTGTCGGGCGACGAGTTATAACAGTGATTACGGTAATCGCGTACGGCACGCTCTCGATCTCCGGGGCTGGATATAATCCGGCAGAACCGATCGGCCGCGGACCGAACCGGACCCGAGCGGACACGAGCGGGCCGACGCGGCGCGGCGCGGCTCGCCGCGGCTCGGCTCGGCGCCCGTTGCGTAATCGCGCGATAACGCGATAATACCCGGCTAATAACACGCCGCGCGGCGTATTACCGGCAAAGCGATACTTAACGGAACGTTAATGCGATCGGCTGGAACGTGGAATCGGGCTGCAGCTGACCGCACGCGGGCACGACGCGCGAACACGCGATTATCCTCGTCGGACGACCGCGAAACCCTCGTAACGAGACCAACGGATCTTTCGGGGATCCTGGATTAGGGTCCCTCTCCTCGATACACCTATTTTTTAACGATTCGCGACCGGCAAAGGGCTCGTTCACAGTTTTCATGGCGGAGAAACGGCCGAAACACTCTCCCTCTCTCGATCGCTGCCAGAAGATTTTAAATGCTTTGTCCTCGTTGTCTGATTTATTGGCGCTAGGTTATTATAATCTAGTTCTTATAATCTAGTTATTATAATCTAGTTATTATAACCAGTTCATAGCCCGTCAAAATGGCGAGTCACTGATTTGTTCGATTATTCGGATCGTAAAGACGCATTTTCGAGTGGACCGCGAATTTGATGCGTTTATTACGAAAATGAATGCACGAAATTCGAAACAGTGAAAACGCTTGAACAATTTAAAGACACTATTTTATTATGTTTAACATATAAAACGTGTGAAAAGAAAGAAGGAAATGTCTGATAACTTCCTCCGTCTCGCAGTCGACGCAGACAATTGTCATTTTGCACAAAGATCCGCAGTTTATTTGCGAGTTGTTTATCCAATATACGCGTCACTTGCAACAAATATTACAATAACACTCGTTAAAAATCAGAATAAACGTCGTTACCTCTTTCAAATGAATATAAAACAGCTGCTTTTGGCGATCCGTAAAATCTAGCGTTAAAATCGCGCTGTCAGTTTCACGTGTCAGCCAGTGCATTCTTCGCGAGGAAAATGCATCAAAAATATCGTCGATTCGGTGAATGTATAATTCGTGGGATCGTTTCGCAGTGGATTCTTCGAGTCGGGAACGTTTGGATTGGCTCGTTCGGCTGAAATATTGCTAAGAAAATCCGGCAGGTGACAGGTTAATTAATGCGAAACCGTGCGATCCCGGCCGACAAATAAATTCTGCCAGAGTTTTGCTGGAATTTTCGCGAAACGTGTCGACGCATTGTGCAACGATCTTTCCCTACCTTAATTGAACGGAACAATCCGAGAAAATGAAATCCGATGAAATCGACGTTTCTGTTACACCGAGTCCCGTTTCAACGTTTCCACGCGGCCCTGTAAACTCGCGGCGCGCTGTATCCGGCGAATGTAAACATCGTTGGAACCGGTGCGATCGTAAACCGATCGTTAGTAGACCGCGGCACGCAAATCCCCCGGCTTTATAGATTATTTTACGACAGTTAAACGGAGAATGATTTTCTCCGGCGCGGCGGCCGATTTATTAAGTCGCGCGGACGAATGAAAAGCCCGGCCACTTTTTATCCGACTCGTGTCGCCAGTTCGTGCAATTTGCGATCCTATCCTGTCGTTGCGATATCGAGCACGATGTCGTCGGATCGACGAAACGTTTCTCCGCGTTTTCCAATCCGCGTCGACCGCGAATCGACGACGCGACCGAAACGAAAAGGTTCCGGGGCTTTCGAAAAGATTAGCATACGTCGGTTGTGGGCGTCGCGGATCTCTCGATCGTTACGGCCGACGATAAAAGACGATCCGTAAAAAAACGTGGAAGCCCGTGTGCCGGACGTTTCGGCGACAGGTTTTTGCGAAACCGTCGCTCTGACGGATGGCGACGCGCGTCGAACGTAACGCTCGTAAACGCGGTAAGATATGTGGAGATCGGTGGGCGGCCGAAGCTACGCCCGATAATTAAAAATGTGCATAATAGGTGATCGGCAAGACTGACGAGAAAAATCGGCGCGATCACGTGGGCGATTATTTAGTGCGCAGGGACTCCCGTATCTCCGTGAGATCGCGGCTTTAATAATTTCGGTGTTAATTAAATGGACGCGCGTGGGTGCCCGCCGCGCGCCGTGCGCCTCGGCCGTGTGTTTTGTCAACTTTCACTGTCGCTGTCTCTCGCTGCCACGGCCAACCGCAGCCGTTTTAATGTCCCCACGATGATGATGGTTATTAAACCCGTTGACGAAAAGCCACGACCGCGCTGCTGGCGAAACGCTTCTTCGCCGCGCCGGCGTAAAAAAGAAAAAGAAAACGATCTTTCGTTTCACGAAACACGTTCTTTCTGGGCCCGGGATATTCACCTGCGGGGGTGAGAATATTTTTACGCATTCTACCGGGGCCGTGTAATTAATATAACTCCGTAAAAAAAGAACCTTTCACTTCGGGCGATGAATGTTTCGGAATCGATCGCGGCTATTTTCGGCAAGATTTTGTCATTGTTTTCTTTCGAGCTTCGTATCTTCGTCACGGGTTGTTGTTACTTTATCTTAGCGCGAGTGTCCTCGGTTGTATCGATGCTAAAATTGTGACATAATCTGCGTTGCTCGTGACAAGCGTTGCCGCAGCGCGCCGACCGAGCGCATCGCTTGTCCAGGCTGTCAGGCATCGAAGTCTCCGTCCGCGGCGAGAGATCTCCCGGCGATTTGAACATTTGCGTCGCCGGTTCTCGCCTCGCTCCTCGTTCGTCGAGCTAAACGTGCTCTCCCTCAACCACTCCGACCGATATTCAATCAAGATCGAAGTCGCAATTAAGACAAAATGCGTTGCCGCAACATCGAAGATTGCTAATAAATTCGACTATTATTCAGGATCGAAATAAAGTGTTATTCCGCGCGATCTATCATGCTTAATCTTCGCAGAAATTGTTGAATTTGCAGTAAAAAAGATATAGGTTTCTCTCTCGCGAAGTTATTACCGATTAAATAACCTTCGCCGATCGAATCCCAAATGAAAGCGAAGGATTAGAAAAGTGGTTATCGAACAGATCGCTTCCGAATCACGCGATTGCTTTCGTCACAAAAAATTCGTCGATGTCCTCTCAACGCGCAGAGACAATCGCGAAGATACGCGTTGCTTCCATCCGTCGCGGCGATTTTTCGAACGGTGGCCGCTTTTCGCGTGAAAAATCGACGGAAATCAGCGAATAATCGCCGAGTCCGCAGATTTTCCACGGAGCCGCGTGAATATTTCCGAATTTCGCAAATTGCTTTCGAATCTGTCGCAAAAAATTCGTCGATGCCCTCTCAACGCGCAGAGACAATCGCGAAGATACGCGTTGCTTCCATCCGTCGCGGCGATTTTTCGAACGGTCGCCGCTTTCCGCGTGAAAAATCGACGGAAATCAGCGAATAATCGCCGAGTCCGCAGATTTTCCACGGAGCCGCGTGAATATTTCCGAATCTCGCAAATTGCTTTCGAATCTGTCGCAAAAAATTCGTCGATGCCCTCTCAACGCGCAGAGACAATCGCGAAGATACGCGTCGCTTCCATCCGTCGCGGCGATTTTTCGAACGGTGGCCGCTTTTCGCGTGAAAAATCGACGGAAATCAGCGAATAATCGCCGAGTCCGCAGATTTTCCACGGAGCCGCGTGAATATTTTTCGCCTGGCTTTCACTCGGCGGGATTTTTCTGAATGGCCCAGCCGGCGGCGGCCAGCCCTGGCTCTCACGTTTTCGAAAGTTACACGGACCGCGTCCGTGCGCGGCTGTTTCCCGGCCCGTCGATAATTCACCGTAATTTCGCGGTGTGCAACGACGAGAGCCGCCCACGCGTCCCGCCGGCCCGGACTAAACGAACGCGAAAGAGAAAGGGAAAAAAAACGCGACGTCGAGTCGCGTCGCGTCGCGACGGGTCGCGACTTGTCGATGGCGCGCGGAAGAGGGTAAGGGGGGATGAGAGGGGTGGAAGAGGAGTCGAGTCAGCTCGCCGCGCGGTCCGCTCGCCGTCCCGGACTCTATTAATTTGAGACGATTAGGCCGAGCGATCCCCGCCGCTAATTGCCCGCGGAGCGGAGGGACGGCCGATCGAAGATTAATTAAATTGAATTAAGCTTAATTAGCCGTGACCACTTGGACCGTGGTACCGAGGAGCCGGGAACGAGCCGCGCCGCGCCGCGCACCCTGCGCGAGATAGAGACGAGTCGAAAAGATCGGCCGGCCACGCCTGATCGAATCATCGCAATAATTCCTCGCATGTTCCGCTCGGAATGTTTTTCTTGCTCTCAGTAGCCAGTAATTACTGTCGTTTCGACCTCTTCGATCGGGATGTCCTCTTAATCGGTGGCCTAATCGAGATTCTCGGCAACCGTTCATTTTTGATTAATTGAACCGCGAAACGCGCGGTTCGCGTCTCGCGTCTCCGCCAACGTCGGCGTAATCCGACGCAGGAAAATCTCCTCGCGCTCTCGATTCCGCGTCGCCGCGAGTTCCCGGCGTTAAGTAACGTCTTTAAAAATCCTCCAATAACGCGGATGGAATTTCCGCAGGGGGCGTTCGGTGATCGATTCGATCCCGCGGAGTGGGGTTTCCGCGAGCGTATCGTGCATCCGCACGGAAACAAGCGGCGCGCCGCGCCGCGGATTCGTCAGCTTGCCGGCGATTAGGCGTAATTAGCGTGCGCGGATCGATCGGTTAGTCAGTGGTTCGGCTCGAGGCGAGACAGTCGCCGTAAAAACGGGATCAAAGGCGAGAATCGATTTCGCGCGTGAAATTGAAACGGAACCGCCGCGCGGACTCGCGACGCCTGCCCGCGAGAAGCGGCCGTTGAAAGCGTCGCGACGACAACGGCCGATTGTTTAAACGATTCGCGATTAATTAAGGGCTCGAGCACGAGGCAACCGCGTTTTGAGCAGCTGTGACCAGCGGAGAACGAGCTACGAGGAGTCTCGAGTGCCGAAACCGCTTCTACGAAGTGTCCTCGGTGCTCGGCGACGCCGTGCGTCGACTCGACGACTCGTCGTCGTCCCGTCGCGACGGCCGCTCCTCGAGATCGGTAAACAATCCTGGACTTGCAGGGACCGCCGATCGTTGGAGCGTCGAGGAACGTGACGTGGCGCGGAGCGAAGTTTCGTCGACGAACGCCGTCGCGAACCGTTCCGATCTAGTCAGTGTCGCCCAGCCGGGTCGCCTCTGGCCCACCCAGTGCCGGCCAAGCGCTGTCTTGGACCGTTCCCAGTGCTTGATAATTGCCGCAATGAGTTGCCCATGAAGATCAGATAAACTCTGTTGTTTAACCACGCGCACGTGCATCCGTTTCGATTGTCCATTGATCGACGACACTCGGGAAGAAACATGGTTACCTTGGACACCGAGCAGAAGCCCGAGAGGCAGCACTGCGGACGACGCATGTGCGCCATTTGCAGACGCATCCGCCGCGACAAAGGTAACGTTCATTAAGTGTTCTCTTTTCTATCGCTAATTACAACGGACCAGGGCTGGTTCCGATGATCCCGGCAGCACGGTCCCGCGATCGGCCAGCGAACGTTGGTTGGTTGAAAGTGAACGGGAGACGCGTTTCCAAAGCTCCGATTGGAGTCCCGTTTCCTCAGGTTTGTGACACCATGTACGACGACACACAGTAAGAATCGAGTTTGATTCTTTTTATTTCGAGGTTTATTTCGAGGATACATGCTTGACGTTGTTTGAAGGCATTATGTTTGATTTTGTTGTCAATAATGCGAAGCAGAAACAATTTCAAGCAACGTCGAACAATAAAGTATATAATATTAATATGCGCTTAGGCGCATTTCTTCGAAACTCAAGCGATTTATATTTGCTCTGTTTAAAAGATATCTGTCTGTCGCCTTGCTAAAGATTTTTATACAGGGTATCCCAAAATTATGATACTTCCGGGAAATGAGGGGTTCCTGAGGTGATTTGAAGTAACTTCTTCCTTAGCGAAAATGCAATCCGCGGCTTCGTTTACGAGTTATTGATGAAAAACGCTGACCAATGAGAGGCGAGCTCGACTGACGCGAGGCCGCCCAGCCAACGAGCGCACCAAGCGCAGTCCCGCTCATTGACTCCACCGTCTCGCGCCAGCTGTTCTCGCCTCTCATTGGTCACTGTTTTTCGTTAATAACTCGTGAACGATGCGTCGGAGAAAATTTTTGTAAAGGAAAAAGTTGCTTCGAATGACCTCAGGGATCGCTCATTTCCCGGAAATGATAATATAATATAATTATGGAATACCCTGTATATTGAGTATAGAGAATAAATAATTCATTGTTTATTCGAAAGATGTGTCTTCTCGAATACGTCTTCTACCCTTTCCAGCTCACAGGATATTAATAAAAATATGGCTTCCACCCTGAAACAGTTTTCTATGTTCTCTGGTTCCATATTTATACCATCGAACTTCCAAGATCTTAAAAAGAAACATAAATCCAACCCCTATAATTTGTTTCATGATCCCTGAACCCTTCGATTTGCAGTTAAATCAAGGACATATAGAACAATTTGTAAACAAAACTGGACAATTCGGGAAGAGGAAGTACGATTATTCGATCCTCGAGGCAAGAGTAATCGTATCTCTTCTTCCAAAATTGTCCATTTTTGTGCACAATCCGAGCATCAATTAGATTTTTTCTTACTTGATTCGCATCTAAACAGACCATTTTATATTGATTTTCCGTATCACAGCTTGACCAACTCCGTCGACTCTTAACATAGGCGTAGCACAAATTAATTCGCAGCAACCCGAAATTTGGCATTTCCGGGAGAAATTACAGAATAATTTCAAAGAATAGAATGCAATAGGCTCACCATTAGACTACGTATTCTCCGCGGAACAGATAAAATTAGAATCTTCGGAGCAGCGTAATATTGAAATTGTTAAAACGGAAAGTAAATTTCTATTTGCATAGAGAATAATTTCACAAAGAATCTCGTCATTTGAATCTCCGGCCTTCGCGGAATACCTCAAGGCCGCTGAAATGGACGAGACGCGGGGAGAGGGGCCCGGTGTGGTTTAATTAATTTTCTCCCCGTCCGGTTCGCAGAAATCAAATTAGAAATCATCGCTAATCGCTGGCGTTAACGAACTGGGTGGGATGTAATTGAGCTAGGAAACGCAAGGGCCACCGGCGAGCCGGAAACGAATCGTGAGAGCGACAGGAAGCTTCCTCTGAAGCCGGTTCTATGGAAGTTTGACGTTCCGCGTACGCGAACACCTTTTCAACTTCGTTGTTGAAACAATTAATTACGTCCCCTTTCCTCGTGCGATTATTCGACGGGACGTGCACAAGTCGCGAAAGGGGCGGCGAGAGGGGGGAATTCGCAACGTGAACGGGGGCAGGAGGGGAGCGAATTAAACGCGTGACAGAACGTTTCGCGCGCAATTTCCGTGCGAAGGGAAACGCATCGCGTTTTTATCGCACCGTGTTCGACCATCGCTTCGTTTCCGCGTTGAAATCCCATCCACCTGTCGGTGGCTGAGATAATTGTCGGCGATACTGCCGCGTTTCTCGGAAATCCGGCCGTCGCGCGTCGACGGGACTCCCCGGGAAACCTACGGGAAAATTCACCGGTGCCGTCTAATTAACGGCGGGGTGTCCTGGTAAAAAATCCTGGGATAAGCCGGACGCTCGCCATCGCATCACGGGTCGCTTGCGCCGATCTTTTAACCAGTTTTAGCTGTTCCTGACGAGTATACTCCGCGCGGCAGAAAATGTCGTCAGTTCTTCGTGACGAGTGCACTCGCGAAAAACAGCTAACTGGTTATAAGAAGGATGCATACTTTGTGATATTCTCTATTAACACATTGGGCGCCGCGTCGGTGAAATATGAGTGATCCTAATTTTTGACCAATTCTGAAAATTTATTTCCATTGCAACGTATTCGAATAAACTGAATTTAAGAGTTATATTGTCATCCACTATGATAAATTTTAACTTTCCAGTAAACAGTTAACTGGTTAAAAAGGATATATGCTTTGTGATATTCTCTATTAACGCGTTGGGCGCCGCGTCGCTGAAATATGGGTGACCCTAATTTTTGACCAATTCTGAAAATTTATTTCCATTGCAACGTATTCGAATAAACTGAATTTAAGAGTTCTAATGTCATCCGCTATGATAAATTTTGATTTTCCAGTAAAAAGAATGCATACTTTGATATTTTCAATTTTTTTCTCTAATTGTTGACCAATTTTGAAAATTCATTTTCATTGTAACATATTCGAACAAACTGGATTTTACTAGGACTTTTCGGACGCGAAAGAATTCTAATGTCATCCGGTATGATAAATTTTCACTTTCCAGTTTCGGTTTAATTAATTAAATTGCATTTGTGGGAATTTTAGTACTTGATTATCGGCGCTGAACGTATTAAATTATATATTTTGTAAAAGCGTTAATATTTCATATTTAAACAAAATATGAAGACCAACAAACGCACACAGTATAATTACAGCTTAAATTTTTCTACTTAACTTCAAAGAGATTGCAACGGCTAACTACTTAATTAACGATTTGTCACGCTAATTCGTAAAAGAACTGAGCTAGTCGCAATGTAAACTCCCTGTTTTTCCTAAAAAAAAAAATAATATCTACCGCGAAACTCGATCAAAAGTCTAATTCGAACGCGGCAGCTACTGAGACAGTCTCCATTTTCACGCTCGGAATATTAATAAATCATTTGTAATTGACATCTGCTTAACATGCGTGCGTGAAATAGCGTTCGCAGCGATGTGACTCACCGTGTTTTCGTTCTCTAGAATTCGTTACTTAATATCTAAATATAATCTCACCTCGATAAACAATATTTTCTACGAAACAAGTGCATTCACGTGCAAATCAATTTTTTATCTTATTATTATTATTATTATTATTACTATTATAAGTTTACTTATTTCAGCGCGGTCGCATTAACTGCGAGATCATCAGCGACCAGACAATTGCAATTCTGCAAATTTGCAATTTTGTCAGAAACGAATAAAAACGCTTACGCGATCCATAAAGAATCCACATATATACGTGAAACAATAAAGAATTACGCTTCCTGACATCAACACTAAATTTACGGAACTCGTCAAAATGGAGGGGCCACTAATTTTTTTATTTACGATTATTCGTATCGTAAAGATACATTTACGAGTTATTTATCGTTAAAAATCAGAATCAATAACTCGTCAGCCGATTGTTAGTGATTCAACACTAGGTTTACGGAGCGTAAGAAACAGCTGTTTTATGTTGGTTTATAACAGTAACGATAAGACATTTATCATTAAAAATCAGAACGAACGTCTTATCATTACTCTTATAAACCAATATAAAACAGCTGTTTCTTGCGCCCCGTAAATCTGCTGTTAAATTACTAACAATCGGCTGACGAGTTATTTATTCTGATTTTTAACGATAAATAACTCGTAAATGTTTATAAGAGTAATGAATAAGACATTTATCATTAAAAATCAGAACGAACGTCTTATCATTACTCTTATAAACCAATATAAAACAGCTGCTTCTTGCGGCCCGTAAATCTGCTGTTAAATTACTAACAATCGGCCGACTCCGACCGACGCGGCCGCGAAAGGGTGCGCGCGAGAACGGAGTTTGAGGCGCGCAGAACTATAAAGTGCGCAAATATGCGGCATAGTAATTACGAAATGCGTCCCGAGTCCGGAGCGAAACGTTTTCAGAGGAGGTGGTCGAGAGGCTCGCGCTCGTAACACGCCGGAGGCTCCTAACCGTAATTAGCGTATTTTCGCTGGGCCGTATCGAGAATGAGGAACGAGGCGGAAAAAGAAGAAGACGAAGAAGAAGAAGAAGAAGAAAGGGAGAGAGAGAAAGAGAAAGGGAGAATGAGAGAGAAAGAAAGAGAGGAAGGGGTGGCGGTGGCGCGAGCGAGCCTGTCGGGTTACGCGCATTAAAGAGTTACGAATGTATTCCGGGACCGATCCGAAACTGGTTCGTCCTCGTTCCACGCGGTCGGCCGTCCTCGTTGTTTCATGCAAATCGCTCGTTAGCCGAAACACCTGAAATTCCTGTGTGGGACGGCGTACATTGTCTTCGGCCGCTCCATGGATTATTCATCCCCGCGGCCCGCCTCGCGTCGAGGCTGTGACAGCCCGAGCTGAGCGACGGCCGGACGGACAAGACTCTTCCTTCTTCCTCGGCTGAACAGCTTCTCCAACGAGCTAAACGTTTCCTAGCTCTCCGCTCCTCCTATTATATTCCATTCGCGTTGTTCCCCGTCGCGCGCGCGCGCGCGCTTCCCTTTGTTCCCTTTACACGAATTCAATCTCGAGCGGCCGGAAAATTAATAAATGCGGGAGAAAGCGGTCTTCTATTCTCGTTGAGTTCGCTTCTGATCCGGCATTTTCGACGCGCTTTTCGGTTTTCATTCTTGCCGGGTTATGAACGAAACTGTTCGGTGTTTGTTGCCGGACCTGCCAAAAAATTCTTCTTCTGATCTTTTAAGGCGAGATGTCGAAAGAAGGCTCTGTTTCGTTCGCTGATCGCTAAGGAAGAAGCACGGCTGAAAACGATATACATTCATTTTTATGTGTTATATTGATATGGTAATAAAATTAAATTTTTATATTATTTTATATTATTATTTATATATATAATATATATTAAATATATTATATATATTTTATATTATAATATATACATATTATATTAAATATATTACATTTATAATATACACATATTATTAAAATATATATAAATATAATAATTATTATATAATAAATATATATATATATAAATAAATATATAATATTATATAATAATAATATAATAATAATTATAATATATATTACATATATTTTATATTATATTAAATATATTATATATATTATTTATATTATATTATATATTAATATATAATTTTGTACAAAACGTTTTACATTACCTACGATAACAATTTAAGCAATTTTAAATTTATATATACATATATCAAATTTTATTATATATTATATATATAAAGTATTATTATATATATATAAATTTAATATAAAAATTTTATATATATATTTTATATATAAATAATTAAATATATTAACACATATTATATCAATACATATAAAACAATATAAATTCATCCGCATTTTTCACTGCCGAAGATTCGATGCCGCAGACAACCGAACGCGATCTCGGAACGGCCCAAAGAACGTGCGACGCAGAACGCGTAGCCGTTCGCGATCCGCCGTTCGGGCCCCCTCGGGCCCGATTTCCCGGCGCAGGAATGCGCTCGGTGCAGATTTCGTGGCGCGCCGCAACGGGGAATGCGTCACCGAGAGATCGAGCCGCGTTGCGTCGCGTCGCCGCAACAACGATTCGACCTTCGCCGAACAATTAGACTCATTAACCGAGAACCGGTGCGCTCCGCGCCCACGCGGATATTCAAATAGCGCCGCGGTTTTATGCAGTTTCGGTATCGATCCGGAGTGCATGATGCAATTTGTAGGCCGTTGCGGCGCTGCGGCGGTATCGGCGGCCGGGAACCGGTGGATGGATAGCGTTACACGGGTATTTACAAAGATAAATTAGAGTGTGTCCGGGGCACGGATGATTTATCGCGGGCCCCCGGGGGAACATCGGCGCCGCTTCGGGGAATCATTAAGGGACCCGGAGCAGCAGCGGTGTGTGTCGGCGGACGCGAGGAGAATCTTTCGGATACGATCGGCCGCGTTCGCGGCTGAATGGCCGACGAATTCATTGAGAGAGGAGAGTATGGTATCTCGGAGGGAACAGAGAGTGTCGCCATGTAGTAGCTGTTTCGTCAGCTAGGCTCCTCGTGGGCCGCCGTTCGCCGCTGTCGCGGGCCCACGCGTGCCCTTCGCTCATTCACTCGCCTCGGCTACGACTATCGCAATATCTTCGTCGAATAATCCAGCTTCCGACCCCATCTCCGAGGCTGATTTACATAAAACCTATCAGCCGTGGATCTCCGAATACGCGCGCGGTTTCTATCGTATCGCCGGTCATTAGGCCCGACAGAATTCGAATGAATTAGCTCCGCCGCCGTCGCCGCCGCCCCGCGCCGAGCGCCTGTCCCTTGAGGACGCGGAAGGGCGGTTTCGCAATCGCAGAGATAATCCGGTGAATGGCCGGCGCGGTTTCATTCATCCGCGACGCTTCGCGGCAACCTTGCTCTATGCCTAGGCAGTTATGGCAGGCGTGACTAGGCTGGAGGTCCCGATTATGATAAAGCGCGTGGGCTCGCCCACGCTCGCCCTTCGCTCGTTCATTCATAAATTCAACTCTCACCGCGTGCCGCGGCCGCGACCGACCACCAGAGAAAGCTGCGCCGCAGAAACTGCTTGAAACAGAGAGAAACGGAGAGACAGAGAGAAGAGAGAGAGAGAGAGAGGGAGAGGAGAACACGAACAGCTGCGACACGCGTCTCTCCTCCGGCTCGTGCGTTACACCGCCCTTCGAGCGACGACGAATCCTGTCCGCGGCTCTGATCCCCGATCGAGATCTCAGTTTGGCTGCTGAAGATTTTCGGTACACAGCTTCGCAGCCTGCTACAACACTTTCAGCAACAACATCGTTGGGGGGACGGTCTTTCTGCCTTGTTGAAACCCTTTGCACTCGAATGGCGGCTACGAGGTGCGAGGAAACATGCCTCGCTCTTCGAAGTACAGTAATGTCTCTCTAATTGACGCTTCAATTGACTCTCGGATTGTCCAGAAAAATGGACAATTTTGGTAGAGGAGATACGATTGTTCGAGCCTTGTGACTCGTTTTTTATGGTTATCGATTGTCAACAACTTTAAAAACGAGCCGCAAGGATCGAATAATCGTGATCTCCTCTTCCCAAATTGTCCGTTTTTGTGCACAATCTGTGCGTCAGTAAGGGAGACATTACTGTATAGTAAATTCTTAATAATTTTTGTTCAGCTTGTAAACAAAAGTAGAGAATTTGGGAAGAGATTGTTCGAGCCTTGCATCTTGTTTTTATAATTGTTGGCGATCGGTAGCTATGAAAGTAAGTCGCGAAGTTCGAGAAATCGTATCTCTTCCTCACAAATTGTCAATTTTTGTTTACAAGCTGAGGGAAAATTCGGGAGAATTTACTGTGCTTTTTATTTCATTCGATTGTTGTATATTTAACACTAGATTTACGGAACCCGTCAAAATGGCGGATCGCTAATTTTTTATATACGATTATTCGTATCGTAGAGATACATTTATGAGTTATTTAGTCAATTTATATGTTAGTTATAGCAAATGTTACAATAACACTTGTTAAAAGTCAGAATTATTAGTCTTATTGTTACTTTTATAAACTAATATAAGACAGCTGCTCTTTTTCTACGTAAATCTAGTGTAAATCTTCTTTCAGCTTTGTAAACAAAAATGGACAATTTGGGTAAAGGAGATTATTCGAGCCTTGCAATTTGTCGCAATTTATTGATTATTTGAGCCTTGCAAACCTTGTTAATTTAGCCTTAATTTAACCTTGTTTTTATAATTGTTGGCGATCAGCAATTATAAAAATAATTATAATTTAGGGTTATTTTGGGGGCTTATTTTTATAATTACTGATCGCCGACAATTATAAAAATAAGCCTCGAGGCTCGAATAATCGTATCTCCTTTTCATAAATTGTCCATTTTTGTTTATGTTTTACATTTTCGTTTTCTCCATTTTGTTTTTGTTTCGCATTTACTACACTTTTTACATCGTTCAATTGTTCCATATTGAAAAATTTGCCAGAATTGTAAATATCGTACCAGTAAATAAACGCAATTTCGCATGCGCGCGATACAAAGACGATACAAAATAGAAATAAATAAAAATACTACACCTTGAAATTAGTTCCTTAGTTCTGAAATTAAAATAGCATCAAGTACAAAGGGTTGAAACACCCGCTCGTTCTATCAACCCTCATTCTACCCCGCTCGACAAAAATCCGCGTTCGCACTTCCGGCTTCTCGCGCCCAATATCTCAGAAATTTCTCTCGACTTCCTTACGTTAACGTTTCATTTCGTTTTTAATCGTTCGACCGTCCGCCGCTCCGAGCACCCATCTCTGCCCCGAACGCATAAATCGCTGGTCCGGTTATCGCGGGCGGCGGCGCGCGCGGTTTAATTTCCCGGGAACTGAACGCGCGCTTAACTGTCTTCACAAGTTTCGCTAAACGTTCCGCCGGCCACTTACGAAGTCGCAGTAGGCTCGTATCCGAGGCGGAGAAAAGTGTTCGTCGTAGCGAAAAAGCGGCGAGCCGCGCGTCCTCGGGGGGTTCGTTCGGCCGGCGGACACCCGGTAAACCGGTTCGGTTGATTATGAAACGGCCGTGCTCCAATTATAATCCCGCGATTCTATTATTTGCGCGACGATAAAGACGTCCGAACAATTACCGGCATTAGCGAAGCGTGCGGCGGGGGACGGCGGGGGGTGTCGCGGGTACGGCGTCGTCGGCGGACGTCGTCGGCGTGGAAAGAAGCGCGATGCGAGGAGCAAACAGACGGAAGAAGGGGGTAATTTACCGCGGTTCTCGCAGGGTAACGGCACCGTCGGCGACGCGGATTCTCTCGCGGCGCGCCGCTCGCCGCTCTATCGGCCCGCTAATAAGCCGTCATTATCCGAGTCCATAACTAATAAACGTCGTCCGGCCGTCACGTAGCCGGTAGCGCGTGATTTAACGAGCGCGTCGCCCCGCCGCTCGCGACTCCCAACCCTCGTCATCCCCCGCCCCCGCGAATTCCCTCGCTCGCCGCGCGAACATCCGCGAGGATAGCTGTGCGCGCGAGCCTCGCTCGCTCGCTTTTACACGCTCCGCGGCCGCTCGCCGCGCGCATGGCTGTCCTCGCCGACGTTCGCGACGCTCGCGAGGAAATTCGCGGGGGCAGGGGATGACGAGGGTTGGGAGTCGCGAGCGGCGGGGCGACGCGCTACCGGCTACGTGACGGCCGGACGACGTTTATTATCATCCCCTGTCCCCGCGAATTCCCTCGCGAGCGTCGCGAACGTCGGCGAGGATAGCCGCGCGCGCGGCGTGCGAGCGCGGAGCGTGTAAAAGCGAGCGAGCATGAGCGAACATGAGCGAGCGCGTGCACGTCCCGAGGCCACCGCATCCACCGCGACGGCGAGTATCACCTGGAGCCGCGGCAAAGCCGCCGGCAGGTTTCCAAAGCGGTCTCGGAATCGGCGGATGATTATGCGGACCGGTCTATTTCTAGAAGCACCGAGTCGACGGACATACTAATTATTTTTTATCGACTCGTTACCACTCGTCTTTGGCAACGGCGCGATGGCAACGGGTCCGCCGACCGCGGGTCCGCCGCAGGATAATAGAACGGGTGGGGGGCGTTGGGAAACGTTTGTCTGTCGCCTGGAGGGGGGGGGGGAGCATGGAAAAGCTGAAGGATTTTTTTTTTAGAGAGAACGAGGTGCAAACAGCGGCGATCCTTTTCTGTCGACTCGGCCGGCGAGGACCGCGCGGACCGTAAAAACAGTGCCCAATTGCCTGTACTGGTAGAGTTTTATGCGAAATAAAAATTAATGTTGATTTATACTAACGTCGGTTGAACAGGGATTTCTTTCTTCCGTAAATTGTTTCAGTGAGTTTTTCTTTTTTTTTATTTATTAAGCTATGAAACCCTCTACAGGGTTATTAGCGATATATTTTTTAATGTATTATTAGAAAATTAGTATTACATGTACGATATATTATACAATGTTATTACATATTATATTGGATACGTCAAACTTGAATCAAGTACTGTATCAAGTACTAATGATCCTCGGATCATTTGAAGCAGCTTCTTCCTTTACTAGAACTTTCTCCGAGGCACCGTTAACGAGTTATTAACGAAAAAGCAGTGACCAATAAGAATCGAGTACGGCTGACGCGAGGCGGCCCAGCCAACCAGCGCACGAAGCCCAGTTCCGCTCACTGGCTCGGTCGCGTCGCGCCAGCCGAGCTCGCCTCTCATTGGTCACTGTTTTTCGTTAATAACTCGTTAACGGTGCCTCGGAGAAAGTTCTAGTAAAGGAAAAAGTTGCTTCGAATGACCCGAGGAACCCGCCACTTCCGAATTGTGAGACATTTTTGGGACATCCTGTATAACGCTTAAGGATGTATGTCGTACTTTTTAAGGAATTTAAAAATTGTTAACAGTGGTTGAATTTATGGTTTAGATAAATAGGCATTTTAGTGAGTTGAAGATAGTACGTAGATGTCTATTCAAATTTTACACCGATTCAATTTCAAATTTCAAGTGAAGTTTGCCCATTTAGAAATAGGCAGCAGCACTGCGACGCCATACAAAGATAAAGAATAGTGTTCAGATTTCCCTAACAGATTTGGTATCGCCCCCTTTCGTGCGTAAGCCAAGCGTATGCACTGTCTTTATGCTTTATGGTGAGGATTCCACTCAAAATAACTCTATAAATAACTCTATACCTATTTGTTTTCAGGCATAATATTAACTTTATATTCGTCGAATAAGACATATTAAATATAAATATAAAAAATATACCTTAGACGATGGGTACAAAGTTAATTATGTCCAAAAATAAACCAAAGGCACAGCGATTGGGCGGCCCACGGTAATCAGGTCCCTTACCCTATAACTAGACTGCGGATCTTTACGCAAAATAAACATTTTCGCCTTTTGCGAGAAATAGGAGTGACTTAGAAGTTGCATTCCTTCTTTTATCATTTTGGTAGGTCGAAAGTTTTATATTATAAAACGTAATGTTACAAAAATTATAGATATATAATGTTATAAAAATTATATATAGTTTTTGTAACATTAATAAATATCTTTAATCATTCTACTGGTTCGAGCTACAGACACTCATTTCTCCCACAAATGCATAAAATTCGCACAAAAACTGGCTTCCGATGATCGATAGAGGGTGAACGCGCGAGGGGTGCAGCTCGTCGGTGAACATTTCGTACACCCTCTGAGAAGGGAGGAGAGAGCAAGAAGGGTAAAAAACGACATTATTAAGATATCTCGAACAGGAGAACAAAAATGACATTTATTATCATCTCCAATAAATTCAAGAGAATATTTCGTAAAAAACATTCTCTCGAGGTTCTCCGCGACGACGCGTCCAGTGTCGTCGCAAAAATTCCGAACTCGCAACACATCGGCGAAGACGATTGAAAATCCAGCATCGAAAATGGCCTAGCTCGGTCTCTCCGAGACCGAGAGAAGGAGTCGCGGCAGGCCGGGGGCGGGGGAACCGAGGAAAACAGGCGTCAGGGGGGCGTGCATGGTTGACGCGGGGGGCAGGGGAGAGGGGGGAGGGCAGCAGAGAGAAACAATTGACATTCTACGCGCACGTTCGATCCGAGTCGACGACGGGACGCGCGACGGGGAGACAAGGAGAGGAAGGGTCTACGTAGAAGAAGGGGTGGCGGTCGTCGAGCGGCGGTCGGCGGGCCGAGGGGGGTAGATGCACGGTGGCATGCACCTGTGCATTGCCGCCATATACGACTCGGAGTTATGGCGTTTTTCTCGACGCTGCCGGCCGAGGATGTGTGCGGGGTACGTACACGATCGTATCTTAACCGGCGAAACCAACTCCATTTCTGGACGGCCGGCCGCAAACTACGTCTGTAAAGCTCGCGGACTCTCCGGGCTACGCCGTGAGGTAAATTAATTGTCCGCGAAGGTGTGCTCGACGCGGTGGTTCGATGGGCGAGGGGCGCCGCGGGGCGGCCGCGGAGGGGGGGAGGAGGCATCGGGGGGCAGCAGGGCCGGCTCAAACCGCGCGCAGGCCGCGACGGGTCGCGGTGGGGGTGAAAGAAAAAAGAACACGCGGCTAACGACGGAGTCTGCCTCCTTTATGTTTATTAGACACGGCAGCTTGCCCACGCGGCCCTGCCAACGCCGTTTTTCCATCCTGGCGCAACGTCGCGCTCGCCTGTCGCTTTCGAGACAGGCTGACGCGGCCGGAAGACCTCCCTGAACTCGGGGTTGCCTCGTTAGAGCACGGCCTTCGGGTTTCGGAGACTGCCAGACCCGCTGGACAATAGCCACCCTCTTGTCCGGACGCTTTCTTTGCTTCTTCTTTTTTAGGCTTCTCGGGTCCGCGGACTCTGGAAACTGCAATGACACTGCGACAATGTTTGCAATTACAATGTTCGCAATGTTGCACAGGTTTCGGACTTATGGAGTTAGAGTAAATGCGCCCTAATTCGAGATTGTGCGCGAAAATGGGCGATTTGGGGAGAAGGCTTTAGGCTTCTCGGGTCCGCGGACTCTGGAGATTGCAATGAGACTGCGACAATGTTCGCGATTGCGTATTGCACTGGTTTTGGACTTATGGAGTTAGAGTAGGTGCGCCCTAATTCGAGATTGTGCGCGAAAATGGGCGATTTGGGGAGGGGAATTTAGGCTTCTCGGGTCCGCGGACTCTGGAGACTGCAATGAAACTGCGACAATGTTCGCGATTGCGTGTTGCACTGGTTTTGGACTTATGGAGTTAGAGTAGGTGCGCCCTAATTCGAGATTGTGCGCGAAAATGAGCGATTTGAAGAGGGGAATTTAGGCTTCTCGGGTCCGCGGATTCTGGAGACTGCAATGAGACTGCGACAATGTTCGCGATTGCGTATTGCACTGGTTTTGGACTTATGGAGTTAGAGTAGGTGCGCCCTAATTCGAGATTGTGCGCGAAAATGAGCGATTTGGGGAGGAGAATTTAGGCTTCTCGGGTCCGCGGACTCTGGAGACTGCAATAAAACTGCGACAATGTTCGCGATTGCAATGATCACAATGTTGCACAGGTTTTGGACTTATGAAGTTAGAGTAGATGCGCCCTAATTCGAGATTGTGCGCGAAAATGGGCGATTTGGGGAGGGAAATTTAGGCTTCTCGGGTCCGCGGACTCTGGAGACTGCAATAAAACTGCGACAATGTTCGCGATTGCAATGATCACAATGTTGCACTGGTTTTGGACTTATGGAGTTAGAGTAGGTGCGCCTTAATTCGACATTGTGCGCGAAAATGAGCGATTTGAAGAGGGGAATTTAGGCTTCTCGGGTCCGCGGATTCTGGAGACTGCAATGAGACTGCGACAATGTTCGCGATTGCAATGATCACAATGTTGCACGGGTTTTGGACTTATGGAGTTAGAGTAAATGCGCCCTAATTCGAGATCATGCGCGAAAATGAGCGATTTGGGGAGGGGAGACACGATTATTCGAGCCTCGCGGCTCGTTTTTATAATCGTTGAAAATCGGTAAATATAATTGTTCGTTTTTGTTTAGAAGCTGAAGGAAATTCAAGGAGAATTTACTGTAGTCGAGTCAGGGAGCATGGCCGCTATCAGAAAAATTGAACAGTTTAAACGAATTATTCGCGACGCGTGATTGTCCACAACTATAAAAGCGAGCCGCAAGGCTCGAATAAACGTATCTTCGGAAATTCGCTGCTTTTCTTCTGATTGTTCGAGCCGAGCTGCTTCTTCGTGTCTTCCATCGACTCTTCTTTAATTCTGAGCTTGTTCTGGTTACATGTACAGTGGCCCGCGAAAGTGTTCGTATACCTTTTAAAACGCAATAACCTTATCAAAACTCAACTAAATGACTTGAATGTTTTTTTTTTCAGAGGGACTAGTTTACCGGACGATGACCAAAATGCTTTTTTTATGTTTTGCTATTATGTGCTTGGAATGACAAAAGAAAATAAAAAACTCTCGTTTGTTAACTTTCTTTTATCTGAGCCTATAACGGAAATTTAAAAAATGCACCTCGTAGATCTCGGTAACTTATATGCGTGCTGAACATTTTATCGAAATCGGTTGACGTTGTTCTGAGTTATAACAAATTAAAGTTGGCAAAAATCGCAGTTTTATCACGATTTTGACCGAAAACTGGAAGAAATCTGCAGTTTATTACATCTTTCAACGCTTGTAGCTCGACTGTGGGTTGACCGATTTCGAGAGGCATTTTTTAAATTTCCGTTATAGGCTCAGATAAAAAAGTTAAAAGACGAGAGTTTTTTATTTCCTTTTGTCATCGCAAGTAATAGCAAATTTAAAAAAAAAAAGGCATTTTAATCATCGTCCAGTAGACTAGTCCCTCTATTGCCTAAAAAACAATTCAGTCGTTTAGTTCAGTTTTAAAATGGTTGTTGCGATTCAAAAGGTGTGGGCCACTGTACGTCACTTTTCTCCCATTTTCGAACGAACTTCAGAACGAATTTCGTTGTCTAGTAGATTAAACTTCCTCTGTCACCTAAAAAAATTCAAGTCACTCAGTCCAGTCCCAAAAAAATTACTGCGTTTTCTGTCCCACTTCCTCTCGATCAGCTCAACTAATTACAAATGCCCCGAAGAGACAGGAACAGCGCGACGTGTTTCGGTCGTGAAACTAGACACCTCGACGGATTGCAAAACGTCGAGCACGCTCCGTCGCGCCTTTGTGCCGCATCGTGCGATTCGCGGATCGTAAAAAGAAGTCGATCACAGCCTCCCGTTGACCGTTATTCAAGTCACGTCGGCGCGAGGTCGGAGTCGTTGCGGCGACGATTTTATCGCCGTCGACGCGGATAACGCAGCCGGGAACGTTGTTTCCCTTTATCGAGCGGATTAAACCGCGAGTGTAAAATCGGAGCCCTCTCCCCGGAACGAGTGTCCCCTAATTGTGCCTCTCCCCGAGAGAGAGAGAGAGAGAGAGAGAGAGAGAGAGAGAGAGAGAGAGAGAGAGAGAGAGAGAGTGGTGAAATTAAACAGGACAATAAAAGCCGGCTAAATAGTGGTCAGAACGCGGGGCCCCTGCATTTATTGCCGAGATAACTCGGGTCCGCGTCGAATGAAAACGGTCAAGATAGCAGCGTTCTCCGGTCTCGTCAACCCTAAGTGACCCATCATCATGGTTGACGACATGATCCCATCCGCGTCCGCGGAATGCGATCGACGCTGAAACCGCCGACGCTGATAAAAGCCTGATAAAGCGTTGTTGCGCGCGTATTGGGCAAGCTCGGGAGACTGCTCACTGTCATCGGCGACAGAGATCTATGCGCCCCCCTCTCCGAGTACCCTTCATTAATTAAGCGCCGTTGCTAAATCCGTTGCTACACCGGCTGCAACACCGGCGTACAATTACGGCGCGCCGTTGCGAAACGGCGCGGCGCAGCGCGTGCCGCACTCAAAACCGAAACCCGAAGATTTTTCGTTGCCGTAACGAGGAAACCTGGACGACGACGACAACGACGACGACACCTTTCTACCTAACTCCCCCGCACACGCGCCGAACCGAGCCGAGCCGAGCGCGTCGCGCGCGTAGAGCCGGCCGCTCGGATCGCCGCGGATGGAGGCGAGAAAGGAAGGGTTCCATAAATCGGTGTCGGCCTATAAACCATAAACTCGTTAAAACCGGTCACGCGGCGGTCCGGCGGAGGCCACGTGTCCCGATTCCCGATCGCAGGGAAGATCGTCATCCGCTCCGGCTCTATGCTCGATCGCTCGATCGCTGGATCTCCGCGCCGCGCCGGATCGCTCGCGCCTACCTGGCCCGGCGTGTGCCTCTTCCCGACCTGCGCGCTTGTGGGTGTAACCAGTTTCCGTGGGCTTAGCTGTCAAACCCACGTGGGCCGCCCACGCTGGTCAGATATATTACCGAGCCGCGAGAGAAAGAAGACGCCGTGGATCGCGGCGATCCGGCGGGGTGCACCGACTCGCCGCGCAGAGTGGAACAGCAGGGAGAGGGGGGGAGGAGCCGGGGAGGCGAGAGAAATCGTTTCTTCTTGTCCGTGTGTCGCAAGGGAAAACGGCACCGGCGCGATAAAACGTCGTAATTAACGGTGAGAGATTGCCCGCTCCCGGTTTTCCATTCTCCCGCGGCGTCCGCACCCCCGACCCGCGATTATTCCGCCGCGATCTCCGCGCGCATCTCCGACGCTTCGCCGCGGACCACGGATCTTCGGGCTTTCGAGATTACAGTAATGTCTCCCTAATTGTCTCGCAAATTGTGCAAAAAACATGGAGAACTTGGGAAGAGGAGATACGATTGTTCGAGCCTCGCGATTAATTTTTATAGTTACCGATTGTCAACAGTTATAAAAACGAGCCTCTTTTGTGCGCACGAGACATTTTTGTGCGCAATCTGAGCGTCAATTAGGGAGACTTTACTGTACACTGCGAATGTATTTGTGCGGAATCGGAATTCCGAGGAAGAACGCCGCCAGTCGCATGTGTTCACTCGCGTCGCTTAACACTAAACCAACCGACCTGTAATTACGACTAGCGTGCATTGACTCATAAGAGTGAAAAGATAGAATTCATTTGGATTTTGTAAAGTTTTAATTCTGAGACTTGTTTCAATAATATAATTTGTTCAATCATCAAGAGGTCTTCAAAGTTCGTAGTATCGTAAAATAAAAAATCGGTCATTTTGACCATGGTAGGTTTAGTGTTAAAGTTCTGGTCGCTGGGCGGCGGATTTTATGCATTTACGGTGCAGTAGTTGCAATTTAGAATAGCAGATACATTAACAGAGTTTGAACGTCACACTTAATCACAGTCGAATCACCCGTTTCCCATTTTGCAGTTATGAAAACTATGAAAACGCTTTCTGATAGAACGGACTGATCGAATATCGGTCGCATTATTGGAGCAAATGATGTAATAAAAACCGTGGCTATGGATTTAAATAGATTGGATCTTGTCAGTTTTACGAGGAAATGTAGAAAGTCGAGTTTGTTGCTCGATGCGGACAGTAATTTCTGTCTAATTTGCGCTCAGATTGCGTACAAATATAGAGAATTTGAGATTATGGATAAAATGCGATTATTCGAGCATTGCGTCTCGTTTTTATAGTCGTTGACAATCGGTGAATATAAAAATGAACCGCCAGGCTCGAATAATCGTACTCTCCTCTTACCAAATCGTCCATTTTTCTGCGCAATTTTAGTGTCAATTAGGGAGAATTTACTGTACTTATTCGTTCTTTGAACAGCGAACTCGGCTAAGATGATTACTAGACTGCGGATTTTCATGCAGAATCAAAATTGTAAGAAATACAAGTTCGATGGAACAGTTTTTTCCGTTTTAATCACTGCGATACAGTAAATTCTCTCCAACTGCAGGTTGTTAATAACTATGAACGGGGCGTGAGGCACGAATAATCGTATCTCCTCTTCCCAAATTGTTCATTTTTGAGCGCAAATTAGGGAGAAATTACCGTATTCGAGCCTTGCATCTCGTTTTTACAATCGTTAACAATCGGTAAATATAAAAACGAGCCTCGAGGCTCGAATAATCGTATCTCCTCTTCCCAAATCGTCCATTTTTCTGCGCAATTTCAGCGCGAATTAGGGCGAAATATATATACTGTTTAATAGAAATATATATATACTTTCCATTTCGTTTCTATTTCTTGCAATCGACGCAGGCAATGTTTATTTAATACTCCTCGGTCCACCGATCACCAATGCCTCGTATTTTAGTATCGTCACCGATGCATCAATTGCATTGCAAATGCATCGAACGATGCACTTTTCTCTCGCGAATGCTTCGTTCTCCAACCAATCCAAATAATTTTCTTCTCGATGAAAATTGAACCGAGAGCCATCCCGCCACTTTATTGTCGAAGTTTCGTTATCGCATCGCATTGTTATCGTCCAATAACTGGTCCCGGGACCGACGCAGGACCCGAACGGTGCAGCGTCTTTGATTGTTTTCGCGCGCGCGCCGTTGGTTTCGCGTCCCCTGAATCATCCGACGGAAACGGAATGTCCAGGTGGGAGTCGAAGGATGCGACGTAATCCGGAGAGCTATTGAAACCTCGGGGATCTTAAATACCGGGAGAATAAGAGGATCAGTCGCGGGGGTGTGAGCGGTATTACCGAGAAAGAAATCGTGGTTGCGCAATAGCGGGAGGGACGGAGGGGCGGGAGTGGGGGGGGGGCAGCGAGAGGGAGGAGCGAGTAGTTGGAAAAGAGCAACAATTTAATGCAACGGGGCTTAAAATACCGGGACACAATATGTATAAATTATGTATTCGCCGCGAAGACGCCGTGGCTCTCGTCGAGAGGGGCGGGCGGAATGGAAACAGAAACAGAGAGAGAGAGAGAAGGGGGGACGAGAGACGAAGAGGAAGAGAGAGAGAGAGGAAAAGACGAGGAGAGTGAGGAGGAAAGTGAGGAGAGACGCGGCTTACGACACAGGAAACAGTTTCACCTGGAGGGATACCAGCCGGAGCCAGCATCCACGTTGCTCGGCGAGGGGTCGAGGGGGACGGGAGCGGGTTAAGTAGGCACGTGGGTGTACACGATGCATACAAAGGCGCTTTTATGAATCGTGTTTTCCCTGAGTCCGGTGGAAGCCTCTCGTATAATTAAGGGAACAGCTCGGGCCAAGTTTGACGTAACTGCAAAATATATAAATTCGAGGCTTCTCCTTTTTCTCGCGTTACGTTTCTCTTTCTCCTGCTCCTCGGATTCTTTCTTCTCCCCGGGGGACGATGATTCAGAGATGAAACGAAAGAAAGAGACAGAGAGAGGGAGGGAGAGAGAGAGAAGCGACGCGTCACGGTGTCGCGGTTCGCGATGGCGGAATCTCGCGGCTAAAAGAGACTGCGCGCGAGGTAAACAAGACCGTCCTCCTTTCCGCGGGGATGATTCACTCATTTAGAACGACGGCACCGTGAATCTCCCGTTTATAGGGCCCGTGGACCGATTTACAGGATCGCCTAAAAATACGCTGAAGTTCTTGCGCGAGTGAAAATTGATGGAGATTCGAGGATTTCGTCGGTGCGATCGGTGCGGTTGTTTGCTTTTTTCTTTTTAATTTCGGCGGTCGAATCTCTGGGGATTTTGCGAAAACTGTTGCGAAAGTGTATAGTGAATTCTTCCTAACTTTTTTTCAGCTTGTGGACAAGAATGGACTTTCTAATTTTTTCGAGCCTCGCGCCTCGTTTTTTATTGTTATTGACAGTCGGCAATTGTAAAGACGTGCCGCGAGGCTTTGAATAATCGTATCTCCTCTTCCCGAATTGTCCATTTTTGTTGACAAGCTGAAGGAAAATTAGGGAAAGTTTACTGTACATATCTATTTTTACGTAGAAAACGGTACGATATCTTTACATTCTTTTGAGTCATTGATTCATCTAAAACAATGTTTTAGAACGGATGAACGAAGAAGATGAATCATTTTTGTTTGAAATTCACGAAATCCACGGTACAATTCTGCGTTTGAAAAGAAAAACGCCGCAAGTCACAACTTGACAAAATGTCAGTTAACTTTAGAACTGCCAAATCAGTCAAAATGCCTGGTCTATGATTTTTTTTTCTTCTATAATTCCTGATACTATGAAAATGTTTTCCTTAGAAATTTGTATGCGAACTTCTTCGTTGATGCACATGTTATAATAAAAATCGTGAAAAGTGTAAATAAATCCAATCTTGTCATTCTTATAAAACGATATAAGTGACTGGATTTAATATTCCATAATTTTTCTAGAAATAATATTATATTTACGGAGCGGTGAAAACAGCTGTTTTATATTCATTTTGTGAAAGTAACAATAAGACATTTGATCTCATCTCACATTTTTAACAAGTGTTATAGCAGTAATAATAATAATAATAATAATAATAATAATAATAATAATAATAATAATAATAATAAAGCGGTTATAGTAATAAATAGCTCATAAATGTATCTTTACAATCCGAACAATCGTCCGGCAATCACCCGGTGCTAAAGTATCGAAATTATATTTAATTATAGGAATAACTTTAATACTATTAATTTAATTACTATAACTTTTCACTATTTTATCTTTCAATCAGAACTTTTATTTAATTAAAGAAGGTATAAAACATATTTTCTCTTTATGAGACGACTGCGTTTACTGACACGATTCAATTCGGTAAAAACAACAACAATTAGAAAAGACAAAATAAATTATCACATACCACCACGATTAAATCATACCAACTGATAAATAAAAAACTATTCGCTAGATCGATCTTCGTACTCAACCAATTCACCGAAATTCAACATTAAAAAAGTGATCATTCGATTAACAGAATTCGAATCCCGAAGATTCGTCCGTCGTTCGCACGAACTTAGTTAACGCCGATTAATCTCGTTAGTCTCGTTACGAAACATCGGCCCCGGACAGGCATCGTTTCGCGAACGAAACGACCGCGAGAGGCGGTTCGACGGATTATCGAAAAAATGGAAAGCGGAAGCGACGCGTAGCCGATCGCCGGCGATAATCGGCTAATTACCGGAGTGAAAACGGCGTTGCCTCGCTGGCTGGCTGGCTGGCTTGCTCGCCGGCAGCCAGAGAGCATTTGTTCGCAGTGTACACGGCTACACGACAGCTACAAGAAGGCTTTCCGTCGATTCGTTTCGCGCTGCTCGCCGATTAATATGCGTTCGGGCCAACTTTCGCCTCGGCGAGGAGCCCCGATAATGGCAGGTGCGTGCCGCGTAAAAACGTTGATTTACCGGCGCGATAGGTCGAAACGACAATATACGCTTGAAACAATGCCAATGAGCCGGGCCGAGCCGAGAGAGAGAGAGAGAGAGAGAGAGAGAGAGAGAGAGACCGGCCGTTCGGGACCAGCTTACACGTGTAGTAATTACCATAACACAGGTAACCCGGAGTTAGTCTCCGACTCCCGGCGATTATTCGGCCTCGCTTAGTCGACGCCATCTTAGACAGGCGAATCCGCGTATCTACGATTTCGGATCGATCGTTCTCAGACCGCCGGGAGATCCATGGGATCGTGTGGCAACGCGCGGCGAGCGATCCCTGGCGATTCGATCGTTTGATAACGACGCTTGTCCGCGGCCGTTAGAACGAGGCGAGCGGCCGAAAGTCGGCGAGGAATCGCGAGGATCATTAACGCTGCTATTCTACGAATACAGAGGGACGATGTTGCGTGTCCAGCTCGCCCCGGGCCATCGAAACGCGCCGGTTATATCTCCGCCGAATCTCGAGCGAGCGATCGAACGCGATCCGCGCGAACGCGTCTCGTGCTCGGAGCCGAGCTAACGCATCGCTCAATAAGTCTCTGGTCTAGCTAAGAAAAAACAAATTTTTCTTTTAGAAATTCGACTTTATTCGTCAACGCACTCTTCTTCAAGAGCGATACATTCGTTTCAACGTTCCTCTAACTTTTCGATGCCTTTTTTGTAGAACGATTTGTCTTTGTTCTCAAAATAGGCCTCCGTTTCGGCAATCGCTTCAGCATTTGAGCCAAATTTCTTTCCCTGGAGCATCTTTTTAACGTCTGCAAAAAGCTAGTAGTCGGTGGGGGCAAGATCTAGAGAGTACGGTGGGTGGGGAAGCAATTCGAAGCGTAATTCGTTCGATTTAACCATCGCTTAACCGCGCTCCGAATCGTCGACACGTTGTTGTTTTTGATCCGGTGCGAGCAAACGCGGCACCCGCTTCGAAAGCAATTTACACATGCTCGAATTGTTGTGTAAAATTGTAAACACGCTACCTTCTGATATCTTTAAGGGGTCAGCTATCTCGCGCAATTTCGCTATACGGTCTTTCGAAACTATTTTGTGGACGTTTTTTTGTGTTTTTCGGAACAACTGCCGATTTTGGGCGACCAGAGCGTTCAGCGTCGTCGATGTTCGTACGACCGCGTTTAATTTTAGCATACCAGTCGATAATAGTTGATTTCCCTGGTGCAGAGTCTTCGTAACGCTTATTAAGCCACCGTTTGACTTCAACGGTATTTTTCCCCATCGAAAAACAATGTTTAATCGATACACGAAATTCTTTTCAAATCATTGTTTTGAAAATTACAAAACCGGGGTCGCTAAAACCACTGTAACCTGTAAACTAATCGTCAAAATGTCATGAAATTTTGACGTGTATCGTTCGAAGATTGTTACTATCCAGAAATCATATAGGTTTGTCAACAGTGTTGCCATATATGTGTCAGACCGGAGACTTATTGAGTGACGTGTTAGAACGACGGAGAGGTCACGACAGGCTGGTATTAGGTGACGCAATGCGGTGCTCCTAGGGTCTCCCGGCTCTATGAAGCTCCGCGGGGGAGCAGTTTCGGAAGAATATAGACAATACACCCCACCGCGGTGCAGCGCCTCGGAAATTGTGCCTCGGAGAATGAAGCGCCTAATGTCCCGGCAGAAGAACATTGGGACATTACTGTTTTTAGAGAATTTCACGGCGCTATTAATAGCCGGCCATAGGCAAACCGCTAAGAGCACCATCAATTTCCCCGGAGAAAGGCAGTAAAAGTCACGCGGCACGAGCGAGCCGATTCGAACTAACCTACTTTCGAGGATGGTTGCAGGGTGCAACCCCCGATCGCGACGTTTATACGGAACGGCGGGCTGATCGTTAGCGTAGCGGAGCCGGTTACTGTGGGATACTGTGTTCTCGGGTGTAATTAATTTTATGAGTATCGAATTGTTTTATCGAAGAACAAACGAAACGAATGAATAAAGGAATTCGATATCGAATGAGACATATGGAATTTTTATATTCTTCTTTTTATTTTATTCAAAAATACACAAAATGAGAGAATAAGATAATTGAAATTTTTGTATTCTTTTCTTTTTTTAATTCAAGAATAAACAGAATAAAAGAATAAAGCATTTTAATATTAAATACGTCACGTGAAATCTTTTTATTCTTTTCTTTTATTCAGAAATAAACGAAGTTAAAGAATGAAACAATTGAAATTTTTGTATTCTTTTGTTTTTAATTCAAGAACAAACAGAATGAAAGAATAAAACAATGTAATATCAAATAAGGCATATGAAACTTTTTAATTCACTTTTTTGTTCAAGAATTAACCAAATGAAAGAATGAAACAATAGAAACGTATTTCTTCTTTTTTTTCCAACTCAAGAACAAATGGAACAAAAGAATAAAGCAATATAATACCAAAGAAGACATATGAAATTCTTGTATTCTTCTTGTTTTATTCAAAAAAATAAACCAAATAAAAGAATGAAACAATTGAAATTTTTCTATTCCGTTTTTTAAATTCAAGAACAAACAGACTAAAAGAATAAAACAATTTAATGTCAAATAATTGATATAAAATTTGTCTATTCTTTTATTCTGTTCATATATGAACAAAAAAAAAACGAAGCTTAAAAGATTACACGAACCGAAAGGCACAGCAATTGGTGAGCCAACAGTAACCGGCTCCACTACCCTAGTAGATGAACGCGTAAAAAGCGGCGTCGCGTCGGGTCGACGATCCGGCCGAGCGAGCTTGCACGCAGCCTGGAAAAAGCCGTGTCTTGATCCGTTGTTTCTCTTCGGGGGCAATTAAGCCTGTCAAATCGGGAAGGTCCGATGATCCCGGGGGCCGGTGGCGCGCCATTTCCGAGGCCTCGCTGCTGCCACGCCGTAAGAAGAGTCATCGCCGCGGCGTCTGCCGCTCGTAAATTCTCCCCGAAATTCTCAAATATCACGCGGCCCACCCCCGCGCCTCCAGTTTTTCTTGCCTCCCTTTTATTTCTCCTCGGCTCTCCGGTTTCTCCGTCGTCGTTTTCCTCCTTTTCGTTTTATTTCTCGTTGATACGGTGTCGCCCTCGCAAGCTTTTTCCTTCTCGGCCGGCAAGCACTGTATTTTTAATCCCTTGGCCCAGAGTTTCTTTCCGTTGCTGCTGTTGCTGCTGCTGCGACTGCTTCTCCCCTTCTGCTGCGACTGTTCCTCCTCCACCCACGAGCACGACCCACAGGACGTTGCACCACACGCGTGCGTGCACGCGCGCATCGGAGCGGACGCATGCCGACGCGCGGACGCGGCGAAACGCACGCGTCGCGCGTCGGCTCCTCTCGAGAAACGGGGTTAACAACACCGAAATCTATTTATTTACCCGGGATAAATCACCGGGAGCTTTACGAGTGAGCGTATATTACGCAAATCGTGGCGTTATATCAATCGGCGGGTGTCCTCCTCCTCACCCCGAGCACCGCCGCCCCGCGCCGTCCGCGCCCGCTGCTTCAACATCATCCAGACGGACCGCCGCTCTCCGCTCGGATGGCTCGGCTGCTTCTTCCTTCTCTTTCTCGCCGGGTTCCTCAATAATAATAATATCGTTCCCTCGTCCACCGAAGGAGAGGAACGGGCGGAACCAGGAGGAAAGTCGAGAAACGCGTCGCGATCGATTTCTCGGAAGCTGTTCGCTCCTGTCCGCGAACGCGATCTCGCCGATTCAAAAATACACCCTCGTTCGTTCGAGCCGAGAACGAAATAAAATAGATCGTGTGACAGGTACTCTTCGAGGATAATGCGGATATTTTCACTTGGGAGCTGTGAAATTGCTGTTTAGTATTCGACAGAAGTGCAGTAAAGTCTCCCTAATTGACGCTTCAGATTGTGCCGAAAAATGGACAATTTGGGACGAAAATACGGCGATTATTCGAGCCTGCAAGGCTCGTTTTTATAGTTTTTGAGAATTCGTAACGATAAAAATGAACTGCAAGGATCGAATAATCGTGTCTCCTCTTCCCAAATTGTTCATTCTTGTGGACAATCCGAGCGTCAATTAGAGATACATTACTGTACAATTGTGCACAAAAATTGACAATTTGGGAAGAGGAGATACGATTATTCGAGCCTTGTAGCTCGTTTTTTTATATTTGTTGACAATTCGTAACTATAAAAATGAACTACAAGGATCGAATAATCGTATCTCCTCTTCGCAAATTGTTCATTTTCGTGCGCAATCTGAGCGCCAATTAGGAAGAATTTACTGTGCAGTAATGTCTCCCTAATTGACGCTCAGATAGTGTACAAAAGTGGACAATTTGGGAAGAGGAGGCACGATTATTCGAGCCTCGTAGCTCGTTTTTTTATAGTTCTTGACAATTCGTAACTATAAGAACGAACCGCAAGACTTTAATAATCGTATCTCCTCTTCGCAAATTGTACATTTTTTGTGTATAATCTGAACGTCAATTAGAGAGACATTACTATACAATAAATTCTCTCTAATTGACGCTCAGCTTTGGTACAAAAATGGACAATTTGGGAAGAGGAGACACGATTATTCGAGTTTCGCAGCTCGTTTTTATAATTGTTGACAATTCGTAACTATAAAAGCGAACCGCAAGGTTTTAATAAAAAATTCCTCTTCCCAAATTGTTCATTTTTGTGGACAACCTAAGCATCAATTAAAGAGACATTACTCTACCTTCGAAAGAAGAATTGCTGAAATCTCGTTCGGGCGAAATGAACAAGAATTGTTTGCGTTCGTGTAACATGTATAAGTATCGTTCATTTCGATTATAGTTCACTTCTGGCATGATTTGAAAGTAGTTCAACATTAGAACTATCGAGTCCTAAACGCGACTAATGTGTATTGTTTTATGTGTTTATATTGTGACGATGCCAAGATTGAATTTATTTAACACCGGAAATACCAAGTTCTAATGGATATCTAATGGGTATTGTTTTATAACAATTACATGATTGGGCTTATTTAAATTATCCTGCGATTCTTATTATTAATAAATGTGCTTGATTGGAAATGTTCATACAAACATTTCTGACAGAAACATTTTTATGGTGTCAGGAATTGCAAAAGAAGAAATCTCAGAAACCGGTAATTTTGACTGGTCTAGTAGTTCTAGTGTTAACCATTGTACAATTTTTTATTGCAATAATATGCATAAGTAGAAAAGTTTGTTTAAAAATTTATCATGGAGACATTTTCATAATATCAGGAACTGTAAAAGAAATAATCAGAAACCTGTAATTTTAACTGATTTAGTAATTCTAGTATTAAACATTGTACAATTTCTATTGCAACGACATGCATGAATAAAAAAAGTTTATCTAAAAATTTATCATAGAGATATTTTCATAATATCAGGAACTGTAAAAGAAAAAATTAGAAACCAATGATTTTGACTGGTTCAGTAATTCTTTAGTAATTCTAACATTGTACAATTTCTATTGTAATAATATGTATGAATAAAAAAGTTTATCTAACAATTTCCCATAGAGTCATTTTGATAATATCAAGAATTGTGAAAGAAGAAATTAGGAACCAGTCATTCTGACTAGTTTGATAGTTCTTGTATTAATAAAGGCGATAACCAATCACCGCGCCATTCAACGTAATCATTCGTTTTAACAGGATGAATATAATAATAATAATAATAGTAATAATAATAATAATAATAATAATAATAGTAATAGTAATAGTAATAGTAATAGTAATAGTAATAGTAATAGTAATAATAATAATAATAATAATAATAATAATAATAATAATAATAGTAGTAGTAGTAGTAATAGTAATAGTAATAGTAATAGTAATAGTAATAGTAATAGTAATAGTAATAGTAATAGAAATAGTAATAGTAATAGTAATGGTAATAGTAATAGTAATAGTAATAGTAATAGTAATAGTAATAGTAATAGTAATAATAATGATAGTAATAGTAATAGTAATAGTAATAGTAATAATAATAATAATAGTAATGATAATAACACAACAATAATACAATATTACTAATAAATACAATTACGTCCTCGCTTCCATCAAACTCATTGCTCCACCATATACCCAACGTCCACAACATTCGCGTCGACGTGTGCCCGTCGACGTACAAAATCAACGTGAGCGTCCGCTCAATAAACATCCACTAACGCAACCGAACACGTTTCCCCTCGCGGCGAGGATACCATGTCCGCGCGGTGCGTCGCGCTATCGGCGACAGGGCGATTAAATCCGACACATGATATCGGCTCGGGGAACGATCGACGCGTGTCCCGGAGACCGCGACGAAACTAGTCCCAGGATCTACGCCGGTTACACGATAAAAGGTCCGCGATCAGCGTGCGCAATCTCGCGGCGAGATCACCCCTGTCCGCGGCGAGGAAAAATTCGCGGAACGGGTTTCGCAAAAAATGAAAAACGAGCGGGCTCTCTCGGTTGCCCGTTCCGTTCGCACGAGCGTTCCCCGTTTAGCGGCTGCCGCGGGTGGGTTCCGGCCGCCGGAGGGGAGGGGGGAGGCCGACCGGGGTGGAACGACGTCTCGGCGAGAAGGAAAACCGGGAGCGCGGCGGAACGGTGCGCGAACTTTCCCGACGCGCGACGACGACGACGCACGACGGGGAGAACGGCGAGCGCGGACGGCGAGCGGGCCTCGAGGCGGCCTCAGGAGAAGCGTTGCGAAAGACAAGTGCCTGAATCGATTAGAAGGCGTAGCCGGTAGGCGGAGCGTGCTAACGCCGCGTTTAAACCCCGCGCGCCGCTAATGCGTTTACGTTTACAGAGAGGCACGCCGCGGACACGCGTGCGCGCGCGCTCCGCGTTTACCAATCGGGCACGCGCGCGGCAGTTTTCCATTTTTCTCCGGCGAGCCCGAGCTGAAATTTTCCGCCGCGTACGACTCGCGGTCGCTCCCGATCGTCTTTCGGTGGCTGCTCGCTTCGACCAATCTTTCTTTATCGTGCCACCGCGTTGTGCTCGTCGCCTCGCGCTCGCGATCGGTCATTAAGCAGCTTTCCATTTTCTTTTGGCTCGGCTTTATCGTGCCGCAATATCCATTTCGAACAACCGCACGGCGACGCAACCGTCGCGATCTCAGCCGTCTCGTGTTTCAGCTTTGTAACTGTTTATAAATAAGAAGTTACACTTGGTTAAGGATAACAAGTCGACTGTCACGTTTATCATTCGCCGGTGGCCGACGTTATTTTCTTTGGCCGGGTTTCTCGAGGTAACGCGACGCGTTCGAACGACGCCAATTTTCCTCGGGATTCGTAAAACGATTACGGCGAAGCCCGGGTTGCTCGAATTTCAGCGGATTCGAGGCGACCGGCGTCGCGTAATAGTAGCCGTGAAGTCGAGCGATATTCGAAGTACAGTGATTTCGCCCTAATTGATAAATAACGCGTGTGGATTGAATAAAGAAGTAATAAATGGTTTGCGTTATTTGGGAGATGCGGAAGTTATCAGATACGGTAACGTCTCCCTAATTGTCGCCCAAATTGTGCACAAAAATAGACAATTTGGGAAGAGGAGACACGATTATTCGAGACTTGCGGCCTAGCGACTCCACTTTTTTTGCTTCAAACGGCTCAGATATTGCGTTACAATTTCTTTTTTTTATCATGACGTTACTATAACGCAACTATAAAAATCATTTTTAATAACATTCTTAGTTTCTTTGAATATTTTCACCGTGTTATTAAATTATGCCCACTCATTTTTGCTATAAATGCATAAAATACGCCGTCTGCTTATTACACAATACAGCAAAGTCTCCCTAATCGACGCTCAGTTTATGCACAAAAATGAACAATTTGGGAAGAAGAGACACGATTATTCGAGACTTGCGGCCTAGCGACTCCACTTTTTTTGCTTCAAACGGCTCAGATATTGCGTTACAATTTCTTTTTTTATCATGACGTTACTATAACGCAACTATAAAAATCATTTTTAATAACATTCTTAGTTTCTTTGAATATTTTCACCGTGTTATTAAATTATGCTCACTCATTTTTGCTATAAATGCATAAAATACGCCGTCTGCTTATTACACAATACAGCAAAGTCTCCCTAATCGACGCTCAGTTTATGCACAAAAATGAACAATTTGGGAAGAGGAGACACAATTATTCGAGCCTTGCGGCTCGTTTTTGTAATTGTTGACAATCGATAACCATAAAAAGGAGCCACAAGGCTCGAACAATCGTATCTCCTCTACCAAAATTGTCCACTTTTGTTTGACAATCCGAGAGTCGATTAAAGCGTCAATTAGAGAGACATTACTGTATGCAGCGAAAGACGATGTCGGATTCAGATCGACATAAGTCCTAATCGACGCTCAGTTTATGCACAAAAATGGACAATTCGGGAAGAGCAGACACGATTGTTCGAGCCTTGCGGCTCGTTTTTATAATTATTGACAATCGATAACTATAAAATCTAATTGCAAGCCTCGAATAATCGTACCTCCTCTTCCCAAATTGTTCATTTATGTGCGCAATCTGAGCGTCAATTAGGGAGACTTTACAGTATTTGTTATTTTCCCTGACACGTTTAATGCGTTGAACGTAATGCAATTTTGTAGCTTTAGATTGTTGAAGTGATTCCGTTGCTTTGAGTCGCGTATAGAGTAGCTCGCGAAAGTGTTCGAACACCTTTTAAAACGCGATAACTGTTTTTCAACTACTAAAACTAAATTTTTTCAGTACTAAATGACCTGAATTTTTTTTTAGATGATTGAAGGATTCATTTTCTTGCATTTTCTTGCATTTTCTTCATTTTGCTCTTACTTGGAATGACAAGAAAGAGTAACAAAATCTCGTTCTTTAACTAGTTTTTATCTGAGCTTATAACAAACATTTAACAAATGACTTTCCAAGATCTCGGTAACTCGTGTGCATGCTGAACATTTTGATCGAAATCGGTTAAACCAGAGTCAAGCTACAGGCGTTGATAGATTTCGTAAACTGCAAATTTCTTATAGCTTTTGGTCGAAAGTGTCAAAAATCGGGACAAAATTGCGATTTTAGCGATCTTTAATTATTTGTGACTCATAACAGCGTCAACCAATTTCGATAAAATTTTCAGCATGCATATAATTTACCGAGACATGCGAAAGACATTTTTTAAATTTTTGTGACAGGTTCAGACTCATGAAAAAGTTAAAAAACGAGAGCTTTTTTTACTTTTTTTTTGTCATTTCAAATAACAGCAAAATTAAGAAAAAGCATTTCAGTTATCGTCTCGCGGATTAGTCCCACAATCATCTAAAAAACAAAATTGGGTCATATGGTTCAGTTTTAAAGAAGTTATTGCTTTTTAAAAGGTGTTCGAATACTTTCGTGAGCTACTGTGTATTCATTTTTAAATGCCATAAATGCATAAAATGCATAAAATGTATAAAATCCGCATAAATGTAGCTTTACGATCGGAATATAGTAAATTTTTTCTCCGCGGTTTGTAAAGAAAAGTGGACAATTTGGGAAGAGCAGACGCGATTATGCGAGCTTCGCCGACTTGGGACTCGGCTTTTTACTTCAAACGGCTCGGATATTGCGTTACAATTTTCTTTTTTATTATTACGTTACTATAACGCAACTATAAATCCACAAGGCTTCGAATAATCGCGCCTCCTCTTCCCAAATTGTCCCAAATTGTCCACTTTTGTTGCTGAAAGCTGAAGGACAATCGGCGAGAATTTAATCGTAACGAAAAAAATTAGCGACTCTCGCGCGTCGAATCTCATCCAAGGTGGTTTTAGGTCCCCGAAAGCCCCTCCACATCGTCGAGATCGCGACGTCGAATGCTTCCGAACGTTTCCGAACTCACCGGTTAGATTCGTTTCATTGAGAAACGTGTCTAAAACTGGAATTCCGTCTGTAGACGGACGCGCAATGAACCGAACTAACGGCGTCCTCTGGCCGAGAATTGTCTCTGACAGGAAGCTTCTTTGGAACACTGCCATCCGGGACAAACATCGAAATGCCAGACCAGCCATAAGCGTCTCGGCTTCTCTCGTAATGTACGCTACCGAGATCTCCGAGTTCTTCAAAACTGTCGCTCCGCGAGGCTCGCGTCGTAACCTCTTGTACGCGCCGGCTCTCGGATATCACGATTCGCACGATAAAATGTACGGGGCCCGTATAAGAAGCGAAGTTAACCCGAGCACAGCTCGATGCGTCGCAAATTCCTGGGATTATGGGACAAGTGATAAATCCTCCTTTTTCTTTTGCACGGCCAATAAACGTCCCAAGTCGTCCGAAACTTCCGCGCACAATGCCGATTCACCGTACAGTTAAAGTCTCCCTAATTGGCGCTCAGATTGCCCACAGAAATCGACAGTTTGGGAATAGGTGATTCGGTTATAGTAATTTTTGCCTAATTCGCGATTAGATCAAGCACAGAAATGGACAGTTTGGGAGCAGGTGATACGGTGATAGTAATTTTTGCCTAATTCGCGCTCAGATCGCGCTCAAAATGGACAATTTGGGAATAGGTGATACGATCATAGTAATGTTTCCCTAATTCGCACTCAGATTGCGCACAGAAATGGACAGTTTGGGAACAGGTGATATGGTTATAGTAATTTCGCCCTAATTGGCGCACAGATCGCGCTCAAAATGGACAGTTTGGGAACAGGTGATTCGGTTATAGTAATTTTTGCCTAATTCGCGATTAGAT
The DNA here is from genome assembly GCF_051020955.1 of Megalopta genalis. Taxonomy (NCBI): domain Eukaryota; kingdom Metazoa; phylum Arthropoda; class Insecta; order Hymenoptera; family Halictidae; genus Megalopta; species Megalopta genalis. The sequence continues at coordinate 5,662,546 of NC_135013.1, read as the reverse complement.
CGCGCACAGAAATGGACAGTTTGGGAACAGGTGATTCAGTTATAGTAATTTTTACTTAATTCGCGCTTGGATCGTACACAGAAATGGACAGTTTGGGAGCAGGTGATACGGTGATAGTAATTTTTGCCTAATTCGCACTCAGATTGCGCACAGAAATGGACAGTTTGGGAACAGGTGATATGGTTATAGTAATTTCGCCCTAATTGGCGCACAGATCGCGCTCAAAATGGACAGTTTGGGAACAGGTGATTCGGTTATAGTAATTTTTGCCTAATTCGCGCTTAGATCGTACACAGAAATGGACAGTTTGGGTACAGGTGATACGGTTATAGTAATTTTTCCCTAATTGGCACTCAGATTGCGCACAAAATGGACAGTTTGGGAAGAGGTTAGAATAAGGCTCCTCTTCCCGAATTGTCCATTTTTGTTTACAAGCTGAGAGACAATTGCGGAGAATTTACTATATTCGGATCGTATAGATACATTTATTTGTGCATTTTAAGCATTTATGGCAAAACATGAATATACATGTGATTCAAAGCAATGGAGGAAACGCTTAAACAATTTAAAGATACTATTGTATTATGTTCAATATATTAAACATGTTAAGAACGAAAATGAATATCTGGCAACTTCCTGCATTTAGCAATCAATGCGGACAATTTTTATGTTGCATAAAGATCCGCAGTCTATTTATTAGTTGTTTAGTCAGTGCATACGTTACTTATGTGACAAATATTACAAAAGCACTCCTTAAACATGAAAATAAATATATTATTGTTACTTTGACGAACTAATATAAAACAGCTGCTTTTAGTGCTCCGTAAATCTAATGTTAATAGCTGCATATCATCGCAATATTACCGCCGACAATATTCGAGAAACATAATTACCTTACTCATGCGTCAAAAAATCAATTCAACGCCAGATTTAATCATCATTAATTAATAATCAAACAAAATTAATGATCAATTCAACGCCTTTTTTCCACAAAACGAAAAACGATACATTTTCATCGCAAAAATATTTTTATTACACAATAAGCAACATATACTTTTACCACATAAATAGAAAATATAAATTCATAGACAAAACTACTTTTCTTTACACTCAAAGCTTTCTAAAATGATTTTCCTGCTCGCTTAAAACCCGGCTTGGTCAGCCAAACGTTTAAACCGGACCACAAAAACGGTACAGAAAAGAAATCTTGATTGATGGATGGTAATTTCCTCCGACAGGAGTTGCACAAACAAAACTGAGCGGTTCTACGAGGCAGCGAGCTACAGTAATGTCTCTCTAATTGACGCTCAGATTGCCCACAAAAATGGACAATTTTTGGAAGAGGAGATGCGATTATTCGAGCCTTGCGGTTCGTTTTCATAGTTACAAATTGTCAAGAAATATAAAAAAACGAGCTGTAGGGCTAGTATAATCGTATCTTCTCTTCCCAAATTGTCCATATTTGTGCGCGATCTTAGCGCGAATTAGGGAGAAATCGCTGTACAGTCCTCTAAAATAGATACTTCGGGAAGAAGAGATACGATTATTCGAGCGTTGCGGCTCGTTTTTATACTTATGGACAATTTATAACTATAAAAATAAACCTAATAATCGTATAATAATAATATAATATAATAATATAATATAATATAATATAATAATATAATATAATATAATATAATATAATATAATATAATATAATATAATATAATATAATATAATATAATATAATATAATATAATATAATATAATATAATATAATATAATATATTATAATATATTATATAATATAATCGTATAATCTAATAATCGAAACTCCTCTTCCCAAATTGTCCAGTTGTGTATCAGTTTTCTCGTAAACCATTGGTTACAGATTTCCCAAAATTATCCGAAAGGACAATCGCCGGAAAAATGATAAAAATAAGATAATATTCTCGGAGAGAGTGCAGAATTACGTTCTGTCGGGAGGACATAATTGCCGATTGGATGGTCGGAGAGGAGACGCGCGCGTGTCGCACGCTTGGAAACGGCGGGCCGCTCCGCGCCGCGGCGGCCACGGGGCCCCATTGCGGTGGCTGCGCGTGGGCGAGACCTAGCCACCGCCAACAATAAGATTAATTGCCCCGAGCCCTGTCCCGGCTATCGGCGAACGCCGAGCACCGCTGATAAGCTAACGCGAAAGGATTCTCCGCGGTGCTAATGCCTCCGACAACCGACGTTTGTTCCCGTGGAATTTCAGCGGCGCGGCGGCCGCAGCTGTTCCCGCCGTGGAAACGCGGCCCAGATAAGAGATCTCGCTTTGACAGACGATGATTTACGCACTCTCGCCCACTTCGGCCGGCCCGCGCGATTAGGCCAACTCGCGTTTTCTCCGAGATTAGAGCGGTCTCGAGTCTCTTTTGCTTTTCGCTGTTATCGGAGACTCTCGCTGAATTCCCATTGATCTCGTTTCCGTATTCTAGCTGGTTGCGATTTTGTTGCATCTCTTGCTAGCTTTTCTGTTTTATTTATCCAGAGGGACGTAACGATGGTAGCATCAACAATTAAGACAAAAGGCTGACTTTTTTATTGAAACTGGTAAAAAATAAACGGTGTTTAAAAAACACGAAATAGTAGAATATTTTTATATTTATTGATTTATTGCTGCTTTGCAAAAGGAATTCCATGTCACGGAATTGAAATTAGTATACGATGACAAGTGTAATAATAATAATTATAATAATTACGATGATTATAATTGTAATAATTGTGATGATAATTGTAATAATTATGATGATAGTTGTAATAATTGTGATTATAATTATAATAATTATGATTGTAATTGTAATAATATTATGATTGTAACTGTAATAATTATGAGGATAATTGTAATAATTGTGATTATAATTGTAATAATTATGATTGTAATTGTAATAATTGTGATTATAATTGTAATAATTGTGATTATAATTGTAATAATTGTGATTATAATTGTAATAATGATGATGATAATTGTAATAATTATGATTGTAATTGTAATAGTTATGATGATAATTGTAATAATTGTGATTATAATTGTAATAATTATGATGTTAATTGTAATAATTACGATGACAATTGTAATAATTATGATTGTAATTGTAATAATGATGATGATAATTGTAATAATTATGATTGTAATTGTAATAGTTATGATGATAATTGTAATAATTGTGATTATAATTGTAATAATTATGATGTTAATTGTAATAATTACGATGATAATTGTAATAATTATGATTGTAATTGTAATAATGATGATGATAATTGTAATAATTATGATTGTAATTGTAATAATTGTGATTATAATTGTAATAATTATGATGATAATTGTAATAATTATGACGATAATTGTAATAATTGTATTGATAATTGTAATAATGATGCTAATAATTGTAATAATTATATGATAATTATAAAAATTATATAATAGTTATAAAAATTGTATAATAGTTATAAAAATTATATAATAGTTATAATAATTGTAATAATTACATAGTAATTATATAATAATTATAATAATTATATAGTAATTATATATATATAATAATTGTATAGTAATCATATAATAATTATAATAATACTAACTCGAGAATATTCTGATTCCGTGCAATTCAAGCATACTGCTGTCAACTAGCGATGAAGACGCTCCACTTGCTTCACCTACCATGATATTTTTTAAACCAAAGTCATCGTATTATTGCGGAGAGAAAAAAGGAACGTATCACGACGAAAGAATTTAAAAATGAATTTGTAAAACCACTCGCTTCGACCATTTTGATAATTCCGGTGTTAACGATGTAGAAAGTTTGTCACGCTATCCTGGTTTTCATCAATTACGCAACGAAGACAATCGTTACGAAGCCACAATTTATAGTATCGTTTGTTCGAATTAATCGTGGTTGTAGCCAACGCGGAGGATCGCGTCGGACCTAAGCGATCCGAACAACGAAATTAATGAACAAGTCGGACATATCGTCGAATTCACTACTGGCGTTACAAAAGCGTGTTCCGCGCTATCTCGTCGCCCGAAAGAAATTCCTGCTACATGAAGCTTTTAACGGCGTATCCGTTCGACCGCCGGCGCACGGCTGGTCGCCGAGGATTCGCTCGGTGGTGGGAGTTTATCTGTCGCCGGTATCCGATGGAAGTCGAGCAGCACGAGCAAGTCGTCGAGGCATCATCAATCCTCGTGACACGGCGTTTAGATATCCTGGCCCGCGGAGCGAGCATAACGGGGCCCCGGCTGAATGTTATTTATTATGTTACGCAGGGAAATGACGGTTCACCCTCGATGTTGTTTGGTGAAAGTTGTCAGCGGCGGTGCAACGCGGGGGAAGACCGAGGCATCGAAGATGATTAGTCGATTGCTCGCAGCGATCGTTGCACAGAACGAATGCACTGCTGGAGGAGAAAAATTGGACAGTTTCGATCGACGATAGCTCCGCGAAGAATCATCGTAGGATGACGACTTTTTTTTTTAATTAAACCTTGAAGTCTCTACTTTGAGACAGCTATTCTGGATTTTAAGTTTAACGCGTCCTCGCCACTGTAACCCTTGAAATATGAGACCGTGTTTGTCATATTGAACATTGCCGATTGCCGAGTTCGACGAAATTTACGGACTTTGAACAATTTTTTTCCGAGATGCCGTTTATAATGGAATGAAGCTTGATCCTTCCTCTTTAATTTAAAAAAAGATAAACGTGGCTGCGATTTTTATTCGCAAAGTTGTAGCACTTTGAAGTAACCGTGTCAATGGAAGCTCTGATTTCGTGCCAAAAATGCAAGGGTCGCTTCAAAGTGCTGCAACTTCGCGAAAAAAATCGCAGCTAGGTTGAGTTTCTTTTAAATTAAAGAGGAAGGAACGTACTAAATTCTATTGCAAGCGGGAACTCCGAAAAAAATTTTACCGAGCCCGTACATTTCGTCGAACTTGGCAATTTTCCGATGTGACTAGAGGTTTCAAGCTTCGAATTTAAAGAATTTCTATGCTGCAATTTTTTGGAGCAACGTATATTTATTTACATCGCGATACGAAACGTTTTCGGAACGTCAGGGAACGCGAAACAACTTTATGAAATATTCCTTTTCCGAGCGGGACACGGTTCTTGGTCCCAGCTGGAACTTCTTGCGACACGTTGTTGTCCCGCCGTTAATAGGAAACAATGGGGGACCGTGCCCGATTCGGGAAAGTGAAATTTTTCTGATTGGCGCGCGAGCTTCACGACAAAGACGCTGTTTCCACACCATGGGAATTGAAATAACATATGTATTTGCGATACGGTGGGAGGGGTCCGGCCGATGTTTGACGCAATCGCGTGCCCGTGTTCCGCGGCCAGCTGCGCGCCGCGAACAATGGCGGGAAATGCGCCGCTGAAAAATTCAGCCGGCCGTCAATAAATTCGCCACGCGACGCCGGGAATCCTAATTAACCCGAGACTGACGCGCGCCGCTGTGTCCCTGGCTACCGATCGGCAACCAACGCTGACGAACATCACGTCGTAATTCAACTGCAACTTCGACGTAACGAAATTTGCTGTTTCGGCTTGAGAAGAGCGAATCTTTCTTACATCTTCATCTACGTTAAAACTTGTCTCACCTTATTTTGGGTGGTCATTAATAAACGAGTAATTTGTGGAATTAATTATGTAATGGAATACATGTAATGTAATAATTATGTAATGGAATACACGTAATGTAATAATTATGTAATGGAATACATGTAATGTAATAATTATGTAATGGAATACATGTAATGTAATAATTATGTAATGGAATACATGTAATGTAATCCATGTAATGGAATACATGTAATGTAATCCATGTAATGGAATACATGTAATGTAATCCATGTAATGTAATAATTATGTAATGTAATCCATGCAATGTAATAATTATGTAATGTAATCCATGCAATGTAATAATTACGTAATGTAATCCATGTAATGTAATCATTATGCAATGTAATCCATGCAATGTAATAATTATGTAATGGAATCCATGCAATGTAATAATTATGTAATGGAATCCATGTAATGTAATAATTACGTAATGGAATCCATGTAATGTAATAATTATGTAATGGAATCCATGTAATGTGATAATTATGTAATGGAATCCATGTAATGTAATAATTATGTAATGGAATCCATGTAATCTAATAATTACGTAATGGAATCCATGTAATGTAATAATTATGTAATGGAATCCATGTAATGTAATAATTATGTAATGGAATCCATGTAATGTAATAATTATGTAATGGAATCCATTTAATGTAATAATTATGTAATGGAATCCATATAATGTAATCATTATGCAATGTAATCCATGTAATATAATAATGATGTAATGGAATCCATGTAATGTAATGATTATGTAATGGAATCCATGTAATGTAATGATTATGTAATGGAATCCATCTGATTCAGTTTTTGCCATTTTAGCAACCCCGTACGGCGGAATATTCTCACAAGTGTATTTGTTTATAACAATTGTAATTGTTTATAACAATTGTAAGCATCATTCAGCAATTTTCCCAAACATATTTTTGGAGACATTTCCTGCAGAATGATTAGCCCTTCTAATCGTTAATTCACATTACCCTTCGATCAATCATTATAAATCAATTATAACAGCAGACGAGTTACGATCGTTAATCACCACCAATCGGATCGCTTTTCAACTCCGCGCGGCGGCGAGAAGTTCGAAAACATTTACAGGGGTTTCGTTGTAACGTACGGGTGTTTATTCGGCATATTATTTATCGCGCGGCCTATTAGGAAGACGCGCGGCCCCGCGATTAATCGCGGCTTGGAAAAACAGTGGACTCGATCCGTTCGCGGGATCGTTCACCTGCTGGCCGACACGCGTCGGGTATTCCGTTCGGGCCGGCAAGCGGCCGGGCCCGACTATTTTCTAAACAAACGCCGCTGTTTTTACCCTTACTTTTCATTGCCGCGTAAATCATACGGGGTCGCGGGCCGAGCGCGCACCGGCCGGCCCGACCAGTCAATTTTCTCCGGGCTCGTTCACGCCGCTCGTAACTCTCCGGAGGGCTCTTCAAAGACGGCGCACGTGCGCCGGGATCATTTCCTGCCGTTGCTTTTTCGTTTTAGATCCGCGACGTCGCGCCGCTCGATTATCGGTCGGGGGCTTTCTCCGCTCGTCCCAGAAACCGAGGCTCGCCGCGGCAACCGAGAACGGCCGTCGCCGCCGTTGCCGCGGTATTTTCCCGCTGTCGCGGTTTTCTCCCGCTGTCGCGGTTTTTTCCCGCTGTCGCGGCTTTTCACCGCTGTCGCGTCGAAATTCGCGAAAACGGGACGCGCTGTCCGCCGGCTTCCTCCTCGCCGCCCCGCTCGCCGGTCGATCGTCGTCGGAAACCGTACAAAGTCGTTGCGCGAATTTATTTAGACAAAAGTGCTGCCCGCCGGTTTATTTCTAGCCTGCGGAACAGGCACACAGACGTTCTCTCGGGTACGAGAGAACTCGGGCAACGGACATGTGTCCAACAATGATGAATCGGGCCGCTGGTTAAGGTATAGAACGTCGTCGTTCCGCGACGAGCGTTACGTGAACGGACGTGTCTATTTTGAAGAGCAGAAACGAGCGCGAGACACGAGCGCGCATCGGTGACACCGATAAATAACGCGCGCGCGGGGGGATGCTGAAAAACCGGCGCGTTCTCTAATGAGCCCCGCTTGAAAATTGTTTATGATGATCCACCTGCGTCGTCGTAGATCCTACTTTCGACGGACGGAAGAACGGATTTATTCCGCGACGCGCGCGTAATTCGCGTATCCGGGAATCGGTTGCAACTAGCAGATGTTGCCGCACAATTTGCGACCGATTTTCGAGCGGACGACGGATTAGGGGCGACTCTGATTTTTACTCCTTGGGCCGAGGTGTATGATTTTTATTTTGGAACTTGGTGCAAGAACTTCTTTATTGATGCGGACGTGTGTTTACGATGTGTCCATTTTATGTTATAATTCGTTATAATCCGCCATAAACTGTTATAATTCGTTATAATTCGTTATAATCCGTTATAATCCGCTATAATCCGCCATAATCTCTTATAATCCGTCACTATCCGCCATAATTCGTTATAATTCGTTATAATCTGGCAAAATTCGTTATAATTCGTTATAGTCCGCCATAATCCGTTATAATTCGTTATAATTCGTTATAATTCGTTATAGTCCGCCATAATTCGTTTTAATCCGCCATAATTCGTTATAATTCGTTATAATTCGTTATAGTTAGCCATAATCCGTTATAATCCGCCATAATTCGTTATAATTCTTTATAATCTGGCATAACTCGTTATAATTCGTTATAATCCGCCATAATCCGTTTTAATCCACCATAATTCATTATAATTCGTTATAATCCGCTATAAGCCGCCATAATCTCTTATAATCCGTCACTATCCGCTATAATTCGTTATAATTCGTTATAATTCGTTATAGTCCGCCATAATCCGTTATAATTTGTTATAATTCGTTATAATTCGTTATAATCTGGCATAATTCGTTATAATTCGTTATAATCCGCCATAATCCGTTATAATTCGTTATAGTCTGTTATAATCAATTATAGTATGTTATAATGCATTTTAATCCGTTGTAATCCACTATAATTCATTATAATCTGCCACAATCCGTTATAATCCGACACTATCCGACATTATCCGTTTTAATCCGCCATAATCGATTATAATCCATTATAATTCATTGTAATTCATTATAATCCGCCATAATCCATTATAATCCGTCACTATCCGCATTAATCCGTTATAATCTGCCATAATTCATTGTAATCCGCCTTAATCCATCAGAATCCCTCAGAGGTCGACACTTTTCAATTTTTCGAAATGATCTCGTCGTCCTGTTGCAATCTAATCTTTCCCCACTTTAAAGTAGACACTTCCAGCTTTCATTTAAGCCAAGGTTCATAGAAATAGTTCCGCGGGAACGTATCTTAAAATCCATCCGAACTTTTCCTTTAAAATCTTTCAAGCTCCATCGTGTCAGAGGTCGGCTTCTTTCAATTTTTCGAAATGATCTCATCATTTCGTTGCAATCTAATCTACCCTGTCTTAAAGTAGACACTTCCAGCTTTCATTTAAGCTACGTTGCATAGAAATAGCCCCGCGAGAACGTATCTCAAAGTCCATCTGATCTATCGCTTTGAATTCATGTAACTCAAATTTTCTTGCAAGAAAACGCGAACGAATTTATTACCAAATTGCGGATCTTTATGCGAAATAAAAATTGTCTATCTACATTGCAAGACGTAGCAGTCGAGCACGAATTTTTATCTATGCTTTAATCATTTTAATAACATTCTCAATTTCTTTGAATATTTTCACTGCTTTTTAAAATATTTCTGCCTCATTTCTGCCATAAATTCATAAAGTCTCCCTAATCGACGCTCAGATTTGCTCGCAAAAATGTACAATTTGGAAAAAGGAGACACGACCATTCGAGCCTCGCGGCTCGCTTTTATGGTTGTTAACAATCGGTAACTGTAAAAACGATCCGCGAGCATATTTTTTATGCGCGATCGGAGCGTCTAATTGGGGAGAAATTACCGAACTTTTTTTCGGGTTACGCGAACGTCGGGATTCGGAAACGCGAGGCGATTAAGAAGCGGGAGAGCGGCGAGCCTAATTCTGCGCGGCGGAACAAGGTCTATTTTGCGACGAATGTCGAGCAGCACGCGCGAACAGAAGCGGCCGGAGCCCCGAGTAGGAAGCGCGAGAAGCGTGAAACGACGGAAAGCGGTAGATAGAAGGAAACTATGACGAGGGAAGGGACAAGACCTCTGCCGTAATCTCCGGGCCTAGAGGCTTTATTTATACCCAAAGCTGCCGTATTATTGGATCACCCCCGCGATTCTGGCCGACTTAAGTGTGTCTTCTGTCGTTCACGTGCATCTCTTTTCTGTTCCCCGTCGCTGCCGCTTCCGTCACGCTGTCCAGGAAACGCGTGGCCCCGTTCGCGCTGGAAGTTCTTCATTAAGCTTTTCCCCTCGACTGATTCATCCTTCGAAAATAATCGAACGTCTTCGACGTTTCTCCACCGGCAACGGAAGCATTGGAATTTAAGTAATTCTTTTTCTCGCGGAGAATTTCGAATTTTCTGCGATGATACGCGGGTTTATGTCAACGTCGTCGAGAAATAAATCGAAAATATCGAATACAGCTGTTTCATTCGGAACTTCGTTTTCGTGTAAATCGAGACAAATCTTAGTTAATTTTACGTAAATTTTATTAACGGAAATATTGATAGAAATGATGTCCATGGTGTTTCCTATGTAATTGTGCTCTTCTAATTAAATATCTACGTAGGTTTCTTAACCAATTAGAGAGAGAGAGCTGTTTTTGACGAGCATATTAGTCAAAATGTCATTTCTTTATGACAGTTATAGTCGTCAAAAACTGTACTGATTAAAAAGGATATACACTTTGATATTTTTTATTGAATTATATATTTTATGAAAGAGTTGCATTTGAACAAAATATGGATGAACTATATATTATATATTATATATTATATATAGTATAATTACAACAATTTATGCACTGTTCGAAGAGATAGTCTCAGCTAACTAATTAAAACATTGTTTTGCTATTTTAGTTCTTCAAATTCGATTCAATTTTTACGTACATTTCCTTAAGGATTGTTTCGCAGTTCTTCAAACGCTGCGATAAATCTTTCTTCGAACCGTTCGATATTCGATATTTTGTCGGTATTATGCAATAAACTTTTAACCCGAGTCCACGAATAAAGATCCAACAATGACGGATCTGGAAATTATAGCAAAATTTAATAGAAAAACTGATAAACTGATAATAATAATATCATTATTACTATCGAAATAATCGTCCGATTTATAAATTTACATCTAATTTAAGAACTTTTATTTTTATATCGTATAAAATAAAAGTATTATTATTATTAAAAGTATTATTATACACGTATAACTGTACACCGACGACGAATTTACGAATACGGCAATGATTTTCAAGCACAAAGAAGCAGATTCTTCGAACCGATTTTTCCACATAAATAAAGTTTCCGCACTCAAAAATATTTATCCTATATTTTTTTATTTATTCTTCGACGTCGAATCAGCCCCAATCCGGTCGCACGGCAGCATGCGCATTCGTCCACATTTCTAGTACGCGATTTCCTTCCTATCGACAATTTAAACGAACGAAGAAAGAACGAGCCGCCTCCAAGTACAGTAATGTCTCCCTTACTGACGCTCAGATTGTCCACTAGGATGGATAATTTGAGAAGAGCTGATACGATTATTCGAGCCTTGCGGCTCGTTTTTATACTTGTGCACAATTTATAACTATAAAAATAAACCGCAAGGCTCGAATAACGATATCTCCCCTTCCCAAATTGTCCATTTTTGTGCGCGATCTTAGCGCGAATTAGGGAGAAATCGCTGTACAGTAATGTCTCCCTTACTGACGCTCAGATTGTCCACTGAAATGGACAATTTCGGAAGAAGAGATACGATTGTTCGGGCCTTGCGGCTCGATTCTATAATTGTGGACAATTTATAACTATAAAAATAAACCTAATAATCGTATAATAATAATAATAATATAATAGTATTATAATAATCGTATAATAATCGTATTATAATAATATAATATAATATAATATATTATAATATATTATATAATATAATCGTATAATAATATAATATAATAATAATAATTGTATAATCTAATAATCATACCTCCTCTTCCCAAATTGTCCATTTTTGTGCGCGATCTTAGCGCGAATTAGGGAGAAATCGCTGTACAGTAATGTCTCCCTTACTGACGCTCAGATTGTCCACTGAAATGGACAATTTCGGAAGAAGAGATACGATTATTCGAGCCTTGCGGCTCGTTTCTATAATTGTGGACAATTTATAACTATAAAAATAAATATTTTTTATATAATAATAATAATAATCGTATCTCCTCTTCCCAAATTGTTCATTTTTGTGGTCAATCCGTGCGTCAATTGGAGAGACATTACTGTAAACAGTGCTGCCGGTCCGAGCGCCGGCAGCGAGCTTGCCGAGACAGTTTTTGCAAAATAGCGACGACCCTAAACGCCGCAATAAAAGAAATGATTTATGGAAACCGTTGGCACAAGCAGAAACGGACCACCAAAGTCGGACGCGTTAGCGCGCCCGTTCTACGCGCATTCCGGCGAGACAATGTGCTATTTTTCCGTGCCGGGTGCCGTCAAATAAATCTCCTCGGGCCGCCGGCCGAGCAAATGAAACGAGACGGGATCGGTTCGGGGAGAAAAGTGCGCGACCCGTCCCCCGCACGGAAATTATAGACCGGTAAATCTTCCGGCGTGACCTTTTCCGTGACGTTCTTTCGCGACAGGTTCAACATTCCGCTCGGTATATAATTATAATTATATAATTTAAATATAATTTTATATAATTTAAAAATAATTTTCGACATTTCCTAATAAACTGTTTTTTCTAACATCTCGAAACAACGTAAGCGATTTGGCACGATTTGTAGAAAGTTATTCCGTCTTAGATGCTCTCGCGAGACAGTTTCCCGTGCGTTGACTCGCAAAAACGATTGTAACCGAAGGAAGTGCACCGCGACGCGGCCAATTTTTTAAGCGCAGCTAGACGAAACTATAAACTAAGGCTCCGGTAAGTTTGAAAGCAGGCCCTCGCAAGCCGCAAAAGTTTCGACCATAACTTCACGGTAAACGCATTCCATTCGCTCTTATAATTCGAATCTACAATTTATCGATTCACCGAAGCAACAGTTAACGATTCGTGAGATGTTGGCGGTACAAAATGTTGTACTTATCGCCAGGAACAATATCCATTTTACACCGTTGAAAAGAAACATTTCCACAAAAAGATACACGCTTTAAACTATCCGCTTCGTACCGTCGGTCACGCTCGCGAGTAACGACTGCCCAACAAACTCGAAATTCGAAGCGCAATCGTCGTTCGACTATGAAAGTACGGGTCATTTCGTTCTTCCCACCGCGCGGTCGCATCGTTAACCGTTTGCGTACCAGATGGTTCTGAAAAAACAGGATCGAAAAGCGCAATAGCGCTCCTTCGATTATGCGTCGAAAAAAGCCGAAGAGCGCAATAGCGCTCCTTCGATTATGCGTCGAAAAAAGCCGTAAAACATAAAATAAAACGTTATGAATGAAAATATATGTACTATTAATTTAGAATAGGTAACAACAAAATGCAAATTGGATTACTGACAACGATGCGACGCGCGACGCATACATGCGTCTGAAAGACTGAGCGCGTTTCGACAAATTTCGGGTGGGCCGTATAGTCGTTTGTTTCGGCCATATGCCCTGGCTTTTCTCGACACAAAATCTGAAGAGCGCAAACGGTTAAACCAACCAATCCGTAAGTCAAAATACTCCTCGACGACAACTTCGATTTTTAGGATTTCGGCCACGATTTCGGGCTTTTATACCACTGTGCGACGGGGGCGACCCGTAAAACTGTCGACCCGTGGCCGGGTCGCCGGGTGCTCGGCGTTTTTCGGCGGTTCCCGCAGAAAAAACGAGCGTCGCCGCGGCCGCCGATTTGTGAGATTAATCGTCGGGGAGGGAGGGGGCGCGGCGGCGGTCGAAAATTGGGGTCGAAACGAGAGCGGACGGGGCGTGAACGCGGCGACGACCGCCGCGGGCCCGCGATATTTATGGGATCGGCCGAGAAATCCGGCCGCTTCCGGAACTCCTTAACACTTTAACGCCGCGCTTAGAATTCCACGGCGGGCTTTGATTTATTCGGCCGGCCCCGTGGCCGCCGTAAAACGGCCGCAGCGCGTGCGACGGCGGCGGGACGCGGGACGCGCGACGAGCGACGAGCCGAGCGGAAGATCGTAAAACCGGTGACAACTCGGTTGCGGTCCAGGCCCCCTTGCCCCCTCACTGCCTCTCCACCGGCTCCCGAATCATTTCGAGCGTAATGACGTTTCCGCCATGCTGGCGAAATACGGCGGTCCCGTTCCCGTTTGGACCCGAATCCGCGCGGCTAAATCGAGATTCGCCGCGTCGATCTCGGAAACCGACTCGTTCAAGTCGCTCGTCGAACGTCGATCATCGAACCAAGTCGCAAACGGTCTCACACCAGTTCTCCGTCCTTCGACGATCCGACGGAGTCACGCCAAATTTTATGCCCGACGATTCTCGTTTCTGCAACGGAGGATATTATTATTATTATCGAAATGATCGTCTGATTTATAAATTTGCATTGGATCAAGGCGCTTTTATTTTTATTGCATAAAATAAAAATTAAATTAATGCTTATTATACTCGTGTACTATACTTAACAAATTATGCCTTACGCCTTGAAATGAACGATAGAGCAGGTATAAGTTGAATATATTTATATTAATATTTTTTGTTTTATGTTATATTTTATTTTTATTTTATATCATAATTAAGGGTGTACGTAACCTATACGTGACCTTAAGGGTGTACAATAACCTTGAAATGAATGATAGAGCAGGTATAAATTGAATATTTATATTAATATTTTTTGTTATATTTATTTTTATTTTTATTTTATATTATTATTACAAGCATACTTATCCTTAATTGAATTTATGAAACATCATTATTTTATGCAAATAGAGCATACGTTGTCTGCCACGTAATTTTTATCAAGGAACCACAATGTAATTTTCATTGTTTTTAATGTATAATGGTAAAATATTGAATAATATGATGAAATAAAATCATATTCTTATCAATATGTATTATAATAAATATTACAACAAAATATAATACAATATATGATATAATATAATATAATATAATATAATATAATATAATATAATATATTATATTATATCATATATTGTATTATATTTTGTTATAATATTTATTATAATACATGTTGATAAGAATATGATTTTATTTCATCATACTATTCAATATTTTATAATATATAATATATAATATAATATATTATATTATATATTGTATTATATTTATTGCAACAAAATTTATTGTATAAAATTATAAAATAAAAAATAATTGCTGCACGATGCACTTTCTATCGCACACTGTTCTCTACTAATTTCCGTCGTGCAAAAATTGTTCAACTAAATCGAAACAAGACAAACGTCGAAAGCTAAAAAAAATTCAGTAGCGCCGGTCACGAGTGACCGTCACTGCCCCATTGAAAAGGCAATGTTCCCTTTCGATCAAAATGCTTCGGTCACCGATGACCACCGTGGCAATAAACGCGTTCATTAAACCGGCCAAACACCCTTTTCGCCCACAGAATGTAAATGTACACCGTCGGCTGATTTAAGCCGACAATACAAAGCGCAAACAGTTTCGATTGTATAACCATTGTATCAATTTAGCAAGAAAGTGCACGGAAGGAAATCTTGACAGAACATTGGCGACGTTCCAGCGGGATTTTTCGGCAGGATGTGGCAAATTTTCCGAGCACTTTCCGCGAGCCCTGCGCACGCTAGCTGTCCGCCGTATCTGTTCTCACGCGGTGCTCGCGTGTCGCGACGCCGTTACCGACGTCAAAAGTCTGCCAAAACGTATGCATAATTTCGAGACAAAAGCCGCGTGTTTATTGGAGCGAATCTGCACATTTACATAAGCCCCGCGAACCGATCTAATTTACAAACAATAAGAAAACTATTAGCAGCCTGGCGACCGGGTGCCAGAATAGTGCGAATTTTGGCTCCGTTCTTCGAGATTAATCCTTCAACGACGAACCTTGCCGCGCGAATTCGGTGCGAATTTCGGCGACTTTGTGCGAGCTGAATTTTCCACGGAAAAATTCAACGCGTCGACGGCCACGTCGGTGACCGACGGAATTCTTTTATCGAACTTGGAAACTAATTTTTATTGCGATCTATTCGGTTCGTCAAATTGCGAAAGAAATTGTTGTAATAAGTCTTGTCCACTCTACTGTTACATTGTTAAACAAGTTATTTAACAATTAATTTTACGTGTATTTTGGAGACATTGGCGTGACAATAAACGTGTTAAATAGATGAAAATTATACAAATATAACTGTCTACGTGCCTTCAGTATTTCATGTGCGACGTTCAATCGTCAAATTGGCTGCTATTATTAATTAATTAATTAATTTACTTATTTATTTATTTGCTTATTTACTTATTTGTTTGTTTACTTGTTTATTTATTTATTGAATATATACGGACAAGTTGCCCATTAATTATAAAATTAGTTACTATTACTATTATTAAAAAGTTAGTTACTATTATTTAGTTAATTACTAAATAAAGAAAATAAAAACAATTACAGTCTTGGAACTCGGTTAAAACGTATACAGGCAACTTGCCCATTAATTATTATTACAAAAAGAAATTAAAATAAAAACAATTATGGTCACAACGTGTGCCAGCAACAAAATCGACGAATCTCTTTAACGAAAAGATAATTCGCCCGTGCGCCCTGAATTTAGGTTCGCCGGTGTCGGTGGAGAACGTATAAAAGAAAGAACGATTTCGGACGAACGTTCGAACAATGGGTGGTCAAGTATGATCGATGGCGTGTTCGAGGTAACACGAAAAAGAGCCGGCCCCGCTGACAGACGAAGTTTAGCCGGCACAACACAGTCGCGTAATCGCGCGCGGCCGGCGAGCAGAAAGAAAGCCTAGTGACAGCTCGAATTAATTCCCCCTTCGGCGGACGGTTCGACTCCGATCGACAGCTGTGTCAGCCGGCGGCTCTCGCGCGTAATTACTCTTAACCACTCTAATTTACGTCCGGTAATGACGCGCTTAATGATTGTAATCATCGGTCCCCCACCGTCGGCTTTGCGGTACGCGAGGACGTATTTGGCCGAGGCGGCGCGCCGCAGCGGTTTCCGCGCGTCCGCCGCGGCTTTCACGGACCGGCGAGCACGGCTTTTTCAATTTCAAAAAGCGCCGCGGAAATTATCCAATCGCGGCCGTCGATGATTAACGTCGCCTGCCTCCCCCCTCCCAGGGGGGGAGGGAACGGTAAACGAATAGTGCAATCGGAATGTCAATCATCCGGCCGGCATCTAGGGACATTCGTTTGGAAACCGTCGGAGGCGCGCGGCCTTCGAAAATCATTCGCGGGAATTGGCTCGCGCAGGTGCGACCCGGCGAGCGGAACCTTCGATTCGCGGAGGGGTTTCCGTTCAGACGCGTCGCGCCGATTAGCGACGTCTCGGAGCCGATGATTGTTGTTTCGCGACGCTGCCCGCCAGCAGCCACTGTTCGCCGCCTGGCCGGCTAATTAGCCGCGCGGTGAAATGAAAGAGGCAAGCTGGAACGGGAATTGCCTCGTTCGAAACCTCATTTCCCAGCGAATCGAACCTATTCGCGCGAGAAGCGTCGTTCGCGCGATCGTTCTCCAGCTGATCGCGCGCGCGCGAGGTGTCGTCCTTTTCTGCTACCGGAGATTATCGGAAATTGTTGCTCAGTTGAACCTTGATTATCTGAGCTAAGACGTGAATATTTGGATAATGAAGCGATTAGTTAATTGAAGTGACAGGTTTCGTCTTTATCGATTTGTAGGAGTCGTTCTTATTTGCTCTCTCTCTCTCTCTCTCTCTCTCTCGCTCTCTCTCACACGCTCTCTCTCACGCGCGCTCTCTCTCTCGCGCTCTCTCTCACTCTCTCTTTCTCTCTCTCTCTCTCTCTCTCTCTCTCGCTCTCTCTCTCGCGCTCTCTCTCACTCACTCTTTCTCTCTCTCTCTCTCTCTCTCTCTCTCTCTCTCTCTCTCTCTCAATTACAGGTAAAAAGTATTTAAATAACATATGATTTCGATATACTATACATTGCATACTATATATTGCATTGTACACTACTATATTTTATATATTTTTTTACATATTTTATATATACTATAATTTTGTTCTGCAAAACCCGTTATCGTCATCCCTTGTCGGTTCACTTTCTGCTCAAAGCAAGAAAAATATACGTGCTTTTATCTTCTGCTTCTACACAATTCGCTATTATTTTTATTAATTTATTTTTCGTATTTATTTCCTATTTTATATATTTATTTGATTTATATTTATTCATTCGCTATTATTATTATTATTAAACCATTCAGTGTGGCTGCCACACATTCGTGACGCAACTAAAAACAGTGAAAGCTGTTCACTGAAGGAGTGTTGCTATTTCCTTGATTACTATCGTAGGATTCCTGTCCATTAATTTACCCGATAGTAGACATTATCTCCTAGCTAATAGAAGCATTTGATATTTATCGAAAGTAGAAACGCCCATTATTGGGCAGACAGTAAATGAATCATCTGTTCACGGCATCGCAGCACTACGAAAGGATTTGTTTCGTACGACACAGCCTCTTCGAGAGTAAACTTCGTTCGTATCGATACATTTCCGACGAAGCAAGGATTGATAATTTCTTGTTAACTTCGCAAGAATCAACGTTGGATGAAACAATCGTGTCGTTGCCCTTTGGAAATGCGTTCTAACAAGTGCGCTTGCGGTCGATATGCGTCGCAATCCATAAATGTCCAAAAATGTCTCACAATCTAGAATTTAGAGGTTCCCGAGCTCATTTGAAGTAACTTTTTCCTTAGCGAAAATTCAATCCGCGGCTTCGTTTACGAGTTATTAACGAAAAACAATGGCCAATGAGAAGCGAGCTTGGCTGGCGCGAGCCAACGAGCGCGCGAAGCGTAGTCCCGCCCATTAGCTCGGCCGTCTCGCGCCAACTGATCTCTCATTGGTCACCGTTTTTCGCTAATAACTCGTAAACGAAGCCGCGGATCGCATTTCCGCAAAGGAAAAAGTTGCTTCAAATGGCCTCATGAATCCCCGGAATGAATGCGAGGCATTTTTGGGACACCCTGTATATTTGTTACCGTTTAGGGACCACGGTAGGGTTGGTTTTAATGAAACCACGATAGAATCTAAGCCCGATATCCGAGTTTATTCAACACGTCCGGCGGAACCGACCACCGTCGGCGGACCGCGACCGCGCGGCAACGTAATCGGCACGAGGGATTCACCCGCGAGGAATGCACCGCGCGAATTTGCATTCTATGCATTGCGTAAATGCTTATGGAGTGTAGCCAGCCCCCGTCCGTGGACCCCCTCGAACTGTGCAATTAACACAAGCCGAGCGAGCGAGCGAGCGAGCGACGACGTCTGCCGGCACCAACGGCATCCTTCTAAACGATATTCCGACGACGAGCTTCGTTGTTTCTCGTATTGTTTATTTACGGATCAGCAAAATTATAAATAGACGGCGAGATTTAGGCATTTACGAGGTAACTGAGCTGAGGAAACACGAAACAATGAGAAGATATTGTTGTTATTACTTTTCAACTTGCTAAATCGCTTTACAGAGGAAATATATTTTTGCTCGACTTCTGTTCGTTTTAATCGAGGTTGGACGTATTTCAAATTACAAATTAATTCATTGCGAAGAAAATTTAACATTCGGTCCCTCATTTTTGTTTTTTATGAGCTCGGATATCCTGTGGAATATCTATGGATAATCTATTCTTTCGATAGAAATCGGAAAAAGCGACGATATTTTCTCTTACGCAAATATAATAATATTGCGATATAAAAAAATATGAAAGAATTTAGCATAAACATTTCTTAACATTGAAGATTTAACCTTGAAATGTTCCAACAAAATTACGATTTATCCAGTACCATTTCCATTTACGACACGTTGTACATAATTTTCCGTAGATTTTGACAGGTCGATTACAAATCCGAGTAAAAAATCGATTTCAGCAAATAACCAACGAAATCGTGATTCCGCGAACCCGTTAATTATTGTCCACGGGCCATTTAGAACTATGTACAAAATTGTACAGTATCTAGGAGCACAAAATGGTTGGATATCCGCCTAAGAAACGCGCAAGCAATGCCCGCCGACTATAATTCATCGTGGCAATTGGAATGCAACGGGGACTGTCGGAAGCCGAACGCGAACGGCGCGGCCTGCGAAAAAATGCCGCAGATTTATGAAGTGAGAAGGATGAACTTTCGACACCGAGAGGCTGCACGGTGCGGCGCTGCGCGCGGCGAGAGATTTTTCCTCGAGGAGGACAAAAAGACAATGGCCTCTGGACGCGGCCGGCCATTCTCTGCGCCGGCGGACACCGATGAAATCTCCCAGAAATGCGAAACATGGCTGGCATCCGCGTGCCACCCTGACACGCGGCCACGGGCCGCCGAGGCCCGGCCCGAGTACCGAGCTGTCTGGCCACCGGGTACATGGGACAAGTATGCACGCGTTGCCAGCGAGCGTCGCGTCGCATCGTAATCGCGTTGAGTCGCGTCGCATCGCGTCCAATCGAATTGTGTCGAGTCGCGACGGATCGCGTCGAGTCGCGTTGCTTCGCGTCGCATAGAATCGCGTCGAGCCGAATCGCATCGCGTCGCATCGAATTGCGTCGAGTCGCATCGCGTTGCATCAAATCACATCGAATCGCATCGCGTCGCATCGAATCACATCGCGTCGCATCGAATTGCGTCAAGTTGCATCGTGCTGCATCAAATCGCGTCGAATTGCGTCAAGTTGCATCGTGTTGCGTCAAATCACATAAAATCGCATCGCGTCAAGTTGCATCGTGTTGCATTAAATCACGTCGAATCGCATCGCGTCTAATTAAATTTCGTCGAGTTCCATCGAATTGCACCGAGTCGAATCGCGTCGCATCGAATCGCATCGCATCGCGTCGCATCGAATCGCATCGCATCGCATCGCGTCGCATCGAATTGCGTCAAGTTGCATCGTGTTGCATCAAATCACATAAAATCGCATCGCGTCAAGTTGCATCGTGTTGCATTAAATCACGTCGAATCGCATCGCGTCTAATTAAATTTCGTCGAGTTCCATCGAATTGCACCGAGTCGAATCGCGTCGCATCGAATCGCATCGCATCGCGTCGCATCGGAATGCGTCGCATCTCTACGCGTTGCATCGAATCGCATTGAATCGCATCTCTATGCGTTGCATCGAATCGCATTGAATCGCATCGAATCGCATCGCATCACGTTGCATCGAATCGCATCGCATTGCATCCAATCGCATCGCATTGCATCCAATCGCATCGCATCGCATCGAATCACGTCGCATCAAATTGAATCGCATCGAATCGCATTGCATCGCGTCGCGTCGCATCGAATCGCATCACGTTGCATCGGATCGCGTCAAGTCGCATCGCGTTGCATCGAAACGCATCGCATTGCATCCAATCGCATCGCATCGCATCGCATCGAATCGCGTCGCATCGAATCACGTCGCATCAAATTGAATCGCATCGAATCGCATCACGTTGCATCGCATCGCATCGCATCACGTTGCATCGCATCACGTTGCATCGCATCGCGTTGCATCGAATCGAATTGCATCGCGTCACCTCAAATCGCATCGAATCGTGTAAAATCGCGTCCCGTCGCCCAATCCAGGATATCGCTCGCTGCGCATCCACCTCCGCCTCGTCCATCCGCTCGTTAACGTCCGTCTTCCCCGAGGCATCGCGTTCCATACCCTTTGCTTTCTGACTCTCGATGACCTCCCGCGATATTTCATCGATTCCTCGGCCGCAGAACGGAGGCGTGGTCCGTCGACCCGACGTCGGTCGTCCTGCTTTATGCCCGGCCCGAGTCTGCTACGGCCGACTTCTCATTTGCGGAGCTTCGCGTCATAAGCTAATTGGGAGCTCGTGTTCTTCTGCCAATTTCACTGCTAGCCGCTTCTTCCAATCCGCAAGCCGGAATTTAGCTAGCAGCCCCCTTTAACGAAAATCTTTAGCTATTCTCGCAGACCTCGCGAACCCGAGTGTACTTTCATCGCTGCGATTACATTTTGCCTCTTTTTAACCCTTTGTCGTAACTTGACGAGTGTGGCTCGCGATTAAGATTCGTCAAGTTAAGATGATCTGTTAAATATAAATGTTATTCCGTTCTTTCAGGTCGGAATAAAATTTCGTTCTCTCGCGTCGTCGACATTTATAATCATTCGAGCAAATATTGGTAGAAACGATTACAATCAAAGATGCGAGCGTCTAATCATCGTAACCGTGAAGATAATGGTACGGCAAGGGGTTAATAAATTTTGAAATGTAATTTTAGAAATTATTATTTACGATGTGCTACAATTTTTGGAAACATCTTCGCGGGAAACGATCGAACAAATTACATTATTGGAACAAGATTTCCAATTAAAAGTTTACGAAATCGAGACGAACGCTATCGAAATCGATACCGAACGAAGGACATTTCCGTCGACGCGACGAAGTTGAATTTCCGAAAGTGCACTTATTAGCATCGCAAAGTGCCGAGCGGAGATTTCGGGAGCGGTGCCGCCGGAGTGTCTATAAATAAGATCGGTCGGATCGGCGCAGGATCGGCGTGTCGGTGAAAAAAAAGGGATGCATGGAAAATGAGGAACTGGGACGTGGCCGAAAGGTATCATGGTTCACAGAAGACAAATGGTAACGACCAAAACGGCTACTAGCCGCAAGTGCCAAAATACACAGCGCCAAATACTGAGCCAACGTTTCTTGTATCGTTATATGGGCACAGTTGTTTCTAATTCGGCATCGCGTTTCATCCTGACTCCTCCGTGAGGTGCGCGATGAGAAACCCAGGTCTCCGCATATTTCTGTTGCGCGCGCCTCCTAATTAAGCGACGTGTCAGCCCTCACCTGAAAATACAATTGCGGAAGGTATGCTCGTTACGAAATCGGTCGCATTAAAACGCTCGCCGCAAAATACCGCGAGCGGTACTCGTGCTTGCACAACCGTCGCGACTCCGCGATGTTTTCTTGCATCGGTGCATCGAACGCCTTCGCTCTTTTAACCCGCCGCGCTCGAATATCGACCACGTGGCGCCACAAAAATCGTCGCATCACTTGCAAAAATAATTTTTACGTGATCGTATTTGCTTACGTTTCGAAAACTATTCAAAGCGTAACAATCGTATGAGTCGCAACACGCAATTTCGTATGCACAAAATGCACTATATTGTATAAAAATGAAGATACTGTAAAATGGCTTCGGGTACAAAGGGTTAAAAAATAGCATTTTGTTTAGAGACGCGCCATTTTTCTAGCAAGCGGATTAAACGGAGATCGAATCAAGGCTTTCGAAGCTTCGAAAACTAAATTATTTGTCGCGGAAAGTTCCCAGCAACTTTCCAAATCATCGATCTTCCTCGTCGCGCTCGAATATCGACCACGAGGCGCCACAAAAATCGTCGCATCACTTGCAAAAATAATTTTTACGTGATCGTATTTGCTTACGTTTCGAAAACTATTCAAAGTGTAACGATCGTACGAGTCGCAAGACGCAATTTCATGTGCACAAAATGCACTATATTGTATAAAAATGAAGATACTGTAAAATGGCTTCGGGTGCAAAGGGTTAAAAAACAGCACTTTGTTTAGAAACGCGCCATTTTTCTAGCGAGCGGATTAAACGGAGATCGAATCAAGGCTTTCGAAGCTTCGAAAACTAAATTATTTGTCGCGAAAAGTTCCCAGCAACTTTCCAAATCATCGATCTTCCTCGTCGCGAAGATTCTTTTCCGGGCAATAATTTTTCGCCTTTTCTCTTCGAGGACCGCACATGGTTCGCGGTAGATATCGGAGCAAAGGTCGCGGCGCGACGGTTTCACGAGGATCGGAGAATTCCAGCCGGAGAGATCGGTCGGTCGAGTTTTTGGCCGTGGCTTCAATTGGTAACAAAGAGCCGGTGGAATGCGCGCGTGCGCGCGCTCCGCGAATTTCTCGGCCACCAGGAGAAATATGCAATCGCGCGCATAGTTACGCGCGTTCCGCGCGTGATTGTCCGGATCGATAGCGAGGATACGATCAGGAATGCTCGTTAGGCGATAGGGCTCGCGCCACGATTCCTCTCTACGAGGCTTCCTTCTTTTTTTCCCGCGGGTTTGTTTATTTGCGCCGTAATCGCCGTTATCCCGCGGCCAGAAATTTCCGCGCCGGCGACAGCGTTGATTGGTTCGTCACTGCGTCGAGCGAACGCAGAACATCCTGCGAGTACGGTCGATTCTTACCGATTTTCCGTCAGCTTGCGAACGATAAATGGACAATTTGGGAAGAGAAGATACGATCATTTGGGCCTCGTGGCTCGTTTTTATAGCTGGTGATCGTCAATTGTAAAAACGAGGTGCAAGGCTCGAATAATCGTATCTCCTCTTTTCAAATTGTGAATTTTTGTTTATAAAACAAAAAAAATAAATAAATAAATTAGAGGAAGTTTACTTTGTACCGCTGAACTGTCTGGTCTGTGACGTTGTTGACTATTGTTGAGATATTTCTTTTATTTTTCCTCTTTCTGTTTAATTATTTATAGTTCCCTTAATTAATTATATAATTATTTATAGTTCACTTAATTAATTATATAATTATTTGTAGTTCGTTTAATTAATTATATAATTATTTGTAGTTCGTTTAATTAATTATATAATTGTTTCTAGTTCGTTTAATTAACTACATAATTGTTTCTAGTTCGTTTAATTAATTATATAATTGTTTCTAGTTTGTTTAATGAATTATATTATTGTTTCTAGTTCGTTTATTTAATTATATAATTAAGACCCATCGTTTAATTAATTATATAATTAACATAGTTCGTTCAATCAAGTCTATAATTAATGTAATTCATATTATTAATTATAGTTCGTTCTGCAATCATGTCCATTTCTATTCTTACAGCCCACTCACCAATCCTTACATCCACTAAATCCTATCAAATCATCAATAGCTGGAATTATCAATAATTATTTTTACCCTTTCTCTTTCTTTTTTTCATTTAAGCAATTTTAACCTCAATAAAAAGTTTATCCTGCAAATCCAAATAATTACAAAAAATATGAAATCACTACAGTCTGTATATACTCTGACGTTTGAACATAATGATACTTATTGGTAAATTTAACATTGTAATTCAACATTGTATTCTCAACCCATGTTCTTTTATCTCAGCAAACAATAAACATTAATTTTTTTTACGTGTCTCCGCGTAAATTGAACAAACTCTTATCGTTATACTTTCTGAACGAGTTAAAACACGGATACAATAACCACGCGTTCCCCTATTTTAATACTTGACCAATCAATCCGACGCATCCTTGCCGAATTTTTCGATTCTTTCGCAGAGATCGAACCGAATAGCTGTTCATTTTTTTGCGAAAACTCGAGAACGATCCGCAGAAGGAGTATCGAAACTTCGACTTTATTCGAGAGAGAGAGAGAGAGAGAGAGAGAGAGAGAGAGAGAGAGAGAGAGAGAGAGTCAGAGAGAGGGAGAGAGAGTCAGAGAAAGAGAGAGAAAGAGAGAGAAAGAGTCAAAGAGAGAGAGAGAGTCAGAGAGAGAGAGAGAGAGAGAGAGTCAGAGAGAGAGTGTCAGAGAGAGAGAGAGAGAGAGAGAGAGAGTCAGAGAGAGAGTGTCAGAGAGAGAGAGAGAGAGAGAGAGAGAGAGAGAGTCAGGGAAAGAGAGTGTCAGAGAGAGAGAGAGAGAGAGAGAGAGTCAGAGAGAGAGTCAGAGGAAGAGAGAGTCAGAGAAAGAAAGAGAGAGAGAGTCAGAGAAAGAAAGAGAGAGAGAGTCAGAGAGAGAGAGAGAGTCAGAGAAAGAAAGAGAGAGAGAGTCAGAGAGAGAGATAGAATCAGAGAGAGAGAGAAAGTCAAAGAGAGAGAAAGAGAATCAGAAAGAGAGAGAGAGAGAGTGAGAGAGAGAGAGAGGACCGTAAACGGTCGATTATCCCAGCAAGTACATCGAAGTCACATTCGCTCTCGATCGGCCAAAGAAAAAACTGGCCGCGAGGGGTCCCCGGCAACGGGCCCCGATGGCCGACGGTGGCCGACGGTAGCCGACGATGGCCGACGGTGTCCGGCGGCGGCCGGCAGCGGCCAATAAACCGAAAGGGGTGGACATTTTTCTCCGGGAGCACACGGCTGCTTTGAATTCAGATTGCGCGGCCGTGCGGCCATGCGGCCCGCGGGTTTTGTTCCTCTTACGCCGGCCAATTTATGCAATCTGGCCCGCGCGTCCTCCGCGTATTTATAACCGGAGGCCCTTTGTGTGTTAATTTGTAGCCGGGCCAGCGAGATCCGCCGGACGGCCGCTGCTCCTCGGCCTCTCTGTGCTCCTCGTCGACCTTTGATCTGCGGCTGCGGCCGATCCCTCGGCATCCACCCCAACGAGCCGAGCATCACGATCCACTGTTTCCACCCTTAATTAGGAATCCGACCGCTCGCGGCCGCAACGAAATTTCACGCGCGGCGAACCGCGCGATTTGATCGCGGTTTCGATCCTCGCGGAAATTGCGGCTCTCGCGGCTCTGGACGATTTTGATGCCTGTCTCGGAACGTGTTGTCGTTTGATGATCAAAATTTCCAAAGCTTCCGTTTGGTTCACTTTTGGTTTCGGAAGCGTAAATAATTATTGTTAAGAAAATTAAACGCGCTGTGATTTGGATGGCTGCGAATTATAGTTTATTTTAACTATTTAAATAGTTTATTATAACCGGACTGCGGATTTGATGCATTTGTGGGAAAATATGGGCGGGTGAAACCGAAAACAGTGAGATTATTATTAAAAAAAGAAAGACAATTATGCTTGGCTCATTCGTCTCGCGATCGATGCAAACAAAATTTTTATTTTGCAAAAAGATCCGCAATATGATTATAACAACAGTCTGTATAAAAGAGTCTGCGGATCTTCAGGCAAAATAAAAATTTCCCGAGGCGATTGTAGAAAGCAGAAATCAAGTAAAAATAAATTGTTTCTTCCGGGAATGTAAATATTGAAATATTGAAATTGGAAATGTTGTAATAACGTTATGAAATTGATCTTATGTCTGAACAATTTTGTATGTCAACTGCGCGTTTTTGTCATAAATGCGTAAAATGCGCAGCTCAGTTATTATTAAAAATTACTTTATCAAAAATTCCTCTGGCTGTGCTGATTGACATAGTCTACAGTCTGAACCATGATGACTCTTCGAGGTTAAGTTCATGGTCCCACTTGTTCCTCTCCAAGAAACTAACACTAGAAAACAAAAGAATACTTGTAACTTATTATAATATAAAATATAATACAATATGTAATTAATACATAATAAAAACTATGATATATAATTAATATATAACAGAAACTATAATATGTAATTAATATATAATAGAAACTATAATATATAGTTAATATATATTAGAAACTATAATATATAATTAATATATAATAGAAACTATAATATATAGTTAATATATAATAGAAATTATAATATATAATTAATATATAATAGAAACTATAATATATAATTAATATATAATAAAAACTATAATATATAATGAGTATATAATAAAAACTATAATATATAGTTAATATATAATAGAAACTATAATATATAATTAATATATAATAGAAACTATAATATATAATTAATATATAATAAAAACTATAATATATAACTAATATATAATAGAAACTATAATATATAATTAATATATAATAGAAACTATAACATATAATTAATATATAATAGAAACAATAATATATAACTAATATATAATAGAAACTATAATATATAATTAATATATAATAGAAACTATAACATATAATTAATATATAATAGAAACAATAATATATAACTAATATATTATAGAAACTGTAATATATAATTAATATATAATAATATAATAAAAACTATAATATAAATTTATTATAACTTATATATATAATATTATAATTTATTGCTCAACGATCTCTCCTCTCTTCGCGCCGCGATTCGCTCCGCAACGAAAATCGCGAGCTTTCCGGAGACAGCAACGGGGCCAGGACAAAGGTTTTTAGCCTAAACGTGGCCGGAGAAAATGGCCGGCGTGGCCCCGCCGCTTGCGTCACCGGGAACCGTGAGAGGTACAAGGAGAAAGCAGCGCTTTCTGCCGGAATAAATAATGCGCCGCTAATTACTCCGATTGTCACCGGCTTGTTCCGTGGCCGCAACACTATCTGCGTCCGCGGACAGTTAAACCGATTCCGGATAGCTGGGCCTTAAAATCCTGTTCCGCAGAGAGGACTTTCAGCGGCGCCCGTGGCTCCCCCCTCCCCCTCCCCCACGCAGCGGGGGATCCCGGTCCCGAGTAAACTTCTCGGATACCTGTCCGCCGCGAGTGAAATACAGGTAGCAGGGATGGTGGGGGTGTAGCAGGAGGGCGCTTCCTCTCCGACAATACGGTACGCAAATCCCGTTACACCTGGCCGCGCCCCTCGCGCCGCGCCGCGCCGCGCCCCGCCGAGATTCACGTGTCCCTCGGGGAAGCTAATAAAATGAAACCGTCCGGTAATTTATGCAGCCACGCCGAGTAGGCCGACGTTCTTTAATTATCCGGCTGAAAATTGGCACCGTCGCGCGCGAGCACGAGGGAAACGACGGCGGGCCGCTGTGGGGCCCGATCGAACGCCGAACGCGGTAAAACGTCATTTTGTAAGAGTACGCTTGCAGCGGGGGAAATTTTTACCGAGAGTTAATTGGCCGTATAGGCTATAATTTAGTATGTATTTTTTTTGCCATTTGTCTGTTTCGAAGAGGGTCACGGGGAACAGGACTACTTTGAAGCAGCCAATCTCGAAGAGTAATTAAAATCGTCGATTATTAGGGCTTTGTTTTTTATCGCTATTAAATGACAAATGATGGAAATTAGTTCGATCTAGTGTGTACTTGAATCGTGTCGGATCACGCTTTTATGTCTTCGGTACTTTCTTAGTTGTACCTGATTGGATATGTGAAATTTTTATCTTATTCTTTAATTATAAATGCAGTGATATGCGCTGTTAATTTTCGTCGTATTTTAAAGAGTGAAATTTTAGCTTTCTGTTGAAAAAGAACTGACTTCTGCGCGCAAATTAAAAAAGAATGTTTTGAAGTCTAGAAATTTTTTATTTGTATTTTTAAAATCTACAAATTTTATATTTGCATTTTCAAAGTCTAGAAATTTTATATCTGTATTTTCAAAGTCTAGAAATTTTATATTTGTATTTTCAAAGTCTAGAAATTTTATATTCGTATTTTCAAAGTCTAGAAATTTTTTATATTTGCATTTCCAAAGTCTAGAAATTTTATATTTGTATTTTCAAAGTCTAGAAATTTTATATCTGTATTTTCAAAGTCTAGAAATTTTATATTTGTATTTTCAAAGTCTACAAATTTTATATTTGTATTTCCATAGTCTAGAAATTTTATATTTGTATTTTCAAAGTCTAGAAATTTTATATTTGTATTTTCAAAGTCTAGAAATTTTATATTTGTATTTTCAAAGTCTAGGAATTTTATATTTGTATTTTCGAAGTCTAGAAATTTTATATTTGCATTTTCAAAGTCTAGAAATTTTATATATGTATTTTCAAAGTCTAGAAATTTTATACTTGTATTTTCAAAGTCTAGGAATTTTATATATGTATTTTCAAAGTCTAGAAATTTTATATCTGTATTTTCAAAGTCTAGAAATTTTATATTTGTATTTTCAAAGTCTAGAAATTTTATATTCGTATTTTCAAAGTCTAGAAATTTTATATTTGCATTTCCAAAGTCTAGAAATTTTATATTTGTATTTTCAAAGTCTAGAAATTTTATATTTGCATTTCCAAAGTCTAGAAATTTTATATTTGTATTTTCAAAGTCTAGAAATTTTATATTTGTATTTTCAAAGTCTAGAAATTTTATATTTGTATTTTCAAAGTCTAGAAATTTTATATTTGTATTTTCAAAGTCTAGAAATTTTATATCTGTATTTTCAAAGTCTAGAAATTTTATATTTGTATTTTCAAAGTCTACAAATTTTATATTTGTATTTCCATAGTCTAGAAATTTTATATTTGTATTTTCAAAGTCTAGAAATTTTATATTTGTATTTTCAAAGTCTAGAAATTTTATATTTGTATTTTCAAAGTCTAGGAATTTTATATTTGTATTTTCGAAGTCTAGAAATTTTATATTTGCATTTTCAAAGTCTAGAAATTTTATATATGTATTTTCAAAGTCTAGAAATTTTATACTTGTATTTTCAAAGTCTAGGAATTTTATATATGTATTTTCAAAGTCTAGAAATTTTATATCTGTATTTTCAAAGTCTAGAAATTTTATATTTGTATTTTCAAAGTCTAGAAATTTTATATTCGTATTTTCAAAGTCTAGAAATTTTATATTTGCATTTCCAAAGTCTAGAAATTTTATATTTGTATTTTCAAAGTCTAGAAATTTTATATTTGTATTTTCAAAGTCTAGAAATTTTATATTTGTATTTTCAAAGTCTAGAAATTTTATATTTGTATTTTCAAAGTCTAGAAATTTTATATCTGTATTTTCAAAGTCTAGAAATTTTATATTTGTATTTTCAAAGTCTACAAATTTTATATTTGTATTTCCATAGTCTAGAAATTTTATATTTGTATTTTCAAAGTCTAGAAATTTTATATTTGTATTTTCAAAGTCTAGAAATTTTATATTTGTATTTTCAAAGTCTAGGAATTTTATATTTGTATTTTCGAAGTCTAGAAATTTTATATTTGCATTTTCAAAGTCTAGAAATTTTACATATGTATTTTCAAAGTCTAGAAATTTTATACTTGTATTTTCAAAGTCTAGGAATTTTATATATGTATTTTCAAAGTCTAGAAATTTTATATCTGTATTTTCAAAGTCTAGAAATTTTATATTTGTATTTTCAAAGTCTAGAAATTTTATATTCGTATTTTCAAAGTCTAGAAATTTTATATTTGCATTTCCAAAGTCTAGAAATTTTATATTTGTATTTTCAAAGTCTAGAAATTTTATATTTGCATTTCCAAAGTCTAGAAATTTTATATTTGTATTTTCAAAGTCTAGAAATTTTATATTTGTATTTTCAAAGTCTAGAAATTTTATATTTGTATTTTCAAAGTCTAGAAATTTTATATTTGTATTTTCAAAGTCTAGAAATTTTATATTTGTATTTTTAATTTCATCTTAAATTTTATATTTGTAGACATATAGTTTAGTTAGCGAATTACAAATGTTTGAGAATAGAAAGAAAATAAAAAAAGGATAGGGAGAATATTATAATTCTCCTTAATATTATAATATTGTAATATTAAACTTAATATTATAATATTGTAATATTAAACTTAATATTATAATATTATAATATTAAGGAGAATTATAATATTCTCTCTATCCTTTTTTTATAATATTATAATATTAAGTTTAATATCACAATATTATAATATTAAATTTAATATTATAATATTAAGCGAATATTATAATTTTCCTTCAAGAAAATAAAATGAAACAACAGCACCCCTAAAAATAGCATAATTGCACAAGTGGCGTAGCACCAGGAGAGACTAAAAAACAAACGAAATACGCATTTGAACCGCATGAAATAAAGGAACAAGTTAGGCGCAGATGATTTTGGGGGCATAAAATGTTTCTGACCGCGTTCGTCGCGCGCGTCTGGCCCACGGTGCGGCGGTCGCGCGAGCTCGCGCGCGCTCGTTCGGTGGTCCAATTAACGAGGGAAAGAAGGGATATTCGGCGTGCCTTCTTCTTTTTCGTGCCCCTCCCACGTTCGCGCTTCACCGGCTCTTTTTTCTGGTCTCCATATTGCTCGGCCCCGCCGGCTCGCGCCATATGGAACAGCTTATTCCGCACGCGGAAAGAAAATATCGGGCTGCCAGCGAAAGTCGGGGCCGTCGAGAACCACCGGATAGACTTTGATCGTCTCCGGTGGCCATTTTTATAGAACACCGCCGCGCCCCGTCGCGAGTGAGATCTCGCGGCTGGCTCTCGAATCCGGAGCGAATTCTACGAAGAAGCGCTTCCTCGAAGCGGGGTGTAATAATGACGGAAATTTTCTTGTCTGACTTCGATCCGTCGACTTTGTCGCGACTTTGTTAACACTAGTGCCCTAAACGCGACTAATTTATATTGTTTTATAACAAGGACAAGATTGGATTTATTTGAACTTCCTACAATTTTTATTATAATGGTATTTATTGTATTATATTATAATATAATATAAATAAATAGTATATAATATTATATAATAAATATTAATATATATATATATATATATATATTTAAGTAGGTTTATAATAATCCTACAATTTTTATTATAATGATATTTGTTATATTATATTATAATATAATAAATAGTATATAATATTATATAATATTATATAGTAAATATAATAAGTATTATATATAAGTATATTATAGTATAATTATATTATACAATAGTTACTATATATAAGTATATTATATAATAAGTATTATTAATATTTATTTATTATTAATATTATTGTTATGTATGCTCGAACGAAGAAGTTCGCATAAAAATTTCTGGCGAAAACATTTCCACGGTATCTGAGGTCGTAAAAGAAAAAAATCAGAAATCTGAATCGATTCGACTCGTTTGGTAGTTTTAGTGTTAAAAGCTTCGCAACAAATTGTACAACTCAACAAATTGAAAATATTAAAAGGACGTTTACCTGGAACGAAGCAGAGGGATGTCAGAGTCTGCGATGCTTTATCTGACGTTGCAGATCCTGGTGATTGACCCTTTGTACCCCAGTGGCGACTCTGAGGCGACGCTAGAAATTGCTACACTATTTTTAACAGATTTTTCATACTGTTAAAATTGCATTTGGACTGCGGACATTTTTTAGCATTTCTTGGGAGCCACGGTTAGATCCATTCGCATCTTTACGATTCTCATTTTCATATGTATATTATTAAAACCTCTGGGATCAAGCTCAATCCTTTTATTAATTTCAATATTTATTAATTTATTAATTTTAATATTCTTAATATTAATATAATTTTTATATTATTTATTAATATTAATAGACACAAAATTAGAATTTGGGTGGAGTGTTCGTAACTCTGGGTCCAAATGGACCCGCGGCGCCCGCCATCCGAGGGTTAAAGTCCGTATTCGATAAATCGTCAAAAAATGAAAGGTCTTCTATAAGCATCCACGTTCAATTTCATATATACATACAATAATAAAATAAATTAATTAAATAAAAACAATCATACCAAACGAATGTCTCAATTTTCAAGTTAGAAACAGTCTCGAGTGCGAATAATTAACTTCCGTTCTAACTGGTTGCAACGTCGCCCAAAAATGACACCGCATCGGTAAAAAAAAAAACGATCGCACCAACTGAAAAGACGTTCCGCGTTCGTCGAAGCGATCGTGCGAGGTTGTCGAAAGTAGCTCGAGGAATCTTTCCTAAGGAATCGCGCGGCTCGCGTCGCCGGTTCGCGCGCGCGCGCGCGGCCGGTTGTTTTCAGTAAGCTATTATTGGTGAGAAAGTGAACGGATTTTGAAGGAAACCTTGTTTCTCTGTTGCAGCGCTGAAGGTGAAGCTTATGCTGAGGCGACCAATCAACCAGCTGGTTGCGCAAGGCATCATGCCACGTAAGTGACCCTCCATCTCGAAGATCGCCGTGTCGTTTAGCCGAAAACGGGCCTCCGCCCGTCGTCCTCCGCGGCTCCGTTCCGCTGAAAAACTTTTACTGCCGCGGTCCGCTACGGCTTTATCGGGCCGTTACCGCTCAATTAGGCCGCGGATACTGTCAAATCAACGGACGAAACGGTGGTTTCTCACTTTGCTCGCAGCGGGGAAGTGGCTTTGATCGTCCAATCAAGCTGGACCGCGGCGAACGCGCCCCGGCCCTCCGAGTACGCCACGGCGAAACAGCATAATTTACGGCTAAATTACCGGGGAATTTATGTTAGGAGTTTGCGCGACTCCCACGAAAGCTCTCG
This sequence comes from Megalopta genalis, assembly GCF_051020955.1. Taxonomy (NCBI): domain Eukaryota; kingdom Metazoa; phylum Arthropoda; class Insecta; order Hymenoptera; family Halictidae; genus Megalopta; species Megalopta genalis. The sequence continues at coordinate 5,628,696 of NC_135013.1, read as the reverse complement.
GCGTCGCTCTCCGGCCCGCTATCGTTCCCGATCGCGGAAACGAAAGCCGTACTGCTCTCCGATCGCTATCACTCTCGAACGCCGAGCATTTTTCCCGGGGAAAAACGCGGCGCGGAGAGCCAGAAAAAGAGAGCGAGCGAGAGAGAAAGAGAACAGCGATCATTCAGACGCGTTCCAAGATCGGATGGAAGTGACGAAGCGCGTCGCTCGTAAAGATCACGAGATTCGAAACAGAAGCGCGACGCAGCCCTCGTTAAACGTCGCCGAACGTAAATTCAATTAGGCCCGCGCGCGTAAAATGCTCGGCCGGTGCTTAGAGGCGAGCCCTCGCAGTAAATCCCAATAAAAACCGGAGAATTACTGGCCAGTTAAGCCGCGCGGTTACCGTTTCGTCGCTGGAAACGAATGGCCAAGGTGCGATCAAAAAGTTTCAGAACGAGGCGCGCGCGTGGGCCTAATTGCCCCACGGAGCACTGTCCTAACCGCGCCAAGGGCAAACAAGCCACGCCCACTCGGCACGATGTTGTCTCTCTCTCTCTATCTTTCTCGAAGCGTTGCTCCGAGAAGGCAGCTTATCGTTCATTCTTGATGCAAAGGCTAAAGAGATTCAAATCGCGTATATATTTTCTATTTAACCAGTCGGATTTTCTAATCTTATTTTTATAACAATGCCAACACCTTCGCGTAGGATCGGCTTTAATATATTCTAAAACTCTTGAGATTTGAGAACACGTTTTTGTTTTCGCCGAAATTACAATTTAACGCCAGATTTACGCAGCTGTTTCGTATTAGTTTATAATAGTAACAATAAGATATTTGCTCTGATTTTTAACAAGTGTTATATTGTAATATTTGCCGTGAGTAACATATACATTGAATAAATAATCTTGACAATCGTATTTTGACGATATAAATAATCGTAAATCGTAAATTAAGAAATTAGCGACCGCCATTTTGACGGGTTTCGTAAATCTAGTGTTAAATAGCCAATGCTCGCTTAGCTATGTTCGACGAGTATACTCGTCGTGCGTAAAAAGCAGCGAATGCGTGTTGCTCTGTAAAAATAAGACCGATTTTATTCCCACTTTCTACAATTTTGATCACAATGAATACTTGTATTAAAAAATTGATTCAATCATGGAAACTATACCTTCGCAAGTTCAATAATTTTCAAACACAAAATGCGAGTAATAACACTGTTAACAATAATAACAATAACACCTTCGCGTAACTCAAAATATTCTAAACTTCTTGAAATTTGAGAACACGTTTTTGTTTTTACCGAAATTACAATTTAACGCTAGATTTACACAACTGTTTCGTATTAGTTTATAATAGTAACAATAAGACATTTGCTCTGATTTTTAACGAGTGTTATATTGTAACATTTGCAGTGAGTAACGTATAAGTTGAATAAATAACTCATAAATGTATCTTGACGATATGAGTGATCGCAAATTAAGAAATTAGCGACCGCCATTTTGACGGGTTCCGTAAATCTAGTGTTAAATAGCCAATGCTCGCTTAGCTATGTTCGACGAGTATACTCGTCGTGCGTAAAATACAGCAAATGCGTGTTGCTCTTTAACAACAAAACAGATTTTATTCTGACTTTCTACAATTTTGATCACAATGAATACTTGTATTAAAAAATTGATTCAATCATGGAAACTATACCTTCGCAAGTTCAATAATTTTCAAACACAAAATGCGAGTAATAACAATGTTAACAATAATAACAATAACACCTTCGCGTAACTCAAAATATTCTAAACCTCTTGAAATTTGAGAATACGTGTTTCTTTTTACGGAAATTACATTTTAAATAGCCAACGCTCGCTACATTTCACGCGCGACGAGTGTGCTCGCAACGCCCCAAAATTCTGCCGGCGACGAGTATGCTCGTCGAGCCCAGCTGGTTAAAAGTAAGTCGATCGGTGGTCCAGAGGCCCCAGAACCCATCGATCACAGTTTGCGCAATCGATCAACAGTAGGGGGTCGGTCTACGGCGTTAGATCGAACGAGTTCGTCGCCGGCCGGCCGGCCGCGTTTTCTTTTTTCTACGGCAGACTCGATTAATCCACTTACAACTTAATTACCAGGCGATTGCCCGCGATGGCTCGAGCGGCCGCGCAAAAGGAAGCAACCGGGACATCGAGCGACTTCCTAAAGTATCTTAAATTGACCCGTCTCGCGTACGCGCCGGCTAATTGCGCGATAATGGCGTGCCATCTTGGCCGCGGCGATCGCCGCGATTTCCGACCGCGACCGGATTTCTAAATCTGCATGCCGTTCGCATCGTCGGCATCCGCGATATCGAACGGATGAAATCACCATCCTCGACAAATCTCGCTCGCTCTCCCGGCCGAAACGAGCGCCACAACTTCCGAAAACATTAGCGAACGCGACGGCGCGGCGTCCCTCCGCAACGGCGGAGCCTCCTTTACAATCGCGGTAAAACAGGCCGAAGGGGGTTAATCACTTTCCTCTGAACCGGGCGTCCAACAAATCAACCGGAACATCTTCAGCGATCGCAAAACGTTAATTGCGGAGTCGCGCTACGATCCGCGCTATAAGCCGAGATCAAAGTTCGCCGGAACGGGGGACGCGCAGGGCGCCAAAGATCCGCGGCTCGCCGCGGCCACCGTCAAAAATAGGGCGCGCATTAAATATGCGCATCATTCATTTCTTTCGCGAGTCACCGGCGATGGCACGCGCGGTCATTAACGCACGCGCGCGCGCGCTCGAGCGCCCCATCCATCGGGGCCCGCCAGAAATAGGCCGCTCGATTTCCTCGGTTTTCGGCGAGCCGTTCCCGCGATTCATCGCGCCTATGCACTTTCGTTCCGTGGGATTCATTCGTTTACGGGTTCCCGGAGCGGCCGAAGATATCGCGCGCGGGGACGGGCCCCGTGTAATGGTTTTTTCGGGGAAGCGGGCCGCGAATCGCGCCGTAAATCTGTTTACGGCCGGCGATTCATTTCGCCGAGCCGGGCTGCGCCAAATTTTAACAAACGCGTTTATTTCACTTGGTCCCCTGGACTTTCTGGGCGAAAGGGTGGTCTCTCGCGACTTCGTTCGAGTCGATTATCCACGGAGTCGATAATCCTGCGGCAATCATAAGCCGTGCCTCCACTTTCAGATTAATTGAATCGTTCAGCTGCGCGCGTCCGTGTGTTTTAAGTGCTTTAACATCTTACGCTGAAACGCAACGTGCTGCACGCGTCCCCTTTGCTCGGGAACAAGAAAATAAATGAACAATGAAAGTAGCTGGAACGTGATAAAACGTCTCGTCGCATTGTGCATTTTGCATCGTGTCGAAGTTTGTCGTATCGAACGGAATTGATAACAGAGATTTTTTACACAGTGCTAATCTCGTAAAGAATTGTTTTAGAAGGATTCGCCGGAGGCATTTGTTGATTAATTTCCAGCGCAAGAGGTTCATATTTAATTTCTGTAAGAAGAATGTGTGCAGGGTGTTTCATTAATTACGTTAACACTAGGAAAGGAGTGATTCCTGAGCTCATTTGAAGCAACTTTTTCCTTTACAAAAATGCAATCCGAGCTTTCGTTTACGAGTTATCAACGAAAAACGGTGACCAATGAGAGGCGAGCTCAACTGGCGCGAGACGGCCGAGTCAACGAGCGATCGTAAGCCCAGTTACGCTGATTGGCTCGGCCGCCTACCGCTAGGCGAGCTCGCCTCTCATTGGTCACTGCCTTTTCGTGAATAACTCGTAAACGAAGCCTCGTAGAACATTTTCGCTGATGAAAAAGTTGCTTCAAATGACCTCAGAAATCATCCCTCTGCGGGTGTTAATATAATTGTGAAATATTCTGTATATTGGCTACGGTACATGGCTTCCTTTTCGCTTTTATAAGCTTTTTATGAAGTTCCCCATTGTGTAGCGTGCATTCCCATAGAATACGGTTGATATCCTGTTTATTATGAAACATAATAACGCAGTCCACAGGCGACCGTAACATTCGCGGCGACGAAAAGCCGTCGGGAAGCAGAGAAATTCACTTCGCGAATGCGCGTTCGCTAAAAGAAGTGCATCGTTCGGCGGCGGTGCGCGAACAATGCGAAACCGAGCGTCGGACAAACGGATCGTTCTTTGCGGGTCGGCGCGCGAGCGGAAACAGGCTTACGCAATCCGAGCAAAATTTTCCGAGCGGTCATGTTGCGGAATGGGACGCCCACGCGTCCGCGAAACGAACGCGGCGAGGAAGCGGCCGGACAAGGGAACGGTGTTCGGGTTTTGAGCGAAGCCGTACTAAATGCGGCGACATGCAACTGCCGCGATCGCGGGGAACAATTAAGCAGCCCGGATAGTCGAGCGTTTTCCCGTGGGGCTGTCAATCGGCGCGAGGACTCGATCGTATTCCAACGAGCCGGGACAGTTACAGTAATGTCTCCCTAACTGACGCTCAGATTGTGGAGAAAAATGGACAATTTGGGAAGAGTCTTGAGTCTTGCGCCTTGTTTTCATAATTACCGATTCTCAACAACTATAAAAACGAGGCGCAAGACTCGAATAATCGTATCTCCTCTTCCCAAATTGTCTGTTTTTTGTCAATTTTCCTGCACAATCTGAGCGTCAGTTAGGGAGACATTACACAGTGGGCTGGATCGAGAAATTTAGTGACATTCTCTTATAACTTTTGAACCATCAAAGATATTGCAATGAAATTTTCACGAAAAATATTTAAAAAGTAGTTATTTTCAGCTATAGATAATTAAATTTTGTTTGCATTTGTTAAACAATAATTTTTAATTGATTTTCATTGACATTTTTTGTGAAAAAAAAATTGTTCAAATATAATGTTACAAACTATTTGTAACATTACAATGCTAACGTACCTGGAATTACTAGTAGGTCCTCGTAATCAGTGTGGGTGTAATACCGACTGGAACACAGAGAGATTATCTTCGGTATCTTTAACCTCGAAGTAACGTAACGTTGATATATTTAAAACGTAATAATTTACAATCTGATTCGTCTTGGTTTCTAACTTTTACAGAATTATGTAGAGGAAAGTATCCTGAAAATATACCGTTTGTCCGAAACCGTGAGTCCTTGGGTGTCAAAAGATATTCCTTGTCGAATGTAAAGAATTTTTACACTTTTTGTATTTTATTGAACAGTATATTTTTCATATGTAGGATACGATAATCTTAATTTAAGCTACTGTTTCCTAACGAGAAATATTGCCTCCTAATGCTAAAAAAGAGAGCAAAGGACAAAATTAATTAGGTTCGTCGGGACATTGCGAGGAAAAGAAGCATATTTTTTGGCGTCAAATGTATTGCTCGAAATGTTCAACTTTAAATTGTCGTATCTATTACAATTTATGATCATTTTTATTAATATTCCCACTTTCGAGGGTAATGGACATTTAACAAGCGATAAAAATTGACTGGACATCCATATGAGAAAATTAGGTTTTTGTCAAAAAGTCACTAAAAATTTTCGATCCGGTCCACTGTGCGCCACGCCGCAAAACCGTAAACTTGAAATTGCCGGTCCCCGCGGTTAGGTGCCGCACGCAACTGTCCGGTGTCTTCCACCGATTGCGGATGATTTAGGGTGGTCTCGCGGTCCGCGACGCCTTCCGCCCCATCCCCTTTCGTCTAGAATCGATCCGGACAATCGGAATGCGACGCCGTAAAACCCGATTGTTTTTTGTTGATTGCGTGCGCGCCGCCGCCGTTCGCCGTTCGCCGGCCGTGCGGCCCGTAGTTTCACTTTGATTGGGTAATTCGCCTCGAAGAGGAACGCTTGCACCCGTCGCGCGTCGTAACGAAGTTCGACGGTCCCGATTGCCTTCCGGGCAGCACTGGGCTGCATCGGACTTGCGCACGATCGACGCTCGATGCTTAATGTTTCAGCAGCTATTTTAACCTTTAACTAGCCTTAAAGACTGTGTGTGTGTGCTCTGTAGTCGCTCGATCCAGTTAAGGATAACGCGCTTGCGTTTCTTCCGCGAGGATCTTGCACGGTCACTTTCCTAAATAATTATTATATAATATATATAATAGTAAATATAAATTATTATTTATTAATTAATATATCTAATATATATAATATTTTTAAATATTATATTATATTATATTATATTATATTATATTATATTATATTATATTATATTATATTATATTATATTATATTATATTATATTATATTATATTATATTATATTATATTATATTATATTATATTATATTATATTATATTATATTATATTATATTATATTATATTATATAATATATATATATATATATATATATATATATATATATATAATATTTTTAAATATTCTCAAAGCGAACTACAGTAAATTCTCCCCTTGTAAACAAAAATGGACAATCTGAAAAGAGAAGACGCGGTTATTCGAGCGTTACTCGTTTTCATGATTGTCGATTGTCAACAATTATAAAAACGAACCGCAAATCTCGAATGTCCGTCCATTTGTGTTTACAAGCTGAAAAAGAATTAGGGAGAATTTACTGCAATTACAAATACCTCAGAAATATCGCAGAGCAAAAGAAATCGTTGCTAAAAAAAGCTACATCGTAGAATGATGCACAACGCGATGAATCCTCTGCGACTGTAAAGCATAGACCGCGAATCCTTGCGCAATTGCATTTGAATTCAAGCCTCGCGCCTGGTAATAGCCGACGACAGTCTTCGTTTTACACGAAGATCTGCCGTCCGACAACGAACGAATCCATCGAAACGAGTAACTTCGAGTCCTCGAGATCGTCCCAATCAACGAGAGCCGAGCCAGCTTATCCGTCATTTAACCGTTTCAGTCCCAGGGAGTATTCAAAAAGCACTTTCAAATAATCCTAAAAAGCGCAACCGCGCTTTCTCTAAACGAGTACGAAGAGACCCAAGCAGCGCGATAGCGCTTGTTTTATTTTATGTCGAGAAATACCAAGCGGCGCGATAATAATGAATTAAAAATTTTTTATTTTGTAATGTATTATCGCATTATTACAGTATTATTCCACCTATTGTAAAATTTACTATTTACATTAAAAGGAGCTGTACGATGTACTTGTTCCGGTAAATCTGAGCGCGCTTCGACAATCGGTAACGCACCGTCGGTTGTCCACAATGTTCGAAATGTGCTGGGTTTTCTCGACGTAAAATCTCAACAGCGCAATCGCGCTGCTTGGCACTAAAACGGTTTAAAATTCTACGCGCGCTCTTAGCCTTTCAGGTCCGACGCGCCACTATAGTGACTTCCGCGGATATCATTTTTTAGAACGACACGCCACTATAGTGGCTTTCGAGGATGTCATCTCTCTGGACGACGCGCCAGTATAGTGGCTTGCTCTAGTAGCTCACTCGCTCATCGTTTGAATCAAATAATCATCTTCATATGCATTGTTTCACACTTCCTTTGCCTTCACATCGATTTACAACAGTCTACAGAGTGTCCGAAAAATGTCTCGCAATCCAGAAAAATGGCGGGTTCCTCGGATCATTTGAAGCAACTTCTTCCTTTACAAAAATTTTCTCCGAGGCACCGTTAACGAGTTATTAACGAAAAAGCAGTGACCAATAAGAATCGAGTACGGCTGACGCGAGGCGGTCAAGCCCACTTCCGCTCATTGGCTCGGTCGCCTCGCGCCAGCCGAGCTCGCCTCTCATTGGTCACTGTTTTTCGTTAATAACTCGTTAACGGTGCCTCGGAGAAAATTTTAGTAAAGGAAAAAGTTGCTTCAAATGGCCCGAGGAACCCGCCACTTTCGGATTGCGAGACATTTTTGGGACACCCTGTATATACAGTATCAGACTCTGTACAGTATACATCGGACTCTGCCGTCCAGAGAAATAGCCTCGCGCAGAATTCAGCCGTACCTAAAAGGTTAAGGCAGAGCACGAGCACGCGGCAGTGCCGCGCCGTTTCCCTGGGACAGTCGGCGGAGCGCTTTCCCATCCGAAAAAACGGGGAAACCGCGGCAAAGCAGCGTGCCGTGGCGGCTTTCACCGAAGAGCGTCGCGTGCTCTTGAATTTGCATGAAAATCGCGACGCGGCCGAGCGAGCATAACTGCGCGAATCCGGGAGAACTCGGATCCGCCTGAAAGCGTCGCGCGGCGACGGACGGGATCCGCGGCGGCGGATTTATCGCTCGAAAACCGCGTCCACGCGCTGGATATAGGCATCATTTATTTTTATGATCGGCCGTCGCTGGAATACCGGGACTCGGTGTACGAGCCGCGGCGCTCGTCCATCGCCGGCCGGTGATTTATAAGCGTTTCGATAGAAACTAGACAATTGGGTCACAGCTGGCTCGCTTTGCTCCGCGCGGAACACGCACCGGCTCCGCTCCGCACCGCTCCGCACCGCTCGACGGGACTCGGCTCGCCGGCCTGTTGCGCGTTCGCGACCAGACAGACGACCGACCGGCTCTCGCGTGGGTGAGACAAAAGCCGCGAGAGCCGCTCGGGGATGTTGGAAAGGAAGCCTAATTGAATCGAATCGCGAGGTTAATTTTAGAATTTCCTACGCGACGCCGAACGTTCACCGGCTGTCTCCTCTCTCTTTCTCTCTCTCTCTCTCTTTCTCTCTCTTCCCCCTCGGCTGCGAGCTCCCCCCGCGGTTTCTCTCCGACGTTAACGAGCATTGTGGTACCCCGTGTCCCGCTACATTCGATCTTGTAGCTCCGCGACGGTGGATGGTACTTTCAGGTGCGTTTAGGTGAACGGTACAGCCGCGACTCGGTGAAAGCTCACAGCGATACAGGGTGGTCCTAGAATCTGAGCACGGAATGACCTTTGTTTCGTGGTTGGACGTGAGACACTTGCGTACACCATCCCCCCTCCCCGGCTGAAAATATTAGGATAACTGATGATTTGGTGTAAATTGTAATTTGTCGTTCGATTTGGGTAAATTTTTGTGTTCAGTATTTAGTTATACCGCATCGTTTTGTCGGAATTATGTATTAAATTCTAAGCGTTCGTCGCTTATGCAATTAGTTTATCCATTTATTGCACTTTATTAATTGATAACGTATGTTTAGTTTGCAAGCGTTCGTCGCTTATGCAATTAGTTTATCCATTTATTGCATTTTACTCATTGAAAACGTATGTTTAGTTCATTTATATATGTTATTATATTATATTATATTATATTATATTATATTATATTATATTATATTATATTATATTATATTATATTATATTATATTATATTATATTATATTATATTATATTATATTATATTATATTATATTATATTATATTATATTATATTATATTATATTATATTATATTATATTATATTATATTATATTATATTATACTAAACATACGTTTTCAATCAATATATATATTTCTAAATACGTCCAACCCATTTTAGGCTACTTAAAGCAGTCAATTAATCGCTAGACAGCGGACATTTATGCAAATTAAAAATAGTCTGCGTCGATCGCAAGACACAGGATTTGAGCACAATAATTTCTCTTTCTTTAATAATCAAATCTTCGATCTTCGACAAGATCAAATGAATACGTCAACATTTTCAGCTTCCTTCTATCTTTTCACTGCTTCAAACTGCACCTATCTGCTCCTTAAACGCATAAAATCTGCAGTCTACCGATCACCAGACTGCGGATCTTTATGCGAGATAAAAATTGTATGCATCGATCGCAAGAAACAACAACTGCGTAGACATTTATTCTTGCCTCGAGTAATTTTCATAAATTCTAAATAACATAATCGAATCAATAAATTCACTTTATGTAACGTTAACCTCGCCATTCAATTTCGTAATTCACTATTTTATGTTTATCGCACAGTAAATTCTCCCCAACTTTCCTTCAGCTTGCGAACAAAAATGCACAACACAGAAAGAATAGATACGATCGTTCGATCCCCGCGGCTCATTTCTATCGTTGCCGATCGTCAAGAATTCGAGAAACGGGAGGCGCGAGCCTCGAATAATCTCCTCTTCCGAAATTGTCCGGCTTTGTTTACAAGCTGAAGGAAAATTATGGAGAATTCGCCGGTATGCTCGGTTTCGCCGTAAACGCATAAAATCCGCTGCCAACAAATCAGCCCCGCATACCTCAACGCGAACGCAAGCTCTGCACCTCCACGCGGTGGCCAGTTCCGCAAGCCTCCGGTCCTCTCGCCGGGTTCGTAAACCACGGCGGGAAGAAGGCCGGCGTTGCCCCGAGTGCTTTAACTTCCCCATAAAGCGTTGCCGCGAAAATATCGCGCAGCGCGTGTCGTCGGGATCGCGGCCGAAATTAATGCGGGATGGAGTTTATTAGGCATGTCGGCGGGGGTGTAGAAGCGATCCGCTAACACATTTCCGTTGCCGCGTCGCCGCCGCGCCGTAGGTGGTGCACAAGCCTTTTATTCCGCGTAACGACGCCCGCCGCCGTCTCGTCCGGAAATAGTCGGCCGGCGTAGAGAAATCGCTTCGGGGATCATTTATTCGGAGAGTTAATGGTGCCGTGGAATGCGGGAGAAGCGCCGCGGCACCGCGGTGACACCAAAATGGCGGACGCGCGGTTCTGCGCGTCCCTGCAGAGTGAGGGAGAGAGGGAGGGAGGGGGCGGAACCTTTGACGGCCATCGTCCCGGAAATTGATGCGTGCAATATGCGCCGGAGGACACCCTGAAAGCTTCGCTGCCGGTTTTTTTACCGTTGCCGAGTAGCCGTTTCTTTTATTAGATCGCGATCTTTACTTTGAATCCTGTCCCCGAGCATGCTATTGATGCTCCCGGTCGAAATAGTTCTGTCAAAGGGAGCTGGCGAATCACGTTTCGAGGCGGCGGACGCGTTCCTGCCGCTCGATTTACAATCCGAAAGCGATCGATGCTACGATCCGGCTTTTGAACGATGAGAGCGCACTTCGACCTTTGGACGAAGGACATTTTTTTTAGTAGTTACGGCAGCATGTCTCCGAGTTCGTTCAAATCTTTACGATTAACCCTTAGCGCTCCACGCGTTTCTCGAGTACAGTAATGTCTCCCTTACTGACGCTCGAATTGTGCTGAAAAATGGACAATCTGGGGAGAGGAGATACGATTATTTCAGCCTCGCGGCTCGTTTCTATAATTATTGACAATCGATGACCATAAACAATCGTATCTCCTCTTCCTAAATTGTCCATTTTTGTGGACAATCTAAGCGTCAATTAGAGAGACATTACTGTTCGACTTACCAGCAGCTCCGGTACATTTTTGGAGCAAAGCGCCCGAGATAAAGGAAGTCTTATTTCGAGCGGAAAAGATTACGCGTCCTTGCGAAAGCGTTTGATTTTATTCATTTTACGTTGCCAAGTATAAAAATGGGCGAAACATGTTTTAATCGTAATGGTATCTGCTTAACATTGTGCGAGGTCGGTGCATCGACATCGTGAATCGTGACCGAAATTTCGAAGCAGCAAATGCATCCTCATCGAAATGGATAAATTTACTATTAACGATATTCTTCGCGATTCTTAAATAAATATATCCCTCGTGTTCTTCGACGCGATTTATTATAAAATTAGCATCGCGAATCGTCCGTTGAATTCTGCTTGGATACGGAATTATTGAAACAAAAATATCTTTTGCGCGAGTTCGCCGGAATTTTTTTATCGTTAATCTTCGCTGGAATCGGCTCGATTAATAATTAAATTAAATTAAAAATTAGTAAATATTCTTCGGACGTTCTAAAATAAAGTTGAACAGCTTTTTTCTGAAAAATATCACTAACAGCAACTCCGGCACATTTCTCGAGCAAAGCGCCCGAGATAAAGGAAGTCATATTTCGAGCGGAAAAGATTACGCGTCCTTATGAAAGCGTTTGATTTTATTCATTTTACGTTGCCAAGTACAAAAATGGGCAAAAGATGTTTTAATCGTAATGGTACAAACGCTAAGCACGTTTTCACTACGAATAACAATTGCCAACGTCGACAAAAACATAGCATCCTCGGTGTAATCATGCTAAAAACACTGGGCTCCGCAGCAGAGTCTTCGGATTTACGGAACAAATGACGAATGTCTCCATAGCGGAGCCAACGGAGCGCTAAGGGTTAATATTCGTTTGCACGTTTTCAAACGACCCGTTTTATCGAGGCCAAAGTTATTCGACTTTTATTTTCATTCGATTCGATATTAATAGTCGATAATTGCAAACGGCCGCCGGAAAATTAGGATTCCGATGGAATCTCTGTAACTCCGGGTCGAAATGGACCCCCAAGGCCTGCCAATCGAGATTTAAACCTAAAAAGTGTTTGCTCTGATATCCAAAGATTCATTTTGCACGACCCGCGATGCTTCAATATGGACGCCAACGAATGATCAATTTAGCCACCCTCTGCTACCCTAAGCGTCACGACGGATTTCTCGAAGGAAACGGAACGGAGTTGGTTCGGTTCGCGTCGCGTTACCGCGCGGAATCACGGACTTAAATCGAGAATGAACGTTCGCGTTCTTTTTCCAGCTCTGAAGACCCCGCCGGCGTTCCACGAGCAGCGCAAGCAGCTGGAGCGGGCGAAGACCGGGGATCTCCTGAAGGCGAAGATCCAGCAGAGACCGGGCCGGGACGAGCTGGTCAGGCAGCACATCCTGGAGGATGTGGGTCACGTGGACCCGAGCCTCGCCGAGAGGCAGCGGATGCTGAAGAAGGCCCGTCTGGCCGACCAGCTGAACGACCAGCTCAGTCACCGGCCAGGACCGCTCGAGCTGATCCAGAAGAATATTCTCCACACAGAGGAGCCGATAGAAAGGGCGGTCAAAGGTTAGTCGACCGTTTCAAGCTATTCCCCCCGGGATCAGCCGGCTATTGTCTAGCGGAGAGCTGGTCCGTTGTCTCGCGGACGGTTCCTAACGCTGACTGTTCTCGTTCGCAGAGGGCCACATTCCCTTCAAGGCCACTTGCGAGGGCCAGGTGACGAAGCCCCAGCACCCGGACCACTACATCACCTTCGAGGACGACTCGCAGAGCTCCGAGGGCGCGCCCTCGCCTCAGCTCGAGTCCCGGTCGGACGTTCTAGAGACGGCGGCCGCGTCCGCGGGCATCGTCACCGTTTCGCTTAGTATTCCGACGACCGGCGGCGCCGTGGTCGTCTCGTCCACGTCGCCGGTTTTCCAGCAGGCGTCCAACGAATCGACGATACAAACGTTCGCGGAGCTCTGCAACACCGTCGTCAGCTCGCAGCAGCAACAACAACAGCAGCAACAGCAACAACAACAACAACAACAGCAGCAGCAACAACAACAGCAACAGCAGCATCAACAGCATCAACAGCACCAGCAACAGCATCAACAGCACCAGCAGCAACAGCAACAGGTCCAGCACAGTCAGCAGCATGCTTCGACGCAGGTGAGTCACGAGTCGACGAGGCTCGCCGGAGACGAAAGAGAGAAACATTTGAGAGACCGGTGCTACGACGACGAGAGAGAAGGAACTCTCTTTCTCTCTCGTGCGCGCGCTCTCTCTCTCTCTCTCTCTCTCTCGCGCGCTCTCTCTCTTGCGTTCTCTCTTTCGAGCTCTCTCTCTCTCTCTCTCTCTCTCTCTCTCTCTCGTGTGCTCTCTCTCTCGCGCGCTCACTCTCTCGCGCTCTCTGTCTCTTGCGCTCTCTCTCTCGCGCTCTCTCTCTCGCGCTCTCTCTCTCTCTCTCGTGCGCTCTCTCTCTCGCTCTCTCTCTCTCTCGCGCGCTCTATCTCTTTAACGATGACTTTGTAGGACGCTCGCTAAAGGGCGGGGCGGGAGGGGACCGCGCGCAGGGTAGATAAAAAAAGGCGGGGAGGCCGGATGGCTCCGACGCAAAAATAGATTTACCGTCGGGACGTTAAGTACCGGTCATAAATTGGTGGGCAACGATGTGGGCCGATTAATCGATGAATTCCGCGGTGAAAGAAAAAAAAAACGCAACGATCTCTGTTAACAGGCGAGTCAGACGAACGGGCCGTCGACGACCCTCCTTCCACTGGCGCCGGCGCCCAGTCCGATGTCCTTGGGCTCGACGACATCCAGCCTGAGTCCCCTTTCCAATATCTCGATAGCGTCGCCCCCGGCACCACCGCCGGCCGCCATCACCCCCAGACCCCAGCCGAGCCCGATCGCGGCGTCCACGTGTCAGAGGAGCGACGCGCCCGGCAAGGATAAGAACAGGAAGAAGTCGAAGACCAAGAGCCAACCTAAGACACGCACCATCAAGTTCCACGAGTACAAGGTGAGTTAATAATCCCTTTAACCATTTCGCTACGGCAGCTCCATCCGCCGAAAGTACCGTCACCGAACGGAAACTCGCTCCGGAAATATGCACAGTGCGCGTGGTTTCTGTATACAGTAATGTCTCCCTTACTGACGCTCAGATTGTCCACTGAAATGGACAATTTGGAAAGATGAGACACGATTATTCGAGCCTCGCGGCTCGTTTTTATAATTGTGGACAATTTATAACTATAAAAATAAACCGCGAGGCTCGAACAATCGTATCTCCTCCTCCCAAATTGTCCATTTTTGTGCGCAATCTGGGCGTCAATTAGAGAGACATTACTGTATACGTTGTTCCAAGTCTTAAATAATAACTGTGCCGAATAAAACAATCGTTGCTCTGATGTAACAAGTATTTTTACATTTTTAATTTAAAAAGACTCACAAAATTATAGGTAACATAGGTATTTATGTAATTACAAAGCCTAACGATTAAACGTTTAATATAATTAACAACGAGACGAAAATTAGTAAATATAATAATATGTAAAAACTAATAATATAATTCTGTGTGATATATTTGAAAGCAAGGATCTATACAAAGGCCAACGTCGCAATCTTTGCGCTCGTACCGCGAATCCGTTCTTTTATCATTTTTGCTACAAATTACACATCCGCGTCTTCTGTATAGACTTCATTTCGATGCCGCATATACGCGGCGCCCGTACCCACAGGTCGTCGAGTGGATGCCGCAAGTACAGGGTATCCCAAAAACTTGCTCGCAACTTGCTTTGCCAAGAACTCGACTTTTTACTTGCTACAAAAAAGTTCATCCGCAGCTAATTTTTGGTACTCGCTTTCCCTAGAAGATTGATATAAGACTGATATATAAAAGATATATAGAATATTCCACAATTATATTAACACCTGGAAAGGGATGATTCCTGAGGTCATTTGAAGCAACTTTTTCCTCAGCTAAAATGTTCTACGAGGCTTCGTTTACGAATTATTAACGAAAAACACTGACCAATGAGAGGCGAGCTCGCCTAGCGCTTGGCGGCCGAGCCAACGAGCGCGCGAAGCCCAGTTCCGCTCATTAGCTCGGCCGCCTTGCGCCAGCATATCTCACCTCTCATTGGTCACTCTTTTTCGTTAATAACTCGTAAACAAACCCGTACATCGCATTTTCGCAAAGAACAAATTTACTTCAAATTACCTCAGGAACCTCCCATTCTCGGATTGCGAGACATTTTTGGGACATCCTGTATGCGGCGCTCAGTGCGAAAGGGTTAATCGTCATCTTTTACCGTCTCGATCTGCCAACCAGCGTGAAACATTAGCCGCCCTAGCTTTACAAATTTTAACAAATCTTAACCAGCGTCTCGTCGCGAGTCGGACTCCAGTCGTCGACGTAATCGCGGCGATTCCGTACAAACGATCGCTGGCTCGCTTCTTGTTCAATCTAGCAGTGATTTCTAGGCTGTCGCGGTAATCGATCGTTCGCGTCTCGAACATCCTGTGGAACGCGCTCGATCACGGGCAGCCCTTCCGCCGTCGGGTTTTGCATCATCGCCGCGTCACTGACGTAACGCCGGAACGACGCGTTCCCGTCGGGCCGGAGTCAATGTTACGTTTACTACTTTCACTCCTGATTCCGCGCGGAGACCGACGCGGGTAGGCGTGAGCGTTCTTTACGCGCTTGATTACGAGGTGGACGGCTGTCCACGGGTGAAAATACGCGGCGCGTTTTACGGCTGGTTCTCTGTCCTTCTCGCGCGAGTCGCGTTTATCGGCAGTGAAAATCGAAAGTGCGCCGGCGTAAAGATACGTGACGCAAGGTAATTATCGTGAACCGGGGGCTGGCCGAGGGGGGCGCAGGACCTCGCCGAAGACGAAGTACCGGTTCCGTTAATGTCCGACGGGGGAGCAGAAAACGGGGCCGCAGCATAGAGAAAAGCGCCGGCCGGTCGGCAAGGACGACGAAGAGACGAGGGGACACAATTAGAAAGTCGGGGGGAAAAAGAGGGCGAACAGGAGAAATGAAAGCGGCGGGGACGGAAGGGCCGCGGGGAAAAAAGGCCGGCCGGAGGAAGAGGAAGAAGCGGCGAGGAGGCGGCGAGGCAGGGAGAAGAGGCCACGAAGAGAGGCAAGAGCAAAGTAAAAACCGGGTACGGCCGGTAAATCTCGGCTTCGGTAGCCCGCGAAGAAGCGATCGCTTGCTCCCTGTCCGTCTCTTTCTTCCCCTCCCTCTCTCTCTCTCACTCGCTCGCTCTTTCTCTGTCGAAGGCAGAAAGAAGCGCAGAAGGAGATCGTATCGGGTGATTAACTCTCGCGATCTCTCGAAGGGCCCGGGGCCCGGGGCCACCTCGTTAGCTCTGAGTAATTCGAGCGCTAATTGCACCTAAGAGCGGGGAAGCCAGGGAGCGACGGAGAAGCGGGTCCAAAGGGGGTCGAACGGGGGATGGCAGGAGCAGCGGAGGGCCCGATAGGTGCCGCACGGACCCGGCCACGCTCCCGAAACATTCGGGATATGGCGTTGGCCGGCGTGGCCGGCGTGAAAGCGAGCCGGGAATGGGCGTGCAAATGAGGGCGCAGAAAACATCTTGATGTATCATTTATCACTCGCGCCACGGCCTCTCCTACGTCGGGCCTCGCTCTTCCGCCCGGCCGACGTGATTTTTCTCTCGGTTTTTGCGGCCGGACGTTACCGAGGCATACCCGGAATTTTTCTGCTCCGTGGAACGACTGAAACGCTGCTGCCGGTAATTACCCGCGGCAATTTGCGCGCTTGATGACTCTTCTCGCGTTTCGGGGACACCGGGGGTTGGCCGTGTCGTGATTCAAATTTACGCGAGATCTTTAATGTCCGGCCACAGGAGATGCGCCTCTTGATTCATATTCTGCGCGGTGTCGATGCACGCTCTCCGCTCTCCCATTCCTATATATTTAGCGGATTTCATTGGCAGTAATTGATTTCCCTTGCGCAGCGAACTTACGTTGGTTATTGCAGCACCGGTTGACCTATCGCGATCCGATTGTCTTCACTCTTATCGTTCCAAAAGTGGCTGCGTCGCGTGCATCGTTCCATCGTATTTCCATGTAGAGTAATTTCTACCTAATTAGCGCTGAGATTACGCAGAAAAATGGGCAATTTGGGAAGAGGAGATACGATTGTTCGAGCCTTGCGGTTCATTTTTATAGTTGCGAATTGTCAACAATTATAGGAACGAACTGCAAGGCTCGAATATAATAATGTCTTTCTAATTCGCGCTTAGATTATGCACGAAAGTGGACAATTTGGGAAGAGGAGACACGATTATTCGAGCCTTGCGGCCTAGCGACTCCACTTTTTGCTTCAAACGGCTCAGATATTGCGTTATAATTTTCTTTTTTATCATGACGTTACTATAACGCAACTATAAAAATCATTTTTAATAACATTCTTAATTTCTTTTAATATTTTCACTGTTTTATTAAATTATGCCCACTCATTTTTGCCATAAATGCATGAAATACGCCGTTTGCTTATTACACAATACAGTAAAGTCTCCCTAATCGACGCACAGTTTATGCACGAAAATGGACAATTCGGGAAAAGCAGAGACGATTATTCGAACATCGTGGCTCGTTCTTATAGTTGTTAATAATCGATAACCATAAAAAACGAGCCACAAGGCTCGAACAATCGTATCTCCTCTACCAAAATTGTCCATGTTTCTGGACAATCCGAGAGTCAATTGAGCGTCAATTGGAGAGACATTACCGTACGCGGCGAAAGACGATGTCGGATCCAGATGTACATAAGACCTAATCGACGCTCAGTTTATGCACAAAAATAGACAATTCAGAAAGAGCAGATACGATTATTCGAGCATCGCGGCTCGTTTCTATAGTTGTTGACAATCGTTAACCATAAAAATCGAGCCACAAGGCTCGAACAATCGTATCTCCTCTACCAAAATTGTCCATTTTTCTGGACAATCCGAGCGTCATTTAAAGCGTCAATTAGAGAGACATTACTATACGCGGCGAAAGACGATGTCGGATACGGATCGACGTAGAACAAATCAGGATTAAAAATGCTCAAACAGCTTAAAAAGTGTCAAACTTGATCCGGTGAAAAGTGAACGGAGTAACCAGCGCTACAAGTTGCTAGATGCTCGATTATTCGAGGCGTTCGTTTTCCACCGTGTCGAGCGGCTCGCCGAGTGTCGAATAGTTAAGCGAACATCGCGGGTCTCCTGTGCGGGCCTCCGCGCCACTCCTCCCTCATTAGCGACGATTAATCCTAACAATGTCTGTCGGCAGGGCCCGCCAAACGCGCAGAAGACATCGGTGTCGTCGACGACTTCCGGCCTCGGCTCGGCGCCGCCCGGCGAGACCAGCTACGAGTTGCTGCTCCAGCAACAGCAGCTCTTCCTCCAATGGCAGCTCGAATGGCAGCACAAGGTACGCCGGGATCGTTAAACAAATAGAAATGTTCTGGTTCGCGTCCGGCTTTCTTCGGGCACGCGGATATCGCCGGGCGAATCTCCGGCGTGTCTCACGGCCGGACGTGACTCGTTAGCTGGCGCGTTTCATACTTTCTCCTGCCGCAATTTGCATAGCAATTGCGCTATTACGCGTAGATTTATAATCGAAGATCGGGTTGCGAGATCGCCGCGAATTGAAACGTCTGCCGCGCGATTAAACACGCGTCCGCGACGGGCCGTTCGGAGCCGTTTGCATAACGAGCGCGTGTGCTTTCTGTCCGCGCAGTATCCGCAGATCATCCTACCCGCGGCGCAAAAGCCATTGTCACTGAACAGCAGCGGCGCCAGCGACGCTGGAAGCATCAGCGGAAGCAGCGCGAACGCGCCCAGCCCTGCGCCCTCCAATTCCTCGAACAACCCCTCGGAACAGCCGCCGTTGAGGCCCCTTGGAAAGCTGGAGGAAATGAAAGGTACGATCGTTTTCTCTCGACGAATTCGAAATTTTCCGACACTCGCGTATAGTCGGCGTCGAGTCGAATCGAGATTGATCACGTGTCGCGGACGGCGCCGGATTTTTCAGTAAGCGATCTCAAAGTGGAGCTGAAGCGCCGAAACTTGCCGGTGTCCGGCTCGAAGCCGCAGCTGATCGAGAGATTAAAGCCGTTCACGGAGCTGTCCAGCGGCAACTCGACGTCCAGCTCGAACGGGCCCCATGTGACGCACATGGGCCACATACTGATGGACACCCCGGGGCCAGTCACATCCGACGAGTCTAGCTCCCACGCCAAGAGCCCCGGCTCCGCCATTAAGGACGAGCCGAACAGCCCGCGGTTGGATTCACCGCATGGCAGCGAACAGGACGATCCGTCGAGCCCGCCAGGTACACACGGCTTTCTTCTTTCCGGCTTCTTTATTTGCCTCGCGCTATTTATAGATTCAGGGTGTCCGAAAATTATGGCAATCCCGGAAAATATGGGAAATGTTATTCCTGAGATCGTTTGAAGCAACTTTCTCCTTAGCGAAAATGCAATCCGAGCTTTCGTTTACGAGTTATCAGCGAAAAACAGTGACCAATCAGAGGCGAGCTCAGCCAGCGCGAGGCAACCGAGCCAGCGAGCGGCGGAAGCCCGGTTCCGCTGATTGGTTCGGCCGCCTAGCGTCGAGCGAGCTCGCGTCTTATTGGTTTTTCGATAATAACTCGTAAACGAAGCCTCGTAGAACATTTTTGTAAAGGAGAAAGTTGCTTCAAACGACCTCAGGAACCCCTCGTTTCCCGGAAATACCATAATTTTTGGCCCCCCTGTACAGTAATGCTAGAGTAAATAAATAAATTTCGTTATTAACTCGTTAACCATGTCTCGGAGAACATTTCTGTAAAGGAAACAGTTGCTTCGAACGATCTTAGGAATTTCTAATTTCCCGGAAGTACAAAAATTTTCGGGACACCCTCTATATACATACACGGTGTCCCGAAAATGTCTCGCAATCTAGAAATGGGAGGTTCCTGAGGTCATTTGAAGCAACTTTTTCCTTTGCGAAACTTTTCTCCGAGGCTTCGTTTACGAGTTATTAACGAGAAACACTGACCAATAGGAGGCGCGGTTCCGCTCATTAGCTCGGCCGTCTCGCGCCAAATGATCTCGCCTCTGATTGGTCACTGTTTTTCGTTAATAACTCGTAAACGAAGCCGCGGATTGCATTTTCGCTAAGGAAAAAGTTGCTTCAAATCACCTCAGGAATCCCCTACTTTCGGATTGCGAGACATTTTTGGGACACCCTGTATATACGTATACCTCGCAGTCGATATTGCGCATACGAAAGAAACGACGATGCTTTTCGAGGGGACCGTACCGAAACGCACAACGCATATCGGTGGTTTCACGCTTGTAGCTCGTGTTTCAGGAGACGACATAATCAAAGAGCAAAGGAAACGGATAGAGGAGCTGCAGCGCGAGCTGTACAAGTCGCAGCAGCAGCTCCAGCAGATCCGGCAGACTCAGCCGACCACGGTGCACGCCGAGAAACTGGTGCTCCAGCAACACATACAGAACAAGATGCAGCAGCAACAGCTGGCCCTGCATTTGCAACACTTGCAGCACCTGCAGCAACAGCAGGCGCAGCAGCAGCAGCAACAGCAGCAGCAACAGGCGCAGCAACAGCAGCAGCAACACAGTCAGCAGCAGGCCCAACAGCAGACGCAGCAGCAACACGCGGCGTTCCAGCAGCTGAACGCGAAGGCCAGCCTCGCGGCGTACCTGCAGGCGCAGCCGAACAACACCGCGATCTTGGACTCCTCGACCTTGACCGCGATCAACAACAAGAAGAACCAAGCCAAGAACAGCGCCACCGTGCAAATCCCGACCGCGATCGTCCTGAACCTGGCGAAACCCGCGAAACTGAACGGTTCGCTGCTCGGCGCTTTGGTGGCGCAGGCGCAGGCTCAGCAACAACAGCAACAGACGGTTGTTACCGAAGATGGAAAGCCGCCGCCGCCTCAGTACGACGAAGCCGCGAAGCTGCTCAAGGTAAGAACCCGATCTGGTTTTGCTAGATCGTTGCTAGTTTTGCTAGATCGTTGCTGGTTTCGTTGGATAGACAAAGAAAAACGCGAAAGATACCTAAACGATTCGAACCTTCGGTCAGGTGAAGATCGAGCCGGTGCAGAAGAACCACATCAAGAGCCAGGTGGTGGACGACGTGCTGGAGATCCTGATAAAGAACGGCGAGCTGCCGCCGAGCGCCGCGCAGGACCCAGCGACGCCGACCACGCCGAACAGGCAACTGCAGCAGAACCTGGTGTTCACGGCGCCGGCGGACAGCCAGACGCACTCGTTGGTGTTCACCGCCGCCAGTCCCATCAGCCCGATCAGCCCGATTGCGATGGAGGTCTCCCAGAGCGATTGCGTGAGTTCCCCGGTCCTGGCACCGGCGCTACCGTTCCCGTTGTCTCCGGCGACCCTCGGCATTCAACTGCCCAATGCATTGCAACAGTTACAGCAGCAGGAGGAAATGTCCTCGTTCAACACGGACCTGCTGACCTCGGAGGCGGAGCTGGACACCGCGATGCTCCTCAGCCCCCAGTCGGTCCACCAAGCGTCGCCCGATCCCCAGCCGCCCCAAGAGGTCACGTCCTCGGACAACGCGAACTTGGACCTCAAGGTGAGCACGAGAACCAACCGCGAAGACCCGTCCGTTCGATCGTCTACGACTTAACTTTGTTATTTTCCCGCAGGAACTCGGACTTGACTTAGAGACCCTGGACACCATGGACTTCGGCCAGCTCGATTGCGACTTAGGCGTCAAGATGGAGGCGCCGCAGGAGCTGATGGACATCGGAGACATGCCCATGGACATGGACGATCCCGACTGGCTCGATTCTCTGATGCCCCAGTCGCCCCCGACTACTTCCACGACGATGTCCAACCATCAGCCGGCCTCGTCCATGAGCCTCTCCTCCGGAACGGACATCTACGATCCGCTCCTGGCCAGCAGCCAGGACCCGTTCGATCTCTTCAACATGGAGGACACCGACTTCAAGATGTCCTCCGACCTGTCGCTGACCTGGGACAAGGTCGACTTCGCGACCTAGCCCGGGATTCAGCCTTGGAGCTCGGCCTTGTGTACTTAAACAGCGACGGAGAGAGCCGAGCCGAGTGGCTCGCCAACACAAGTGCTACACGCGAGAACCGTGAACCGCGTCTATTGTGACTATTTGGTGCATTTCCACGACTCGTTTCGCAGCGGATATACTTGCCTAATTATTATTGACGACGATGCACGCGTGTACGTACGGAAGGAATCGACGATCGCGGCGAACACTCGGCCGACGGGGACGCCGAGGAACGTACTTATCGCGCGGGGCTCGACGCGCTCCCGCGGGGAACGCGTCGGCCGGAGCACTTTCTCGTGCGAATTAGGGGTAAAAAAAAGAAAAAAACGTAGCTGTACAATTTTTACGAGCGACGCTTTGGGCGAGCAGTCGAGAGGCAAGGTGCGCGAGATCGGCCGCGAGGCGACGCTCGATTGCTTCTCGCAGGTCGCCGCACGGGTGCACGAATGCAACGTTTCCCTCGGTCGGCGGAGCGAGCCCGACGCGAGCGAGCTGTTTCCCTTTTTTTTTTCTCGCGGCGTCGATCGCGGGGATCCGTCGTCGCGTGCCGCCGCCCTTTCCGAGCGGATGTTCCGCGCGCTCGCGATCGCTCGGATTCGAAAATACGTACGGCACAACGGTGCAACGGAGACGCGATCGCAAGAGCGCTGCCTCCCGCGAGTGGAAACGAAACGACAACGACGGGATGTCTTCAAAATTCTCCAAAGAATCTTCTTGCGAGCGTTCTTAGCTAGTTTTTACTATCCAGTCTCTACAGTCGTGTGTTGCTTGAGTTTTCATAACTGCGAAAAAACAAAAATAGCGTGTGTGTTAAAACTGGAAACCCGGCGGAACGGCTGCGCATATATTTTCCCGCGCACGCTGTCCCGGGATCCCCCGAAAAACACCCCCCATCAACCGGCGAGCCAGCCAGCCACCCCCTTTTACTCTCCTGCTCCCTCCAAAATGAACGAACCATTATTCAATCGTAATCTAATTATCGGCTAATTATTACACTTACGAGAAATCTAATATAAACGTAACGATCTATGGTATGTATGTATACACGTATACGTGCATAGGCATACACACGTATGCATATATGTATGTACAATACAATGTAATGTACGCTGCGTTCGAAAGCCGGGAGAGAATGTGCGAACGAACGGCGTGAGGGGGTGAGGAAGAAGGATTGCGAGAGAGATAGAGAGAAAGAGTGAAAGAGAGAGAGAGAAAGAGAGAGGGAGAGAAAGAGAGGGAGAGAGAGAGAGGGAGCGACGTGTGGAGTGAGTCCGACGGCTTTCCCGCACAGCTATATAATTTTCTAAGCAAGAGCATGTGATGTTAGAGGTTACATATTACATTATTTTAATCTCAGTAATCGCATAGAAAATATTCGGAATGAGTGCGGACAGTGGTGTGCCGATGTCAGGGTATCGTGCGGTTCTCCCGTTTCTTCTTTATTTCCCTCTAATGAGTCGTTTCATTTTTGTTGATTTTTTGTGACATTCCATTGTTTCCAAACTCGAGCACGAGAGCAAGAGACCGAAGCTACGCGAGGAAGCCGCGCTTTCGCGCGTTCTTGTTCGAGCAGAAATCGGAGGGGGCGAGTCTCGGAACCTTTGACTTAACACCTCGGTTTCCGGCAACCATACGCGAAAACCTTCAGTATTCGCGACTTGGAGATGGACGAAAAAAAACGGAGGCTCTGACTATTATCTCTGCTATACGGATTGCTCGGTTTCCGATCGTTCGAGACTATTTAGGAATTCTTCGAAAATGACGCGGTACAGTAATGAACAATTTGGAAAGAGGAGACACGATTATTTGGGCCTTGCGGTCCGTTTTTATAATTGTCGACGATTCTAACTATAGAATAACTACAGTAACTGTAAATACAAACCGCAAAGCTCGAATAATCGTATATAATTGTCCATTACGAAATTGGACAATTTGGAAAGAGGAGACACGATTATTCGGGCCTTGCGGTCCGTTTTTATAATTGTCGACGATTCTAACTATAGAATAACTATAGTAACTGTAAATACGAACCGCAAAGCTCGAATAATCGTATATAATTGTCCATTACGAAATTGGACAATTTGGGAAGAGGAGACACGATTATTCGAGCCTCGTGGCTCGTTTTTATAATTGTCGACAATTCTAACTATAGAATAACTATAGTAACTGTAAATACAAACCGCAAAGCTCGAATAATCGTATATAATTGTCCATTACGAAATTGGACAATTTGGGAAGAGGAGACACGATTATTCGGGCCTTGCGGTCCGTTTTTATAATTGTCGACGATTCTAACTATAGAATAACTATAGTAACTGTAAATACAAACCGCAAAGCTCGAATAATCGTATATAATTGTCCATTACGAAATTGGACAATTTGGGAAGAGGAGACACGATTATTCGAGCCTCGTGGCTCGTTTTTATAATTGTCGACAATTCTAACTATAGAATAACTATACTAATTATAAATACGAATCGCAAAGCTCGAATAATCGTATCTCCTCTTTCCAAATTGTCCAATTTTTTGTGGGAAATCTGAGCGTCAATTAGAGAGACATTACTGTTTTCGTTCCAAGAAATTCGCGCCGAGAAATTGATGTCCGTGAACCTCCGAAGAGATCGAAGGGCGCAACGGTCTGGGACACCCCTCGCAGAACCAAGTGGCTTCGTACGTCGACGTAACGATAAAGGATCGCACTGCCTAGCTCGGTAATAATGCGAGAGAAAGTGGTGAATGCGTGCTGCCGTGTTGCCCGTGAGATTGTATGTATGTATGTATGTATGTGTCTGTGTGTGTGTTTGTGACCGCATGGAAACGGTATCAGCGTACGTGATCAGCGATGGTGCTAATCGAAACCCCTAATTAGAGCTACCGGTTGTCCTCCATAGCTGAATCCGCCGGCACCTTCTCACCGTCGTGTCCCCGAAAAGCGATCCCATGGTGACTCCTGGACGATTCGATGGTGACTCGACGGTGCGGGCCGTGTTCCCGATTCAAGTAGCTTGTTCCCTTGTTCTCACGATCGAAAGTGGCAGTTTGGCAAGCGAGGTCGTACCATCATAATCAGCATCACCATCATTGTCATCGTCGTCATCTTCATCGTCGTTATCATCCAGCATTCATGATCATCATCATCATCATCATCCAACATTCATAATCATCACCATCATCATCGCCGTCATCATTATCATCCACAATTCATTATCATCATCATCATCATCACCGTCGTCATTATCATCCATAATTCATGAATGTAGTCATCAATGGACGTAGTCATCGTCGTCATCATCATCATCATTCATCATCATAATCATTCATCAGCATCATCATTCATCATCATCATCATTCATCATCATAATCATTCACCATCATCATCATCGTCATCATAATCATCGTCATCGTCGTCGTCACCGTTCACCCCTCACCGCACAAAGACGAAACCAGCAAAAGTATGCAACATTCCAAACGTTCACGCGCCACAGAGAAAGATCCCGTGGGCCTCGAAGCGCCATGTTCCTCGCCAGACGCAGCCAATGATCCGAAACCGACCCTGCATTGCCGATTCGTTGTCCTGCTAGACGCTTATACTTCGCCGAAACGAATTGTTCGCGACCGCGACGGAACGATGTGAACGACGAGTGGAATCGTAGATTTGATCCGCTTGGCAAAGTTAAATCGCATCGATTCGGACAGAATCGTTAAGGATACGCGTCCGCTGATTTCAGAGGCAAACGACGAAAGAAAAGAATCGAAGGAAAGAATCGAAAAACATCGAAAGTGTGAACCACTGTATTGGTCGAGGTCCATTCGAAACCCGTGCATTTAGATCGAGACCAGTTCCCCTCGATTCGATCTTACATACGCTCGCGCACACGCGCCAACACACACACACACACATATACATACCCATACACGTTTACAGAGTGTCCCAAAAATGTCTCGCAATCTGGAAATGGCGGGTTCCTCGGATCATTTGAAGCAACTTCTTCCTTTACAAAAATTTTCTCCGAGGCACCGTTAACGAGTTATTAACAAAAAACAGTAACCAATAAGAATCGAGTACGGCTGACGCGAGGCGGCCCAGCCAACCTGCGCACGAAGCCCAGTTCCCCCCATTGGCTCGGTCGCGTCGCGCCAGCCGAGCTCGCCTCTCATTGGTCACTATTTTTCGTTAATAACTCGTTAACGGTGCCTCGGAAAAAATTTTTGTAAAGGAAAAAGTTGCTTCGAATGACCCGAGGAACCCGCCACTTTCGGATTGCGACATATTTTTGGGACACCCTGTATATACGCGCCATACGCACGTTCGCTTCGCAACAAACCACGCTACTAACTCTGCATTTAAAAGTCCTCTAACCGCGCGATGGGGAATAGAACAGACGGGAAGAGGGATGAGGGCGCGCGCGCGGGTCGAAGAAAGAGGGAACATGGTGCGTGATCAGGGTCGAGAGTCGTGCCAAAAAAGAAACGTCCCCTTGCCAGAGCGTATCGCTTCGTCGTACGAAACGTACCGCCCGTTGCCATGACAATAAGAGTTTTTTAGCGTGTTGTAAAATAATAATTGTATCATACGTGAGCTATAGGGCCGCGGGAGAGTGCTGTGTCGTCGAACATGCGAACTCGCCTGTCGAGGGTTCGAGCGACGTGTCCAGAACGATCGCCGTTCGACAAAAATGGCTGACGAACGGTTTTTTACGTTGCTCCGCGGCGACACGAAGGGGCTGATCCGGTCGCGTTTTACACTGAAAGTTGGCGGCTCCTCGCGCGAGTCTGCCGCTGAAACGGGCAGGCCGTGACCTCGGACGATCGGCCGGCTATGTCGCGACCTTGCTTCGACCTTGGGCAAGCGTTTCGCTCGACGAACAGCGCGCGCGCGGCACGCGGCGATCCCCGAATTTTGGTCTTTGTTCTTCTCTGGAGACGTGTCGCGGTATACGTCGTTGCTTGTCACTGCGACCCCCCCCCCCCCCCCCGCCCCGCGATAAATAATATACTTCTTTTCTCTTCGAATCATGATATCTGGTCGACGATCGATTGATTGATTTGTCAGGCTGTGCGAATCTGGTAGTCTGCTGTGTCCGTGAGACGCGTGAAAATGTGTCTTCTTTTCTCGTTCGTATAATCGAGCGTGTTTGCGAGAGTGTGTCCGGAGGCGACGACGAGGACGATGGAAGGATATATAGTACGTAAGCGACCGAGGGCGAGGAAGACGATCAGAGAGGATGGGAATGGCGGTACAGGAGAGCTATTAGAGATGAAATTCTTCGTTTCGGACGCGTGCTTTCTCGTCCGTGTATAGGGTTTTGCGAGAGATTGTACCGTGTATAAACGTGCTAAAAACAAACAAAAGTTCACAAAAATATGTATACACGTAATGTACGATTGCGCGTGCTCGTACGCACGCATACACCCACATGTACACGCATACGCGCGCGCGCGCACCCACGTGCGCGCCCATACATACATACATATATACATAACATACATACATATATACATACATATATACATACATACATACATACATACATGCAAGATATATACATACATACATACATACACGCACACGTACACATACAGATTCATACGTTACAGAGACACGATCGCACGAACGTATTTTGTATGAGCATGCGTAAAAAGAAATGGTATAAGTTTTGTTAAGTAACTATGAATTTATTGTAATGATATGTACGTTTAAGTAACGATCACGTAATTATTGCTAGAGAGAGTGTTATTTATTTTTATTTGTTGCAAATTTATCGATTGCCTTCCATTTGAGTAAATAAATAAATCTAAAGTTATTCGCTAAGCCGTTCGTTTCTTCTCCTTTATGACCAGAGAGCGTAAGAATCGCGCGAAGCCGTCGTTATAATTTCGGCGCTGAATTTTGCAATGACAATTTCCGTCGGCGCAGGCGCACTCGATTATATTCGTGGCGAACGTCAAACCGATTTAACGTTCCTTAATTCGTGGCTCGACAAATCTTGCCGGACGTGAAAGTTACGCGAAACGAGACGGGACAACGTTATCGATTCGGCGTGCTAACAGAAATTCGTCCGACCTGCTTCGGTTGTGTAACAATGGCGGCTACGCAGCAAACATAACCTCTAAAATGTTTACACCGTACTTCTGATCAGCCCGAAAGTGAGTACCAGCGCAAAATTGTGTAAGCTTCGTTCGACGAATAAACGAACGGTCACGATCGAATTAATTTGTTGTACCGACTGTTTCAATCGGTGCTCGTTTTACGGTGCCGTGTAACGTAAAATGTCGGCTGCTATTTATAATGCGGACGTATTGCCAAAAATGCAAGAATGTAGGTTGTTTCAGAGACTTCCAGCAGTGAGATTGTACATCGCGAAAGTGACGATGAAGCGCAAACCGAAAACCACGTCGACGGATGTGACGGCGCCGAAAAGACACCATTGGGCAACCGGTTTGCTCGTGTCCATGGAGGATCCGGCGCTCAAGGTCAAGGAAGACGACAAAGTGGTCGTCATTAAAGACAAATATCCAAAGGCGCAGTTCCATTATCTGGTCTTACCAAAGGCAAACATCCCTTCGATTTGGCACGTGAAGAAGGAGAACGAAAATCTGTTGAACCACATGGCCGACGTTGGCAAAGATCTGACTAAACAACACAAAGATTTCGAGTTTCTGTACGTGTTCGAACTACGATACTTACAACATATTCGTTTCAAGGCAGGCAATTAATTGTAAATAAATTCTTTTTCAGTATCGGATACCACGCTGTTCCCAGTATGCAGCGGTTACATTTACATGTAATAAGCACCGACTTCAATAGCCCCTGTCTAAAAACCAAATACCATTGGAACTCGTTCACTACACCCTTCTTCTTGCATTCGGAAGGTACGTCAGTCGGCGAAACATTTGTATCGAACCAACCGAACCATTTTAACACGTTGAATGCCACGCCGGTTTTACAGAAATTGTCCGTGGCGCCGCGATGAATTTTCTTTTATGTGATACATATAATGTTGAAATATTATCTGCAATAGATAAGTTACAGTGTATAACCATGTTCGACATGTTAATTGCGACAGGGGTCACTGTTTGAATTGGCGATGGTAATAATACAAAATTTTAGATATTGACATTTGTTTTAAATTATATATATTTAATATATAATTATAGAAAATATATTAGATTATTAAATTATATATATATATTATATTAGTTAAGTGCCGGTCACCGGTGACCCCCGTGGCATTCAACGTGTTGAAATTCAAGAACGTCGATCGCAATCGTTGTTTTCTCTTTTTTATCACATGTAATAATTCTTTTCTATTACATGTAATAAGCACCGACTTCAATAGCCCGTGTCTAAACACCAAATACCATTGGAACTCGTTCGCTACACCCTTCTTCTTGCATTCAGAAGGAAGAACCATTTTAAAATTCAAGAACGTCGACTGCAATCGTTGTTTTCTTTTTTTATCACATGTAATAATTTTTTTCTATTACATGTAATAAGCACCGACTTCAATAGCCCGTGTCTAAAGACCAAATACCATTGGAACTCGTTCGCTTACACCCTTCTTCTTGCATTCAGAAGGAAGAACCATTTTTAAATTCAAGAACGTCGACCGCAATCGTTGTTTTCTTTTTGTTTCATCGTAGATATCTGCAACCAGTTGCGCGAGAAGGGTGAACTGCAGCGATTGAAATCCGAGGACAGCGCCGAGCACCTGAACACCCCTCTGAAGTGCCATAAATGCTCTGAAACCCCGAAAAATATGCCCGAATTGAAGAGACACTTGTTGTCGCATTTGCCGGATCAAAGGAATATCGTTCCGCTGAAATGAATGACGTTCCCACGCGCGCGTTTAGACGTACTTCCTTTTTCGTTAGTTTCAGATTCTCTAAGTTACACGTGTCGACGGCATAACCTTGCCGAACGCACGACCTTAGAATACACACAGAGTTTACGTAATGTACGATAAGAATGTAGATTAAAACAAATACATTGTTTTGTAAAAATACTGTCGTTCCAGTCGATTGCAACCTGTCCGCCCCGGTCGACGTTATCGATAAGGATAAGGATAAACAGGTAATGTCGATTAAATAACACCACAAAGAGACATACGGTATTTCGGAAAATTTACTATAAATAAATTTGATGTTAATATTAATAGGTCACGTCGCCTATATAATATCAATTACATGCTAACTATTTACAGAGTCTTCTTATCCGATGTGAAGTATTCAAGTGTGTACAAGGTGAACCGTCGTGTGAAGGTGGTGTGTTGTCCGGGTGGTCCTGTGTATGTGTATATACGTGTGAGTGTACATTAGTCTGTATACATTTAGTAATACTGCAATTAATAGTTGAACCGTCCTTGTCACGCCGAAACGGTAGGCAATCGAATAATCGCAAGGCCATGGTTGTTATTGCTTGCGTGTGTGAAAATTAATGCATCTCGTGAACGATCTCGCCACTGTCATCGTTCTCTCTCTCTCTCTCTCTCTCTTTCTTATTACACGTGAAACAAGATTCACGGCTGTTTCGTACTGCTTTAAGTATAATCATCGCGTGCGAGCGGTATAAATTAAATTAGCTAAGTTATTCTGGGGTGTCGCGTTGACAGTTGTGTCGTCTCTCTCAACAAATACGGCTAGAGATTTCTTAAGTTTTCTCAGCTAGAGTTGCAAGTGGAGCTATAATACAAAATGGGGTGTGTGTGTATGTATGTGTGTGTCTAGACGACAACGCCGAGCGCCGGCCTCTCCGAGGCGTGTGTGCCAGGGAATCTCAGCGATTGACCAGTCTCTCGCGGCGAAAGAAAGGAAAACGAAGAAACTAGAAGAAACTATTTAAATACGATAAAAGCGACCACCCTCCTCTGGGCTCCCCGGAGCGGAAGCGAGGGCGCGCCGACGCTCGGCCGTCGATGAAAAGGGGGGAGGGGGGGCAGCACACACGTTTCCTACGTGAAAGTTTGCAACGTCTGCATAAAACGTAGAACCTGCAAAGTTTACCAACGGTGGAAACGTGTCCGAGGCCGTGTCACCGACCCGCGCGTGTGTGTGTGTGTGTGATTAAACGCCTGTGCCTCGAGGGGGAAGGGGGGCGGGGTCGATAGAAACGGCGACGCCGCGACGCGCTCTTTCTTCGCGGCTGAGAAACGACGATGGGCGAGGGCTCGCGTCGACGTCAGCGAGGAACTTTTTTAATCGGACGTAGCCGTGAACGATCGAAGCTCCTTGTGGCGTTCGACGATCCACAACGGACGCAAGCTTCGGGAATTTTTAGCTCGTCGACGCTCGTAGCCCCGGCCTGCCTTTGCCTCAGTCAGCGACGAAAGATCGCGCCCTGTGATTCTTCTTTGACCTAACACCGCACCACGCCGAGACGCTACACCCTCCGTGACCGAGAACGGACTCTGTGAACCATGTGGGGGCGGTTTGGGGGGAGCGCGCGCGGTTTCGGTTTTTCGCGGTTCGAAATTCGGGGGGCTCTGGAAGGGACGCGTGGTTTACAAGGGCGGTAACAACAACAACAAGAACAACAACAACAACAACGAGAACAACAACTATGGGAATATTCCCTTCGCGCGAACGATTCTCACTATAATTGATGGGGGGAGAGACGGGAGCGGGGGGACGGATCGGTCGTCGAGGCCCGCGCGCCCCGCTTTCGCCCGCAAGCACCGTGCGTGACACGCCAAAAGCGGTCATTTTGGAAAGCCACTGGGCGCAAGGACAATGCCGATCCGCGAACGAACCGCCATTATTTCGAGCATACTCGCGCGGCGTCGCGGGCCCGACGATCGAACCGTCTCTCGCACCCGAGTCTCTCCTCCGAAATACCCTGTTTAAGTCTCCTAAGTGTCGCGCGAAGGAGGAGAACGGGGAACGGGAGCCGCGGGGGGAGCAGTATTCGGGGGGGGATGGACGCGGAGGTAGCTGGCGCGGGTCTGTTTCGTTTACGCGTATAATACAAAACGGGTCACGGAGCGGGGTCGCGCGCGCGATCCAGTCGTCAGCCAACTTTTTCGTAGGTAACGTCAACGTAATTATTAAAGCTAAGCGCACGGTTCTGGCCTAAAATCTACGGACGAACGAGTTTATCCACTCTCACTCTCTCTCTCTCCCTCCCTCTCTCTCCCACTCTCCCTCTCTCTCTCACACTGCTTTATACACGATTTGCCCTAACTACTATTCACAATTCATAAATACTTTGTATATCTGTATATGCATATATGCCAGTTTATGTATATATACTTTTATAGAATATCTATATAATATATAGAATATTTATGTATAGATAAATGTACAGGTATCGTACAAGTTCGGCCGGCGACGACTGGATCGCGCGCGCGCAAGGGTAGCGTCTCGGTGCGTGTCGGTAACGTGGCAGTATTTACACGAATACCTAGAGTATTTACGCCTAAGGACGATATAATTAATATTAAATATATATATATATATGTATGTATGGATATATATCTACGTATATGTATATTTATATACATATATAGATATACGTATATATATACGTGTACGTCTGTATACTCGCGGAACGCAATTTTTACAAGTGGCTGCGTGACGCGTGTACACGTGGGCCGTAAATACGCTCGGCGTGTGTACATGCGTACGCAAGCATGGCGCTCTAGTGAACGGTTTAATAGTAAAATAGTAGCGGTAGTAACGGTAGTAACTAGTAAATAATAGTCGCAGTGGTGGTAGCGGTAGTGATACTAGCAAGTCTGTGTGTTGTGTGTATGTTTTTTAAATTCTTAACGATTAAACGCGCGCGGTTCGCTAGATTCTTGAATATCTGTTTCCCTCTTTCTCTATCTCTCTCTCTCTATTTTGCGGGAACGTAAAAACGGTAATAAATAAATAATCACGGGACAAACACGGTAATGCAATAAATTAAAGGAGGCCGCGTACAGGAGAGACGAAAAAAAAAATAAAAAGAACGAAACGATACGGGAGCTAACGAAAAGATAATGATAATAATGTTAATAATGATAATATTAATTAGAATAATAAGAATAATAATAATAATAGTAAACGATGAACGGAAGTCGCTTAAATAACGCGGTCGAGAACGTGTTCTTTTTACGAGAGGGTGCAAAATACTTCATACTTGATAATACACGGCGAAATATTGAATAACAGTTAGAACGTTAACGATATCTAAACCGTAGCGGCGGCACTAAACACTAAGAAAATTATACTAATAGTAAGAATGATAACGACGATTGTACGGGACGCGACCAACGAACTTGCTAATGTGTATGACGTGTACGTGGTTGTGTTCCTCTAGTGAACGCGTGTAATTTCGCATCTAAACGGGTTACTACGTCTCTTAAAGCTATCCTTTTAATTCACTATCATCTATCTATCTAACTTAGTCATGTCCGGACAAGGCGCCCGAGCTTAGGCTCCGCGGAAACGATCTCTCTCTTTCTCTCCCTCTCCTCTCTCTCTCTCTCTCTCTCTCGGCCGTTGTTCGCAAAACGATAGCCAGCGAATGCGAGTGTCTGCCATTCGTTGCACCGTTTCGCGTACGAACGGAACAGCCCTCGGAAGCGTACTGGAAGGAAAACTAATCGCGTCTGTCACAAACTGAACGAATAATAGCGACGGTGCTCTGCGGATATGCGTTTACGAATTTCTCTACGCGCGCAAAAAGAACTGGGCGAAACTCCGCGCAACATTGATTTCGGATTCGAAACGAATTTTCGCGACGAGTTTGTCGAAACGAATTTTCGAAACGATTCTTTTGCGATATTGATTCGGCTTCGTGTGGTTTCAAAACGGATTTAAATAGAGGAATTTAAACGAGACGCCAGTGGCCCGGGAGATATCTAGCAGGAGACGAACAACAATAATTTCACTCTGTGCGGAGAAACGTGTCGCGGGAGTTTCGCCCGAATAAGCGCGTCTTTTTGTTTCCTTTTCGCCGCGATCGCTTCTGGATCGGGCGGTGCTTTGAAAACGAGACGTGGGTCGCGTGTCTCTACAAAGCCGTGTGTGTATGTGTGTGTTACCAACAATAAAAACGTTACGGTTTTTGACCAGATTGATGAACTCGTGTTCGCCCGAACGGGCTTCCGAGAGGCCGGGGAGAGACGAATTTCGCGAACGGAGAGCCCGGTTGAGCGCCGGCAGGGCTCCGCCACCCGTGGATATCCCTGACCTAATTTTTCCTATCGAGACTCCCATGTATCTCCAGCTTTTTCCCATGAAAGAATAGAGCTTCGTTACTCCCCTCCAATATCCACCGCTTCTGGCGTTTGTACAAGAAACCTTCTTTCTCTCCGCGTTTTCTCTTTCCGTTTCCATGCTCCCGGAAAAATCCGGTTCGAAGTGTTTCTCTCTCTCTCTCTCTCTCTCGCTTCCTTCGTTAGTGGTTATTTCCTTCCTGTTCCCGGCATTGCGCGCAGACACCCACGCACGCACACGCGCTCTTTTCCCTGTCATACGCACACGCACGCACGCGTTGTTCGATTCGAGTCCGCCGAGGGCCGTAGACCGCGGAGGGGGGGAAGGCGACGCCGCGAGAAAATTCTGGACTAAGAAAAAGAGACGGTGGTGATGGTGATGATGTGACGAACCGCGGTCGGACAACGATTTTTGTACCTACGAAATATATAATCTATCTATACGTCTATCTAAACTATATAGAACACTATTTATACAATCGACGGACGATTTTACGAAGCCCGCTCTTCGCTGGAAACCCCGCGCTAATATATACAAATAGGTTCCCGAGGAGAGAAAAGGGCCAACGAACAACGAGAGAAGAATACTGTAGAACTCGAAGAGAGCAAGGGCCTTAAGGGCCCCCCAATTCCAGGCGACGTAAAACGGTCCCCGTTAAAGCTGCAAAGCGGTTACGTTGTCCCCCCCCGTCGCGTATTTCCCGGGCAATTTTTGGTTGACTTCGACTATAATAAATTGACGGCTAGTCCCTCACACAATTTGCTAGATAATTTTCGCTACATTTGGAACAAAACCGCTTCTGCGCGCGCGCGCGTCTCGCGATCGGGATCGCCCCCTCCATCATTCAGTCGCGTATCGAGATCCGCTCTCTCGTTCGACGTGTTCCCGCAATTTCGACTGGCGATTCTTCCCGGATAAATATAATCCCGGGCGATCTCGATCGCGAGCGGACGCGAGCACGCGCGCGCACATGCTGTGATCGGACACAGCCTCGATAATAATACACACCTGGGCTAAAAAGTTTCGCTATTTTTCATGCGTTCGCGTGTCGGAGAACGAGCGCGAGCAGCCTCTCTCGATCGGGGTTACCCGGTGAATCGATAATAAATACGGAACTTCGAACGCAACCGGAGATTGCATCTTGCTGCGCTTGAATGCGTGCTTTCCGAATACCGTCCCCGCCCCCACCGAGTCGCGCGCGTTCAACCCGGGAGGGGGGGGAGGCCGCTTTCGACTTTCAATTGGTTCACCTAGAAAATTGTCTCCTAAATAACCTGTACAAGAAACTTATATCCTAGGAAACGTATCATTCCTTAAACGACGAGTCACGACTTGTGTAATTTTTACCCTAAATCGAATCGGAAACTATTCGGAATCGCCAACCCCCACGGTAGGTATACGAAGCGGTATAAGGTCGCGCGCCTCGCGGACTTTTTCACGGTGTCGCATAGAGTCTATACAGGATGAAAACCTTTTCTTCTATCCATCTCACATCTTCTTGTCCCCCGGCTTTTCCCCACTCGTTCTTTCTCCGTTCGTGAAAAGCGATCGGTGTTGTTGTTGTTGTTGTTTCAGTCTTCTTTGTTTACGCGGTGGTCTCCTGCAGGCCGTAGTAATGGACTCGCATGTTCTCCACTGCTCTGCACCACTCCAATGCGAATCCCTCGGGATCTTCGAGATAGTAGGTTCTGTTCGGCTGTAACCAAACAGGAGAGAAACGGTTTAGTTAGTTGCGATCGACGCGCGGGATTCTCTCTCGTTGCTGAAATTACGGCCGCCGCGAGTAAACAAGGGTAATCGAACCGGGCCAAGGTCTGTTTTGCTACTGTAACTTTATTTTTAATCGCGGTAAACACCGGCCGTAAACAAATCGCGCGTAGACCCGGCCAATCTAGCTGCACGCGCGTTATTTCGATCGTTGAAATCGGAGCCGGGGCTGCGGACTGCCGAAGATGGAACAACGTTTAGAATCGCGAGGTTAAGAGAGAGAGAGCGAGATACTCACTGTGTGAACGAAGAAGATCTTGAAACTCTTCGGCTCGACCCTCAGCTCCGGGCTCCAAGGTATCTCGCCCTTGAGCATCATGCTGACTGGATCGACGTAGTATAGGTGTGGTCCGGTGGTTAGCAGGAGCATCCTCCGTCTGGCGAAGAGGCCTTTCCTCTTGTTGACAAATCCCTGCTTCAGAATCAGGTTTCCCTCGACAAAACCGTCCCACTGGTTCGAGGTGCGCTGCTTCTCCACGCGGTTCTTGATCTCCTCCGGCGTCAGATCGGTGATGTTCCCGTCAACGTTGGTGGTCCGTCTCCTCGGCGGCTTCTCGACGACCGTGTTGGTCGGCGCTGGTTTCTCGCGCACGGTGGTCGCGTCCTCCTCGTCGTCGTCGTCGTCGTCGTCCTCGCCGATACCCAAACCGAGGAGCCTGGTCAGCTGTTTGTCGTCGAGGCCGGGCTCGAGGTGATCGGGGACCCTGTACTGCGACCTGAGCTCCTCGTGCTCCGACGTGCCGGGCAGGTAAGGGTAGATCGGCGGCGGGTTCTGCTCGTGGAGGGTCTCGAAGTCGACGGCCTCGAAGAACGGGTGCGCCCTGATGCTCGGGTAGCCGGCGCCGTGCTCGTCCTGGGCGCCCAGCCTCTTGCTCGGCTCGAGGACCAGCAGCTGACTGACCAACGATCTCGCCAGCTCGCAGAATCCGTCCGGGATCTCGTACTCGAGCTTCAGGATCTTTTGGAATATCATGTACTCGCTCCTAGAGCGGAACGGTGGCAGACCGGCGACCATCTGGTAGACTATGCAGCCAAGTGCCCAGAGGTCGGAGGCTCTGCTCGCTGTCTTGTCCGTTAAGAGTTCCGGCGACACGTATTGGGCGGTGCCAACGAACGAGCCCCTGCGCTCTCTTCTGTAAGGTTGCTGCTGCTGCTGCTGTTGTTGCTGCTGCTGTTGTTGTTGTTCGTCCGAGGTGGTGTTGTGCGTCAGCACCGTCTCCGGGTCCTTCAGGATCTTCGCGCTGCCGAAGTCGGTGATCAGCACGTGCATCTTCTCGTCCAACAGAATGTTCTCCGGCTTCAGATCCCGATGGATGATCCCGAGCCCGTGAAGGTACTCGAGACCGCGCAGGATCTCCGCCGAGTAGAACTTCGTGCACTCGATGTCGAAGGAGCCGACCTTGTTGATGTAAGGCAGGAGCTCGCCGTTCTTTGCGTATGATAGGACGAAATAGAGTCTTTCCACGTCTTGGAACGTACAGAACAGGCGCACGAACGAGTGTTTCGCGCCCGCGAGCATGTTCAGCACTTCCTTCTCGCGCTTCACGTACTCGGTCTTCTTCTCCTTGATGATGTGACGCTTGTCGCACACTTTGATCGCGTACTCCTTGCTGGTGTGGATGTCCTTGGCGAGGTAAACCTGCGCAGAGAAACCATCGCGTTGCTTAATCGTTCCCCTCGACAAACGTTAACACTTTCGCTACCACGGGCCACTGTAGTGGCCTTCCATAAGATACCACTGAGGTACTACGGGCCACTATAGTGGCCCTCCATAAGATGCATTATATTGCATAATGTTATTTCCTCTCATAATAAAGTAAATTAAAGAGCGCATGCTAAGACGTTATAAATATCCTGGAATACCCTTTATTTAAGCAGCTTGGGTTCTCCGCGGCGCTCCGTTCAGCGGAAGCACCGCGGCGGAGAACCCGCCCGTAGCGAAAGGGTTGAAAGCCCTTCGCACTCGGATATCCCGATCGGAGATTTAGCCAGCGATCGAAGTTACTCCGTCAACTATCCCGCGACTAAGTTCCACGTGCTGCCAGATGGACGCTCGTCGAGTGCAAAGGATCGACCTCGCGTGCTTCGCGCGGCGAAAAAAGGTGTCCCGATGCTTCGTTGATCGAATTAGCCGACGATCGCGCGTCAACGACTTCGACCGACCGACCGGTTTCCGGGCAGGGTAGTAATTACCAAAATGTCGGGGATCGTTCGATCCAGGATAACCAAATCCGCGGGCAACGAGGGCGACAGAGAGGGAGGACCGGTTAAGTCGAGAACAGTAGTTAGATCGATACTCCTGCGAACTAGGGGTCGCGCGTTCGGAAAAACTTTCTGTAGAAAGTTTCGTAACGAGGGGTAGAAAAGTTTGAGAATCACTGGGCGGGGAGGTAGATAGATAAAGAGCAAGAGAAAGAAAGAGAAAGAGAAAAAGAGAGGGAGAGAGAAAGAGAAAGGGGAGAAAAGGGGAGACTCTCTTTGCCATTGCCGGGCCGATGTTAATTCGGAGCTTCTTAATGATTTAATCGAGTTAATGGTATAATACACTTACGGTGGAGAAGCTTCCCTCGCCGATCACCTTGCCAAAGATGAAGTCCTTGGGAGTCCGCTTGTGTGTTGGCGGGTTGATGGTGGTAAGGGCCGGGTTCGTGGTCGGCGAAACCCGGGGCGCCAGGGTGTTGGCTGGCGCGACCACACCATTGGTCACGTCGTTCGTTGGTGGAGACATTTTGGACACCGGCCCCTCCACCGTTACTGCCGGCTGTGGCGAAACGGTAAGCGCCTGGTTCGCCACACGCTGCAACAAAAACGTCCACGACTTAATTACCAAACAGTTCCAGGACTCGCTGAGTCGCGGGTACAAGCTACAAGTAGAACGATCGTCCGACCGCGCGAAATCTGTTTTCGATTCCCGGTCATTCTCTGATCGAAAACCTAGCGACCGTCCCAGGGTTCTACACTCTATTTCTCGATAAACTCGAGTTTCCCCGAGGTCTTAAAATGGTAGCGCACGATCGAGCGGAAACGGTGTCTCGGGGCTGTCCGCCGCGATCTTTCGAAGGCGAAGCGGTCCGTGGGCTCGTGGGACAGCGAGAAGGCACGAACTCGCGCGTCCGGGTGGCTTAACTCCTCTCATCCGCCAGCGATCGTCCGGAAATCAGGCGCCGGAAGTGACGCCACCGAGGCCCACACGTGGCCGCGTCGTGCAGGTCAGGACGACGGGGTTTTTGTTCGTCCGAACGAAAGAGCGGCGAGAGCGGACCGCGCGCCGCGGCGTTTGTATCCCACGCGCGTTGGGACATTTCAAGGCTGCCTATTGCGAGAGAGAGAGAGAGACTAATTGACGGTATCTGGATCGAAGAATCGTTCTAGCGCGAATAGCTGGCCCAGATTCGACGAACTTGGACGGCCGAGCGGATAAAAGTGGCACCGAAGCGTTCCGCGGTTGGGAACACCGCCATTAACAAGGGACCGACGACTATGGACAGAGGAGAACGAACCGTCGTCGATGTTCGGGACCTTATCGCGACACCGCATTCAACGTTCGCGGACCTAGTTTCCCCGCGGGCCAGGACAATAGAACCTGAAGACAGTCCCCGGATGACAAAAGAGCGAGCGAGAGAGGACGAGAAGAGACACCGATGGTGGTGGTTCCCCCAAATCAGGGGCTCCCGTTCTCCCGCAAACATTTGAGATGGCCGCCGGTAATGCTGACCTTCGATTATGGCAAACAAAGCCCCCCCTCTTCCCCTCGTCCGATAACGGAAGAGCCGACCTCCCGCGATCGAGAGGGCTACTTTGTAATTGGAAATGATTCCCCCGTGAAAGGTTCGCTCGGTCTTACATATTTACTACGTCTCGGAGAGCTACTCTAATGGAAGGATCCCGAAGAATACGTCCTCGGCGTAATTGGCCGCACGGAAACGCATCTCGCGACAGATGCCTTTCTACCTGCGCGCATAATGGGGTCAACGAATCCGGGACCTGATCAAACGATATAGGAGGCTTGCTCTCGCTCTCTCTCTCTCTCGCTCGCTCTCTCTTTCGCGTTGCGGTCATGAAATTCAATGAAACCTGAAGGGTGCGACGCGAAAGCGAGAGAAGGGTTTCGCGTACACGCAGGCGACCACACACGAGGGTCGTCCGTGCACGTCGCGGCACACATACAACCGCCGATTTTTAAACGGCGATCGTTTCATTTCCGGACCGAAAGACGATCGCCAACGACCCTTTTCGCCTGCTGTTTCCTTCGTCCCATTACCATTGTATACTTCCGCCGAAAGAGACGGATCCCGGCGTTATATACCGATGTGACCGGTCACAAAAGAAAGGAACAAGTTCTCGTCCACGAACAAGAGAATCCGGATGATCCTCGAAATCTAGCTCTGTCTCTCTCTCTCTCTGTCTCTCTTTCATCGTCGTTGTCTAGCTTCGTCTGTCCGGTGTCTTTGACCGTTTCGGACCTTTCGGTGTACGCTCTTTGACTCTCGAAACAAGCTTCGCCGGGCTTTTCACAGAAGACCGGCTCCCAAGAATTCGATATGTTAACGGGACGTAAATATCGATGACATCTTAACGAGCCACCGAAAACGCGAGATAGTGTAGGGGGGGCGGGGGCCAGCAGAGGTAGAGTCCCGGGTCAAAGTACCGCGACCCGCGGTGAATAACGTCGAGATAGGGGGCGATAAATGCACACAACACGGCTCAATTTCGTGCTGCACGGACGTTCACGGGGGTTGATCATCCATCACTTTTCGTGAACGCCGGAAGGAAGGTCTTGGAGGGCTACGACACTCGCGTACTACGCTCTATACCCTCGAACTCTGCGGGACTTATTGGGGGTGGGGAGCGAGCGAGCGAGCGAGAAAGAAACAGAGAGAGAGAGAGAGAGAGAGAGAGAGAGAGAGAGAGAGAGAGAGGCCGTAACCCGATCGTTTCACCTGAAAAGACACTCGTCGCGATAGCATCTCGGCCGAATCTATTAGAGCTCCGTTCTATATCAGCGAGAGAGCGTTGCGAACGCGGCCCGCGAGAGCTCGAAGAAGAATTGGCGGGCTATCGGGTTCCCAAAGCGGTTCTCGCGCAGACTGGCCAACCCCTTCTTGAAAGGGTTCGACGAATTAATCAAGGAAACCGTGGCAACTGGTTCGAGACATCAGACACCGCGGTAGGCGAGACGCGGAGGGACGCGGCGGCGGCGGCGGCCGGCCAAGAGGAAGAAGGAGGGACTTATATATAGAACGATGAAAACGCAAGTCGGCAAGGCCCTTTCTTTCATCTTCTCCATCCACCTTTCCTCGTTCTTCTTCCCAGGCCGGTTACGAGGCGGGCCCCACGGCGTCAACCATCCGTGTCAGGCCGTCGACCTCGTCGAGCATTTGCCCGAGAGCCACCCAGCAGCGGCCCTACTCTCCCTATGTCCCTATGTGCTCGGCTGGCTTTCGATTTGCCCCGCTAGTTTA
The DNA here is from genome assembly GCF_051020955.1 of Megalopta genalis. Taxonomy (NCBI): domain Eukaryota; kingdom Metazoa; phylum Arthropoda; class Insecta; order Hymenoptera; family Halictidae; genus Megalopta; species Megalopta genalis. Next base: position 5,587,007 of record NC_135013.1, on the reverse strand, counting down.
TTTATTTGCTTATCTATTCCTTGGTCCCCTGGCTACCGCTGACCACCCTCTCCCATCCGCGCGCGCGCGATCTTCCTCGCGATCGCCACGCCTCTCTCTCCCTCCCACCCTCCGTCTCGCAATCGCTAACAGCGTTCCTTCGGACAAGGGACAACCGCCGACGCCGACGGATATACCGCAGGACAGAGAGCAGAAGCAGAGCAGAGCTAAGAGGAGAGCTGAGCTGAGCCGAGCCGAGCCGAGCAGAGCAAAGCGTCGATCACGAGATATCAACGAGAGAGAAGACTCGGTCGGGGCTAAGGGGACTCGGGTAATCGATATACCCGACTAACGTCCCACCAGACGACCCCGCAATTTGCTTAGATCGCAGATATGCACGGGATGAGGCGGCAATCGGAATTGCCACCTCGATCTTCGTCGGTAGCGCGCTGGTGTGTTGTCGGTCGCTCGACAGAGAGGACCGAAGGAGAAGAAGAAGCGTGGCCGAAGCCGAAATAAATCGTCCGAGGATAAGCTCTTTCTCTCTCTCTCTCTCTCTCTCTCTCTCGGACGCAACCTTGTTCGGAGGGACGACCCTGCGACACTTTCGCATTCCCTCGAATAAGTCTCGAGGACACCGTGCGATCGGGAGGGGAGGGGAGCGGTCGCGAAAAACGCGCGACAAGTAAGTAGAGGCGGCCAGCAAATTTGCCGGAAGGAAACAGAGGCGAGAGGCGAGGGAGGAGGCCCGCGACAACGGCTTCCTCTCCCGGTCTTTTCGAAACGTATAACTTCGCGCGTCCGTTAAACTCTCTCCTCTCTCTCTCTCTCTCTCTGTCTCTCGCGCGCTCACTCTCCTTCCCTCCCTCTTTTTCTGTCGCGCCGCTTCTCGGTCGCTCTAAGTATGAACATGCTCCTCCCGCGATCGCTGAATCACCCTGTACATACACACAAGCCAGCAGCATTCCAACGGACATTCTAATTTTAGCCTTACTGGTCTCGTCTCGTTCTCTCGCGGAGGCGCGCATTCTCTCGGAGTCCGCGCGCCTCTCGTAACGCTCGATCTGGCTCTCCCCGTCTCGCTCGCGCTCCCGCGAGCCGAACAGCCAGCCTGTGTTTTTTGCGCCGACTGCGGAGTGCTGCCCTCTGCCGATGGTACGCGACACTTTCCTCTCTTTCCTCCTTTCCCTTGGCGCGCCGCGCGAAGCCAGGAAGACGGGGGCGCGGGAGGAAGAGGAGTGAGAGAGAGAGACAGAACGCGCGCGAGAGAGAGAGAGGTGGTGGAGAATGCGGCGGGAGGGGAACGAGAACGAGACCGAGAACGAGAAAGAGCGAGAGAAAGAGACGGAGAGCAATGATCGTAGAGAGACCCTTGCGCCTTCCTTCGGCCCCTCCTCGCCCTTCTGGCCCACCCCCCGCCGCGACCCGACGCGCGACGCATCGGCTTTTCGCCGGCTACCAGAAGGGACTACGCCTATTGGCGCAGGCGGCCAGCACTTTTGCCCGTGAATGAGATGTTTTGCATTCGCAGACGCTGAGAAACGTGTCGCGCGCGCTTGCTCCGCGACTAAATTGGAACACGCCACGGCGCGCTGTGCCCGCCCGAGACCGGAGACTAATAAAAGGGCCTACGCCGAGCAAAGAGAGCGAACGAACGAGAGAGAGAGAGAGAGAGGACCGCGTCGATTTTCGTCGAGGGTCGATACCACGTCTCGCCGCGAATGAATTCTTTCATTCCGTGCACCTGATACGCCTCGTTTGCCCGGCGAGGCTCGGCTATCCTCCGCCGGGAATGCTCTGTTAGTTACGTGCCCGTCTAACAATGCGAACCAGATTCTACGAAAATTCTCGATGCGTCGCGTCCACTGTCACACCGTCGCGCGCGGCACTTTTGCGATTCGTTCCGCGAGACTTTTCCCATAACGAACGCGAATTCCGTTTTTCCTTTTTTTCTCTGTTTTTCAACGTTTCACCGTACCGAAGTTCAAAGCGTCCAATTAAGCGCGAACCGTTTGCGGAGGGGGCCATCTGTCAAATAAAAATGTCCTACGAGTAAATAATAACGTAAAGGGTAAAGCGCACACACACTACCACCATGATCGTGTACGTCGACGTGCAAGGTTGACAGGCTCGTATCACATTATTATCAACTGTACTTCTGATATTATTAAATTCGAAGCTTCGCCGTGTGTAAATGCACCGTTTACGGCGCTCGGAACAGGGGTGCGGGGGGGAAACAAATAGGCAGCAGTCGTTCTCCAATATCGTATTGCGACTTTGTTGCAGAGTTTCTCGGTACACTACCCGAGAGGCTACGGCAGCGTGACGATTCGTGACAGCAACGTTTCCAATATTCACATTACGTCACTCTCACCCACAATCTCTCGCTTCTACGGTTTACTAGCAGCGTGCAAAGAAACAAGCGCCGAGGAATGCGTGCAGCACGTTGTCTGTTAGCGTTCATCTACGCAAAAGGTTACAGAGGTTGGACGAAATCTAGCGAGCGGAAGGGGAATAGAACACAACCGGAGTTTTCTTCCTCGGAGAGGACCCGGCGGGTCACCACCGAGGATCTTCTCCTCTCGAAGCGCGCAAACAACGGTTGCATAAACTCGCGGGGGGAGGGCAGAAAAAAAGAAAGAAAAGGAAATACACTGTTAGCACCGTGTGTCGGCGATCGAGTTACGTCTGAAATTATGCCACCGACTTTATCGCCGCACGGCGATCATCGGTATCGACAGCGCCGAGCAGCGCGTTGAAAGAAAAAAAAAGAAAAACGAACCGACTTCGCTGCTTTTCAAATCGTAGACGTAATTCGACTGACGTCGGCGCGAGACCGTTCGAACTGTCTCGTAACTTCTTTTTTTTTTTCGACGCAATCGAGATAAGCCGCGCGGCGGTTCGAGACAAAGATCGGGTGGCTAGTGCGGCTACGTCACGACTGGAGACGGCCACAAAACTGTTTGCTTTCACATCGTATCGTATAAACAAGCGGTCGATCCAAACATGTTTTTTCGATCGCGGACGTCGATGGCCGTTATAACGACGCTCGCCCCGTCTCTCTCTCTCTATCTCTCTCTCTCTTTGGGCCGTGGCGGTGGTCCCGGAGTGTGTGGCGAATTTATACGATCATTCGGGGTTCACGTGTACCGCGGCGGCCGAGTTGCTCGACCTCGCGACCAATTTTCGTCGCTTTCCAATATTACCATCGGTTTCTGGTCCGCCGATACTCGGGAGCCTCCGGGGTCCTCGAACAGAGAGTCGTCCCCGCGATCTTGTTTAGTCGATAAACTGGCACGCGCGGGGAACACGGCTATCAAAATTCCACGGAAAACCACGATTCCTACGAATATATATATATCTGTTTACGTTCGGCGAGAAACTGCTCCGATAGATCGGCGCGGCCGATCCCGATTTATTCCTGATAAAAAGAGCCAAGGACGTCCGCGCGCACTATTTCCACGCTATCTATAAATCTCTTGATATCGCTTAAAGATACATATTATCGAGAGCAGAACACGGCGCGCGCGAGCGCTTGTCGTCCTATCGGCATTTGAAATTTGAAACAGTTTTTTACCGAGCGCGCGCGCGCGTTTCCGGTTCCGAGAGACGAATATTCATGAGGAATGCTGATTTGACTAGCGTTCCCGAGTCGCGGAAGCGAACACGGTCGTCGTCTACGCGTCTGTCACCGCGCGATGACACGTCGACCGTTGCGTGGTTTTTTTTTCTTTTCTTGTCGCGAATAAAATGTATAATCTTTTTTACTTCGCGAGTGTCGCGAATCATCGTCGAAAGTTCCGCACATCCGTCGCGCGGGGATACGTATTTACCGTTTCCACCGGGTGGTTCTCGTTTAAAGTTGTCCGGTCGGTTAACGTAAACAACTTTCGAACGGCGCAAGATTACGTGCCCGCCGCCCGCTTCCCGAGCCCGAACGAATTTATTTAAATCCGAGGGAAACGTAAATTATTCATGTTACGCAGCGGTATAAGTCGGCCCTCCCGTCGGTCTTTCGTCGCTTCCTTCTTTTTTTCGTTTTTTTTGTTTTCTTGTTTTCACGAGGGCAACGTCAAAAAGATTCACACGGGACAGAACTTGGTCGTCGCGGAACGTTGACACACGAGCCCGTGAGACGACATCTTGACTGCGCCAAAGAAATTTTCACATGCCCGATAGCCCGACGTGTTTTCGCGCGCGCGAGAATTTTTTCTCGAGATAACGAAAATCGAACGATTCATGGTCACGTTGAACACTCGGCGACACCAGGAATAATAACAAAAAAAAAAAAAAAAAAGAAAAAAACACGAGTAAACCGCAGAGAGAGTCGGAAGCATTTCCGAGAGCAATGCTGCTGTTGCTGCTACCCGCACACGTTCCTTTGTCAGTCGTTTCGTGGTCCGTGGGAATGTAGTCTCGGACGCTTCTCAGATATTGTATACAACGGATTACTCCGGGGGCCCCGAATCGCGCGCTCCGGCGAGAGAGATTTCTTGAAAAACCGAACAATGGGTTTCGCGCGCGCGCTTGGTATGCAAACATTGGCCCTTTGTCGTGGCGATGAAGCTGTCTTTCGGTGCGTCGCGTACCGCGCGCGTATACCTCGGGTGGTCCGCCTCTCTCGGTATATGGTAAACAGCGTGTGTGTGCGTCTCGAACGGTTCTCTCGAGATTCCTGTCCGTTTCCTTTTGGTACACGGTCGGATTCACTTTATCCGCGCAAACCGAACTGTCGCGAAGTCACACTCGATATATCACACCTTTTTCCGCGAGACGAGCCCGAGAGCCCGATCCCGAGCCCGAAAACGAAACGACACCATGTTAACGCGTCCATTACACGGGGGAAGCGAAATACGTCGCGCGCGCGAAATTTCACAGTACTCGCGCGGAGAGATCGTGCGGCGCGTTATACTTTCTTCTTCTCTTACCTTGAATAATTTCTTAAGCCTCCGGTAGCCGCGATGTAATCGCGACACGTACTGCTTGTTGGAATCCAGTTTGAATGATTAAAGCCACAGTTGCGGAAAACGAAAAAATCGGTAACCAAAGTAATCGAGAAAATCGAAGAAAAAAAAATCTCGTTTTCGGCGTTATATTTCTTTTCTTTTTTTCCGTTTGTTGTTGTGTAAATGTTTCCGTTGTTTTTTTTCTTCTGCTGCGTGTGAGATGGTCGTGTACGTGGTTTTTGTGTCCGTGTTGCGTGTGTATGGCTGATAATTAGAGTGTGTAGCTTTTTGGAGTATGATGTTTTGTTTGTTTGTTTGTTTTTGAACCAGTGAACTCTCGAGAAACAACCGGGTATGTGTCGCGGCGTCTGTTCGTTGTTAACGATTTTTACTTGGCGAATTTCCGTACAGCGTCTCGATAATGCTTCTTTCGGATCAGTCTCGGGTACATATATACACGTATATGTATATATATATAAATATATATATGCATGCGCGGGAACCGAAGAACGAAAAATACGTTCGTGGCTGTTAAGAGCCGTTCGCTTACTGAATCCTACGCCTGGCGTGTCCCGGCTGCTAACCCGCGCTTTCCCCCCACCATCGGCCACTCGTTGGCGGCAAGCCTCACCACTTCTTCGCCAATCCCCACCATCGCGCCTTCTTCCCACCACCGACCGACCGGAGACCCGCATCCGGGACTGGTGGTGGGGAGACCGAGGGGTAGCGGTTCTCCCACCGGCTCGCAGCGTCGATGGTAATCTTACCGCGAATCGTAAAGCACGCTTACCCCTGCGGTCAAGTGCGAAAATTGCAATGAAAGCATCGAGACACCACCGAGAGACCAGCCTTTCTCTTCTCGTCTTATCCCTGCGCGCTGTGGCCACCCTTTCCACGGGAAAACAAGAAACAAGCGAGACGCATCGTAGTCGTGCCAGGTATACAGAAACGTATACAAACGACAGCGCGATATCGAACAGCATATCGGGACAAGCTAGATAAGGCAGCGTATCCGCACACATGTCTCTCCGCTTCGTATACGTAACGTATTCGAGTCGTGTTCGGGGTACGTTGCGAGACGATGAGAAAATATTTCTAGCGGAGGAGAGAACGCGAGGAGAGTGTGCCCCGTGCACAGGAATGCGCGACGGTGTTTCCCAGAAGCGTTTTCCCGGGGGCAGGGAACATGAAATGACAGGGCTAGAATGCGCTCTCTGGCTCGGTAAAAATCGGCGCGTTACATCGACGGTAAACATTGTGGATACTTTGTCATCATCGACGAGTGTTCGGAGCGACTTTACGTGCGAGTTGACCGTCGCTCGTCGGGGGTAGAGCGGGACAGAGAAAGAGAGAGAAAGAGGAAAGCCGGGCGCGCGGGAGTGGGGACTGGCTGCGCGGTGGGATGACTGGCGGGTGGTCGACGGTGGTGGGGACGCGGGGAATCCCGTTCGGTACGCATGCGCGACCCTGTTGGTGGGGTTACTCAACCGACGGCGCCAGTATTCTCTTCTTCCTCCCCGCCACCGTGGAAACTGCTAGCTTGTCGTTGTTGTTGCCTTGGAAGGGAGGGCATGGATCACACGCGCACACTGGCCTGTCTCTCGGTGTGTTTGTTTGTTTATAGTCGCGTTCTGGGAAATACCCGACGCGAGTAACGGACTCTGGCGCGCGCGGAGCCTTGCATTCCCATTCCGGCGTTGCATCCGGTCGGTTCTCCGTGAGTATCATCCGAAGAACGCCTTCCTCAGTTTTCTCCTTCTTCTTCTCCTACTACTACCACCACTTCGTCGTGTTCTTCTTTGCTCCGCCACTTAGCATTCCCTTCTTCCCTCCGGCCACTTGTACTCGCGCGCCCTTTTAAAGCCTCCTTTCACGTTTATTCATCCCGTTTCCGAACGCGGACGACATCCACGTAACATGTTTGTCGCCGACGGAGACGACACGGCCGCTGCGCTCTCTTCGATCACCAATTTCGAATAAACACGCTCCCCTGGCCATTCGGAGCGTCGATTGTTTCGCCTATTGCGACGCGACGCTTGCCCGTCGACCCTCTCTCTCTCTCTCTCTCTCTCCTCTCTTTCCCTCTTCGCCTCTCTGCCTATCGTTATCGATCTCTCGCGTTACAACGTTGGGCAACCGAAAGAGACGCCGCGGCTTCGTTCGCCGCTGCATTCGTTCCTGTTTACTTTTGTTTCGGAGTGCATCGTTCAGGTGTCTCCGACGCTGCTTCGACCGGGGGCTGCTGCTATCGGGCCCGATTCGGGAAACGGCGGACGATAAACGTGCGATACGCGATCGGACGCAGTCACGCACGCGGCCCGATAAAAAGTCGCCCCCCTGTTATCGAGCCACCTCGAAAAGTAGTCCACGCGTAATCTGAAGAATGCAGCACATCGGCCGCGCGGCACGGTGTTCCTCGTCTCCGGCCGGGTATCTCTACAAATCGCACAACAAATATTGTACAATGGGATTGTGTAACGGTGCTGCGGCGGCGGCGGCGGCGCCGCACGCGCGTCTGGAAATCCAGGCGTATCGCCGCGATAAAAATAAACACCGAAATGACAATGCTTTTCTAGGTGAAACAGCGGCGCGAACGGAAGGAACGCGCTTCGCCCCCGTTCGCGGGGGTGGGTGCTAATGAGATTAACGATTCGAATATCGAGCGCTACGCGGCAGTCCGATTGGAACAAAAAAAAAACGCTCGCGCCCGGCTCGAACCGGTGACGGATCACCGCGCGCGCCGTTGACGATGGTCATCCGTTTCGCAAATCTCGGACCATTTGTCCCGTGCGAGCGAAACCACGGTTCCGTCGTCGCTGGGCCGCGCGTACGCCGGGGCCCCGCGGGCCCCGCGCTCGACGACACGCACCGCGCACCGCTCGGCCGCGCCGATTAATATCCGCGGACTGGTCCATTTAATAATATTGTGTTGTTCGACGTTGCCCGACCGACGTCGGTATCTTGTTTACACGGCCGGCGTGTAACTGTCTTACACACGGGACGACAAAGTCCAGCTCGTACCGAGAACGGTTTCGCAGTTGTTGACTCTTCCGCGAATCGGTGGCATTATCGTTTCTTTAAATGAATAATTGCCGGCGGTCGTTATGTCGTTGCCATGCGAGCCAACGTCCCCTCAACGTCGTCGTCCACGTCCGTTTCGACGCCGTTCGGTCCTGCTGCCTCGCTCCGGACTTCCTCTCCTCCGCCCTTTTCCGATCCGATTCGCGTCGAACCGACGCGCGACTTTTCGCTCCCGTCTCACCGGTAATCCCCGCGAGCACACGCGGAGTCACGCCGCTTGATCCCGGTCCAGCTGACTAATCTTCCCGCGCTGTTAGAATCAAGCACAACCGTCGGCCGGCAACGCCAGAAATAAGAAATCTATATCGCGACCGCGCACGAAAATTAGATCGACCGCGGCTATATCCGGACCGCGGTTCAAACGCGAAGCCTAAAAATATACGTTTTGTTCGAGTAAACAAGATAAAGAGGGTGGTGGCACGGGTGGAACGAGCGCGTACTCTAAACTCTCCATGGTCGTCTCGAGAGCGGTGAAAGAGAGAGAGAGGCCTGCGCGGCAATACACACATAATTTCAAAAAGTTTCGAAACGCCGCACCGGGCAGACCTTTGACCACGAAACCGTGTACGTACGTATTTTTGTAAATACGCGAGTCGCGTTGCTCGTGCAACGTTTCCCCCGCTGCGTAACGATACGTACGTGCACACAGATGCGTTTAGAGGCGGTGGTACGCGTGCACACGCAGAGAGCGGGGGTGCAGTTGCTAGTTGCAGGCAAGTTCGGCCCCGTTTATCGCGCAACCGCCGAAGTTTCGCTATAAATTGAAGCGGGCTATTGACCCGGGAATTAGAAGTCCGAAACTTCGGAACTCAGCCTCGCGGCCAATGACCATCGAGGCCTAGAGAACACTGCGCGGCGGGGGCGAAAAAAAGCGAGGAGGAGGAGGAACCGTTGCCCGAATCCTCTCCGGAGAGACGTTTCGCCTCGTAATCGTGTTAATTTAGCCGAACGGGCGCGCGCGCGGAGTCTCGGCGCGTATAGGATCGGCGAAAATCGGTCTCGCGAAAAGATTCCACGGGACGCACGATACGGAAGCGGCGCGTGGCGGTTCGAGGCCAGGCCCCCGGGTAAACAAGAGAGGATCGCGAGAATGGAAAGTGCAGCGATCGCTCTCGCGCTCGCGCTTGTCTCGAGGAACGACCTAAAAAAAACCTTTTATCCCCGCGACGCCGCGGCGGGAGGTTTCCACTGAATATGTCATGCAGTCATCGAACTTGGACGGCGTTATTATCGCGATCGTTTGCTCCAGTGCCTCGTCCCAGTGTAAACAATGATCCGTCGCCGAGCAGGCGGCGCGGCGCGGCACGGCGCGGTACATCACACGACGGCCCGAGCGAAGCCCGAGCGAAGCCCGCGTCGGAGAAGCGGTGGGGCTCGGCGTGCGCGCGCGATCCGCTGGCCCGCTACATAATTAGCGCGCGAAAATAGATTTTTGCGAAACGAGCCGAGCTCCCGCTCTGGTATGTCAATGAAAACAAATCCTTGTTCCCCTTTTTTCCCCTCCACTTCTCCCTTTCTCTTTGCCGAGGCCTGGTAGCTCCGGCGAAGGCCGCCGAATACTGAAATATACTCGCGCCGACTCGCGCCGAATAGTCGAATCATTGTTTGCCGCCATCCGGCTAACAGGACCCGGCTCTGTCCCACCTTCTCGGATAACCGTCGCGTCTTTTTTATCCGCCGCCGAACGTGTTTATTTGGCAAACGAACCACGCGATCGACCCGATGCGACTTTGATTGGAAGTCGATGCTTTCGCCGCGATATTCTGGCCGCAATCGATGCCTACGAAGCTTCGGAAACTCGATCGTGGTCTCGTAAGACTCTCAGGAAGTACACACATACACCGTTGGGGCTTCGTTAGCTGCGACGGTCAGATTTGACGAGCATCTCGACCGATAGCCAACGTTTTCTTCTACTTTCTACGATTCCATATCGCGCGAACGAGTCTCAGGAATCGACATAAAACTAATTATTCCATTCGGAATGAGCGCGAAGCAGCGACGCGACTCGCGGGACGGTCCACCGCGCACCTAACGTAGCCGCGAAATAATGTGGAACGAAACGGAAACGCGGGAAGAATGTGAAGTGCCAAAAGGAAGTTGGCCCGGCGCGCGCCGTTCGTAATATCGCTTTCAAATCGATTTCGAGCGCAGAAATCGCGCGATTAGAAACTCCGTAAATTCTCGCCGCGTTGCTCCGGGTGAAGAAAAAAAGAAAAAGATTGTCGTCGATGCTGTTTACGCAACGATCGGAGGGGCGTAGCCGATTCCGCGGCAGAGAAAATCTGCGATCGGCTCGGCCCGGATAATTCCGCGAAGAAAATGCGGCGCGCGTTCCGCCTCCGGGCACTCCGGTTTTGATTAATGGAAGGTAGATGTTACAATTTACGGCGTGGAAACGCGCGGGTGACTAACGCACGGCCGCCGCCGGTGCCGTCGCCGCCGCCGCCGTTGGGTTGTATAATATTTAATTTTAGCTAATATGGCCAGCTTATATTTATCGGCTCGTTTCAGCACGTGCACGCGCCGATCCGAGCCGATCCGGGCACAAAGACCGTTAAAGAGACACAATTGTGCAAACATCGGGAATGTAATTGGAAAAGTTGCGACACGTGCGGCTGGCCTTGTTTGCCCAGTGCAGAAATTTCGCGTCGATATCAGAGAAATCTGGCGGCTGAACGGTAAATCCCCCCGTGGTTCTCGAAAGTAATACATTTGCGAGCGCGAGCGCGCGCGCCGCTCCGCGAAATATTAAAAAACCGCGGGCGCGTGTAAATCGTCGAGCGCCGGAAAAATCTCCGGGGCCATATCCGAAATGCGAGTCGTATATAGGTCGGAACGCGGTTCTTTTTCCCGTCGCCGTTACGTGGCCGGCCTCTGTTCATCAATTAGCCCGCCCCCCTTCCCCTCCCCCCCGGGGGGAAATAGTTTTCCTCGTAATTTAACGAACTAATTTTCGCGGAGCCGCGGCCACGTTTGCGTTCCGCTCTCACCCCCGCCGCTCGTGTTTTTTAACCGGCGTAAAATTAATGGACGTAGAATGTAGATTGCGAGAGCGCGAATGAAACTGGATCATGACGTGGCCATCCTCCTCGCGGGTATCAACGCGGAAGCTTGCATTTAGCGCGGCCGGTGCACGCGCGCCGGTGCGCTGGCGCTCGTACAGGCGTCGTCGTATTCTGCCTGCGATCTTTGCCGCGCTAATGCCGCCGGCCGGTGCCAGAAAACCGCTGGAAAATCGGTCACGAGACTCGCGAGTGACTAATCGCCGAAGAACGGCCTGCCGTTTCTTGCGCGGCTGCCGCTTCTTGCGGGCGGATACGTCGAACCGGCCGTCGCGACTGCGAAAGATTCGTTTCTTGTCGCCTTTCGATCCCGGGATAAGAAGGCCGAACTTCTGCATCGAGAACGATCGTGATGATAGCTGCAACTGGGATCTGAAAAGAACATTCGAATCTCCTGCAGCAATTTCCGAGCGGTTAAACGCGATTTAAACGAAATTATTTCGCACGGAATATAGACGTCGATTGTCGTTAAATAATGTCCGATATTTCGTGGGCATTTATTTTCGCGCGAATCCGATGGAAAACGGCGAAACGTCGGCGGTTCTGCGGGCGTACGTTCACGGCTCGTGCCGGCGGTGGCCGGCGGCGCGCGAGTCCGGACTGTGGCGCCATCTGCTTCAACCCCCGGCGAGGCGCGGCGCATCTGCGGGACTCGGCGGCTCGTTGCAGTGCGGCCACGCACCGCGACCCTGACAGACTCGCGCGCGCACCGGCCTCGATCCGCGAGAACTGAATTCGCGGCGCCTCCATGAACGGCGGGCCGCGACTTCGCGACTCGAATTTTCTTTCGCGAATGCGACCAAAGCGAGAGGAGGCCGGTTTTGTAACAGAACGGTTCGCGGGTCGGTACCTTTCAGGCGGCTTGTAACAGGTCCCCGGCCCTTTGATATTACACGCGCTCGCAGGTGAAAAGATGCTCTTTAATGCTGCGTTGGGCAGATTCAAGCCGGCCCTTCACCGGAGAGAGATATAACGAGGCGAAGTACGCCAATTCTCTTTCTCGCTTTCAAAGCTTCTTCAAAAGAGTTCCGCGTCGAGCGGTTCGGCGCGGCAAGCTTTACGCTCGCCTAAAACGTAATCCGGGTCCTCGAGATTGCGGCAATTTCGTAGCTGTCGCTATTAAATCCTTGCCCTTTGATATTGTTCCGAGTAGAAGGTATGAAATTTTCGAGATACGGTAAATTCTCACCAATTGTCTTCTAACTTGGATGGACTATTCTCTATTTACGAGAGAATAGTTCTATTACAGTAATGTCTCTCTAATTGATGCTCGGATTGTGCAGAAAAATGGATAATTTGGAAAGAGGAAATACGATTATTCGCCTAAAATATAATTCGGGTCTTCGAGATTGCGGCAATTTCGTAGCTGTCGCGATTAAACCCTTGCCCTTTGATATTGTTCCGAGTAGAAAGTACGAAATTTTCGAGATACGGTAAATTTTCACCAATTGTCGTCCAACTTGGATGGACTATTCTCTATTTACGGGAGAATAGTTGTATTATAGTAATGTCTCTCTAATTGATGCTCGGATTGTGCACAAAAATGGATAATTTGGAAAGAGGAGATACGATTATTCGAGCCTTGCAGCTCGTTTTTATAGTTGTTGACAATTAGTAACTATAAAAGTGAACTGCAAGGATCGAATAATCGTAGCTTCTCTTCCTAAATTGTCCATTTTCGTGGGCAATCTTAGCGTCAATTAGAGAGACATTACTGTATTATGATCCTATGACGATTATGTATGTGTTCTGTATAATTTTTGTACTATGTATAATTTTTCCACATTGGTGTTGTATAATTATTCTATATTATTTCTATAATTCTTGTACAATGTCTGTATAATTTTTATTCAAATTTTTATTCGTATTGTATATTTCATATGACACAAACCTTGGCGAATAAACTCTTCTTGAAATAGGATTTCAAATATATTTATTAACACTAGAATAATCGAATCCTAAATGCGACTAATGTATATGGTTTTATAGCAATGCCAAGCCCGGGTTTATTTAAACTTCCTATGACTTGTATTATGATTAATATTTATGATAATGTATCTCATTATTTTATTACATATTTAATAACTTACGAGAGGATACGATTTAAAAGCGATCTGGTTTTTATAACTATCGATAACCAGCAATTATATAAATGAAAAATCGAAAAATCGTGTCCCCTCTTCCGAAATTGTCGCTTTTCGTCTCCGAGCCGAACAACAATTGCAGAAAATTTACCGTTCCAAATTTCCTCGTTCCAAATTCGACGTTTCTGTCACAAATCCGTGAAATCCGCGATTCGGTACTCGCTACTCGAACACGCTAAATCGAACGTGTTCGCACACACGATAAATCACAGATTTTCACGGTCCTCGTAAGAAACGATCATCGTAATTTCGTGGCAATGAATAACCGTTAGCTGGACGGCCGGTTGAAATGTCCGAGGATTTCGAACGTGAGGGAAAGCCTGGCATGTGGATCGCGCGTTCGCGGATCCATGGATCATTTGCCCGCGGTGCCGGCTCCACGTGTTCGCCGGCGGAGCCGACGTTTAGACAGAAGTGTTGCACGGTGTACACCGTGCATACACAGTTCCTTTGTCTTCGAATGGATTAGACACGCGCGCGTGTGCCGAGCAAACGCGGCCGCTGATTAATCGTTTATTAAACAGGCGATTATTATGCAAGTCGGCGGGCGCGTGGGCGGCAGTTTCGCGAAGAAATGATGCGCGCCGCGCCGCGCCGCATCGCGCCGTGCCTTTCTTAAGCGTGGCGGATCAGCTCGCGGCGTGGAAAGCGAGCAAGGTGGCGCGGCGCCGCGTCATCCGACGCGCGTGTAATAATGATACGCGATGAAACGCGCGCGTGGACGGGACCCACCACCTCGCCTTTGTTGGATCAGAACCGCGGCGCGCAGCTAAGAACAACAAAGTCGCTCGGGGTTCAGCTAAACAAATGATCCGCTAATCAATTGATTAATTGGCCGGCGCGCAAATAAAGGAGCGATCCGGTCTTCGCGGTCGACGCGAAGATTTCAATCGTTCCCTTCCACCCTTCTTTTATTCGTTTTCGCCGAAGATCATTGTCGTCCAAAGTTGTCGCAACCGCGCATACAGATTGCGAGACGGAATCGTAGAAGCCAAAAGCTTCGCGTTCGCTTCCTATCTCATTGTCTGCGTCGTCGAGCGCAGACAATCGCGGCGGACGGCGACTTGTTGCAGCGAGCGGTGCATCGCGTCCGTGCACGTTCGAACGTAAAGTTCGAAAAACGTACGGTTTCTCGGAGCGTCTTGAACGCTCGCGACCAACCTTGACATAACCGTCGTCAAAATAACGCATCGTTACGCGAAAGTTATCAAGGATTTGGCTCACGCATTGCGGCGAAGATCGGGGGAATAAAATGGCGCGAGGCCCGTCGAAACAATCGTGATCGACGGACCCGTGATCGCCGGTATCGGTGAAGGGCCCGGCAAAGAAACGTTTCATCGTTTCGACGGTAAGCTCGCGAGGGGATCGGCGGAATAGCTATTATTAACAGCCGTCCAGACGGCCGTTACGATAGCCGTTACGCTTGAAATTACTCTAATTTCCGCGAATCCTTCGCTCAATGAGATGCAAATTCCCCTATTTATTTTCTCACCGGTCTCTCACTCTTAATAAGGCTGCAGCACAATATTGCGCGCCGGTTCCGGCCCGAGGCCTTGTAATTTCCCCTCTAATATCGTGGCTCGCGTCGGCTAGCGCGCGCTGCCCCCACGCTTCGCCGCCACCTCACCCCCTCCCCCCCCTCGCGCCCTGTCGTTAGCGAATTTCAATTTAATGTCCCGTCTTCGGCGGGCGTCAACGCGATTAATCGGTTTCTCGCCCCGGCTCGCCGCGCGATTTCAGCGGCGACTCGCTCCGCATCGCTCCGCCTCCGACACGGCGCGCGAGTTTTCGCTCGCGAACGAAACGGCCGTTCTGTCCCTGCCGTTATCGGTTGCGATCTCGATGGCAGCAGGGAGAAAAGGGAGAAAAAGAGAGAGCGAGAGAGAGAGAGAGAGACAGGGCCCGGCACGGATCGACGTTCGTGGCGCGCAATCGCGTTAGATCTGATCTGGCGAATTCCAGGGCGATCGTCGATTGCAGGATCTAGCGCGTTACGTGACTAATTAGTTGGGAATTCGAGCGAAATCGGCCGCACTCGATAGTGCGTTACGAAGGTGCACCCGATAAAACCTTCGACCGACGGTTTTATCGATCGCATTGTGCGCGGGGGAAACGAATCGGCGGCGAAAAAATCGCGCCGGGAAAAACGCGGTGCCCAGAGCTGGCCAAACAGAAGGAGAAAGAGAGAGAAAGAGAGAGAGGGGACACCGCCTACACGTGACAACACGCGCGACCGGATAAACCGTGCTCGCACCGTGACGGCATTAATTTATAAAATCCAGCCTCCCGCCCTCCCCCCGCCGCCGCCCTGGCCGATCCCATTTTTCATTCTTCCGCTGGCAAAATCGCGTACGAAGCGTTAATTGGTGCGCCCTTATTGTCACGGCCGGCGAAGCCACCCCCGAATCGAGCCATTTAACGCTTCGATTGTCTCCGGGCGTGTAAACGAAAAAGGAAAAAAAAACGTGCACCGGGCGAGAGAGCCGCACCGGTGTTTAACATTCAACGAGAGGCGGGAAACGAAAGGAAACCGGCGAACTCGAGAAAAAAGAGAAACAAGCGACGACCGATCCTTGCGTAACGACGCCTCGCCGATTATCTTTTTTTTTATTTATGCATGCGTCCGGGGGAGCCGCGTTATTCACGTCGTCGGGACACTCGAGGGGCGACGGGCGAAATTACGCTAATTGGTCCCGGGCACGGCGCACGGCCGCCACTTTTCCAATGTAAATGTTAATTCTGTCGGATACTTCGGCGTCCATGGAGCCGGACTTACGGGCTAAAGTGTACGGGGCGGATTTAGGGTGATTCCTTCGGAGGAGATAGCGGAACGGGGCGGCTAAGTCGCCGGCACGACCCCCGGGGAAAGCCCTAATTGTATTATTTAGGATTCGTCGGGTCGAAAAGTGCATCCGGTCTCGCATGCGGGCCTGCAGATTTCCGACGCAATCGGCGGCCCGAACTTTCTCGGACCCATGCCGTTTTGTTAATGAGTGACCTTGGCTTCTGACGGGTCCAGGTATGTCAGGTACGAATGCATACCTTAGCTCCAGCTGGTCTCTCGCAATCAAGAGCTTTTCGCGTCAGTTTTACAGCCGTTATGTCTACCGCAGGTGCTGGGGCCTGGCCATTCTTGACCGGCCAGGCTTTCTGTCTTTGTGCAAGGGCCCAATAAATAATCCTCCGATTGTGTCCGAGGCTCTGGCTCTCTCTCTCGACCGTTACCTAACTGTTCAAGGCAGCTGGTATGTACTGCGAGCTATCCGCTGAGCCGTGAATTTAAAACTATTGCTACATTGTGCTTACACTTAGCGGCTACGCCTCTTTAGAGAGAACCTGAACGGATGACCGGGACGATGCTCGGTCTTTGATGCGTTTACGATAAAGGATTGACCTGCCCGGCTGTCAAAGAAACAATGTACGGTCGAAGGAGGCAGCTACATTACCTACCAGGTGGATTACCTGCCGCTTTCGACCGTACAATGGCCCACGAAACATTACTGTACAGCTCGTCCGGCTCTGTCAGCTGGTTCTCATCGCCTAAGTTCAAGGCAGCCAGCGAAGGCTGTCCGATTAAACGGCGCAAAATTGATCGAAACCGATCGAACTTTGTATACAGATTTTAACTTCGCGATAACCGAAAACTTTCAGCGTGTATAAACAATACACGGAACGCGGATAAGCCTCGCGGCATTCCGAGCGATAACGAAAAACCGCGGCGATCGACTAACTCGTCCGACGACGACGCACAGCGGACGAGATCGCGAATAATGCCGGATAATGAACGGCCGCGGAATGAGCGGAGATAAACGATCTCGTCTTAGCGGAGCCTTTAACGCTAGATTTACGGAACACGAGAAATAGCTGTTTCATATTAGTTTATAAATATACGACGATAAGACGTTTTCATTCTGATTTTTAGCAAGTGGTTATTGTAACATTTGTTACTTTTGTAAGTGACGTATAAATTGAATAAATAACAAAAATTTACCGTCAGAAATGACCCGTCTCATTTTAACGAGTTCCGTTAATCTCGAGTATACGTATAGGCACGCGTGATCATTCCTGGAAAAATCAAGTTTGAAAGTCCGTTCTGTAATAATTGCTATCGTGTCATCTTTTATTGCTTATCTCCATGTTCCTACTTATTAGTACCGTATCTTTGTGCAAGATGACGATCGGCACGAATCGATTGTTGGAAAATGTGTTTCTTGTCCCGCGATAACCGTGCTACAAGATAATCGAAAGATGCCTAGCGAGGTTCTGCGGTGAGTGTTGAGCGCAGTCCACTGATTGCTAGCAAAAAGGTGCAGTAAATTCTATCTAATTGTGTGCAAAAATGGCCAATTTGGGAAGAGGAGATACGATTATTCGAGCCTCGGCGGCCTAGCGATTCCACTTTTCACTTCAAATATTGCGATTTTATTTCAGATATTGCATTAATATTATATTAATATTAATATTGTATTGCGAATTTTTTACTTCAGATATTGCGTTACAATTTTTCTTTTTTATAGTTACCGATTTTCAATAATTATAAAAACGAGTCGCGAGGCTCGAATAATCTCCTCTTCCCAAATTGTCTAATTTTCTGCACAATTTCGGCATCAATTAGGGAGACAATACTGTAATTGTCTGTAATGTTTTTGCGACAGCTTTCCATGTACAATAATGTCTCCCTAATTGACGCTCAGATTGTGCAGAGAAATGGACAATTTGGGAAGAGGAGATACGATTATTCGAGCCTCGGTGGCCTAGCGATTCCACTTTTCACTTCAAATATTGCGATTTTATTTCAGATATTGCGTTAATATTATATTGCGAATTTTTTACTTCAGATATTGCGTTACAATTTCCCGTTTTTATAGTTACCGATTTTCAACAATTATAAAAACGAGTCGCGAGGCTCGAATAATCTCCTCTTCCCAAGTTGTCCATTTCTGTGGACAATCTGTATCATTACTGTATGTAAATCGAACTGTAAACACGGCCTTGCTCGAAAACTTGCGGCAATTGTACGGAAGTTTATCTAGAAACGCTGTAAACAAACCACTCGAGGAAACTCGATAAAGTTTGTATGGGAGGCACATACCAGATGGTTGAATCGTTTACAGTGTTTCCGTGGTAGTCGTGCCACACGTTCAAAACAAGATACAGTCGCAGCTCTGCGCGCGATTAAAAGGTTCATACCGTCGCGAGGGACCGTGTGCCAAATAGGGTAAGTGCGGGTATTACTGCGGACACCCGAAATACTGCGCTATTTTATAAAAGCAGTCGAATCTAACGTTTTATATAGTGCGCGGTCTTCTAAAAATGAATCTCATAATTTTTTAACTCTAATGTTAAAACTCTAAAGTAAAGCTATTTTAACTCTAAATATAAAATCATTTTCTAACTTGTAGTATTTCCATTTTATACGACATTATATGCATTTTGTGCACATGAAATTGACACTTGGGACTCGCACAACAATTACACTGTTAACAATTTTTTAAATCTAAACTTTGTTAATATAAAAGTTATCTTAAAGCGTGATACAACAAATTTTAGTACCTCAGAGTCACCATTCGAGTGCAAATGGTTAATATTGGCAATTTATGAAATACAAGTAATAGCAATCGCAGTTTCAATTCGCTCATTATTAATTCATTTATTTATTCGTTATTACGCTTTTCACTGAAATCTGTGCTTTCGGAGATCCGATATTTTGAGAAAAATAAATATCCAAGTTCAAGAATAATAGTTATAGCTCAAGTTGCCAATCTATTAGCGTAAAAGCTCTTATTTTCTCAGTCAAAGTTCGCCTTAATTGAAAAACCGCAGTAATACAAACACTTACACTATACAGGACACCCTGTGCACCGTCAAACGACTCGATCAAGCCGTATAAACCGTATAAAACTCGCACAGCGAGCGCCGAAAGGCTCGCTCTAACTACCATAATCATCGAAACGAAGCTCGCGTCGCCAGCGAATTAGAGAAAAATCGAAATCGAGGACTCGATCGAGCCGTATAAACCGTATAAAACTCGCACAGCGAGCACCGAAAGGCTCGCTCTAACTACCATAATCGTCGAAACGAAGCTCGCGTCGCCAGCGAATTAGAGAAAAATCGAAATCAAGGACCATTCGAACGCGTCTTCTGTGTGACTCGGCAACCGCGGATCGGCGGGTCGCGATGAAATCGGGATCGCCACGGGCCAGGCGTCGGATCGATTGATAAATACACGGACAAGGGGCCCGCGGTAGGAACGGGACAAGGAAGAGCATCGGGACGACCCGGCACACATTAATTAGGGATAACGCAGTTGCGCTAATCCGCGGGCGGCGCGGCCCCAGCGATTTCAGTGCTTCGGAAAAAGTTACGGAGGGCGGGGGGGTGGGGAAAAAGGAGGAGCGTCGCGATTTATCAGGGAAAACTCGGAACAAAAGTGATCAACGCCACGAGTGGAGCACGGTAATTTTCCTACCCCACGGGGAGCTCGAGGCAGCGTCTCGTTTTCGCGTGCTCATGAATGGAAAAAACAATGCTGGGAGGGGGTGCGCGCGCGCGCGGGGATTGATCGGGGAGACGCTAGTCGACGTACGGAAGAAATGCAATTAGAAAAAAAAGAGCGAGTGTGAGAGAGGGGGGCGAGGGAGAAGCAGAGAGGGCGCGGGTGCGAGCAGAATGCGGATAAAAGCCGGGCTAGTAAAAAGGAGGGAAAAAGAAGCGAGCGTCGCAGCGCGTCGCGCACATATCGGCGCCCGGGTGACCGATAACAAGTGCCGTGCTCGGTCCGCCAATAAATACGAAACGGGAGGAAAAAATAACGGAGCGTATTTCCACCGTTTATCGGCTGTTTACGACGGCTCTCTTGGTCACTTACTGCAATATAGTAAACCGCGTAGGCCGCGTGAATCATTCGTGGCCGGGTGGAGAGTCCGATCTTCGAACCTCATTCACGAGGCGGAGGCGACTGCGCGCTCGGCCGATCTGCTATCCCGGCCCGGCCCGGCCCGGCCCGACGCTCCGCGCTTCCCCGCGGCCGCGGCCGACGGAATTTCTGAAATCACGCTCCCTCTAATCAATCGGCGAGCCGGAGCTTCGAACTTCGGCCACGCGATCCCTCGATAAGGTGCACGTGAACGAACGATGGAAACCGGCGGCGAGCAGCGGAAATCTGCGTGCAAACGTCTGCGGGCCGTCTGACCGTGTCCCGACCACGAACACAGCGGCGCGACGACACGACGCGGTCCTCTCTATCTGGGCCGGAGCCTGCCTCCGGCCGCCCCGTGCAACCGATCCCTTCTTTATTTTCCTGATAACGAGGCGATCCGACCGACGATGGACAAAGTCTACGGCGTCAATACCAGCCGACACCGCGAACCCGATGGAAAATACGGCGGCACGGCCGCGATTCTTCCGGCCGGACGGACGCTCGACCGACGAACTTTCTGTGATTCGATTTTGCGAATTTCGGATTTACGAAGATTCGAAGCTCGAACATGTCGAGCTTCGTGTGTCGACGATTCGAGTAATTTCGTGTACGCGCGATTTAATTTCGTGTACGGTAAATTCTGCTTAATTTTCCTTCGGCTTGTGAACAATAATGAATTATTTGGGAAGAAGAGAATTATTCGAGCCTTGCATCTCGTTTTTATAACTGTCGACAATCGGCAGCTGTAAAAATGAGTCCCGAAACTCGAATGATCGTATCTCCTGTTCCCAAATTGCCCATTTTTGTTTTCATGCTGCAGGATAATTAGGATAATTAGGAGGATAATTTACGAAGATTCGAAGCTCGAATATGTCAAGCTTCGCGTGTCAACGATTCGAGTAATTTCGTGTACGCGCGATTTGTACGGTAAATTTTGCTTAATTTTCCTTCGGCTTGTGAATAATAATAAACTAGATATTTAGGAAGAAGAGAATTATTCGAGTCTTGCATCTCGTTTTTATAACTGTCGACAATCGGCGGCTGTAAAAATGAGTCCCGAGACTCGAATAATCGTATCTCCTGTTCCCAAATTGTCCATTTTTGTTTACAAGCTGCAGGATAATTAGGGAGAATTTACTGTACTCGGCATCATTCTAAACGATTAAAAAAATTGATGCTTTTTCGGTGCAGACTTTATTCAAGTTTCGAGTATGTTTAGCGACTGACGAGACAGTTTCAAAAATCTTGCCCTATCAGAGAGAAAAATTACCTTAAAATATCTTTCATGTTTTTATGGATTTTTGTGTCGATTATTTAATTTTTTATAAGCATTTAAAGTTGTTTTTTTTTATAAAAGCGACTGCTTTATCTTCAAATTGCGGCCACTTCTGCAATTATTTAAATTTTCAACAAAATTGTTGTAATTCGGACGTCTCAGTAGTTGCCAACTGTCTAACAATCAACTTTCTACGAGAAGGGTTGTCAGAAGCAAGAAATAACTTCGTCATCGTGTACGATTTTAACTTTGAAAAAATTCTAATACAAATCTATATATAAAACTTATATTTACATGTCTCGTAGAACAGCTAAATTTTTCACTTAATAATTATCTATAAAAAGAATTCCCGAACTTTACCTATTTTTTAATGCCTATTTTTCAACGCCTACTTTTTAATTTATTAATATTTATTTAGCGCCCCCTTAACACGTTCAGCGCCGTCAATCAACCACTAAAATCCCCACGAAGTCAGTGCAATTTAATTAATCAAATCGAAACTAGGAAGATAAAAATTGATTATAGCGAATAACATAAGAATCCCTTCGCATCCGAAACATCCTAATCAAATTCAGTTTCTCCAAATATATTACAATGAAAATGAATATTCTAAATTGATCAAAAATTATCGTCGCCCATCCGTGACCGACGCGGAGCTCAACGTGTTAAACAGCGCGATCAAAACAATATTCGTTAAAAAAACAAACGCGCGCGTTAAGATTACGTACGCGAGTTTCGAGAATGAAACGATTTGATAAACGAACCCGATTCTCGTCTAGACCAGTGTTGCTAGGTCCAGTGCGACTTCGGCGCCTTTCACGGCGGAGGAGATAACGAAGCGCTGTCATTAGCAGCCTCCCCCCACCGCGAGGAACGCTGAAATCGCGCCGGACCTAGCAACAGGGTCCCGACTAATTTTTGGCTGCAAAATAGATTCGTTCCGATTCGATTGGGGGTCATTCGAATCACGCGACGACGGTATGCAACCGAGGTCCGCCTGCAACTATCGAGGCTGCCGGGGGACAAGGCTCTCCGCTCGTTATCTCCGGTTATCGGGCGGCACGCGAAAACCGAAAGAGCTCGATCCGGCGATGTAGATCCGCTAATCTCGGATTTCGAGCCGCACGACGAAAATACATGCACGGTTGTTTATCGGCGGTCTAATCGCGCGCGCGTGTGTGTTTACCGAGCGGCCGGCCGCGAGAGGAAAGATACGGGGGCCCGATGGAGGCCCGAGACCGCCGTTGTACATATCGAGAGCAGAGGCAGTCCTCCGTCCTGTTGTTTTTAATCGAGAAACAAACAACATCGTGTGGCCGCACAGTGGACCGGATCGAAGATTCTAGTGACTTTTTGACAAAAATCTAATTTTCTCATATCGATGTCCAGTCAATTTTTATTGCTTGTTAAATGTCCATTACCCTCGAAAGTGGGAATATTAACCCTTAGCACTCCGATCCATTCTGGACGTTATTTTTAGTATGGTATTATTTAGTATGGTTTTGGAACTAACTAACATATTATAATGATATTGGACTTATATGAATTTGGCTGAAATCGAGAAATTTGCAAAAAAATCAATATTTTATTTTTTATAATTTTGTTATTGTTTGTTTTAAAATTTGTTTTGTTGTTGTAATCGCTATCTATGCGAACTCTTTCTCTCGTCGCCTTGTTGCTTGGACGATATCACTATCACTGCTGTCAAAATGATAGACTAACTGTAGAAGAAAACATTCTACAGTTAGTCTTTCTAACATATCTGTATAAACGTCTATCTGGAGCTCATCTTTGCTACTACTTGTGTCATGAGACTCATTCGTGTTCGAACGTTTTGCCATTGTTCTAATAAAAAATATGAATAAATACATAGGTTGAAAATTTCTAATTGTTATTACTAACTCACAAGATGATATTTACCAAAAAAACTTTTACCAAACAATTTATTTGCCAATAGAAGAATCACTTTTCCGATTTTCTTACTCGTTAGATCTATCTATACCGCTCGACGCTTCAAACCAGACTGAGTTCAGCTTTGAAAATCTTTTCCTCCAGATTTTATGATTATAAATCTCACTATACAGTGCGTGCTATGTTCGCATACCGATCTTTCTTCTACAAACTTGCCTTATCGCTCTTTTCAAATGGCGCCTTTGAAGTGCTCGGACCGTCGTGAACACGCCTCTCACGTTCACGTCAAAACCCGTTGACACTTCTTGTATATATCTTAGTAATTTTACTATATTTTGATTCGATTTCTTGTGCCATTTCAAGAGAAAACTTCAGGGAAACATGCATGTCTCAAAAAGTTGCGCTGAAATAACTCAATTCCCCGTAATCACTAATAAACTTTAATGTCCCCCGAGAGGGGACATCCGAGTGATATGCTAGAATTACGATGTCCCGCGAGAGGGGACAGCGAAGTGCAAAGGGTTAATAAAAATGATAATAAATTGTAATAGATACAACAATTTAAAGATGAACATTTCGAGCGCTACATTCGACGCCAAAAAATATGCTTCTTTTCCTCGCAATGTCCCGACGAACCTAATTAATTTTTTCCTTTGCTTTCTTTTTTAACATTGGGAGGCAATATTTCTCGTTAGGGAGCAGTAGCTTAAATTAAGATTATCGTATCCTATATATGAAAAATATAATGTTCAATGAAATACAAAAAGTGTAAAAATTCTTTACATTCGACAAGGAATATCTTTTGACACCCAAGGACTCACGGTTTCTGACAAACGCTATATTTTCAGGATACTTTCCTCTATATGATTCTGTAAAATTTACATACCAAAACGAACCAGATTGTAAATTATTACGTTTTAAAGATATCAACGCTACGTTACTTCGAGGTTAAAGATATCGAAGACAATCTCTCTGTGTTCCAGTCGGTATTACACCCACACTGGTTACGAGGACCCACTAGTAATTCCAGGTACGTTAGCATTGTAACGTTACAAATAGTTTGTAACATTATATTTGAACAATTTTTTTTTCACAAAAAATGTCAATGAAAATCAATTAAAAATTATTGTTTAACAAATGCAAACAAAATTTAATTATTTATAGCTGAAAATAACTATTTTTTAAATATTTTTCGTGAAAATTTCATTACGATAACTTCGATGGTTCGGAAGTTATAACAGAATGTCACTGAATTTCAGCCCACTGTGCGCCGTTGTACATATCGAGAGCAGAGACAGTCCTCCGTCCTGTTGTTCTTGATCGAGAAACAAACAACATCGCGCGGCCGCGGCGTTCCGCGCCGTTTTTCCCTACCGAAAGAATCGCTTCGCGCGCGCAAAGTCCATTTATAATGCGGTCCGGCGCGCCGGTATCTGCCGGGCCGCGTGTGTCTCGATAGAACCGAACGAACCACGGTAAATAAGTCTACGAGCGAGCTATCCGTGGCCGCCGCCGTTCCGCGCCGTTTCGCCCCGACGACCGATCGTTGTTCGAATCGGCGCAGCGCGGACCGGCGCGAGCCGATGCCCCGCGAATTAATCAGACCCGTCGCGAGGAATCCTTCGCGGACCGGTGCCGACCACGTTCCAACCGTAATTTACAATATCGTCGGTCGATCGCGCCGGACAAACTATCCCGCGTTACCCGATACTAATAATAGACGCTAGAATGCGCGCCGATTATTTATGACACCGTTACGCAACCGGTTCAACGAGCCACGCTCTTGCCCCAGGCGCCGTCCGCCCGCGGGGACCCTGCCCGGGGTCCTCCGTGCGACGAGGATCGACACTTTTGGGCCCACACGGCTCCGCGGATTTCGTGGTCCCGGGTCTCTTGGTTCCGCGGATGGACGCGAACGGACGGGTTATCGATCGCGATAAAATAGACGCGTTTGCAGGCGACGCGATAAAATTCAAAACAAGTTTTCGTAAAACTGTTTATCTAATTTGCTGATTCGCCGATTTGCTGATTCTCTGGCAGTTCGAGTGTGATACGCTTTTGTTCTGTTATTGCGAAAATGGATGTTTATCCGTATATATGTAAATAAGTTGAATTAAATTGAGAAAAATTAAGTACGTTCAATTCAATGAAATAAATATGTTCGATCGAACTGAAGTAAATAAATTAATAAGATAAAATAAATGTATTCGATTAAATTGAATTAAATAAATAAAGTTAAGTAAGTAAAATAAATAAAATTAAATAAGTAAATTAAATAAAATTAAATAAGTAAATTAAATAGAATAAATAAGTAAATAAAATAAAATAAAATAAATAAATTAACTAACGAAATAAATAAATAAATAAATAAAATTCAATAAAGAAATTAAAGTAAATAAAATAAAATAAATAAATTAAATAAATAAAATTCAATAAAGAAATTAAAGTAAATAAAATAAAATAAATAAATTAAATAAATAAAATTCAATAAAGAAATTAAAGTAAATAAAATTAAATAAATAAATTAAGTAAATTAACTAACTGACTAAACAAATGAATTAAATTCAATAAATAAATTCAATTAAATTAGGTTAGATTAAATTGAATTAAATAATTACTTCGCCAAAGCTCGAGGTGTGTTACGCATTAGAATGTACAAGACATGGCAAAAGAGTTTCGAAACTTTTAGGGGATGATCCGATTTCAGCGTAAAACCAGAACTAATCCTCGCTAGACGAACTCGAAAATCGTGCAATAAAGCATCTTAGATTGCCTCGTTGAACCACGTAATCGGAGACCTCGGTGTACACATCGGCGGGCCAAGTGTTCCGAGCGCGAAATCCGGGGGAAAATGCGTCACCTCCATCCGAGGTTTCGTTGTCGAGAAAACCGAGTTCGAAGTTCGGCAAAGGTTCGTTCACGTACCGCGTAATACGCGTACACGAAGTGCATAGAGATCCGGTAGCTCGTAAGCAGTTCGCCGACTCCTATCCACTGGCACACACCTTCGCAGACCGTCCGAGCTCGGTTCTCACTAAAAAGAACGAAGCCTCGAATATAAAAATTCGAAAAGCGATCCTTCCAGACACGTTCCACCAGTTTGAACCACCCTTGTATCAGCTCTCGGACTGCGGTCACCGGGTCGTCGCGACCCGATGCATTCGAATCGTCACCTAATCAACGAAGTGTCGGCAATTCGCTTAAACGTACAGGCGATTAAGCGTTTTGGCAATTTTGGGGAAAGTCTGTGACGAGTCTGGACGAAGTATCGACAAAAAACACGTTCGGCTAAATGAAGCCGAGAATCGTCGCGAACGCGGCGAATAGCGCACGTAGTCGCGAAAATGATCCGGCGTCCGAGGGTTGAACAGCACGAGACGCGAACGGAATTTCACGGAATAGCGAACTCGGCCGATTTTGCAC
Organism: Megalopta genalis; assembly: GCF_051020955.1. NCBI lineage: Eukaryota > Metazoa > Arthropoda > Insecta > Hymenoptera > Halictidae > Megalopta > Megalopta genalis. Next base: position 5,560,266 of record NC_135013.1, on the reverse strand, counting down.
CAAGGTCTCCAATGTTTCGATCGTTCTCCGGCGCATTTCGAAGCGTTTCGGAGCGTTTTCAGCAGCCGGTGGCCGGCCGAACGTCCCCTAAATCCCGCGCGTGCCACTCGAATCGAAAGGTTTTTTGCTGCGCGCGCGCGCGGAAGGGGCATTGCAGGCCTTATCTGCCGGAGAGATTCTGATACGCGAGCATGGTCTACTCGATGCGCGGCGGTATCCGGGGATTAAAAAGAAGATCTCGTCGTAATCCGCTTAAATCGATCGGGGGCAGGGTCCGGTGCCGGGTCCGGGAGCCATTGATCGATCACCGCGCACCTTTGGACCGTCTAGTCTCTCTCTCTTTCTCTCTGTGCACATGCGAGACGGTTCACCGAAACTCGAGCACACTCCTCGGACTCGGAACGTCGGAACTTGTGTCGCGGCGCGACGCGGCGCGGTCGAAAGAAGGTCGAAGAGGGTCCGTACGGAGCGTAGAAAAGCGCGATGCTCGACGAAACGGTCGCGCTCTCGACTGGTCGGACCCGTCTCGATCCCCGATTCGATCCTGCGTCGTCGTGTCGCGGCGTGGCGTCTCGGCGGCACCTGTATTATTGTCCGGCTGCCAAGCGAATTTTGGCAGTGTTATAGTGGGCCACCGGCGCGGCGCGGCGCGGCTCGAGCATGCTCGCGTGTCGCCTAAACGGCCTAACGGAGACGCGCGACCGTTCCGAGCTGCGCGAATGATTAACAGGATCAGATTAAGGGTAATTAGGAAGCCCGTGTGGATTTTAGGGCGAGCGAGCCGACGCCTGTTGTTAATAGGTCGACGACGGTCGTTCTTTAATTGGGCCCGGAAAAACGAGAATCGTGCTTGCCACGGATCCTATTGCGTTTATGGCAGACTGAAACATGCAATTGGTATTTCTGGAGAGCGGATGTTTAACCCCTTAACGTACAGTTTTTTTTAAAAGAACCGGTCAAAAAACATCAATTTTTGGTGGAGAATTTTGATATACTCGCTTTTGTTCTATGGAAAAAGGCTATATTTTGTTCTTGAATAAACAAGTGTTGTAGCTTACAATCTCATGTAAATGATAAATATCAATAAAACGATTTTGTTTCTATGCTTTCACATTGTTATTTTCAATTCTCGATTATATATTCGAGTGTGAGAAATTGTAGCAGCATAAAATACAACGCCGCTCGAATTATCTCGAGTGTGCACAGTTTGGCCTGTTTAGCGCGCTCGAATTAACTCGGAACCCGTCGAAATGACGGGTTACTAATTTTTTTAATTTACGATTATTCGTATCGTGAAGTTATTTATTCAATTTATGCGTTGCTTACGGCAGGTGTTAACACTTGTTCTAAATCAGGATAAATGTCTTATTGTTACTTTTATAAACTGATATAAAATAGCTGTTTTTCTGCTCTGTAAATCTAATGTTCACGGGGTTATGTCAATACCGCGGACTCCATCTTTATGAGAAGTTGCTGCGTTGCATAAACTGGCTGTTATTTTTGTTGATAAGCTGTTATTGTTATTGTTGATGTCGTTGGCCATTTTATCACGGATTCTCCTGAAATAATTCCTACGATAGAAAATACATATCTAGAAAGTAAAAATATTTTATAAAATTGTATTTAAACAATTTTCTTTTTCGCGAAATGTATCAATGAAAATTAATTAAAAATTATTGTTTAAGAAATGCAAGAAATATTTAATTATCTATAGTAAAGAGTGACTACTTTTTAAATATTTTTGCTGAAAATTTCGTTGCAATATCTCTAACGGTTCAAAAGTTACAACAGTTAAGTTACAACGCCGCGAAGCGATAAGAAATAGGTAAAGTTTGCGAATTTTTTAATATACGTAATTACTTGATAAAAGGTTCAACCTTTCTAAGAGAATATAAGAGTAAATTTCAGCTTCGTTTGACAATTTTTCAAAAGTTAACATCGTACGAAATGACGAGCTTATTTCTTGTTTCCGAAACTCCTTCTCGCGGAACGCTGATTCCTGGCAGTCACAGTTGGCAAGTACCAAAACGTTCGAATTACAACAATTTCCTAGAATAATAAACCAGAAACTATCATCCAAAATGTAGCGTACGAATTTCCGAAAGTTTTGACAATTCTAAAAGCAGCTGCAGTTCGAAGAGAGAACGGCTGTTTCTATCCCAAAAGAGACAACTTTAAATACTTGCAAAATATTAAATAATCGTCGCATTGAAAAAAAGTCGTAAGCTACATTGTCGAATACTCTGTACGAAATACCAGCATCAAATTTGAAGTAAATCGGACGTATAGTTCCGGAAACTTTGTTCTTCGGCCGTGTTGAAAGATGTAGTTTCGAGAAAAAAAAACATAAAAGAAGTTTTAACGTAACTTTTCCTCTCCGGTAAGGTAAGATTTTTGAATCTTTGCCCTCGGTCGCGCTTTAGAACGCTGTCTATCCTAAATAAAGTCGACGTTACTCTCGGCAGAAAGTATTTATGAATGCGAACCGATTTTTGAACGACTTGCTCGGACTTGTTCGGACAAACGTTGAGAAACGTGAAGTACTATTCAGCCATTATGTGCATTGTCCACTGTGAAGCGAAAATTGTAGAAAATATTTACGAAGCGCGGCGCAACGGTGCAACGCTTCTGAATAATTCAAACCACGAAGACGGCGGCAATACGTAGATGTTGAAGAGGGAACTTCTATCTTCGATATTGTAGGAAGTGATTACTTCTCGCTCTCATCTTGCCCTTCTCTCCCCGTCGCGCTCTCCCGGAGCCGCGTTAAAAATTCGAAGTGCTTTTTCTCGCTAATTTCGATCGATCTCGTCTGTTGTCGAATGCTGTTCAAACATCCTCGGCAATTTCCGCAGAAAAGTTGCGCGGAAGCATCCCGCAAACATTTGCCCGTCCAGGCAAATTCTAATTCCTTTGAGTGACTATAATGTACACGGGGAACATTTCTAATCGGTTCGAGCCGACTCGACCGAGCCTCTTTCGAACCGCAACATAGGGTGTCCTGAAAGATCGCAATCTAGAAATAGTGGGTTCCTGAGATTATTTGAAGCAACTTTTTCCTTTACAAAAATGTTCTCCGAGGCTTCGTTTGCGAGTTATTAACGAAAAACGGTGACCAATGAGAGGCGGCCGAGCCAATGAGCGGGGCCGGGCATCGCGCGCTCGTTGGCTCGGCCGCCTCGCGCTAGGCGAGCTCGCCTCTCATTGGTCACTGCTTTTTCGCGAATAACTCGTAAACGAAGCCTCGTAGAACATTTTCGCTAAGGAAAAAGTTGCTTCAAATGACCTCAGGAATCATCCCTCTCCAGGTGTTAATATAATTGTGGAATATTCTGTATATATTTTATATATCAGTCTCATATCAGTCTTTTAGGGAAAGCGAGTACCAAAAGTGAGCTGCGGATGAACTTTTTTATACCATATAAAAAGTCGAGTTCTTGGCAAAGCAAGTTGCGAGACCGCAGCAATGCGACGAAAGAAGAGTAACCGAGCCACGAGGACCCAAAACGCGCCTTTTGCCCGGGAATCCCATTGGTTGCCGGTGCTGCGACGACGCGGAGAGTTATTGTTCGAGCCGCGAAATCTTCGGTCGGCCGTGGGTGGCTGCCGCGCTTCTGTTCGCCGGGGCGACTTCCGGCGCGTCCCACGTTCCGCGGACAGAAACGGGCAGAAACGGACAGAAACGGACAGGTAGACAACGGCGGGGCGCGTGGGTGTGCTCGCACGCGGGGTGACCTGATTTGTATTCGCTGACGGAACGTCGTTTGCTAACTCGATGAAAACCCACATCTTCCGAGTTCCGTCCGCGCTTCCATTGGCCGTCGCGCTTTGAATACGAATTGTCTTAGGCGCGGACAAAGGAACCGGTAATTTTCCCGGAGTCTCCCTCGCGTGCTCGATCGGGAAACGTCCGCGCGTAAGTGGAGTACGCGCGGGGGATCGAACGCGAGCGCGCCCCCGCCAAAGGACAAACAGGAGACCGCGCGTTGACTCTCGTAATGGATTATTATGCGCCGGCACGTGGATTATTGAACGGCTTCCATCGCGGTTTATTGCTTCCAATTACGGCGCTGATATACGCTGCGCTAACACGCGTCGGACTGGCCCGAAAGAAGAAGAAGAAGAAAAAAAGGAGCGCGCTCGCAACGACTGTTACCGCTATTGGCACCTTCGTGTCTCGCGACGCTCGCATAATCGCGCAACAATCCGGCCGGAGCTTAAATATAGATGACGCGAGTCCGTCGACGGAGTCATTCTCGCGGTCGGCGACGCAAAAAGCTGTTTGCTCGAACCTCCGACACGTCGCAGAGCAGCCCGTGCATTAGCAGATTTTTGTTGATCGCATCGATTTCCAGATCTGATCCCGGAAAGCGATGACAGCGATCGAGAATCGCGCGTCGGACAACGTCGGACGAATCGCCGCGAGATTTGCAGAGCGAACTGTCTGTTACGCGAGCGAACGAAATAAAAGGGAGCACGCCGGCGACACAGACTTATTGATTAGGAAAATTTGGCGAGGGCGGCGGAGGTCGCGGGCAAAGTCGAGTGGCGCTGGCTGCACCCTTCCGGGAAAATTTATGGTTGCCTTCCTGGTAGCTAGACTCTCGCAGGAAGCGTGTAATAAAATCATTTTCGAGTATTTCGGGCGCGCGGGGCTCGCGGAACAAATCCCCCGACAGTTTTACAACAATGAGAGCGATTCGTTCTCCGTGGCTCCGGGCCGGCTTTTTTTTATGGAACGATTTCTGGAAGACGAGCTAAACCAACCACTGCCCGGACCATAAAGTGTCGCGGCGCGGCGGCGGGGTCTCTTCTTTCGAGCGCCTAGCTTTTAACCCTTTGCACCAGAGTGGCGACTCCGTGGCGGCATTAAAAATTGTTACGTCTCGCTTCAAAAATAATGTTAACATCGTCAAATCTGTTTATACATTTAATAATACTGTGCAAAGTGTAATCACAACATTCAATTTCGAATGTATAAAATACGCTAGGTTATATAAAATGGAAATATTAAGGTGTCCCATAAGTTCTTTCCTTTTTTCGGATGCGAAATGATTACACGATATTTGTTGTTCAAGGTTGATTTATCGAGTTATATATGAACCATTCTGCTCTATTACCTTCTTCCATCTTTCAGGAAACCTCGTTACGCCGTCTTTCCAAGATTCTTGAGGCTTATTTGCAAAATATCGATCAAGGTGCGTTTTTATTTCGCTTACGAATTTAAACCGTTTTTCGCGGGGAGAATTTTTTAACGAGAAGAACAAGCAATAATCGGATGGTGCAATGTCTGGGGGGTACGGAGGACGAGGTAGAACGTCCCGATCAAACTGCAATAATTTTTGTCTTACGACCAACGGAACACGCAGTTTTGCGTTGTCGCGATGACAAAACGACGCCGCGTCGGTTCGCCAATTCTGGCCGTTTCTCTGCCATGGCGGCTTTCAATTCATCGAGTTGATTATAATATTTAGCCGAATCGATCGTTTCACCTCGAGGAAGGAGCTCGTAGTAGACTACACCTTTCCAGTACCATCAAATGCGCAAAAAAAACTTTCTTCGGATGAAGTTCTGGCCTCCGCAACGATCGAGGGTCTATCGACGGTGCGGAACTTCGAATCGATTCACATATCGCATCTCGATTAAACGCTTATGTACCGTTGTCCTGGGTATGTTAGTGGCATCCGCTATCTCGCGCACAATACAGTAACGTCTCCCTAATCGACGCTCAGATTCTGCAGAAAAATGGACAATTTGGGAAGAGGAGATACGATTATTCGAGCCTTGCAGCTTGTTTTTATAATCATTGACAATCGATAACCATAAAAAACGAGCCACAAGGTTCGAACATTCGTATCTCCTCTTCCAAAATTGTCCATTTTTGTGGACAATCCGAGCGTCAATTAGAGAGACATTACCGTATATCGCGGATTTTCAGCGATCATATCGTTGATAAGGTGCGCATCCGTCGTTGTTGGACGGCCGCTGCGGTCTTCATCTTTCAAATCGTAATTGCCAGCTCTAAATCTCTTAAACCAATCGCGGACTGTCCTAATAGTCGTAGAACCATCGCCGTAAACGGTACAAATTTCGTTTGCAGTGTCTTTTGCCCTATCACTTTTTTTTAAAGCAACGAAGCATAACACGCCGCAAACGCTTCTTTCGGCTATCCATATCGAACGGCGTAAAAAAAATTGTATAGAGAACTTTGTCATCAACGAAACGTACTCCAAAAGAGTTCTCTGGGACGACTGAAACCGATACCCTAAACAGCCAAGAGATAAGCCTGCGTGTTTATATAAACACAGCAGTTAGAGTCATTCATAGCGCGGCGCGGAAAGAACTTATGGGACACTCCAACTATAGATCAGAAAAACTATTTTGGATTTCGAGTTAAAATCACGTCGAATGCAAAGAATTTAAGTTCGAACATTACTGTGCGGAACGATACTTTGCCGCGGACTGTCCTTCGATACGAAATTCTTCTGCGGTACAGTAATATCTCTCTAATTGACTCTCAGATTGTCCACAAAAATGGACAATTTGGGAAGAGGAGATACGATTATTCGATCCTTGTGGTTCATTTTTACAGTCACGAATTATCAACAATTATAAAAACGAGCCGCAAGGCTCGCATAATCGTGTCTTCTCTTCCCAAATTGTCGCATTTTTGTGGACAATCCGAGCGTCAATTAGAGAGACATTGCTGTATTTAGTCGCGCGATCCTCCGCGAGGATCCCGCGAAATAGTCTCCCGCTTAAGCGACACGTGCCCCCGCGATTACCTTCGCGCGAAAGTATCGGAACAGCAGTAATATCCGACGTGCGACAGCGATCGTCGAAGCGACGGAGAAGATCGCAAGCGGAATCTCAGTCGTGAGCGGCGCGTCGATGTAATCCTTGCGATAAAACACGTCCGTCTGTTTGTTCTGCCGTCGCCGTCAACGATGACGACGACGACGCGAAATTCGTCGCGCCTTATCCTCGGCGGTCGGGAAAATATTTTGCGTTCCCGGTCACGACGTAGAACGGCGCGACGCGGCTCCACGAGTGAAAAAATATTTTCCCTGGCGGGACGTCGCGCGTCGTTCCGGTGTTTCCCTCCGTGGTTGCACGTGCGGCTCGCGACGCGCGTCTACGACGCCGTACGTGGCCCGTGCGTCACGCCGCGCGCGCCAGCCGCTCACCGATAACGAGGGCCACCAAATCGGCGAGCAACGACAGCCGCGCGAGAGCGTTGCCGAGTTGCGTTGCGTGTTACACACCGAGCCCGAGGCGGCTGCTACGTCACCGAAGAGATTAATACGCGAGCGAGCCACCTGCGAAGCGCGACCGATAGCGATCGAGCCGCGAATACGAATGCCGCGCGATCCGCTCGCCGCCGAAACGCGCCGCCGTTTAGACCGCTTCGGAGCGCCGGCCGCTTAGACGCCGATAGAGCCACCGTTATCGAGCCTCTCTCCGCGACCCGTAATCAAGCTTTTTTTCTGCTCTTGCTGTCGTAAACACTCGAACTCGGAAGGCGGCGATCGCTTTGGAAAAGTTTCGAGAACCCGGTGTCAAAGGGTATCGGCCGCGCCGCGCAGCGTCGCTGGCCCGATCGCAGACCCCGCCGCTTCACCCCGCGACGCCCGCGTCCGGGAAAGTTCCCCGTGGAATTCCAATGGGTGCTCAGAATTTTGACGGGAACACGGAATTTCGGGGGGAGGGCCGCCGATCGTTCCGAGTTTCTCGAGCGAGGCGGCTCGTCTCGAATCGATGGGCCTCGAGAGTTTTTCCGCGAACGTGCTTGTTTTCTCCGCGCGTAGGTGCTCCCTTTGTGCGGCTCCGTTAATTGGCCGGTTGTCCATCAGGAGTGGCCTGTCGAAGGCTTTGGAGAGACGTGTCGAGATTTCTTTAGCAAGTTCGTCGCCGCGCCGCGAACTAGGCTAGACACAGTGCGTCAGCAGAGTTTGACGTCAGCAGGTGTCCATTAAGGGTTAGCGGACTTGGGCGCTTTTATTTAGCAATCGATCCGCCGCTGCCAAAGTTAGCCGTTCCGGGGCCGTTCGAGGAATCCTCGGGATTTATGATTGTAGGATAGCCGGAGGCGCGATCGGGAGACGGCCGTCTATGAATAGACCGCGGATTTTCTGCATTTACGAGCCGTGGCCGGGCGCGCGCGGGATTTTGAACGGCGAAAAAGATCGGCGAAAGTTTATGGTCTCGCAATGAAATCTTTGCGGATATTACGACGCCGTGCTCTAGCCTCTCTGTGTTCGAAGCCTACGAGCGAAAGCCTCGTTTTCGACGGCTTTTCAGTTTCCTGGCAGAAGTCGACGCGACCGCGGGCCGCAAAGAAACGTTACGATCTTTACGAATTTCGCACTTTGCGAACGCGGCCGACGAATCGAAATCGCCGCAGCATCCCGGGGGAGCTGGTAACACGAGGAGCATGCGTTTATGTTCCCAGTTAACCTACTTCCCCGAACGGTTGCTATCTCGTTGATGCATGGAAAATTTCGACGCCACCAAAAATACAAAATATATCGCGCCGCGAACCGAAAATTTCGCGGCGGCACGTGAGCTCCGGTTACCCGGGGAGAGAGAGAGAGGGAGAGAGTGAGAGAGAGAGAGAGAGAAATGGAGAGGGAAGCACCGAGCAACGTTGCAATTAATGTTGCATCAGCAACCGCTAATTAATTATTATCAGCCTCCGTTCCCTGTTACCCGTGACCTCTGATCGTGCCAAAAAAAGCTCGCAAAAACAAGCAATATAATTGCCGGCGACATGTGCTTGGATTTTAAAAAGCTCGTACAAATATAAACAGCGATAAGAATGACAGCGATGACATAAGTGTTTCTAAAGAAAGAAAAATCGCTGTTGTTTCACGCGGACGGACGCGGCCGCGCGCGAGGGCTCATTAACGAATCTCGCGAGAGCAGAGTTCAGAGCCGACCGATCCCGACAAACTTACCCGGCTCTATTATTAGTCCGGAGACTGTACACAATTGTTTCATAACGACGCGTTACACCATACGCCGACGATCTTTCGGACGTACGACATCGAAGACGACTCCGCGTCAGCTTCCGATTTCGTCCGAGGAAACGAAGCGACCGACGTTCTATTTTCTATTTGTACATTCTAATTGATATTCTGCATTTAGCACTTTTCGATATCCATTTCGAATCATCCTGTTTTTTGCTTCGTCGAAACAATCGGCTTCTTCATAGAAAAAGAATCGTAAAGAAAAGAATTTCTTTCTGAAGAAATCTCCGCAAACTGGAGCACGCTGACCGATAGATAATACCGAATTGTGGATCTTCGAAATAAAAATGTTCCGCATCGATTGCTATGAAGAAAGATCGAACTCCTTTCGAGAAATGAACGTCGGAATAAATTTCGGAGGTGCGACATCGAAGGCGACTCGCGTCAGCTTTCGATTTCGTCCGAGAAAACGAAACGACCGACTGCTGATATTCTATTTTCTATTTGTACATTCTACAATAACGTTCTAATAGATGCTCGGATTGTGAGGAAGAGAATGGAGAGAATTTGGGAAAAGGAGATATTATTTTATTATAGGAGATATTATTATAATTATCGATTTTCAACAATTATAAAAACGGGACGCGAGACTCGAATAATCGTGTCTTCACCTCCCAAATTGTCCATTTTTGCGCGCGATCTAAGCGTCAGTTAGGGAGATAATTACTGTATTTGATATTCTGTAGTTAGCACTTTTGGATATCCATTTCGAATCTTCTGTTTTTTGCTTCGTCGAAACAATCGGCTTCTTCATAGAAAAAGAATCGAAAAGAAAAGAATTTCTTTCTAAAGAAATCTCCGCAAAATGGAGCACGCTGACCGACAAATGATACGGAATTGCGGATCTTCGAAATAAAAATGTGCCGCATCGATCGCTACGAAGAAAGATCGAACTACTTTCGAGCAATGAACGTCGCAATAAACGTCAAAATAAATGCGAAAATAAAATATCGTAATAAACGTGAAAATAAGTTCCCGCAATTCTCGTCGAAATCGCGGTTAATCTGCGCTGTCGCGGACGCGCGAAATCCAGAGTCCAGGGACTGCTCTTTCTTTCCGGGAGGGAGGGAGGGTGGGGCGTCGAATGAACCGGCACGGCTAATAAATAAAAAGAAGGAACACGAGTGGCACGCTCGAAGAATTTAGGTGGATGGATGCGCGTCGCGGTGCCCGTAGACGCCGCTCGTAAAAGCGGCCGTAAAAGACAGCTATAAATGAGGCCGCGCGGCACGCAAATGTTCGTAGCGTAGATTAGTTAAAGGAAAAATAGGAACACGTGTTTACATTCACGGAATCGCATTTACGACGCGCGTTCGCGGATTCCTCTGACGTAACGGCCGCGAGCCGCGCGTACATGCACGACCGTCTGAAAAATATTTGCGCTCCTAACGAGACAGCCCGCGCTTCTCTTTTCCCGTCGGCCATTCAAAGGGGGGCCCCACCCGGGACCGTTTGATCGGCGTCGTTTTTCCGCAAACACGAATGAGAACGCTTCCTCCGCGCCGCAGAGATGCCCGCGAACGCAAATTTCCATCTTCGTCAAGAATCCTCCCGACGCCCCGGCCGCTCTGTCGACTCTCGCGAATTTTTCTTCAGAAAACCGTTCAAGGATTTCGACTAGACTGCTTTTAGATGCAAAAAGAAGGTTCCGAAATTATTGCGAAATATTTTTGTTCGCCGCGTTCCTCGCGTCGGTCGGCGGTAATTTTGCAATTTTCGTGGCCTCTTCGCAGGGCTGCGGAAAAATAGACTATAAATATGGTTATCTTCTTCGGCAAATAAGTTTGTTTTGAAACGGCAGTTAGATATGGATATTACGTAGTTAAATATATTTCAAATGCTATTTCCATACGTGACAATTATACCAATTATTTATTTGCCGAGTTCTGTGCGTTACACGAGACGACACAAATATTTATCGTCTATTTGCCGTTCGAAGAATCGATTTTTCACCGATCTCGCCTCTTTGGCGATGCACCGTAATCGCAGATTAGTACTTCGTAACAAGGGTCACAGTTTTCGCTAAATAATTGAAAATTAACAATCGAAATATTTCCTCGGAGCTGCGCAGTTTACGCTATAATTTAACCCTTAACGGTCCAATGCCGCCATACGCGCGTCAGAAATCAATGAAACCGTAAAATCTGGCAGGAAACATCGGAAGAATAGGCACGATTGTTTCGATGAAAATATATCAACGAAGTTTTATTTAAAGAAATGAATATCTCTTCTCTATATTTGATGCAAACATTTTCAGTAAAACATTTCTCCGTCTGAAAAAACAGCCTGGACTTGGCAGTGTGTAAACTGGAAATTTTGGAAGGAAGTTTTGGTCCCCTAAGGGTTAATACTTAAAAACAGAAAAATAATACAATTAATCGGAAGAATTTCCGAGCTTGAAGAATATACAATTTTTAATACGCGCATAAATCGATCTTATCGAACGGTGGAACAGTTTCTAACGAGTCGATCGAATTTTCAACGAAGTCGATCGTTTCTCGAGACGCTTCGCAGAAAAATGTAACGGATCGAAGAATCTATCGATTTCGGCGTTCGGAAGATAGATCGATGAAGCTCGTCTCGGTAATTTCGATCGCATGACACGAATAGACGGCCTCGACTTTGCATAGATAAGTGCAACGAAGGCCGGGGGCAAAGAAATGACGAGGCACGGAGTCGAAACGCGGAAGTTCCCGCGGATCGGGTTAATCAAAATCGTGCAACTATGTTTTATCCTTCGCGGCCGTTCGATCCCCGGTAAGAAGAAGAAGAAGAATTCGATTGAAAAATGTGGGAAGTACCGGTGCTTTCCACATAGCTCGTCACGGTTTTCTGCGCTATAGTCGCTCCGTTGCCGCTTGTCCGAGCGAGCGAACCTAAATATTGACGGTAGTGCGGTACTATTTATTTTCTAACGATAACCCGGCGCAAGCTGATAATTACGGTGCGACGAGGTCGACGAAAAACAGATGATATCACGCGATCGTAAATATTTACGATCGATGGAAACGGCGAGCGCGAAGGATCGGACAGAGACGCCGCGCGATCCCGGCTGCGTTAACCGGAGAATTCTTTGAATCCAATTTTTTTTTCCCCCCTCCCGTGTCGGCAAACTCGAGCGCGCGTGTTCGATGTACATACGTATGTATCTCCCATCGTATTTATACTATAATTGTGCCATTATCGTGATAACGCTCGGCGCCAGTAAACACGTGCGACACGGAACACCGCAACGTCCTTTGACTGCGACAGAATTTCGGTTCTCTCGTCACGCTATCTGCAACGGCGCGCGGCCCCAGACTTCGCGGGGGGGATGGGGGGGGTTTAATGGGCTTTAGAAATCCCGGCCTCGAAATTGAAATCCCGTGGATATTGCCGCGGACCGCGGGCGACGAGCATAGTTGAAATTGGCCGCGATCAAGGATCCCAGATAGCGTTTAATTGCGGCGTCGGCGTTAAACCTGTTTGTAATCGAAACAAATAAACCTTCCGTTGTTGCGGGGGGGCCCGGCTCGCGCAAACGTTCCCCGGGAAATCTCGCGAAAACATCGCGAGACCCCCGACGCGCGTATCGGCGCGACGCGGCGCGGCGCGTCACCGGCGCGAGCTGAAAAACGGCCGAACGGGACGCTCGATAACGACTAATTGGACGTACCAGCGACAAATTGATGTTTACCGCGGCGCGTATAATGACACACAATTACGATAATGCCGCGTAATTGCATCCGAGATCGGTCTATCGGCGAAGAAAATGAGCCGGCGCGACGCGAATCCGCCGACTGGTTTCGCGTTCCCGGTCTCGATTTTCGCGATCGATCTCTCCGCGGCCGTACACGTTTTTCCCGTCGTCGCGGGAGGACTTTTCGTTGCGTGCCCTCCTTGCAATCCCCTGGCCACCGGTGTCCGCGAATTTATGTCTTTCCGCGCGTTCGTGCCGAAACAATGCTCTTAATCTCCGCCGTAATACCCTTTGTCCGGTTCGACGGCTCATTGTTCCGCGCGAAACGCTGTTCTCTTCGCCGCTATTCGATCCCGCGGTCGAAACTATCCTCGCGACGGCGCCCAGATTTTCCGAACGCACTTGCCCCGATCGGATATGTTAATTCGCAAGCAGTTCCGGTTTTCGCGGATGCGATGACGCGAGCGGAGATGCGAGTGAAATTCGGTTCGCGCGGGTGGGCGGTTCGCCGCCACCTAAGCAAACGTTATGTTAATATGTTATGTTAATATACAGATAATCGGCAGATCTTCGTGCAAAATGAAAGTTTGAAAGATCTTAACCCTTTTAGTGCCGAGCGAAAGTATCGCGACCGTGCGAAAAATACCGGAATAATTTGTCGAATTTCCTAAGGTTTGGGGAGGAAGCTCATAAAAACCAAGAAGTAAGAATGATATTTAGAAAATTCAAGAAGAAGCATATTACGAAATAATGACAGAATAAAGTAACAAATGTATTTGAATGTTTGTTGAAAATCATACGAATAATATAAATATAAAACAATATGGGAAAGAGAAAAATCAATTCTCTTTGTTAGAGACAGTATTTGCACGTAAGGAAAAATCATCGTTTGATCGTAACTTTATATAGGTCACCTAGCATGAAGTATAGATATTGCACTTTTAATCGTTTAGCAACAAAATAACTGACATCGCAAAACTGAAAAATAATGCCATGATGCACGGGCAAGCGTCGGAAGGATCTGTTACAAAACAAGTGAAATAGCTATTGTAACGTTACCGAAACAAATTTTAATATTATTATAAATATTTATATTTAATTATTATTACTTATTATCACTCGCATAAATAATTTATTTAGCATTGATGCTTACTAATGCATACACTAATGCATTCCGAATAGTTGGACGCCATCGCATACGCAACAATATACAGGGTGTCCCAAAAATATCTCGCAATTTGAAAGTGGCGGATTCCTCAGGTCATTTGAAGCAACTTTTTCCTTTACAAAAATTTTCTCCGAGGCACCGTTAACGAGTTATTAATGAAAAACAGTGACCAATGAGAGGCGAGCTCGGCTGGCGCAAGGCGACCGAGCCAATGAGCGGAACTGGGCTTCGTGCGCTGGTTGGCTGGGCCGCCTCGCGTCAGCCGTAATCGATTCTTATTGGTCACTGTTTTTCGTTAATAACTCGTTAACGGTGCCTCGGAGAAAATTTTTGTAAAAGAAGAAGCTGCTTTAAATGATCTGAAGAATCCGCCATTTCTGGATTGCGAGACATTTTTGGGACACTCTGTACAGTAATGTTACTCTAATTGACGCTCGGATTGTCCACGAAAATGGACAATTTGGGAATAGGAGATACGAATATTCGAGCTTTTAGGGTCGTTTTTATGGTCATTGATTCTCAACAATTATAAAAACGGGCTACAAGGCTCAGTTAGGGAGACATTACTGTATCATCGTTCGGCACTAAAAGGGTTAAAATAAAGGTTCAGCGATCACATGTAACTGGAGCTGAAAAAAAACGTAGCTCCTCTTTTAATAATTTCAATCAATTGGAAATAACGTAACAGTGCTCTGAAATTCTGACAACATTTTCACTATTCCGTGTTTCTCTGTTCGATTTTTGCAGTAACTGCATAAAATCCGCTGTCTTTTTTAGACGATCTAATTAGACCGATTTTTGCACTTGCGACAGACATAAGCGTCCGGAACTGAGAACAGTGACGAGATTGAAAAGAACTAATCACATCATACTAGTAAAAAAGAAATTGCACTAATTTCAACTTATCGATATCATCAAAAAACGAAAAAATATTGTGCTCGGCTCGTTCGTCTCGCGATCGACGCGGACAACCTTTATTTTGCACGAAGATCCACGGTCTATGGATCATCGAATAGCTCGTCGGACATTTGAAATATTTCTGAGCGCCGATGACGTATTAGGTCGTCCTGAAGTCAATCGTGACTTCACGAACGGTCGTAATTACGGTGCTTTTTTGCGACAGATATTTTGCATATTTGTTTCGCAATGTGTCCATCATTTGGAAGCGTAAACATCGTCGAGAACACACACGATTTACGTTTCTCCGGAGAAAAATTCTACGGGAAACGTTGGGGAGCTACGATACCGTTCGATCGTCCGCATAAACGCGTTCAGCTCGGAACTACCCTCGTTACGCGCAATTTATTTCCGTGCCGCGCGTGCATCGCATCGAACGACACAAAATATCACGCGACGTCGGAGCGGACGAATAATGCCGGGAATGTCCGCGAAAGTCGGCGACGTTCACCGGCCGTGCGAAACTGCGACGTTCGCGTCCACCGTTCGTTGCATAATGAAGACACACGTTGTAAACCGAGCCGGGTCCGCAAAAAAAAAAGAAACGTTTAGAAGCGACGGGAGAGCGACGGAAGGCGGCGGACGGCAGCGGATCCGCCGAAATATCAAGGAACAGTTTTGTCTAACGAGCCCCGTTCCGCTTTATTGCCGGCTGATTGCGCGCGTTTCGGCCCCCGGGCCGGCGCCGATGGATTCGCAAACGAGGCCGACGGGAAAAAATGTATTTTTAACGAGGCTGATTGGAAAGGAGCGCGCGCGCGTCAGCCGCGAAACGAGCTCGCCGCGCTTTTTATAACGGGCCGATCCGCGCGACCGAGGCGCGAGCGAGCGCGAAAACAAAAGCGCCGGCCGAAATTATCGGCGATTCGCGCGTGACGGTGCAATACCGACGACGACTACGACGACGACAACAATAACAACAACACGCACACGTCGGGGCACCGTCTTCTCTCCGTTTGACGTCTCAAGGCGACCGGCGTGCACCTCACGCGATTTCGCGGGACGCAAAAACCGTACTCGAGCGGTCGGTCGCTCGCCGGTTTTTCGAGACCGACGCCTTTTGTTGCGAACGTTGTTGTCCGTCACGAATGCCCGTCCGTTCGGACTTCTGACGGAGACTGCATCAAGGTTTTTCGCACTTTGGCCTGGCTGCGATCGCTCAGCGATTTTCAATCGATGAAACGAAGGTCCAGTGTTGTGTTCGTGTTAGTACGTCTACGAAATTATACAGGGGGTCTCAAGATTATTGTACGAGCGGGGACAGAGGGATTCGTGAGGTCATTTGTAGTAACTTTTTCCTTTACAAAAATGTTCTCCGAGGCATCGTTTACGAGTTATTAACGAAAAAGCAGTGACCAATGAGAGGCGAGCACTCGCCTGGCGCTAGGCGACCGAGCCAATCAGCGGAACTGGGCTTCGTGCGCTCGTTGGCTCGGCCGCTTAGCGCCAGCCGATCTCGCCTCTGATTGGTCACCGTTTCTGGTTAATAACTCGTAAACGAAGCCGCGGATCGCATTTTCGCTGAGGAAACAGTTGCTTCAAATGACACAAGGAATTTCGGGACACCCTGTATGCAACGATATCGGTAAGGTTACTTGGAAGAAGTTGTTCGTGGTATTAACTATACCATGCACGCGGGTCACCGCATACAACCTCTTCGATTTACGTGACTATTATTAATGGTAGCGAAAAACCTTTCAGAGGAGATTTCTACGATATCGAGTTGGGCATATTCTGGTGCAATTAATTTCTTCGCGAATCGACGCGTAAAGGTCACATAAAGGTCGACGATGTTTTTTCAGCTGGAATGATGTATTGTCGAATGCATCGTCGGACGCGTCTCGACTTTAGTCGCAAAAATGTATTAACCTACTTGTGTCGAAAAGTTATTACTTTAGGAGATATCTCAATTTAACATAACGCCGAACGAATACAATAATCGTTTCGCTAACGCTGGTAAGTACGGTGATAACGTTTCGTGTTGCCGCGGCGGTAATGGTGACTTAGAACTATTTAAATTGAAATATATCTCATAAAGTATTAATTCTTTTCTTTTACGTAAACGGGTTAGTGCATTTTTACAACTAACGTCGTGCTGCGTCTGTCGATGCATTAAAATATACATCGTTGCATTTAAAAAAGAAAAAGAAAGCAAAGTTTACCTTCGTATGATATATGTATACAAATGATATAAAGGGTATCCCAAAAATGTCTCGCATTACAGAACTGTGGGGTAGCTGAGATTATTCTAAGTAACTTTTTCCTTTGCGAAAATGCAATCTGCGGCTTTGTTTACGAGTTATTAACGGAAAACACTGACCAATGAGACGTGATGATATATACATATGATATTATACAATGATATTGTATACATATATATAAATCTCCTCCGAAAATTTCGTTCGCTACCATCAATAATTCTTTTTTTTTTACAATTTGTCCAGTAAGGACATTCGGTGAACTTTTACATCGTTTTTGTAGACACTTCCACAGTTACGTATGTATATGTACTTGGAAATCATGAATGGAAATCATGAAAGGACCATCGATAACAGTTACGTAAATCGAAGTGGCAACACGCGGCGGCCCACCCCGTACAATCGCACCCAACTGTATTTAAAAGGTGACATCATTGTTTTGCGTACGCGAGAACGAGTAAATAGATTCTTTAGACTTCAACTTCCATACGGAACATCGCTCGCTGACCGTCGTACTTCCGAAACTTATTAACATAAAACACATCGTGTTCGGTAAATCGTGTAATCCGGCTTCAATATTTAGAGAGAGATAATAGATTATTTGCACTCGACGCTCTGCCTATAGACAATCACTTAGCAGACTTTTACAAAAGAGCGACAGGCATTTCATTCGTGGATCAACGAGCATTGAGTAACGCAGTCCGACAACCACTTTCGTGATTCCAATTCGGAAGAAAATTCTAAATCGTCCTCGAAACCGCGGCACAGTTGTTAACCCTTTCGCTACGACAGCACCATCCGCCGAAGTACCGTCACCGAACGGAAACTCGCTCCGGAAATATGCACAGTGCGCGTGGTTTCTGTATACAGTAATGTCTCCCTTACTGACGCTCAGATTGTCCACTGAAATGGACAATTTGGGAAGAGGAGACACGATTATTCGAGCCTTGCGGCTCATTTTTACAATTGTGGACAATTTATAACTATAAAAATAAACCGCGAGGCTCGAATAATCGTATCTCCTCTTCCCAAATTGGCCATTTTTGTGCGCAATCTGGGCGTCAATTAGAGAGACATTACTGTATATGTTGTTCCAAGTCTTAAATAATAACTATGCCGAATAAAACAATCGTTGCTCTGATGTAACAAGTATACTTACATTTTTAATTTAAAAAAACTTACAAAATTATAGGTAACATAGGTATTTATATAATTACAAAGCCTAACGATTAAACGTTTAATATAATTAATAACGAGACGAAAATTATTAAAATATAATAATATGTAAAAACTAATAATATAATTCTGTGTGATATATTTGAAAGCAAGGATCTGTACAAAAGCCAACGTCGCAATCTTTACACTTGTACCGCGAATCCGTTCTTTTATCATTTTTGCTACAAATTACGCATCCCCGTCTTGTGTATACACTTCATTTCGATACCGCATACAGGGTGTCCCAAAAATGTCTCGCGATCCGTAAATGGCGGGTTCCTCGGATCATTTGAAGCAGCTTCTTCCTTTTCAAAAATTTGCGTTTGCGTTTGATAACGAACCGTTGCTTCCTCTAGCAATATCGTTAACAATGCCATGAAGCTCGTTTATACAATAATGTCTCCCTAACTGACGCTCAGATTGCGCAGAAAAATGGACAATTTCGGAAGAGGAGACACGATTATTCGAGTTTTGCAGCTCGTTTTTAGAGTTCTTGACAATTTGTGACTATGAAAATAAACCGCAAGACTGGAATAATCGTATCTCCTCTTCCTAAATTCTCCATTTTTGTGGACAATCTGAGCATCAATTAGAGAGACATTACTATACACAGTGTCCCAAAAATGTCTCGCAATCCGGAAATGGCGGGTTCCTCGGATCATTTGAAGCAGCTTCTTCCTTTACAAAAATTTTCTCCGAGGCACCGTTAACGAGTTATTAACGAAAAACAGTGACCAATAAGAATCGATTACGGCTGACGCGAGGCGGCCCAGCCAACCGGCGCACGAAGCCCGGTTCCGCTCATTGGCTCGGTCGCCTCGCGCCAGCCGAGCTCGCCTCTCATTGGTCACTGTTTTTCGTTAATAACTCGTTAACGGTGCCTCGGAGAAAATTTTTGTAAAGGTAAAAGTTGCTTCAAATGACCCGAGGAACTCGCCACTTTCGGATTGCGAGACATTTTTGGGACACGCTGTATGTTCGAAGAAGGCAAACGGCCCTATGATATCGCATCACTAAAGAATTGAGACTTCGTTGCTGGAGGATCCGGCCACGGTGTGACAAAAGCGTTGTCTTCTGATTAGAGAACAGTAATTAACCCCTCCGCGCTTGCTCCAGGACCTTCGAAATGAACAAGTTAAAGAACAGTATTCTAACTTCTGCTGAGAATGAAATCTCAAAGAAATGTTCAATACGTTCGGCGCCGACAATCAGCCACTGAAAATTCCCACGAAGTCGAAGCAATTTAATTTATCGAACCGAAACTAGAATGTTAACCCTTTGCACTCGAGTGGTGACTCAGAGTCACCACTAAAATCTGTTATATCTCGTTGCGGTGCTCGGCGCGAAAGGGTTAAACACGTGGTTCGATAGACTCTTAGCGAGCGTAAAGCGTTCGAAATGCGTCGGAAACGCGTCGGAAACGCGTCGTCAACGAAGGGATCGAGAGGAACGATTCCGCGTCATCGAATGATCTAGGATGTCCGTGATGCGAACGGAGGAGAACGGTCCTGCGACGGAATGACCCGTCTGCGGATAATGTTCGTTTGACCCAGCAGCTGGTGACCCACTTACGGTGCGCGTCGATTTTGGCACCGACATATCCACGCACAGGACGTGTCGGATTTAATGCGGACGTCCACATATGGGTCGAATGGGATATCTGCGCGAGTGTCCGCGCGCGCCGCGTACTTCTCTCTATCGCTCGTTCGGAAACGCAATTACATCTTCGGAATGCCTGCGGAGGTAGCTTGAATTCGACGAAGCGACTCCGTTCGTGCGGATTTACGATACGAAACAATTTTTAAAAGGCGTCGAATCGTTTAAATCTTCGGGACACGGTGGGATTAATAATGTCCCATCTTTTTGATATGCGTAATGTTAATGTAAATATTTGATTTGGTAATGCATGGTGGGACATTTTTAGACCCACCTCGATGTATTGCAATAACACTCTGTAACAACAAATTGAATTGAATTATTATTACTTTTTTTATGTTTTTATATTGTGATGGTATTATATGTTAGATTTCATTTATGCGTAAATGTCAACATACTATTTTTTCGTTTTATAAAATAATATATTTTATTAAGTTTTATTTATTATATATATTGATAATATATTTTTATTGAGTTTTATTGATTATATATATTGATAATATATTTTATTGAACTTTATTGATTACATATATATATTTTTATTGAGTTTTATTGACTATATATATATTGATAATATATTTTATTGAACTTTATTGATTACATATATATATTTTTATTGAGTTTTATTGACTATATATATATATATATATATATATATATATATATTGATAATATATTTTTATTGAGTTTTATTGACTACATATATATTGAGAATATATTTTTATTGAGTTTTATTGACTATATATATTGATAATATATCTTTATTGAGTTTTATTGACTATATATATATTGATAATATATTTTTATGGAATTTTATTGATTTTATTTTTATTAAGTTATATTTTGATTATATATATCGATAATATATTTTCATCGAGCTTTCAATATCATAATACATTTTTTATAGATTTTATAGCTTTTATAGCTTTTTTTATAGCTTTCATATCAATAATATATTTTTATCGAGTTTCATCGATATCTTTATCCTCACAATTCGGACGTCCGCGGTCTCGGGTTAAAAACGAGAGACAATCGACGGGTTAATCGGGCCGATTACCCGGCCCGGCTAATTAACAGTTCAAGGGCGCAGAAACGTCGGCGTGTTTGATACGTTTTCCCGCAGTACGTTTACGGAGGCGACGCGTCGGAGTCGGCGGATTCCAATCTCGAACAACCGGGATATTTGTCAATAGGACCCCGGGCTTCGCGGAAATTTAAATAGAACACTCTGCGGTACAGGGTCCGCATTGTGCCGCGAATTATGCGATCTCGCTGCTCCGCCGGAATTTCATCGCCTCCGCCGCCGCGCCGCCGCACCGCCGCCGCCGACGCGCCGAGTCCCATGGGTAATACCGAGAGCGGCGTTCGTCTGTAATTTCGAAGCTGGCGATAGTTATGGGCGTGGTATCGCGAACCAAATCACGGAAGACCGCGGTGGAATTGAAGAATCGTTTCGCGGTGTCACGACGATCGTAATATTTCGCGGCCGATTTATCTAAATCGTTTGGCCGTTTTGCGTGAAATCGTAAACTGGAGTTCCAATTATCGAGAATCGTACGAGAATAACGTCGCTGTCATTTGTTTTAACGATAATCACGGTAATACGACAAAGAATTATAAGCAAGAAAATGTTAGCTATTCGTTTATTTAACGTAATATAATAATGACTTATAAGCCATTATACCATATAATAATATAAAAAATAGTAATTATACCATATTATAATATGGTTAAATTGTAATTATATGGTATGTATAATTATATAATTATATAATTAATTATTGTAATAATATGGTATATATAATTATGCCAAATTATAATATGGTATAATTATAGTATAGTATATTATAGTATAGTACAATTTAGTACAGTATAATTATATTTAATATACTCTAATATAATAATGACTTTATTATAAATTGAGTTGACATAACTCAATGACTGACAATAACATAACATTTATATATATATATATATATATATATATATATATAATTATAACTGATATAACTTTATATAACTAACTAACTATATATAATTAGAACTGATATATTATTAATTGTTATCTATTGTAACTATTAACTATAGTTATGTCTATTTGTAATTAGAACTGATATATTATTAATTGTTATCTGCAGTTTCATGTCCCATGTTCAACACAATTTATACACTTTAATGGTTTACTTTAAGTTGGATGGTTTATAAGACAGTTAATTTGGTCCAAATATATTTATTTAATAAATAAAACTCAATAAAATATATTATCAATATATATATAATCAATAAAACTCAATAAAGATATATTATCAATATATATAATAAATAAAACTTAATAAAATATATTATTTTATAAAATGAATAGTATGGCTGACATTTGCGTATAAATAAAATCTAACATATAATACCATCTCAATATAAAAACATAAAAAATGTAATAATAATTCAATTCAATTAGTTGTTACAAAGTGCTATTATATAAAATGCACGAAATATATAAAACCAAATATATAAAATGCACGAAAAACAAATTGGAAATATTTGGGACTTGTCTTCGTTAATTCCACGTCAAATTTAAGCCATCAACGTTCCAAAAATATTTGATTGTATAACTAGAGAACTGCTGCAACTATTTGTTAACCAGTTAGCCGTTGCAATCTCTTTGAAAATTGTTTCGTTTTCTAATGTTACTACTGACATTTATTTGTTTACTTAAATGGTAACACGAAATGTTCCCTCCATTCTTTCGTGACGAGTATACTCGCCGAAAAACAGGTGACTGACGAAATAAATCGACACCGGTTAATTAACACGTTAAATGCCACGCCGGTTTTACAGAAATTGTCCGTGGCGCCACGATGCAATTTTCTTTTACGTGATACATATAATGTTGAAATATTATCTGCAATAGATAAGTTACAGTGTGTATAACCATGTTTGACATGCTAATTGCGACAGGCGTCACTGTTTGAATTGACGATGCCAATAATACAAAATTTTACATATTGACATTTGTTTTAAATTATTAGGTCTACCGGAAAGTTCTGTCCGATAGTGTCACTTCAAGTTTCAATCCATATGCACATGTTGATTTGAGACATATATGACTATCTCTCTTTATCATTGCATTTACACACATGTGCTCTCCTAAATAAACTGAAACAAAGATGTCTCATGTCGTTATTAAGTGAGACGCGATCGTGAAAACATGGCTACCGATGATAATGCCAGACCACGTGCTGCTTTCGCGACTCGTCAGAAAATCGCAGAGCTAGGCTGGGAAATTCTGTCACATCCACCATACTCCCCAGACCTAGCACCCTCCGATTATCACTTGTTTCTCTCTTTGCAAAACTTTTTACAGCAAAAAAAATTCAAAACCGAAGCTGATGTCAACCAAGCACTACTTGAGTTCTTCGCCTCTAAAAATAAATCATTTTTTAAAAATGGCATTTACAAGTTGCCATCACGCTGGCAAGAAGTCCTAAGCAACGATGGAAAGTATATTCTACAATAAATATTATTAAATGTATGAAAATTGTGTTATATTTCAATTCGAAAACGGACAGAACTTTCCGGTAAACCTAATATATGTGAGACGTTCTCTTCAACAAATCAAATATTCTGCCAAATACAATACGAAAAGAATTGTTATTTTTATAGATCAATACTTATTCTGCGTTCATTCTTTTGAACATGATGGATAGTAAAAGCAACATTGCCAAATATAGTAAATTCTCCCCAATTTTCCTTCAGCTTGTAAACAAAAATGGACAATTTGGAAAGAGGAGATTTGAGCCTTGCACCTCGTTTTTATAATTGTTGACAATCGGCAACTATTTTTTAAAAATGGCATTTACAAGTTGCCATCACGCTGGCAAGAAGTCGTAAGCTACGATGGAAAGTATATTCTACAATAAATATTATTAAATGTATGAAAATTGTGTTATATTTCAATTCGAAAACGGACAGAACTTTCCGGTAAACCTAATATATGTGAGACGTTCTCTTCAACAAATCAAATATTCTGCCAAATACAATACGAAAAGAATTGTTATTTTTATAGATCAATACTTATTCTGCGTTCATTCTTTTGAACATTATGGATAGTGAAAGCAACATTGCCAAATATAGTAAATTCTCCCCAATTTTCCTTCAGCTTGTAAACAAAAATGGACAATTTGGAAAGAGGAGATTTGAGCCTTGCACCCTGTTTTTATAATTGTTGACAATCGGCAACTATTTTTTAAAAATGGCATTTACAAGTTGCCATCACGCTGGCAAGAAGTCGTAAGCAACGATGGAAAGTATATTCTACAATAAATATTATTAAATGTATGAAAATTGTGTTATATTTCAATTCGAAAACGGACAGAACTTTCCGGTAGACCTAATATATATATTTCTATCAATTTGGGCGCGCCGGTCACCGGTGGCCCCCATGGCGTCACCGCCAAGTTAAGTCACCGGTGACCCCCGTGGCATTCAACGTTGTTAAATCAATTAGGTCAGCCTCGTCCTGTACCGATATTTACCTGTCCGTATCGGTAACAGTTTTGCAAGCGAACGGCGCAAGTCGAGTAAATTCGTGCGAGCAATTGACCCTGAACCGGTCGCGCGGCTGCTTTAGAAGTTCCGCAACGCGATACGTTACGGCTCTCCGGCGAATTTGCGTCAGTTAGGGTAACAGCGGTGTTGTTCCGAATGATGTTGCAATTCTCTCCTTGCGTCTCTCCCGAAGGGAATCCGAAATATTCCGCGGCCGCTGACGCGCGGGATCCAACGTCAATCTTTTAGCCGTCTAGTTGACGCTGACGTAGCTCAGCGTCATTTTCTGTTTACCGCGGGCTACGTTTTATGTTTGCCGGGGATTAATCGCTCAGATTTATGGTTACGGCAGAGGCGCATATCTTCGACGGATAGCCGGCGCTTACGGCACGGCGGCGCGCATCATTATTCGCAACGACAGAGATTTCCCGCGCGTCATTCTGTTCTCGATACGTACAAATGTCTCACGTTTAAACGTCGGAACACAACCGTTTCTACAATAGAATAATTAAAGCCTCCTTCGTCGCGCGTTCCACGCGACACGGCGAATTTGAACGGCGAACGATTTACGCGACGCCGTTCGCGACGATTTCGGTCGTCGGAGACGACGAATTTCGGGTATTTTGGAGGAACAAACTTTCGGCGATCCGTTTCCAAAAACACGACGCGGGTTTTCGGTGATAACACTGGCTATTTGACGCTGAAATTATCAGACTATTTAACGCGAGCAATGTGTGTACATTGTTTTACGACAATGCCGAAGACTGGATTTATTTGGATATTATATTAAATTAATGTAATAAAATATAAATATAATAGTATAAATGTAAATTGTTATATTTATATTTTATTATATTGATTTAATGTAATATTTAAATTTTTATATTAACCCTTAACCCCCTATATTAACCCTTTGCACTCGAGTGGTGACTCTGAGGCACCGCTAAAATTTGTTACATCACCTTTCAAGATAATTTTTATAGCAACAAAGTTTAGATTCAAAAAATTGTTAAGAGTGTAATTATTGCGTGACTCCCAAGAGTCAACTTAATATGCATAAAATGCATTTTGCCATATAAAATAAGTAATATAAGTTAGAAAAATTTGTTTATATTTACAGTTAAAATAGCTTCGAGTGCAAAGGGTTATTAAAAAATATAATAATATAAATTTAATAATATTAAATTAATATAATTAAAAAACTAGATTTATTTAAATATTATATTAAATTGATATAATATTATATTGTAATATATTACTTCGATAAAATATCTCCTAGAGATGTTTTTTATTAGATCTGCCGGAAAATTCTGTCCATTTTAGAAGTGAAAGGAAATGATAAATTTTTCATAAATTTAATAATATGTACAATATAATTTCTTGCGACCTTTTACCAACGCGATAGCAATTTGCAAGCAGCATTTTTTTATCATACCTATTGAAACTTGAAATGACATTCTCAGACAGAACTCTTCGCTGGACCTAATTCGATGTCAGGAACTATAAATCAGAAATCAGTCATTTTCACCGGTTTGACAGTTCCCTAGCGTCGAAACGTTGAAACGCGCACGAAAATCCAAGGTGATATCGAACACGCGGAAGCGCGACGGAGCAATTTGATTATACGCGTCCGTCATATTCGGCCTTGCGGCCGAGCCGCGATTGTTTACTACGTGTTGACTCCTTGGCGCAACAATCGCGCGACAAACTTCTCCTCCGCCGTGTGTCCTGTTTGCTTTTCCGCGTCGGTCAGCGCTTCTGCTTCTGTCAATTATACATATTTTCGTTTTCTTCCCCCGGCGAGGAGGACGCGTCGACGTTTCGCCGGGTGTCCTATGTGTAGAACGCAACATTTCGACGACGTCGATATTAATCGAAACGTTGATCGTTTAACATTTCAATGAACCGACGAAACTGCTTTTCCCACAGAGGTTAACGAAACGTGTTAACCCTGACACGGAGTTGCAAATGTTCCGTTAAAAGTGTTCGAACGCGAAAGAAACTTAAAGGTGACCAACTGCGATGAATTTTTACGCTTTCTAGCGTTTCGGTTCCGCCGAGTTTCGCGCGATTTTCCTGCTTTACGTTCGGATTTATGTTACGGATTTAAACGATGGACGACCACGACGACGACGACGACGACGACGAGTTGACACGTTGAGCGCCGCGTCGCTCACAAATGGGTGACACTGATGTTCTTTTTACCAATTTTCAACGTTCATTTTCATTGCGATACATTCGAACGAATTGAACTTGACCAGGATGTTTCGCATGCGAAAGAGTTCTAATGTCATTTAATACAATCAATTGAACCCTTTGTACTCGAAGGTATTTTAACTGTGAATATAAAGTCATGTGTGTGTCCAACTTATAGTATTTTTATTTTATATAACAAAATGCATTCTATGCATATGAAATCGACTCTTGGGACTCGCACTACAGTTACACTCTTAACAATTTTTTAGATTCAAACTTTGTTACTATAAAATTTATCGTAAAAACGAGATATAACAGATTTTAGTGGTGCCTCTGAGTCACCACTCGAGTGCAAAGGGTTAACATTCTAGTTTCGGTTCGATAAATTCAATTGCTTCGACTTCGTGGGAATTTTCAGTGGCTGATTGTCGGCGCTGAACGTGTTGAACATTTCTTTGAGATTTCGTTCTCAGCAGAAGTTAGAATACTGTTCTTTAACTTGTTCATTTCGAAGGTTCTGGTGCAAGCGCGGAGTGATTAATTACCGTCCTCTAATCAGAAGACAACGCTTTTGTCACACCGTGGCCGGATCCTCCAGGAACGAAGTCTCAATTCTTTAGTGATGCGATATCATAGGGCCGTTTGCCTTCTTCGAACATACAGGATGTCCTAAAAATGTGTCGCAATCCGAAAGTGGCGGGTTCCTCGGGTCATTTGAAGCAACTTTTCCCTTTACAAAAATTTTCTCCGAGGCACCGTTAACGAGTTATTAACGAAAAACAGTGACCAATGAGAGGCGAGCTCGGCTGGCGCGAGGCGACCGGGCCAATGAGCGGAACTGGGCTTCGTGCGCCGGCTGGCTGGGCCGCCTCGCGTCAGCCGTACTCGATTCTTATTAGTCACTGCTTTTTCGTTAATAACTCGTTAACGGTGCCTCGGAGAAAATTTTTGTAAAGGAAGAAACTGCTTCAAATGACCGAGGAACCCGCCATTTCCGGATTGCGAGACATTTTTGGGACGCCCTGTATTGTTTCAATAAACAATCTGCGACAGTCGAAAGCCGGGACACCCAACGTGCGCTTGAAGTTGATATGCCTTTTATAACGGTTGAATCGGCTCTCGTGTAAATAAATATAAAACAAGTCTCATTTTATCGACTTAGAACAGTTTTCCTGCAAGTCTTTTCAAACCTTTGTACAAACAATTAAAAATGAATACATAAGTACAGGCGGTCCTCGACTTTTGCACATTCTATTTTTACACAATTCGCTATTTCGCAGATTTTTAAAAATTCAACTTTGTAAGCCATTGCGGTCGAATGTTCTCTCTGAACGGACATCGCGAGTCGAGCAAGCTATGTACATTGTAATTGAATGCCCCCTCTCAGGCGACATCAGA
This sequence comes from Megalopta genalis, assembly GCF_051020955.1. NCBI lineage: Eukaryota > Metazoa > Arthropoda > Insecta > Hymenoptera > Halictidae > Megalopta > Megalopta genalis. The sequence goes on along the minus strand of NC_135013.1, from coordinate 5,532,225 downwards.
CTTTAGCCATCGGATTACAATGTTGTTCCGATCGAGTGGTCAAGACTTTGACAATTAAAAATATGAATGAAGCCTTTATGCATCTGGACAAATTTTTAACTACTATGTAAGAATGCGATCCCAATGGAGAAAGTATATCTCTCAAGTACTTAGGGCAGTACAAAAAGACACTGCGTGTTACAGAAATCTTTATCACGAAAACAAGAAAAAACGGAGGTACTCTTAACTAACTAACCCTTGACAAGTTTATAAAGAAGACATCCGAAAGCTAAATAAATAAATAAATATACTTTTAAACACCGTTTTTGGTGCATATTTTTATACATCCCTCTACTTTCGAAAATTCAACATTCGCACACGCTTTCGGGAACAAATTGTGCGCGAAAATCGAGGGCCCGCCGTAGTTCAGACCACTTTTCAGTTCAGATCACTTCAGTTCAGACCGATTCGTTCACCCTTCCGTCCACGCGCGTCCCTTGACCCTATCGTCTAACGCAAATCAATCAAAGACCAAACACAATTCGAACATCGCTCCGACTACCCAGTAAAAACATCGTCGCCGATATCGCGCGAAAAAATCGTCGCGTCACACAGCCCCGCCGGTCAACTTCCTCAAAATTATTCCCCAGCGGATCCGATCGAAAAAATATCAACAGAATCGGACGATTCCACGGTATCTCTTAATTGCCCAGCAATGTTCACGCGTTAATCGCGAGGCGCCTCGTGTCCGCCGGTTGATCCGGCGCTATTTCCAGCGTGGTCGAGGCTTAAGCAACAATCAGAATTCATGCCGCGCCGGTTGCCCTTTGCTTTATCGTTATTGCATTTTCGAGCGGGGCCGAGAGACCGTCTCCCTTCGCCCTCGTATCTCGCCCAGACCTACCTCCCCCCACCCTCTACACCACCCTGGCCGCCACCTTCGACCCGCCCCCGCAATAACGGCGTCGCTTCGAATTATGCAACCGGGGAATATAAAAAATGCAGCGGGCATCGTTCTGGATGCGGCGGCGGACGCTTTGCATACCGCCGAGAATCCGACCCGTTCTCTAGCGTTCTATTATGCCATAAAGCGCGGGATATGCATTACGTGCACGCACACGCGACCCGGCCGCGCTCTCTGCCTATGCCTATCCGCGGCACCACGCGAAAACGCATCGTAATCACGGCCGTAAACAATGGCCCCCGGAAAGACCGTGAGCACGGAGACACGCGGAAAGAGAGACACAGCGCGAGAGAGAGAGCGCGCGAGATAGAGAGAGAGAGAGAGAGAGAGAGAGCGAGAGTGAGAGGGCGAGAGAGAGAGCGTGCGCGAGAAAGAGAGCTCGAGAGAGAGAGAGCGCGAGAGAGAGAGCGCGAGAGAGCGAGAGAGAGGGCGCTTTCGAGAGAGAGGGAGCGGGAGAGAGAGAGCGCGCGCGAGAAAGAGACCTCGAGAGAGAGAGAGAGAGAGCGAGAGAGAGAGAGCTCGAGGGAAAGATAGGCGAAGAGAGTCGATTGCACAGAGAGAGAAAGAGCGAGCCGGAGAGAAGACAGCTATAGAGAGTTAGAAGGATGGCAGTGATTGGGCCAAGGGGAGCCAGCCGCGTTCCAAGCGTGCTTTCGCGACATCATCGTCGAAGGATGAACCGGCATCGACCCGGGGACCATCCCTCGCAACAACAAATTGGCTGGACGTATCGCGGCTGGCGCATTCTCCGATCGAACTTGATTGCCGTTGCCTGATGAACAGCTCCGGCGAGACAGCACTCGCGGAGAAAACGCATTAGCACGGCTCCATAAGGTGCCCGGGATCATCAATTTTAATAGCGCTCAAGGGCTACCATTGTGCGCCACCGATTCTATGGGCGTCTTCGCGGAATCCCGACGGCGCGAGGAATTTTAATGTTCCGAGTACCGTCAGCAACGTCGCCGTTGCTTCTGCTTTATTTGTTTGCTCACCCGTCCGACACTGATTTTTGGACTACGGAATGATGCCGGGACGATGATCGCCTCGCCTCGCCATACCGAGACGGGCACATTGTAATTATACCGCGGGGCCTTCAAGGTCCCCGGCAACGTCGCAGCAGACATTTCCCCGAGCCGATCGCTCGAAAAACAAAAATATCTTTATTCGTTCGTCTAATGACTTTTAGATCTCTTTATCCTCGCCTTCTCGTTCGCCGCGGAGATTCTTCTCTGTCACGGTCGCATGGCCGCGCATTTCACAGAAATGTCACTCTAATTGACGCCCCACAAAAATGGACAATTTGGGAAGAGCAGATACGATTATTCGAGCCTTGCGGCTCGTTTTTATAGTTGTTGACAATCGGTAGCCATAAAAAACGAGCCACGAGCCTCGAACAATCGTATCGCCTCTACCGAAATTGTCTATTTATGTGTAGAATCTGAGCGTCAATTAGAGGGTCAATTAGAGCGTCAATCAGAAAGACATTACTGTATGCGGCGAAAGACGATGTTGGATACAGATTGGTTTATTTTTGTAGTTATAAATTGTTCATAATTATAAAAATGAGCCGCAAAGCTCGAACAATCGTATCTCCTCTACCAAAACTGCCTATTTTTGTGTAGAATCTGAGCGTCAATTAGAGTGTCAATTAGAGCGTCAATCAGAGAGACATTGCTGTATGCGGCGAGAGACGATGTCGGATACAGATCGGTTTACTTTTGTAGTTATAAATTGTCCACAATTATAAAAACGAGCCGCAAGGCTCGAATAATCGTATCTCCTCTTCCCAAATTGTTCATTTTAGTGGACATTCTGAGCGTCAGTAAGGGAGACATTACTGTATGCGGCTGCGACCGAAATATATACGGCAGATATGAAATCGAAATGGCATTCGATGTGTATTCGAGGATATCGCGGTGTGTTATTTTTAAGTTGTTACGATTACTAAAAAGGAGAACGACATTTTTACGTAAGCTTGCGTATTCCTTGCGTTTCGCATAGACAGTCTTCATCTTGCATAAAATTTATGCAATTTAATTTATTTAATAACCGCAGCCTGCTCGCGATCATCCGACTGAGTACGTTACGCAGTTATGGCGTCCGCGGTGTGGCCTCTTTGCGATTTTTATTGCACCTTAAATCTCGACGAAACAATCACGAGCGTGAAATCATTTCCAAGGCCCCGAGAAATCTGGCGGCGATGATTCGTTCAAACGCCGAGCACTTTTCCGTCATTTTTAATTAACCCTTTCGCACCGAACGCCGCATATATGCGGCATTCACTCGACGACCTATGGGTACGGGCGCCGCATATATGCGGCATCGAAACGAAGTGTATACAGAAGACGCGGATGTGTAATTTGTAGCAAAAATGATAGAAGAACGGATTTGCGGTACGAGTGCAAAGATTGCGATGTTGGCCTTTGTATAGATCCTTGCTTTCAGATACATCGCACAGAATTATATCATTAGTTTTTACATATTATTATATTTTAATAATTTTCGTCTCGTTATTAATTATATTAAACGTTTAATCGTTAGGCTTTGCAATTATATAAATACCTATGTTACCTATAATTTTGTAAGTCTTTTTAAATTAAAAATGTAAATATACTTGTTACATCAGAGCAACGATTGTTTTATTCGGCACAGTTATTATTTAAGACTTGGAACAACATATACAGTAATGTCTCTCTAATTGACGCCCAGATTGCGCACAAAAATGGCCAATTTGGGAAGAGGAGATACGATTATTCGAGCCTCGCGGTTTATTTTTATAGTTATAAATTGTCCACAATTATAAAAATCCATATATATAGATTGAATATAATGAATAATGAGAAAAATTGCGCTTTTTGTTTTTATTTTTATTCAACGCCCGTTTCATAGTTTCCAACCTTAGTTTCCAATATATATATATATATTATATATTTTTGGAAGCAACATCGAGCATCTTTTTCATTACCAGATCCATCTACGAATGCGTGATTAATGTTTCTCGAAGCTTGAGCTGCGCTACGATTCCATTTGAACTCGTACAAGATTAAACGTAGATGTAAATCGTGTTTTGTTTCCATCTGGTTTCGAAGATAAATAAAATAAAAATGGGATACAAAGACGAACAAATTTTTGCGAAATGAGTAAGAAGAATACCTTTGAAATTTATAAACAAAAGTATCGAGCGCACGTTACAATGAACCTCTCTTTAGTCTCAGATTAAACAAAAACGCCCGTTTCATAGTTTACAACGTAATAATTAACGATCGAACGTATCTCGATACGTCCCTGCAAATGCTTGTACAGTAATGTCTCTCTAATTGACGCCCAGATTGCGCACAAAAATGGACTATTTAGGGAGAAGAGAGACGATTATTCGAGCCTTGCGATTTATCTTTATAGTTATAAATTGTCCACAATTATAAAAACGAGCCGCAAGGCTCGAATAATCGTATCTCCTCTTCCCAAATTGTCCATTTTAGTGGACAATCTGAGCGTCAGTAAAGGAGACATTACTGTATCCATTTTAGTGGACAATCTGAGCGTCAGTAAGGGAGACATTACTGTATACAGAAACCACGCGCACTGTGCATATTTCCGAAGCGAGTTTCCGTTCGGTGACGGTACTTCGGCGGATGGAGCTGCCGTAGCGAAAGGGTTAAGCACGATGTTAACCAAGTCTGACGTCAACGAAGCATTTTCCACGGTAAATCGAATGCCGTGATTAACGCATAATCGTGATTCCTACCTTCTCGGCAGACGCGAGTTGTCCTGAAAATCGCGTGTCCCGTTCTCGCTCGCAAACGCTGCCTCGTCCTCGTCCTCGCCTTATCCCGAGCAGGAAAACGGCGCCGAATTTACGCGCGGAGCCGTCGCGCGAGGCGGTTCTCGCCACGGCCGAAGCAAAACGCGGAATTGGCTTATCGTACGTAGCCGGCGAACATTATCGCCCGCGTTCCGCGATCGATCGCGCTCGATATCGACTTCGCCTGCAGTCGCGAGCCCGTCGACGCGCCAGCCGGGGGTGAAGGGGGAAGGGAAAACGGACCTCGCGAGGTCTAAAAGCAGGATCCCTTTTTCTCCCCCACGGCCAGTCGAAGCCAGATTAAGTCCGTCGAAATTTCGACGCGCCGATTCGCCGGCGTTTTTTCGGCGCCCGCCGGTCTTTTTATCGGGAATCGTTATCGGCTCGGTCCGCGCGGCCGAAAAACGCTGCCCCGGACGACAAACCCGCCTGTCCTCGGCTCCCTATAAGGGTCAAAGTCGCCGGTCGGCCGGCGATCGTCGTTCGTTTCCCGCGATTGTTCCGATTTTTCCGCTGTAAACAGCGCGGATCGGGGAGCGGAAGAGCCCCGTGGATTTCGAAACGCGGCGCGGCGCGACGCGCGCGGCGGAAAATATTTACGCGGCGATGTCGCCACCCGGCCGATAAGGATTGTCGCCGTGCTCCGGTTATGACCGTACAATTTCTAAATGAAATCTCCCCCGTCGGCGATAGCCTCGACTGGTTTACGGGGCCGATCGGCATCGCCACCCCCGCTGCGAGGCCGTGTAACCGTCACGCGGCCCGGAATCGCCGAATCTCTCGCTCTTTCCTAATCTCTCGGCGTTATACCGAAACCGTTGGTGCCTCCGAGGCATGGGGGACGAACCAACAAGCTTCTTTGTTCGTTTTGCAACGATTTTCTGACGCGAATTCGCGATCGATCGCAGACGAGAGACGGTGCAAATTCTCTCCGAAATCGGTTCGAGCTTCTCGATCTTTGCTCGTACGTATTTCTCGGAATTGAATCGTTGAAAGAATTAATATAGTTTCTACCGCGCCGTTTAGACTGCTGTCAGAAAAATGATTTTGATTTTGGAGAACTTACTGGACCGCGGATTCTTTGAACGTGGGACGTATATGCGCGCATAAACGACACGCGAGGCACGGAAGTCGGCGCGATGCTCTCGGCGTGAGAACATTATTAACTGCTGCCAAGACTGATTTTACTTTTTATTTTTATTTTTATTTTTATTTTGCTAATAAACGCGCCGAGAGCCCAGGAGTACTCGGAATTGTATTACAAATTGACGATGATTCAAAGAAAGAAAGAAAGAGAAAAAGAGACTGAAAGTAAAATTGAAAGTTGTCGGTCAGTCAGGCTAGCGAACGCTTAAAAACCTTTGGATCGCAGGTGAAAAAGTCCATGACAGCTGTTATGTCGAGGTTAAATTTGAAGAAATCTGTTCTAGACGACGACATATTTTTTTCTGTTTTAAATAAATAAGCCGAGTGAAATAACAGCGAGTGAAGAATAATAAATACAAAGTTTTGTCGCAGGGGTTACTGCGACGGTTTATATAAAATAATCCGAGAGAGTTTTTGGTTTTATGTAACGAGAACTTTAATACATCTTGTAACAAAAAAGGCGATGAGGTACAGTGTGTTTGAAAATACGTAAAAGGTAAAAAGTAAGCGAGTGACGGACGAGGCAGAGATACGAACACGTCGAGAGTCGGAGGAAAACTGACTAACTAACTAACTAACGTCTCCCGGTTTTGAGGTCCTCGTATTTATTGGGGAGAGCGTATTAAAATCGGTAAGGGAAGATCCTTGGGAAGGGCGAAGGCCTTTCCCGAAGATTTTCCGACCGGGATGATCCGGAACCTAAGGTCCGAAGCTGTGTCTCATCGTTTTTACTGTTTTATAGCGGTGTGTACGCCTCGCGTCGGGAGAACCCGAAAAAGGCATCTGCACAACCCGCTTTTGGAGGACGTGGCTTTTATTATGTCTGGTCCGCCACAAAGTGATAAGAAGTAAAATATAGTGATAAGTAAAAAATTGTAACAAATGAAAGATAATAAATAAATGCTTCTTTCTGTTACTAATGAATAGACCGCGGATCTCTGAGCAAAATAAAAATTGTCTTCATTAATCTCAAGATATAGAAATTGCGTACATATTTGTTCTTACCCTTAACAATTTCAGCGAGTCGACAGCGACCCAGCAATATTTTCGACTTGTTTAAATGATTTCGCTGTTTCTACCGTACCAGCGCTCCTATTTGTCTCTGACACTGAAAACTCGATTTATCGACCACTAGGCCACGGCACCCGCACTCGATATCTTCTCGAAAGAAAATTATACGTCAGGTAGAGAATAATATCGCCTAGTTCGGTGACTCAGTTTTAAGTTCGCAAATGGAGCGGATAAAGCGAACAGAAAGAGCGAGCGAGACTCTCAGAAAGAAAGCGAAGGAGAGAGAGAGAGAGAGAGAGAGAGAGAGAGAGAGAAAGAAAGAGAGATTGGACACCTGAGAGCCGGCACGGCAGCGGCAGCGGCGTTTCATTCATCTTGTCCACCCCTATATCTCTCGTCGTCCGACACAGTTTTCGCATTGTCGGGGGTAATAGAAATCCTACGGCGAACAAGATAAACAGAAGAATACAAGCCGTGAGTCATGGCCGGCGAAGTGGTCTTGAGTGACCAATTGATTCCGCACGAGGCAGCGCCGCATCGCGCCGCGCCACGCCGCACCGCGCCGCCGCGAACAATCAGAGAACTCGACGCGGCGCGGAAAGCACTCGATCATGGGAAACATCGAACGGCCATCGAGAGTTTTCCCCGTAACACCGATCGAAATGCATCGTCAGGCCGGCGGAAGACGCTCGCCGATTCTTCACCCCTATCGCGGGCCCCCGCCACGCGGCCGAACCGATTGTTCCCTGCTTTCCGAGTGTCATGTCGGCCGCGATAGACATCGGAAGAGCATAACCGGCGCTCGTCCGTATTTCGTGGTTAATGCATCCGGCCCCGCGGCGCATCCATCATCCCTAGCTTTCCGCCACTTTTTCGCCGCGATTAATCATTCGTGCCTCGGCCAACCTCGCGCTCGTAGGCCAAGGACGAACCCTCTCGTTCCCGCAAATTGTCCCCGTTCTACCCCGCTGCACCCGTGCTTCCTCAATTTTCCGAAAGGAACGGTTTGTTCCGCTGCGCGCATTAACCCTTTCGTGGGCACGATACGAATGTTCACAAAATTGGAATATTCGCTTATCATAATTTTATCGTATAGCAGCTGTTAACGGCTGTTATTTGCTTCCCTGTTACTTTTCATTCTACTCCCCTCGAAATTAGGAGTGGTGGATCCTATATATTCTGGGTATCCATAATTAATCCATATAGGGTGATTGCTGAGCTCATTTGAAGCAACTTTTTCCTTTACAAAAATGTTCTCCGAGGCTTCGTTTGCGAGTTAATAACGAAAAACGCTGACCAATCAGAGGCGAGATCAGCTGACGCTAAGCGGTCGAGCCGACGAGCGCGCGAAGCCCAGTTCCGCTGATTGGCTCGGCCGCCTAGCGCCAGCCGAGTGCTCGCCTCTCATTGGTCAGCGTTTTCCGCGAATAACTCGCGAACGAAGCCGCGGATTGCATTTTCGCTAAGGAAAAAGTTGCTCCAAATAACTTCAGGAATCACCGGGTGTTAACATAATTATGGAACACCCTGTAGTTCAGCACATTTCAACGGTGGGAATATTTGAGCCCGGCGTCCTTGCGCGCACTAAAAGTGCAAGTGCAGTGTGGATAAATCTTCGCACTGAAATGACGGCTCTGAAACATCGCTGCGAATTCCTTCGTCAATTTTTCAAGGCAATTTTTATATCGCTAAATTGTTCCGGGTTTCTAAATTAATTATTACGATATGTAATAGGTAGTTAAATCAATTTAGTACTGAAAGAGTTGTCAAAAGTGTAAGCATCGTGCTCGATTATTAATTAAGCTCGCCTTATCTTACGAAAATTTTACGAAATGAAACCTCTGCACGTTCGGCAGGGATACCTTGATTTTGATGTTAAAATAGCTTCACGAGTCTCGAGACTAAACAGTCTACAGTTTAGAGTCTAGTGTCTAGACACTCTAAACACGAGGACTCGCGTGGATTCTTTTCGCATTCGGCTACTTTCCTCGTTTACGTTTGAAACCTCCATCCGAGGATACATTTCTCCCTGCCCGAGAAATTTAACCTTAAAATACTGGAAAAAATAATGCAACCCAAAGAGGCAGCGCAATCGCCGACTATATACATAATTGATTTTTCTTTCGTTCGAACATCTTTCGCAAAAACCGACACAACTACATACTAATTTTGAACACTGATTCCGTTGGTCTAACTGTTAGTGAACCGAGCAATGTTTGTTTACATTCTGCGATCTTCGGGAATTCTTAATTGTCGGAGTTCGAATACTTTTATGAGCCATTTCTGGTACGTGTTTACAATGAATGTACTGTAAAAACGCTATACATACATTGTTGAATTATTTTCTAATTTTGCTTTCGCAGTCTTAAGACCCATCCCTTGTTACATGTGTCATATTATATCAAATGCTTCAGTTTAATACATATATTTTATTAAGCGAATGTTAGAGAAACGTAAGCGTTCGAATACTTCCGTGTATGAGTGTACATACTTCTACGAGCTTAGCATATCATCTTCACTCTTACAAGAGGGTGCACGCGACCCGTTCTCGTTCACTCGGTTTTCTTCTATTTATTTTTAGGGACGCCTCTGTTCGCGAGTTGGAATAATTCCAGTGCACCGTCTCACGATGTACATATGTACATCGACCATTTCTAAAAACCTACGTCTTTCGATGCAATATTTTTTCATCGCAATTTAGAGATGAGAGAAGGCTCCGGCGTTACCTACAATCGAGCCAGAGCATGTCGAACGAATTATCAAGCGGACGGTTCTTGGCATCCTTTCAGAGAAAATTTCATGCAGAAACTGCACGGACATCGTTCGCAAAGTGAAAGGGTAAAAGAGACTGCGAAACGTTGGAAGGCTTTCGAGAGTGTCTTGGTGCGTGGGACTGCGAGATGTCCGCGATCGCGAGCAGTTAGCCGGGAAATCTGGTAAAATCGATCGGGGACGGGGGTCAGATGGGATCTCGGTATCGGGACAATTAAACGCGTGTATCGGAAACATTCGGCGTCCGGTCGGAAGGGAACTCTTTGACGTCGACGGAGCCGTCGGATCGCCGCACACTATGACGACCCACGCATAGAAGAAAACCTTATGCGTATATTAGTTTGCAGAGGTTTACATCTGCTAAAACTGACGTTTTAACCCTTTGCACTCGAAGCTATTTCAACTGAAAATATAAAATCATTTTCCTAACTTACGGTATTTGTATTTTATATGAGAAAATGCATTTTATGCATATATGAAAATTGACTCTCGGGACTCGCGCAACAGTTACACTCTTAACAATTTTTCAAATGTAAACTTTGTTAATATCAAAATTATCCTGAAAGGCGATATAACAAATATTAGTGGTGCCTCAGAGTCGCCACTCGAGTGCAAAGGGTTAACCCTTAGCGCTCCGAAGGCTCCGCTACGGAGACATTTGTCATTCGTTCCGTAACTCCGAAGGCTCCGCTGCGGAGCCAAATGTTTTTAGCACACGTTATCGTCGGCGTTAGCAATTGTTATCTGTAGTTAAAACGTGCTAAGTCTGTACCATTACGATTAAACCATTTCTTGACCTTTTCTATGGTTAGCAACATGGAGAAAAATAAATATTACGATGAGAATTTAGAGCCGAACGATACCGAAGACGTATTTGATTTTGAAGAGTTAAAAGACATTGTGGAAGACAATGTTGGTTATGATTCTGACACTTCGAGTGGTAGTAGCGAAATTATGCTACCAAAGAGACGAAGAATGAGAATTATTGAAAGCGAAAGCGAAGATTCGTTACAAGACTTAGACGAATGGCGCGATGTTACGGAAGAGTTACATATTCCAGATAGAATACCTTTTAGCGTATTGCCACAGGTCGTTGGACCACAAGTTCCTGCAAACATCGAACAGCCGATACGATATTTTAAATTATTTTTCACGGACGAATCGGTAAATGAAATTATAAAGGAAACCAACGATTACGCAGAAAATGTTCTAAACTTGAAAGAAATATCTAGTAACTCTATTTGGCAAAGCGAATACGGCGACACTTGTCCAAGTAAACCCAGAATGCACATGGGAGATTGTTACGAAAGATATCGCACCATGGTGAATTACAAAATTTAAAATTTATCTTTTATTTAGAATAGGAAAATGTATATTTATAAAATAAATAAAATCAAATGCATTCGCAAGGACGCGCAATCTTTTCCGCTCGAAATAAGACTTCCTTTATCTCGGGCGTTCCGCTCCAAAAATGTGCCGGGGTTGCTGGTAGGAAGTACTCGAGAAACGCGCGGAGCGCTAAGGGTTAACACTAAACCTACCAAACAGTAATACTAACTGGCATGTACTGCTTCACAAAAGTGAGAAGACCGAATTTATTTGGATTTTGTAAAGTTTTTATTATAAAACTTCCTCCAATAATATAGCTTATTCGAGCGTTTTCCACGAAAGAGTCTCGGAACTTTGCAGAATTGCAAAATAAGAAATCGGTCACTTTGACCGCGGTAGGTTTAGTGTTAATAGTAAAAGGGAACCGTGATCTTGCAATCTTGGATCAAATCCATGTTGGAAAGAGGAGACGATTGTTCGCGATTTCTAAAATCGAGGTTCGCACAAATCGACGACGCGTGAAACGGTAACAGATGAATTGAAAGAAATATCTAGTAACTCTATTTGGCAAAGCGAATACTGCGACACTTGTCCAAGTAAACCCAGAATGCACATGGGAGATTGTTACCAAAGATATCGCACCATGGTGAATTACAAAATTGAAAATTTATCTTTTATTAGGAGGGAAATGTATATTTATTATATTGTATATTATTATATTAGGAAAATGTATATTTATATAAAAGAAATAAAATCAAATGCATTCGCAAGGACGTATAATCTTTTCCGCTCGAAATAAGACTTCCTTTATCTCGGGCGTTCCGCTCCAAAAATGTGCCGGGGTTGCTGGTAGGAAGTACGCGAAAAACGCGCGAAGCGCTAAGGGTTAAGACTGCGGCACACTATGACGGCCCAACACATAGAAGATAACCATATACGTATATTAGTTTGCAGAGGTTTACGTTCATTAAAACTGACGCTTTAATATCGAAGTGTACAGTTCACAAGTGGAAAATTTAGATGCCCCAAAAGACTAAACTCGGCGGCTTCGGTTGTAGAAATATCCGTTTTGCAGTTATCGCGGAGATATTTGCAATATTCGGCCAGTGTAGCGTTAATCTCGCTCGACGATTCGGGCGCGGAGCTCTCGCGACTCTCATTAGATCGGATTGCTCACCGACCGGGGACACAATCTAACGAACGATAGATCGGGACAATGGTCGTCGTCTGCGAACTGCTCCGGCTGACCGCGCGCCGAGAACGTGCGATGACTCGATCGTGTCGTTCGTCCACGTGTATTTCGAATGACAGCCGTCTATAAATACATATTCAGCAGCATCCTTGTATCGTTTATTTTGTTGAAATCTTAACGCGTAACCCGATACGCGCGCCGAATGTTCGGCGCCGCGCGGGCCAAAAACCTTCGGATCTATGCTCGATTTTCGGTGGAAACGATGCCGCGCGCGTGAGACCGCTTTTCTTCCCGCTCTAATATTTTTGGAAAGTGAAACAAACCATCGGTTCGCGCGGTTGACTCTACGGCGGAAGAGGGAGAGATGTTTGTCAGCATTGTGCGAGCGTAGACAATGATTAATAGATCGTTTCTGTGCTAATAGCTCGTTCAAACGTCTACCTTTTTTTTTTTTTTTTCTTTCAAATACAACACGTGTAAGTGGTTTCTCTTGTAATGGAAATGGCAGAGGTGTAACGAGCCAGCCGGGGCGACCCGCGCTCGCGAAAAAACAAACAACAAGAAACGACGACGTACGAGACCCTCGTCGAAAACGAATGGACCGCGTTTTCCGGAAAATTCGACGAGGTGGGGGAGAAACCTCGACCGTGTTACAGTCGAACAGCCGTAATAATGGCGGCGGTCAAATATCGTTTTTCAGAATTTTCCGGCGGCGCGAGCGCGCGCGCGCGCGCGCGTCTCCGAAACACGGCGGAGAACAAAGCGGCTCCGTTTTAAACTGTTCGGTGGGGAAAATCCGGGAAAATGTTTGACGCGTCGAAGTTACCCGGGGAACACGTGTCCGGCAATTTTTGTCCGATGTTTCGCATCGAAATTCTGGCCGCGATAGACGAATACCAAAGGTCGCGCGGCCGCGTCGTTATATATTTTTGTCACGATGATGACATACGCGACGATTGTTGTTCACGGATTTTTCCAAAGCTTTCCTCGTCTCGTTGATCGAGGCAGAAGTGTTCGGCTAGGAAAACGCGAGCGCACGCGGCGCAAATATACGATTCAACCGGGTCAATCTTGTGCCATAATTGCGACATCTTGACGCGGCTGCGATCGATGCCTCTCGATTAACCGCGTATCATCGATGACCTACTATTTATACGCGCGCGAACTAATCGATCATGCCATCTCTCGTCCTCAAGCTCACGAAAAACACAACTTTTATGCACCGGCCCGTGACCTTAGCTATTTTAATCTTTTTCTCACGGAACAGCGACGCGCGCTACGCGGCTATTACGATTGTTTCAATTATTCATCGATTTATTCATCGATGCCGATCGTATATATAAATGACGTACTCCCAACTTCTTTTGTAATTCCCCCGCGTCGTTTAAACATTCTGCCAGAGCTATGTCCTTCGCATTCTCTATATTTGATCATTTTTGCATTTTTTTAAAAACGGAAGATTAAATACGAAACTGTGAAGACATCGGAATAATCGATGAACGTGTTTATAATTTCTGTAATTTATTAGAATGACAAAAAGAGGAAAGACGTTTTTATCGGACTCGAGCAGACGATTTTTATTCCGCATCGAAATCCGCGGTCTATTTATTACCGTTACTATTACATATAATTATTTATTCCTTTGTTGCAGTCATTATCGTTAACGCTAGATTTACGGAGCACAAAAAAAACAGCTGTTTTATATCAGTTTATAGAAGTAACAATGAGACACTTATTCTGATTTTTAACAAGCGTTATTGCAACATTTGCCAGAACTCATAAATGTATCGTTACGATATGAATAATCGTAAATTTATAAATTAGTGATTCGTCATTTTGACAGGTAAAACTGGAGTTATATATAATGACGCTATTACAACATTCTCTGTAACAAAGGGTGCACCCTGTCGACATAATAAATATATTATTAATAGTAAATAATATATATAATATTATATTATATATATTATTATATAAATATAAATATAAATATAAATATAAATATAAATATAAATATAAATATAAATATAAATATAAATATAAATATAAATATAAATATAAATATAAATATAAATATAAATATAAATATAAATATAAATATAAATATAAATATAAATATAAATATAAATATAAATATAAATATAAATATAAATATAAATATAAATATAAATATAAATATAAATATAAATATAAATATAAATATAAATATAAATATAAATATAAATATAAATATAAATATAAATATAAATATAAATATAAATATAAATATAAATATAAATATAAATATAAATATAAATATAAATATAAATATAAATATAAATATAAATATAAATATAAATATAAATATAAATATAAATATAAATATAAATATAAATATAAATATAAATATAAATATAAATATAAATATAAATATAAATATAAATATAAATATAAATATAAATATAAATATAAATATAAATATAAATATAATATAAATATAATATAAATATAATATAAATACAGGGTGTCCCAAAAACGTCTCGCAATCCGGAAATGGCGGTATCCTCAGATCATTTGAAGCAGCTTCTTCCTTTACAAAAATGTTCTCCGAGGCACCGTTAACGAGTTATTAACGAAAAACAGTGACCAATAAGAATCGAGTACGGCTGACGCGAGGCGGCCCAGCCAACCAGCCCACGAAGTCCAGTTCCGCTCATCGGCTCGGTCGCCTCGCGCCAGCCGAGCTCGCCTCTCATTGGTCACTGTTTTTCGTTAATAACTCGTTAACGGTGCCTCGGAGAACATTTTTGTAAAGGAAGAAGTCGCTTCGAATAACCTGAGGAACCCGCCACTTTCGGATTGCGAGACATTTTTGGCACACCCTGTATAATATAAATATAAATACATATATTATATATTATATTATTAATAAATATATTATTTATAGTAGAAAATTATGTCAGCGATTTAATATCGAGTTTAGGAGCGTTTCCGATCTCCTCGTCGAGGTTCAGTTTTTCGAGAACGCTGTGTCCGATGGTAGAGAAGATGACAGGAATCGTTTCTGAATTAAATTCGACTGTTAATTTTCAAGGGTCATCGATGCGATCGCTGACAATCGGCGCGGCTCGCGGCGAGCGGATCGTTGCGAATAGACGCCGCGGCCGGAATTATCGGCACTCCCGGTTAAATTTGGGCGAGTGGATACGTCTCTTGGCAGCACCTTGGATCGTTCCTCGATTATCCTGCGGCGGAACGACGCGACGCTCGCGGAAGGCGAGACCGGGGCGGGCGTCTATTAAAAGCGGGACACCGGCGAAAATTAATCCTAATGCACGAAAACGGCGGACGACGCGTTATATTTAGGCGGGTCCGATGGAAGCCGGCCGAAATAGAACAAAAGTCTCTTCTCCGGCCGCTTTGTCATCCTCGGGTGCCGGTGATCGTGTGCAACGTGTGCCGCGACGACGTTGTTCCATGAAACTGAATCCCCCGAAAAATTGGATCGCGGATAACTATTTCGAACGAGGTCGGCCCCCGCACGGCCGGCTACACGCACGCTCCGCTAAACGATACATATTTTCCGCAGCCAATCTCGCGAATGAATTTTTTCGCGGACAAATTCGATCGACCCGACGCGACCGTCGCGTCGCGCCGCTCGAAAAGTGGACGCGTTGACCTGCAACCGTGCGTCGCGCACGATTCCCGATCAAATATTTAGCCGAATTTTTCGGCGGTTTTCACGGCCGAGTTTTCTAGAATTTTCAGATTGTTATTCATCCTTCCGGATAAAATATGACGCGGCACGATGCGGTTATTTTCGGAACTTTCTCAGTCGCTGCATTTCACTCGACTCGTTTCACAGTGTTCAGCGTCTTTCGTCTCATTCGAGCTTAGTTATGCGAACGTAGCGAACGCACGGTAATCTCAATGTAATCTCAATTCATTTGCTGTGTGAACAGGACAGTTCCTTTTTTACGGAAAGTGTACACAATAAGCGAGTATACGACTACGCGTCGATAATAATAACAATAATAAGAATAATAACGATGGTGATAAATAGATCGTGGATTTTTATGCAAGATAGAGTCTATCTGTATTTATTGCGAGCTACAGGAACTGTACAGATGTTTATTTCTTTGTTTAAGAATTTTGATAAATTGAAAGGAAGGCGATAGCATTTTTCTGTTCTTCAAACGAGCTTTCGGTTTTGTGTTTATCCAGATTTTATGCATTCATAGGAGAAATGTATAAGTAAAACATAGAACAGCGACAAAATTGAAAGAAACTAAAAATCTTGATATATCGATTACAATTTATTAAAATTATTTAAGAGTGAAAGATAGCTATAAAAAAAGAAAATTTGTCGGGGATGTACAGTTATCCTACAGTTATCCTTGAAAACGAAGGGAGAGTTACCCGCCATAAAACAGTTTCGGAAGAAAGTCGCCGCCTGTGAGGACCCTTGAATAAGGCCCGGCATCTGGGCCTTATTCGTCGCTCTCACGACGGGTCCTTGAAGCCTGGCCGCACATGGCCGGCACATGGGCCTAGAATAGAATAGAACTTCCTTCCCTCAACGTTGCAGGTACAATAGTTATCGATTGTCAACAACTATGAAAATACAGTAATAGAAGGCAAATATTTCTCATTAGGAAACAGTAGTTTAAATTAAGATTATCGTATCCTATATATGAAAAATATAATGTTCAATAAAACACAAAAAGTGTAAAAATTCTTTACATTCGACAAGGAATATCTTTTGACACCCAAGGACACACGGTTTCGGACAAACGGTATATTTTCAGAATACTCTTCTCTACATCAGGGATGTCAAAATTAAAAGCTAACTTGGGCCAAATAAACAATGCTTAACTTTAGGTGGGCCGCAAAAAAATCAATGTTCATAGAAACAAATATTTTTATTTTGACTAGTACATTGTAATAAACATATATAAAGTTAAATTATTGTTTACGTCCTGATACTTGACATCCCTCGCAAAAATGTTCATCTCGGGCCGCATGCGGCCCGCGGTCCGCGAGACATCCCTGCTCTACATAATTCTGGAAAAGTTACATACCAAGACGAACCAAATTGTAAATTATTACGTTTTAAAGATATCAACGTTACGTTACCTCGAGGTTAAAGATATCGAAGACAATCTCTCTGTGTTCCAATCGGTATTACACCCACACTGTTTCCGAGGACCCACTAGTAATTCTAGATACGTTAGTATTGTAACGTTACAAATAGTTTGTAACATTATATTTGAACAATTTTCTTTTTCACAAAAAATGTCAATGAAAATTAATTAAAAGCTATCGTTCAACGATTGCAAACAAAATTTAATTATCTACAGTTGAAAATAACTATTTTTTAAATATTTTCGGTGAAAATTCCATTGCGATATCTTCGATGGTTCAAAAGTTATAACAGAATGTCACTGAATTTCTCGATCCAGCCCAGTGTGCGGCGGGGCCGCACGCTCGGCGCCCTCGGCACCGGAACGTTCCGCCAGGAGGCCACCCTCGACCGAAATATCGCGGGCCACGTGTC
The DNA here is from genome assembly GCF_051020955.1 of Megalopta genalis. NCBI lineage: Eukaryota > Metazoa > Arthropoda > Insecta > Hymenoptera > Halictidae > Megalopta > Megalopta genalis. The sequence goes on along the minus strand of NC_135013.1, from coordinate 5,514,494 downwards.
GATCGCACGTGTCCACCCTCGCACGAACCCGGTCTCTACCTGCCCGAAAACTCGCGGAGTGCGTGCGAGCCGCGCGTATGTCACGCGGGAACGTTGCCGCGAAAACGGGAAACGTCGCCTGGCATCAAGATAGCGGCGGAAGACGCACGACGAAGACGCCCGCGGACCTTGAATCGACGTTACACGTTCCGCTCGGCGAAAGCGCGCGTACGATCCCGTACGAAGAATATTCACCTTTTTTTTTCTTCTTCTTTTACCGGCGACAGTTTAGTGCCACGTTCCACCGGGAATCATAAATATTTAACGCGACTTCCGAATGATATTAACGCACGATGAATAGATCGCGGCGTCGCGTTTTTCTCCAGCGTTCGCGCTGATCTCCGGCGATTTTTATCGCGGCACGAGATCAATTTCCTTTCGAATTTCTCCTCGGAACCGGCCGACTCGCCGCTTCACATTTCGCGCTGCGATTTCGCGTATCTGACGTTTCCGCAACTTCCGACCCGATGGATTGGGCATTTTCTTTTGTTTTTTGCTTGGCTGGATTTTTGGTGGCTCGTGTTTTTTGTTCTTAGAGGAAGGAGTAATAAGTATTATTAATTTTATTATAAGTATTATATATAATATAATATTATATTATATATAATTTTATATATTAGTAATATAATATATAATAATATATATAAAATTATATACATTAATAATATATAATATTATATTATATATAACTTTATATATTAATAATATAATACAATATTGTATATAATTTTATATATTAATAATACAATATAATATTATATATAATTTTATATATTAATAATATAATATAATATTGTATATAACTTTATATATTAATAATATAATATAATATTGTATATAATTTTATACATTAATAATATAATATAATATTATGTATAATTTTACATATATGTATCATATATTAATAATATAATGTAATATTATATATAATACCTATATTAATATATATAAACATTATTATAAGTATTATTTAACGCTAGGATTACCGAACCAGTGTTTTTTTCGTTCACAGTTCCCGATTGAGTAAATTCTTCGCAATTGTCCTTCGCGCGCGCGCGCGCGCGACTTGTAAACTGAAATGGACAAATTGGGAAGAGAAGATACGATTATTCGAGCCTCGCGGCTCGTTTTTACAATTCCCGATTGTTTATAAAATCGTATCTTCTCTTCCGAAATTGTCCATTTTCATTCACAAATTGAAGGACAATTGTCGAGAATTTACTGTATTATCAAAATGTCGCTAGGAGAAATTTTTGGACTTCCATTAACCAAGCACATATATTACCATAGAAATCGAACGAAGTTTAAATAAATCCAATCTCGTCATTATCACAAAACAATATCATAAAACAATCAGCCGGAAAATGTCAAAGAATCTTTCCCTACTCTTTCACGATAGATGTACATACGCGATGCACGCGCGGTCATATGAAGGGCTTCGAATCGCAGCGGCGCAAGTCCCATTATCGAAAATGTTGACTCGCGGCTTAAAATGTAATCAGCTTGCACGCGGCAAAATGTTACAAAGAGACGAGCAACAAATAAATTATAGTGTTGCCGCGAAATTTGCTCGATTCGAAATCACCTTAACGATAAATTTTGAACGATGCACGTGTCGCTATCGGCGGACAGCTAAATAACGACGAATTTATTGTTAATCTTCGCGGAATATAAGAATGCTTCGTGTACCACCGGGACGAATGAAACGATGTACAGTAATGTCTCCCTAACTGACGCTCAGATTGCGCAGAAAAATGGACAATTTGGGAAGAGGAGATCTCGCAATCCGGAAATGGCGAGTTCCTCGGATCATTTGAAGCAACTTCTTCCTTTACAAAAATGTTCTCCGAGGCATCGTTAACGAGTTATTAATGAAAAACAGTGACCAATGAGAGGCGAGCTCGGCTGGCGCGAGACGACCGAGCCAATGAGCGGAACTGGGCTTCGCGCGCTGGTTGGCTGGGCTGCCTCGCGTCAGCCGTACTCGATTCTTATTGGTGACTGCTTTTTCGTTAATAACTCGTTAACGGTGCCTCGGAGAAAATTTTTGTAAAGGAAGAAGTTGCTTCAAATGACCCGAGGAACCCGCCACTTTCAAATTGCGAGACATTTTTGGGACACCCTGTAGTTCTTGACAATTCGTAATTAGGAAAACGAACCGCAAGGCTCGATTAATCGTATCTCCTCTTCCCGAATTATCCATTTTTGTGGACAATCCGAGCGCCAATTAGAGAGACAATACTGTACCGAGCTTTAATCGTTTGCAAACGGCGGTCACTACACGCCGTCAACATTGACAGAATGATCTCGAGATCTCGCTTGAAAAAGATCTCGGGCCGGCGCACGGTAATCGCGGATCGCGCACGTGGTTTTTAAAGTCCAACACGCGCGCGTGCAGCGGCCACGATTGCATAACCATCAGATACATATGTTTTATGCGCGCCGAGGTGGCATTTACATTCCCGGCTGATTAAAACGGAGGATCGTCCGGCTGCTCGTACCTAGAAAGCTCCTGCGCCAGGGATCGCTTAATTAAGACCTATTGCGTTCGACGTTATCGCGGCACCGGAATTAGGCAAACAGTCCGTGCCGCCGTATTCATACATACATACATACTTACATACATACATACATACATACATATATACATACATGTATGCATACATATATACATAGATGTATGCATACGTTGTACAATGCAGGAATACGCGTCACGGAATGTTTTATCACGGAATGAGACCTCCCATGGCTACGCGTGTACGTGTATGCGTTCGCGTAGGCGACCTCGGATGGGCCACGCGGGCCACAGCTGAAAAACACAGCTGCACAAGTTTACACCTGCGCGGTGCCACCGATCCGGTTTTCTTCGCCTCGCATTATCTCCTCGGCTCTGTTAATTTCCGAATGAACGGCAACAGCACGTGCGGCCACGTAGCCTCCTCGTAAGTCGTAACCGTGAGAGTCTAGTGACACCAGGAAGATCCCCGGTTTTCCGATTTCCTGCGTTTCTTCGTTGGCACGTTAGAGTTGCGGGGTCGCCGCACACTATGACGACCCACACATAGAAGAAAACCATATACAGTAATGTCTCCCTTACTGACGCTCAGATTGTCCACTAAAATGGATAATTTGGGAAAAGAAGATGCAATTTTTAGAGCTTTGCATCTCGTTTATTATAGTTACCGATTGTCAACAACTATAAAAACGAGTCGCAGGGTTCGAATAATCGTATCTCCTCTTCCCAAATTGTCCATTTCTGTACACAACCTGAGCGTCAGTAAAGGAGACATTACTGTACGTATATTATTGTAGATTGCAGAGGTTTACGTCCGCTAAAACTGACGCTTTAATATCGAAGTGTGCGGTTCACAGTTCATTTCCAAGCAGCAAATGCATCCTCATCGAAATGGGTAAATTTACTATTAACGATATTCTTCGCGATTCTTAAATAAATATATCCCTCGTGTTCTTCGACGCGATTTATTATAAAATTAGCATCGCGAATCGTCCGTTGAATTCTGCTTGGATACGGAATTATTGAAACAAAAATATCTTTCGCGCGAGTTCGCCGGAATTTTTTTATCGTTAATCTTCGCTGGAATCGGCTCGATTAATAATTAAATTAAATTAAAAATTAGTAAATATTCTTCGGACGTTCTAAAATAAAGTTGAACAGCGTTTTTTTGAAAAATATCACTAACAGCAACTCCGGCACATTTTTCGAGCAAAGCGCCCGAGATGAAGGAAGCCTTATTTCGAGCGGAAAAGATTGCGCGTCCTTGCGAAAGCGTTTGATGTTATTCATTTTACGTTGCTAAGTATAAAAATGGGCAAAACATGTTTTAATCGTAACGGTACAAACGCTAAGCACGTTTTCGCTACAAATAACAATTGCCAACGTCGACAAAAACATAGCATCTTCGGTGTAATCATGATAAAAATATTGGGCTCCGCAGCAGAGCCTTCGGATTTACGGAACAAATGACGGATGTCCCCATAGCGGAGCCAACGGAGTGCTAAGGGTTAATATTCGTTTGCACGTTTTCAAACGACCCGTTTTATCGAGGCCAAAGTTATTCGACTTTTATTTTTATTCGACTCGATATTAATAGTCGATAATTGCAAACGGCCGCCGGAAAATTAGGATTCCGATGGAATCTTTGTAACTCCGGGTCGAAATGGTCCCCCAAGGCCTGCCAATCGAGATTTAAACCTAAAAAGTGTTTGCTCTGATATCCAAAGATTCATTTTGCACAACACGCGATGCTTCAATATGGACACCAACGAATTATCACTTTAGCTACCCTCTGCTACCCTAAGCGTCACGACGGATTTCTCGAAGGAAACGGAACGGAGTCGGTTCGGAGTGTGGTATCGATGTGTGCAGTTCACAAGAGGAAAATTTAGATGCCCCAAAAAATTAAACTCGACGGCTTCGGTCGTAGAAATATCAGTTTTGCAGTTATTGCGGAGATATTTGCAGATCCGACGATCGAGCGCCGTAAGATCGAGGCGATTCGCGCGCGTGTCGGCTAATCGGATCCGGAATCTTATCTTCGGGAACGGCAATATGTATTTTTCTAACGAACTTTCATCGCTCGTGCGTTGATTCGCGACGCTGCACACACGCGGTTCTCAACCCTTGCCCCCTTACTCATCCTGTTTGCACTTATTACCTTGGATCGTTAGCCTGTGCACGACAAATGAATAATTAGCGCTGCTTCGAACCGGCAGAGTCATTTGAAACCGAAGCTGTTCGGCTTCGGGGACTCGTTACGATCTGCTCTGAAAACATGTTTACTTTAGCATCGAATTATCGGAGCGCGGATTTTATGCGGGTTTATTTTTCTTTTTTTATGAAAATAAATAGGCGAAGTTTGGAACAAAATTTTGATGGATTTGTCTCGAATTTATTGCAATTATTGAAGAGACAATGTCATTGTGATTTGGCTCGAATAGAGTAAGAATAAAATACAATTCGATAATTCAGATCGTAAGAGAGTGAATTTTAATATTTGATTAATTAAGAAATTTCAAGCTATCTGTTGAATGTAATAATCGATCTAGAAAATAGATATTTATTCATTTATTTATTCATCAATATTATTTATTCATTATTAACTCTTTGCACTCGAGCGGTGGCTCTGAGGCACCATTAAAATTTGTCACGATCTAAAATAATTGTTACATTAGCAAAGTTTAGATTTAAAACGATTGTTAAGTCGTGTAACCGTTGCGCGAGGTCACAAGAGTCAATTTCATACGCATAAAATGCGCTTCGTCGTGTAAAATAATCATACTATGAGTCAATTATTTTTGATTTACAGTTAAGATGACTTCGAGTGCAAACGGTTAATATGTTATGTTAATATGCAGATAATCGGTGGACGGCAGATCTTCGAGCAAAATGAAGATTTGAAAGATCTTAACCCTTTTAGTGCCGAGCGAAAGTATCGTGACTATGCGAAAAATACCGGACCGATAAAAATACTATAAGTCAGAAAAATTACTTTAGATTCACAGTTGAAACAGCTTCGACTGCAAAGGGTTAATATTATTTATTCACGATTTAATCGCGAAGTCACGCGACGATTTATCGTCTTCTCCGGCCGGCGCTTCGCTCAACTCGAGTCGCGTCAGACATCTCGCAAATGTAGAACACGTTTCGCACCTTCCTTAATCAGCGAAAAAAGTATCGCTCGAAAATACCGAGAAATATTTAAAAAAATCGTTGCCACGACGTAAATAAAATTCTGCCAACAATTAAACATCGCGTCTCTCGGTGACTGCGAAGAGGCTCGGCGGTGTTCCTTTCGACGAGAAAGCGGGCCACGGCTCGCGACCGCGCGGTTCATCGGGGGCAAGACGAGAATTTCAAGACACGGGGAATTCTGTTGCAAGTTCGGACAATACAGTTCGGTCGTCGGGTTGACCGAAAGTTCCAGCGGTTTGCGGAAACAATCGATCGCGGACGTCACGCCGCGGCCGGGCAACGAGTGGCCGGCTCGCGATAAGCCGAACAAATAGCGTGCACGGGAGCGTCGGTGTCTTCTTTGACGTAGACCGAAGCTGGTCGCAATGGTAACGAGATAATGGTATTACTCGCGGATTCCTCCGGTTGGCCGGAGCAGTTCGACGCAGTTTGTAAACGCATTACCGGCGGACGCCGCCCGATAACGCAACTTACCGCGAAAACGTTAGAGATCGGCCCCAGATACCGGATAAAAACGTACTTCGAAGTTTCAATTAGCGATTAGAGATCTTTCGCAACCGCTCGAATACATACGTACGTACGTACATGTACAGGCGGCGACGAGGCTCCGGCTCGATAACGGCGAGCACCGCTCGCGACGTGTTCGGCCACATGAAATACGAGAGCCTTTGATTAACGAGTTCGCTGCGTCACGTGCTCGTGATTGTCAACGATTCGCGTGTTGTGTAAATAGACCGGAGGAGTCTTTGTGCGCCGTCATCCTATGCGATAATATTTTGAGAACCGGTTACGCTCCGCTCTTTTTCTCTCGGTTTTTCGGAATCTCGTTGCGCGCGAGTTTCGCGGATCGACGCGGGAAAATCGGGGAAAATCGGGAGATCTCGATCTTTCTTCGCGAGAACAACGCGTTGTTGCGAAACAACGAGCTTCGGCGAGCTTCAGCGAGCTTCTAAGCGCGTCGTTAACCAATTAGCTGTGACGCCTGCTTTTTAGAGCGCGCACCTACATGTGTCACGAGAATCGAGCAAAGAAGAGTACAGTAATGTCTCTATAATTGACGCACAGATTGCGCAGAAAAATGGACAATTTGGGAAGAGATACGATTATTCGAGCCTTGCGGTTTATTTTTATAGTTATAAATTGTCCACAATTATAAAAATCCATATATAGAGATTGAATATAATAAATAATGAGAAAAATTGCGCTTTTTGTTTTTATTTTTATTCAACGCCCGTTTCATAGTTTCCAACCTTAGTTTCCAATATATATATACATTATATATTTTTGGAATCAACATCGAGCATCTTTTTCATTACCAGATCCATCTACGAATGCGTGATTAATGTTTCTCGAAGCTTGAGCTGCGCTACGATTCCATTTGAACTCGTACAAGATTAAACGTAGATGTAAATCGTGTTTTGTTTCCACCTGGTTTCGGAGATAAATAAAATAAAAATGGGATACAAAGACGAAAAAATTTTTGCGAAATGAGTAAGAAGAATACCTTTGAAATTTATAAACAAAAGTATCGAGCGCACGTTACAATGAACCTCTTTTTAGTCTCAGATTAAAAAAAAACGCCCGTTTCATAGTTTACAACCTAATAATTAACGATCGAACGTATCTCGATACGTGCCTGCAATTGTTTGTACAGTAATGTCTCTCTAATTGACGTCCAGATTGCGCACAAAAATGGACAATTTAGGGAGAAGAGAGGCGACTATTCGAGCCTTGCGGTTTATCTTTATAGTTATAAATTGTGCATAATTATAAAAACGAGCCGCAAGGCTCAAATAATCGTGTCTCCTCTTCCCAAATTGCCCGTTTTAGTGGACAATCTGAGCGTCAGTAAGGGAGACATTACTGTATCCATTTTAGTGGACAATCTGAGCGTCAGTAAGGGAGACATTACTCTATCCATTTTAGTGGACAATCTGAGCGTCCGTAAATATGCAAATGATATTTCTCGTGGACGCAGACTGCATGACTATGAAAACCGAGATACAGGTAACCCTTCTATAGGTAGAGAGGTTCCTAAAAAATACCCTGTTGTGAGAATTAGTGTTATATGAGGCCCATTAGCGGTACAAAAAACTGTTCTAAAAACTGATTAAGAACATTTTGTTTTTTGATTCCATATAAGCAACTTAACTTTTATTAAAAATATAAATGTATGTATAACACAAACGAAACAAAAATAAGAATATTATCTTCCCTAATTGTCCATTTTAGTGGACAATCTGAGCGTTAGTAAGGGAGCTTGCAGCTTGTTTTTATAATTGTTGATAATCGATGACCATAAAAAACGAGCCACAAGGCTCGAACAATCGTATCTCCTCTTCCAAAATTGTCCATTTTTGTGGACAAACCGAGCGTCAGTTAGAGAGACATTATTGTATTCGGCAAAGCAAGAAACGATACGTAATGGCTCTTTGCAAGTCGACCACCAGTATCACGATTCTTTTCTAATCTTATTTTTATGACAATGTAAACACCTTCGCGTAGAATTGGCTTCAAAATACTCGAAACATCTTGAAATTTGAGCCGTTTATTTTGGAAGTGGCATAAGTCACTTCGTTTTTAAGTCGATATATTTAAGGGTTTGCGTTTTAACACGTTTAAAAATATGGATGCTAACTTTCGAGAAGATTTACTTGTATTTGTTATCTCAGGATACTGATATTTTTCTTAGTATAAATAATTTCGTATATAAACATTAAAAAATCACCACTTTTCATTACGGTAAAGTGACTTATGCCACTTTCAAAATAAACGGCTCATTTGAGAACATGTTTTTGTTTTTCTTAAAATTACAATTTAAATAGCCAATGGTCGCTACTTTTTACGCGCGACGAGTATGCTCGTCGTCACACAAAATATAGTAATGTCTCCCTAACTGACACATAGATTGTGCAGAAAAATGGACAATTTGGGAACAGGAGATACGATTATTCCGGCTTTGTACCCATGTTTTTATAATCGTTGACAATCGGTAACTATAAAAACAAGTCGCAAGGACAATCCGAGCGTCAATTAGGGAGACATTACTGTACTGCCGCTTCTCCGTGACGAGTATACTCGTCGAACACAGCTAACCGGTTAACGGAGGCAGGCGTTTAGAATAACCGCGACGTTAATTGCGACAAACGGAAAAAAGAAATGAGGTATACGTACCGGCGTGCGGAGGTCGCGGCGCGGCGCGCGAGAAAAAAATTTAATTATCGTAATTACTCGCCGCGAAGGGCGAAGTTCAGGGAGATAAAAGGTCGCCGTTTCGAAAGCCAACACCGTGGAACCGTTGTGAAACGGGGAAGCACGATTACGAGGAGCTCGTTTCGGTTGGAACCGAAATCTTATATTACGTGCCGCGAGAGCCATAATAAACAGAGAGTACAAACGTACGCCAGATGGATGAGATAGCATAAATCACGCTGGATGATACCAATTAACGCGGGTTATCTGGCCGCGAGCTGCCTCGTACGCGCGTTGTCCGTCGCGCTTTTCATCGGGACGAACAAAGTTTTCTAGGCTAGATTTTGTACTTCGGACTCTCATTGTGTTTCGCGTGGCCAATCTGTCTTTGCGACAAAAGAAAGAAAAGGAAGAAAAAGACGGAGAAAACGCGCGCGCGGTTCGAAGAAAGCGAGATCTCGAACGTCAGGGTCGTCGTCGTCGTCGTCGCCTGTCGTGACGTAATCCGGTAATCTTGGTTCATCGATTAGATGTTTCAACGTGTCGACGCGTGTAGCGATTTTTCATTACGATCGCTGGTTTCCCCGTAATCGATCGACTGGCCCGATGATATCGCGCTCGTCGAAGTTTACGGTGACATGCACCGTCGATTTAAAACACTCGCGACGACGCACGCAGAGTGCAGCTCGTGCGTCCGATAGGCTCTCCTATCATTGTTGCAATTCCCTTGATAGCTGCGAACACTTTTCTCCTATCAAGGCGTGTGCAACTATTTCGAGAGGGTCTCGAGAGAAGCTAGATTGCAACGCTTCGGCTTGAGTGCACGCCATCTTGCTAAGTTTAATCCTGTGTGCAAACTGCACCGAACAACGTTCGTTTCGGACAAATTAAGTTGCAATTTTGCGCAACATATACATAATATGCTAATTCGTTGATGATGATCGAGTTCTCGCTGTGTCTTGAAACGACAGGATTTTTGTCTTCGTTCTTTGATCGGTTTGAACATGGATCGATGCTTCGGCGTCTGTCGCGATTCCATTTTGCGCAAGTTTTCATTAGATGGTCGAAAAGAAAAGGTCAGAAAAAGCGACGGTTCAAATTTCCTAATATTTTCTACGAAGTTGGATTTTTTTCAGATTTGTTCACTTGAAACCTCAAAGTATTTCGGTTCTCGATCACTGAAATACAGATTCTGCAAGACGGTTTCGCTCTATAACACGATGAAAAAATTGCGAAAACCTTCGCACGACATTGTACTTGTAGCATGATTTTTGTGTAACATATTTAAAAACTAAATTACCGTAAAATAACGACAGGAAGGAATAACGAACTATAGCGCCTTAACATGAAAATATAATTATCGTAATTCAAGTGGGAGCTGCAAAATTGTCTATCTTCGTATCACGAAATCTACAACGACCTTGTGAGAACCAGCAGACAAACGAAAATTACAGATTTTTTTTAAAGAGAATAGAAAGTGAGAACAAAATCTGAACGATGAAGAAGGTTCAGAAAGTGAAGGTGATATCGTTCTACCGAGAAAACGTTCTCATTTGCACTGAGTAGCAACTAGGAAGAAATTTATTAAATTAAGGTTAAATCAAATGAAAATAATATTCTTATTTTTGTTTCGTTTTGTTTTATGCATACAATTATATTTTTAATAAAGGTAAGTTGCTTATATGGAATCAAAAAAAAAATTTTTGTTCTTAATCAGTTTTTAGAACAGTTTTTTGTACCGCTCTAATGGGCCTCATATAACACTAATTCTCACAACAGGGTATTTTTTAGGAACCTATCTACTTTTAGATGGGTTACCTGTATCTCGGTTTTCATAGTCATGCAGTCTGCGTCCACGAGAAATATCGTTTGCATATTTACTGACGCTCAGATTGTCCACTAAAATGGATAGAGTAATGTCTCCCTTACTGACGCTCAGATTGTCCACTAAAATGGATACATTAATGTCTCCCTTACTGACGCTCAGATTGTCCACTAAAATGGACAATTTAGGAATAGGAGATACGGTTATTCGAGCTTTGCGGCTCGTTTTTATAATTGTGGACAATTTATAACTATAAAGATAAACCGAAAGGCTCGAATAATCGTCTCTCTTCTCCCTAAATTGTCAATTTCTGTGCGCAATCTGGGCGTCAATTAGAGAGACATTACTGTACAAGCAATTGCAGGCACGTATCGAGATACGTTCGATCGTTAATTATTAGGTTGTAAACTATGAAACGGGCGCTTTTGTTTAATCTGAGACTAACAAGAGGTTCATTGTAACGTGCGCTCGATACTTTTGTTTATAAATTTCAAAGGTATTCTGCTTACTCATTTCGCAAAAATTTTTTCGTCTTTGTATCCCATTTTTATTTGATTTATCTCCGAAACCAGATATAAACAAATCACGATTTACATCTACGTTTAATCTTGTACGAGTTCAAATGGAATCGTAGCGCAGCTCAAGCTTCGAGAAACATTAATCACGCATTCGTAGATGGATCTGCTAATGAAAAAAGTGCTCGATGTTGCTTCCAAAAAAAAAAATATATATGAGCCTTTTATTTTGAAAGTGGCATAAGTCACTTTACCGTAATGAAAAGTGGTGATTTTTTAATGTTTATACGAAATTATTTATACTGAGAAAAATATCAGTATCCTGAGGTAACAAATCCCAATAAATCTTCTCGAAAGTTAGCATCCATATTTTTAAACGTGTTAAAACGCAAACCCTTAAATATATCGACTTAAAAACAAAGTGACTTATGCCACTTTCAAAATAAACGGCTCATATATATATTATATATTTTTGGTAGCAATATCGAGCATTTTTTTATTCAATCCATATATATGGATTGAATATAATAAATAATGAGAAAAATTGCGCTTTTTGTTTTTATTTTTATTCGACGCCCGTTTCATAGTTTCCAACCTTAGCTTCCAATATATATATATTATATATTTTTGGTAGCAACATCGAGCATTTTTTTATTCAATCCATATATATGGATCGAATATAATAAATAATGAGAAAAATTGCGCTTTTTGTTTTTATTTTTATTCGACGCCCGTTTCATAGTTTCCAACCTTAGCTTCCAATATATATATTATAAATTTTTGGTAGCAACATCGAGCATTTTTTTATTCAATCCATATATATGGATTGAATATAATAAATAATGAGAAAAACTGCGCTTTTTGTTTTTATTTTTATTCGACGCCCGTTTCATAGTTTCCAACCTAATGGTTGCCAGAGGTGATGCTGAAAAATTTCAATTGGCACCGCCGCGGCGTTGGTGCAGAGGAACTGCGTTTTTTTAGAGCGCCGACTCTAGAAGAAGCCGCTTCCCTAGAGCATCCTTTCGCTTCATAACCGGTGTCCGCCATTGCAGTGGCCGCGCAATAAATAGTGGCGGCGCGGCGTTTCCCGTGGCTGGTAGATAGCCGTGTGCGAGGAACCCCCGTGAGACAGAACCCATCGAGACACGAACAGCTTCCCCTTGTTCTTGGCACGGGGCCCGGACGCTAATGTACGTAGTCGAATAAATCTGGGCGCGTGTCGTTTCTTCGCGTGACGTCGTGTCGGACATGTAACTCTCGAAAACTCGAAACTCTAAACAATGGTCAACGGCATCCGTTCCCGCAAATTGTAGATCCCGCCGCGCGCACACCATTCTCGAAATTCTATGCACAGTATGTGCGTGTGTATGTACGTATGTATGTATGTATTGTCCCGTGACGGGATCACGGCGTCACGCGGATCGATCGATACGCAGTTAGCGTTGTCCGTCAGCCGACCGATTGCGACACACTTCTTTATATGTACGTACTTATATTTATCCAATAAGACGTTTCGATTGTTTTTTTTACTTTGTATTACAATGGAATAATTTAAGATGCCTTGCTCGAGAAATATAAAGTTGACCCTTCGCACTGGATTGGCGATCCAAAGGCGCCGGTAAAAATTGTTACATCACGCTTGCAAATAATTTAATTTAATCAAATTTCTTTATATTCGAAGAACTGTTAAAGACGTGACTGTTGCAGGAGTCGCAAAATTCAATTCCATATGTATAGTAAATTAATAATGAAATGGAATTAATAAATGCAATAATAAATATAATTAATAAATGCAGTAGGTTACGTAAAATGAGAACACCGAGCCAGAAGAGCTATTTTAAATTTTGCATTAATTCAACTTAATTAATTACCATTAATTATGGCTCCACTATCCTATATGCGTTCTTATTTCTGAATGTTAACGAAAAACACTGACCGATAAGAGTTATGTTTGGCTGACGTGAGATAATAATAATATAAGGAAAATTCGAATTGTTTATTCCAGTATTAAAAAAAGTTGTTGCGTTTTAAAAAGTGTTAATAAATACAAAATATAAATGAGAGTCACTGTACAAAAATGAAAGAAAAATTATGCTTAATACAGTGTATCCAAAAATTGTCTCGCAATCCGGAAATTAGGTTTCCTGAGATAATTTGAAGTAACTTTTTCCTTAGCGAAAATGCAATCCGAGGCTTCGTTTACGAGTTATTAACGAAAAACGGTGACCAATCAGAGGCGAGCACTCGACTGGCGCGACACCGCGGAGCCAATGACCGCCACGCGGCAGCCGTTGCGCGCCAGCCGAGCTCGCCTCTCATTGGTCACTGTTTTTCGTTAATAACTCGTAAACGAAGCCACGGATTGCATTTTCGCTGAGGAAAAAGTTGCTTCGAATGACCTCAGGAACATTTTCGGGACATTCTGTATAGTGAAAGAAATAGTCGAAGAATAGTAACAGTTTCGCGTAGTACAATAATAATATAGTAATAGTGATATATAATAATATAAATAATATAAACGATAATATAAAATAATAATAATAATAGTAACTGTTTTGCGCAGGGAGCCACGGTCTGCAAGGAACGGGCGCGTTAATAAAGAGGAATTGAATGCGATAATAAAGCGATAAGGAATGTAATATTGTGAACCATTGGTGGTCTCCGTTGATTGTGGAGTCACGTGAAATTGACAGGGCGCTCGACGGTCAAATACCGTGGCCTGGAATCATTGAGGAATTTAATATGAATATGCCGGCCATAAATCTGCGGCGCTGCTCCCCGCTTGAGGCTGTACGTCATCGTGGCCCGCGTGAATCATTCAATTGCTCCAATCGAACATTCAAGAATGTCAACAATATTCCAAGTGTTTGGGCGGTTCGTTTTATCCGTACGCGGCGCGCACAAATATCTGTCCGCCTCGTGGTCGACTTTGATTTATGTATTACGTATTTTGCCCGCGTAAAGGACGTTAATCATACATTTGCCTTTTTATCCTCCGGTGTTTTGCTTCCTATTTGTCTATGCGTGTACGTGTTTAATGCGTTCGTTAAAAAAAAAGAAAAACAAAAAAGAAACGATGCACGCGATAACAGCTTTCGTAATATCGGTCACACAACTGTTGACATATACAGGGTGTCCCGGAAATGTCTCGCAATCCGAAAGTGGGGGGTTCCTCGGGACATTCGAAGCAACTTTTTCCTTTACAAAAATGTTCTCCGAGGCACCGTTAACGAGTTATCAACGAAAAACAGTGAGCAATGTGAGACGAGCTCGGCTGGCGCGAGGCGACCGAGCCAATGAGCGGAACTGGGCTACGTGCGCCGGTTGGCTGGGCCGCCTCGCGTCGGCCGTACTCGATTCTTATTGGTCACTGTTTTTCGTTGATAACTCGTTAACGGTGCCTCGGAGAACATTTTTGTAAAGGAAAAAGTTGCTTCAAATGATCCGAGGAACCCGTCATTTCCGGATTGCGAGACATTTTTGGGACACCCTGTATACATAAACAGCGCCTTACAGGAAGAAACGCGCGATGGCCAACGGCGAAAGAAAACCTTCGCGACCGTTTTATGGGCAGATTGTTTGCACATAAATGTAACTAATTATCCGATCGGTCCGCTCGTAATAAGTACGTGTACTCAGGATAATTATCGAGTGGCAACAATGGCGCCATAGAACCAACTCCTCGACGAGCGTATAATCTGTAACGGCGTATAAGCCGGCACTTATAATTTCTCCTCGACGTTTCAGTATCGCCGGCGCGCTGTTATGTCATCGATTCCGTTCTTTTATTGCCCCGGGGAACTTTTGCGAACGACTATGTAGACGGGTTTGGCAGTCTTCTCGGCGCGGCGCGCGGAACATCGCGTCGTCCGACTTCGGATCCAAGGTCGCGCCCGGCCGACTGCCGCGCGGGGGATGATTCTCCCTTCGTATTACGGAGAATAAAGTGGAGAACGCCGACGCGCGAATCGCTGTTCGAGGTCGCCCCGTTATATTATTATAACGTATTAGATTCTTCCGCGAATTAGATAAGACCTCGATCGACTTCCCGGTAAAAGACCGCGCGCGACGGCAATCGTTTCACGGGAACAGCAACATCAAATGTTTACACCCCGTTTCTTTTTTCTCTTCGCTTTTTTTTTCCATGAAACACGATACGTCCCATATTCCTAGATTACTGTTCCCGGTATCTGGAGCGCCGGCCGCGCAAAGTAAATCAATTAATCGACTTCGAATCCGATCGATATCGACCGGAAACGAATCGTCGCCTGTACACACGACGAGCCTCGAGCATCGGCCAGATAAATGGCCAGATTAAATTCGCGTATCGGCCGATCGTGTCGGAACGAACGATTTCTGCCGATGGAGTCGAACAAAATATTTTCGAATGCGACCCGAATTTGTTGATACGCTTAACGACGATCGGGATTAATTCGTTTGGGAGCGCTTCGATTATTTGTATGCATTTTCATACATATTTTTAGATACATTTAGACACATTATATGCATATATTTATATGTACGTACATTTATATACATTATATGCATATATTTATATGTACGTACATTTATATACATTATATGCATATATTTTTATATATACATACATTTATATACGTCACATGCATATATTTATATACATTTATATACATTTATATACATCGGTTACGATTTCAAACGTTTTTACTCGAAGAAAATGACTTTGATACGTCCATAAAATTTCCGTGAATTCTGCAAATGTCGATTAATAATCGCATCAAATTTGAAAATGCAACGCTCGACGCGCGATCCACCAAAAAATTCCTGTACACCGTAATCGAGAAATTCCAAATTTTGAGTAGACTGATTTTATGCATTTGCGACAAAATTCAGCGCAATTTAAAATGGCAAATAAATTAAATGAAATTAAAAACGCGAACATATTATTCTCGTTCGATTGAAACGATCACCGAAGGGACCGACTTTCAATCGAGTTTCTACCTCTCGCAATGGACACAGAAAGCTTCTATTTTACAAAAAGCTCCACAGAGTCCACTTGCGACAAATTAAACGTAAGCATCGAAGCGCACGATTTCGACCTATTCGCCCCGAAACAATCCGAGCAGCATCGATCCAGAAAAGTTCTCGGACACCGGGCACGGAGAGAAATCGTCCGCGCGCCCGGACGCAAAGTTGCCCGGTGCATTCATAAGTCCGGCGCGGCGACGGCCGGGGCAGTAACTTTGGCTAAAGAACTATGCTTGGCCCGGCTAAAACCGTAGCAAGAACGTCACACCACGTTCCCGATAACTCGCTTCAAAATTAGATCGGCGAAAGACCGGTGCACAATGAACGGCGCGGCGTGTGCGCACGCTCCGAGGAAAGTTAAGTTATCTCGGCGAGCGGAGGAGAAAGGGAGACGGTGACGCGTGCTCTTCTCGATTCCCGGATCGTTCGGGGATCGTTTCGGACAAGTTACGAGGGCCCCGGGGCCGCTTCGAATTCGGCGGGAACGGCCGCGGCCGGTTGTTTAGGCTGCGCGGGCGTTCATGAATCTTCCTCGTTTCACCCTCGAGCTAGCGTTACGGTTTCTACATCGGGGCGAAGAAGAGAGAATGAGTGAGAATGAGAGAGAGAGAGAGAGAGAGAGAGAGAGAGAGAACGAGAGAACGAAAGAGAGAGAGAGAGAGAGAGAGAGAGAGAACGAGAGAACGAAAGAGAGAGAGAGAGAGAGAGCCGGTTGCGTCACCGCTCGCCATCACGTGAAGAAAAGACACGCGTCATTCGTTCGCGGATGTACATTAGTAACTGGGCCAATTGCCAGCAGTGAAAGAGATATAAATGCGTTTCTTCGCAACGTCATGCCAAGGAACGCGAACAAATGAGGAGAGCGTCTCGAGGGGCCGATAAAGCGGAATCAATTGTCCGTTTCGATGCCGGGCCACCCCGGGGAGGAAATTCGACGGGATACGCCCGGGATTATTCCGGGGCGGCCGCTTTAAAAATTTCATCTTCCTCCCCCCCAGTGTAGGGGGGGAGGGGGATCTCGTCGGTAACGTCCGGGTAACTCACCGAGATCAGCCGCCTGGTTGTTCGCAGAATGCGCGAGGTCACGCTGACGCGATCCAACCTGGACATGCTTCGGACCTGTCCATGAAACGTATCCTCGCCGCCCCGCGCGATCCGTCACCGCTGGTCACCTCCTCTCCTCGCTGCCAGAAACATCGCTCCGTATCCCGAACTTCGCCGATCTCCGGGCTGAAACTAGTTCCGTCGCGGTCCAGCGAAAACGGCGAGCCGGAATTATCGGTTCCGGCGAGGAGGAGCACGTTTCAACACCACCGCCGCGTCGACGCGCGTTCCACGGTCGATCTCCGGTCACCGCGAGGATCGTCGCCGCGATGGATCCAGCGCCGCTTCGATCGGATCACGATTTGTCCGTAGGCGCGTAGGTCTTCTCGATCGTCGAAAGCGCGTGGACGCTTCCGT
This sequence comes from Megalopta genalis, assembly GCF_051020955.1. NCBI lineage: Eukaryota > Metazoa > Arthropoda > Insecta > Hymenoptera > Halictidae > Megalopta > Megalopta genalis. The sequence continues at coordinate 5,496,739 of NC_135013.1, read as the reverse complement.
TCGTAATTACGGAGCGGACTAAGTGGTGCCAGTACGCTCGTGAACCGTTCGCTATTTCCGCCAAGTTCTTCTAGAAATTCGCGGCAAGTTCGCGCTCTATTATTACCTGCTGAACCGCGCGTGTATCGCAGAAAAGCGTCGCAACCGGCGCTCTCGAGCTTTTTCTAAGCGCGCCGCGGCGGAACCGAGAGCGCGGGATCGAATCCGTCGCCGGGGAACACCGATCGATCTTTTCACTTTTGCAGTCGCGACACGCTCGAGCAGAGATCACCGCGAGACATCGGAAGTCCAGTTTCTGAAGTCGCCGAGGCCGCGCGCGTTGGTCCCGAGCAGATTCTCGGCCTCGCGTGACAGAACACCAGCGAATTGTCCGGCTGCCAGAAATTGTTTTCCGCGGCCGCGTCAAGGACTAACGGAGACGGACCGGTTCTATGGTCCCGCGACGCCTCTCGAATCGAATTATATACCCGTCGAGGCATCGATCGGACGGAAAATGAGACGTCGGGCCGCGCGGGTCATAGGGGCAAACGTCATCGCCGCGCCGGCCGAGCGTCATTCCGATCACGCCTTCCACCTTTTATCGCCTCGTAACCGCGGCGATTCGATGCTCGTAAAGAAAACCTATATCCTCCTGAAATAATCGCTGCTCTTCGGAACCGTATGCGCGCACGGATGTTCGGGGAACGCCGGGGAACGCGACGGCGGCGCCCGCCGAGCGAGCATCGATGGTCAATGTACTGTTACGTGTTTGCGATCTCCATTGTGCTCGACGGCAACAATATCGTTCGATCGGAAGAATTTACTTCGTCGAAGTCCGCGTCTATCCCGCGGCGGCACGCTTCATCGAACGTCGTAGATCTTCTTTGCCCGGCCGATCCGCGCGCGTGTTCGCCGACAAATGTGGATCGAGGCCGCCGATTGCCGAAGTTTCTTTTGTATCTCGATAGATTAGCGGTTTACCGAGTCTGACCTAAATGCACCTAAGATCGACCTAAATGCGTTCTGTTTTCTTCGGGTTGTTTCTTTTAAAAGCTTCGTTTCGTCGTTTGAAACGAAATACAAATAGAAGTAGCTTGGATAAGTAAGTTCCTCAGATAATTTGAAGCAACTTCATCCTTTACAAAAATTTTCTCCGACGCACCGTTAACGAGTTATTAACGAAAAACAGTGACCAATAAGAATCGCGCACGGCTGACGCGAGGCGGTCCAGCCAACCAGCGCACGAAGCTCAGTTCCGCTCATTGGCTCGGTCGCATCGCGCTAGCCGAGCTCGCCTCTCATTGGTCACTGTTTTTCGTTAATAACTCGTTAACGGTGCCTCGGAGAAAATTTTTGTAAAGGAAGAAGTTGCTTCGAATGACCCGAGGAACCCGCTACTTTCGGATTGCGAGACATTTTTGGGACACCCTGTATATTCGTTATATAAATTCATGTTAACGCATTGAAACAATAGTATAATTTTGTATTCGTTTTATATTCGTTATATATTCGTTATATAAATTCTTGTTAACGCATTGAAACAATAGTATAATTTTGTATCCCTTCTATATTCGTTATATGATCGTTATATAATTTCTTGTTAACGCATTGAAGCAATAGTATAATTTTGTATTCGATTCTATTCGATTTTCTTTTATTTCATTTTCTTGTTTCATCTTATCTATTTTATTGTATTATATTGAATTTATTGTATTGTACTGTATTGTATTGTATTGTATTGTATTGTATTGTATTGTATTTTATTGTATCGTCGGCTATGCGAGGTATAAGGAAATAATCCACCTGACAGTCGTTCGCATTTAAATCGTTTGGTAATTAATCGCATCGATTTAACAATCTTCTTTGACGTCAAGAAAAAACGAAGAGGCTAACAAGTCCGCAAGAAATCCTGTAAAACACGTTTCGAAAAAATGGCCGAACGAAGCTCAGAATTGTCATAAAAACTGTTACAAGAATTGTCATAAAGGCAGATTCCCGGCGACGCGGGAGAAACGCGTTTCGGAGAACGGAAGTTCCAGGACTGTTTCGAGAAGAGCACGCGTCAGGCCCGGCTAATCGCCGGTTCTCGTAACAATGCGTCGATCGACTGTAAAAAGAACAAGAGGCGAGGGAACAAGGAGACCGAATCTATAAATGTTTACGGCGGATCGATAGGTTGCTGGTAGAGGAACGCGAGCCGCGGTTAGAACGACGCCGAGCGCGGCGCGGCGCGGTGCGGTGTTCGTGCTCGTCGGTCGTCTCGGTCCATTGTGTCGGCGCGCGGCCGGTTTCGACGCAATTCGTGACGGCGCCGGCCGTCACGGAGCAACCGTGACGGCCGCGAATACGTCAACGGGTTCGGGCCGGCCGTTGGCCAAACATCGGGAACCGCCCGTGAAAATTATTATCGGCCCGTGTTACCGGCGCTTTAACACTTTGCGGTTCTCTCTCGAGCACTGCGACGTCGCGTCGTCGCCCGTTCGTTCGATACATCCGGGGGTCACCGGCGACCCGTGCACCGTTCTACGCCGAATCGAAGCCACGCGCTCGTACCGGGAATCGAAAGTCATCTTCGAAGAAGAACGACGTTGCGATCTCTATGTACGTTTGTTTGACGCTGTCTAGAATTGGCCAGACATCTCGTCTGGTTTCGTGCTGCGTTCGACTGCGACGCTGTCGTTTTGTTATTGGAAGAACGATAGAGCAGATATTTTTACAGTACATAATTAGGATGTCCCGTAAGTTCTTTCCTTTTCTCGGATGCGAAATGATTACACGATATTTGTTGTTCAAGGTTGATTTATCGAGTTATATATGAATCGTTCTGCTCTATTATCTTCTTTCATCTTTCAGGAAGCCTCGTTACGCCGTTTTTCCAAGATTGTTGAGGCTTATTTGCAAAATATCGATCAAGGTGCGTTTTTATTTCGCTTACGAATTTAAACCGTTTTTCGCGGAGAGAATTTTTTAACGAGAAGAACAAGCAATAATCGGATGGTGCAATGTCTGGGGAGTACGGAGGACGAGGTAGAACGTTCCGATCAAACTGCAATAATTTTTGTCTTACGACCAACGGAACACGCGGTTTTGCGTTGTCGCGATGACAAAACGACGCCGCGTTGGTTCGCCAATTCTGACCGTTTCTCTGCCATGGCGGCTTTCAATTTATCGAGTTGATTACAATATTTAGCCGAATCGATCGTTTCACCTCGAGGAAGGAGCTCGTAGTAGACCACACATTTCCAGTTCCACCATATGCGTAAAAAAAACTTTCTTCGGATGAAGTTCTGGCCTTCGCAGCAATCGAAGGACTATCGACGGTGCGGAACTTCGAATCGATTCACATATCGCAACTCGATTAAACGCTTATGTACCGTTGTCCCGAGTATGTTAGTGGCATCCGTTATCTCGCGCACACTACAGTAACGTCTCCCCAATCGACGCTCAGATTCTGTAGAAAAATGGGCAATTTGAGAAGTGGAGATACGATTGTTCGAGCCTTGCAGCTTGTTTTTATAATCGTTGACAATCGATAACCATAAAAAAACAAGCCACAAGGCTCGAACAATCGTATCTCCTCTTCCAAAATTGTCCATTTTTGTGGACAATCCGAGCGTCAATTAGAGAGACATTACCGTATATCGCGGATTTTCAGCGAGCATATCTTTGATAAGGTCCGCATCCGTCGTTGTTGGACGGCCGCTGCGGTCTTCATCTATACCAATCGCGGACTGTCCTAATAGTCGTAGAACCATTGCCGTAAACGGTACAAATCCCGTTTGCAGCGTCCTTTGCCCTATCACTTTTTTTTAAAGCAATGAAGCATAACACGCCGCAAACGCTTCTTTCGGCTACCCATATCGAACGGCGTAGAAAAAATTGTATAAGGAACTTTGTCACCAATGAAACGTACTCTAAAAGAGTACTCTGGGACGACTGCAACCGATTCCCTAAACAGTCAAGAGATAAGCCTGCGTGTTTATAGAAATACAGCCAGTTAGAGTCATTCGTAGCGCGGCGCGGAAAGAACTTATGGGACAGCCTAATATTACCTATTCGATGTATGTACCGTTGAACAATAAATACGTTAGCGCTGCTGTAACTTCGACCGAATTCTTCTTCCGTTCGTCATCGTTGATTAAGCATCGAGGAAGATTAATCGCCGGCGTTCCGTCTTGCTATATTACCGGCGGCTCTGCCGCGGTAGGTTCAACGTTTAAACTCTATCCGAACCTTTGACTTTTGGCCGCCGATCAAACACAGTTACCAGAAATTACACGGGAGAACAAAGAAAAAATGCACAGGCTCGAGCAAGCGAGCCCGTTTCAGCGTAACAGAGAACATCGGCGCGGGCGCGCGCGCGCTGTATCCGAAGCCCGGCGTCCTCCTCGCTCCTAAAAGCATGATTAATCGCGTGGGCGATGAGCCTAGCCTACGAATTAACCCCCAAATGAATCAACGGGCAGGAATGTATTAATGCGCCGTGTCGAATTCGCCGGTTTCGTCACGGAATTTAAACGAGCTGTCGTGTCTCGGTGCCGTTTCCTCTCGCGACGCCGCGGCAGATGCACAATTTCTTCCCGAGAGCGCGACGACAACGTTGAAACGTTTCCGCCCCGGTTCCTCCGAATTGGCCGGCCCCTAATCATTCTCGCGGCCCGCGCAATTACAGCGGAAACACGCTTCCGGAAGCGTGGCGTCGTTGTTTCGTCGGTCCGCGAAAGCCGAATCAATTCCAAAATTGGCGCGATCCCGGCGATCAATCGGCTCTCTCTCTCTCTCTCTCTCTCTACGTCGCGCGGCAGTCACGCGGGCCTTCTGTATCCATTACGCGGCGGAGCGACGTAATTCGTGGAACGATACGTCGTATCGACGCCTGGCACCGTTCGCAATCGGTCGCCACCGCCCACGGAAAATCCGGCGTCCATTAACACCGCGCGGAACGTTCGCGTTCGGTGCTGTTCCACGCTTCCGCCCCGAGTGATTCCCGATATTCATTGCCGCGCTAAACGGACCAGCGACGCAAACCGGCGAGAATCAGCGTGTCATCGTAGCCGCGAACAACGAACCGCGAAACATCCCGCGTTCTCTGATCGATTCGCGAGCGCGTTTGTTCTTCTCGAGAAAGCGAGGACTCGCGATCCTAATCGCGCCGAACTTTTCGAACGCGAACGCCCGCTTGTCTCCTGCGTCCTGCAGGATTCGATGCGGAAAGTTTGTCTCTCGCATACGCGAATTGCTGTTGAGAGAAGTACATTAGACTGTCCCATAAGTTCTTTTCGCGCCGCGCTACGAATGACTCTAACTGCTGTGTTTATATAAACACGCAGGCTTATCTCTTGGCTGTTTAGGGTATCGGTTGCAGTTGTCCCAGAGTACGTTTCGTTGGTGACAAAGTTCCTTATACAATTTTTTCTACGCCGTTCGATATGGATAGTCGAAAGAAGCGTCTGCGGCGTGTTATGCTTCGATGCTTTAAAAAAAAGTGATAGGGCAAAGGACGCTGCAAACGGGATTTGTACCGTTTACGGCGATGGTTCTACGACTATTAGGACAGTCCGCGATTGGTTTAAGAGATTTAGAGCTGGCAATTACGATTCGAAAGATGAAGACCGCAGCGGCCGTCCAACAACGACGGATGCGGACCTTATCAAAGATATGCTCGCTGAAAATCCGCGATATACGGTAATGTCTCTCTAATTGACGCTCGGATTGTCCACAAAAATGGACAATTTTGGAAGAGGAGATACGATTGTTCGAGCCTTGTGGCTTGTTTTTTTATGGTTATCGATTGTCAACGATTATAAAAACAAGCTGCAAGGCTCGAACAATCGTATCTCCCCTTCTCAAATTGTCCATTTTTCTGCAGAATCTGAGCGTCGATTGGGGAGACGTTACTGTAGTGTGCGCGAGATAACGGATGCCACTAACATACTCGGGACAACGGTACATAAGCGTTTAATCGAGTTGCGATATGTGAATCGATTCGAAGTTCCGCACCGTCGATAGCCCTTCGATTGCTGCGAAGGCCAGAACTTCATCCGAAGAAAGTTTTTTTTACGCATATGGTGGAACTGGAAATGTGTGGTCTACTACGAGCTCCTTCCTCGAGGTGAAACGATCGATTCGGCTAAATATTGTAATCAACTCGATGAATTGAAAGCCGCCATGGCAGAGAAACGGCCAGAATTGGCGAACCGACGCGGCGTCCTTTTGTCATCGGACAACGCAAAACCGCGTGTTCCGTTGGTCGTAAGACAAAAATTATTGCAGTTTGATCGGAACGTTCTACCTCGTCCTCCGTACTCCCCAGACATTGCACCATCCGATTATTGCTTGTTCTTCTCGTTAAAAAATTCTCTCCGCGAAAATCGGTTTAAATTCGTAAGCGAAATAAAAACGCACCTTGATCGATATTTTGCAAATAAGCCTCAAGAATCTTGGAAAGACGGCGTAACGAGGCTTCCTGAAAGATGAAAGAAGATAATAGAGCAGAACGATTCATATATAACTCGATAAATCAACCTGGAACAACAAATATCGTGTAATCATTTCGCATCTGAAAAAAGGAAAGAACTTATAGAACATCCTAATATTTTCTTTACAGCCAGGTTTATGCTTTCCAAGCTAGCCCTAGATCGCTCGAAGAAACGAGAGTTGGACACGAATTATATTCCACTGTTTACACTGTTCGACAAATTTGGAGCGATCCAACGACGACTATCTTGGATTCTTTCGATCCGCTCATCGTTTCTCAGTTTCGTCGCTATGTAACGTATGTATAAACGAAATTCCGATCAACAGCGGATCGAGATCGTTGGGCTGGATCTCGATGCGCGCGTTTTCTCGCGCGCGAATCGGTTCTGACTTCGCGCGAAGACGCGCGACGAGTTCCTCGGCGCGGTGTCGGCGCGTCCGGCCGCGGATAAGTGAAATCGCTGAGTTAGCTTCGAACCAGCGGCTAACTACGTTTCGCGCGTTTCTCGACAGCGACGAACCGAGGAGAACGCGGAAACCGCGCGCAGGAAAGGACGTCTCGGTGCGCGGCCGGCCGGCTCGCTGTTGTAGGCGGTTCATAGAAGCCGTCGCGCGCGACGGACGAATGCGTCGGCGAACTGACGCCGTCTGACCGGCTAGCCGCCGGTGAAAATTCTTATCTGACCCCTCTTCGATACAATTTTCGTGATTATCGATCCGTCCCCTGTTAAACCTCGCGATAGATATCGACGGCTCGCCGCTCGTCGATCTAGCCGCTTTCGTTATCTGCTCCTCTGCCGGCGATATTGGCCTACTGGAAACGGGATGATACCGTTCCGAAAACTTTCCCTTCTTCCGTTCTCGATGGTTTGGTGCATCCTTTGCAATCGTTCTCGAGGCTAAAGCTACCGAGAAACTGAAAAACTTGGCGTGGTTTTGACAATATTAATTGAATTTATTTTTATACGCGCTCGTGATTTTTATCATAACGTGTACTAGAATTTAGAAATTAAAACTTCGCAATCGAAGCTATTTTAATTCGAAATCCAAAAGATGTTCTCTGATCTACAGTAATTCTATTTTATGATTCATTACGATTTATGAACATTCAGCCTATTGGTAAGTACAATAGTTGCGATTTTAACAGTTTAAAAAAAATATAAACGAATCTAATACTGTTACAATCATTTTGAAAAATAGTATAACAATTTTTAGTGGCGCCACAGTGTCGCCACTCGAGTGCAAAGGGTTAACCCTTTGACATATTACATATTAACCCTTGACAATTTAACCTTGACATACCATTTTCTTCGCAATTACTGCGATTAGAAATTCTTCGATTGCAATCATTTTTCAGAAGGGAGAGAAATGCGATGCTTATTGTGTGCCAAAATTTACCCCGATACTTAAATATCGATGACAACAGATCCGAATTTGATTCCAAGTTTAAAGGACAGAATAACATCTACAAGGTGTCCCAAAAATGTCTCGCAATCCGAAAGTGGCGGGTTCCTCAGCTGATTTGAAGCAACTTTTTCCTTTACAAAAATGTTCTCCGATGCACCGTTAACGAGTTATTAACGGAAAACAGTGACCAAAGAGAGGCGAGCTCAGCTGGCGCGAGGCGACCGAGCCAATGAGCGAAACTGGGCTTCGTGCGCTGGTTGGCTGGGCCGCCTCGCGTCAGCCGTACTCGATTCTTATTGGTCACTGTTTTTCGTTAATAACTCGTTAACGGTGCCTCGGAGAAAATTTTTGTACAGGAGAAAGTTGCTTCAAATGATCTGAGGAACCCGTCACTTTCGGATTGCGAGCCATTTTTGGGACACCCAGTTTACTCAATAAGTTATTACCAGAAATTTTCATGACGAGTCGGACTCGTCAAAGTACGGCAAATGGTTTATTCGATCGTTTCTTCAGAAAGAATCTCTCTGCAATTTCGATAATTTAAATAATGAAGATATTGGTTATTTCGACCCACCATTTAGCGTTAATTGGCAATCGTACGCGAACACGTTCGGTTCGTTCACCGGCGAATTTGGCGATCTTCGGGGTCAACGTTTCCCCTTCCATTATTTCTCCGCCTTGAAAATCGCGTTCTAGATCGAACACGTGGTTTCACCGCGGAAAGCGGAATCGCGCGAAGTCGCTGGTAGAAGGAACAGAAGTCGAATCACAATGCGCTTCGTCCAATTCCCAAGTCAAACATGATGTAACCGCATCCGCGAGTTCTTCTAATGCCTATGTATACCGTTCTGTATTTGATCCATTCATTTCCGTCACAAATATGTACCGAATCCGCGGTGTGTACATGATCGTTCCGAAAGAATAACCGACCGCCGGTTTGTTCGCTAGAAATTATGTTCATTTACGTTGGCAGACAAGCGGAGGCCAGTTGCGCTTATCGAGTGGAAGCTTGTCAATACGCTTATCGCCGGGTATCTGAAATTTCTTCGCCCGTCGATTCCAGCGTAATCGAACGTTACACGGAACTTCGCGTTACACATGTTTACTATTTTTATTATTATTTTATTTATATCCGCGCGACGGATAGCTGTAACATCGAGTCGTCGCGATAGCGAGGATAAATAAAAGTTCGAGCAGCAGATGTAAACATCGACTCGCAGAGGAGATCTGGCTGTTCGAAATTCGAGTTGCAGCGGTCAAAGAATGGCATTCGAACTTCTGGAAAATGTAATTCCGAGGTCAAGGAAGTTTCATTTCGGTTTATACAAGATTTTCAGAACAAATAGAAAGGCGAACGAGCGAAACGTTCGCTTTGTACAGGTCTTCCGGTTGAAGCGGTTCGAGTTGTCGGCGCTCGATTATACACAGAAAGTTCGCGTATCAGAAATTCGTCCGCGAACTTAGCGGCGCACCGCGCACTCGATAAAAATACCATTAAAATAAATTAGTTAGCCGCGTTACCCGTACCGCTCGATACTTATTTATTCCGCCGACGGACAATTTCGCCGGAATCGCGGCCCGCGAAATGGCCGCGGCGCGGCGTCGTCTCGGCGGCCGTGGCGACGGCGCGTTATTTTTCACGGTTTCACGGCCGAATGTATTTCGCTCCGATCGGATTTAAGCTCGATCAAGTAACGCGAAATGAAATTGCGCCACCCACAAAGAGTGGCGCGGCGGAAAGATGATGCCCCCGGGCCGATCGGTCGACGCGGCGGAGTTACCCTGCCGTAACCAACAGCGTTTTCACGTTTTTTTTTTGTTTTATCTTCGCCCGACGAGAACCGACGCAAAATATAAACAGCTGCGCGCGAGCGACGTGCGATCGGGCCACGGTTAAATCACAATTTTCGGGTCCATCTGCGCGAAGCTCTACTCGCCGCGCGAAGCTATTCGACGCGCGAGACTACTCGCTACGCGAGGACCCTCGCCGCGCGCAGCTACTTGCCGCGCGAAGCTCTACTTGCCGCGCGCAGCTCTACTTGCCGCGCGCAGCTACTCGCCGCGCGCAGCTACTTGCCGCGCGGAGCTATTTGCCGCCGCGCAGCTACTCGCCGCGCGAGAGTAGCGAGAGTAGGCAAATAGATTCGCGCGTCGAGGGCCCTCGCGCGGCGAGTAGCTTCGCGCGGCGAGTAGCCTGAGGGCCTGAGCATCCATTTTCATTTTGCGCCGGTTCTCGCCGAACATGCCACAGTCCCCGGAGTGGCCGGATTTCGCTGGCCCGCTGCGAGATTGTTAATTAATCCCGAAACTATTTCTGCCGTTCGACTTTGCCGCGCTCGGGAATCGATTTCGAATTCAAAGTGCCGCGCCGGCGAGGATAACGCAAAATCATAACCAACGAGATTGCCGCGGTATTGCCACCGTCGCTCGACACGCTACCACCAGTTGCGCAAATTGAACTACACGATGGCTCGTTCCGATAGAATAGACATCGTCATCTTGATCCACTGGATTCCAGGGAAGTGCGAGATAGAACGATTAAAGTTTCCGTAAAAAAGTGGCCTGTTTCGGTATGGGGAGCTTGGCAGTTAACTACTTGCACCGCGATTTCTTTTACGGTTGCACTGATTCGATTTTCTTCGTAGTTCATAATTTGTTGGAAGAAGAGAAAACAGAAGAAGAAAATAAAATATTGAGTCGTAATAAAAATTTATGTTGTTGCTGTAACAGTTTAAATGTCTGATTATTCTGTTACGACGATCTTTTAAGACGATTAAAGAATATTTTTACATTATTTTCAGCTTGGCAAAATTATTGAAAGAAGAGATACATTCTTATTTGTCTTCTGGTTTTTGCAGTTGACGGGGAAACGTTTCGTTTTGCGTAAAAAGAAATCTTTCTTTGAAGAGGACGCACAGTGGAAGGGATCCACGGAAACACGAACTAAATTAACTTAACCAACTAAATTAACGAACTTATTGTTATGTTTACCTCTTTCATTGTAAGTAGCAAAATTACAACAAAATTATTCTAACAAAATTACAATTTAACACTAGATTTACAGAACCCGTCAAAATCACGTGAAAATCACGTCAAAATGAAAATGAAAATGAAGTTTCTTAATTTACGATTATTCATATCGCGAAGTTATTTATTCAACTTATATGTTACTTACGGCAGATGTTAACACTTGTTCAAAATCCGTAAAAATGTCTTATCGTTCCCTTTATAAACTCACATAAAACAGCTGTTTTTTCTGCTCCGTAAATCTAGCGTCAAATAGCCAACCACTACTTTCAATCACGCGACGAGTATACTCGTCACGGCAAAACAATCCTGTCGCATCTCTACGACGAGTACAGTAATGTCTCCCTTACTGACGCTCAGATTGTCCACTAAATTGGATAATTTAGAAAGAGCAGATACGATTGTTCGAGCCTTGTGGCTCGTTTTTATAATTGTGGACAATTTATAACTATAAAAATAAACCGCAAGGCAGACGAAGAAAAACGCTCTTTCAACCGTTGACCCCTTCTTCACTTGATATAATAACCCGTTGTTGACCTGAAACTGTTTCACGGTTAACCTCGAATATTCTCACTTTGCATAAGTATCAACTTATTAACATGTATAACATGTAACAACTTATTAACGCAATTTAGGAGGACCGAAGCAGTAATGTCTCGATTTCTGAAATCTTTTGGGTTGTCGCAAAAATAAACTCGGTTCTCCAAATACAGTAAATTCTCCCTGATTGACGCTCAGATCGTGCACAAAAATGGACAATTTCGGAAGAGGAGACAGTATTATTCGAGCCTTGCGGCCTAGCGACTCCACTTTTTACTTCAAACGACTCAGATATTGCGTTACAATTTTGTTTTTTATCATGACGTTACTATAACGCAACTATAAAAATTATTTTTAATAACATTCTTAATTTCTTTTAATATTTTCACCGTTTCATAAATTATGCCCACTCATTCCTGCTATAAATGCATAAAATACGCCGTCTACTTATTACAGAATACAGTAAAGTCTCCCTAATCGACGCTCAGTTTATGCACAAAAATGGACAATTCGGGAAGAGCAGATACGATTGTTCGAGCCTTGCGGCTTTTATAATCGTGGACAATTTATAATTATAAAAATAAACCGCAAGGCTCGAATAATCGTATCTCCTCTTCCCAAATTGTCCATTTTCGTGCGCAATCCGAGCGTCAATTAGAGAGACATTACTGTACACCCGTCGGACACAGCGAACCGGTGAAACGGAATCTCGTGGACGTTTATCAATCCGTTTCCAACACCACACGCCCGAGAATAAATAGTCCAACAATGATCCCGGAACGTCGCGACGTTCGAATAGGTCGACGCCGGCGTCGCGCCGCCGCCGCGTCCTAACTTCGCCGAACTGCATGGCATAGTTGGATTAGAACGTCAGCCCCGGTAACTAGGTGACGTACCCAGAATGCACATAGAGCCGGAGTCCCGCGTATTAGATGGACGTGTTTGCTCGTTGCACGCCAAAGATCTCCCCACCAGGCCAGGTGAACAACGTCGGTCCTTGTATCTGGCATCGGCTGCCGAACGGCGTGAGTGTACCGGCGAGCGGGCCGCTATATTTACCTTCGGAAAAGTCGCTTTGCCAAGTCGAGTAAGGTGTCGCGAGTACAGTAGCCGGTGCACCGGGAGCGCCGGATAAATCCGGTTCGACGCCAGAAGACGACACGGCATAAACATAGACGAGACAAACGTCGAAAAGCGTTCCTCACACCGGCCGAATGACCGAGATCGCGGGCTACCGGCGTCTACGAGCGCGACAACTGTTCGCCCATCCGCTCCAACACGCTCCAATACGCTCCGAACATCTTCCATTTATTCTCGGCGCCTCGGCGCTGCGATGGTATTTATCCGCGATCCCCAAATTATATCGCGAGAAGCTCTGGGACGCGTTAATCGAACGCGAGCGTAAAGGGCGCTTCGTCTTCGCCTACTCTAACTCATGCTAACTCGCAGCTACCGAGCTCCTAGGTCAGCAATTCGGTGGATTAGCATTGTAATGGCGCAGGTCACATTTTCCCGGTTTCCGTTCCCGCGTTGTTTATCGAACAAATCGATCGTTAAGACGATTTCGAGTTCATTCTTAAAGCATCCCTAAATTATATCGCGAGAAGCTCCTAGACGCGTTAATCGAACGCGAGCGTAAAGGGCGCTTCGTCTTCGCCTACTCTAACTCATGCTAACTCGCAGCTACCGAGCTCCTAGATCAGCAATTCGGTGGATTAGCATTGTAATGGCGCAGGTCACATTTTCCCGGTTTCCGTTCCCGCGTTGTTTATCGAACAAATCGATCGTTAAGACGATTTCGAGTTCATTCTTAAAGCATCCCTAAATTATATCGCGAGAAGCACCTAGACGCGTTAATCGAACGCGAGCGTAAAGGGCGCTTCGTCTTCGCCTACTCTAACTCATGCTAACTTGCAGCTACCGTGCTCCTAGATCAGCAATTCGGTGGATTAGCATTGTAATGGCACAGGTCACATTTTCCCAGTTCCCGTTTCTGCGTTGTTTATTGAACAAATCGATTGTTAAGACGATTTCGAGTTCATTCTTAAAGCAACTTCACAATTTATTTGCAATTCTGCGCACAGTATCCGGGCCAAAGGTCGGGTGTCGACTCCGGACCAATCTTCTCGGATGTCCTGTTCAACTTCGCCACGTAATCCCACCTTTAATCGTCGTTCTCTCGTTCCTCGTCCTTAAATTTCAGGTGAAATCTTCGCGCGAGAAGCAGAAACCGTGCGCGCGCCGCGGAGAACCTGGCGTCTTCGCGACGTTTCGTTGCTCGAACTTCGTCGTTCTCCTTCGTTTCATCTTGGCAGTCTCGCCATCTTATGCCGCTGGTTTCATTAATTTGGGTCTCCCGAAGACGCCGATCGGTCTCCCGATCGAGGAACGATCGTTTCGACGCGTCGTTCGCCCGTTTTCCGTTCGTCTTGCGAAGCTGCGCAGCTTCGAGCCTTGTTTTTCATTCAGAGGAACTTGCCTCTCGTCGTCGAATCGACGATGAACAACGAACGCGGCGAATAGAATGAATAGTTATGGGACAACAGAAGTGGAACATCGTTTCCTGGCTCAAGGAGAGCCGTGAATGCGAAAGGGTGAAGCGTCGTCCCGGGATCTCTCGCGCTATTATCATCGAAGAACTTCGCTGGCTCGGGGAGCGAAACGCGTACGAACGGGTGAAGCATCGTCGCAGGATCTCTCGCATTGCTATTACGAGGAGGTTAAGGGCGTGGACGCGAAGGTTGGACGGGATATAGGTCGAACAGCGTGTCCCTGGTGGCCCAGAAACGGCCCGAGCCGGCCCGGATCAATCGGGCACCGAGGATTCGGCGAGAATTTTTTTCTCCGTTGCCGCGGTTCGTGTGAATGGGACTTAACGCATTCGTCAGCCCGTCAACCAGTGGGGGGAAAAAGAGTAAAGATAGTATCACGGGTACATCTCTCGAGTTAGTCTCGCGGTGCTAAGAGAGTTAGGTCGGTTATTTCCGTCATCTGTCGCGGGGTTCACGACCTGCGGCCCGAACGACGCGTCCTGACGTAATACGCCAGGTGAACGAGCGGCCTGGAAAAACGGATGCGGAATCGGAGGTCCCGATCTTGCCGGGATAACGTCATAGGTCCTTGCCGAAAGGTCAACCGCGCGATCTCGAAAACGTGGCTCGCCTTACCACGGTTCTCGCTCGCGTCGCGAGCAACTGTTTGCACAGATTTTTAGCGGGCAGGTGGCAACGCCGGTTTCAGGTGTCTTTGGCGCGTAAACGTTTCGTCTGTTGATCTTGCAAATGATCTTGCGTGGTAGTCGAGAAACAGATTCTCAAGAACCGTTTCATCTGTTACCGTTTCACGCGTCGTCGATTTGTGCGAACCTCGATTTTAGAAATCGCGAACAATCGTCTCCTCTTTCGAACGTGGATTTGATCCAAGAAAGATTGCAAGATCACGGTTTCCTTTTTCTATTAACACTAAACCTACCGCGGTCAAAGTGACCGCTTTCTTATTTTGCAATTTTGCAAAGTTCCGAGACTCTTTCGTGGAAAACGCTCGAATAAGCTATATTATTGGAGCAAGTTTTATGAAAAAACTTTACAAATTCCAAATAAATTCGGTCTTCTCACTTTTGTGAAGCAGTACATGCCAGTTAGTATTACTGCTTGGTAGGTTTAGTGTTAACCCTTAGCGCTCCGCGCGTTTCTCGAGTACTTCCTACCAGCAACCCCGGCACATTTTTCGAGCGGAGCGCCCGAGATCAAGGAAGTCTTATTTCGAGCGGAAAAGATTGCGCGTCCTTGCGAATGCATTTGATTTTATTTCTTTTATAAATATACATTTTCCTATTGTAAATAAAAGATAAATTTTAAATTTTGTAATTCACCATGGTGCGATATCTTTGGTAACAATCTCCCATGTGCATTCTGGGTTTACTTGGACAAGTGTCACAGTATTCGCTTCGCCAAATAGAGTTACTAGATATTTCTTTCGAGTTTAGAACATTTTCTGCGTAATCGTTGGTTTCCTTTATAATTTCATTTACCGATTCGTCCGTGAAAAATAATTTAAAATATCGTATCGGCTGTTCGATGTTTGTAGGAACTTGTGGTCCAACGACTTGTGGCAATACGCTAAAAGGTATTCTATCTGGAATATGTAATTCTTCCGTAACATCGCGCCATTCGTCTAAGTCTTGTAACGAATCTTTGCTTTCGCTTTCAATAATTCTCATTCTTCGTCTCTTTGGTAGTATAATTTCGCTACTGCTACTCGAAGCGTCAGAATCATAACCAACATTGCATTCCACAATGTCTTTTAACTCTTCAAAATCAAATACGTCTTCGGTATCGCTCGGCTCTAAATTCTCATCGTAATATTTATTTTTCTCCATGTTGCTAACCATAGAAAAGGTTAAAAAATGGTTTAATCGTAATGGTACAGTCTTATATATATATACATGTATATAGCACGTTTTAACTATACAGATAACAATTGCTAACGCCGACGTATGCATAACGTATGCTGAAAACATTTGCCTCCGCAGCAGAGCCTTCGGAGTTACAAAACAAATCACAAACGTCTCCATAGAGGAGCCTTCGGAGCGCTAAGGGTTAACTAATGCCGATGTTAATTAATTAAAATTAATTATTGCGCGCGCTGTGTCGAATGTCACATGCCACGATATACGAAATGATCACAGATAAGACAATGGTACCTGAAAATTGTTTCTTGTCACTGGACAATATCTTTCGCGAGATCGAAATGTTTCGGCTCGAAAGACATGTGAAACTGTCTTGGCCACCAGCGCGATAAAAATCTGCACACATCGACGCCGATAAGGCGGATATCTCGTAGCCAAATTTCAGCAGACAATATCGAGAGGATCTTGCGACATCGAATCCACTGCGCTGCCGAAAGAAGAACCAAACGGTTAGAAGTTGCACAGGAATCTCGTCCGCGCGCGCAATGCGTCAGTTTAACCCTTCCATGGTCGCAATATAAATTTTCAAGAAAATTGGAATCTTCGCTCACTATAATTTTATCGTATAATGATACAGCTGTTATTCGTTTTCCTGGCGTCCACGCGCGCGCTAAAAGTAGGCGGAAAGCTTAGTTCCCAGTGTCTATGAAAGGATTAACTGTTCAACCCTGTTCACCTTCCAAAAAAAGTTGGAATATTCGCTCACTATAATTTTATCGTATAATGATACAGCTGTTATTCATTTTCCTGTTACTTTAGATTTTCCACCCCTCGAAATTAGGGGTGGTGGGACCTATGCACAGATGCGAGCACATTTCATCGACAGGAATATTTGAGCCTGGCGTCCACGCGCGCGCTAAAAGTGGGCGCAAAGCTTAGTTCCCAGTGTCTATGAAAGAGTTAACTCGATTATATCAACCCTGTTCACCTGCCATAAGCATCGAGGACCAGAGGATGCTTGCGGCATAAAGGACGATCGGCCAAGTTGTCTCCGTTTCTCGCTTTCGCGACGGAAAGTCGAGCTGTCATTCGAGCGCGTCGATCGTGGATTACTGTTCGCAATTTCGAGGGCGACGAAACGCGGCCGCCGAGATCGGTTAACAATGGGGACGCGCGACGTCACCGGCGCCGCCCCCGCCGCGCGATAATTAACTGAGAAACCGGGCGAAAGTCGGGAAAGCGCGTAGCGATCCATCTTGCATGTTCAACAGGTATCCAGATAAATTCCACAGCCGGAGAATCGGGAACCCTCGAGGTATGTTTGCTCGGCTCGCCGCGTTTGCCCGGCCACCGCCGGCAACAGCAGCAACGGTAACAGTAACACCAGCAACGGACCAGGAAACGCTCGGATACCTGATGTGTCGTTACGTTCGACCATCTGTGCAAGCGTTACGTATACCGATTGCCACGATGCTTGCATCGGGATGCGCGTTTCCTGCCCCTGAAACTTCATTGTTCGCCTCGCTTGAAGAAAAGCCCGGGTAATAGGGATCAGGGCAGTGGAGCCAGTTACTGTGGGATAGTATTATTATTATTATATTATGTGTGGCTTTTGTATATTTTCGAGCGTAATTAATTTTATGTGTATCTTATATGTATATGTTACATTTTTTAAATTTAAGGTCAGTGAATTAGTTATTTGTTAAAATTTACAAAAGATGGAAGTTCTTGGAATATCGCAAAAATTGTTTCAATTTTCAGTGGAAATTTTCTTGTGGAAAAGCTTAAGAAAACACTGAACGAAGATCAATGTTCAGTAAAATATATTATTATAGATAACAGTTATCACAATGTTAATTGCATTGGTAAAACTTGTTAAGATTACAGAAAAAGCAAGAGAATTTATTTGAATTTTCCTTTTTAGTTTCAATTTTAGTGGTTTATTTCCTGTGAACATTTTTTTATGGAGAAGCATAAGAAAATACTGAACGGAGATCAATATTTGATAAAATTAATCGTTATAGGTAAGAGATATCACAATGTTAATTGTATTGGTAATTAAGATTACAGAAAAACAAAAGAATTTATTTGAATGTTTGCTTTTAGTTTCAATTTTAGTGGTTCATTTACTGCGAACAGTAATTTAACCTATTTGTCGCTCGATGCATCAGTTACTGTGCTGTTTGTCACACGCTAAGCCTACATAACCTCAAATCTCAAATCATCTCCGTCATATTTTTAAAGAGGAGAATTCCGAATGCATGCAATTTTGTTAAAGCAGCGATCTCTAATATGAACTTTTAAACGACTTATTATCAGACTGCGGATTTTATGCGTTTATAACAAGAATTAGGTACAAAATAAACCAGCAGCAAAATTGAAATAATTGAAGCGTACCAATAAACCAGTTTCAATTTATTAAACTTATTCAAAAAAAAGCAAGAATTAATAGGTGCAAAATAAACCAGCAGCAAAATTGAAATAACTGAAGCGTTCTAATAAACCAATTTCAATTCATTAAACTTATTAAAGAAAAAAAGCAAGAATTAGCAGATGCAACATAAAAACCAGTAGCAAAATTGAAATAATTGAAGCGTTCCAATAAACCAGTTTCAATTCATTAAACTTATTAAAGAAAAAAAGCAAAAATTAGCAGATGCAACATAAAAACCAGTAGCAAAATTGAAATAATTGAAGCGTTCCAATAAACCAGTTTCAATTTATTAAACTTATTAAAGACAAAAAGCAAAAATTAGCAGATGCAATATAAAAATCAGTAGTAAAATTGAAATAATTGAAACATTCTAATAAACCAGTTTCAATTTATTAAACTTATTAAAGACAAAAAGCAAAAATTAGCAGATGCAATATAAAAATCAGTAGTAAAATTGAAATAATTGAAACATTCTAATAAACCAGTTTCAATTTATTAAACTTATTAAAGAAAAAAAGCAAGAATTAGCAGATGCAACATAAAAACCAATAGCAAAATTGAAATAATTGAAGTGTTCCAATAAACCAGTTTCAATTTATTAAACTTATTCAAGAAAAAAAAGCAAGAATTAATAGATGCAACATAAACCAGCAGCAAAATTGAAATAATTGAAGCGTTCCAATAAACCAGTTTCAATTTATTAAACTTATTCAAGAAAAAAAAGCAAGAATTAATAGGTGCAACATAAACCAGCAGCAAAATTGAAATAATTGAAGCATTCCAATAAACCAGTTTCAATTGATTAAATTTATTAAAGAAAAACAGAAATCTCTGAGCAATTTATATTTCTTGCGGTCCACTATCCACAGTCCACTTATTATTACATGAAAATTTCCAGTTCATAGAATATAAAATTCACGAACATTACATCGAACATTAAATTTGTATCGCGCACCGGCAATCGAGGCTCAACGAACAAGATTTCGAGGACGGTCTTGACTCGACGGCGACCAACCGTCCGGGTAGCAATAACGGACCAATTATGCACGCGTGCATCGGAAAGCGCGAGAGGCGTGTTCCCTGTTCGACGTCGGCCACCGCCCTCGTTACTCTCCGAACGTTCTTGGCAACTCCCGGGGTAGATTTATTCGGGCCGGGAAAGGGAGAGGAGAGCGCGGATGAGTTGCGCTTTATGCGGGGCCCCATTACTGGACTCCATTTCCCCAGCGAGGTATTATAACAAAACCGTGGCGCTCGCGCGCGCGCGCGCCTTAATAATTACTTCTCTTTTATTATGCGCAAGAAATATACGCGTTCGGTAATATCCTTGAATTATCGCGCGCCTCGCCGCGGAAAGAAAACATCTGCATTGCGTCCCGGAATTAAGGGGCTTCGTAAATCTTGCGGTCGCGCGCGCGC
This sequence comes from Megalopta genalis, assembly GCF_051020955.1. Lineage (NCBI taxonomy): Eukaryota > Metazoa > Arthropoda > Insecta > Hymenoptera > Halictidae > Megalopta > Megalopta genalis. The sequence goes on along the minus strand of NC_135013.1, from coordinate 5,477,048 downwards.
GCGCGCAACGCTGCTTCTACCCTAAAAAAAATTTCTCCGCGCGATATCCGCGTATTCGGGTTAATGTCAACGGGAGGGGCTGTGGAGGGGGAAAGCGCTGACTGCGAGCGACCTTTCGATTGGACTTCCGAGAATGGTCCGGACAGGGACGCGGCGTCCGTTCCGTCGAAGATTTTCCTTGGAAATCCGAGCGCGTGTCCGGAGCGTGCTGGAACGGTATTCGTAAGAACCCCGGCTCCCAATTTCCCGTGGATCCACGCCGGTGGCCGGCCTCGGTATCGATAAAACGCCACCGAGGTAACACCCTCCGACTGTCGCGTTCCCCGTAAGCACGTACGATATTACTTCTGCCACCGCCGCGAGATAACAACGCGGTGACGTTCCCCCCACCCCTTCTCTCTCTCTACGCATCGGCCAACCAGCCCACGGCTACGCCGGCCGTCGCCGTGATCCTCGAGCCGCGCGAATTTCCTGCATTCCGCAGTCCGTTCCGCTGCGCCTTCGACAGGAATTACGGCAAGGTCCGCCCGATACTTGAGCCGCGGCTGCCAGCCGAGTGGTTAAACGAAAACCATCGACCTGTCGCCGGCCCGGAAGCGGAGATCGCGCGATCCGACGTCGTCCGGGAGCCTCGAGAATCCTCCGGAACGAGTTACGTATCAGCCAGAGGAAAAAATAACACCGGAAAGCATTCAGAGTTCCTCGCATGGCTGCGACAATCTCGGAGTATTCGAATCGTTTGGTAAATTTTCGATGATTAAATCAAAGTAAATTGCTGTGTGTTATATTTGGAAAATACATGTACACGGTGTCCCAAAAATGTCTCGCAATCCGAAAGTGGCGGGTTCCTCGGGTCATTTGAAGCAACTTTTTCCTTTACAAAAATTTTCTCCGAGGCACCGTTAACGAGTTATTAACGAAAAACAGTGACCAATGAGAGGCGAGCTCGGCTGGCGCGAGGTGACCGAGCCAATGAGCGGATCTGTGCTTCGCGCGCTGGTTGGCTGGGCCGCCTCGCGTCAGCCGTACTCGATTCTTATTGGTCACTGCTTTTTCGTTAATAACTCGTTAACGGTGCCTCGGAGAACGTTTTTGTAAAGGAAGAAGTTGCTTCAAATGATCCGAGGAATCCGCCATTTCCGGATTGCGAGACATCACCCAGAGAAAAGATACACCGAAAAGCATTTAGAGTTCCTCGCATGACTGCGACAATTTCGAGCCGGAGTATTCGAATCGTTTGGCAAATTTTCGTCGATTAAATCAAAATGAATTGCTGTTAGATTAGGAACAAGGGAATATGTTTGGAAAAATTGCTGAATAAAGATCAGAATTGTTGCGAACATTCTTCGACGGGAAGAAAAATATGAATGAAACAAAATATATGAATATATCGATAAAAATATTGTAATTGAGGCAGAAATTAGTATGCGGGTGCTTTCGAGGTCGCTGATTACGAATTAAAAGTGAACAAAAAAGAAAGAAAAACATATGAAAAAATGAAATTAAATCGTTGTCTAAAAAATACGTTAGACAGCGATTCGATGGTTTCAAGGGCGACATAATTTTGGTATCTTGTCCGAGCTCCGTGTTTACGTTATCAGAAGGAAGAGAAATTAATTCAGTCGGCGCGTAATAAATTCTGACCAGCGTCGTGACACGAAAAACGATCTCGGCACCAAAGCCGCGAGTTTACGCAGCTGTGACTTCTTTATTTATGTACTCTACAGTTTAACGCGGCATAATAATCAGGTCTTACATTGACGCAAGCTGTCGCACAAACAAGTCGCGCCCAATTAAAGTAAATTCTTCCGTTAAAAATTCAGTCGCGCGAAACTCGTGTTCTGCTAAAAATCAACAATGATACCGTTCGTTTAACAAACGTAACGTATTTCCTTATTATATGTGCATAATTAAGAAGCTTTTCTGTATCACGTTTCTCGGCTACTCTGAATACTGTTCGAAAGGCGATGCTAAAAACACAGTTATTTTTTTTTCTTCAATTTGCGTACCACATTCTTGGAACAAATTGAAGGTGTTTCTAGAGAAAATATTTATTTATTTTAATAAGACGTATATGTGAAACTGCAAAAAAGGAATTTGTTTCTTTAGCATTAAAGAAAATCACTTTTTTCCTGCTTTAAACCATTGTGCGGCGTTCTCTCCGATTAAGAAATGATTAAAAACAGAGACGAGTGAGGATATCATTATTATTATGGTTTCCGTACACCGATCTAATTACCGTGCTTCAATTACCGCGATTACTTCTAGGGAAACGATGCTACGAGAAAAATGAGTAAAAACGTGAAATATTTCGCTCTAAATTTTATTTATATTATATATTATAATATTCATTTTTATATTTACTTCAAATATCATAATATTTCCTTCAGTTATATTTTATATTATAATATTGTATTATTATATTATACCTTTATACATGTATGTTTCGATATTTACGATATTATTCGAAAAAGCAAAAAGAACATACAAAATTTCACGGATGACGAAAGTGAGAGGTTAGGATAATTCTCGCTCTTCGAGCTCGGTGAAAAACGCGAACGTTTCGAAGACAACGACTCGGCGAACAGCTCGACGGGCTAATTGGTGGAAAATCGAACAGCCGGTCGAATCTCGATTCGTAGACCCGGCAACAGCCCGAGACGGAGATACGGCGGTCTCTTCGCGATTCATGCCCGCGGGATAAATCTAATTCCATTCGCGGACGATCGCCGTTGCCGTTTGCTCCGGCCGGGATCGATTTGAATCGGAAAAGCCGGACAGTCTGGAACGGGGCCGTTCATGACGGTATCGCTCTTCTCCGAAAACCAATAACTCTTGCCGGCCGCGACTCGTATGCTCGTTGTTCTCCGTTATTGCGTTGAAATATTTTCCCATTTGTTCCGCGCTACCGCACCGACACATTTATGGGATCTTTTACTCACCGTACCGCGAATCGTAACGACCGTTTGATATAGACTTTCAGTTATTGACCGTGTCAGTTTACGGCATTCCAGTGTCGCGCAATTACCCGGATAGAGAGTTAATTAGCGGTAACCGCGCGGGCTGACCTCCGCTCGCCACCCTTGGACGCCATTGTCGTTTCGAATCGTTTCGTCCCGTTTCGAAAAGCTCCGCGGCAATTATCTCGCTTTGTCCGAGACGACGACGACGGCAACGACAACGACGTCAACGACGTCGTCGACGACGACGTTGCCGATATCAACGGAACGATTGTTCCGCGTCTCGCGCACCTCGTTTCGCCCGCTCCTGTTTTATTGTTGTTGCGTTAGGAGAACAAACGCCGGCGGATTCGTAGCTTCCCGATCTCGCGTTCCCGGGGATGATTAAGCGCTCGGGATGCTCCATCTTGATAAATATTACCGAGCACTTAGCGTGATCGCCTTTAATGCCAGGTCCCTCTTATCTTTCGCATTTCATAAAAGCGGACGCGCCGTTTGAAGAGCCGCGGACAAGCGCGAAGAGAGCCGGCAAAGAAAACCGTCTAGGAAATGCCTGTTCTTCCTCGAGCCCGGCGTCATCCATTATGCCTAATTGCGCTTCGATTTTGCGACTCCCTCCGGCTCGCTGATGTAACCTTTAAAACGCAAAGTGCACGTGCGCGCCCGCGTGTAATTAGTGACGTAAATGTAGCCAGATAGCGGTGCATACGTCTCAGCCAGATAAGACAAGGTGTACAACGTACAATCTAGCGTCGTATAAATCAGTTCGCCAGATAGCATTCGCTTCTCTTTCTCCTTTCTCCTTCCCTCTGCTCTCTCTCTCTCTCTCTCTCTCGCTAGCTTTATCTCTCTTTCTCTCTTTCTCTCTCGCTAGCTTTATCTCTCTCTCCCTCTTTCTCTCCCTCTCTCTTTCTCACTCTCTCTCTCTTTCTCTCTCTCTCCCTCTCCCTTTCTCTCTCGCTAGCTTCCACTCTCTCTCTCTCTCTTTCTCTCTCGCTAGCTTTCTCTCTCTATCTCTTTCTCTCTCTCTTCCTCTCTCGCTAGCTTTATCTCTCTCTCGCTTTCTCTCTTGCTAGCTTTATCTCTCTCTCTCTCTTTCTCTCTCTCTCTAGCTTTCTGTTTCTCTCTCTCTTCCTCTCCCACTAGCTTCCTCTCTATCTTTTTCTCTCGCTTTCTCTCTCGCTAGCTTTATCTCTCTCTCGCTTTCTCTCTTCCTAGCTTTATCTCTCTCTCGCTAGCTTTCTCTATCTCTCTCTTTCTCTCTCGCTTTCTCTCTTGCTAGCTTTATCTCTCTCTCTTTCTCTCTCACTAGCTTTATCTCTCTCTCGCTTTCTCTTTCTTTCTCTCTCTCTCGCTTTCTCTTTCTTTCTCTCTCTCTCTCTCTCTCTTTCTGTCTCGCTAGCTTTATCTCTATCTCTCTTTCTCCCTCCCTTTTTCCTTCTCTTTCTCTCTCGCCAACTCGTTCTCTCCGACCGCCTCTCTTTGTTCCATCGGTGACCTGGAACCGCGGTTTTTCTGGGATTCCGGGACTCCGTTGCCGCGTTGTCGGGGCGCTCTTATAACTCCCCGGCTTTCAACGTTACACCGTCGCGTCGCGCCGCGCCGGGATGATCTCAACACTTTCTGGGTTTTAACATCTCGAGTCGAGCGTCTCTCTCTCTCTCTCTCTCTCTCTCTCTCTCGCGAGATATTTCCATCAACGGCGACTCGTCCTTACGGTCGCTTCCGACCTTCGTCCCCGATTTTCCCGGGGGAGGACGCGCCGCCGTCCTTTATCGGCGCCGTTAGGTCCTCCGCGCGCGATTTCAGCGCTTTTCGTGACGCAGCCCCCGCTGTCTCCCCACTCTCTGTCGCTGCGCCAGTTAGCAGCGCTTCGTTACCCCGCCCCCCTTACTTAGATCGTATTTTAGACGTAAAATTAGAATTAAATTCTACTGGATTTTATATCTGATCTAGAGAAATTTATGAAAGCTACTGTAATTACGGTGAATAAATTCGCGATACGAGATTACAAATAATTGAAAGTAATGTATTTATTATCGATAAATAAATTATTTTTGTATCTATGGAATAGGTCTGAAGTCGTGGCTTCGGACTCGACGTACCAGCTACTTTATATCATATTATATTTATATCTATATATATCATTTATATTTATATATTTTATATTGTTTGATAAACGTGCTGGATACCGTTTTAATATTCGACGCCAATGAATACGCGAGAATGTTTAATTCTCAGAAAGCGAATGAGATTTATTGTATGTGAAATATGGGTGGGCATACGTGGGGAAGATGTTTTAATTCACCGCTACTTTAATTCTCTTTGCATCATTATTCACAAGAAATGTTCAAAATTACGTTCACACAACGTGCAAACTGGATGGCAGAAAATTTGTTTACCAGTTTCCTGCGAACCTTTGAACGTCAATCGCATAATATATTATCGTCGGTGCAATCATATAATGCGCATAATAATAATCCTGCTCCTAATTGACAATAATATAATCCTAATCGATAATAAAATAATGTGAATAATATATCATTGTATATAAACTATGTATAAACTGGTGTGTATATCAAGAGCTTCCAGTCCGTTTACCAATAAATCCTAATTAATAATAAAATATACAATAATATAATAATATGCTAATTAGTAATAAAATAATATAATAATATTAATAATATAAACGTATAAACTATGCATAAACTAGTATGTATATGTATAAAGGGCTTCCAGCCAGTTTAGCAATAAATAATAATATAATCCTAATTAATAATAAAATAATATAATAATATAAATAATATAAACGGATAAACTATGCATAAACTAGTATGTATATGTATAAAGAGCTTCCAGCCAGTTTACCAATAAATAATAATATAATCCTAATTAATAATAAAATAATATAATAATATAAATAATATAAACGTATAAACTATGAATAAACTAGTATGTATATGTATAAAGAGCTTCCAGCCAGTTTACCAATAAATAATAATATAATCCTAATTAATAATAAAATACATACTAATATAGTAATATCCTAATTAATAATAAAATAATATAATAATATAAATAATATAAACGTATAAACTATGCATAAACTAGTATGTATATGTATAAAGAGCTTCCAGCCAGTTTACCAATAAATAATAATATAATCCTAATTAATAATAAAATAATATAATAATATAAATAATATAAACGTATAAACTATGCATAAACTAGTATGTATATAAATGACTTCCAGCCTAAATATCAATAAATAATAATAATAATAATAACAATAATAATAGTAATAATAATAATAATAACGACAACAATAATAATAATAGTGATAAAAATCTACCGTATCTCCTTATAATCTTGTTCTGCCGCACAGAAGACCCATTGGATCAGGATTCCCCCAAACTCCAGGGAATCGGACAATCGCGGCAAAGAACTCGCGTAATAGAACATTTGTTGGTGCACAGGTGCGACAGGTGTCCGCGTCACGCTCATTTGCGATAATTTATCGGGCGTGCAAGAAAATCGTCGCTCCATAACGCGGCAAAACCCATGGCACTTACGGCGCAGAGCTCGCGATACGAAACCTCGTGCACGGGCGCGCGCACGCGCGCGCGAGCGCACGCACCGCAAACGGCTTTATAAACACATCTGGCCGTTTTTCTGCGGAATCCGAGATGGTCTTTCAGGACGTTCGACAGCCACGCGGCGCGATCCTGCGTGTCACTTCACGATGCTTTCACGCCAGGATAACTGTCCGCGAGTCCTTGCACATCGCGGCAGTTTCAGCATCCCCTCGTTTACACCGCTACGGCTTCTTTTAGAATAAAGAACTGCACGTAGAACGAAGGTCGTGATTATGCTCGTGCTATCGGGACACGCGGGATACGCAGTAAATTCTCCTTAATTGACGCTCAGATTGTATACAATAATGGACAATTTGGGCAGAGGAGCCTCGCGGCTTATTTTTGTAGGTGCAAGGCTCATTTTTATAGGTGCAAGGCTCGAATAATCGTATCTCCTCCATTTTTGTTTACAAGCTGAACTCCTTACAGTTTCAGCATCCTCTCGTTTACTCCGCTCCGGCTTCTTTTAGAATAAAGAACTGCGCATAGAACGAAGATCGTGATTATGCTCGTGCTATCGGGACACGCGGGATACGCAGTAAATTCTCCCTAATTGACGCTCAGATTGTATACAATAATGGACAATTTGGGCAGAGGAGCCTCGCGGCTTATTTTTGTAGGTGCAAGGCTCATTTTTATAGGTGCAAGGCTCGAATAATCGTATCTCCTCTTCCCAAATTGTTCATTTTTGTTAACAAGCTGTGGGAAAATTAGAGGGAATTTACTATACGTGCGGTAGAGATGTTCACTTATCTTAACTACATTTATTGGAACAAAATTTTAGGCAATGTTCGATCTAGAGAATTTTTGCTGAATTTCTGTTATCTGAACTACTGTCGAGCGTTACTGTAATTATGTGAACAGCTTGAGAATTTAATTGCGATTCTCTACAGCTACAGTAAATTCTCCCTAATCGACCCTCAACTTGGAAACGAAAATGGATAATTTCGGAAGAGAAGGTACGATTATTCGATCCTTGCGGTTCATTTTTGTAGTTACGAATTGTCAACAACCATAAAAGAACGAGCTACAAGGCTCGAACAATCGTATCTCCTCTTCTCAAATTGTCCATTTTTGTACGCAATCTGAGATCGTCAGTTAGGGAGACATTACTGTAGTCTATTTACTACTTCAACAATCTATTTTTCCCTAATCTTTCTCATCAACTATTGCAGAACGATAAATGAGAAAGCGACAGTCTTATCCACCACTGTTGAGCGTTAGTGTAATTCCGTGATCAGCTTTAGAATTTAATTGTGATTCTCTACAACTATAGTAAATTCTCCCTAATCGACCCTCATGACTTCCGAAAAAATAACTCCTGACATGCACACGTCTTCGTTACTGGATTATAAGCGAACAAAGATGAGCTGAGACAAGGACTGATGCTGTAGAAAGAATCTACGCGATCCTGGACACTGATTGGACCACCTATCGTACATTAAACCCACGAAGAGGACCCCTAGTAGTAAACAAAGCTGCACTCTGGCGAGAATATTCGCGCGATTCGTGCGATTCGAGCGAGACTGGCAAGCGAGATCGTCGACGGCCGCTGATCGAGATCGGATCAGAATCGGGATCGGGATCGGATCGGGATCTCGGGAGGCCGGTGCAAGTTCCACGCGACCCTTGGATACCTCGACGCCGCGAGTCGGCGCGAGGCGGCGCGACGTCCAAAGACCTTCAGCCCACATAGGGTGCAGAGTCCCCACGGAAAAAGGAAGGTTTCCAGCGCGTCGCGTCTCCTGGAAACGTGTATGTACGTGGCAAAGGTGTCCGGGAAACCGGTATACGGCGACAGTCGGATGGATCGCGATCTGCGTCTGGTCGCGATCGAGTCTGCAAGCCACATCCGGCACACACACCGGGGGGAGAGCGTTTTCTGTCGCCTGGCTAGATCCAGATAAGCAAGACCGCGTCTCGTTCCCGTGCATGCGGCCGCGAACAGCGGTTTCTCATACTTAGACAAATCAGCCTGCCATTGAAACCGAACACGCGGACGAACGACTGTCCCTCGGCCTCGAACACGATAATGTCAACTCCCCCTGGTTTATTCCTATCCCACGGATTGGACCCGTCGAGTGCGTTAAACCCGGCGCGGCGCGGCGCGAACGGGGGGGAATCGCGTCTCTAATGGCCACAGGCCGACATTAAACGCGGCAGAATGAAATGTTGCCATTTGACGGAGCCGTTCTCTCGCTGGTTGCTACTTTTTACGCTGATATTTCCTTCCTCGCGCGACCAAAGGCCCTCTCCCTGGCCGGTGTCGAGCCGCTGTGCGAGCCGAGCCGAGTCGCCGAGCCGGCGATCATGCCGCGGCGGCGGCCGCCGCAGCCGCCGGTACAGTTAGGACAAGCGTGCACGCGTGCCGTTGCTCTTTTTTGCGGGATTCTTTCGAGCTAGCCAGCTGATTTCGTAATCATTCCAGCTCATCAACCGATCGCCAGCTGGAGCCGGGATTCCGCCGCACGCGAAACGGCTAACGAGGCCTCCACCGCCGGCCTGTCGAGGATCCGCCGGCCTCCTGACGATCCACTTAAGGCCAAAGGTCGGCGCAAGCTGATTTCGTCAATCTCCAAAGTCGACTGGTTAATTCCGAAATGATGGATGAGGCTTTTCTGCGTGCGCGCCTCTCTCGGAACGTGCTCCCAGCGATCCGCTCGAGAGAGAGAGGGAGAGCGAAGACGCGAAACGATCGCGCGCCGCAATCCGGCTCAGCGTTCGCGCACCTATTCGCGGCAGAATTCGTCAAGCTTTTGACGATCTGCTTGCTTACCGATGAAGGTTAGATGAGGCTGATTTCTACGGACCACCGCTCGAATCATTTGGATAATTCCGGTGTGATGGATGGAGCTTTTTCAGGCCCGACGATTCACTTAACCCTTTCGCTACGGAGCGCTTGCGTCAAAATGTGATCGCTGTGAACGGAGCGTATTATTGAATAGTTGGCACTGAAGTACGGAATATATTTCTGGTTCCAAGTTTTCCGTAGTCCAAATATATTCAGATTTTTGTGATCTTGAGCACGTTACCGTTTGTCTTGCATGGCGAACGCTTACAGAGTATCGGTATTTTCACTTTCAGTATTTTCACTATCACTCGTGGAAAATATTCTCCTAAATTTTCTTTTTCCCATGATTTCATAGTGGGTCTGAAAAAATTAAATACTTTAAAACTCAACATATTATCGCAAAGGCAGAAATTGAATATTTACCCGTGAATTATTAAAATTAAGCCAACAAAATTATTTTAGGATTATAAATTCGTATAAACCTTTTAATAGCTACTATTATAAATTGCTGGTATATAAAATAGCTGAACTAATATTTCCTATGGAAAAATTTCACTTTCTAGTGAAAATTTCACTTCGTTTTATTAATTAAATGACTTTGAGATATTGTTAATTGAATTTTTCGAGTTCATATTCGGCACTTAACGTGTTAAATGAATCCAATCTTGTTATTATGATGAAGCAATATACATTAGTCGGGTTTAGGCCTCGGTAGTTATAGCGTTAAAAATGAAAGCGTGAAGGACGTACGAAGTCAGAAATCTAGCGTAATCAAGTCCCAAAATTATTGTGCAAGCGGGGAATGAGGGGTTCCTGAGATCATTTGGAGTAACTTTTTCCTTTACAAAAATGTTCTCCGAGGCATCGATTACGAGTTATTAACGAAAAACGGTGACCAATGAGAGGCGAGCACTCGGCTGGCGCCAAGCGGCCGAGCCAATCAGCGGGACTGGACTTCCCGCGCTCACTGTCTAGTCCGCCTCGTGCGGCCAGCCGCTCGCCTCTGATTGGTCACAGTTTTTCCTTAATAACTCGTAAACCAAGCCTCGGATTGCATTTTCGCTAAGGAAAAAGTTGTTCCGAATAACCTTAGGAACCCCTCATTTTCCGCTTGCACAATAATTTCAGGACATCCTGTTTTTCCACGCAGATTTCGTTCGTCGCAGTCCAAGATTAGATGAAAAATTTCAAGGAACCGCCAAAGGACGTCGACGACCGTAGGAGACCCGCAAAAGAGAGACGATCGGGCGAGCCGTCGCCGAGAGCGTTGAAAAACGCGGTTCTTCGCGCGAGCCCGGAAGACGCGGCCGCGTGGGAACGCGGCTCGATCGCGGATCGGACGTGGTCTGATTCGAGGATTCGAAGCCGCGAATCGGGCCGATCGTGAACGCGAACGCGAACGGGAACGGGAATGGGAACGGCGCGGAATTCGCCAGCAAAGCCTTTAAGTCGCCTCTTTTCTTTTATTGAAACCTTACCCGCCGTATCGCGCCGCGGCAAATATCTTGCCGCGAAAGAGATTCCGCTGGCTTCCTCTGGATTTGTCCCGTTCGATGATACGGCCGGGCTATATTACACGCGTCATAGTCGATACACGGTCCCCGGCACTCCCGATCCGTTTCCATTTACCGGCGAGCCCTGCGCCGTCGCTACCCGGCTTTTTCATTGGCAGGCTCGCGCGATCGTACTCCATTAAAGAGGTTGCCCATCATCTTGTCCCCGCGTATCCTACTCCGCGGATTAGCGCGAACGCGCGCGCGCGCGCGCAACGCGGTCGTTATCGCGGATTAACGCTGATGGAGTGAGTCCTCTCTCGTCGCTTCTTTTCCTCATCGATCCCGCGCGTTTTATTGTCTGCCTAGTTTTCTGCGTCGGCCGTCACCTGCGGATTTATATACGCGTCCGGGACGGCCGCGAGTGCGTCGCATCCGACGCGATCGACGAGCGGCGAGGGGAGTGGGGGATGGCTTCGTTATTCCGGTAATTTAACCCTTAGCGCTCCTTAGCGTTTCTCGAGTACAGTAATGTCTCCCTTACTGACGCTCAAATTGTGCTGAAAAATGGACAATCTGGGGAGAGGAGATACGATTATTCGAGCCTCGCGGCTCGTTTCTATAATTATTGACAATCGATAACCATAAAAAACGAGCCACAAGGCTCGAATAATCGCATCTCCTCTTCCCAAATTGTCCATTTTTGTGGACAATCTAAGCGTCAATTAGAGAGACATTACTGTACTACCTACCAGCAACTCCGGCGCATTTTTGGAGCAAAGCGTCCGAGATAAAGGAAGTCTTATTTCGAGCGGAAAAGATTGCGCGTCCTTGCGAAAGCGTTTGATTTTATTCATTTTACGTTGCTAAGTATAGAAATGGGCAAACAATGTTTTAATCGTAATGGTATCTACTTAACATTGTGCGAGGTCGGTGCATCGACATCGTGAATCGTGACCGAAATTTCCAAGCAGCAAATGCATCCTCATCGAAATGGGTAAATTTACTATTAACGATATTCTTCGCGATTCTTAAATAAATATATCCCCCGTGTTCTTCGACGCGATTTATTATAAAATTAGCATCGCGAATCGTCCGTTGAATTCTGCTTGGATACGGAATTATTGAAACAAAGATATCTTTTGCGCGAGTTCGCCGGAATTTTTTTATCGTTAATCTTCGCTGGAATCGGCTCGATTGATAATTAAATTAAATTAAAAATTAGTAAATATTCTTCGGACGTTCTAAAATAAAGTTGAACAGCGTTTTTCTGAAAAATATCACTACCAGCAACTCCGGCACATTTTTGGAGCAAAGCGCCCGAGATAAAGGAAGTCTTATTTCGAGCGGAAAAGATTGCGCGTCCTTGCGAAAGCGTTTGATGTTATTCATTTTACGTTGCTAAGTATAAAAATAGGCAAAAAATGTTTTAATCGTAATGGTACACGCGCTAATCACGTTTTCGCTACAAATAAAATTTGCCAACGTCGACAAAAACATAGCATCTTCGGTGTAATCATGCTAAAAACGCTGGGCTTCGCAGCGGAGCCTTCGGATTTACGGAACAAATGACGGATGTCTCCATAGCGGAGCCAACGGAGCGCTAAGGGTTAAAACGATTTTCGCTCGCCATTTTCGTTAAGACACAGGGAAACGGGGAGGAACATGGACTGACGATTATAAAGTGTCCGCGCTTGCTCCGGTGTCATCTGCATTTAAACTCGAATTCTCGGCGTCTCGACGCTCGCGTTCACGGAATAGAACTTTTCAGAACGGTTAAGAGAATCCCGACGATTCGAAAGCGTCAATCGGCCGGTGAAAGGTAATGGTGGCACTTACGAGGCTATGACATCGAATTTTTTTACGGGGAAGCCCAACGTCGGCGAAGCATCGCGCACGGATTAACCCGATACAACTTTGGTAAGCGACGATAGGTCGGCTTTATTGCCATTAGAAATCGCGGCTGTATGACCGGTACTCTATGCTACGCGCTATTAATCTATGGTCTCGTAACGTCGGACCGTTCGGACGGAATCGAATAAACGAAAGAATTATCGTCGCCGCTCGACAGCCGCGAAAGAAATTCGTAGCATTTCTCTGTCGCAGATGCTCGACTCCTGACGAGAGAATTCCATTTCTCCCGGAGAAGGATCACCTGTCGAGCTCGTTGAATGATTTACAACGCACTCCAATCATTTTCATGAACGCGAGTGCGTCGTAGAACGTTTACGTAAGAACGACACGTTGAATACACTTACTCGGTTCGCTGGGACGTTCGCGTTTTTTTAGCAGATTTTAGCAAATTTTAGCTAAAAGACTGCGTCTTTCGAGGGGTGGCAACCCTGTGAACATCGACTATATCGGTAATATTTAAGATAAAGTTTTGGAAATGTGACTGCTCTTTTTTGCAGCATTTTTACGACAAATTCAGGTGTGCAGAAATTAATTTTCTAAATATATTTTTAAGAACGAATCTTTTCCATTTCGAAAGAATCTTCCGAGCGTCACATTCGCACCCTTGTCTTTTCGAGCACCGTGAATTAATATTGTAAAAAAAATTTCAGCTCGGTAACTTTATTTTCGTGCAAGTTATGACGGTTTTTTATATCGATGTGTTATCCAAAACGCTGTTGCGACGTCTTTGAGGCAATTTTAGGTAATTCAAAACGGTATTCAAAATGTTGTAACATCCATAAAAACAAAGTTCTCGAGCTGAATTTTGTTTACAGTATGCGTTCACGCTGCTGAAAAAATAAGAGCATGGATTTCACCCTCATATTATTTTTTTCGGAGAGTGAAAGTGTTTTCCTTCGGTAAAAAATATATTTACACAATTAATTTCTACATATCAGAATTTGTCGTAAGACATTCCACGAAAACACATATTTTCGAATGATTTCAGCTGATGTTCGCAGGGGTTGCCACCCCCTCGAATCGCCACGAAGTTCCGCGCACGTTAAATCGCTCGAATTTCTGCCAAGACGAGGCAATTAATAAGAACGAAATTATGGTCGCGGCGAGAAGGATCACGGAATAATAACGTTCCAAGAGTATCGAATGACTCGCGCGATGATTTCGGATCGAACGCATTGCGGAATTCGGACACCGCGGTCGGGAACATCATCCTTCGTGCCGAGTCGGAATCTTCCGACCGAAAATATGGGATCCGTTCGAGTAATATTCTATCCGGCCCGATTTCTTTCGGCTGCCGCCAATGCGCTTTATAGAGCCAGCTCCCGGTGCGCCGTGCATTACAACGATATATAGGTCTCTTATCGACTATTACCGATGCTGGTTGCAGAAATACGCGACGGTTCCGCGCTTTAATATGCCGGCGTATTTCCAGCGACGCGACACCGAGGGATCCGCGGAAACTGGTTTCCCTCATGGGCCGCCGGTTCAACCACCAAATCACCATAAATTCGAAGCTTTGAGTCCCTTTTCTACAGTAATCCCACGAAACAGAAAGCTGCTTCTAATGAGAAAGAACCTTTATTGGCCGGATCGACGCATCGCTTTTCATGCATCGAGCCCCGTTCAGGCTTCGGCTCCCGTTTTAACTCGAACGGCCGAAGAAACACGCTCCCGAAGGGCAGCCGGCCCAAAGACGCGCGACGATTCTGCCAGCAATTTTTCAAATTTTCGGAACAATCTTTCTTCCATCCGGCATCTCAAGGCAGAAAATAATTTTCTCGTGGCTTGTGCGGCACGTCATCGTTCATGTCGACCACAAATCCTTCTTGCTACAATATCTTTTGCTTAAAATATTCTATTATTGAATTATCGAAGTTATTAAACTACTATTAAATTATTAATTGATTATTATAAATAATATAATTATTATTATTATTAATTGAAATTAATTATTATATATTATATAATATATAATATATATAGTATATAATATATAATATATATATTATAATATATTATATATAGATATTATATAATTATTAATTAACTATATTTTAAACCGTTCAAGTTCTCTTTAATAATAAGGAACACTTCTTTCCTAGTTAAACAATATCGACTGTCACGAGACCCTGAAAATAGAAAACCAAAAATTGAAACATTTTTGTCGATCTAACAAATTTCGTGCTAAATAATTAATATTAAATAATTTAACACAATTTATCGCATACGATTCGATACAAAGTTGAAACATGATTTTTAAAAGGTTGCTTTTTATATTTTATAGGTCTCGAGAGAAGTTTAGATTTTCGACTATGAAAATTACAGATGAAATTAAAAAGAAATTTGTTTTTCTAAAAAATTACACACCTTTGATCGAACGATGTTGCTTTTAGATGCAAGCGAAACAATCGCGAGGGCACGGTAACCAGGGGGAGCACGGTGATTGACACACTTACCCAATATTTTCGCCAACAGGATCAACTTTCCCTCGTTTCAATGGCCACAAAATAAATGACGAAAAGTTCGCTTCGCACGGAGATACGTGGTGCAACAACGATCACCGGGCACGGCCACCAAAGACGCCGGACATCGTCTAGATTTTTCGGGCGAATATCAGCGATGCAGTTGCACCCTCTCGACCTCGAGCGAAAAATGGCTCGGCTCCTTTCTCCTTACGTAAACCCGGCCGTTCTTTCGCGGGCATATTAAAAAAGAAGCCGTGCAAGCGTGTCGCCTCGCCTCGATACGCTGGCAGCTCTCTCGCGTGTCAGCGTCCTTGTCAATGATAACCGGGTTTGCGGTTTCGCGGTCGAAAATTCAGCTCGGAAAGCCCCGCCGAAAAATATCGGCGACCGCAACACGTCGGAAGGGACATTTACCTTCGCCGTCAAATATCGCGTTCGAGACTTCGGGAGCGGGTACACGGGGAGCTCTGGAAAGTATGGTCCTTACCAGCAAACTAAACGACGCGAGGAGCAAAACGTCGCTCGGCAGAGTTTGAGAACGAGTCGAAGGTTAAATTATGGCTTGCGGAAGATTTTCGGACGTTCGATAAAAAGGTAATGGAATGACGCTGGTACAGGGCAAATGTCCAGGAGAGTTCGACCACTTCTTGAAGAAAGAATCGTGTTGCTGTGGTTTTTCAGAATTTTATCGTATTTTATCGTATCAAATTACAGCAATGTCTAAGTAATTTAACATGGTAGTCATGGTATTACAGGTTATCAGATTCGTCTTGATCTAAGCTATCATGATATAATGATGGAAATATGTAATCCCATTTGAAAAAACATCGATGACCTTGAGATCTCAAAGAATATGACCTTTACGAAAAAATGATTTCCACCGCAACATGTGTCCCTTCGAACGAAACGATTTGTTCCTCAAGCATTTCCGCGTATCGTTAACGATGATGGAGATATCGCTTTGTAACAGAGCTACTGAGATACTCTGTATGTATGAACAGTATTTCGCGTCGATTTAAAATATATGCTACCATTTTCAAGCGAAAGAGAAAAATACCGCGAGTGGACGATCTCACTCGCGTCATCGGGTTAGAGCGTCCTCTTACTACGGGTGAGAGCGACCTCGAAATATAACCTTGACTGTAGCTTGTAAAAAGTATTATAAATGAAGAAAGTAATTCTTACGTTATTCTTTTCTTCAGAGCTTCCCGCATAAATCGCAGAAATTCTCATATTTGGAGCGTCCCTCGCGACACCAACGACTACACCTCGCACATTCGAGCCAGTCGTCACTTTTTGCGGTTTCGAAGCAGTCCTCTCTGCATCTCACGCGTTCATTTTGGTTCCGTTCTTCTAACGACGTGTCGCTTTCTCGTAAAACTGGATTATCTCTGCTCGAGTCGAACGATCGTTCTAATTGTTTTCCACGTTTCTTTACGTTCTTCCCCCTTCCGATTGAAACATTCCTACGTTTCTTTATAGTTCCCTTGTTCTTCTTTGCCTCAATGTTCTCTGAACTATTTATAATGTTTGCGAGTCGCCTAACGCGTTTTCTGACCATGACAGTTGCACTTGTTTGTTGAAACACGGGTATCGTCTCGCTAAACCGAACGGAATTCTTTGGAAATCAAAGGTATTTCCAGCTTGAAAAGAAAGCGAATTCGCTTCGAAGAAGACCGGATAGAAGAAGAGTAAAAATTCCGTTGGAGGACTGAACAATTAACGTGGTCGAACTCTCCCGGATTAGTATGATCGGTCTATGCCAGAATTTCGGGAGAGATCGACCGCACTTTTAATATAAAGTAGTAATGAATACGCGCGTACTGTCGAGGTTGTACAGTAGTTTTATGCATAATGTATTCCTTAAAATTAAAATAGTGTAAATAAACTCGCCTATTCGTCAATTACTGCTAAGAATATATATTAGTGAAAAAACTTTCAGATCCGTCTAAAGCTTGAAACGCAATTTGCAAGATCAGGATACAGTTTCGCGACGAATATAAACTTGCCTATCTGTCAATTACTATTAAGAATATATATTGGAATATATATTGGTGAAGAAACGTTCAAACTTCCAATATCAACAATAATAAGTGATGTCAAGATAACAGTAATAACAGCAACAATAATAGCACTAGTAATAATGATAATAATAGGAATAAATCTGATTAGAACTAAAGAAACTAAAACTTTAAAAATAAAAATTAAAACACCTAATTAGAACACCTAATCACGTCCTGCTCCAGCGCATAACTTAGCCAACAATGATTCAGAATTTCAAAGGGGATTCGGTGGATCATCGCGACCGTTTCCCCCCGCCCCCCGCGTCGTTCTTTTCGGGCCAGTAAGGGCAATTCTTTCGAGCTCGCAACAGTAGACGGGGCTGATCGGCGAGAAACGAGAAAACCGTGGAAATCCGAGCAGGAGAGGGCAAGAGAGCTCCGCGCACGATCCTCACGGTGGAAACGCGACGTTCAGGGACCCGCTTCGTGACTGCTCGATCGTTGGCCTCGAATAACTGTCCGGGAATGCCGCAAAAGGCCCGCGAGGCATTCCGTAAGAGCACCGCGGTAGAACGGACGCGAGCCCCCGACGATAATTATTTCGCTTCGATTATCGCGCCCGAAAACCAAGCGGGCCCCGTTTCCCTTTCGAACCGTGGACCGCCGAATTTCGCTGGCATCGGCTTCGTTTCGAAAGCCTCTCACCTCTCGATTTTCAGTGATCTACATTGATAAGCGCCTCTTTTGATATTCCGCTGAGACGATAGTTCGAACGAAAGTTCTTCACAATTTTATAATATTTTATTTTATTTTATAATATTTCAGGAATTTCTACGTAAATTCGTACTCTTATAGTGACTCTTAAAACTGTTGCGATGGACGAGAGATTGTAAACTGAAAAGCTAGGGAAATGAAATAAACTTTGGCCAGAAAATATTGACTTTACTGAAAATTAAAGTAATATTATTGAGCTTCTAATATTAGCTCTGTGCAGTCGATGTTATTTTAACTCGAAATCCAAAGGATGCCTTCTGATCTATGGTATTTCCATTTTATACAATTCAATGGAATGTAAGCAGATGAAATTCAGCCTATTTGCAAGTACGATATATTAGCAATTTTAACAGCTTTTTAAGTATAAACAAATCTGGCACTGTTACAATTATTTCGAAAAATGGTATAGCAATTTTTAGTGGTGCCTCAGAATCGCCACTCGAGTGCAAAGGGTGAAAAAAAATATATTTATAGAATAGATATACAGGGTGTCCCAAAAATGTCTCGCAATCCGAAAGTAGAGGATTCCCGAGATCGTTTGAAACAACTTTTTCCTTAGCGAAAATGCAATCCGCGGCTTCGTTTACGAGTTATTAACGAAAAAGCAGTGACCAATCAGAGGCGAGATCATTTGGCGCGAGACGGCCGAGCCAATGAGCGGAACTGGGCACCGTGCACTCGTTGGCTGGGTCGCCGCGCGCCAGCCGAGCTCGCCTCTTATTGGTCAGAGTTTTTCGTTAATAACTCGTAAACGAAGCCTCGGAGAAAATTTTCGCAAAGGAAAAAGTTGCTTCAAATGATCTCGGGAACCTCCCATTTCCGGATTGCGAGACATTTTCGGGACATCCTGCATATAGAATGGATATAGAATAAATACATAGAATAGATATATAGAATAGATATACATAGAATGGATATAAAATAGATACATAGAATAGATATGAGCCGTTCATTTTGAAAGTGACCTAAATCCATTTATACTTGAATTGAGATATTTAAAGGATTATAGAGATTAAATATTATATATATATAATATTTAATCTCTATAATCCTTTAAATATCTCAATTATATATATATATATATATATATATATATATATATATAGTATAGATATATAGAATATATGTAGAATAGAATATAATAAGAAATATCCTTAAAATTAAATATTATTCGTTGCACCTGAACGCTGGATTTCAACGCATTTGCACCTGAACGAAAGTTGACATTTTTAGTACTTTGTATAGCCACCCTTGAGCTAAATTGATAAGAAAAATCAGCGCTTGCTTAAGATTGTGTTGCATCAAATGTCTCATCTGATTGTAACAGACTCTAATAAATAAATAGATAAATAGATAAAATAAATAAATAATAATAAAATAATAATAAAAAATAATAATAATAAATAAATAGATAAATAGACCCTAATAATAAACTAATCAAGCAGTGTCTGTATCGCTGCTGCGCCAAAGGAGAGAAACGAACTGTCGCAACGAGGGACGAAAGGGGACTCGAAAATGCGCTCGAGAGAGAGAGCCAAAAATTGATAGAAGCGATTCCGCGAATGGGCAGACCGGCGCAGCGATGTTTACGTGCAGGCGATCGCAGCGATCGGCTCTCGGCGTCCTCGAGGAACAATCCATGCTATTCGTGTCAATTAGCAGGCGGGCAGGTGCAGGCGTGCTCGTGTGCCCGCAGCGAGGACCGGGAGCGTGAAAAAGCGCGGGCCGCGGTGCACTAATTGCGCGGTGCGAACACGACGCGCGACGCCTAGGCTCCGTTGCCGGTTGACGTAACCGTCGTCGTCGTCGTCGGTCAACGTTTTCGTGGAATCGAGGCCGCGGAGGAGCGAAAACGCGGCCGCGGGGGGCGAGGAGGGGGGCGCGCGCGGGACCGCGAAGACGCGTGGCAGAGACGCAAAAGCGTTTTACGAACGCGGGCGTGAGACCCTCGGGCCCCGGCACCCGCGAGTCACCGCGGCTCGGCTCGGCTCGGCCGCGGCCGCGGCGTCGCCAACGCGTAACAAGATACAACAGCCTCGGTTTCTGCTTTTTCGCTGATCCCGGGGACCGTGCCCGTGCAATGCTATATGTATTATAATTGCTGGAACGCGGAAGCGATACGCTTCTTTGCGCGATCCGCTGCCTCACCGGTTTTCTTATCGGACCCTAATCGGGTTTCAAATTAATCGGCCTGGTCCGAAACGCCGGCGAACAGAACCCCGAATTACAGTAATGTCTCTCCGATTGACGCACAGATTGTGCGTCCAGAAAAATGGACAATTTGGGAAGAGGAGACACGATTAGTCGAATCTCGCGGCTCCTTTTTATAGTTACCGATTGTCAACGATTGTGAAAACGAGCAAAAAGGTTCGAATAATTCTTCTATTAAAGCTTCTCTTGATGAGACTCCTAATTAGGCTTCTCTTCCCAAATTGTTCATTTTTGTTTGCAAGCTGAAGGAAAATTAGGGAGAATTTACTGTACTTTTAATACAATTGTTTCACGAAGCGTCCCACCTAAGATATGACAGTGGAATACAGTAATTTCTCCCTAATTCGCGCTCAGATTGCGCGAATATAGTGACTGATTGTGAACGATCGTAAAAACGAACCAAAAGGCTCGAATAATTCTCCTCTTAAAGCTCCTCTTGATGAGACTCCTAATTAGGCTTCTCTTCCCAAATTTACCATCTTTGTTTGCAAGCTGAAGGAAAATTAGGGAGAATTTACTGTACTTTTAATACAATTGTTTCACGAAGCGTCCCATCTAAGATATGACAGTGGAATACAGTAATTTCTCCCTAATTCGCGCTCAGATTGCGCGAATATAGTGACTGATTGTGAACGATCGTAAAAACGAACCAAAAGGCTCGAATAATTCTCCTCTTAAAGCTCCTCTTGATGAGACTCCTAATTAGGCTTCTCTTCCCAAATTGTCCATTTTTGTTTGCAAGCTGAAGGAAAATTAGGGAGAATTTTCTGTACTTTTAATACAATTGTTTCACGAAGCGACCCATCTAAGATATTACAGTGGAACACAGTAATTTCTCCCTAATTCGCGCTCAGATAGCGCGGATATAGTTACCGATTGTCAATGATTGTAAAAACGAGCCAGAAGGCTCGAACAATCGTGCTTCTTCTTTACAAATTTCATATTTTTGTTTTCAAGCCGAGCGTCAATTAGGGAAAATTTACTGTATATACAGTAAATTGTACACAAAAATGGATATTTTGGGAAGAGGAGATCCGATTATTCGAGCCTTGTGTCTCGTTTTAATAGTTGTTAACGATCGATTTACGCGTGTGAAATTAAGTCTTGTGACTTATACAACAGTTGTATAATATTTAACAATTTTTCAAATCTAAATTTGAATTGATGTAAAGAATTATTTTGGAATGTGATATGAACATTTTTTTAGTGGCGCCTCGGTCGAGCGCAAAGGGTTAAAGATATGTGCGGTCGAGCGCAAAGGGTTAAAGATATGTGCGGTCGAGCGCAAAGGGTTAAAGATATGTGCGGTCGAGTCTACGTTTCTCTTGTCTTCTACAGTAATGTCTCCCTAACTGACGCTCAGATTGTCCACAAAAATGGACAATTTTGGAAGAGGAGACACGATTATTCGAGCCTTGTTTTATAGTCACCGATCGCCAACAACTATAATATAAAAACAAGCCGCGAGGCTCGGACAATTGCATCTCCTTTTCCTAAATCGTCCATTTTTATGCGCGATCTGAGCGTGAATTGAATTACTGTATTTTTCTACCAATTATGTATCGCAGTGCAATCGCATAACCAATCGCATAACGCGTCCAATGCCCTGCTCCTATATGCAAACAAGTATATATAAAAAGTGCTAGCAGTCAGATCGCCGTGAAATAATAACAATAACAATATACCCTAGTTCCACCGATCCCGACAATATTAAAAACGCGTACAACACCGCATAACCTTGACATAACCTTGACATAACCTCGACATAACCTCGACATAACCTCGACACTCGGATTCGCGTTCTACGCATCAACTCTTCGTCGCTGCCACGTCCGATACAGAACAAATACGCCGAATACTTTCTCTAGAACCATCCCTGACAGCAATTACAAGAATCGGTTAAATCGTGGACCACCCACCGTAGGAACAACGGCGGCCGTTATCTCCTAAAGGCAACAATAACATCGCGGAATTGCCGCGTAGAAGTAGAATTTGCGGTGCAAAACCGGGTCTCGGTTCACCCGCGATTCTACGTATAACCGGATCCTAATGTGTCGCCCCTTTAATTATGGCGGGTTCCCGGGGCCGTTCCAAAATTAATAGAGTCGTAGCACGGAATTTCTCGGAGCCGGACGACGGTGCATCCCCGCGCGCCGATCGGGCTAATTGAAATCGTGAAAAAGACTGTTTTCGGGCCGCGCGAAGATTGCGGTCGCAAGTTGGAACATATGTTTGCGCAGAGGGTGAGTCGCGTGGACAGAGCGAGCCAAGGGAGGGTCTTAGCTCGGCCATAGCGGATATCTCGCGCAAACGGAACCGGCGCCACAGTGGGCCGGATCGAAGATTTTAGTGACTTCCTGACAAAAGCCTAATTTTCTCATATCGATGTCCAGTGAATTTTTATTGCTTGTTAAATGTTCGTTACCCTCGAAAGTGGAAATATTAATAAGAATGTGATCGTAAATTGTAATAGATACGACAATTTAAAGTTGAACATTTCGAACGCTACATTTGACGCCAAAAAATATGCTTCCTTTCCTCGCAATGTCTCAACGAACCTAATTAATTTTTTCCTTTGCTCTCTTTTTTAACATTAGGAGGCGATATTTCTCGTTAGGAAACAGTAGCTTAAAAATTAAGATTTTTGTATCCTACATATGAAAAAGTGTAAACATTCTTTACATTCGACAAGGAATATCTTTTGACACCCAAGGACTAAACGGTATGTTTTCAGGATACTTTCCTCTACATAATTCTGTAAAAGTTAGAAACCAAGACGAACCAGATTGTAAATTATTACGTTTTAAAGATATCAACGTTACGTTACTTGAAGGTTAAAGATATCGAAGATAATCTCTCTGCGTTCCAGTCGGTATTATACAGAGTGTCCCAAAAATGTCTCGCAAGCCGAAAGTAGGGGATTCCTGAGGTCGTTTGAAGCAACTTTCTCCTTAGCGAAAATGCGATCCGCGGCTTCGTTTACGAGTTATTAACGAAAAACAGTGACCAATCAGAGGCGAGATCATTTGGCGCGAGACGGCCGAGCCAATGAGCGGAACTGGGCTCCGTGCACTCCTTGACTGGACCGCCGCGCGTCAGCAGAGCTCGCCTCTTCTTGGTCAGTGTCTTTCGTTGATAACTCGTAAACGAAGCCTCGGAGAAAATTTTCGCAAAGGAAAATGTTGCTTCAAATGACCTCAGGTACCTCCCATTTCCGGATTGAGAGACATTTTCGGGACACCCTGTAGAACGCTTCTTCATCTGTAAATCGACAGATATTTAAAATTTTTAATTATTGCATATAACATGAAAAATATAAGTAAACGAAACAAACTTTGTAACGTTACAATACTAACGTGCCTGGAATTACTAGTGTGCCCTCGTAACCAGTGTGGGTGCAATAAAGTATGCGTCCCAGAAAAAGTTCTCTGTACACATTTTATGTAGTTGATAAATTTCAACAGTTCGAACTTTTGATAAAATGTAGAGTACGTTAATTAATCTTACCATTTTGTTATTGTTTCAATAAATCTGCAGCTTCAGGATTTAACGCGTACAGAGACCTTTTTCTGGGACGCGTACTTTATTGCACCCACCCTGGTTACGAGGACCCACTAGTAATTCCAGGTACGTTACTATTGTAACGTTACAAATAGTTTGTAACATTATATTTAAACAATTTTGTTCAGAAGAAGTGTCAATGAAAATTAATTAAAAACTATTGTTTAACAAATGCAACAAATATCGAATTATCTATAGTTGAAAATAACTGTTTTTTAAATATTTTCGGTGACAATTTCATTGCAATATCTTCGATGGTTCAAAAATTATAACAAAATGTCACTGAATTTCTCGATCCAGCCCACCGGAGGTGGTGGGAGGGGGGCCGAAGGGACGCAGTTCGATGCGACCATTTTGAAAGATCGTATTTGCGATCTCTGTACTGCAAAGGGGGTCGTTACGGGCGCCGTTCGGATGCTGCACGCGCAGCAATACTCTGCTGAAACAGCGATGTTCCGTCCCGACAGAGTGCCATACCTCGTTACACACCGGCGATATTATTTTTCTGGTTCGCTTACACGCTCCTTTTCTTCTCACGTCCCGGAACCTCGCCGCCGTCACGGGCCCGAATATACCTTTGCATTTTGATAGCGGTCTTCTTCTTCCGGCCGTGTTCCGCGAGCCACGCGGCGATTTCATTTTCTCGCGTGAACAGCGGGTCTACCCTGAATAAAAGAAACCGCGGACAAAGACCGTAGAGAAAGAGAAACTATCGTCCAACGGGGACCGAACCACGCACGAGGATCTACAACACCTTCGAACGCCAATTTCGTTAAAACACTCCGGCCGTTCTCCGATTTAATTTCGCGTACTCTCTGCGCGCATCCGAACGGCGAGTTGTTTCAGGAAAGATTGCGTCAAGGAACAGGAACGACGGCCACACGAACGGTGCTCACCGGTTACGCTAAGTTCCGTGCCGTTTGCGCAGCAGAACCTGGTTCCGACGCTCTTTAACCAGACCGATGCACATACGTCGCTTTATAACAACGACGAGATTTATTTAAATTTTATACGACGTTTCATTGTAATGCGTGCTGGCGCGACGTAGTTGGTAGAAAAATTTCCGACGAGAACATTTTTTACAGTACCACGAATTGTAAAAGAAATCATCGCTCGCGCTGAAACTGCTGATGACGGACTTCTGGTTTTTGCAGCGGGAGAATTGCTCGAATGCATCGAGGACGCAAGATAATAGAAAAAAGTATATAAAATATAATATAAAATATAATATAAAATATAATATAAAATATAATATAAAATATGATATAAAATATGATATAAAATATAATATAAAATATAATATCAAATAGAATATCAAATAGAATATCAAATATGGTATAAAATATAATATAAAATATAATATAAAATATAATATAAAATATAATATAAAATATAATATCAAATATAATATCAAATATAGTATAAAATATAATATATAAAATATAATATATAAAATATAATATAAAATATAATATAAAATATAATATAAAATATAATATCAAATATAGTATAAAATATAATATATAAAATATAATATAAAATATAATATAAAATATAGTATAAAATATAATATATAAAATATAATATAAAATATAATATAAAATATAATATCAAATATAGTATAAAATATAATATATAAAATATAATATAAAATATAATATAAAAAAAGAAATATAATTATAATAATATAAAAAATATATAACAATATAATATAATTATGACAAATAAAAATAAAATTATAAATTAACGTAATATATAAAAATATATAACACATAATAAACAATAAAATATAATACAAAAATACATATAAATAATAAAATACGATATAAAAATGTACAATAGCATGAAGATGCTGATAACCCTAGCAGTCGCGAAGGCGGCAGAAAGGAAAGGAAAACGCGACTATAAAATACGCAAGAAAACGAACGTACAGTTCGGTTCCGTTTTATAAACCTCTTGTCCGCAAGTATCGAAATCGGCACGACTATCGCAGTCCGCTGATAGCGTTCGCGTGTCCAGAATGACGCGAGTCCGGTGTATCAGCGAACATCCTCGAGCTTTCCTCTGGAAACACATACTCCCGCGTTCCGTCGAATGGGATTTTGAATCTTCCGTACGAATAAAAGGGTATCCGGGACTCGGCGTTTGCAAATTCGGTCACGATTCGCGGCAGCTGCGATATTTTCCGGATCGTCTATCCAGCCGGGGATCTAGGCACGCGGAACGAAGGAGCGGAAAGTAGATTTTAACCCTTCGCCCTATGATTTAAATTTCAAGAGCGTGCGGCACAAACAACAACAAGGAGATATCTGTCACGCGTCGGTCACGGTTGCGCGGAACGTCCGAAGCTGTGTTAATCGCGAACTTATTATGAAATGTAAATACAGCGACTTCCGTTGATATTCGGGCACTTTTCAAAGCGCGATAACTTTTTTAGAATTGGACTAAAACGACTTGAATGTTTTTTTAGACGATAGAATGCTTTTTTAAAAGGTTGCTTAGAATGACAAAAGAAAATAGAAAACTTTTGTTTCTTAATTTTTTTATCTGAGCCTGTAAGGAAAATTTAAAAAATTTCTTTCGTAGATCTCGGTAAGTCGTATGCACGAGCCTAACTAGTTATGTTTATATTTGGCTGACCCATCATAGCTCTCATTTCTGGCCCGATTTTTCGACCACGTCTCTCAGACGTGATAATCGTTTCTGGCCCGATTTTTTCACCACGTCTTTCAGACGTGATAATCGTTTCTAGCTCGATTCTTTGACCACGTCTCTCAGACGTGATAATTGTTTCTGGCCCGACTTTTTGACCACGTTTCTCAGATGTGATAATCATTTCTGGCCTGATTTTTTGCCCACGTCTCTCAGACGTGATAACCATTCTTGGCTCGATTTTTCGATCACGTCTCTCAGACGTGATAACCACTTCTGACTCGAGTTTTTGCCCACGTCTCTAACGTGATAATCATTTCTAGCTCGATTCTTTGATCACGTCTCTCAGACGTGACAATCATTTCTGGCCTGATTTTTTGCCCACGTCTCTCAGACGTGATAACCATTCTTGGCCCGATTTTTCGACCACGTCTCTCAGACGTGATAACCATTCCTGGTCCGATTTTTTGCCCACGTCTCCCAGACGTGATAATCGTTTCTGGCCCGATTTTTCGACCACGTCTCTCAGACGTGATAACCACTTCTGACTCGAGTTTTTGCCCACGTCTCTCAAACGTGATAATCATTTCTAGCTCGATTCTTTGACCACGTCTCTCAGACGTGATAATAGTTTCTGACCCAATTTTTCGACCACGTCTCTCAGACGTGACAATCATTTCTGGCCCAATCTTTTGCCCACGTCTCTCAGACGTGACAATCATTTCTGGGCCAATCTTTTGCCCACGTCTCTCAGACGTGACAATCATTTCCGGTCCGACTTTCGACCACGTCTCTCAGACGTGATAATCGTTTCTGCCCCGATAATCTGACCACGTCTCTCAGACGTGGTCGTAAGTCAACGGATTAACATCGTAGGAACAGCGCGCGATCGGTGACGTATCGCGCGCGCGCGCGGTTCGCGTAATTGCGCGATAACGTACGCACCGATAATTAGAAATTCACTCGGTGCCGGCGATAATGCCGCGTCGGTGTGGGAACGGGTCCCAATAACGCACAGATGTCTCGCCTCGGAACGCGATTTAGCGTTCGGGCCGGAGCGCCGCGCCGGTAGCTTTTCGGCGCGATTAACGGGCCGAAGCTCCCTGCCATCGGCGCTATTTCATCCCGTATTGTTCGGCGCTCCCGCGGGCGCTCGACTGTGAAAATACGGGCTGCATCGATTCCGACGCGATAATGCGACACGGCCGCGCGCGGCCGCGGACTCCGGCGCGATCAAGTGTTTCGATTTAGAAGAGCTGACGAAACAGTTAAACGAGCGGTGTGCGTTTCTGGATACCTAATGCGCCGCCCGCCACCATCCGCGTTTTAAACGTGGAGGACAGGGGCGGTGGAACGCGTCCCATACATCTGTCTCTACTAATCAACATCTGTCATTGATTTTTTTTCTGCCGAGCGACCACATTCTTACGTAACCGGACCACGAACGTTATCGCGCCGGCGGCGCGTTCCTGTTTCTGGGCCGAACGCTGTGATTTCTTCTGACCACGGTGTTCCCTCGGCATTCGGGGGACACCGGCGGTTTTATGCGTTTACGGACTTCTCTTCGGTTACAACTAGTCGGCAGGACGGCGCGCACCGGTTAGAGGGAACGGAACGGAACGTTTCGCAGAATGTCATTCTAAACTGGCTGTCGTTGCATTTGCGCAGTTGCTCGGTCAAATGTTCGGAAATTTTTGTATTTTTCTGCATCGATGATGTGTCCGTTATATCTTCGAAGCGGGAACGCTTTTTACCCGTTGACGCTGTAACGAGTCGGACTCGCGACGAAGAGTTCATACATGATCTATTAAATCTATTAAATCTATTAAATACATATTAAATCTATTAAATCTATTAAATCTATTAAATACGTATTAAATTTATCAAATCTGTTAAATAGAAATATTATTCATTTCTTTGCGAATCAGAACAAAATTTTATTCTTTTGTTATCAATGCACCGTGGATTTTTATGCAAAATAAAAGTTGACTGCGTTAATCGTATAAAAAGAGAATTAAACAAAAATGTGCCATTTCTTTTAACGGTTTGAATAAATTGAAAATAATTGAACGATGTTCGGAAATTCTTCTCATCGATTCCATTGTTCCGTATTTCCCTATTTTCGCATGTAAATGCATAAAAACCGCAGTTCAGTTAACAAGATATAAAAACGAAAGTAAACAAAGGTATATAAGAAACAAAAATTGTGTCTCGTTCTATTATGGAAATGATTAAAAATAAATCATCGCTTTAAATACCGAAATCGATTTTCTTTTTTAAATGATTCAATATTATATAATATTCGTAAATGGTCCAATAACGATTGACGAGCCAGCTTCGAAATTGAGGACGTATAATGTAGTAATGTCTCTCTAATTGACGTCCAGATCGACCACAAAAATGGACAATTTGGGAAGAGGAGGTACGATTATTCAAGCCTTGCGGCTCGTTTTTATAATTGTGGACAATTATTTATAACTATAAAAATAAACCGCAAGTAGTAATAATATATTATATAATAATATATATTAATTTTTTAATTACACACTTTTATAATATATTATAAATATTATTATCCTCTCATGTGATACAGAATTTGATAAATAAACTTTTTCTGAAATTGTAGTCATTTCCACATGTATTTGTTATTTCTAGAAGAGAAACGATTATTCGATCCTTGCGGCTCGTTTTCATAATTGTGGACAATTTATAACTATAAAAATAAACCGCAAGTAGTAATAATATATTATATAGTAATATATATTAATTTTTTAATTATTTTTATAATATATTATAAATATTATTATCCTCTCATGTGATACAGAATTTGATAAATAAACTTCTTCTGAAATTGTAGTCATTTCCACATGTATTTGTTATTTCTAGAAGAGAGACGATTATTCGATCCTTGCGGTTCATTTTCATAGTCACGAATTGTCAACAACTATAAAAACGAGCCGCAAGGCTCGAACAATCGTATCTCCTCTTCCCAAATTCTCCATTTTAGTGGACAATCTGGGCGTCAGTAAGGGAGACATTACTGTACAATAATGTCTCTCCAATTGACGCACAGATTGTCCACATAAATGGACAATTTAGGGAGAAGAGAGACGATTATTCGATCCTTGCGGTTCATTTTCATAGTCAAAAGAATTGTCAACAACTATAAAAACGAGCCGCAAGGCTCGAACAATCGTATCTCCTCTTCCCAAATTCTCCATTTCAGTGGACAATCTGAGCGTCAGTAAGGGAGACATTACTGTAATGCGCTGCTGTCCCAGGCCCCTCTGAATTTTCCCCAAAAAATCCGCATATATTTCGATAAATAAAACAACTACTGTCCCATCAGCATCGAGTGAATCCCCGAAGTAAAATATTATCGAGGCCAGACCGCCTAGAATCTGTTACTGCACGGAGGAGGATCAGCATCAGCAGCGTCCGCGATTCCAGATTCCTCGGGTTTCTCGATCGCTGCGGGCCGCGCGATCGCTGCGCGCAGAAATCCCAAGGCCAGGCTGCGGATGACGTTACACATCGCGGGCCATTTAAACCCGGTCACGCCGTTTCGTCTTCTCTCTCGCGTGTCCGATTGCATCGGTATTTTCTCGACAGGCGTGTCCCCTCCGGATGATCCAGCTGGTCCCGCCGCGCACCGTCTCGCGATCTTCTTCGATCCGAGAACCGTTCCTCGCTAGGAAAAGCAGCCTACGAGAAAATGAGCCACGAGGCAAAAACGAGGCTCTGCTGGTTCTACAGGGTGTCCCAAAAATGTCTCGAAATCTGAGAACAGGAGGTTCCTGAGGTAATTCGAAGTAAGTTTGTCCTTGGCGAAAATGCGATCCACGGCTTTGTTCACGAGTTATCGACGAAAAAGAGTGACCAATAAGGGGCGAGATAGGCTGACGCAAGGCGGCCGAGCCGATGAGCGGAATCGGGCTTCGTGCGCTCATTGGCTCGGCCGCCAAGCGCTGGGCGAGCTCGCCTCTCATTGGTCAGTGTTTTTCGTCGATAACTCGTAAACGAAGCCGCGGATTGCATTTTCGAAAAGGAAAAAGTTACTTGGAATGATCTCAGCTACCCCACATTTCCGTATTGCGAGACATTTTTGGGGCACCCTTATAATCGTCGACGTAGGTAAATTGCAATCTGGTAGACCAAGCTTCGATGACTGCGAGCTTCGCAACGACCTCCTCGGCTGCTAAGAAAAAGCCGGTTCCAACGCAGCCAGAATCTTTGTCGCTTCTCAAAAATGAACGAAACTTGAAAAAAAAGAAATTTCGTCGGTCGACGAAATCGGAGATCGGTCCACGCGGCAGGATTTTGCTCGATCAGATTTTCGGGCCGGGAAAATCCTGTCGGAATTGCCGGCCGTTTCCATCGGCCCGAACGCGTTAAGGTCACTCGACACCGTGCGCGCGTGGCCTGGTCATACGATCCGCCATATTGGATTCGCGAGACGCGCGTCCTTTCCGCTCGTTCGCGCTATTACGCAGATAGAACACGTTCCACTTAGAAAGGGAGAAATTCGAATATCCTCGCGCTAGGTTGCCGGAGGAGGCCGGGTCTAATTGGAAGCATCCGACGTCGATAGCCGATCCCTTGGCCCGGCGAGATGGCTCTCCTACGCGTCTTCACCTCCGCGGGATCGGAATTAGAACCCCGGGCTCCTGCCAAGGAGATCCGCCCGGTATTGTCCAATTAAGTGCAGCTTACCGTAGCTTTGCTACTCCGCTGCTAATGCGTTCGCCGCCCGTACCCAGCAGCCTTCGGAAATATTCGATCGACCCCGGGGTTTCGCTCTGTTCTTGGGAAACGAGCCGCCCAGGCTTGTCTATTGTTCGGCTTCGTTGCGGATCTTTGCTATTCCTATTTTAGGCCGCTGTTTTTCTACTTTGGATTGCGACTTCTGTTTTAGGCTGCTGGAGTTTTGTTAGGCCACTCTAGTTCTATCTTAGACTGCTGTTCATATTTTGGAATGACTTTTCTATTTTAGACTGATATCACTGTTTTAGACTATTAGTCCTATTTTAGACTGCTAGTCTAGTCCTATTTTAGGCTAATATTTCTATTTTAGACTACTAGTCCTATTTTAGGATGCTAGGCAGTCCTATTTTAGACTGATATTCATATTTTAGACTACTAGTTCCATTTTTAGCACACCAGGCAATTTTATTTTAGACCTCTATTCATATTTTAGACTACTAGTCCTATTTTTAGAATACTAGGCAGTCCTATTCTAGACCTCTATTCATATTTTCGACTACTAGTTCTATTTTAGGCTATTAGTCAGTCCTATTTTTGACTATTAGTCCTATTTTAGACTGCTAGTCAGTCCTATTTTAGGCTAATATTCCAATTTTAGACTACTAGTCCTATTTTTAGAATACCAAGCAATTCTATTATAGTCTGCTATTTATATTTTAGACTACTAGTTCTATTTTTAGTTATTAGTCAGTCCTATTTTAGACTACTAGTCCTATTTTTAGAATACCAAGCAGTTCTATTTTAGACTGCCAGTTAATCCTATTTTAGACTGATATTTCTATTTTAGACTATCAGTCCTATTTTAGACCTATATTCCTATTTTAGACTACTAATCCTACTTTCAGAATACTTGTCAGTCCTATTTTAGACTGTTATGCATACTTTAGACTAATAATCCTGTTTTAGAATATTAGTCCTATTGTAGTCTACTATTTGTATATTAGCCTACTAGTCCTATTTCAGACTACCACTCTCATATCACCAAACCACAAATATCAACGAAATATCTCGCTTCGTTATTTCACCTTCCAAGAGGACAGTTAAGACCCGTAATTGACAGAATTGCCTGTCGCACAGCCTTTAAAACTGCAAGCAAATAATTCAGCCGCCCTCGCGCAAGAGTTTCTGCCGCGCAGACGTGCTTACAAGCGAATCGTAGAATCCAAGATGGACACGATCGACTGGCGGGCTTAACCTTTAAATAAAATGTGTCTTCAGCCGGAGAATCCTGCGATCCCGGCGCCGGCGAATGAATCTTCAAAACTTTCCCGTTCCCGGCCGCGCGCGGAGTCCATAAGAAACTCGAGGAAATTAGTACAACCGAGCGAAACGCTGATCCTTAAATAAAAGATTCGCTCAGTCCGAAGAATCAGCTTATTAAGACTTCGGCTAATGAACCCTCCGGTCTGCTTCGCGATTCACGGGAACCAGTCGCGAGAGAAACTTCGGCCAGAGAATCATCGCGGGTAGAGGGGTCGTCGACGATATGCTACAGGGTGTCCCGAAAATGTCTCGCAATCCGAGAATGGGAGATTCTTGAGGTAATTTGAAGTAAGTTTGTCCTTGGCGAAAATGCGATCCACGGCTTCGTTTACGAGTTATTAACGAAAAACAGTGACCAATGAGAGGCGAGATATGCTGGGCGCGAGGCGGCCGAGCCGATGAGCGGAACCGGGCTTCGCGCGCTCATTGGCTCGGCCGCCAAGCGCTAGGCGAGCTCGCCTCTCATTGGTCAGTGTTTTTCGTTAATAACTCGTAAACGAAGCCGCGGATTGCATTTTCGCAAAGGGAAAAGTTACTTAGAATGACCTCAGCTACTACCCCCAATTTCCGTATTCCGAGACATTTTCGGGACACCCTGTATATAGACTCCGGCGAATCTTCGTGGAAGTTGAACGAAAGCAAATCATACGGAGCCGGCCGGCTGTTCGAACTGTTCGCGAAACTCTCGCCGGGTCGTGATTCCTGAAAAACACGGGGGCTTACATAATCGCCGGCCGATCTGGTAGCTCGAGCAATTATGGTCGGCCGATGAAGAAGTAAATGCGATAACGGCGGTTCATTTATCACGCAGATATGTATCGTACGAATCGATGAAAAGAGTAAAACGTTCCGACGGTATCTGCCGGGATCTCTCTGCGGCTGCGAGGAATCGCGGGGTCCGAGAGAGAGAGCGAGAGAGAGAGAGAGAGAGAGAGAGAGAGAGAGAGAGAGAGAAACGAGACAAGACGAGACGAGAGAGGAGAGAAGAGAGGAGAGAGGAGAGACACGGTGGATCGGGTCGGATCGGATCGGATCGGATCGGAACGGAAACAGGAGAAGCAAGAGTAGCCGGTCCGGGTCCGCGGCATGAACCCGCGCGGCCCGAAAAAGCGGGACTCCTTTCGAGGTCCCGAGCCGAACGGGGCCGGGAAGAGTGATGGCTGCTGTCGGTGAACTTCGTTCCTCGCGCGGGGCCAGATAACGCGGGATTTTCTCGACTCTCTAGGCCCCGAAGAATGCAGCCGACTCTTCGAGGCACCGTCTCTTCTTGCGCCTCCGGCCTCCTCCTCGCGTTCTTCGGCCCGAAGATCATCGGCCGCGATCTTCAGCCGCGATCTTCAGCCCGCGAAGATTGTTGATCTTCGGGGCGAAGCTACTCGAACCGAGAGCATCGTCGAATTCATTTCTGCCGAGGCGCGGCGAACCGGCGAACCGGCGAACCGGCGGATCGGCGAACAGCGGAGCGCGGCGCGGAGCGGAGCGGCGCGGAGCGGCGTCCTTGTTCGGTTACCGGAGGAATGGCTCCTCGGTTAAGAGGATCCTCGCGTGTCCTGCCAGGCAACGGCCGCTCCTACATAGCCGGCATTCCCCGGATACCAAGCGTTTTCTTCGCTTTTGCTCCGAGCGAAACCGTGCGCGGCTCGGCTCGCTCGTGTGGGGGCACGTCGATGACGAAAGTGCACGCGAGATATGCAACCGCGTACAATCGCGCCGATCTATTCAACTACTACGATATCCCTCGACCCTTCGCGAACTCTCTCTCTCTCTCTCTCTCTCGCTTTCTTTCTTTTCCTTCAACTTCGTCTTTTTATCTCCATCTCTCTTTCTTCCTGTCGCTTGACCACTTAATCGATCCCCGGGAAAATTGACGCGATCCTTTTATTTATTTGCAGCAGCCGCCGCGAAGCATCCGAAGCATCTCGGGCCACGTACCCCGTCAGAAACTATTCTGGGAAATGTTTGACAGAGAAGATTTGCACGGAGAAGTTTCTTCGATCGTTTCGTGAAAAGAGAGTCTTCGTAATTTTAATTGTTCTCGAATGAAATATGTGGACCGTTTTTACCCACGCGATAGGATTAGCGTTAACCCCTTGCACTAGAAAGCCTTTTTAATTTTGAATATATATTAGTATTTCTGATTTTATGCATATGAAATTAAGTCTTGCGACTTATGTTACAACAGTTATGATTTTAACGATTTTTTGGATCTAAGATTTGATAATGTAACAATTATCTTGGATCGTGTTCTTCGGAATTTTAATTGTTTTCGAATAGAAAGTGTGGACTATTTTGACCTACGTGATAGATTTAGCGTTAACCCTTTGCACTCAAAAGCCATTTTAATTGTAAATATAAAATAATATTTCTGACTTATGGTATTTTCTTTGCATACGACGAAGTGTATTTTATGCATACGAAATTAAGTCTTGCGACTTATATTTAATCGCTTTAATAGTTACAATTTTTTAGATCTAAATTTTGACAATGTAAAGATTATCTTGGAACGTGGTATAACAATTTTAGCGTTGACTCAGAGTCATTGCTTGAGTGCAAAGGGTTAACATCCAGCTGTTTCACTTTCTCTCATATTGAAATGAATGTGTCTATTCATTATCCTGATATAAAACGCCACAAATATATACGGTATTGGAAATTTGTACACCGTTGCTTTGCACAATCCTTTCGCTTGCCGGACGACTGCTTTAACACTGTAACTAAAAATAACTGGTTTTTGATTTTATCTTTCACAATTTCTGACGCGAAGAAATTCTCAATAAACTTCTTTATTTGAGCATATATGTTACAATATAAATTATACGAACTTCAAATAAAACCAATTTTGTTATTATTATCTCTGAATTATCTCTCAAAAAATGTGAGAGATGAAAAACTGTCCTGTGATATGATTTAAGTATGTATATATACATACTAAGTACATTAAATTCTGTAAAAATTATTAATTTTCAAAGAACAAAATAATTATAAACGATGATATAAATTCAGGTTGATTTAGAGATGGACTGCTTCGAAGCCACGTAGCCGTGTCCAAAATGAACAAATGGTAAAAAGGATCGTAGAAAATAATAAGCCGCATGTTTAATTGACTACTAGCGAATAAATTATGCACTATAAGTATATTTTTAAAAACTGAATTTTTTCCGCTTTTTGTCTAGAAACCGACCACTGTGCGTCGTTTCAATATAGACACCTCGAAAATCTTTTTATTCATCTCAGTATCTTTTCATTTTTCCTGCGTCATAACCTTATGTCCTTGATATAACCTTCTACATCCGTCTGCTCGACGGTTCCTCGGCGCCGCGATTTGTCCTCTCAGGACGAACGTGGCTCACTCGAAAAAACAAAATGACCCTTTGGAATCTGTTCATGCTCAATTTTGGGTCACAAAATGGCCCAGCCTCGGTCTCCGCAGGATCCGTCTAGTGAGGATTAAAAAAATCCGCTTTGAGAATACAGGGTGTCCCAAAAATGTCTCGCAATCCGAAAGTGGCGGGTTCCTCGAGTCATTTGAAGCAACTTTTTCCTTTATAAAAATGTTCTCCGAGGCACCGTTAACGAGTTATTAACGAGAAACAGTGACCAATGAGAGGCGAGCTCGGCTAGCGCGAGGCGACCGAGCCAATGAGCGGAACTGGGCTTCGTGCGCTGGTTGGCTGGGCCGCCTCGCGTCAGCCGTACTCGATTCTTATTGGTCATTGCTTTTTCGCTAATAACTCATTAATGGTGCCTCGGAGAAAATTTTTGTAAAAGAAGAAGTCGTTTCAAATGATCCGAGGAACCCGCCATTTCCGGATTGCGAGACATTTTTGGGACACCCTGTAGATCGCGTGCGTCGGTCCGCATCGGCGAACCGGCCGTTCGGGAAATTCGTGTCTCCTGTGGCGGAAACGATCGTGCCGAACGTTTAATATCACCGGTAAATCGGCCCATCTGGCGCGTTTAGGCCGCACGATCGTGAACGAACGCGCCTCGACGCGCCGAGCCGAGCCGCGCCGCGCCGTGCCGCGTTTCGCTTCACGCGAGATAGGCGCAACGGTAAGGCCGACTCTATTCAATAACCATCAAAGCCGGCGAGCGGCGATTCAGTAATGTTATTACCATCATTACCGATTAATGACTCAATTGCCGGAAACTATGTGTTTACTATGTTTCCATGACCGCGAGAGCCGGCGCGGCACTACCCGCGGCATTCCGACTTTTGTCCGACGGATTTCGTTATAGGCACTCGCGGCCGTGATTTGCCGGATTAATCATTGAAATCACCGCCACCTCGAGGCGTTCTAACGGGAGGTCCCGCGGACACTTCGATTTTCACGGGAAGATCTCAATCTGCCGATCGTCCCCGCCGTAAATCCACGTCCCGCGCGGTTTTCCCGGTATCGTGGATACACTGTTGCTAATTCATGCCCGCCTCTCTGGGAAAAGCACGCCGTGAGCAACGATACGGCCGGACAGTGAATTATAGACAGATCTTTATGCAAACGTGTGTACGCGTTTTTACCCGCGGATCAAAGGAAATTGCAATCGGGTAGAGATTTACCGCGGCGCGGCAACAATTTCGGTGGAGAGAGAGAGAGACAGAGACAGAGAGAGAGAACGTTCCCGGTAATTTTCGTTCCGGCGAACACGATCGTTTTATACCTTGACAAATGTACTCGGCCGCGATCCCATGAAATTATCCGGTTTACATATGGAAGATATTCGCGGCTCTGATTCCCGTGGTTTAGTCGAACGGCGGCGGCTTATCTTCGCCGCGATATCTGTACCATATTTCCTCGTGCAATAAATTAACATCGTCGATGGTGCCGTTGATACGCGCGTGGTGCAAGGTGCAACCAAGTTGATCACGCGTAAGTCTCGAAATTCAAGAAAACGACGCTTGCACGGCGCGGAATCGTTCGGCGAAGTGAATGCTCGGAACGAAAGCGGCTGCTATAAGATTTCGTGATACGCTGTGGAGTGTAGTGTAGATGTTAGATAGATGCTAGATAGATGTTAGATAGACGTTATCTACACGCTATCTTATCTGTTATTAAACTTGTTAATATTTGTGTTTTATTATGAGCTAGATTTGTTTAACGTGTTTTCTTTATGAGTAGACTCGTCGTATCTTAGGTCTATAAACTATAAACTAGTTTTATAAACTTGTTAATATTCATATTTTATTATGAGCAAGATATTCTTAATGTGTTTTCTTCGTGAGTAGACTCATTTCCTTTCATATCTATAAACTACCTTATCTTTTATGAACTTGTTAATATCTATATTTTATTATGAGCAAGATATGTTTATGAGTAAACTCGTCATATCTCATGCCTATAAACTATCTTATCTTTTATGAACTTGTTAATATCTATATTTTATTATGAACAAGATATGTTTATGAGTAAACTCGTCATATCTCATGCCTATAAAATAGCTTATCTTTCATAAACTTGGTAATATTTATATTTTATTATGAGCAAGATATTCTTAACGTGTTTTCTTCATGAGTAGACTCATCGCCTTTCATAACTGTAAACTATCTTATCTTTTATGAACTTGTTAATATCTATATTTTATTATGAGCAAGATGCGTTTATGAGTAAACTCGTCATATCTCATGCCTATAAACTAGCTTATCTTTTATAGACTTTTTAATATTCATATTTTATTATGAGCAAGATATTCTTAACGTGTTTTCTTCATGAGTAGACTCATCGCCTTTCATAACTGTAAACTATCTTATCTTTTATGAACTTGTTAATATCTATATTTTATTATGAGCAAGATATGTTTATGAGTAAACTCGTCATATCTCATGCCTATAAAATAGCTTATCTTTCATAAACTTGGTAATATTTATATTTTATTATGAGCAAGATATTCTTAACGTGTTTTCTTCATGAGTAGACTCATCGCCTTTCATA
Organism: Megalopta genalis; assembly: GCF_051020955.1. Lineage (NCBI taxonomy): Eukaryota > Metazoa > Arthropoda > Insecta > Hymenoptera > Halictidae > Megalopta > Megalopta genalis. The sequence goes on along the minus strand of NC_135013.1, from coordinate 5,438,635 downwards.
ACTGTAAACTACCTTATCTTTTATGAACTTGTTAATATCTATATTTTATTATGAGCAAGATGCGTTTATGAGTAAACTCGTCATATCTCATGCCTATAAACTAGCTTATCTTTTATAGACTTTTTAATATTCATATTTTATTCTGAGTAAGATATTCTTAGTGTGTTTTCTTCGTGAGTAGACTCATCGTCTTTCATATCTATAAACTATCTTGTCTTTTATAAACTTGTTAACATTTATATTTTATTATGAGCAAGATACGTTCACGTGTTTTCTTTATGAGTAGACTCATCATATCTCATGTCTATAAACCTTATATAAGGCTTAATCTGAATAATTAATCTCCCTATAAAGCTTATCTTTTATAAACTTTTTAATAGTTATATTTTATTATGAGCAAGATACGTTTAACCTGTTTCCTTCGCGAGCAGACATCACTCGCGACAAACAGAAATCGTATAAAAATGTATGTCTTCTTTTAACGATGTTAATACAGTGAAAGTAACGCTGCACTATCTTTAAATTCCATCTCTCTTCTTCACTGTTCCGTGTTTTATTTATCCAGATTTCTTCTAAAGCCACAAAATCCGCACTCCATTTACGAGATCGTTCAGCTAACTAACTCGATTTATTTAAACAATACGCCGCGCCGGTCGCAGATGCCAAAATAAATACGAATGTCACAGATATTACGAGCTAACAATTGAATCATATCGGGTGGTAAATAAACACGCGTGTATTTGCCGGGTCGATTTTTCTATTCGACCTATCCGATGACATTCGACACGCGGAGTGTCGAAGAGATGCGGTAAATCGTCCATAAAAAAATGGACAATTCGGGAGGAGGAGATACGATTACATTATATATTTATAGTTTCATATATTATTTGTATTATATATATTTATAGTTACCGATTGTCAACGACTGTAAAAACGAGCCGAAAAGCATCGTATCCTCTCCTCCAAAATCGTCAATTTTTGCTTGCAAGTTGAGTAGGGTCGATTAGGGAGAATTTACCATAATTGTAGAGGATCACAATTGAATTCTAAAGCCGTCCACATAATTCTTGTCCCATTTTAATCTGCGCGTCAATTAGTGATTCGATCCACTGTGCCGCGGCGTGTCGCGCGTTCCAGCGCGTTTTTTCGCGTCGGTTAAATTCGAAACACCCGGTTTCACCTGGGTACCGTTCCATTTCATGGTGGAAACGCAGTCACCAGGCCACCCTTTCGGCGTTCACCGAGGAGAAAGCACCTATCATCGAGAGAAACTCGGCGTACGAGCGGCCGTTCGGGTCGTACGTTCTCCAAGAAAATCTGCCGATCGTCGATGGTGTTCCGTAATAAACGGTCTCAGTCTATCGACGCGTCCATCATCGACGACAGATAATAAGTTCAAGGCGTTACTCGCCGGCGCGTTACAAGCAGGAAGATGATTTCCTAGCTGGTCGCGCAGCTGCAGGATCGATTCGATAGGCAGGCGGTTCGTTTCTTTTCTTTTCTTTTCTTCAATTCTTCACTTTTTTTTTCTTCTACGTTTTGCCCCACGAAGGCACGACTCGCGTCGAAGGAGAGAGAGATCTAGGATCCAGCGGGCAACGAGATTAGCGACGCGACGCGACGCGGCGCGACGCTCTCTCGCACGGCACCACGGGATAAATACGGAATAAGGTCGGAAGGAGAACAGCTGTCGCTCGTTTCACGTGCTGGAGATCAAGACACGGGGGCTGCACCCTCTTCCATTCGAAGATCCATTACGAAGTTGCGAGAGCCACTAATTTATGTATTACCAGCTAATCCGTGCAACCGAGTTGCCAACTTCGAGTTCCGTCGAGTAGTCGACCGGGCTTAAGTGCTGCGAAACATGTAGAACCGAAATGGAACACGGAAAGATGAGATCCGAAAGTCGTCGCGGGGACGTTCAATGGCACACATAATCGGCCTGCGGTCGAACAAAATGGCGGGCGGGCCGGCGGCGACCGGCAAATGGCGGCCGCGCGACCTTCGACGCGTCGCGTTCCGAACGCGATTTCGGCCGATTTTGCGGGATCGGTGGCCCGATCGCGGCGACGTTTCCTCGTCGAAACGGACCGGGGACGGATCTCGCGACAAAAGTAGAGAAAAAGAAAAGAAGAGCTTCCTCTTGCTACCGCGGCGAAATGTTTAATGTTTAACGAGCCAGTAAAATTGTAACGCGACGCGGACAGCCGGTTTTATTTCACCGTGCGAATCGTAAAAATGATTGTTCTCTTAGTTGAGTGGTCGTTCGGCAAGTAAATCATTTTAAAATGCCGTTTATCGAACGTCGCTCTCGGTTGTTAAGCGAAATTTAATGAGACTTTTGTCTTCCGCGGAGCGAATTTATTTCCCCCACCCTACGTTGCCCGTGTAATTTATTGCCGTAATTATCGATTATAACACGGTTCGAATAAAGTTGACCGATGTTTTTGTTCTATTTTTACGCAATCGCTCGGCAGTAAACGGCGGAATTTATGTGCAAACTTTTCTTCCTTTTTTTCTTCTTCTTCTTCTTCTTCTTGTTTTTTTTTCTCTTTGTCGCGGAAAGCCACCTGGCTATATTTGCATAGAATCTCGCGGTTGTTCGGTTGTCCTATAAATACGCGCGGTCGTTTTTCTTTTTCTTTTTTCTTTTTTCTTAAAACCGTACACGAATGCACTCGCGTATCGCGGCGTATCGCCGCCGAAGAATGGAAAAACAACAACAAGTCGGCGATGTTACAACATCGCTGGTCTTACGCAATTATTAGCGAAGCGTTACGGACACGTTTTTTATCGGGCAGATAGCGGGAACGGCCGCGGCGGCGGCGTGCGCGCTGATTGATAATTCGATCGATTTCGATGTTAGCCGCGCGCGCGCGCGGCGAGGACGCGGCCGGTTAATAATAAAAATATATTAGGACGCGCGCGTCCGAACGAGCCGGAATAAAAATTCCCGAGATCGTTCCCGAATTTCGTTGATGAAACGCGATAAAGCCGGTTCAATGGCGGTGCTCGCATATTTTTCGGAGAGGGGGTTACGCTCCCATTTGTTCCGAACAGGCTAACTGTCATTAAATCTGTCGTTGGGGCGTCTTAAAATTTCACGAAATACGTCAGAAAGACGTCGACGGACCGTAAAGTGTCCTCCGATTCCGTATAAAAGATCGTCGATCTCGCTATCTCTCGATGAATCATTTCGATTCACGATTCGTTCGAAGTCTATTTACGATCGCGATGCCGCGCACAATTCGTGCCGAATATATTTCTTAGGGCGCGGAACGTTTAAGCGAAAGTTTAATGACTGCTTGAACCTTCTAAAACCTTTTAAAACCGGCGCGGATATACAATATTTCGACTTACGCTTCGCATCCACCCGAACGCCAAGCTCGAATCGGTATTCGAAGCGAAGATTTTTCGACCGAATCGCGTCGGCCGTTTTAACCCTTTGCACTCGACGCTATTTTAACTCTAAATCCGAAATAGTTTCGGACGACCTGCAGTATTATTATTATTATTATTATTATTATTATTATTATTATTTTATATGACTTATTAGTGCAATTTGTGCATGCGAAATTGAGCCTATATAACAATTACACTTTTAACCCTTTGCACTCAACGCCATTTTAACTCTAAATCCAAAATAATTTTGGATCACCTACAGTATTCCCATTTTATATGACTCATTAGTGCAATTTATACACGTGAAATTGAGCCTATATAACAATTACACTTTCAACCCTTTGCACTCGAAGCTGTTTCAACTTTAAGACTAAGATATTCCTTACAATGTTGTATTAATTTTTATATTGTTTGCATATGAAAGTCGCTCGCACAATAACTACACTTTTAATAATTCTTTCAATGTAAACAAATTCATTAAATATATATATATAGCTAATTATATAATTAGCTATATATAATATATAATACAATATAATTAGCTAATATAGCTATATAATATAATTAGCTATATAATTATATAATATAATTAGCTATATAATTATATAATTAGCTATAATTACATATATATGTATATAAATATTATATAGCAATTTCTAGCGGCGCCTCAGACTCGCCGTTCAAGTGCAAAGGGTTAACAGTTCTTTAAAAATAAATAAATTCAACGATGTAAACATTATCTTAGAACGTCGTATAAAAATATCGAGTGGCGCCTCGGGATCGCCACCGGAGCGCAAAGGGTTAATTTAGAACGGGCATCCGTTGTCCGATAAGAATAATTAGCGCTTATGGAAGTCATCGTGAATAGAAACTTTGCCGGCAAACGTGTAACAATTCCGTTCGACGATAGTGAATAAACATCGCCGCCGCGATTTCTCACAAACAAATGCGAACGGCAACAATAAGTTCATTGTAAAATCAAGCTCGGGTGGTCAAAGTCGACGACGACACGCGCCGCTCGGCCAACAGCCACGGCAATACATATCGATCAGCCGCGGCCCTCGTGCGCTCGCCTAATCGATCGCGGCCAGGACCAATGGAAGAACCAAGACTCCTGGGTGCTCGGATCGAGGACGATTCGTGGTGCTCCAAATTTTCAACGATGGAATGGCATCGGCGAGCTGCGACCGATGATATTTCGAATCCGGAATGTCTCCTAAGCGCATTTCGAGTCGAATCGGCCGTCCACCGGGGCCGGTTGTTTTGGTTGGTGCCGCATAGCATTTATCAATCGATTACACCGACGGATAACGGCAATAACAAGGCCGCGCCGCTATTTAGCGAATTTCCCAGCCGGCCGCAGCCTCGAACTTCTCGGAAACTTTAACGACCGCGCCGCGGCCTGCCCGCGCCTCTCCCTTTGGCCGCCTCTCCCCCCCCCCCCCCCCGCACCTCTTTTATTGATGGACGGACCGAATGCACGAGCTGATACATTGGTCGATAATGACAGCAATAAAACCTGCCGCGTCACTGTAGTAAATCTTGGCGGTGAAGCGCGGTTCGCCGTTTTACAACCGGTGCTTCGCGGTTTTCATTATGAGCCCCGATAGCCCAACTTCGGTCTTTAATACGGTCGCTGGCTGCTCGGCTGTGGCCAGATTTAAATCGCCGGTCGTGTCCTCCGATCCGAGTACATGTGTACATACGTACGTCGTTCGCGTCTTTGATCCTTTGTCGACGCTCGATAATTAATTCGCGCGAACGCTCGCGTTCGAGATCGTCGCATGCCTCGCGATGGATCAAACGTCGACGTTATGTGTTAACTTTCTTTGTAACATTCTTCTTTTACATTTGTTACATTTTTTTGTTAATATTATACCTATCGCAGCGGTCACAATGACCGGTTTCTTATTTTTCGTGTCAAGATCGTCGAAATTATGGAGACTCGCTCGCTGGAATTGATCGAAGAAATTCCGTAATTAGAGCGGACGTTGCAAGAAAAATGGCACAGAGTCTAGGTAAATTCAGTGTTGAATTACAAATTAAACGTCTCTCTTTGATCTTGAACACTTTTCCTTCGATCAGCCGACGAGACTAGCTCGCGTTCGAGATCGTCGGATGCCTCGCGATGGATCAAACGTCGACGTTATGTGTTAACTTTCTTTGTAACATTCTTCTTTTACATTTGTTACATTTTTTTGTTAATATTATACCTATCGCAGCGGTCACAATGACCGGTTTCTTATTTTTCGTGTCAAGATTATCGAAATTATGGAGACTCGCTCGCTGGAATTGATCGAAGAAATTGCGTAATTGGAGCGGACGTTGCAAGAAAAATGGCACAGAGTCTAGGTAAATTCAGTGTTGAATTACAAATTAAACAGCTCTCTTTGATCTTGAACACTTTTCCTTCGATCAGCCGACGAGACTAGCTTGCTCGAGATCGCGACGATTCATCGATCGATGTCGGAAACCGGAAGATTACGTTTCATCGCGGCGATTGCCAGAGTACGTTTCGCGATTAGATCGAACGGAACTCGACCCGAACGGAGCAACATTTTCCTTGTCAATTGTTCCAGCAGAATTCGATATTGCCCGCGGATATCGTCGCCGGGCACCGGGAATAAGTTTGAACAACGAAATCCTGCAGAATTTAACCCGGCGCCGTGCCGAACACTAAAATTCTAAATGAACCGAATCGCGGCCGTGTCGCTCGGTACGACAAAATTTCGTCGAATCGATCACGGATGGAAAGAAAATGGGGATTCGCGAAGGACATTCGGGAAAGCAAAAGCGAGGGCGCGCAACAATCGCGATCGGCGTACGCGCGAGCGCGCGCGCGCGTAATTAGAATTAACGCGGCTTTATCGGGTAAAGATTAGCGGCGGCTCGCGGCCCGGCATTCCAGGAATGATCGTTTAATAATATTCCGTTACGTTGGACGTACAAGGTGAACCGGTGTGAAAGGTGATTGCAACGCGGATGCATTTTTATTCGCTTCCACGACTTTCAAGAAACGTATCCACGTTTCAGCGATAACGTGAGCGAAATTCCAGATTCGCCGCGGGCCGCGGGCCGCGCCGTTACTCGCCGATTTTTCCCGGCTCCACTCCGACCGTCCTTCCCGGATCGTCTTCTCGATCATCTTCCCGATCGTCGTCCCGATCGGACATCGGCCGTGCTCGATCTTCTTCGCGCCTCGTTCCGCGCTCGCGCTCGCGCGTCCTTGTTAACCGTGACGGCGGCCGATCCGCCGCGGAATCGTTTAATCTTCCTCCGGGAGGACGGAGCTCGTTGCCGTGTCGGACACAGAAAAATGAAAATTGACGTTGGAAAGTCCTTGCCCGATTGTAATCGAGGTGCCGGCGCCGCGCGCGTATCGGCGTCGACGGACGCGCGCCGCCGATCCGTGCCGATCGAACGACGTGCCGCGCCGTTTCGAAATGCTCGATTTTGCCGGAATTCCTGTCCGCCGCCGCCGCTGAAAGAAATCGCGCGTTTTTCTCGGAACGTTCGCGAGAACGGTTAACGATCCATTAATTCTCGCCGGCTATTCGGCCGGCGGTGTTCGCGAAGATGTAGCGACCTTTGCGGAATCTAATTTTTCCCCGGTTGGAAAACGTATCCCGGTCGTCCATTACACGCCGGTGGCATTAATACTTCTCCATAGTACTCCGAGGCCTTAATGACACTTAATAGTGGACTTTATTGCGGAAGAGCTTTCCTAACGCCATATACGCCTCGCGGTATAAACGCGCGCGCGGATTGAAGAAGATGTCGCCGGATCGCTAAAACGTGCCGCGACGTTCGAAAAGAGTTATGGGGAACGTGACAATAATAATTAGACTGGGAATGTTTACGCCGGCCGGCGGAGTCCTTGCGGACGCGGTCACCCCGCGGACGCTGAAATCAGAGAGAAACTCGTCTGGACTGCTTGGACATTAATAAATTCCATCGGATCGCCCGGAGATAAATTTCATGCGGACGAGGTAACTTCCAACCAGGCCGGTCTTTTTATTCTTTACGCTTTACATAGAAGTCTTCGGCGATCCGTATAAATTAAATCGCATTTAGCGAAACAGCGAACGCTGTCGGTACAGACGCGCCCGCTCTAAGTACCGCGGATTCTAAAGCCGTATCTTTCTTTTCTTTCGTTTTGAAAGATTCGTTCCGAGACGAGCAGCGATTTCTTCGCCGCGTCTTTACGAAGTTTCGCATTATTTTCACGTGACTTTCGATGTAAAATAATTCATGAAATATATTGATGAGTAATATATTAATCGAGAATTATGCTTACATGTAATGTGTATGCTTAATGTATTCGAGCTTAAATAATTAAGTTAAGTAATATAATAATCGAGAAATATACGTACACAGTTTTTAATGTATTCGAGCTTAAATAATTAAGTTAAGTAATATAATAATCGAGAAATATACGTACACAGTTTTTAATGTATTCGGGCTTAAATAATTAAGTTAAGTAATATAATAATCGAGAAATATACGTATACATTTTTTTAATGTATTTGAGTTTCAATAATTAAATTAAGTGATATAATAATCGAGAAATATACGTATACAGTTTTTAATGTATTCCAGCTTAAATAATTAAGTTAAGTAATATGATAATCGTGAAATATACGTATACGGTTTTTAATGTATTCGAGTTTAAGTAATTAAGTTAAGTTATATAATAATCAAGAAATATACAAATACATTTTTTAATGTATTCGAGTTTAAATAATTAAGTTAAGTTATATAATAATCAAGAAATATACGTATACATTTTTTAATGTATTCGAGTTTTAATAATTAAGTTAAGTAATATAATAATCAAGAAATATACGTATACAGTTTTTAATGTATTCGAGCTTAAATAATAAAATTAAGTAGTATAATAATCAAGAAATATACAAATACATTTTTTAATGTATTCGAGCTTAAATAATTTAGTTAAGTAATACAATAATCGAGAAATATACGTATATTCATATATTCGATATACACCTCAATATACATATATACATATATTCAAGAAATATACATACAATATATATATATATGTATATATTTTTTTAATGTATTCGAGCTTGAGTAACTAACCAGAGACAACTAACGATTACTTTATCCAAAAAATAACGCTAAAATGAATAGATTATTTGATAATAATCATTGATAATTTAATAATAATTATTATTATATAATAATAATTTTGGTAATTGATATTACCAAAATAATACTCGACGTTCTCGCAAGCTTCCGAACATCGAAATCCAACAAATGAATTAGAACCGCGATCGCTGTTACTTGCACCTCATAAATCATCGACACCGAACGCATACAAAATTATAAGATTCACTTTTAGAGGATCGCACGCTGTAAAACGTCCGATTTTATTGGTTTTATAAAATACCGCGGTATTCGGCGCGTCCGCGGTAAATGCCCGCACTTAGCCTGTTATTTGTCAGGTGTCGGGCCGGGAAGCGTTCGTGACTACGGCGTTCGATCGAATCTCGGCAAGAAAGCGACGATCGGCAAATTGATACAACGCGGCATGCAACCGACGCCGCTAATAAAATCGTCCCGGAGTTATTTCCGTTGAATCGGCCTGGCGGGATCCACCGGCGGCGCTCCGCCGGCGCACGTAAGAAGCCAGAGAGGACGATAGAGGAAGGTAAAGAGAGACGCGCGCGATAGGCACGCGGGGAATTAAATTCAGCCTTGCGCCGCGACCGGTCGGCCGGCCGGCCCGATATACGCGCCGATCGATAATGACGGTAATAAAGTTTCGAAGTCAATGGTCACCGAGAAAAGTGGCCCGATCGAATTGACACGGGGATCGAGATTAAATCAACCGACCCGGGGAAATTACAAGTTCTTACATCCAGGAAGGCGAGAGCTACTTCTCTCCCGATTCACCTCGTTCTACCGATCCTCCTCGTCTTTCTTGTTCGTCGCGCGCCTCCTTCGAGGGAGGTCAATTTAACTCTGTTCCCGAAGATTACCGTTCCTCGTGCTCACCTTCCACGCTTAGCGGTATCGTCGCCGCTCCGATTGCGCCGTGTCATTTTCGCCGAATCGCAGCGCGCCGCTTACACGCAGGATCGGACTGTCGTCACCGATCCTTACGCCGATCTTTATGCAACATAAAAATTGTCCTCGACGATCACGGGACACAGGGTGCAAGTATTTCTTTTTTTTCTTTTTTGAACGATTCGTGTGTCAATTCAGATTATTGCGACGACGTTTTTTGGTTCCTTTCAACACCAGATTTACGGATTTACCCGACAAAATGGCGGGTCACTAATTTTTTCATTTACGATTATTCGCGTCGTAAAGATGCGTTTGTGTGTTATTTGTTCAATTTGTATGTTACTCGCGACAAATGTTACAATACGACGCTTGTTAAAAATCAGAATAAATTGAAAAATCAGAAAAATAAGAATACCTTCTTATTGTGTTACTTTTTATTACTTTTTATTACCTATAAATTGATATAAAGCAGCGGCTTTTTGTGCTCCGTAAATCTAGCGTTAAATATTCAAGTTATAGAATAATAGGTATGTTGTCAATTTATTGTGGTGAAAGGTCTCATTTTTCCCGACAAAATGGCGGGTCACTATATATATAATTCTTTCATTTACGATTATTCGCGTCGTAAAGATGCATTTGTGTGTTATTTGTTCAATTTGTATGTTACTCGCGGCAAATGTTACAATACAACACTTGTTAAAAATCAGAATACAGTAATGTCTCTCTAAATGACGTCCAGATTGACCACAAAAAATGGACAATATGGGAAGAGGGGACACGATTATTCGAGTCTTGCGGTTTATCTTTATAGTTATAAATTGTCCACAATTATAAAAATCGTATCTGCTCTTCCGGAATTGTCCATTTTAGTGGACAAGCTGAGCGTCAGTAAGGGAGGCATTACTGTAAATTGAAAAATCAGAATACCTTCTCATCATTACTTTTATAAACTGATATAAAGCAGTGATTTTTTCTGCTCCGTAAATCTAGCGTTAAATATTCAAGTCATAGAATAATAGGTGTGTTGTCAATTTATTGTGGTGAAAGGTCTTATTTTCCCCGTCAAAATGGCGGGTCACTAATTCTTTCATTTACGATTATTCGTGTCGTAAAGATGCATTTATGTGTTATTTGTTCAATTTATATGTTACTTGTAGCAAATGTTACAGTACAACACTTGTTAAAGATCAGAATAAATTGAAAAATCAGAATACCTTCTCAATATTACTTTTATAAACTGATATAAAGCAGTGATTTTTTCTGGTTCGTAAATCTAGCGTTAAATATTTAAGTTATAGAATAATAGGTATATTGTCAATTTATTGTGGTGAAAGGTCTTATTTTCACCGTCAAAATGGCGGGTCACTAATTCTTTCATTTACGATGATTCGTGTCGTAAAGATGCATTTATGTGTTATTTGTTCAATTTATATGTTACTTGTAGCAAATGTTACAATACAACACTTGTTAAAGATCAGAATAAATTGAAAAATCAGAATACCTTCTCAATATTACTTTTATAAACTGATATAAAGCAGTGATTTTTTCTGCTCCGTAAATCTAGCGTTAAATATTCAAGTCATAGAATAATAGGTGTGTTGTCAATTTATTGTGGTGAAAGGTCTTATTTTCCCCGTCAAAATGGCGGGTCACTAATTCTTTCATTTACGATTATTCGTGTCGTAAAGATGCATTTATGTGTATTTGTTCAATTTATATGTTACTTGTAGCACAAATGTTACAGTACAACACTTGTTAAAAATCAGAATAAATTGAAAAATCAGAATAAATTGAAAAATCAGAATAAATTGAAAAATCAGAAAAATCAGAATACCTTCTCAATATTACTTTTATAAACTGATATAAAGCAGTAATTTTTTCTGCTCCGTAAATCTAGCGTTAAATATACAAGTTATAGAATAATAGGTATGTTGTCAATTTATCGGCGTGGAAAGGTCTTATTTTCGCCGTCGAAGTTCGCCTTCGTTGAGAAATACCGCGGTGTAATACCTACGCTTACCCTACGTCTTTATCGCGGCCGTATGCCGCACCTCCGACCAAAATAAGCCGAGAACGATCTTGGCACTTGACCTTTATACCCGCCGCGGGCTGCAAATTCGCCCGGTCTCTAGTTTCCTGTTTGCGTTCTAACATCGATTTCTTTCTTAAATCGCAACGTAAGCGTAAATCGACCGTAACAAAGAGGAAAAACGGCGATCTCTCGCCCAATTTCTAGGTTAGCGGAACCGTATACTGCGGGGTGACCGGTTACTGTGCCTTCGGTTCGTTTTCAGACGTAATTAACTTTATGATTGTCGCATAAGATATATGAAATTTATAGTAAATTCTCCCTAATTTTTCTTCAGCTTGCAATCAAAAATGGTAGAAGAAGAAGAGATTTGGGAAAAAGAGGTTATGTCAAGGTTAAATCGCAACGTAAGCGTAAATCGACCGTAACAAAGAGGAAAAACGGCGATCTCTTGTCCAACTTTTAGGCTATCGGAGCTGTATACTGTGGGCTGACCGGTTACTGTGCCTTCGGTTCGTTTTCAGACGTAATTAACTTTACGATTGTCGCATAAGACATATTAAATTTACAGTAAACTCTCTCTAATCTTTCTTCAGCTTGTAATAAAAAATAATAGAAGAAGAAGAAATTTGGGAAGAAGAGGATATGTCAAGGTTAAATCAAGGTTATGTCAAGTCTTGCACCTCGTTTTTATAATTCCTGACAATCGGCAGCTGTAAAAATGAGCTGCGAGGCTCGAACAATCGTGTCTCCTTTTCCGAAATTGTCCATTTTTGTCTAAAAGCTGAAGAATAAAAATTCGGGAGAATTTACCGTATTCGTACAAAAATAAACAAAATAAAAATATTAATCCTTCGCACTCGAGCGGCGACTCCGAGGCGCCATTAAAAATTGCTATGTCACGTTCCAAGATAATTTCGTCGATCAAATTTGTTCATATTTGAAGAACCGCTAAACCCGTAACTGTTGCACGAGTCACAGAATTCAATTTAACACGCATAAAATGCACTAGGTTTTATAAAATGGAAATACCGTGAGTCCGAAAAGCTATTTGAAATTTTTCCGTATTTCGGCTTCGAGCGCAAAGGGTTAAAACGCTTGACACATACTATACAATCGCGTCCGAAAACGAACCGTTCAAAATTCCTCATCCGGAAAGTCGAATCTGAAGAAAGATGAAGAAGAAGAAGAAGAAGAAGAAGATCCCGAGCAAGAAATGATATCGCAGAAATTTCGAAGAAAAATGATTCGACATAATTTCGAACGCGAACCGAAGGCACAGCAATTGGTCGGGCCACGGTAACCGGGTCCGTTGTCCTACATCGGCGAACAATACGCGATCCAGATAATCCGTCGCAGCGTGAAAAAACCATCGGATCGCGAGCGCCGATCTTTCTCCCACGGATCATTGTTCCCAATAGAAACTTATTGTTACCAGGTTTGTCCATCGGCGACGCTTCTCGAACGAATACGCGTTCCAGGTGCATCGGCTGCGAGCTTCGCCGGTCGCAAAAAAGGAAAGCGCACCTGCGATTCCCGCTCTCCTACAACGTGCTCGTTCCGTGCTCTCCAATTTCAGATTCGCTGCGTCCGGAGTCCTCCTCGACGTCTGTAAGAGCTGTCCCGAGTCCTGTCGAGCGATATTCTGGGTGTCCCCGATTGAAAATATCGGAAGGAAGCCGTGTATCAAGGTGCGGAAGACGATCGCAGGAAGAAGGCGGAGGAGGAGGCAGGAAGGTGAAGAGGATGACAAGGTCGCGTCGAGGCGGAGCAGGCGATCGCAGTCGGTTCTTTGAGGACGCCAGGCCCAAGGTGGAAAGAGGATCCTCGCGGCGAGGATCCGCGAGGCAGCGGAGAGCTTTCCGTGTTTCCATCGTTCGCGGCCGATGCGCTCGATGCCTTTCATCGTCAACGAGGTAAGAAATGTCTGGCCGAGGAGAGTGGGCGCGCTGGGAAGGTGGGCAGAGTGGCAGGGGGGCACCGGGGCCGGGGGCGGCCGAGGAAGGAGAGAAAAAAGCCGAAGAGAGTGGCGAGCAGTCGGTCGACGCGGCCTTAGAAGGTCGCTAGCTCGAGCTAGCCTTCTTTAGCATTCTGCATCTCTGCGTTTCCTCCGTCTCCGCCGTCTCGCCGCCCCTCTCCCGCTCTCTCTCTCTCTCTTTCCCGCTCTGTCTCTGTCTCTCCCTCTCTCCCGCTTCTCGCGGATCCGGCTCTTTCTCTTTTTCTCGGCGCAGCCTCCCGACGCCTATGTATCTGTATCGTAGAGCCGGTAACCTGGCCGCGATGCTCGCTTACCAACGAAACGACCTCCAAGTCCCCTGAACTCGACTCCTGTCTCGTCTTCGTCGTTCCCGTCCTCCTCCGGCTCCTCTTCTTCTTCTTCTTCTTCTTCGTCTTCCACCGCCGCCGCCGCCGCTGCCTTCTTTCCTTCCTCGGCCACGAGCCACAAGATGCACCTGCGTCCGCAGGAATTCCGTGCCGCGGCCTCGGCCGCGCTCTCCGCGCAGTTCTCTCTCTCTCTCTCTCTCTCTCTCTCTCTCTACCTGGATATATCTCTCCGCGATACTTAGCCAAGAGCGGATCCGCGACTGCAATTATAACGCTCGCGACAAGCGGGAGGAAGAAACGACGACGAAACGTCCTCCTGGCAACGAGGAGCCTGACGAAAATGACGAAAGTTCCGCCGCTGTGTAAACAGACCATTATCTCGTTAGCCGGGAGAATTCCCGCGTGAAAGTCTGCTCGTGTTGCTCCTTTAACCCTTCTACGGTATCCCGATCGTCTCTCGCCGATCCGCGCTTCGTTCGCGAACACTCGCGACTACGGTGAATTCTCCCTAATTGACGGTTCGTTTGGAGACGAAAAAGAGGTGGCACGATTGATCGAGCCTCGCGGCTCGTTTGTTGACAACTAGATTGGAATAATCGTGTCGTTTCTTTCGAAATTGTCTATTTTCGTTTGCTAGCTGAGGGAAAATTAGGGAGAATTTACTGTAGTAGGTGAATTGGTGATTGGTTCGAATTTGAATCGTGGCCTGTGGCCTCTGAATTGCCTTCGAATCGTGTCACGTGGCCTCCGAATTGCCTTCAAATAGGTTGAAAGCATTTAAGAATGCTTTATGCGTTATTTTCAGCTCACTGAAATTATTCAAGAAAGAATGAATTTTCTAAGTGGCTTCAGCTTCTTGCAACTGAAGAAGAAAACTTTTATCTCGCACATCGTGTCATGTTTTCTCCGAATTGCCTTCGAATCGTGTCATATGACCACCGAATTGCCTTGAAATCGTGGAATGTGACCTCCGAATTGTCTTCGAATCGTGTCACATGGCCACCGAACTGCCTTCGAATTGTGTCATATAGCCTCCGAATTGTCTTGAAATCGTGTTATGTTGCCTTCGAATTGCCTTTGAATCGTATCATATGGCCTCCGAATTTTCAAGACAATTCGTGGCATGTGGCCTCCGAATTGCCTTCTAATCGTGGCATGTGGCCTCTGAATTGTCTTTAAATTGTGGCGTGTGCACTCCGAATTGCCTTCGAATCGTGTCATATGGCATTTAAATTGCCTTTGAATAGTATCATATGGCCTCCGTATTTCCAAGACAATTCGTGGCATGTGGCCTCCGAATTGCCTTCTAATCGAGGCATGTGGCCTTCGAATTGCGTTCTAATCGTGTCACATGGCCTCCGAATTACCTTAAAATCGTGTCAAGTTGCCTCCGAATTGTCTCCAAATCGTGTCATGTGGCCTCCGAATTGTCTTCGAATAGGTTGAAAGTATTTAAGAATGCTTTATGCGTTATTTTCAGCTCACTGAAATTATTCAAGAAAGAATGAATTTTCTAAGTGGTTTCAGCTTCTTGCAATTGAAGAAGTCACGTGGTCTTCGAATTGTTTTCGAATCGTGGCATGTGCTCTTCGAATTGCCTTGAAATCATGGCATATGGCCTTCAAATTTCCTTCATATTGTGTCACGTGATCTTTGAATTGCCTTCGAATCGTGTCACGCAGCCTTCAAATTGCCTCTAAATCGTGTCACGTGGTCTCCGAATTGCCTTCGAATTGTGTTACATAGCCTCCGAATAACTTTGAAATTGTGTCATGTTGCCTGCGAATTGGCTTCGAATCGTATCATATGGCCTCCGAATTTTCAAGACAATTCGTGGCATCTGGCCTCCGAATTGCTTTGTAATCGTGGCGTGTGGCCTCTGAATTGTCTTTAAATTGTAGCGTGTGCACTCCGAATTGCCTTCGAATCGTGGCACGCGGCCTCTGAATTGTTTTCAAATCGTGGCGTATGCTCTCCGAATTGCCTTCGAATCGTGTCACGTGGCCTCCGAATTGCCTTTGAATAGTATCATATGGCCTCCGAATTTTCAAGACAATTCGTGACATGTGGCCTCCGAATTGCCTTCTAATCGTGGCATGTGGCCTTCGAATTGCCTTCTAATAGTGCCATATGGCCTCCGAATTACCTTAAAATCGTGTCAAGTGCCTCCGAATTGTCTCCAAATCGTGTCACGTGGCCTCCGAATTGCCTTCGAATTGTATCACGTGGCCCCCGAATTGCCTCCGAATCGTGTCACTCGGTCTCCGTCAATTACAGAGAATTTGCTGCACCGAGCAGCAAAGGTTCACCGCCTAGTAGCAAAAGCTCTAATCGGATCTCCGTCGAGGCAAGCAACGACGAGCATTATCTCGAAGCGGAGCGCGTAACATCTTGCGCGGAGGGCGAAGGTCGCGGCCGTGGAATGCAATCGGGGAGGTTCCGCGGGACCTGGTCGCACGAACAGAAGAACAATCTCCGATACAGCCGAAGACTGACAAATTAGCAATTCCCGTCCGACAATAAGACAGCCCCGCGCGTCCTGCCGCCGCGCCGCGCCGAGCCGGATGCCTGCGCGCGACACATAAATTGTCCCGTTCCCCGATTGGTCTGGCTCAAGAATTCTATGGATCCTGTGGGAACACCAAAAGATTGGGATCTTCGAGTGAAAGCGGAGTCTCCGAGCCTCCGTGTCTGGCTCCGCAGAAAAGGGAAGAATCACGGCGGACCCGTCATATCCGGGGCGGGGAGGGCTCTGATCCATGTTTTTCGTTCGGGGAAACGATACAATGCGGGTTCGCCGCCTACGTAGGGCTCCCTGGGAAATTCGCGTACGCGCGTAGTCGGTGCGTCGATCCGCGTCAGCATGTCGAAGGAACGCTACCCCTTGTCGAGCGCGGCGGGAACCGCCCCGCGTCTTCTTTTCCACCCGCCGAGCCGAAGCGAACCGAGACGCTATTGATGCCGGTGTCTCCGCGTTCTCACGCGTTATTGGACGCCGCGGTGTATTTTAACAGGCGGCGGCCCGTCTGCCGCGCTCGCGAGCTGGATTTCCCGTTCGACGTTCCGCGGGAAATCTCTCTCTCTCTCCCTTCGCCGCGAACTGCAACTTACCGCCGCGGAACCAGCCTCACTTATTATTGTCACCGGGGCCGTGCCAGCCGTTATGCGAGATCAACGTTTTCCGCCGCGGCGGCGGCTCGCCGCGCGCGGAATTCGCTCCGCCGCGTCGTACCGAGACGACGAACATTAATGGCGTTCGCTGTCTTGTCCTTGCGGCGAAGGGTGTTCCTTCCTCCTTTTTTTGGTTCCGCGAGATCGCCGATGGAACTCACCGATTCTTACGCGACGGTCTACATCGGCCTGTGTTGCAAAAGTAATTTCGGCGTTTTTGTGAGCCGCGCGCATTGCCGAGTCGTTTCGACCGCGAGCCGCAAGCTCCGGTATTATTATTACTACGTGCTCATTGCTGCACGTGACACGGACGGAGCCGCGTTCTGCAGCGCCGAAGAAACAATGTGATATCGTTTCTCGTGTCGCGCGAGTGCGCGGAGAATGGGGTAAGTGGAGGTTTGTTAATGGAGGGGAACTTTGACGGAGAAAATAGGACGTTTTGCGCGAGTAAATTTAGACGACTTGAGATATATTGTATCTCAAGTATATATACTTGATATTAATATATTAAATATTAATATATGAAATATTAATAGATTATATATTAATATATTAATATATGAAATATTAATAGATTATATATTAATATATTAATATATGAAATATTAATAGATTATATATTAATATATTAATATATGAAATATTAATAGATTAATATATTAAATATATTTTAACTTTAACTTTAACTTTAACTCAACTTTAACTCAACTTTAACTTTAAATATATTTTAACTTTAATTTTAACTCAAATATTTACTTTTCAGGAAATATTGGATCTCCGAAATTAATATTTTAATTATAATATATATTTATAATGATATTATAATTATATTATAGTAGTAATTATGAATTATATATTATAGTAGTAATTATTAATTATATGTATATATATATTATACTTATATAGGGTGTCCTAAAATTATGGTACTACCAGGAAATGAAGGGTCCTTGAGTTCATTTGAAGTAACTTTTTCCTTAGCGAAAATGCAATCCGCGATTTTATTTACAAGCTATTAACGAAAATCGCAAGTCAATAAATGAATTAAAACTGCGATTGCTGTATTGCTCGTATATCATAAATTATCAATATCAAACATATCAAAAAATTATGAGATTCACTTTTAGTAGATTACACACTATAAAATGTCCGATTTTATTATTCTTATAAAATACCGCAATATTTGGGGCGTCCGCAGTAATACCGACACTTACCCTATCCGAAGAATTACATTTGGCTCCCACGAGTCGCGACTCGCCCATGCCTGTTGTAAGCTATCTGTTTGAAAAACCGAAATCACTTTCGCAACGACTCAATAGTTAATCCGATAACCGAGAAATTAACTTTTGCGCAACTCGTTCCGCAATGCGAACTTTCTTGTTCGCGGTGAGTAGCTGTGTATTGTCGCTGGACTGCGAAGTTTATGCATTTATTATTACTAGACTGCGGATTTTGTGCATTCGTGTCAGAAATTAGCAACTGCAATATAAAATTGTGAAGACGCATGAAGAATTTGATAATGTTGTTACACTATTTTCAACTTATCTAAATGATTTGAAGAAACAGTTTACTTTTATTCCATTCCTGTTTCTCGCGATCATCTTGTAGAAGTTTTTATTTTGCATAAAAATCAGCGGTCTGATTATTGCGATGGGTGGACACAATACAAAACAGTCGAAAAACAGAATATATTTAATAATATATTTATATATTATAAGTAAAATAAAATAAAATAAAATAAAATAAAATAAAATAAAAATAAAGTGAAATAAAATAAAATGAAAATATATAATATATTTATATATTATAAATAAAATAAAAATAAAGTAAAATAAAATAAAATAAAAATATACAATATATTTATATATTATAAATAAAATAAAAATAAAGTAAAATAAAATAAAATAAAAATATACAATATATTTATATATTATAAATAAAATAAAAATAAAGTAAAGTAAAATAAAATAAACTAAAAATATATGAGAAAAAATATATACAAAAATTCCCTGAAATCATTCGAGGAAGACAGAATTTTCTGTCTGACTTTCGTTTGTCGCAGTCGGCAAAGATCATTTTCATTTCGCAGAAGAAAGATCGACAATCTGATTATCACGCTCGAACGTAACAGCGAATATCGCTTTTCACTTATTTATTATGTAATTCGAGAGAATATCTGATCGCGTATCGAACGCATAGCAGTTCGACGGTCAGAGAGTCCCGTTCGGCCATTAAAATTGGATCGGCACCCCCGCAGGAGCCGTAGGGGTTGCGCTCGCCCCTCCGGTTCGTCCGTCCCGGCGATCTCCACTTTTTTTTCTTTCTTTTCTCTTTCTTGCCGCATTCACCGGCCACTTTTTCTTCCTTTTCACCTCGGCTCCCCTTTCACCCTGTTTCCTTTCTGCCGGCTCTTTATCCCGTTTTCAGCTTCTTTCAGCGCGGGGCCGACGTGTCCATTCGCGATCGCGGACAATAATGCGGGGATAGAAGGGCTGCAAAACCCGCAGATAGGGCGCACGGGCTTTCATTCCCCCTTTTGCGGCAGGTTTTCGAGCAATTCAGTCGTACAGACGTTCGGAATCGTTTCGGACATTAGTCAAATTTAAAGGGGCTCGTGAAGTCGTCGCCGAGAGGCCGCCTCGACAAGTCTGGGGCCTCGTCGAACGTAAGGCCTGGGGCCTTCTCGAGGAGCCGCAGGCTCCGCGGAGTTTCTGAACACGCCGGAGTGTCCGCGGGATTCGAAATATGTATCTCCGTCGATCGCGATCGCCTTTATTTCGTTGCAAAATGAACGATAAGCTTATTCTCGATTCGATAGGTCAGCACTGCCCTTTTTCAGAACCTCGTTCTACTCGCTCTACTCGTCGAAATTTAGCGCTATCGACCCTTATTCATAGGACGCTGCAAATTGTTGATGACAATAGCGATAAAATAAGGACATTAGTCAAATTTAAAGGGCTCGCGAAGTCGTCGACGAGAGACCGCCTCGACAAGTCTGGGGCCTCGCGGAGTTTCTGGACTCGCCGGATTGTCCGCGGGCTTCGAAATGTCTCTCTAACTGACGCACAGATTGTGCAGAAAAATGGACAATTTAGGGAGAGGAGATGCGATTATTCGAGCCTTGTGGCTCGTTTTTTATAGTTATAGATTGCCAACGACTACAAAAACGAGCCGCAAGAACGCTTGAATAAATCCCTAAATTGTCCATTTTCGTGGACAATCTGAGCGTCAATTAGAGAGACATTACTGTATGTATCTCCGTCGTTCGCGATCGCCTTTGTTTCATTGCAAAATGAACGATAAGCTTATTCTCGATTCGATAGGTCAGCACTGCCCTTTTTTAGAACCTCGTTCTACTCGCTCTACTCGTCGAAATTTAGCGCTATTGACCCTTATTCATAGGACGCTGCAAATTGTTGATGACAATAGCGATAAAATAAGGACATTAGTCAAATTTAAAGGGCTCGCGAAGTCGTCGACGAGAGACCGCCTCGACAAGTCTGGGGCCTCGCGGAGTTTCTGGACTCGCCGGATTGTCCGCGGGCTTCGAAATGTCTCTCTAACTGACGCACAGATTGTGCAGAAAAATGGACAATTTAGGGAGAGGAGATGCGATTATTCGAGCCTTGTGGCTCGTTTTTTATAGTTATAGATTGCCAACGACTATAAAAACGAGCCGCAAGAACGCTTGAATAAATCCCTAAATTGTCCATTTTCGTGGACAATCTGAACGTCAATTAGAGAGACATTACTGTATGTATCTCCGTCGTTCGCGATCGCCTTTGTTTCATTGCAAAATGAACGATAAGCTTATTCTCGATTTGATAGGTCAGCACTGCCCTTTTTTAGAACTTCGTTCTACTCGCTCTACTCGTCGAAATTTAGCGCTATTGACCCTTATTCATAGGACTCTGTAAATCGTTGATGACGATAGCGATTAAATACGCATATTTTCAGCCAATGTTGCAAAATTCGGATCGAGTTTCCATAAAGTGTTCACCTAAATCGCTGATTCGCTGATTTCTGTACTAATATTAACACTTGATTTACGGAACCTGTCAAGATGGCGGGTCACTAATTTTTTCATTTACGATTATTCATATCGTAAACGTTACAAATAACACTTGTTAAAAATCAGAATAAACGTTTTATCGTTACTTTTATAAACTAATATAAAACAGCTGTTTTTTTGAGCTCTGTAAATCTAGTGTTAATATCAGTTTTTTGTTTTTTTGTTTTATTGCAAAAATGGGTTCTTGGCCGTATATACGAATAAATAAATAAATATTTGCGAGTCCGTTCGCTTTGATTTCCTGCTCTGTTCCATTGTAAACCAGAATAATCGTGCGTCGGTAGTGTTATAAATATAAACTAATTGTGATTTAATTAGATGTATATATTTCTCTCATACGTGAAACATGTGCCATACAAAAAAACATACAAAAAGCGGAAGAAAACATATAGCGACTAAAATTATATGTTTAAACCTAACTTTTTGTCATTTTATATCACTCGGACGTATATTTGGGTTTTTCTTGGAATAGAATATTGAAAATAAAATGCATTGTTTTAATAAACAAACTTTTTGAAAATATACACATTCTGTCTTCAATTCAATTCAATTCAATTCAATTGAACGTCCACTCTATTTTCATGTTGCGAACATTGTACCGAAATGATTTCGTTTCTCGATCGTTCTTCTCCTCGTATTTTTTTCGCGAACACCGAACTCCACCGAACTCATAATTAAAAAATGAAACGAAAATTCGACATATCTCAATTTGCCATATCTCAAAAAATGTGAGAGATAAAAGAGTGTCCTGTGACACGATTCAAGTATATATATACTAAGTACATCTCAATTTTTGTAAAAATTAATTATTTCCACGGAACAAAATAATTACAAACGATGATACAAATTTAGAACGACTTGAAGATGAGCTACAGTAATGTCTCCCTAACTGACGCTCAGCTTGTGCACAAAAATGGCCAATTTGGGAAGATGAGATACGATTGCTCGAGCCTTGCAGCTCGTTTCTATAGTTGTCGACAATTTCGTAACTGTAAAAATAAACCGCAAGCCTCGAATAATTGTCCAATAATTGAGCCGTTTATTTTGAAAGTGGCATAAGTCACTTTGTTTTTAAGTCGATATATTTAAGGGTTTGCGTTTTAACACGTTTAAAAATATGGATGCTAACTTTCGAGAAGATTTACTTGTATTTGTTATCTCAGGATACCGATATTTTTCTCAGTATAAATAATTTCGTATAAACATTAAAAGATCACCACTTTTCATTGCGGTAAAGTGACTTATGCCACTTTCAAAATAAACAGTTCAATTGTCGAAAATTGTCCATTTTCGTGGATAATCTGAGCGTCAATTAGAGAGACATTACTGTGCTTTGCAACAAAAAAGATCCTAATAAACAATAAGCCTAATCAGCCTACAAGCCTACCAGCGAATAAATCATGCATTATGGTAATATTTTCTAAAACCTTCTTTCCTCCGCTTTTCGCACGGAAACCGAACACTCGCGCCACGCAGCAAGTATTATATTAGCCTTCGTTTCGATAACGCGGCCGATTAGAAATCCGCCATCGTGTACCATTACACGGTCCACTTAAAACAATGATGACCTTTCGAAGCAACGAAGATAATCCGCGCGTCTCGCGCAAAAGAAGATGACTCACCACACGCTCGCCGGCGAATTTCCGGGATTCCCATCAGAAGTTGGGATCGAGAGGGAGCATCGACCATCAACAAGCTGTTTCTGCGAAGTTGGTAGGCGCGACCACCACGGGGGGATGATCCGTGAATCACGGCGATGCGAAACCGATGCGTCATCGGTTATAAGCCAACGAACGAACGAACGAACGAACGAACCGAACGAACAAACGAACGAAGAGGTCCGGGGATGACTCCTAAGAATGACTGCGCGTCGATCGAGGCGGATTTCCTCGGATCCAATCGGATCCAATCCTGCCAAACAAAGCGAACAAAGTCGGCCGGGGGGGGGTGACTTTTCGCGGTCACGGGTCGAGGTTCCTCCTCGCGTTTGCTCTGGACGGGGTAATTAGAAGGGTGGAGGGGGGCGGCTCCCCGGAAGATTTATAGAGATATTTGCACGCTCGAAAATCGTCCCGAGGGGGAGGGGAAAGGCTCGTGGAAGACCGCGGACCGGATTAAAGGACTCGACGCGCGGCAGATAAATGAGCCGAGCCCTTCCGAGCGCGGAGGTTGCGATCCGCGCCGGCCGACTGGCCAATGAAAGCGCGGGACTTGTCACGGTGTTCACGCGGACACGTCGGATTAACGCGAGTTATGCCGCGAAACTGTACTCTGCCGTGCCGACCGGCTTTTACCGGCGCGGAGCGAAGCGGCAGCGGCGCGATATGCCCGGTCTGACAAGAGAAAGAGGAAGAGAAATTTGCGAGACCGCGTTACTAGGCAGACCACTAACTTATTGTTAGCCGATCGGTGCCCTGTCGGGAACATGCTTAATTGCTTCGACAAATAGCACGTTAACGCGTTACACGCTCCGCTGGATGCCGCTTTTACACGCGCACGCCGGGACGCGTCTTTCGATCCCGCGAAATGGACGACGCTCGTGGAACGTAAATTTATTTGTACACGAGATACGCGTTCGCACTTTGACTTGGTCATTCTTGAAGGAACGACTTTTAATCCCCGAGGCTCTGACTCGTCGGGGTTTGGTGGGTTAAAAAATGGCGCATTTTTGGCTTACCTCTTTTCGTGCACCGTGGGATAAATTTTGATCCACCTGGAAGAGGTGAAGTAGTTATAGTTAGTGAATAGTCATAGTTATACAGTTTAATGGAAATTGTTTAAAACAATTATTTATCGATGCAAGCGGTTATTGCAAATTTTCTCGATATTTTTTTCCCGCTTCGCCATCGATATTTTATGCGATCGTTATCAATTCTTGTCTTACTGTTCGTTACTAGATTGCGAATTTTATGCATTCGTGGGAAAAATTGCTGGATGGAATATAAACTTGAGAAAATATTAAAAGATGTTGATACTGTTGATGTATTAATTTCAACTTAATACAATTATTTCAGGTAAAACAAAAATTGTACTTCGCTTCTGTGTCCTGCAAATGATGCAGATGCATTTTTTATTTTGCGTAAAGATCCGTGGTCTAGTTATTATTGTTACTGTCATCACTATCATTATTATTTCATTATTGTTATTATTATTATTATTATATACTGGTACTCGCGTATTCGCTGTCTGATCCTTCTGTAACAAAGGATCCACCCCGTTCGCATAAGAAATAAATAAAAATAAAATGTTTAAATTAATATTGGAATTATTAATAATCTAATAATATAGTAATATAAGAAAATAATAATTATATAATAGTATCAGAGAGGATATCTATATATATATATTTATATATATATATATATATATATATATATATATATATATATATAATATATTACGATTAATTATATGATTATATAAAACATTGTAATTAATATTACGATTAATTATATGATTATATAAAACATTGTAATTAATATTATAATTAATTACAATGTTATAATATAATAATATAGTAATATAAGAATATAATCGTATAATAATTATATAATAATATCAGGATATCTATATATTAACATATTTATATATAATATATTATGATTAATTATATGTGATTATATAAAACATTATAATTAATATTATAATTAATTACAATGTTATAATATAATAATATAGTAATATAAGTATATAATCGTATAATAATTATATAATAGTATCAGGATATCTATATATTAACACATTTATATATAATATATTATAATTAATTACAATGTTATAATATAATATAATAGTAATATATATGTTATAACATAATATAATAGTAATATATATGTTATAATATAATAATATAGTAATATAAGAATATAATCGTATAATAATTATATAATAGTATCAGGATATCTATATATTAACACATTTATATATAATATATTACAATTAATTATATGATTATATAAAACATTACAATTAATATTATAATTAACTACAATATTAATTGTAATGTTTTATTATATAATAATAATATATTATAATATTATATATTATATACTACGTATATATCCTGAAATATAGATACGAATATATACTAAATATCCCGAAGCCCGCGAACTATAGACGTATATCCAACGCGACGATCGCAGCCGAATCTGCTCGGGAAAGAAATTCCCAACCGCGAGCGGCCTCCGAAGAAAATACGGGTACTCGATTGATTTGCGATCGATTCCGAGGGAGGGGGGGGGGGAACTCGCGTGTTCGCGATCACAGTTAGGCCCCCCCCTCGCGAGAAGCGAAAGAACCGACCCCCCGGCGATTTGTCCCGCAATTCATCGACAATTAGAGGCTCGCGAGAGCTGCGTCCAGCCGCGACGAGGATCGATCGCTCGTATTCATTTACTTTCCCCGGCGAAATTATCCGGCGGCGTCCAATTATCCGGCGGTCCGTAGGAATCCGCGATCCGTATCGATCCGATAAGATCTCGCTCCCCGTGCCCCCCCAGTCCCGACACACCGGTGTATATCCGCGGAGCGAAGGTTCGGCCAGTAACGGTCGTCCGTTGTTTCCTCGCGCCTCGATACACATCCGATCCAGTTTCGTGGATCGTGCGAACCGGCTGCAATCGAGTTTCGCACAAATCGCGGGGCCCGGCTTCATGCTCGATCACGGGGCCAGCGATGCTTTAAAATCGCGTCTTTATTTCTTGCTCGTCGCGTCGCGCCGTGTCACCGCGACCTTCTTCCGACGGTCGCCTCGCGGAAATTCTCGATCTAGCGCCGCAAAAAACACTGTGGCGCAAAATAAAAAAACGAACGGTCCGTTTGATCGGCAACTCCATATTTCAGGAATCGTCTCGCCGGTGCCGCGGATAAATATTCTCGCGCGTCTCCGAGTCCCTTCAACCCTAGCTGTGCGGTGACTGGGTCAATCTTGACTCGTATTGATTTATTAATAAATAAATTATTATTAATAATAAAATAATAATAATATTATAATTACAACAATAATATAATAATAATAATAATAATAATAATAATATAATTATAAATAATAATTAATAAAAAATTTATTAATAAATAAATATCGTAAAATTTGCCGTAAGTAACGTATAAACTGAATAGATAACTCATAAATGTACCTTTACGCGATATGAATAATCGTGAATTAAGAAATTAATGACCCGCCATTTTGTCGGGTTCCGTAAATCTAGTGTTAAATCGTCCTTCAAATTACTAACTATTGATAAAAAATCTGCGAGGAATATCTCAAAAAATATGTTTAGAAAAATTTCTGAGTATAAAGGTCAGAATTGTTGAAAATGGATTGCGGATTTTATGCATTTTTAGCAGAAACGAATAAACGAAACGTAGAACAGTGAAGACGGAGGAAGAATTTAAATACAGGGTGTCCCAAAAATGTCTCGCAATCCGAAAGTAGGGGATTCCTGAGGTCATTCAAAGCAACTTTTTCCTTAGCGAAAATGCAATCCGCGGTTTCGTTCACGAGTTATCAACGAAAAACGCTTGACCAATGAGACGCGAGCTCGGCTGGCGCGAGGGCCAGTTCCGCTGGCGCAAGGCGGCCGAGCCAATGAGCGGAGCCGAGCTCCGACCGCTCGCTGACTCGGCCGCCGCGCGCCAGTTGATCTCGCTTCTCATTGGTCACTGCTTTTTCGTTAATAACTCGTGAACGAAGCCTCGGAGAACATTTTCGCAAAGGAAAAAGTTGCTTCAAATGACCTCGGGAACCTCCCATTTCCGGATTTCAAAACATTTTCGGGACACCCTGTATACTATAGCATTATTTTCGCCGTATTAACACCGTTAAAGGAAGAAACACATTTTTCTGTAATCCCTGTTTGATCTAGAAGACGACGAACATTTTTATTTTGCGCAAAGAACCGCGATCTAATTATAAACATCGTCGATAACGCCGCTGCTGAAAACATTATTATTCTATAATATTATTATTATTCTATATCTTATTCTTATTCTACAATATTATTATTTAATAACATTAATATTCCGCTGTCCGAGGGTTAAACAGCTGCAACAGAACCATCGAGCACCGCCGACGATTTATGCACAAAAATGACTGATTATGCACAAAAGATTGCATTTGCGCGATTTTTGTCGCATCGACAGCACTCCTTTACCTTCGCAATTACATCGCCGATTTTTCGACGGTTTCTTCACCGCGTTTCCTAAGAAACAAGCGGCTTTTTTGCAACGCAACACCGATATCCGCGCTATTCGCCAGATTTCTCTCGATTCGTCGTGCAAAATTCGCTTCGGACGGCCGTTCGACTTCTCGCCGTTGTTCGCTCTGATCGATCATTTCGATCTTAGCGCACAGCGGGCGAATTCGTGAACGTAGAAGGTGTCGTCGGTTCTGCAAGATTTCGAGCGTCGGATCGTCGTCGTGGGAACAAGTTTCGGTGAAAAGTCCCATCGACGGGTCGAAGAACTCGAATCGCCATGGTCGACGGCTTCCGTCGTTGGCTAATCGACGACGCCGTTCGACGAGGATGACGAATCTCCGGCGAACGGGGAATCCGGAAACAGAAGAGAAACGATTCCCCGGTGATTTCGGTTCTCCCGACCTTCGAACCGATCGCGCGCCTCGTCGTCAACCTAATCAAGGGAGCCATTTTTTGTTGATGTTGCGCCGACGCGCAACGAATCGACCGCGTCTAACTATTGTAAGCAAACTATTCGCGCGCTACTTCGGCGAACACTTTGTTCCCGGTGGCATTGGCATTATTTACCGATCCCGTACTTTGTATCGCGTTCTTATCTCTCGGCCGGTCTCTTAGATTCCGGCCGGCGATTATGCTCCCGCGGCCGCCGAGAAGTAAATCGTGCCGGCTGTGTGCTAATAGGGTTTCAATTTGCCAGTTTATGGGAACACAGAGAGCGTATCCTGGATACGGAGTTACAATGTGGCGAAGCCGGCCGGCCGGCCGGCCGTCATAGTAAATTCCGCCGGCAATTTTATGCTCGACTGGGTGCGTTCACCGAGAGGCCCGACCGAGAGCCGAGATTATTCATAATTAATAATCGAACCGAAATACGTGTCACGCTCGCTCGGCAAACGGGTCCCGCCTTCTAATCTCTCTATCGAGGGCAAACAGCTGGCAAAAATCGCTGCCATCTACGTTCACCAGAAAATGCAAAACGCGCGATCCCGCGGATACAACGTGCCCGCGCGGGGATACACCACCGTGCACCTGCAACGTTCGACGCGCCCGATAAACGGTTCTAACGAGCTTCGATGTCGGCAACATGGTCGGGTAACGTCGGAAGTTTTGCTTAATCCATTACCCGTCGTGATTCAAAAATACGAAAAATTAAACTGAGGTTTTAGTTTCAAGCTGAAGTTTGCAATGATTTGGAACAAAATAGCGGAAATTTTTTAACACTTAGCCAAACGATCTCCCCGTTTTAGATTCAGTCGGTCGATGATCGAATGGATGATTAATGAAAAATTAAAAATGATCGCTACTGAACTCATTATCCGCTGCGATTCAAAAATACAAAAGAAAAAATTAAATCGAGGTTATTAGTTTCGATCCGAAGTTTAGAATGATTTGGAACAAAATAGCAATTTTTAGCATTTTTAACACTTAGCCAAACGAATTGGGAGATCTCCCCGTTTAAAATTCAGTCGATCGATGATCGAACGGATGATTAATGAAAAATGAAAAATGATCGCTACTGAACTCATCCGTTGCGATTTAAAATGACAAAAAATTAAATTGAGGTCATTAGTTTCAAGCTGAAGTTTACAATGATTTGGAACAAAATAGCGAGAAATTTTTAACACTTGGCCAAACGAATGGGGAGATCTCCCCGTTTAAAATTCAGTCGATCGATGATCGAACGGATGATTAATGAAAAATGAAAAATGATCGCTACTGAACTCATTATCCGTTGCGATTCAAAAAGACAAAAAATTAAATTGAGGTCATTACTTTCAAGCTGAAGTTTACAATGATTTGGAACAAAATAGCGAGAAATTTTTAACACTTGGCCAAACGAATGGGGAGATCTCCCCGTTTAAAATTCAGTCGATCGATGATCGAATGAATGATTGATGAAAAATTAAAAATGATCGCTACTTAACCTATTAACCGCCGCGATTCAAAAATATAAAAAACAAATAATTAAATTGAGGTCGTTAGTATCGACCTGAAATTTATAATGATTTGGAACATAATAGCAATTTTTAGCATTTTTAATACTTAGTCAAACGAATGGGGAGATTTTCCCGTTTAAAACTCAGTCGATCGATGATCGAACGGATGATTAATGAAAAATTAAAAACGATTGCTTAACCCTTTGCACTCGAAGCCAAATTAACGCAACATTTAATACAGTTTTCCCAAGCCACTGTACTTTCCATTTTATTTAACCTAATGCATTTTATACGTATGAAATTGAATTTTGTGATTGACGCAACAGTTATCTTTTCAGCAGTTCTTCAAACATCAACAAATTTGATTGATAAAATTATTTTGAAACGTGACGTAACAATTCTTAATGGCGCCTTGGAGTCGCCATTCAAGTGGAAAGGGTTGATTTTATTAAGATTTGCAAGAGGTAGCGAACGCCGAAGAAGTAATTGATGCTATACAAGATTGTTTCGTAATTTTTGCTCAATTGAATGAAATATTTGAATTTTGTGAAAAGCTTTTAGGTTTCTAGCGCAGTCGTGGAAGTGTTAAATTTAATTAAATTGTTGGGACATTTTTTCAAACTTTTTTTCTTTTAAAAGTTGCAACTTCTAAGTGAGATACAGGCATTAAAATAGTGAGAACAAATCACGTGCTCCATGAAAGTATTCAAAACTCCAGCTATTTTATTTTAAATCACTGTAAACTTCCGATTGAAACTACTAACCTCAATTTAATTCATTTTTATCGTATTTTTGAATTGCGACGGGTAATGGATCAACGCCTATATTTTATTTAGAAGTGGCAATTTCCGAAAGAAAAAATTTCAAAAAAGTATCCCAAAAATGGAGCATTGATCATTATCATCGATGACGGGTTAAGGCGACGATCGACAGACCTCCACGGATCTCCCAAAGAAAAATTCGACGTTTCCGCGTCTTTCCGTCTCTCAGCTTCGGCAACGACCTGTTCGAAAACGCGCGAGAATGCTATAATCTATAATCGCCGATTCGCCGCGGCAAAAACTTGCGCCAAGCTGAAACCATAAATTCGACGGAACGGTTCGCGCGTTGCGGCGGTGCCGCGATCTCCGAAAAATCCGCGGGAAAACGGCGGGCAGGCAGACAGGCCGCCGCGGATCGGGCATGCAAGCGAGCCGGGGAGCGCGTAGAATTTACTGCGGTCAGCGAGCGGAAAGTAAAAATCCGAAATTTCTAATAATTATTGAGCCTGTAGATTCGAAGCGCCATTAACTCGGCACCCGAGGCCGCTATATATCACGGGACAAAAAGGGGGCATTCCCAGCGAAAAGGAATCACATCGATCGAGCTCTCCGCGCTCGTCAGAAGAGTCTCTCTCTCTCTCTCTCTCTCTCTCTCTCTCTCGGCTCGGTGTTCCGCAGAAACCGGCGTTATAAATTTTCGTTTTACGGTGTCCCGAGGCGGCGATAGGATCCGCGTCGCTTTCAACAAATGAATACGTCCACTTAGCATCGCGTCCAATTATCCCGACAAGATGCTTAGCGGGGCCCCGATAATAGACAGAACTTTACGAGGGGGAGCGCTTTTAATAGAAAACGATATCGGCCGCGCGCGCGCGTGTTCCGCATATCGGATCCCGTTTTTCTCCCGCGCCTTTCATCGGCCAATTTCCATCGGGCACCGCCGCGTCGCGCCGCGACGGCGGTCTTATCCGTCTCGGGCGAGCTGGAACTCCGTCGGGGAACTCGACGGACAGCACTCGAA
The DNA here is from genome assembly GCF_051020955.1 of Megalopta genalis. Taxonomy (NCBI): domain Eukaryota; kingdom Metazoa; phylum Arthropoda; class Insecta; order Hymenoptera; family Halictidae; genus Megalopta; species Megalopta genalis. The sequence continues at coordinate 5,407,690 of NC_135013.1, read as the reverse complement.
GCCGGCGATTTCTCGGGGAACAATGTTTCTTCCCTTCCACGCGCGGCGGCTGAAAAATGTCCGCCGCGGCGAGAGGCGAGGACCGGAGCAGCCGCGAGGGAGCTTTCGTCGCGTGTGAGAGCATCGTGAAAGTGACCGTTCACTTCGGGGACGAAAAGATTCCGAGCGCGCGCAACACGACCGCCTGTTCCTCATCTTTCTTGGTGACCTCGGGCCGCGTCGCTACTTTCCACCGCAATCTTTTCCCGCCACGGCCGAGCTGCGCGGCCGATCGCCGATCGAGAAAGCCTCGCGAAAGTCACCCGGAGCGTCCTCCGACGACCTCGCGTCGCCCGTTGTTCGCTCCGCGGCGCGCCGCGAAGGATGCGTTCTTCGGGGCGAACCCTCTTTCCTCGTCGATTCGCCGGTGTCTATGGCGTTTTGGATGAGGCCGAAGGAACAAATCGCGCCGAAATCGGAGGACTTTTGGAAGGATTGTGAAGCGACGCGGCCTTTTTGAAGGTAAGATAGGTAAGGTAAGAATAAAGGTAAGATACAGTAATGTCTCTCTAATTGACGCTCAGATTGTCCACAAAATAATTGGACAATTTTGGAAGAGAAGATACGATTGTTCGAGGCTTGTTGCTTGTTTTTATGGTTATCGATTGTCAACAACTGTAAAAACGAGTCGTACGGTTCGAATAATCGTATCTCCTCTTCCGAAATTGTCCATTTTTGTGCGCAATCTTAGCGTCAGTAAGGGAGACATTACAGTACTCCTCTTACTACAGTAATGTCTCCCTTACTGACGCTAAGATTGCGCACAAAAATGGACAATTTCGGATGTGGAGACACTATTATTCGAGCCTTGTAGTTCGTTTTTATAGTTGTTGACAATTCGTAACTATGAAAACGAACCGCGAGGCTCGAATAATCGTATCTCCTCTTCCCAGATTGTCCATTTGTGTATTATATGGTAATAGTTCACACTATTACTTTTAGTTGCAAGAAATTAACTCTAAATAATAATAAAAAAGATAGTAAACTTTATTTAATTTATGAAGATTTTAAGGTTTTGTTTTCATTTCAATAATTAGTGGAGAATTTAGTATTTAAAAAAAATGTTTTAATTTGTCTAGGGTGAATTTATTATTTTTGTGCGCAATCTGAGAGCGTCAGTTAGGGAGACATTACCGTACAGTAATGTCTCTCTAATTGACGCTCAGAATATCGACAAAAATGGATATATATAACCTATATAATATAACCTCTATAAGATATTATATATAACCTATATAATATATATAACCTGAGCGTCAATTAAGGAGACATTACTGTAAAGGTAAAGAGTAGTAAAAGTAACATAGTCGTAGGATAAACGGAAAATGGAGGGATCGCGAGGATTGGAGGAACTTTTGATCTGCCATGGGTGATCTGTTTTTTTTTCTCTTTTAAATAACCACCTATAAAGGCGGTGGTATAAAATAGTAATATAACCCTTTGCACTCGAAGCCATTTTAACCCTTTGCAGTCGAAGCTATTTGAATTCGAAATCCAAAACATAATTTCTGATCTACAGTATTTCTATTTTATATAATTTATCGCGACTCATGCGTATGAAATTGGGCCTATTGGCAAGTACAATGCAATTTTAATAGTCTTTTTTAAAGTATAAACGAGTTTGATGCTCTTCGAATGATTTTGAAAAATAGCACATCAATTTTTAGTGGCGCCTCAGAGTCGCCATTTGAGTGCAAAGGGTTAACTGTAAATCTAAAATGATTCTTCTGACCTACGTTGCCTCTATTTTTATATGACAGAGCGCCTTTTATGCGTGTGAAATTGAGTCTTGTGATTTATACAACAGTTTATACTTTCAACAATTTTTCAAATCTAAATTTCCTTGATGTAAGAATTATTTTGGAATGTGATATAAACATTTTTTGGTGGTGTCCCGGGGTCACCACTCGAGCGCAAAGGGTTAAAGCCAAATATCAGATTAAATTTGAAGGAAAATGGATAATATTATTACTAATTGGCGCTCAGATCGCGCACAAAAATGGGAGGAGGAACAATTTGGGAAGAGGAGGTACGATTATTCGAGCTTTGCGACTTGTTTTTATGATTGTTGACAATCGGTAACTATAAAAACGAACCTCGAGGTAATAATCGTATCTCCTCTTCGCAAATTGTTCATTTTCGTGCGGAATCTGAGCGTCGATTAGGGAAAAATTACTATAGCTATTACTAAAATATTACGCGGTCGACGTTTTGGCCACCTCTGGTAGTATAAATATTCTTTAACCTTGATATTTTACGTTAAACTTGAAATGTTCCAACGAAATTGTGATTTATCGAACACCATGTGCTGTGGGACTTTCATTTTTTAGGACGTGTTACGCATCGTTTCTCGTAGATTTTGACGCCGATTTCAACTCCGATCGCATCCATTATGTGCAATAGTATGCATGAATATTTCGACATTCGCACATTATTGTAAAAGCGTGAGTTATATTATTAGTACAAGCTTCTGTTGCAGATTGAAGATTTCATCACAGACGCCCGTATAATGCCATAAACATAAAAAAATATTCTCATCACACGAGCCGCTCATTTGCCAAATCGATTAACTTCATAAAACAGAAAGTGAAGAAATGTGATGAAATAATTGCTTTTCAAAATCCTGTTTCAAATAAAAATTGAAATAAACACTGTATAACGTATAAATAGAGATGCAGCTTTCATCTAAAGGCATGCAGAAAGAATAAGATAGAATAGCCTTGGCATAATTGTTACAAGTTGAAATAAATTAATTCTTAATCAGCGACCAAAACAATTTTGTTGCTTAGCGATATTAATCTGCGCCACTCAGGAAGTTTATTATAAATAAAGAAAGTTATAACCGAAGCAAGTGCTCCGACACAATATTATTACTAAAATATTATTACTGTACATTATCATTATACAATAAAATATTTCAAAAAGTGTAGATAATCGATATGATCTGTGAACGACTCATACATAGATTTCTCGAAATGAAAAATCACGAACTAAAATCGGTGTAAAATTGATATCACGCTTACGTTTGCTCGCTACGAATATTTCTCGACCTCTTTTTACTACTTTTTCGACCTCTGCATCGGATCTCTCCAGCACACGCGCGCCAAACAAACAGAGAAGAACTGGTCTTAAAACGGCCGGCAAGGGTTAAAACAGCAAATCGTAGAACCGCGGCACGCTAATTGCGCAGCATCCACGGCAGACTAAACACATGTAGCTCGATCATAATAATCGGTATCCTCCGAAGAGCGGGGCTCTCGGGGCGAGCGCGGCCGATCGGCAGGTTGGCGCAGGTCGCGGCGATCTCCGATCGATCTTGAAATTTCACGGCAAAAAGCCCGGCATCCCACACAAGGCGGTTCTCCTGGGAACCTATCAATACCCTCGTTGAACTCTCAAAGGTATCCTCCTCCTCCTCCTCCTATCGTCCATTACCGGAACATCGGGCGAACGCGCGAAACCGTGTGCAACAGAGCGCGGGCCGCGCGGCAACTGCGAGGATGCAACGCGGTGCAACGCGTTACGATGCGCCGGAACGCGGCCCGCAACGAGGCTCTCGCCGGGAATCCGTCCCGAGGAATCTATCAGACGAGGGATCACGACGGAACATCCCTTGCAGCTGTTCGAGAGCGGCGCGCATCGAGGACGGAACGAATCGGGCGGGAACGGCGCGCGGCCCTCGTCCGCACCCACTCCGCTCCGGCTATCTTATCCGCGAGCGAGCCGGCTACACGAAAACGTAATCGTCGCGGCCGGAATAAAAGCAGGAAGTTCTCGGATGGCACGTAGGCCGTGAGGCCGTGTCAGCTCTCTGTCTTCGGGGCTTCCTTTCACCGACCTACGGGGATCCGCCGTAACGAGTTGCCGGCCCCGAGACCCTCCCCTAACGCCGCGGCCCGTCGAGACCGCTGACCCCGCGCGATTCGCGCGGATCCCGTTCGATAAGCCCCGGTCCTTTAACCCTTTCGCTACGGAGCGCTTGCGTCGAAATGTGATCGCTGTGAACGGAGCGTGTTATCGAGTAGTTGGCACTGAAGTACGGAACGTATTTCTGGTTCCAAGTTTTCCGTGGTCCAAATATATTCAGATTTTTGTGATCTCGAGCACGTTACTGTTTGTCTTGCATGGCGAACGCTTACAGTATCGGTATTTTCACTTGCAGTATTTTCACTGTCACTCGTGGAAAATATTCTCCTAAATTTTCTTTTCCCCGTGATTTGATAATGGGTCTGAAAACATTAAATACTTTGAAACTCAACGTGTTATCGCAAAGGCAGGAATTGAGTATTTACTCGTGAATTATTAAAATTAAGCCAACGAAATTATTTTAGAATTATAAATTCGTGTGAACCTTTTAATCGCTGCTATTATAAATTGCTGGTATATATTCGTCGCTGGCAATGTTCTAAAGAAAACTGAAACTGTGTATCGTTAGAATAAAACACGATATCGTCTTGTCAATAGTGTTATATTTCATGTTAGTAAATTGTTTAAGGCATGCAGCGTTGCCAGATACTCCATTAACGAAAGTATCTCATGTAAAGTATGAAATAAAGGTATATATATATGGTATGAACGTATATATACGCTCTTCGTGCCCGCGCGGCCACTTTTCCAGAGCGTATATATACGCTCTTCGTATATAAATGGTCATTCTTCGAGGGCGTATATATACGCCCATCGGAGCTAAAGGGTTAACCCGCCCCACCTGACCCCCATTCGGCACGCTTTTCCAGGCTTCTTCGGACCTCCTTCCGCGTTCCTCAAGGTTAGAATCTGTTCCATGGCGAACAGTGTTCTCTCGGTTTGCTCGAAACTATTCGTCGGATTCCGACGGTCAAGGTGATTCGCCGGCTGCTGACCTTTCGACCTGTTTAATCGCGATTTTTCTTGGCAGAACACTCGAGAGAACAATATTGACCTTCTGAAGGTGTTTTCGATGGTCGTGAGAGATGGGTGCAGGGTTGTTTCGACGCTTAACGCTTTGGTTGCCGCGCTAACAATCTCGAGTATTTTGTGAAATTATGGTAATTTGTTTAATCGAACTTTTTTGGGATTGCAAAATTAAGTTGTTTGACGAGAATTATTTTTGATAAATTAGGAAGATATAATAATTATAATGTTATATGTAATATATAATTATTTAGAAATATAGAATAAAATAATAATAAACTATATAATATATAATTATATATAATATTATATGTAGTATATATATAATATATATAGAGATTGTAGATTATAACAGATTATATATGATATATAATTATTTATAAATATATAATAAAATAATAATAGATATACTATTATATATAAATAATACTAAATATACTATATAATATATAATTATACATAATATTATATGTAATATATATAGATTATAGATTATATAACAGATTACATATAATATATCGAAAATCTATATATAGATTTTCGATTATAACAGATTATATATTATAATAGATTATTATAATAGAATTAATATACACACCGTAAATATATTTTTGGCAGCAGTGAAAAGGTTATTTTTTAGTTAGATAAATTTATATCGCAAAAGAATCGTATATGAATTCTATATGTTTCTTGCAAATAAATTTATAAATACATTACGAACTTAAACAAATTTATTACCTCCATAATAATTTATTACTTCATTCACCCGCTACCGCAAACGGGTCAAATTGACCCTGCATTCGGCGTACGAGGATTAAAGCATCGCTGATTTTCGGCCGAGAAATGGTCGATCTTCGAACAGCTGTAACTCCCTCAAAAATTATCATAAAACTATGACACCTTTTTTAAATTAAAGCTCGAAATCTCCTCTTTACATCATACTCTAATTTTTAATACCACGCATCCCGGTAACAGTAGCATTCTAAATCTGAGAGCGTTCTCGATACCAAACAAGTGCAAAGTTCAACGGCCTCTCTAGACTTGTAAAAATTTTTTTGAAGCATGCCCTTAAGAACGTCGCAAAGTATAGACTTTCCTCTTTGATTTGAAGGCCGAATGAATCAGCCACGATTTTTTCCCGCGAAGTTACAGAACGGCGTCGCGCATCGCTCGCGATCCAATTTATCTCTCGTCCCACAAAAAGCCCTAATTCGCGCACTATCTCTCCCGAAACACTTTCCGAATGCAACGAAATCAGCGTCACTACACACGCGCAGAACGCAGACATCGACGCCAGTCCGCGAACGCATTCGCTGTAGAGCGGGCGCAGGTCGTTCCGTCATCAGGACCGCATAAAGATACTTCAGACAGGAAGCCGACGGCATTCTTGCCGAGTTGAAGGACGTTGTTCCTCCCTTCTCCGTTCCATCCGATTAAAGACGGCTGAATGGATATACGCGGAATAGTCCGACAGAGGCGAGTGCATCATTGCGGCAATTGCAGCCGGTGTTCGAGCGAGCGAGCAAGCGAGCAATGCCGAATCTAAGGAACAAAGAAGGTCCCCCGAATTCTTCTCCGGCCGGAGGGCTGAATGGCGGCTTCCGTCGCTCTAATTCGCGACTTCCTCTCTCGCGCAGTGACATTCCTCTGTCTGGCGACGCTTCGAGATTCCTTCCCGATCCCGGCGACCGGGGATAAGCGAGTCTAGCATGCAAAGTCAGCGCGAAGAGCGGCGCGGAAGAACAAAAGCGGCGGAGAACGCGGACTATCGCGGGGCGAAAGGATGCTCGACGGCCGACTTTCGAAACGCCGATTGGGTCTTGACGAACCGGGAGTGCTAAATGCACCGTCGACGTCGCGTATCACCGATCCCGGCTTTCCGTTTATCGGCGACGTCGATCGCTGATTCCAGGTATCGTTGGCTGGCTGTGCCGCCGATAAAGGAGCAGGGAGAAAGGGACGAAAAGAGGAACGAAGAGTGAAAAAGAGAGAGAGAGAGAGAGAAAGGGAAAGAAAAAGAGAGAGAGCGAGAGAGAGAAAGGGAAAGAGAGAGGAGCGAGTCGGACGCGTTCGCGCGTACGAGCAACCGGATAGAGGGACAGGCGGGCAGTGCGTAGGATCTCGAATCGTGATCGTATCTACTCGGTATTTAGATCAACCAGCCTCCAGACTCAGTCTGCCGCGCGACCGGAGTCAAAGACCTCCTCTTCCTCTTCCTCCATCGGAATCCGATCAGAAAATCAGCGGAGGCGTTCGCGCGCTCATTCAGCCGCCCCTCTCCCCATTTTCTCGCTCCTGCCTCCCCCCGTTCGTTATTGTAGCCCGTTAACTAGTCCTTTATTGCTCAACGAATTCTGCGAATGCCGATGACGGTTGCGCCAATGCGCAGAGGCGACACAGTTCGCGGATCTTTGCGCGACGGACGAGCCGCGTTCCAGAATTCGGGAACGCCGATCTCTGAGGGAAATCGCGCCCGACGCGCGAGTCGCGATCGACAGGACGGATTTTCATGCGAAATAAACGTTCTTTTTGTTATCGTTATTATAAACGTTCTTTTCTGCAGGCTGCCGCATTAGTCGCGGCAGTTTTAGAAATTGTACGGTGAGTCGATTCTCTCTTCGATCGCCTCGACAGATTAATGGATTGAGACATTGACATTTTTCGGTTCGTTTATTTGCGCGAACGCGTAAAATCCGCGGTCCACTGATAAGCAACGAGTTTGACGGCATGTTTACCCGATCGACGATTTAACATGGAAATGTCGCTCGTGTTGCCTTCGAAACGCGTTGGGAACGCGCGTGCTACGCGCGCATGCCAGATTTCCGGAGATCTGCTCGCGGAATCGCGAGCAGCTGATTGGCCGAGCGGCGACCAGACGCGCCGGGATACTGCGAGAACATCTGTTTCTATCGCTCGCGAAACGATGGAATCTGTGGCACGTGCAATTACGATCTTGAGAACGCGACGGCGTTGCCGCGCGAACGAAGAAAACTGAACAGAAATGAAGAAAACTGAATAGAAATGAAGAAAACTGAACGGAAATGTACAAAAATGAACAGAAACGAACAAAAATGAAACCGGTGGGTCGAGTAACGGGATCAGAATTTTAGCATCGGTTTGGAGAACTAGCTAAAATGCGCTACGCCGATGTTGGTGTACAGGGTGTCCCAAGATTATGATACTTCCGGGAAGCGAGGGTTTTCTCAAGTTATTTAAAGTAATTGTTTCCTCAGCGCGAATACGATCCGCGGCTTCGTTTACGAGTTATTGACGAAAAACACTGACCAATGAGAAGCGAGCTCGTCGGGCGGCGCGAGGCGGCCAAGCCAACGAGCGCACGGTGTCCAGTCCCGCTCATCGGCTCGGTCGCCTCGCGCCAGCCGAGCTCGCCTCTCATTGGTCACTGTTTTTCGTTAATAACTCGTTAACGGTGCCTCGGAAAAAATTTTTGTAAAGGAAAAAGTTGCTTCAAATGACCCGAGGAACCCGCCACTTTCGGATTGCGAGACATTTTTGGGACACTCTGTATATATAAGCCTCGAATAATTGTCCAATAATTGTCGAAAAATTGTCCATTCTCGTGGACAATTTGAGCGTCAATTAGAGAGACATTACTATATCCGCAACCCCCTCGGCGTGTCCTCGGTGCCCCGGCCGCTGACTTACGGGTCGGCGATGCGACAATAATCCGCCCACTTTCGACCAAGCGCTAAGTGTCGCCCCGATTCTGGTAGTCGAACGTGAAAGTTACGATTCGCGATAGTCCGCGTGCGTGGCCACGCTCGCCTATCCGGTGCCGTCGAGCTGAACCACCGACGACGACGGCAACGGCGACGGCGTGGCTTCCACGAGGAGACGCGATTCAATTTTCGCTGCGGGGTAAATATCGCGGCGGACTCGCGATAAACGCGAGCCGAACGCGGACCCAGACCGGGCCTGTTACTCGGCCACGGTGATAAATAAATTGGCCACTCTCCGGCCACTCTATCGGCGCGCTCGCGTTGCCCGGCCGAGAAAGTTACGACCGGTTCGAGGTCTCGTTCGTCTCGGCCGCGGTGCTCGGATCAAGGTCCGGGGACCTGGAAATTCGGTAGACGGGCCTGAGCAATTGGTGCTTTCACCCTGCTGAAAGGAGATGCTCCTGAGGAGGTGCTTTCACCCCTCCGCGCTTCTTTTTCAACCTCTGTTCGGTCTTCGACCTTTTTGAGCTCTTCGAAATCACGCGACGTTCGAAACTGTGTTCCGTTCCATTTGTGTAATTTTTTACGCACGATGGGACGTATTTTTAAGCCCGCCTGGAAAAGTTGAAAAGTTACACTTTGCTGGACCGTTTAATGTTTTAATTGGTTCCGCGATACTGCGAACCGACGGTAAACGCGTAAATAAGCGAAAGTAAACGTTTGAACGAAACGCAACGCGTCGCTAAGTTGTTGACACTGTCGCGATTGACGATGATCCTACCGGTGCCGGTCGAACGGTATCCGTTTCGTAATTTTTATTCGACGCTTGTTGACAAATTACGCGGACGTTTCTTCGGCAAATGATATAATGCGTTTCTCTATTGCTCTCTTTACATTGATCTCTCTCTCTCTCTCTCTCTCTCTCTCACTATTGCTCTCCATTGTTATCTTTATATTGATCTCTCTCTCTCTCTCTCTCTCTCTCTATTACTCTCTTTATATTGATCTCTCTCTCTCTCTCTCTGTCTCTCTCTCTCTATTACTCTCTTTATATTGATCTCTCTCTCTCTCTCTCTCTGTCTCTCTCTCTCTATTACTCTCTTTATATTGATCTCTCTCTCTCTCTCTCTGTCTCTCTTTCTCTATTACTCTCTTTATATTGATCTCTCTCTCTCTCTCTCTCTCTCTCTAAATATTGCTCCCCCCTCTTCCTCTCTCCATTACTCTCTTTATATTGATCTCACTCTCTCTCTCTCTCTCTCTCTCTCTCTCTCTCTCTCTATTGCTCTCTATTGCTCTCTATTGCTCTCTATATTGATATCTCTCTCTCTGTTTTGCTCTATATTGATCTCTCTCTCTCTCTCTCTCTTGCTCTCTATTGCTCTCTTTATATTGATCGCTCTCTCTCTCTCTCTCTCTATTGCTCTCTTTGTATTGATTGCTCTCTCTCTTTCTCTATTGCTCTCTTTATATTGATATCTCTCTCTTGCTCTCTTTATATATTGATCGCTCTCTCTCTTTTTCTCTCTCTCTCTCTCTCTACTGCTTTCTATACAGCGTGTCCCAAAAATGTCTCGCAATTCGGAAATGGCGGGTTCCTCGGATCATTTAAAGCAACTTCTTCCGTTACAAAAATTTTCTCCGAGGCACCATTAACGAGTTATTAACGAAAAACAGTGACCAATAAGAATCGAGTACGGCTGACGCGAGGCGGCCCAGTCAACCAGCGCACGAAGCTCAGTTCCGCTCATTGACTCGGTTGCCTCGCGCCAGTGAGCTCGCCTCTCATTGGTCACTATTTTTCGTTAATAACTCGTTAATGGTGCCTCGGAGAACATTTTTGTAAAGGAGAAAGTTGTTTCAAATGACCCGAGGAACCCGCCATTTCCGAATTGCGAGACATTTTTGGGGCTCCCTCTGTATATTACTCTCTCTCTCTCTCTCTCTCTCTCTCTCTCTCTATAAATATTGCTCTCTCTCTCTATAAATATTGCTCTCTCTCTCTCTATTGCTCTCTTTATATTTCTCTCTCTCTCTCTCTATTGCTCTCTCTCTATAAATATTGCTCTCTCTCTCTCTATTGTTCTCTTTCTATAAATATTGCTCTCTTTCTCCCACTCTCTCTCTCTCTCTCTCTCTCTCTCTCTCTCTCTCTCAGAGCTCCGCAGATCCTAAACCCGCGCAGTAATTAATGCACGGCAGCTAGACCGACGGGACAAAAATCCATAAAAATTCTCCGGCTCGGAACGGTCCGGTTCGGAGCACAAGTCGAACGAGAGAGCCGGTCGTTCGAATGTCCCCTGGTTTATCGATAATACTTGGCCCCGCGGTACGTAAGGCCGGGAGATCCTGGAGCCCGCAGGACGGGCTCAAAAAGAGGGCCGGCCGCGAAAGCCACAGAGTCATCGAGTAATTTACAACTTTCAAACTGCAACACTGTTCAACTGCGCCGACAGTGGTGGCTCCCGGGGGCCCCGACCCCGGCCCCAGGCTGGATGAACGGCGAGAGGCGGCGGAGGGTGGAGGAAAGGGGGTGCCAAGTATGCACAGATTTAATGATGCCGTTGATGTTAATTAAAATTCCATTTCGATGCGTCTCGGTGCGAGCGAGACCAGCCGGACGGCGGGCGGCGGCGGCGGCGGCGAGAGGGAGAACGGGTTCGGCAACCGTGCAGCAACCAGGAGGGCAACATTGTCGCTGAGTTTCAGGCTTGTCGGCGAGACGATCCTTCCGGTTCTTCGTTTAATCACGAAATTGCGGTCGGCGAGAAACACGGCGAGAAGAGAGCCCCGGTTTTGCTCGCCTGGAAACAAGAGGGACCCGGGGACACGCGCGTTGGGCTAATTCAATCGGCCGATCAGTCAATCGTTCCGCGGGCGCCCATTAATTAACGCCGGCATTTTCATCGGAATGTCCGCGAGGAACGGACAGTCACGCCGCCTGCGGAGAAACAGTTACTGGACCTTGAACACGCTCCGTCGATGTTCCAAACGATTGTTCTACCTGCGCAACACACGCGGCGATCCCGCGCGAGCAAATCGGAACGATCGCGTCCGCGACCCGGTCATCCGGGTGTCCTGGACCTGGGCCACCGAAACGGAACCGCGTCGAACTTAGAGACACGCGTGCTCCGACTAGAATGGCGATGCTCTCGAGAACGTCCGAACGTGTCGATTACAGGGTTAGTGCGGCAGAATCCGAGCCAAGGTCACACGAAGGTCATGGTATTATAGGTTATCAGATTCGTCTTGATCTGAGCTATCGTGATATAATGATGGAAATATGTAATCCCATTTGAAAAAACATCGATGACCTTGAGATCTCAAAGAATATGACCTTTACGAAAAAATGATTTCCACCGCAACATGTGTCCCTTCGAACGAAACGATTTATTCCTCAAGCATTTCCGCGTATCGTTAACGATAATGGAGATATCGCTTTGTAACTGAGCTACTGAGACACTCTGTATGTATGAACAATATTTCGCGTCGATTTAAAATATATGCTACCATTTTCAAGCGAAAGAGAAAAATACCGCGAGTGGACGATCTCACTCGCGTCATCGGGTTAGAGCGTCCTCTTACTACGGATGAGAGCGACCTCGAAATATAACCTTGACTGTAGCTTGTAAAAAGTATTATAAATGAAGAAAGTAATTCTTACGTTATTCTTTTCTTCAGCTCCCCGCATAAATCGCAGAAATTCTCATATTTGGAGCGTCCCTCGCGACACCAACGACTACACCTCGCACATTCGAGCCAGTCGTCACTTTTTGTGGTTTCGAAGCAGTCATCTCTGCACCTCACGCGTTCATTTTGGTTCCGTTCTTCTAACGACGTGTCGCTTTCTCGTAAAACTGGATTATCTCTGCTCGAGTCGAACGATCGTTCTAATTGTTTTCCACGTTTCTTTACGTTCTTCCCCCTTCCGATTGAAACATTCCTACGTTTCTTTATAGTTCCCTTGTTCTTCTTTGCCTCAATGTTCTCTGAACTATTTATAATGTTTGCGAGTCGCCTAACGCGTTTTCTGACCATGACAGTTGCACTTGTTTGTTGAAACACGGGTATCGTCTCGCTAAACCGAACGGAATTCTTTGGAAATCAAAGGTATTTCCAGCTTGAGAAGGAAGCGAATTCGCTTCGAAGAAGACCGGATAGAAGAAGAGTAAAAATTCCGTTGGAGGACGGAACAATTAACGTGGTCGAACTCTCTCGGATTAGTATGGTTGGTCTATGCCAGAATTATGGGAGAGATCGAGCGCATTTTTAATATAAAGTAGTAATGAATACGCGCGTACTATCGAGGTTGTACAGTAGCTTTATGCATAATGTATCCCTTAAAATTAAAATGGTGTAAATAAACTCGCCTATCCGTCAATTATTGCTAAGAATATATATTAGTGAAAAAACTTTCGGATCCGTCTAAAGCTTGAAACGCAATTTGCAAAAGATCAGGATGCAGTTTCGCGACGGTTGCGATACGTGATCAAGGATCAATTTATTAAAGCGTTTTCCGACTTTCAGCGCATAGACGCCATATGGCGTCGTCGTTTCGAGATTGTATTTACACAGGCCGGTCTAACCTTATATATGTAGGAAATATAAAATTGGTAATATAACCCTCTGCGGTTAATTATGAACGGTGACTTCGAGGCATCGCAAAAATCGTTAATATCACGTTCCAAGATAATGTCTATATTATCAAAGTTCGGATCTAAAAATTTGTTAAAAGTGTAACTATTGCACAAGTCGCAAGACTCAATTTCACACGCATAAAACGCACTTCGTCCTATAAAATGTTGAAACTATCAATCGAAAAAATTATTTCAAATTTATACAGTTCAAATAACTTAAATTATATATAATATAATAAAAAATATATATATAATAAAAAAATATATACATAATAAAATTGCATATAACTGCAATTTTTCGCGAATGTTCAAAATTAGTCGCTGTCTTCGTCGAGTCGAAAATATGTATTAACGTTTCAAAAAATCACAACGACCAAGCAATTCTTACGAGAACAATCGTAATCAATTACTGTAACAATTAATCCAAAAAATTAGTCACTTCGAATTTGCATTACCTAGTCCTTGTAACGCAGATCACAGTCTTCTTATCAGAAGAATTGTCCAAATGAACTAATATCGCAGATTTCGAGGTCCCGACGAGTTGCAAACTCGTTCGGAAAAAGCAAAATCCCTCGAAAGTCGCAAAATTGAAGATTGGCCATGCGGATCGCTGCTCCGTTGGGGCACCGCGCGCCGATTCGAGGCCCCGACGCTTTGCAAACCGATTCGAGGCCCCGACGTTTTGCAAAAACCCACTCGAAAAAAAGCAAAATCCCTCCTCGAAAGTCGCAAAATTCAGGTTCGGCCACGCGGATCGCCGCTGCGTCGGGGCGCCGCGCGTCGATTCGAGGCCCCGACGCTTTGCAAATCGATTTCCAAAAAGCAGAATCCCGCGGTATACGAAAGTCGCAAAATTGAGATCCGGTCACACGGATCGCAGCTCCGTCGGGACCCCGCGCGCCGATTCGAGGCCCCGACGTTTTGCAAACCCACTCGAAAAAAGCAAAATCCCTCGAAAGCCGCAAAATTAAGGTTCGGCCACGCAGATCGCAGTTTCGTTGGGACCCCACGCGCCGTTTCGAGACCCCGACGTTTTGCAAACCCAGTCGAAAAAAGCAAAATCCCTCGAAAGTCGCAAAATTGAGAGGTTCGGCCACGCGGACCGCCGCTGCGTCGGGGCGCCGCGCGCCGATTCGAGGTCCCAGCATTCAATCGGGAGCCAGGAGGGATTCCTTGATCCCGGTCGGCGGAGAAACAGTTACCGGACCTTGAGAACTTTCGCAATGAGTATCCGCGACACGACGTCGGCCGGTCTATTCGCGGCACGTTCGAGCTATTCGCCCGACGCACGATTTATGATCCGGGGACGCGTGGCTGGCCTAACCCAGACCGGACATCGGACGTCGGCCGTCCCTGGCCGGGACCCGCGGAGCCGGTGGAACGCTTCGAAAAAGGGAGAGTCGCCGGGAAATAATAGGTAATCCGGAATACTACTAGCCGGGAGAGACGGTGCCGGGTCGGAGGCAGGGGCGGGCGGAAGGAGCGCAATTTCTCGTCGATCGTGAAAGCATTAAGCAACGTCAGCTGCCTGCAGGGGCGGCTGTCGCGGCCCGTAGCCCGATTCATTAGTTAAATAATGCCGGCACGGTCAATGGCCGCGTAGTAGCCCATTGCAGTTAGTCGACTGACTGGCGAACCAGGTCGACCAGTTTTCGTTATACTCGCCGCCGCCGCCGCCGTCGCCGCCTCCGCCGACTCCTTCGTGCAACAGACAAAAGGAACCACGTGGAACGACGCGGTGTAACGGATTGTTTACCATCCGAGATCGAGCAAACTCGGGCAGATGGCCGCGCCATGGATCGCGGAAGTACATTTGGCCGCGGGACCTGTCGGCCGCCAGATTCCGCGAATTTTTCCGTTTCTTACAGGACCTTTGGACGCGCGATGCGGTTTTGTAGAGCAATTTGCTGGTTATAACGAGCGATTTTAAGCCATTACCCGGTGTAATTTGAAAATAGACAAAAAATTAGATTGAAATCATTAGTTTCAATCTAATTTTTTTTAGTAATGAGACAATTATTAACAAGTGATACGGTTATAGTAATTTTTCCCTAATTCGCGCTCAGATTGCGCACAGAAATGGACAGTTTGGGAACAGGTGATACGGTTATAGTAATTCTTCCCTAATTCGCGCTCAGATTGCGCACAGAAATGGTGAATTTGGGAAAAGGATATACTTGGTAAGTATAATAAACGAACCGCAAGGCTCGAATAATCGTATCTCCTCTTCCCAGATTGTCCATTTGTGTATTATATGGTAATAGTTCACACTATTACTTTT
Source organism: Megalopta genalis (assembly GCF_051020955.1). Lineage (NCBI taxonomy): Eukaryota > Metazoa > Arthropoda > Insecta > Hymenoptera > Halictidae > Megalopta > Megalopta genalis. The sequence goes on along the minus strand of NC_135013.1, from coordinate 5,392,160 downwards.
AGTTCCAAGAAATGAACTCTAAATAATAATAAAAAAGATAGTGAACTTTATTTAATTTATGAAGATTTTAAGGTTTTGTTTTCATTTCAATAATTAGAGGAGAATTTAGTATTTAAAAAATATGTTTTAATTTGTATGGGGTGAATTTATTATATATATATTATGTAATAGTTCATACTATTATTTTTAGTTTCAATAAATGAACACTAAATAATAAAAATAAAATAGTAAATTTTATTTAATTCATGAAGATTTTAAGGTTTTATTTTTATTTCAATAATTACAGAATTTAATATTAAAAAAAATGTTTTAATTTGTATAGGGTGAATTTATTATATAGCAACAGTTTATACTATTATTGTTTATTACTATTATATTTATATATTACTATATACTACTATTATAGTTTATACTATTATTATTTCAATTCTCAGCTAGTACACGAAAATGGACAACTTTGGCAGAGAAGCTACAACAACTATAAAAACAAGCCGAATAATCGTATATCCTCGTCCCAAGTTGTCCGTTTTCGCTCCAAAGCCGAATTTAACCACACGAGAGAAATCACTGTATCGCCAAATAAAAAAACAAGAAATTTACCCGCAAAGTCTATCTACCCCAGCATCCGACAGAGAATCAAGTTCGTTCCATTCCCTCCTTCCAGATCCCTCGAACGACAAATTCCTCGGAAGAACAGAGAAATTCCCGAAGATCCCGTCGACAGGTAAAATCTGCGAAATTTCTCCAGCTGCCCGAGAAACTCCGTAGAAAATCGAAACGCGGTATCCGCGAGCGGACGCGCGCGGACGACCGGCATATGAAAGATTAACCACCGTATCCCGACGTAAGTCTGGCTCGGTTCGCATGGTAGTACATAGTCCCGGATAGATGATCGGTGGGGATCGCGATCCCGGTGTCGAACGAGACGAGAGACTAGGATCGAGGCGGGAGCGGTTGACGGAGGTGAAGCGGAGGGGTGGTGGCGCGCACACACACAGGAGGAGGCGTCTGCCGGTCCACTCGAAAACGCATATCAAATCCATAAAACATGCAATCGAGGCTCTCGATCCGCGGACAGGGAGGAGACAGGCTTGTCAGGGGGCCCCGCGGGGTCAACGTACAGCATGATTCATGCATCTGTCTCGGAGCTGTGAGACCGTCCGGTTCTGGAACAGCGTTCGAACGCTGTCGATTGTCCGAAGTGGACGTCGCGCGCTGCACCAAAGAACAGCAACACGAGTCGACTATGCATCCTCGCATTCCTCTCTCACGCTGCGGCGGCCGGCGGCCCGAGCCGGCCCACACACAACTATCAAACATTAGAGGGAACCCCGACGGCCACCGAGCTCGTATAAGGCCTGTCTCGCCTCCGTGGGCCCTCCCGGTCCCCGGTCCCCGACCCGCCGGCCACCTCCTCACCTCCGCAACCTCCTCGCCTCCCCGCCCCGGGAGCCTGATCCTCCTTGGACCGCGGCGTGGCGCGGCGCGGCGCGGCCCAGCCCGGCCCGGCCCGATCCGGCCCGGCGTGGCTTCCTCTTAAGAGCGTGTGCGTGATGGCGCGCGCGCGACCCTGCACGTGCACCGCGCGCCGCGCGCCGTGCTCCACACGACAGAACGCGAAACGCTGCTGCCCTCCGCGGACCCTGGTCAACGCGTTCCGAGAACTCGTCGACGAGGAAAGTGCCAACTCGGTTAGAACGCGGGCCCGCCGCCGCCGCCGCCGTCGTCGCTGCCCGCGCACTCTCGCCGCCGGGATCGTCCGCCAATTTCCACCGCGGCATCTCTGCGTTCTTCCGCGCGATTTCATTCCGGAGTCGGAGGGCCGGAGCCGCTGTCCGAGCCTCGACTCTCTGACATCAGACCCCGCTCGCTTCGCAATCGAAATTCGGCCTTCTCTGCTTTCGACGTTTCGATGAAAGTTCGTTCGGCTGTTCCGGCCGAGGATAAGCCGGCTCGGACGCGGAGCCGAAGCGGAGCCAGATGTCTCGTAGCGGCCGCTGTTCTTGGTCGTCTTCGAACTCTTCGAACAACGTCCGCTGCGTTCGCGCGCGCGCGCGCGGTTTCCCGGTTTCGCCGTTCAACGGCCGCTTGCAGCCCCGGCAAAAACCGTTCCACGACGGACCCCGCGTTAATATTTCATTAAACGTGTCTACATTACGATCGATGATCGATAAGGGGACCTTCGAGAGGGCAGATCCGCGTTAAAAGAGGCTCGCCGACCGATTGCCGGTTGCTGCGGCGAAACCAGCTACCCTGTAGTTTACCGCGGGCGTAATGATAGGCCAGACAATGTTGCAGACATTAAGCAACCGCCGATTACCTCGTAACCATACGCATCGATTGTTAACGCCCCATTGGAAACCCGTGATTGGCCCCGAAAAAGTCCGCCGGTCGTGATGCCCGGAATTAGCATCGATCGCGGAGAGGAAAATTAGGGGACGGGAGAGGGAGAGAGGGAAAGGTCGGTACGCGCGGGCCGACAAATCAAGAAGAAAGCCTCGTTTCCGGCGACTCCTGTCGGCCCTGATAATCGAACGACCGTCGCAGTCGCGGGGTGGCCCGGGGGAGGGAGGGTGGACTTTCGTTGCTGGTTGCCCGACATTTTGAAAGGGTACGCCGCGGGCATCGATCCGGCCGTTTAAGGGCAGTAGAGCACCCGGAGGGGGATGATTACTTCCTTACGATCGCGACGCTTGTTTCCCGATGACCGGCCGCCTCCATTCCACCCTCGGCCCTACCCCCTCGGTTTCCTTCCTCGCCGGCGCGGCGTAACGACCGATAACGCCGCGCGACCGTCGCAAACCGAATATTGTTGCAGCCCGTTGCACGCCGCGCCCGGCCAAATTGGCTGCAAAACGGACCCCGGCAGGAAACGGACGCGAGTTACCGACCCCCTTGCGCTACCCTTATTCGATTCTACTTGTTTAGAGACCATCCCCGGCCCCGACATCTATTTCGGCAATACGCGAGCCTCGTTCCGCAGATTTTCACGGTCCACCGAGCTCCGTTTCCATTTTCACGAGTTTTATTTACTTGTTCGTCGCATTCATTGTTTAACGATTCGATAATCACTGCAATCATCGTCTTGATTCATTGTTTTCAAACCGTTTGATAATTAATGCAAATTATTCGGGACGCTTTCTTGAGCAGTTTCACGGCTCGCACGCGTCTTTCGGGCACGCAGATATTATCACGGTTCGGTTTTCTTTTTTTTTCTTTTTACTTCAGTGACAAGTATAACAATTTTTCTCTAATTCGCGCTTAGATTGCGCACGAGAATGGACAATTTGGGAAGCGGAGATACGATTGTTCGATCTTTGCGGTTCACTTTTATAATTACGAATTGTCATGTACCGCTGCGGGGACGGACTGCAATAATGTGTAATCCGTCCGAGATAATTCGCGCGCGGATATTCGAATCACTCGGGAAACAATGCATCGCGACAGAGACACGACTTTCATTCCGAAAATCGTCGAAGTTCGAATTCTTTGATGAATCGAGTCCATTTATTCGGAGACGGTGGCCGGATCGGCTGTTTATTAATTTCTATTACTATTCTTTTTTTCTACTTCAGTGACAAGTATAGCAATTTTTCTCTAACTCGCGCTTAGATTGCGCACGAGAATGGACAATTTGGGAAGCGGAGACATAAGCGTAAAACATAGCCGTGACTTCGGAACGAAAGGCTTTGTACTTCGTTTTGGTTAATTGGCGATCTTTAAGAACGGCCTGATAAAAATTGAGTAATAAAAACAGAGAGTAAACGTTGAAGAATTGAACCGTTTCTCCGGGAACGTCGGACCACGGTAAATTGTTATTCAACTTGTAAACTTCGGGCACACAGATATTATCACGGTTCTGCATTCTTCCTCCTTCTCTTTTAATTTTTCTATGTTAATTTTTGTATTTTCTTCGTTTTTTCTACTTCAGTGACAAGTATAGCAATTTTTCTCTAATTCGCGCTTAGATTGCGCACAAAAATGGACAATTTGGGAAGAGGAGATACGATTGTTCGAGACTTGCGTCTCGTTTTTGTTGTTGTTGGCGATCGGTAACTATAAAACCGAGTCGTATGGCTCGAATAATCGTATCTCTCTTTTATAAATTTTCCATTTTTGTGCTCGAAAAAGGGCGAATTAGGGAGAAATTACGGTACCTGCACGCTTTTTCGTATTTTTCTTCTTACTTTCTATTATGTACGTATAATTCGATTTATTTCGATTCTTTCTTTCTTTTTCTTTGCACTCGTTCGATGCCTTTATCAAATTTTTCTTCTTATTTTTCTTCCTTTTATTACCCCTTTCTTTTATTATTACCATTATTATTATTATTATCTTTCTTTCTTTTTATTACTTCTTCCGCAACAAAGGATTCTTCAACCTTTATGCATAAATAAATAAATGATTATATATTATTATTATTATTATTATTATTATTATATATATATGATTCGAGATTAAATCGGATACATTTACTTAACAATTTCAATCATTCGCCGTAAACTTTAAATTATTCCAAAGATCGTTTCATATCACGTGCACAGGATTCGGAACGGTATAAAAAGAAATGGCAATCGTTAAACCAGTGAAAGCGTAGAAAATAGCGGTAAGAATTTTCGGAGCGAGACAAACGCACGAATGTCCCATCGAAAACGACGTCCGTGCGCCTTACATTGTTCATCGGTAAGAATTATTTGCCAGTCATTTGTAAAGCGTTCCTCCTCGACCAACATGTTTTTCTCTGTTTCAACAGATCCTTTAAAGTTTGTGCAACCATTACTCGGTTCCGCGAAACAGCCGGCATTAACATCACAAATATTGTCCGGTATTATAAGCTCCTTGAGCTATGTTTTCCTTTTTTTTTCCTTTTTTAAACGCCACGCTACCTGGAAATCCATCAATAGTCATCTCGATGCTAATATCATCCGCAGACATTCTGGTAATTTTCCTTCTAAGAAGAGGCGTTCGCGGACGCGCGTTCATTGCGATCATCGGGACTCGTTCGATCGTTTGCGATTATCGGCGCGATAAAACCGCGAGAGGATAAATTGAATATTTTCTTTCGTCCGAATATTATAGCCCCGTTACGGCAAAATTAAAATCGTGCATCGGCTCTTACGTGTTCCGCGCGAAGAAGAAGAAGAAGAAGAAGAAGAGATCGGCGGCCGTCGAATCCACGGCGATCGGAGTAGAAAACAAATCGTGTTTACTTCCTGCCACGGTTTACGACGCGATTAATTCGCCTAAGAAACTATCCGAGTGCCGAACGCGCTTTCATCCGCGCTTTGAAACGAGCCGACGTGGATCACCGTCCGATCCTTTCGCCCGAAGTTATGCCGATTCGAATGCAAGCAGTTTTCGACACGCGATTTTACGATTTAATCATCGTCGAGCATCAACCGGTCGCTCCGTACGTTTTAGCTCCCTCGTTGCGAAGCGATACTAAAAATAACTCAGCGGTCCTACGAGAACAGGCTTCGGCCTTTAAAACGAGCTAACGCGGATACCTGTACGATTTTGTCTCACGAAGTTATGCTAGTTCGAACGCGAACAATTTTCCGGCTGTCTATCGCCGTCGCATCGGCGCGATCATAATTTTCCCGTGCCCTGACCCGAAGGTTCTCCCAAAAATAACTCGGCAGCTCTGAAAGCGGAGGCCGCGGCCTTGAAAACGGGCCCAGGTAGATCGTGGTCGGATTTTTGTCCGCGGAGTTATCCGAGATCTCGATGCCGGATCGTTGCTTCGCCGGCGATCTTTCAACCCCGCCGGTCGGAGCGCTGCGCAATTTCCCATTTCCCGCGAGGGTCCGAGCTGTCCGAATGCTTACGGGGGTGGTAACGCGTAAACGGCCACCTATTTCCGTGGCCCCTGTCGCACGGCGGCCGCCTCGGGGGACAAATACGGCCCCGCCGCATAGTGGGCTGGATCGAGAAATTCAGTGACATTCTGTTATAACTTTTGAACCATCAAAGATATTGCAATGAAATTTTCACCGAAAATATTTAAAAAATAGTTATTTTCAACTATAGATAATTAAATTTTGTTTGCATTTGTTAGATAATAATTTTTAATTAATTTTCATTGGCATTTTTTGTGAAAAAAAGATTGTTCAAATATAATGTTACAAACTATTTGTAACGTTACAATAGTAATGTAGCTGGAATTACTAGTGGGTCCTCGTAACCAGTGTGGATGCAATAAATTACGCGTCCCAGAAAAAGGACTCTGTACGCGTTAAATCCTGAAGCTGCAGATTTATTGAAACAATAACAAAATGGTAAGTTTAATTAATGTGCTCTACATTTTATCAAAAGTTCGAACTGTTGAAATTTACCAACTGCATACAATGCATACAGAGAACTTTTTCTGGGACGCGTACTTTATTGCACTCACGCTGGTTACGAGGACCCATTAGTAATTCCAGGTACGTTAGTATTGTAATGTTACAAAGTTTGTTCCGTTTACTTATATTTTTCATGTTATATGGAATAATTAACAATTTTAAATATCTGTCGATATACAGATAAAGAAGCGTTCTACAGGGTGTCCCAGAAATGTCTCGCAATCCGGAAATGGGAGGTTCCTGAGGTCATTTGAAGCAACTTTTTCCTTTGCGAAAATTTTCTCCGAGGCTTCCTTTACGAGTTATTAACGAAAAACACTGACCAATAAGAGGCGAGCTCGGCTGGCGCGCGGCGGCCCAGCCAACGAGTGCACGGAGCCCAGTTCCGCTCATTGGCTCGGCCGTCTCGCGCCAAATGATCTCGCCTCTGATTGGTCACTGTTTTTCGTTAATAACTCGTAAACGAAGCCGCGGATTACATTTTCGCTAAGGAAAAAGTTGCTTCAAATGACCTCAGGAATCTCCTACTTTCGGATTGCGAGACATGTTTGGGACACCCTGTATAATACCGACTGGAACGCAGAGACATTATCTTCGATATCTTTAACCTCAAAGTAATGTAACGTTGATATTTCTAAAACTTGATAATTTGCACTCTGGTTCGTTTTCGTTTCTAACTTCTACAGAATTATGTAGAGGAAAGTATCCTGAAAATATACCGTTTAGTCCTTGGGTGTCAAAAGATATTTCTTGTCGAATGTAAAGAATTTTTACACTTTTTCATATGTAGGATACAGAAATCATAATTTTTAAGCTACTGTGTCCTAACGAGAAATATCGCCTCCTAATGTTAAAAAAGAGAGCAAAGGAAAAAGTTAATTAGGTTCGTCGTGACATTGCGAGAAACAGAAGCATACTTTTTGGTGTCAAATGTAGCGTTCTAAATGTTCAACTTTAAATTGTAGTATCTATTATAATTTATGATAATTTTCATCAATATTTCCACTTTTTCGAGGTTAACAGACATTTAACAAGCAATAAAAATTGACTGGACATCGATATGAGAAAATTAGGTTTCTGTCAAAAAGTCACTAAAATCTTCGATCCGGCCCACTGTGCGCCGGAATCGGTTTCCATTTCGGGCGTGGGTCGCCCGAACGGTGGACCGCCTCGAAACGGCCGCGGGGACGGGTGCCGCGGGGGTGCCCGGGGAGACGGAGCTCGTGGAGGATCCGCGGCGAACGGGCGCCGTAATAAAACCTACATATTTAGTAATAATAGAATTGGCAACGGCGCAGCCAATTACATAAGGGAGCCCGGAAGAAAGTGGAAAGCCGGCGCGGGGCGGCGCGGGGCGGCGCACCCGGGATTTATGGCCGTTGGACGCGGCCGCTGCGCAAAGGTGTCATTCCGCGGGAATAAAAAGGTGGCCGCCGATAAGGCAACTTGGCAGTGTCGGGCAACGATTTCAACCGGAAGCACTCGACCGGTCCCAGTCCTAACGGCGGCGACGTCACTCCTCCGACCGTCTCTTCCTGGGCGCAATAACGCCTTCTCCGTGGGACACAGAGCTCCCTGCTAGACGCGGCCAGAGGGTGGAACGGGAGGGAGGGGGGGGGGGAGGCGAAAAAAGAAAAGGGACGAGCCCCTGTTGGCAGCCCGGCTATCGGATATTTCTCGTTTGGACACGAGTATCTCGGGATCCCCGCCTCGAACTAAGCCGATTTCGCCTTGAGATCTCCTCCTCGCGAGCGTCCAAGTGGATTGAAAACGTGCTTCTTTTTGGTCATTAAGCGGCGAGGGAGCCGGCCGAATAATTCTTCAAAGTGCCTCTCGTCCAACTTGACCCGCCGCCGCGCCGGGATCCAGTTGCTCGCCAGAAAAATCCGGAGGCACTCCGCCTTGACCGTGCAAAAAGAGAGCCGCCCAGATACGTTGTTTGTCCGCTCCGTCCGATGTGTTCCCGCTCCGTCGCTGGGCTCCGTCGGTCGACGCGTCCCGCGGACCCGCTCCGATTATGTATGTAGAAATATGCGTGACAACGTCACACCGCCGCCGACTTCTATTTTCTGACCGAGTCCACTGTGTTCCTAAATTTGGACGCCGCCAGGTGTTCACCTGATATTTCGGATTCTTTGCCGGCCCGCGATGCCGACCGTTTTTTTAACTTCTTGGTAGTCGCGACCGATTCGATCGTGGTCCGTCTTGTCGCGATTAGAACTCGATCTTCTTGCCTCCGGTTGGGTTTATTGGATGGGTTTAGGTGACCTTCGATCCCTCGACATACCATTTTCTTCATGGTTACAATAATTAGATATAATTTAGGTTGTAATCATTTCTAAGAAGAACAAAGGCGATTTATGTTTGTCGCGTGTCTACGTTTGAATTAAATGTTTAACCAGTTAGCTGTGGCGCCACTTTTTCAGAGCGCGCATTTATGTGTGTCGCGAGAATAAAACGACGACGAGTATACTCGTCATACACAGAGTAAGCGTTGCTGTTAAAATATTGAGTCAGAGAGGGTTTTATTTTATAAATTTAACAATTTTATTACTAATGTTTGTTTATTCGCTTGACATTAGCGTATACTACATGCATAACAAACGAGAAATGCAGGAAAAATCAAATAAATTAGAAAAAGAATTCAGTATTAGTATAAAGTAAGTATAAGTTAGTATAAGTAAAAAAAGAATTCAGGATAAGTATTTATTCTTATACTTTTTTTTTCACAGAATTATATTTCTTTTTTTTTATTTAACCCTCGACGGACTATAATAACCGATAATGATGATACAACAGCTTCATCTCGATTCGATTATCGCCAATATTGCCATAATTAAAGACGGCGGGGGAATAAGAAGCCATTTATTATTCCTATTTATGATAACGAGACTGACAAGATCTGTATGCAAAATGGAAATGTTCAAAGTCGCTTGACAGACACAGAAATGAAATAAAAATAAAAATTGTCACTTTCAATAATTTCGAAAGGTTGAAAATATTCATTAAAATTCATTAGAATTCTTCCAACGTCTTCACAAACTTTACATTACACTCTCTCACTTTTGTCATAAATGCATAAAATTCGAAGTCTAATAATAAATAATTTATTACTTTTCCTTGTAATACATAAAGGTCACCGCAGACCCAGCCAACGTCATGCGAGCCTCGACGTCTCCATCGCGCATTCGATCAGATATCGCCGCATCAATCGATCGCCGCACCCCGAAAAAATATCCTACAAACGCGTGAACCGAAAAGCGGAAGGCTTTCGAGGCTCGAAACGCGCGCGCGAACTTATCGCGGCGCGACGCCTCGTCGCAAAGTTGCAACGGCTCGAATAATGTCGATAGCTCGCGGCGGACGCGACAGCTTGCGATGCCACGGCGATTAATCAAGCCGCGCGTATGGCCGGCGAGATCTACCTGGTTCGGGGCGACCGGGCATACAGGGTGTCCCAAAAATGTCTCGCAATCCGAAAGCGGCGGGTTCCTCGGGTCATTTGAAGCAACTTTTTCCTTTACAAAAATGTTCTCCGAGGCACCGTTAACGAGTTATTAACGAAAAACAGTGACCAATGAGAGGCGAGCTCAGCTGACGCGAGGCGACCGAGCCAATGAGTGGAACTGGGCTTCGCGCGCTGGTTGGCTGGGCCGCCTCGCGTCAGCCGTACTCGATTCTTATTGGTCACTGCTTTTTCGTTAATAACTCGTTAACGGTGCCTCGGAGAACATTTTTGTAAAGGAAGAAGTTGCTTCAAATGATCTAAGGAACCCGCCGTTTCCGGATTGCGAGACATTTTTGGGACACTCTGTATATTCCGTCCAGCTATTTAAAGAAGCCCCGGCGACGCGTTCTCACGCAGGTGCTACCTGGTTAAGAGCTGATTATTCGGTGACCTTGCCGGGCCGGGATCCCAGACTAATAGCCCGCGCGGTCATTAACGGCGTTATCGAAGCACCCGGCGATCATCAAAGCGGTCGCCCATTTACACCGAATCTGAATCGATACGCGCGATCCACCGCGAGATTAACCGTCGAACCGCGCGCGCGCGCGAATTAGTCGGAGACACGCGCGCGTCGCGTCGCGTCGCTTTAGGCTTTCCGTGCCTAATTGCCGTGTTCGCACATTGTCCGACGGCTATAATCTGCCGATTTTACTTTCGGAGGATACGAAATGCTCGCTCTTATGCTAAATATTATCGACGTAAGATTTACGGTCGGATTCGAAAGTTCACGCGATCTGTATTCAAACTTTGTACATTATTATTATTTCAAATTAATCTGCACGCGATTCATCGATAGCCGATTATTTTTATCTTTTCTCTTCTTTTTTTTGCACGCTCTTAGAAATACTTTATATAAAAGCTTTACGTTGTACCGCCTCGGCGATCGGAACGAAAGAACCGTTTCGAGAGAACGTGTACGAAACAGGAAATTGCCGGACGGGGATCGAGCTGAATTTTTTGTTGTTGTTGTAGCGCTGCAAAGTGTTCGAACGACTATGGAAAAAAATATGAAAGGTTTACGCTGTCGAATGTGACAGATGCATTAATTTCATTTCATGCTGCTGTCTTTCGCGAATATGGTTCCTGTGTCCTGGATCTTAACAGCCTTACGAGGCGTATGTAAAACATAGCCGTTCTTCCAACGGTCTGACTTCGGAACGAGAGCTTTGTACTTCGTTTTGGTTAATTGGCGATCTTTAAGAACGGCCTGATAAAAACTGAGCTAATAAAAACAGAGAGTAAACGTTGAAGAATTGAACCGTTTCTCCGGGAACGTCGGACCACGGTAAATTGTTAATCAACTTGTAAACTTCGGGCACGCAGATATTATCACGGTTCTGCATTCTTTCTCCTTCTCTGTTAATTTTTCTATGTTAATTTTTGTATTTTCTTCGTTTTTTCTACTTCAGTGACAAGTATAGCAATTTTTCTCTAATTCGCGCATAGATTGCACACGAAAGTGGACAATTTGGGAAGCGGAGATACGATTGTTCGAGACTTGCGTCTCGTTTTTGTTGTTGTTGGCGATCGGTAACTATAAAAACGTGTCGCATGGCTCGAACAATCGTATCTCTTCTTCATAAATTGTCCATTTTTGTGCTGGGAAAAGGGCGAATTAGGGAGAAATTACGGTATCTGCACGCTTTTTCGTATTTTTCTTCTTACTTTCTATTATGTATGTATAATTCGATTTATTTCGATTCTTTCTTTCTTTTTCTTTGCACTCGTTCGATGCCTTTATCAAATATTTCTTCTTATTTTTCTTCCTTTTATAACCTCTTTCTTTTATTATTATCATTATTATTATTATTATACCTTTCTTTTTATTACTTCTTCCGTAACAAAGGGTTCTTCAACCCTTATGCATCAATAAATAAATAATTATATATTATTGTTATTATTGTTATTATACATATGATTCGAGATTAAATCGGATAAATTTACTTAACAATTTCAATTATTCGCTGTAAACCTTAAATTATTCCAAAGATCGTTTCATATTACGCGCACTGGATTCGGAACAGTGTTAAAACAAATGGCATCGTTAAACCAGCGAAAGCGTAGAAAATACCTATTAGATTATTTATATTATTATTATTAGATATTATTTATTTAATTATTTTTTATTCGTGCCTCGCGTTACAGTTGCCGACAATCGTCAACTATAAAAACGAGCCGCTCAGAACAATCGTATCTCCTCTACGCAAATCGTTCATTTTTCGGGTACAATTTCTCGGAAGAATTCAACCGCCACACGTCGTCCAATTTAATGCGAAAACGGCCGACCGAGATCTAATCGACGTTGCAACGAAAACAAAACGTCGGCGCGGTTTTATCAGAATTCCGCTCATTATCTAAGGCTTCTCGCACGTGAGTCACCGTCAATATTTATGTTTACATTATCAGGCGGCGCTATGTTGTTGCGTTTCTGGTTTCTCGATACACCGAAGCGATTATTAACATTAACAACGCCGTCGGTGTAATTCGCGAGAAGAAGATTATACCGCGGCGCGAACAATATTTGCTCGCGATCCATCCGATTTCCTGCAGCATAAACAATGTACCGCTGCGGGGACGGACTGCAATAATGTGTAATCCGTCGGAGATAATTCGCGCGCGGATATTCGAATAACTCGGGAAACGATGCATCGCGACAGCGACACGACTTTCGTCCCGAAAATCGTCTAGGTTCGAATTCTTTGAAGAATCGAGTCCGTTTATTCGGAAACGGGGGTCGGATCGGCTGTTTATTTATTTCTATTATTATTCTTCTTTTTTACTTTGGTGACAAGTATAGTAATGTTTCTCTAATTCGCGCTTAGATTGCGCACGAAAATGGACAATTTGGGAAGCAGAGACATAAGCGTAAAACATAGCCGTGACTTCGGAACGAAAGGCTTTGTACTTCGTTTTGGTTAATTGGCGATCTTTAAGAACGGGCTGATAAAACACAGAGCTAATAAAAACAGAGAGTAAACGTTGAAAAATTGAACCGTTTCTCCGGGAACGTCGGACCACGGTAAATTGTTATTCAACTTGTAAACTTCGGGCACGCAGATGTTATCACAGTTCTGCATTCTTTCTCCTTCTCTGTTAATTTTTGTGTTTTCTTCTTTTTTTCTACTGCAGTGACAAGTATAGTAATTTTTCTCTAATTCGCGCTTAGATTGCGCACAAAAATGGACAATTTGGGAAGCGGAGATACGATTGTTCGAGACTTGCGTCTCGTTTTTGTTGTTGGCGATCGGTAACTATAAAAACGAGTCGCATGGCTCGAATAATCGTATCTCTTCTTTATTAATTGTCCATTTTTGTATTCGAAAAAGAGCGAATTAGGGAGACATTACGGTACCTGCACGCTTTTTCGTATTTTTCTTCTTACTTTCTATTCTGTGTGTATAATTCTATTTATTCCGATTCTTCCTTTCTTTTTCATTGCACTCGTTCGATGCCTTTATCAAATTTTTCTTCTTATTTTTCTTCCTTTTATACCCCTTTCTTTTATTATTACCATTATTATTATTATTATCTTTCTTTTTATTACTTCTTCCATAACAAAGGGTTCTTCAATCTTTATGCATGAATAAATAAATGATTATATATTATTGTTATTATTGTTATTATTATTACTTATTATATATATATATATATATATATATATATATATATATATAGTATATATATAATAGTATATATATATATATATATATATATATATATAGTATATATATATATATATATACTATATATATATGATTCGAGATTAAATCGGATAAATTTACTTAACAATTTCAATCATTCGCCGTAAACCATAAATTATTCCAAAGATCGTTTCATATTACAAGATAATATCCGAGAGATAATTCGCGCGCGGATATTCGTATAACTCGGGAAACGATGCACATCGCGACAGCGACGCGACTTTCGTCCCGAAAATCGTCGAGGTTCGAATTCTTTGAAGAATCGAGTCCATTTATTCGGAGACGGTCCGGGCCGGGGCCGGCTGTTTATTTATTTTCCGCGGACGCCGGATCGCTTTCGAATGATGTCATTGCGCGACAATAAACCACGATATTGCTATCGACGCCGGGATATGCGGGGGGATTAATTTAGCAAGGACTTTCGACCTGAGAGAGGCGAAAATCGTGTCGGCGGCGATCGGGGCCGGCCGGCCGGCCGGCGCGCCGGAATTTATTTACCGTCCCCGTAGCGATCATTTCTACGAAACGGATTACGTATTCGACCAGTTGTTGCGCCGGTTCCATTCGGATATGCCCCGGCGAATCCACCGGAGAGCCCTCTCTCTAGGATCCGCGATTTATTGCCCCCGAGATCGTTAGACGCGATTCCGGCGGGCTCGCGTGGTTGAAATTTTATGGTCATTCACGGTGTATTTATAGCTCGCGGGGTCAGAATTATACTACGAAAGATTACGTTAATATTAATAGCCGTTAAAGCGAATCGTTTGCGACACACATGCCCGGGGACCGGCCATAATTTTGTTCGCGGCTCGCCGCGCGGCGCGTCGAGTCGCGTCGCGTCGCGTCTCCGAGGAGGAAGCGCCGCTTTCGAAAGTAGGCGACCGGTAATTGGCTGGAATCGATTGAAATTCGCTAATATCGAAACTCAATAACACGTTCCAGCCGGCGTCCCCTTATTTCTCCGGCGATATTTCCGTGTCCACGAGCTTCTCTACTTTCTAACCGAATAGCCGGACGTCCTTGATTAACGCGAGCGAACACGCCGCGTCGAATAATTGCACGGAGAAAAATCACGGGGATCTTAAATATGTATAGCGGTTTCTCGGTGGCTTAATAGATTCTGACCTTTGAAATCGGCCGAGATGGACCGACACCGCGACGATTTTTTCCCCGCGATAGTGCGCCGGCTGAAATATGTTCGATTTTTCGGAAATCTTGCGTCCTTGTTCCGCGCAGACGCCGCCAACGAGACCGACGAAACCCGTTATACGTATAAGGACACATTATGCGCAACCGTCGAGAACTTACCAAGCATCGATTCGAGCCCAATTACATGGTACTCGCTGTTCAACTCCGTCGTTTTCGGATTACAAATCGTTTATTTATACATTAGGTTGGCGCGTATGAAATGTCGGACTTTCGAGCGAATATATAACGCTGCGTATCTTTCTTCAAAAGCCGTTTATCTAATCAAAATATGCTCCGTTTGCTTCGATACACCTTTCCCAACGAGATTTCAACGCATAGATGCCTGTCTCAAAGAAATTCTGATCTTTAGAATCGATAAACTCTGACATGGAATTTTTCGGACTGTCTTCGTTTTCAAACCGTTTAGCCCGTGAAAACTGTTCTAAATGTTTAAAAAAAATGAAAGTCGGTTGGGCGAAAGATTCGGCGAACAAGCTGGGCGCTGCAAAATTTCATATTTTAATTCACTTAATTTCGCGATCGTTTTGTACGACGTATACGGCCGAGCGTCGTCGCGGAGAAGTATCGGGCCACGCCGATTGACGAGCGACGGGCGTATAATTTTCAATTTTTCGCGCGTTCCATCGATGTACCGGCAGTGCTTTTCGGCTGCAATTGTCTCCCCGGTTCGAAGAAACGAGCAGCGAATTACTCCGGTCACATTCGTTTCCACCGATGCTTTCGGAGCATCGTTTTTCACAGACGTTTCGGGCCTTCCACGCGGTTCATTTTCCAGGGAAAAATCACCGGACCGAAAATTTTCAAAGCAACGCTGCACTTTTCGATCGTTAACAGTATTCTCCCCGAACGCCTGGTTTATATCGCGCGCAGCTTTCGCAGCATTGTTACCAAGTTTATACTCGTATAAGAAAGTTACACGAACATCGGTTGAATTCGTATCCTTACGAAATTCAAAAGAAATAACAAAATGGAACACTTTTGAGAAAATCTTCTTCGTTGAAACGCGACTCTGGCGATGGACGGTACGACTATATACGCGGTTATGCCATAAACAAAAGCATAACGAAATCAGGGAGACGAACGTTCGCGCGTAAAGAAAATCCGGCGTTTCGTATAATTCGTGTAATAATCAAATAATCTAATACAGTAATGTCTCCCTTACTGACGCTCAGATTTTGCACGAAAATGGGCAATTTGGAAAGAGGCGATACGATTGTTCGAGCCTTGCGGCTCGTTCTTATAATTGTTGACAATTCGTAACTATAAAAATAAACCGCGAGGATCGAATTATTGTATCTTTCTTTACCTAAATTGTCAATTTTTATAGACAATCTGAGCGTCAATTAGAGACACATTATTGTACGGTAATTCTGACGCTCAGATTGTCCATAAAAATGGACAATTTGGGAAGAAGAGATACGATTATTCAAGCCTTACAGTTTGTTTTTATAGTTACGAATTGTCAACACTTATCAAAATGAACCGCAAGAATCGAATTATTCTATCTTTCTTTGCCTAAATTGTCCATTTTTATAGACAATCTGGGCGTCAATTAGAGAGACATTACTGTACGGTAATCCTGACGCTCAGATTGTCCATAAAAATGGACAATTTGGGAAGAGGAGATACGATTATTCAAGCCTTACAGTTTGTTTTTATAGTTACGAAGTGTCAACACTTATCAAAATGAACCGCAAGGATCGAATTATTGTATCTTTCTTTACCTAAATTGTCAATTTTTATAGACAATCTGAGCGTCAATTAGAGAGACATTACTGTACGGTAATTCTGACGCTCAGATTGTCCATAAAAATGGACAATTTGGGAAGAAGAGATACGATTATTCAAGCCTTACAGTTTGTTTTTATAGTTACGAATTGTCAACACTTATCAAAATGAACCGCAAGGATCGAATTATTCTATCTTTCTTTACCTAAATTATCCATTTCTGTAGACAATCTGAGCGTCAATTAGAGGTACATTACTGTACTTCGAACGATCGCGCGCAATTAGGTCAACGACACATAACGAAATCAGAGAGACGAACGTTCGCGTCTAAAGAAAATCCGTCACATTTCATATAATTCACATAATAATCAAATAACCTAATACTTCGAACGGTCGCGCGCAATTAGTACAATTTATCGTCATCCGTCGTTTACGAGACCTCCAGGGACGCCCGAAAAATCCTGCGCCGCGGCGGGCCCCCGTAATAGCTCCTACCGATCGTGATTAAGTAGAATATCGCCGAACGCGACGAGAGTTATTGGTGTTCCCCGCAGAATACATAGAAGTTTCTAAGTCCGGCGGTAAGCGTAATCTCGCAGAAGGTACGCGTCCGACCGGGGCGCCCGCGGCGCGTGAAATTTATATCTTCATTTGCGTCAAAATAGGGCCCATAAATAAGCATAATAAGATTTCGAAATCCCCGGCGGATCCACGGGGAGACGAATGTCCCCGGGGATCGCCGGGACCGTCTTCGATACTCGATACAGTCCTGTCCCCGAGTCAAACGGTGTCTCTCCCGTGTCTCGGTGTCCCGGGCTCGCGGAGACACACCGCCGCTACCAAATTGCTTCCAATTAACAACCGGAATACCAAACAGCCAATTTCCACCGAGAACGGTTTCGCGTTCGTACGGTCGACACCTTCGCGTCGTTCACGGAAACATTCGGATCATAAGCGTCCAGCCGCGCGGCGTTAGAATTCCGTGCTAAGCGGCGGACGCGGCGCGAATAACTCGCCTCGTGCGAATCGAAGAACTTACGATCCCGCGCTCGATACGCGTTCAGAAGCTTCCTGGATTCGAGCAATTTTACGAACGTTCTCTTACGGTTACGTTGAAGTGCAACGTTTCAGCTAACGCGCAACGGCGGTTAAGATAGTCATTTTTCTCCTTTGTTTTCTTTCTCGAGTACGCGTTGACAATGTTTGCGGATGTAGGAAGCGACCGCCGGCAAACACACGGAGATATTCTATTATTTCGAAGGAAATTGTATTATCTGGATAATGCAATACTGACACACATATCTTTAACTGTAGAAGACAAGAGCATTGATCACCGTGTCCCATTGTTCCGTTTCTACGTTTTTATCTGGAGAATTTCTACGCGCGTATCTGCAGAAATACATATTGAGATATTGAAATATCTGGGTTTGTATAACGAAATTTATATATAAATTTGTATCTATATTTATACAGACTTTTTTTATTACTTTATTATTTATATTTTACTTTTTTTATATATTTTATTTTGTTATCATTTATATTTTACTTTGTTATCATTTATATCTTATTTTTTATTTTTTGTTTCTTTTTTATATATTTTATACCTTATTTTTTATTTTTTATTATTTTATTTTTTATTTTTTATTACATTTTATTTTGTTATTATTTATATCTTATTTTTTATTTTGTTTATATATTATATATTTATATATTATATTTTTATTATATTATTATATAATATAATATTATATATATATTTTATATATATATTTATATATTATATTTATATATTAAATTTTTAGTTTATATATTATTTATATATTATATATTCTAGTTTTAGTTTATATATTCTATATTTATATTTTATTTCTATTTTTTTATATATCTTATTTTGTTATTATTTATATTTTATATTTTACTTTTTTTATATTTCTAATTATTTATATTTATATTTATTTTACTTTATCTTTTGCAACATACATTTGTACAAAATATATTGAAAATAACACTTGGCAAACGTTTGCTCTAAGAACAATTCTTCTTCTCTTAAATTCATGCATTATTATCGCAAAAAAACAAGGAACACTTCGTTAAGTTTTCAAGCAACCGCGATCTCAATTACATTCAAAGATAAAAACGAATCTGTTAATAGTTCGAAGATATGTGTGTTTTCAGTGTTTTTTGTTCAGTGTTTTCCCTTCTTTTTAGAAAGTTACATCGCAGCCGCTTGCATTGTTTTCTACGAACGTTCCACGATTATCTGCTCTTATCGGTTCGTTGCAAAAGTAATTGCGATCTTCCGAATAAAAGCAACTTACAAAAAGACCGATATTACTTTCGCAGCAAACAGTTATGTTATTTACACTGATCCATTCGAAATCATCGAAAGTCGCTCTCCGCTATTTCGCTTCGAACGATTCAGGTTCCCGTGGACGAAACCGAAGCGGCGCGTCGCTCTGGACCCGCGGTGCCTGGCGTTTCGCTAATAAGCCGAACGAGCGATCGGCATTAACGAAACCCGCGGATCAAGGTCTCCCGGCTACGAAGGTTGCGTCAATATGTATTTATGGTTTACGTTCTCCAGGCACGCGGAGAGGATGAAGAAGAAGAAGAAGAAGAAGAGAAGTTCGCCGAAGTCGCGCGCGACGACAGAGGGCTTCCCACGGCCGTGGCGGGGGCATCTTCGCAAATATTGCCGGAGACTTCGTCCGCAAACTTCGCCGCGGCAAGGCCAGCGCGCGTCGCCGATTATCGAATCGGCATCGATTCTAATCGGGACCGTCACGCCGGAATTCCTGAGGATCACGTGCACGCGTAATGCGCCTCCGCGCCGCGCCGGCCCCGCTCGTTACCGCGCCGAGAAACGCGCGTTAATCGCGCATCGATTACCATTCGAATGAAGATTTATGCAAACAATGCGACCGAACGGATACCGGGCGACCCGCGACGCTTCGGAAAACCGCGTTATTAGCGGCCCGGAAAAATTTATGCGGACGGATCAAGGAAGCGCCGCTTCGAGGAACTGCCGCGAGTTTTCTGGGAACGAGCACGCCGATCGGTCGACGCGGCTGTTCTTAATCCGTTGCGTCCGCGACGTTATTTATTTGTTTATTTATTCGTAAATAAAACTGATTGAATAAATGTGTTTAAATATATCAGATATATGTGTCGAATAAAATATTAAATAAAATATATTAAATACTGTTGTTGATTATTAATGTTCAATAAAATATTAAATAAGATATATTTAATATATATGTTGAATCAAATATTAAATAAAATTTATTAAATATAAAATATTAAATAAAATATATATTAAATATATATGTTGAATCAAATATTAAATAAAATTTATTAAATATAAAATATTAAATAAAGTATATATTAAATATAAAATATTAAATAAAGTATATATTAAATATAAAATATTAAATAAAGTATATATTAAATATATACGTTGAATCAAATATTAAAAAAAAAATTTATTAAATATAAAATATTTAAATATAATTATAATTAAATTAAATTATATTTAAATATAAAATCTTAAATAAAATATTATATAAAATATATATATTAAATATAAAATACTAAATAAAATATATTAAATATATATTAAATAAAATATATTAAATAAATAATATTTGTACAGTAAAGAACAAAAACTAATGTTAATACAGTCCGCGAATCAGCGAGACAGCAGTTAGGTAAACAATTTCCGTAAATTCGTCCTGAATTTTATAATATTACATAACTTAATATATAATTAAATCGAACAAATGCGACTTTGTTATTATCACGAGACAATTCGTATCGAGACAGAAACATGTCGATCTCCTACCACGTGAGATCACGCGAAATCACGTGACATTCGAAGAGTCACGAGCCCGCGTATTTCAATTGCAACAAATTCTCCTTAATTGACGCTCGGACTGTGCACAAAAATGGACGATTTGGGAAGAGAAGTCGACGAATATAAAAACGAGCAGCCGCGAGGCTCGAATAATCGTAATCCGAGCGTCGATTAGGCAGAATTCGCTCGCATTCGAAATCCGATGGGAAACTGATCGACGTCGCGTCGCGCGAAATCATGCGCCGGGATTCTGATCTATTTCCAACAGAGATTCGAAGCAATAAAAATACGCAGGGCTTCTCGGACCGTTCGAATGTCACATGATTTCACGTGACGTGACATTAGTACGTTTCTATCTTTAGTCGCGTTCGGTTCGCCTAGCGTCGACGCATCGCCGACGACGGATCCACGTAAATTCTCGGTGCTTTCTGCTTCTAGAACCTCTCGCGAGAATACTCGAATCCTCATTGTTGCCGTTCGGTGTGCGACACGTAGTCTGGCCGCTGGGAAAAGCTAGCAATAAAACCGCTGGCCCTGGCGATGCGCTCATAAAATGCGTTAGGTTACGATGATTAGCTGCGACAGAAACGACGACGACGCCGCGGCGCGCTAACAGAGGATTCGTTTTTAAAACCGCGGACGAATTTTCTCGCGCGTAGCATAACCGTGCACCTAGTATTTTTTCTGAAAAGATGAGGCGAACTATGTACAGGGTGTCCCAAGAATGTCTCGCAATCCGAAAGCGGCGGGTTCCTCGGGTCATTCGAAGCGACTTCTTCCTTTACAAAAATGTTCTCCGAGGCACCGTTAACGAGTTATTAACGAAAAACGGTGACCAATGAGAGGCGAGCTCGGCTGGCGCGAGGCGACCGAGCCGTTGAGCGGAACTGGGCTTCGCGCGCTGGTTGGCTGGGCCGCCTCGCGTCAGCCGTACTCGATTCTTATTGGTCACTGCTTTTTCGTTAATAACTCGTTAACGGTGCCTCGGAGAATATTTTTGTAAAGGAAAAAGTTGCTTCAAATGATCCGAGGAACCCGCCATTTCCGGATTGGGAGCCGTTTTTGGGACACCCTGTATAAGGTTTCGCAGCCGGAACGGAAGAAGGCTTCGTTAGTTTCTCGGCGGCGGATCGGCTCTCGGCGAGGAACAACCGCGAGGATCTCCATAAGATCGGCACCGCGCCGGCTCCGTTTCCTTCGACAGGCTAACGCTTTCTCGATCACACTCGGCGCATTTTATTCGGCGATCCGCTGACAATCGAATACGGCGAGCAAACAGTGGAAAATCATAAAACCTGGTTCGGGCAGACGCGCTTAATGGCCGCATCGGTGCAGTTCCATAAAGATTAGCAGTTTACGAGGCAGCGCGCCACGTTCACAACCTTTCCGGGCTGAAAGAACAGTTCCATAAAAATGTTTATTATTGTCCCATCGATGTCTAAACATTCCCGCCGCGACACACGGCGACAATTCCCCCGGGCGTCGGCCGCCGCGCGCGGCGAGCCGGCAGTTTCAATTGCCGCCTGATACCGTCAAGGTTCGCGCGGGTAAACAGAAACTTCACTTTGTTTCGTGTTCAATATTTATTGCCCGCGAGAAAGCGAGAGAGAGAGAGAGAAAGAGAGAGAGGGAGAGAGAGAGGGAGAGAGAGAGAGCCATAGAGAGAACGAAAGAGCTATAGAGAGAGAACGAGAGAGCGAGAGAGCTATAGAGAGAGAGAGCGAGAGAGCAAGAGAGCTAGAGAGAGAGAGCGAGAGAGAAAGAGAGCGAGATAAATGGAGAGAGCGAGAGAGCGAGAAAGCTATAGAGAGAGAGAGAGAGAGAGCGAGAGAGCGAGATCAAGAGAGAGAACGAGAGTGCGAGAGAGCTATAAAGAGAGAGAGAGAGAGAGAGAGAGAGAGAGAGAGGGAGCTATAGAGAGAGAGCGAGAGAGCTATAAGAGAGAGAGAGAGAGAGAGAGAGAGAGAGGGAGAGAGCGAAAGAGCTATATATATAGAGAGAGAGAGAGAGAGCGAAAGAGCTATATATATATATAGAGAGAGAGAGAGCGAGAGAGCTAGAGAGAGAGAGAGAGAGAGAGAGAGAGAGAGAGAGCGGGGGACGACGGTTCTCGAAGCTAGAAAGCTCGAGCTGAATTTTATCTGAAGCATTTAGATAGTAAGCTGTTCCCGATAATAATGCGCGCGATAACGAACACGGCGAAAATAATTGTCGTCGCGTTTCCTTTCCAGGGTGACTCGGTCTTTTCCACTGTATCCGAAAAAATGTGTTTGGACAGCGTTATCGTCTCACAGTAAATGTTTATGCGAGCTCATCGGGGACCGATTCGGAAACTGCAATTAACAGACGCCCCGCCAAAGATTCCATTCGGTCTCGACGTTTCGCTCCGACGTCGCCTCGCCTCGCCTCGCCTGTTCCCGTTGACCCTCGAAGGGTGCGAAAACCTTGAAGGTTTTTCGCTTGTTAATTTCTCGCGACCGACCCGAATGAAAGGCGCGAAACATTGTCGATCTGATTCTGGACGAACGGCGGGTCTTTAGGTTCTATTCTTAGCTGGTGTACGAAATAATGCGAATTATAATATAATAATGCGAAAATTAAGGTTTTATTGGAAATGAAATGGGAACAGGTGCAATGTTGTCTCGCGATAAAATAATAGAAACATGGAAAAATTAAGGTTTCATTGGAAATGAAATGGGAACAGGTGCAATGTTGTCTCGCGATAAAATAATACAAACAATGGAAAATTGAAATCACTTGATCACTGAAAATGAAATTAGAAATAGATACAAGTAGGTGTATCGGTAAGTATATCAGTTTAGAGCTAAGTATTTCCTCGTTAAATCTGCTGTCCAGTTGCCATTTAATTAAACGCTTATTTGTGTCGCGAAGCGTTACATTAAATTCATTGCAAGACACGTTTGACAATTTTCGTACAATTGCCATCCATTCGCGTGACTTAACTCTACGGGACACAGGATTTCAGAAGATAAAATAGAAAAATTGCACGCAAATTTTATCGGGAGACATTACTGTACAGTAATATTTCCCTAACTGATTGTCCACAAAAATGTACAATTTGGGAAGAGGAGACACGATTATTCGAGCCTCGCGCCTCGTTTCTATAGTTCTTAAGAATCGGTAATTATAAAAACGAGGCGCGAGACTCGAATCAATCGTGTCTCCTCTCTCCAATTTGTCCATTTCCGTGGACAATCTGTGCGTCAATTAGAGAGACATCAGTGTATCCACTTTCACGCGTCCCTCGATCTCTTAGGCGGTTGTCAAACAACGGATCCGTGCCTAACAAATTAAGCGATGCCGCGGGTCCCGGAATGAAGAGCGCAAAGGACGTCGGGAATCGCGCGGGGCCGATGCACCGACTCTATCCTATGCACCGACTACAGTAATGTCTCCCTAACTGACGATCAGATTGTCCACAAAAGCGGGCAATTTAGGAAGAGAAGACACGATTACTCGAGCCTCGCGCCTCGTTTCTATAGTTCTTAAGAATCGGCAATTATAAAAACGAGGCGCGAGACTCGAATCAATCGTGTCTCCTCTCTCCAATTGGTCCATTTCCGTGGACAATCTATGCGTCAATTAGAGAGACATCAGTGTATCCACTTTCACGCGTCCCTCGATCTCTTAGGCGGTTGTCAAACAACGGATCCGTGCCTAACAAATTAAGCGATGCCGCGGGTCCCGGAATGAAGAGCGCAAAGGACGTCGGGAATCGCGCGGGGCCGATGCACCGACTCTATCCTATGCACCGACTACAGTAATGTCTCCCTAACTGACGATCAGATTGTCCACAAAAGCGGGCAATTTAGGAAGAGAAGACACGATTACTCGAGCCTCGCGCCTCGTTTCTATAGTTCTTAAGAATCGGCAATTATAAAAACGAGGCGCGAGACTCGAATCAATCGTGTCTCCTCTCTCCAATTGGTCCATTTCCGTGGACAATCTATGCGTCAATTAGAGAGACATCAGTGTATCCACTTTCACGCGTCCCTCGATCTCTTAGGCGGTTGCCAAACAACGGATCCGTGCCTAACAAATTAAGCGATGCCGCGGGTCCCGGAGCGAAGAGCGCAAGGGACGTCGGGAATCGCGCGGGGCCGATGCAGTTAGCGCACCGAATTTAGAAGTTCGGTTATCATCCCCTCTGGGACCGCCGGTCCCGACGTGTTCGTCCTGTTTACGCGTAGGAACCGCAGAGACCGGGTGTTCCTCGGTGCACGGTCGAACACGTCGGCCCGGGTAAGTTCCTTGCGTAATCCTTATCCATATTTTATCGGCGGGGCAACCAGTTTTCTCGGTAAACAGCCGGGTTCCGCGGAGAATAGCGGCGGCTGCTCTTTATTACCTTTTCGACACGCTTTTATCGTTATCGTTTACACGCATTGCCGTCGTCTATCCGCCGTCTTCGACGGGGGCCATCGACGACGCCGCTGACAAACCGCGCTCTTAAATCCATCGAAAATGGAATCCCGGCAACAAGATGTCGCTCGTATCTTCCGCATGGAAAATATACTTAAGTATTCGTCCGGTGATCCACCGTGCACCGTTTCCGATGCCACTCGGAAATGTCGCTTGCCAGTCGCTCGACGATCTCGTTCTTAGCTGAACTAATGGAAATCCGATTTTCTGTGTTGTTTTGACTTCTTCGAATATTTAAACACAATTGTTTAGTTCGAGGTAATTGGTGCGTTTCGGATAATTGCTTCTTTTATTGTTGTTTATTGGAGGCGTTATGAACAGATAAAAATAGATTTTTGGAATAGTAAATGGGTTATTTATATAATTATAATATGTAATAAATTATTTAGAATATATTAATGATATATTATATAATAATATATATTGATTAATTATTTATAATATATTACAAATATTTTTATCTTCTCGTGTGACGTAGAATTTGGTAAATAAACTTTCTTTGAAATTGTGATAGTTTGCATGTGTATCAATTAATTCTAGTCATCATTTATATTAATAATTAATAGTATATTATATAATAATAATATGTATTAATTAATTATTTGTAATATATTGTAAATATTTTTATCTTCTCGTGTGACGCAGAATTTGGTAAATAAACTTTCTTTGAAATTGTAGTCATTTTCATATGTATCAATTAATTCTAGTCATCATTTATATTAATAATTAATAATATATTATATAATAATAATATATATTAATTAATTATTTATAATATCTTGTAAATATTTGTATCTTCTCGTGTGACGCAGAATTTGGTAAATAAACTTTCTTTGAAATTGTGATAATTTCCATGTGTGTCTATTATTTCTAGTCAATATTTATATGTATTATATAAATAATATATATTATATAAGTCATTTATTTATATTATATTTATTTATTAATAATCAATTAATATTTCATTGTTTCTATTATTTGTATATCAATGATCCAAATCAGATGATTTATTTAGCAGATACAGGGTTGTTCGGGACTTTTCGACGCAGAAAAAAACAGCGCGATCGCGACCCTGCTTGGGTCTCGAATGTTTAAGAAACCTCGTAAGCCAAATCAGATTGAGGTTTAGAAAATCCTACTTCCGCAACAGGATTTAGCGGACGCTCGAAACGGCGCGCGTTAAAAAGACCACAACACGCCCTAGCCAGCCAAGCGCGGTGGCATAATCAACCCCCGACAGAAGCAAACTAAAAAGCAAGCACCCGAGTGACCTAGTGGCACAGAAACGATAAAATAGCCACCGTAGGTTGGTTGACATTCCGCTGAAAATAGTCATCTGCGTGCTACGAAAGTCAAACGTTCGATGAATTAATCAGTCTGCCGGCTGTGAAAGAGCGTCGTAGTCCCGAAATAGTCGGATTAGGCGGGCATGAGATATCTACGCGTGTATAATTCTGATATTTCTCCGTGAAAATAAAATTTCTAATAAACATTCTACTATATCAGGTTGGTGCGTATGAAATGTCGGATTTTTGAGCGAATATATAAAACCGCGTATCTCTTTTCAAAAGCCATTTATCTAATCAAAATATGCTCCGTTTGCTTCGATACACCTTTCCCAACGAGATTTTAACGCATAGATGACTGTCTCAAAGAAATTCTGATCTTTAGAATCGATAAACTCTGACATGGAATTTTTCGGACTGTATTCGTTTTCGTACCGTTTAGCCCGTTAAAACTGTTCTAAATGTTTAAAAAAAATGAAAGTCGGTTGGGCGAAAGATCCGGCGAACGAGCTGGGCGCTGCAAAATTTCATATTTTAATTCACTTAATTTCGCAATCGTTTTGTACGACGTATACGGCCGAGCTTCGTCGCGGAGAAGTATCGGGCCACGCCGATTGACGAGCGACGGGCGTATAATTTTCAATTTTTCGTGCGTTTCATCGATGCACCAGCAGTGCTTTTCGGCTGCAATTGTCTCCCCGATTCGAAGAAACGAGCAGCGAATTACTCCGGTCGCATTCGTTTCCACCGATGCTTTCGGAGCATCGTTTTTCACAGACGTTTCGGGCCTTCCACGCGGTTCATTTTCCAGGGAAAAATCACCGGACCGAAAATTTTCAAAGCAACGCTGCACTTTTCGATCGTTAACAGTATTCTCCTCGGACGCCTGGTTTATATCGCGCGCAGCTTTCGCAGCGTTGTTACCAAGTTTATACTCGTAGAAAAAAGTTACACGAACATCGGTTGAATTCGCATCCTTACGAAATTCAAAAGAAATAACAGAATCGAACTCTTTTGAGAAAATCTTCTTCGTTGAAACGCGACTCTGGCGATGGACGGTACGATTATAAACGCGGTTATGCCATAAACAAAAGCATAACGAAATCAGGGAGACGAACGTTCGCGCGTAAAGAAAATCCGGCGTTTCATATAATTCGTGTAATAATCAAATAACCTAATACAGTAATGTCTCCCTTACTGACGCTCAGGTTTTGCACGAACATGGACAATTTGGGAAGAGGCGATACGATTGTTCAAGCCTTGCGGCTCGTTTTTATAGTTGTTGACAATTCGTAACTATAAAAATGAACCGCGAGGATCGAATTATTGTATCTTTCTTCACCTAATTTGTCCATTTTTGTAGACAATCTGAGCGTCAATTAGAGAGACATTACTGTACGGTAATTCTGACGCTCAGATTGTCCATAAAAATGGACAATTTGGGAAGAGGAGATACGATTATTCAAGCCTTACAGTTTGTTTTTATAGTTACGAATTGTCAACACTTATTAAAATGAACCGCAAGGATCGAATTATTGTATCTTTCTTCACCTAAATTGTCCATTTTTGTAGACAATCTGAGCGTCAATTAGAGAGACATTACTGTACTTCGAAGTGTCGCGCGCAATTAGGACAACGACACGTAACGAAATCAGGGAGACGAACGTTCGCACGTAAAGAGAATCCGACGTTTCACATGCACCAACCTAATAATTACTTTATCAACACCGCCGATAAAAAGGTTACGTAGCATTTTAATATTCATTTATGCCACGACCAGCGCGGTTCGGCACTTAATCGTTCACGAATGTACACACAATTAAAGAATCTCGGCACGCCGCGAAGTACTTGATATCGCAAGATCAACAGTAGATACGGCGTCGACGATTATGTTTCGGGTTTCGGTTTTTTCCGCCATCGGGGAGCAGCAGCGACGAGAAATTTCTGCGAAATAGGCGTTTTTCTCGGAAAACTGCGCCCTCGGTGGTTGTCCGAAGGTGGTCCCGAGACGGGGACGAGTATCGAGGCGCAATTAGCGCAGGCATGCAAAGCTGATAGAGACGCTTCGAGCGAGGCAATTTGTGCTTGTTACGTGTGCTCAATTAGCGAGGACTTTCTCCAAAGAGAGAAACTAAACAGAAAACGCTTCCTGGAAGCCTCTCGTCGTCTACATGTTTCATAAGCGGGCCGGGAATTCCCTAATTTCACCGGACGACCGGGCCAGACAGTGGGACGTCGGAATTTCATCGAGGCTCTCTACGCCTCGCGCCCGGTTTCGGCAAGATATCCGAGAGGACTAAGCGTCGATTGTCGAACGTATATTTCGGCCGAACGGTACCTGGTTCTGCTTGCCAATAAAATCGAAACTCCCGATGCTACACCGTTGCGCCGATTTGCTTCGAAGCGGTACGTTCGCGCGATGAAACGCGCGAGCCGATGATCAGAATGCGGATGTTTGCGTCTGCACCGATTGGAAGGAACTGGAGGCGAATAGAAATTTCTCTTCCTTTCTTTCTTTCTTTATTTCCTTCCATTCAGTCGGTCGAGAGCCGTCGAATCTTCCTGCGGTTCTCTCACTTGCCCGGTTTCGTCGCGACCGCGTCTCGATTAGACTGCGAAAACGGGCCGATACGGGTCGCAATATTTTCGTAGCACTTTTTTTCAGATTTTGACAGGATTTTGCTGAAATGTTCACAATCTGCAACATTCTAGAATTATGATAGTAAAATTGACATTTAATTTGGACGGCTAATTTTCTGGATTGAATCCAGGCTAATTGTATTTTTCTGTTTCGCCACTGATCATTTTTAAAGGATGTGCAAATCAAGTTAGGTTATCCGCAGTTCGTTGTTCCCCGAAATGATATGCAGAAGTCTCTGTTGACTAATTAGCTATGTTTAACGAGTATACTCGTCGTCGCTTGATTCTTGTAGCACGTATATCTGCAGGCTCTGAAAAGGAGGCGCCGCAGCCAATCGTATCTTCTCTTCCTAAATTGTCCACTTTTGTGGATAATCTGAGCGTCAATTAGGGAGACATTACCGTGCAGTAATGTCTCCCTAATTGACGCTCTTAGATTGCGCACAAAACTGGACAATTTGAGAAGTGAAGATACGAGCTTTGTGGCTCGTTTTTATAGTTGTTGACAATTCGTGATTATAAAAGGCAATGTAGCCTCTGAATTGCATTCAAATCGTATCATCTGGCCCCCGAATTGCCTTCGAATTCCTTTCGAATTGTGTCACGTGGTCTCCGAATTTCCCCCGAATTGTGTCACGTGGCCTCCGAATTGCCATCGAATTCTCTTCCCTTGCAGCTCGTTTTTTCTTATAGTTGTTGACAATTCGTAACTATAAAAATGAATCGCAAGGCTCGAATAATCGTGTCTCCTCTTCCAAAATCGTCCACTTATGTGCGCAATTCGAGCGCGAATTAGGAAGAAATTGTAGTTACTTCGTTATTATTAGCAGAGTGCGGATTTATGCAAAATAAATCGTCTGTACAGAGACTTTGCAGAATAAAAATTGCCTCAGTTAATCGTAAGAAACGTGAGTTAGATAAAAAATGTCTTTCCTCTTCCAACAATCGTAAAACAAATTCTTCCTTCTTTTTTGGTCACGAATGCATAAAATCCACAGAGTCTAGTTATCACAATACAACGAATTTCCTGCACTTCTAGCAAAAATGAATGAACCGAATGCAAAAGATAAAATACATTTTTAAAAAACTGAAAAATGCTGTTGCATTCGTTTGGCGAACTCGTTCAAACGTTTCCGAAAAGAAACGAACAAATTACCCGATAATAAATGCCGGTAATTCTGACTTCGCATAAAAATCCGGCCGTTTGCGTTATCAGTTTCGTCGGATCCGTCGTTTCCTTAATCACTACCCCCCGCCGCCCCGGTGTTTCTGCGTTCTGTCCAGCCGTCCGTGTTTCGTTTTTTTATCGGTCGGCCCGCAGGGCGCCGCGGCGCGGCGCGGCGCGACGCGAACGCGACGCAACCTCCCGGGCTCTTTGCGCTAATTATCGAGGAAGATTAAGCGTTCGACGCGCACGGGCCCAGACGCTTGAAAATAACCGGGCCGTCACGCGACACCCATAAAGTTTGACATCCATAAAGATAAGCGGGCGGCCGGGACGGTTAGAAAAATTCCGCTCGGAAGCCGCTTCTTCGTTGATTCAGTTCGCGGTCGGCGTGCCGGCCCGCGACACGTTCCCGGAGGATAATCGAATCTCAAACATTTTCTGGTAGCCGCCCCGATAAGGAACTTAGGGCCCCTTGTTCCTTGGAGGTTACCGTGGCGATCCCGTGGCAGCCGATGTTCCCTTCCGAGCGTATGGAAAGCCGCCGCCGTTGCCACCGCAAGAGTGAATTTTCGTTTGTGATCGTCGCGAGTGCGTTTTCTCTTAATCGGCGAAACAATTCTGGGACAATGATTCGACCGATTCGGTATCGCGCCTCGAATCCAATTCAGTCTCGCACTTTAAAGCCAATCTAGTCCCGCGCTTTCGATCGAATTCGCTTCGGTGATCACGCTTCGGTGACAATGTTTAACCCTTTGCACTCCGCTGTCCCCTCTCGTGGGACATCGTAATTCTAGCATATCACTCGGATGTCCCCTCTCGTGGGACATTAAAGTTTATTAGTGATTACGGGGAATTGAGTTATTTTAGCGCAACTTTTTCAGACATGCATGATTCCCTGAAGCTTTCTCTTGAAATGGCACAAGAAATCAAATCAAAATACAGTAAAATTACTAAGATATATACAAGAAATGTCAGCGGGTTTTGACGAGAACGTGAGAGGCGTGCTCACGACGGTCCGAGCACTTCAAAGGCGCCATTTGAAAAGAGCGATAAAGCAAGTTTGTAGAAGAAAGGTCGGTATGCGAACATAGCACGCACTGTATAGTGAGATTTATATTCATAAAATCTGGAGGAAAAGATTTTCAAAGCTGAACTCAGTCTGGTTTGAAGCGTCGAGCGGTATAGATAGATCTAACGAGTGAGAAAATCGGAAAAGTGATTCTTCTCTTGGTAAATAAATTGTTTGGTAAAAGTTTTTTTGGTAAATATCATCTTGTGAGTTGGTAATAACAATTAGAAATTTTCAACCTATGTATTTATTCATATTTTTTATTAGAACAATGGCAAAACGTTCAAACACGAATGAGTCTCGTGACACAAGTAGTAGCGAAGATGAGCTCCAAATAGACGATTATACAGATATGTTTGAAAGACTAACTGTGTAGAAGGTTTTCTTCTACAGTTAGTCTATCGTTTTGATAGCAGTGATAGTGATATCGTCCGAGCAACATGGCGACGAGAGAAAGAGTTCGCATAGATAGCGATTACAACAACAAAACAAAATTATAAAACAAACAGTAACAAAATTATGAAAAATAAAATATTTACTTTTTTGCAAATTTCTCGATTTCAGCCAATTCGTATAAATCCAATATCATTATAATATGTTAGTGAGTTCCAAAACCATACTAAATAATACGAGGGTCTGTAAATGTCCGTTTCTGCCGAAAAGTGGCGCCGAGTAGCTGGTAGCCAACGTCCAGAATGGTTCGGAGTGCTAAGGGTTAAGCTCCGTTTGGATTTGCTCGTCGATCTTTTCGTCGATCATTTCGTAATATTACGGTTGTTACATTAACGTTCTCAATCGCACTTTGCTACTCGGTTTCGGTCCTCCAGTCTGAAAACGATGCAACCGTGTTCGACGAGCGAACCTCCGGGGCGGCGAATGAAAAATTGTCAGAGGAAACATAATAAATGAGTGTCGGATAGACAGCTGCCTACGCAAGACCCGGGACGAACATCGGAGAAACAGATATTAAGTACAGCAATTAATTTGCTGTCCTTCTCCGTGACGCGGTGTTCGCCGTCTTTTCGTTTATTTGCGAAAAACGTGGCACCGTTTCACCGTGAAACGATTTCTCGATCGACTCGACGCACAGACGACGAATTCTCGATTACGGAGATTTCGTCGAGGAATTGTTGTGCAGCCGAAAGGAGGATAAAGAAATTCGTCGGAGACCGATCGCTGGCTGAATTTATTTTCTTGTCTTCTTTGTTGATGTTTCTAATTGATGCCGCTATTAATTATGTTTGTAGTACTCGCGGAGGCTCGTCGATTTCGATGCATTTAACGATGATTGTTGCAATTGATAGGCAACTTGCGATTTTTAATTCGATCGGACTTTTTAGGGTTTTTGTGATGTCGTTGAACGAACCGTGACGTTTTTAACAGACTATAGTTGAGACAGAAATTAATATCTTTCTAAAACTTTACTGTTATCAATTTTGTAATATATTTAAAAGAAACCCCTTCGAAATCTTAAAAATCCTCGTTACACGCTTGTCATTAAAATCTTATTGTTATCTTCGAAAATATGAAATACTTTCTACATATTTTATAATTAATAAATTTACCAATATTAAATATTTTCTATATATTTTATAATCAATAAATTTTCTAATTTTAGATATTTTCTAAGCATATTACGATTATGAAATTTTCTAATATGAAATATTTTCTAAATATTTTACAATTAATACATTTTTATAATCGATACACTTTCTAATATTAAATTTTTTCTAAATATCTTATAATCAATAAATTTTCTAACATTAAATATTTTCCAAGTATTTTATACAATTATTAAATTTTCTAATATGAAATATTTTCTAAATATTTTACACTTAATGAATTTCCTAATATTAAATATTTCCTAAATATTTTGCAATCAATAAATGTTTCAATACTAAATATTTTCTAATATTAAATATTTTAACAAACTTCACCTTCTCCCGCTGAGCGTGTAACCGAAGCTGGACACCTGCGAGCCGCACCAAACGTGTTAAAATCGAGTCCGCCGTTGTTTGCCGACAGCGTCGAATTCTGTCGCGATTATGCCACCTGCGGACCGGTATCCGAGAGATTTTTTGAGGCGATGAACTTTACGACAGAGCGGAGAGCACGTGTCCCTCGGGTTCAAGGCGGATTACGTCCGCCGGCCGCGATATCCCGGTGGTTTATGACATCATAGCACCGGCGATAAGAAACAATCTGAGCGGCCAAATTACGTTAGCAGCTCGCGCGAGTCTCGCTCGACGAATCCGGCGAATATATAGAGCGGCGGGGGTGAGAGGCAGGGAGGGAGGCGTCGCTGGGGCCCACGTTCCGCAATCGTGCGCGCGCTATCTCGCTTCCAAAACACTGCGGTTGTTCCACGGTTCCTCGGCGCTCCGAGGACCGCGATCCCCGAAACAATAAGTCGGGCCGCGTTCAAAACACCCTCCGAGAACACTTTCAGATAACCGTGTCACCCGGGAACGGATTCATGGGTCGTCCGATATTCTTCTTCCGCGCCGCCGCTTTGGGACCGCGTTCTGTCCGCATCGGGGACCCGCGAACGTCGCAAGTCCGACGCTCGCTTCTGAACAGAACGCGGTTCTTAATCAGTTAGCTGTGGCGCCTCCTTTTTAGAACGCGTACCTATACAGGGTGTCCCAAAAATGTATCGCAATCCGAAAGTGGCGGGTTCCTCGGATCATTCGAAGCAACTTTTTCCTTTACAAAAATGTTCTCCGAGGCACCGTTAACGAGTTATTAACGAAAAACAGTGACCAATGAGAGGCGAGCTCGGCTGGCGCGAGGCGACCGAGCCGACGAGCGGAACTGGGCTTCGCGCGCTGGTTGGCTGGGCCGCCTCGCGTCAGCCGTACTCGATTCTTATTGGTCACTGCTTTTTCGTTAATAACTCGTTAACGGTGCCTCGGAGAACATTTTTGTAAAGGAGAAAGTTGTTTCAAATGACCTGAGGAACTCGTCACTTTTGGATTGCGAGACATTTTTGGGACACCTTGTATATTGATCTCTCTCACTCTCTCTCTCTCTCTCTCTCTCTCTCTCTAAATATTGCTCTCTCTCTCTATAAATATTGCTCTCTCTCTCTATAAATATTGCTCTCTCTCTCTATAAATATTGCTCTCTCTCTCTCTCTATAAATATTGCTCTCTCTCTCTCTCTATAAATATTGCTCTCTCTCTCTCTATAAATATTGCTCTCTCTCTCTTTCTCTATAAATATTGCTCTCTCTCTCTCTCTATAAATATTGCTCTCTCTCTCTCTATAAATATTGCTCTCTCTCTCTCTCTCTATAAATATTGCTCTCTCTCTCTATAAATATTGCTCTCTCTCTCTATAAATATTGCTCTCTCTCTCTCTATAAATATTGCTCTCTCTCTCTATAAATATTGCTCTCTCTCTCTATAAATATTGCTCTCTCTCTCTCTCTATAAATATTGCTCTCTCTCTCTCTATAAATATTGCTCTCTCTCTATATATATATAAATATTGCTCTCTCTCTCTCTCTATAAATATTGCTCTCTCTCTCTCTCTCTCTCTCTCTCTCTATTGCTCTTTTTATATTTCTCTCTCTCTCTCTCTCTCTCTCTCTATTGCTTTCTTCATATTGCTCTCTCTCTCTCTCTCTCTCTCTCTCTAGTAATTAATGCACGGTTAACCGTGGAATGACCGAAGGGTTTAATGGTCGGACGAAAGCCGAAGCCGGGTCATATTTCACCCGCAACGAAAGTTCTTTATATCGCCGTCGACAAATCAATTTAACGCTGGATTTACAATTCAATACGCGGGTCACGTGTTTTCAGTAACCTTCTTCTGAAAAAAAGGAAAAAAAACCGTTTGGTTAGGCGTCTATTAACCGAGATGGATTCTTCTCGATTTTTGTTGTTTATCAGTTAAATTATATTATTTAAGAAACCATGGGAGGACCTCGAACGAACTTTGACCTATCGTTTCATACCGTGGCATTGTAAGTGCGGGTATTACTGCGACGCCCGAAATACTGCGGTATTTTATAAAAGCAGTCAAATCAAACATTTTATATAGTGCGCGATCTTCTAAAAATGAATCTCATAATTTTGTATACGCTTAACCCTTTGCACTCGAAGCTATTTTAACACTAAATATAAAATCATTTTTCTGACTTACAGTATTTCTATTTTATACAAGAAAATGCATTTTATGCATGAAAATCGACTCTTGGGACTCGCGCAACAGTTACACTCTTGACAATTTTTCAAATGTAAACTTTGTTGATATCAAAATTATCCTAAAAGGTGATATAACAAGTATTAATGGTGCCTCGGAGTCGCCACTCGAGTGCAAAGGGTTGAAATATTTTATTCGGTGAAACATAAAAATTGCACAACATATTTATGCGACATATTACTTTTCCAACATTCTTATCTCTTGCGAATCTTAATAGAATTAAGAAACTATAATGGCGAAGAGATGAGCGAAGAAATGAATTTTCGAAAATTAAATTTTAAACAGCTCTGTTATAATACACTTTCATAATAGCGCAATTATGATATACCTTGTTAATAATATAAACAGTCACGTGGCTCCGGCCGTCGAAGTGTTAAAGTAACATCTGTCTCCGATAAAGTAGCATTTATTGAACTTTGACTTCGTTGACTAAACAGTCGAATTTCGAAACATTGTTTTGACGTGACTGGACCGCAGAGCTTATGAATTTGTGACAGAAACGAGCGGCGGCGATTTAAAACGACGAGCAAACGGAGAGATAATCGAAGGATATCGATGCACTGTCTTCGACTCGTCAAAACTGTTAATGGAAAAATTGAATGCATAACTGGCGTCTGTCTCTTACAATCGATGCAACAAATTTGTGCTTTGCACGACGTTCGGCGGCCTGGACATGACATTCTATGCGCTTGAAAATTTAAGAAAATCGAAACGGAGGAGAACGATTTTTTTTAATCCTATTTTAACCTCAACTTTATATCTTACAACAAAAACACTTCTCCTACGATCTCGCTTCGAATGCTCGCGAAACGTATTCGCAAATCTCGCACGTTTTGGAATAATCCTAGAACAACTCGCCGAAAGAAGCAGCAGCCATCGATAAAAAACGCGTACAAAATTGACGTTAAAAATAGATCGACGCGGCTGAGTAGCTAAATAATTTCCCGCTGTCGCCTCGACAGCCACTAAGAAATTCTTATCAAGCTTCGCATCCGAACAAGAATCCAAAAACCGAATTGCTCCGTCAATTTTCTTCAAAAAACCGAGCGCTCGCAAGAGCCCAGAATGTTCGATAAAAACGAGGCATTGCGTGAAAACTAAAATCTCCGCAAAGTTCCAATCGACCTAGAAAGCTAGAGGAGAGTTTTCCGAATGTAATGGCATGCAATTTGTAAATCGTTTTCGGTCCGGAACAACTATAAACATCAACGGGACGAACGAATCCGGCCGCAGCAAAGCGCGAGGGAAACCGGCGAGCGTACGATCCATTCAAAGTTGGTATCGCGAGTTCGCAGGGTCGAAAGGGATACGTTTACCTCGCCGTCGGTTATCAGCCGGGACAAAGGCAGCTCGTGAGACGTTTCGTCTAGCCGGTACGGAATGCCGGGGTTTTATCGCGGGTGGTCGTCCCGCGGTGCTGACACCGGCGAGGATCGCGAGGATCCCCGTACACGGCTTGGTACGATTCGCGACGCTGGTAACAATATCCGCGGGCCCGATAAGCAGAGGGACGAATAAAGCGGCGCGTCCGCCCGGTGACACATGTCGCGGACGATAAACCTCGCGCGGATGATCCCTCCGCACGGCGATCCATGAATCGGACCGGTGCCAGGCGATTCCATGGGCGTCGATCATCGGCCACGCTCGATTACGCGGCTCTGATTAGCCGGCGAACGACCGCCGGCCGGCCAACTGTTACACCGAATTGACGTCGATCCGTCGAATTTTCGATCCTTCGCGATTCCCTTCGATGCCGTCGACGCGTTTTCCGAGACACCGTTTTCCTGTGCTTCGCACGGACCGACTGGATCCGTCCGAATCTTTACGATTAATTTTCATTTGTATTGATTTTTATCAATTTCAATTAAGAGAAATGATTAATTATTATTCATTTCAATTAGTAAAAGTTTTATTGATTTCTATTAAATTCAATTAGTAAAAGTTATTAATTTCTATTAATTTCAATTAGAGTAAAAGTTATTAATTACTATTCATTTCAATTAATAAAAGTTATCAATTACTATTAATTTCAATTAATAAAAACGATTAATTCTTATTAATTTCAATTAACAAAAATGATTAATTCTTATTAATTTCAATTAATAAAGAGGATGAATCATTATTAATTTCAATGAACAACAATTAATAAAGAGGATGAATCATTATTAATTTCAATGAACAACAATTAATAAAAAATATTAATTCCGATTAATAACAATTAATGAAAATTATTAATTTCTATTAATTCCAATTAATAACAATGATTAATTTCAATTAGTTCCAATTAAAAACAATACTTAATCTCTATTAATTCTAATTAATAACAATTATTAATTTCTATTAATTCCATTTAATAACAATTATTAATTTCTATTAGTTCCAATTAATAACAATCATTCATTTCTATTAATTTCAATTAATAATAATTATTCATTTCTATTAATTTCGATAAATAAAAATTATTAATTTCAATATTAATAGTATTACCTATTAATTAATTTCAATATTAATAGTATTATGTATTTATTAATTTTAGTATTAATAGTATTACCTATTAATTAATTTCAATATTAATAGTATTATGTATTTGTTAATTTTAAATATTAATAGTATTACCTATTTATTAATTGCATTAATAGCTTTATTAATTCAATATTAATAGTGTTACCTAATAATTAATTTCATTAATAGTTTTATTAATTTCAATATTGATAGTATTACGTATTTATTAATTTCATTAATAGTTTTATTAATTTATTTATTAATAGTATTACCTATTAATTAATTTCACTAATAGTTTTATTAATCTCAATATTAACAGTTAATAATTACCTACTTATTAGCTTCATTAATAGTTTTATTAATATCAATATTGATAGTTAATAATAACCTACTCATCAATTTCATTAATAGCGTTATTAACACCAATATTAATAGTTAATAATCACATATGGCTGCCACAAAATTAGAGTTTAGATGCAACATTTGTAACTCTGGGTCCGTCGCGTAACCACCCCCCCCCCCCCAAATCGTCCATTTCGGTGTACAAACCGAAGGCGAATTATGGCGAATTAACGATAAGTCGAAACGCGGTATTACGGAATCGGGCGTGAAAAACGGGAGACGCGAAGACTCGAGAGTTAACCGAAACAGCATTTAACGCGCGAATCATCGAACGCGCGATCGTCCGTTTCGGTATGGTATCGCTTGTAACTCGAACAGATCCAGCCGCGTCGGCACTAATTCCCGCGGATGTTCGCAGGATAAGCGGCCGGCCTGTCGTACAGAATAACGCAGATCGGAATCCCGATAGACTAGCGAACGTTA
Organism: Megalopta genalis; assembly: GCF_051020955.1. Classification (NCBI taxonomy): domain Eukaryota; kingdom Metazoa; phylum Arthropoda; class Insecta; order Hymenoptera; family Halictidae; genus Megalopta; species Megalopta genalis. The sequence continues at coordinate 5,353,675 of NC_135013.1, read as the reverse complement.
TTTTCGAATTAGCCCGGCCACGGTGTTCTACACTTCTTCGGTTTCTACGATGCTCGGCATTAACGCCGCCGCGCCGCCGCCGCGGCGCGTTCGCATATTTGAGATTTTTTTCGAACGCGTGGAATGGCAGTAGAAATGCCCGCAAAGGTCAGCCTGAAAGACCACGCTCTCATCCCGCGGGGAGAGCAGTCCGTGGCAGACCGTGGAACGGACCCGGTCGATTACTACGAAGATATCGACGCTTTGTGAAATATTTATCGCCGATATCTTTCCCCCGTCTGCGGTGCGCACCCGCGATCGGACCTTTTGCCGGCTGCTTTCCATTCGATCTTCGACTCCTCCCGGCGCGGCGGCCGAAGCGACGCGAAACGAGATTTCGAGCGCTCGCTTGGTCTTCGCTAATGCGCGTTCGTTCGGTGACCTTCGTCCGCGCCTTTCTGCACGTTTTCTTCGTTGGGAACGACATCGAACGGCTCGATCCTCGTCAGCCGGGTCCGTTCGGACCCAGAGTCGATGCGTCTAAATTCTAATTTTGTGGCAGTTGTATGTAATTGTTAACTGTTAATATTGAAATTGATAAAACTACTAATGAACTAAAACTAATAGTGTTAACAAATAGGTAATTATTAACTATTGATATTGAAGGGAATAAAACTATTAATGAAGTTAATAAGTAGGTAAATATTAACTATTGATATTGAAGGGAATAAAACTATTAATGAAGTTAATAAGTAGCTGATTATTAACTATTAATATTGAAATAGGTAATACTTAATATTTATTTACTTTAATTAATAAATAGGTAATACTAGTAATATTAAAATTAATAATACTATGAATGAAATTAATAAATAGGTAATACTATTAATATTAAAATTAATAAATAGATAATACTATTAATATTGAAATTAATGAATAGGTAATACTATTAATATTGAAATTAATAATTTTTATTAATTGAAATTAATAGAAATGAATAATTGTTATTAATTGAAATTAATATTGAAATTAATAATTTTTATTAATTGAAATTAATATAAATGAATAATTTTTATTAATTGAAATTAATAGAAATTCATAATTGTTATTAATTGAAATTAATAGAAATTCATAATTTTTATTAATAGAAATTACTAGAAATTAATAATTGTTATTAATTGGAATTAATAGAAATTAATAATTGTTATTAATTGTAGTTAATAGAAATTAATAATTTTTATTAATTGAAATTAATAGAAATGAATGATTGTTATTAATTGGAATTAATAGAAATGAATAATTGTTATTAATTGGAATTAATAGAAATTAATAATTGTTATTAATTGGAATTAATAGAAATGAATAATTGTTATTAATTGGAATTAATAGAAATTAATAATTGTTATTAATTGGAATTAATAGAAATTAATTATTGTTATTAATTGAAATTAATAAGGAGTCATCATTTTTATTAATTGAAATTAATAAGGATTAACCATTTCTATTAATTGAAATTAATCAGAATTAATCATTTTTATTAATTGAAATTAATAGAAATTGATAACTTTTTTACTAATTTCAATTAATAAATAATTTTAAAATATAATTTCAACTATCACTTATTAATTATTAATTGAACTTACTAATAATTAATGTCATCTATCAATTGAAATTAACAATAATTAATAATTTTTATTAATTTCAATCAATAAAAATTAATACAAATAAAAACTGCCACTCTTACACCTCGTTGTTACAATCGCGGGCGATCGGTGACCATAAAAACGCGCCGCAAAAGAACGCGTTCCCCACTTTCGTGCGCGGTCTGTGCGCGAATTATGTAGAATCCTCCGTCCGTAGCAGCTCGATTCGAGAATTCTCCTTTAAAAGGAGCGACTCTTCCTCGCGTGCCAACAGCTAAAACGTCGAAGACTTCGTAATCGTTCCCAACTAGACCGCGAATCTTCATTCAAGATAAACCCGATCTTCATCGACTGCAACGAAGCCAGTCACTTCTGCCGAAGTCTCGTAATCGCACTCTATCCAGTCCTCGACTTCAGATCCTCTCTCTATCCACCGGTCTCTTCCCAACATGACAGTCAGAATCCTCGAAAAAAAGAGGGGGACGGGGGGTGATCGTGCCGCGACGGCTGGGATCGGCGGAGGGCCTCCGCGCTCGTTGCTCCGCGGACCTGGAAAGATCAGAGGATAGGATTGTCGCGTCCGAGGGGACGGATCGGGGGCCCGTGGTTCGTCGGGGCCCGAAATGTTTGAGCCTGGCAAAGTGGTTCCACGGTCGGTAAGTCGCCGAGCCGAGGGGGATAGTCCGGGCCCCCGGGTCCAGGGGAGCCGAAGGATTAATGGGCGAGGATCGCTTGGTGCTCTAGGTGAAAGATGCTGCGTGTCCCGAGGAGGAACACGGTAAAAGTTCGCGGGAAAAGGGAGGGACGGAGCGGGCCGGAGCGGGCCGGAGCGGACCGGCGAGGACCGGCGAGGCTGGCGCGCGGAACGGAAAGCGAGGGAAGAAGAAGAGGAGGACGCTGGCGGAGGCAAAGAGGATGCTTGGAGCGGGCAAGACAGGAGAGCGAACGGAGGACATCGAACTGAAATGGCCTCTGGGAGCGCATTCCAGTATTCCACTCTCGCTACCTTAGACCATCTCCCTCTCCCTCGCCCTCTCCCCCCCGCGGGCCGCTCTCGGATACTCGCTCGGTCTCGCTCCGATCGTCCGTCTGCGGGCTCTCCTCTCCTCTTCCGAGCTCTTCTTCTCCTTCTTCGGCGTCGTTCTCGACGTCGTGGTCATCCCTCTTTCTTGCTCTTTACCCCGGTTCACTCTTTTTCTCGCTCTTGTCCTTCACGGTCCCTCCGACTCTTTCCTCTCGTTCGAGTCGTCATCCTCCCGCTCAGGCCCGCGAGCGTGCAACGCGCTCCTTCTCGCCCCGCGCCGCGGTCTCATCCCTCTCGCCGCCGCCGCCGCCGCTGCTGCTTGCTGCTGCTGCTGCTGTTGCTGCTCAGCATCCTCCTTTGGACTTAGAGTCCTTTTATTTCGCTCGCCGCATTCTTGAGTTTCCGCTCGCCGCCAGCGCGACGCGGACTTTCCTCCTCGGCCGACACCGCGGACGAATCCGTCTCGCGTTCCACCGCGATGGACCCTCTTCCCTTCGCGGATCCGACGACCTCGTTGCGTATTTAATAACCCCGCTCCTGCCTGCCTGCCGCTGTGCTCTCGCGAAAACCGCGTTCCCATTCGATCCGTTCCGGAATACGAAGGACGAGCACCGAACATGATAGTACCGCGTGATTGTCGAATCGTCGGTTAAATATCGCGGTACCAGTTCTTTTTTTTTATTTTTAGCTAAGATATATATTTTTTATTTATGTTGTATTTATGTATATTATATTTTTTATTTATGTTATATTTATGTATATTATATTTTTTATTCATGTTCTATTTGTGTATATTATATTTTTTATTTATGTTATATTTATATATATTATATTTTTTATTTATGTTAAATTTATGTATATTATATTTTTTATTCATGTTATTTTTATTTATGTTATATTTATATATATCATATTTTTTATTTATGTTATATTTATGTATACTATATTTCTTATTTATGTTATATTTATGTATACTATATTTCTTATTTATGTTATATTTATGTATATTATATTTTTTATTTACGTTATATTTATATATATTATATTTTTTATTTAGGTTATATTTATGTATATTATATTTTTTATTTATGTTATATTTATGTATATTATATTTTTTATTTATATATTTATTTTTATTTTTAGCTAGGAACACTACCTTTAAGCTGACTTATGCACATGTTCATTATGAATGAACGTTACCATGCATAGAAACAATATAGCAAAAGATAAAAAGAATATATAAATAAAAGAATAATATATATACAAATATAATATAAATGAAAAATGTATATATGTTAGACAGAACAGAAACAGAGCTGTTAGACAGAAGAATAAAATAAAATTGCATAATGCGTAAGTAAAAGTAATAGCATAACTAAAGTTACACGAATAACTAAGTAATTACAATTATAGAAACAAATTACACATTTTAGGATAATTGTGAATGTGACTAAAAAACGTAACACGTGGTTCCATTAAGAACACTTCGACTCTCTTCGAGACGGAAAAAGTCCAAATTTACACAGGTTAATTTAACGAGTTCATCTTCCGCTGTTCTTCGATCAGCGGACTTTGCCACGGAATCAATGATCAACGCGTCAAAATTATCGTTAAATTTAACCTTGAAAATGCTGCAGGTATATCTATAAAGCCCTCATTAAACCATACTTTAATAGTAGTCCACCATTCGTCCATCGGATTTATCGGATTTATCGCAACATTCAGGATCGTGATCGCTAGCGATAAATGCCGTTGCTCTCGCCGCTCTGACCTTCGCGAAAATGATCGCCGCGGCTTAGAAAAATTTCAGCGCATCCTTCGAACGCGGCTCGATAAGCCGGCTCGCCTCGCGATTAAAACGCTCGACGTCGCTCGCCGAGAAAAGCGCCGAAAGTTTGCTTAACGATCGACGGGAGGGAGAGCCCTCTCTCTCTCTCTCTCTCTCTCTCTCTCTCTGTCGAGTGTCCGCAAATTGCTCGATGCAGGCAGATGAATGAGTGTAGCAAGTAACGGGAGGAGGCGAAGGAGGAGAAGAACATAGTCGCTGGTTTCTCAAAGGAATCTCCCTCCCGTAAGGATGAGCCTTGTACTCGCATTAACACTCGCCAGGCAAGGTGTGTTCGTTGCGTAAGAATCCTCGAATTCCTGCCGTTTATTAGTAGCGACGGCTGTGTTTACCGTGTTACGGGCCTTAGGCCAGACGTTATTTGCATGCTTGTCCGCAGGTAGAATCCTGGCACCTGTTCGTGCCTCGGCCCGCCTCCGTCCCGACCCACCCGCATTCTTTCCGTTTCCGTTCGCCGCGAATTTCCTTTGTCCACGCGCTGCCCACGAATTTCTCTCGCATACTTCGTTTAACCCGGGACCCTCCCTCGAAAACACGTCCGATTCGCGATCGACGATTCCTCTCCTGCACGGCCGAGCCTCCGGTCCGCCGCGAACCGTCGCGAATCTCAAACAGCCGCAGGACATCGTCCTTGCGTCATTCTCGTAAATAGGAGCACTCGTTTACGGACCGATTTATTCACATTTTTACTCGCGCCTTTATCGTTTCAGCTTCGTGAAAAAGACGTTTCAATTTCCAGGGTGTACTGATTCTGTTCTGTTTGGTGCAGCCTCGTTGCTTCTTTTAACCAGTTAACTGTGTTTGACGAGTATACTCGACGGAGAGAAGCGGCGGTATTTTGTGTCGTGACGAGTATACTCGTCGGGGAGAAATTGCAGTATTTTGTGTCGTGACGAATGTACTCGTCATGGAGAGGCGGCAGTATTTTGAGTTATGACGAGTATATTCGTCACGAAGAAATTGCAGTATTTCGTATTGTGGCGAGTATACTCGTCACGGAGAAATTGCAGTAATTTGTGTCGCGATGAGTATACTCATCATGGAGAAGTGACAGTATTTTGTGTTATAACGAGTATATTCGTCACGAAGAAATTGCAGTATTTTGTATTGTGGCGAGTATACTCGTCATGGAGAAATGGCAGTATTTTGTATTGTGGCGAGTATACTCGTCCCGGAGAAGTGGCAGTATTTTGTATCGTGACGAGTATATTCATCATGGAGAAGTGACAGTACTTTGTGTTATGACGAGTATATTCGTCACGGAGAAATTGCAGTAATTTGTGTCGTGACGAGTATACTCATCACGGAGAAGTGACAGTATTTTGTGTTATAACGAGTATATTCGTCACGAAGAAATTGCAGTATTTTGTATCGTGGCGAGTATACTCGTCGCGGAGAAATTGCAGTATTTTGCATTGTGACGAGTATACTCGTCGCGCGTAAAAAGTAGCAACCATTGACTATTTAAATTGTAATTTTAATGAAAAGAAGAACATATTCTGAAATTTCAAAATGTTTAGAATATTTTGAGGCGAATCCTACACGAAATTCTTTACATTGTTATAAAAATAAGATTAGAACAGCAATTTGAATTGTTAACTTTGAATTTGAATTTTTAATTTGGAAAAATCTGAGCCCGGCTGGTGTCGCGAGGCGGCCCAGCCAACGAGTGCGCGAAGCCCAGTTCTGCTCATTGGCTCGGCCGCCTCGCGCCGGCTGATCTCGCCTCTCATTGGTCACTGCTTTTTCGTTAATAACTCGTAAACGAAGCCGCGGATTGCATTTTCGCTGAGGAAAAAGTTGCTTCAAATGACCTGATAAATCGCCCCTTTCCGCATCGCGAGACGTTTTCGGGACACCCTGTAGATTGAACGAATACAAGTCGAGATCGACGGTCGGACAACAGTTACGTGGCAACCCCTGGCTTCTCTTATTTCCTTGGTGGTTGTCCACGATAGGGCAGTTTTACGTTACAGCGACTTGATTTGGACAAGTCGTCGTAACAATGTGATTGGAAACATTGCTGAAAGCTCAGAATTATTGTAAATATCGTTGATAGTACAGTTGCGAGAATGATCCGCCGTCCAAGGGTTTTCGATTTTTATTTACGCTATTAAACTCCTAAATGTTATTAGGATATGCATATTACTGTGCATATTATGTTACATACTATTGGGTTGGGGAATGAGTTCGTAGCGTTTTTATTTGAAGGCGATTTTCTTCGTTGTTTTCGTTAAGCTCGCGAGACATCCAGGCTCCCAATTTTTCGGCAAATCCCATTGAATGAAGACGATCGAGAATCGTTTTATGATCGCAGTTCATTTTTTCGGCCAATTCGCGGCTTGTTCGGTGACCGTCCTCCTTCGAAAGTGCTTCGAGACGCTCTTCGTCGAATTCAGAAGGTCTTTCGCCGCGGGGCGCGTCGTCGACGTCAAAATCGCCATTTTTGAACTTCGCAAACCATTTCCGTGCTGTAGACTCGCCTACGACACCTTCTCCGTATACGTTGCAAATGTTCCGGGCTGCTCGGCAGCTTTTTGGCCTCGATGAAACGCGAAGAAGAGAAGCTGTCGAAAATGTTGCTTTTTACCTCCTGGATATTCCATTTCGAAGCCTCAAAAGTAATAAAACATTAAACTACTCAAAAAGACGATTGGCACAGTTTCGTAGAGCAGAAAGAGCTCTATCGAATGAATATATTATACACTTTGTCGAACAGCAAAGAATCTCGTTGTAAAATAAAAGAAAATATAAAAACGCTACGAACTTATTCCCCAACCAGATAATTACAGAGATTACAGTAGTTGGCTGTATGCTAAATAATTATAAATAGAAGCGATGACTTTTAACAAATTTATTATAAATAAATCGTACATAGTACGAGGGGTTTAGTTGTCACGGCAACGAAATCGTCGATGACCCGCGTCGCCGCAGCAACTTAATTAAACAATAGAGAATTTGCAAAAGCCGTTAGGATCGTAACGACGCGCGACTTGTTACGTGCCCCTACCCCCCCGAAAAGGGGTGAGAGGGAGACTTTTTTGTTTGGCGGACGATGAAAGAACGCGGAATAACCCGTTGAAAAGAGGAGAGCGGTCCGAACGCCATTCCTCAAATCGTATTCCATTGTTGGCCCTTAAGTCTCTCGCGGGTCCGGCTTTTCCAGGCTCGCTCGGCCGGATAATACATCGCTGTTACGAAAACGCCCGGAAGGAGAACGCGTTTCGCTCCGGTCTGGAAGGCGAGCCGCGTACACTTCTTTTTTTTTTCTTTTTTATTACGCCGTCATTGCTCGCTGAATTACCGGCAACCTTGGCACGCGAACCGCCGCGCCGCGGCGGCGAACAATGCTCGGCTCCTTTCGCGGAGGAGGACTCAATGACCCTGAAAACGCGGCTCGGCTTCCCGTCTTTCGCGACCGCCGCCGAAGACTTTTCCAAAATTTCCCGAGGAAAACCGAGGACGTCTCTCCGCGTTCGACGCACGGCTATCGATCGCGTCGCGATCGCGGAACGCTTTCGGCACGATTCCCTCGGGCTAATCTGCAGTCCGATATCGACGGACAGCTTGTCCCTTAATGCGACGTCCTTCCGTCCTCGACTTCCACGTGAAACCTGTACGCGTTAGCGCGTCATCGGCGCCCGCGATCGACCGCTGAAATTCCCGCGAACTCGAAAGCAATTTAATTAATCGAAGCGAAACCGGAAAGCCGAAATTTGTCGCGGCGGACGATGCCGGAACTCTTCGGCGAACGAAAAACTCGGTTCGCTCGAATGTGTTACAGCGAAAATGAATTTGCGGGATTGAGACCGAAAATTAGTGTCGCCCGTGTTTGACCGACGTGTTAAAACGGGGTCGCGTTAAGGGGTGGCATCCCCTCCCGACATCAGCTGGCAGTAATTATCGAGATGAAACTTTGGAAACGCGCGCTTCCGTAGCATTTTTTTTACGGCGAATTCGGACACGTAGAAATTAATTTTGTAAATATGGTTTTTACGCGAGAGGAAAATTGTTCGAAAAAATCATCGGAGCGTGAATTCCATAGCCTTATTTTTTCATTGCCGTGAAGATATGCTGTGAAGAAATTTTCAGCTCAGGAATTTCAGTTTTGTGGAGGTTAATAATATTTGTTAATATTCACAGCGTTGCTTGTTTTTAATGTTCACGGTCTTACAAAGTTTAACACTTTCGCTATTTCATCGAAATGCCTCTCTCTCTCTCTCTCACTTGCTCTCTTTATATTGCACTCTCTCTCTCTCTTGCTCTCTTTATATTGCACTCTCTCTCTCTCTCTCTCTTTTGCTCTCTTTATATTGCACTCTCTCTCTCTTGCTCTCTTTATATTGCACTCTCTCTCTCTCTCTCTTGCTCTCTTTATATTGCACTCTCTCTCTCTCTCTCTCTCTCTCTCTCTCTCTCTATTGCTCTCTTTATATTGATCTGTCTCTCTCTCCCTATTACTTTCTTTATATTGCTTTCTCTCTCTCTCTCTCTCTATTGCTCTTTTTATAAATATTGCTCTCTCTCTCTCACTCTCTCTCTCTCTTTCTCTATTGCTTCCTTTCTATTGCTCTTTTTATAAATATTGCTCTCTCTCTCTCACTCTCTCTCTCTCTCTATTGCTCTCTTTCTATTGCTCTTTTTATAAATATTGCTCTCTCTCTCTCACTCTCTCTCTCTCTATTGCTCTCTTTCTATTGCTCTTTTTATAAATATTGCTCTCTCTCTCTCACTCTCTCTCTCTCTATTGCCCTCTCTCCCTCTATTTCTCCCTCTATTGCTATTTCTCTCTATTGCTCTCTCCCTCTCTCTCTCTCTCTCTCTCTCTCTCACTCACTATCTTTATCTCTGTCTCTATCTCTTTCTGTCTTTATATATATATGTATGTATATCCTTCTCGTTATCTCTCATCCTGCACCCTCGTCTCCCATTCCCAGGTCTCCGACGCCGCTCAACCACCAACGCGGCAAGTCCGTAATAGAGATTTTATGCCCGCGCTAACTTCCCGACCCCCGATAGAGGGACAGACGTATTCGACGAAACTTATAATTGTGAGTCGTTCTTTACGGCGCGTCGGAACGCGTGCTCTCTCTCTCTCTCTCTCTCTCTCTCTCGGCGAGCGCGAAACTGTTTCTTGCACCGAACCTCGCAGGGGAAGGGGGTTGTGCCCGCGGCTTTGTTCGACTCTCAGATTGAGTCTTTGTCCGCTGGTTCGGGGGAAGGGGGGGTGGAGGAACATTGTGTGGGCCGCGGAGTTCATGTTAATCCGTGGAATTTACGAAGTTTCATTAGCTCGTTTCCTCGCGCTCGCTGCTGCCGCGGCCGGGGCTCCCGACATTTTCTGACGAATACACTCTGTTAACCCCTTGCGCTATAACGACGTGTGTCGGACTCGTGACGAGGATTATTTCTCATGCATAAGCTGGTATACATATATATAGAAAGAGATAGAGACAGAGATAAAGATAGTGAGAGAGAGAGAGAGAGAGAGAGAGAGAGATAGAGAGAGTGAGGGAGAGACAGCAATAGAGAGAAATAGTAATAGAGGAAGAGAGAGAGAGTGAGGGAGAGACAGCAATAGAGAGAAATAGTAATAGAGGGAGAGAGAGAGAGAGAGAGAGCAATATAAAGGGAGCAATAGAGAGAGAGAGAGAGAGAGAGAGAGAGCAATATAAAGAGAGCAATAGATTGAGAGAGGGGGAGAGCAATATAAAGACAGCAATAGAGAGAGAGAGAGAGCAATATAAAAAGAAAGCAATAGAGAGAGGGAGTGAGAGATCAATATAAAGAGAGCAATAGAGAGAGAGAGAGAGAGAGCAATATTTATAGAGAGAGCAATAGGGAGAGAGAGAGAGAGAGAGAGAGAGAGCAATATAAAGAAAGCAATAGATAGAGAGAGAGATCGATATAAAGAGAGCAATAGAGAGAGAGAGTGAGAGAGTGCAATATTTATAGTGAGAGCAATAGAGAGAGAGAGAACAATATTTATAGTGAGAGCAATAGACAGAGAGGGAGAGAGCAATATAAAGATAGCAAGAGAGATAAAAAGAACAATAGAAAGAGAGAGGAATAGAGAAAGAGAACAAGAGAGAGAGAGAGAGAAAGAGAGGAAGTGCAATATAGGGAGAAGAATAGCAAGAGAGCATTAGAGAAAGAGAACAAGGGAGAGAGAGAGAGCAATAGAAAGAGAGAACAAGAGAGAGAAAGAAAGTGCGGCAAAGAGCGACAAAGAGAGAACTAGAGAGAGAGAGAGAGAGAGAGAGAGAGAGAGAGAGAGAGAGAGAGGGAGGGAGCGGGAAGAGAGACGTCGGGGTCGTAGCGACGGGGCACGGCGCGGTGCTAGAATTTAATGGCGGTGTCAAAAGTTCCGCTTAACGAGATGGAGCGAGTCGAAAGATAAATCGAAGCCGGCGTTTTTGTTCTCCCCCGCGAGTTACGAGCACGAACGTTCGAGGCGGAATCCGAGGCCCGAGCCCGCCCGCACAGTGACTCGGGGATAATCGTGATCGACACTGTCGGGGTTGCTTTCGCCGCTGGAGTTTCTCCTCGGCTAGTATAGCGCCGGTTACAGTATACATAGCGTTACAGTATACATATACCGAATAGTCGAGAGAGTCGGACACCTATCGTCCCGTTTTTTAATGTTAGCCCCGCTGCCGAATTAATCCAAATAATGGATGCGGTGCTACGGACCCGGCCTATTTATACGATCGTTTTTATCGTCGCCCGTTCCGCGAACGTCATCCACCTTCCGGCGGGTCCCGGGCCCGCAGAGGGTGTTCGCTAATTAATCCCCGCGGCGCGACGCGACGGTATCGCGCGGATCACCGTGACGCGACGCGACTTGTTCTGTAAATCTTCGGCGGGCTGAAACTGTTTGTTCGCCGCGGTGTCCGAGGACCTCCATCAACGGCCGTCGGAATTCCCGAAGCAAAGGATGCAGCGTTCTGCTCCGTTTCGAACGATTGCTGTATTTTATTCGAACGCTTCGTGACGGGTGAAAGACTGCGTTTATTTGGATCGTTCGACAATTTGATTGACGCTAGATTTACGGAACGTAAGAGAACAAATGACGGGTCGCTGATTTTTTAATTTACGATTGTTCGTGTCGTAAGGATACGTTTATGAGTTATTTATTCAATTTATATGTTACAATAGTAATACAATAAAATATGTTACAATATTATATTATAATTTAATATTATATTAACGATTTATATGTTACAATAATAATATAATAAAATATGTTACAATATATATAATATTTTAACAATATTATATACTTATAAAATATAATATAAGATATATAATATTGTTAAAATATTATATATATTGTAACATATTTTATTATATTATTATTATAACATATAAATCGTTAATATAATATTTTATATAAGTATATAATAATACTTCTAATTTCTTCATTTACGATTATTCATATCGTAAAGTTACGTTTATGAGTTATTTATTCAATTTATATGTTACAATAGTAATATAATAAAATATGTTACAATATATAATATTATAATAATAATTTACTATTGTAACATATAAATTGAATAAATAACTCATAAACGTACCTTTACGATATAAATAATCGTAAATTAAGAAATTAAAAAAAAAAGTATTATTATATACTTATAAAATATTATATATCTTATATTATATATTATTAAAATGTACAATACTTTTATAAGTATACAAAGAAGATGTTTAGGATTCTCAAGGGATTTCTTTCAAATAAATAACAAAATTCATAAAGGTAAACTTTTAATTAAAAATTTAACCCTTCTCAACGACAACGTCAGCATCTAAAATGTCTATTAATTAAATAAATTTCTCTCCATTCTCACCATAGAATTAATTTCTCAATCGATCAATTAAATTAAAAAAAATCTTAATTTCTCGAACTATGAAATAAAAAAAAAAATGTGACGGCTGATTTCGAGCGGCACGGCATTTTCATCGTCGAGCGCACAAGCGATGAAAGAATCGGCCGGAGTCGAAATCGGACTCGAGCGAGAAGCGCAGAAGCGAATTGATGAAAAGCCCGTCGGAGAAGAAGCACCCCCGGAACGGGCTCGCCTCGAGTTTCATCAGATCGGCGCGGCCGAGCAGCCGCAATCGGAACACAAGCCCGTAAAACATCCTCATCGAATATCGGGGTCCCCGGCCGGGTGAAGCTCTACAGTCCGAAGGGAATAAGCACCGATATCAAGTACCAGATAGAGTTAAAACACCCTCCCGCCTGGATCTCGTTACCCGCTCGCGGGCCCGTAGGAAATAGCCGGCGCGCGCGCGCACGAGAGAGAGAGAGAGAGTCCGGCGCCCTTTAATCCGGCGCTCGTTAACACCGGCTAGATTCAAACTCTAATTTGCGAGCGGCGCGAAGAAAACGGAATGGAACGAAACGGACGGCGGAGTAGCGCGCGTTCAGATAACGGCCAGGGGGGCGGAGGGGCGCGGGAGAGGGCGGGCGACGGCGCGGGGCCGGCGGATCGGCGGAGATAACGGCGAGCCAAACGAGGGAACTTCTCGGGAACTTAATAGGGAAAACGGAAACATATTCGGGAATGAACGTGGTTCGATAATCGCGGAGATAGCTCGCCGGCGGGGGGCCGCGGGGGGCCGAATGGGAACCGAATGGGGGCCGAATGGGGGCCGAATGGGAACCGAATGGGGCACGGTTTGGTTTTTCGCGGCTGAAAGGGGGCAACGGGTTTTATAGAACGGCCGGCTCGCGGCGTTACTTCTGAAAGTACGAGGCGTTTCCAGGAATTCCACCGTTAGTTCGGCCATTACCATTCGCTACATGTCGGGAGCCACTCCGCGGCTACATTTTAGCCTGTTTACGGCACTTTTCGAGGAAACTGTTACCTCAAGCTGTCCTCGAACGAGCAAATAACGCCGAACTACCCGCGCGACACGCTTTCATTATCTCCGGCCGCTTTGCACGGGATCAAGGCGTCCCGGAATCCCCGACCGAGACGATCTCCCCGCGATTCGCGCCGCTCGAATCTGTCGATTCGAGTTGGAATTAAAGATCCTCCCGGCGCATTCGCTCGTTGAGGTTCGTTAACGATCGCGACGATATCGGTTGTGACCGCGGATTCTATGTATGTACAGTAATATGTCTCCCTAATCGACGCTCTCAGATTGCGCACAAAAATGGACGATTTCGGAAGTGGAGATACGATTATTATTTTCATAGTTGTTGATAATTAGTGACTATAAAAGTGAACCGCAAGGATCGTATAATCGTATCTTCTCTTCCCAAATTGTCCATTATTGTGCGCAATATGAGCGCGAATTAGGGAGAATTTACTGTGCTAGGCATGTGACTGTCGAATCGTAGCATATGGCTTCTGAATTGCCTTCAAATCGTGGCACGAGACCTCCGAATTGCCTTCAAATTCCTTTCGATTTGTGTCACGTGGTTTCCGAATTGCCTCCGAATTCTCTTCGAACTGTATCACGTGGCCTCCGAATTGCCTTCAAATCGTATCGCGTGGCCTCCGAATTTCCTTCGAATCGTATCACGTGACTTCCAAATTGCCTTCGAATTCCTTTCGAATTGTGTCACATAGTCTCCGAATTGCCCCCGAATTGTGTCACGTGGCCTCCGAATTGCCATCGAATTCCCTTCCCTTGCGGCTCGTTTTTTTTTACAGTTGTTGTCAATTCGTAACTATAAAAATGAATCGCGAGGCTCGAGCAATCGTATCTTCTCTTCCTAAATCGTCCACTTTTGTGGATAATCTGAGCGTCAATTACAGAGACATTACTGTATCTTAAGCATTCGAGTCAATTTAGTCGCACGATAAACATCAATTTTCTTTATCCTTCTAAGAAATCATTGCAATCTACGAGGTATTCAGAGATACGTATTTTTCTCAAATACATTCCGATCATGCCAACAGCTTCGGCAACGAGAAAACTGTCGTCGACAGTTAGACAACTAGAGGCGATGCCGCGAAGTCAGCTAAATCATGCATTATTCGAATCCTTTTTGAATGGCTGCAACGAATTTATCGAAGAGGAGATTACTTTGCGCGAGTCTGAAAAATTAATTGTCGCACCGTGTAGAACGAGTACGATGGCCAAGTTAGATGGCATCGTTAGTAGCGGACTACCTGTCCTGTCGCCGGAGAGAGCGTCTACCTTCACCTAGCTCGGAGGGGTTGAAGATTCTATGTTTTATACAGGCTCGTTCCTGGCGTCTCCGACTCGGCTAATGTGTCCGACTATTACTCGCTATTAGCGCTAACGGAGATTGATGATAATATGCCGCTGTTTCCCATTAACCTCACTGTCTTCTAACGGGGCGTAGAACATCGCCGTAGCGCGGACTATGTTTACAAACAACAGAAGTAGAATTAGGCGGTAATGGGCGTACACACACGTGTGCCAAGTGGGACGGCGCGGCGCCAGACGAATTCTACGAACGAAATCTTTCACCGATGATGCTTCGACGATCTTTAACGAACTGACGTTACATGTATCGATGACAATAAATTAGAATCTTATTCTCGAGTACTGCCTACCAGCAACTCCGGCACATTTTTGGAGCGGAGCGCCTGAGATAAAAGAAGTCTTATTTCGAGCGGGAAAGATTACACGTCCTTGCGAATGCATTTGATTTGATTTATTTTATAAATATACATTTTCCTATTGTGAATAAAAGATAAATTTTAAATTTTGTAATTCACCACGGTACGATATCTTTGGTAACAATCTCCCATGTGCATTCTGGGTTTACTTGGACAAGTGTCACAGTATTCGCTTCGCCAAATAGAGTTACTAGATATTTCTTTCAAGTTTAGAACATTTTCTGCGATTTCGCATAATAAATCCGCGCGGTCTCTTAAATTAAAATGACACTTTGACGGCCGCGGCGAACATAACCTTGAAAGTTTCATAAAATTGAAGTATTATATTTAAAATTCGTGAAATATAAAAATTGCACAGCAAAATGTGACGTAAATTATTTTTCCAACATATTCCTACGTCTTGCGACTTTTAATAAAAATTTAAAAATTATAATTGACCGGCGAAGGAATTAATTGTCGATAATTAAACTTTAACTACAGATTTTTACCAAGAAATTATTGAAGGTATCGACTCCGAATTTCGCAGGCTTGTGTTTCAATGGCTCTAGAACGTTCAGGATTTTTCCAGGCCGCATGTAATAATCTCATTCGAAGTTATGGCAATGCTATGAGAGCTCCGCGAAAAGATGTCGTTTGAACTAAAATTGAAAAATGTTAAAATTAAAGAATCGACAATCGTTAAATAAAGAATCGATTTTGAGGGAATGTCGCAGTAGAACGAAGTTTGAATAACATTTTTGAAACTGGACCAAATGAATTGAAGTGTTTTTGATCAATCTCCCATGTGCATTCTGGGTTTACTTTCAAGTTTAGAACATTTTCTGCGTAATCGTTGGTTTCCTTTATAATTTCATTTACCGATTCGTTCGTGAAAAATAATTTAAAATATCGTATCGGCTGTTCGATGTTTGTAGGAACTTGTGGTCCAATGACCTGTGGCAATACACTAAAAGGTATTCTATCTGGAATATGTAATTCTTCCGTAACATCACGCCATTCGTCTAAGTCTTGTAACGAATCATCGCTTTCGCTTTCAATAATTCTCATTCTTCGTCTCTTTGGTAGTATAATTTCGCCACTACCACTCGAAGTGTCAGAATCATATCCAACATTGTCTTCCACAATGTCTTTTAACTCTTTAAAATCAAATACGTCTTCGGTATCGCTCAGCTCTAAATTCTCATCGTAATATTTATTTTTCTCCATATTGCTAACCATAGAAAAGGTAAAAAAAAATGGTTTAATCGTAATGGTACAGACTTAGCACGTTTTAACTACAGATAACAATTGCTAATGTCAACGATAACGTATGCTAAAAACATTTGGCTCCGCAGCGGAGCCTTCGGAGTTACGGAACAAGTGACAAATGTCTCCGTAGCAGAGCCTTCGGAGCGTTAAGGGTTAAAGGATAGAATGACATTAATAACTTAATCAATTAATGCTAGAAATTTGCATCGCGAGTCGGACTCGTTAAAGTATTATAAGTCAAAGGGGTTAACTTAGACTTCGATTTTGGAAAGAAAGAAAAATCGCGCGGGGTCGCGAATCAGGTGAATAATGGCGGTCGATCGAGCACGCGAATTGGATCGCTGGTCAAAAATCGGCGAACAATGTTAATTTCAATTTTGGAAATAAAGAGAGGTCGCGCGGGGTCGAATCAGAAGAATACGGTGGACGATCGAGCACGCCGATTACGATTCACCAAGAATGGACAGACAATGTTAATTTCAATTTTCGAAATAAAAAGAGGTCGCGCGGGTCGCGAATCAAGTGAATAATGGCGGACGATCGAGCACGCGATAGGCCAAAAATTGGCGAACAATGTTGGCCGAGCCCGCCGATAAAGGGAACCAGTGAAACCGATTGCGTTCGCAAGATCGCTTTCGATCTCGGCGATAAAAGTTACGAGCGCAAACGTCGCGCCACCTTGCGCGGACTCGCGAGGGACCGCGGCAGCCTTCAAAAACGACCTCGATTTCGCGCGAAAACCAGCTCAATCGGAAACACGAACGAAAGCTGACGCAACGGCGGCCCACGCCCCGTGCTCCCAACTTGTCGGCGATGTTAACGCACGAAACGGCCGCCTCGCCCTGGCGAAACCGCGGTCTCGATGCGCCGAGTGAAAGGCCCGACAATCTCGAATACTTTTCGTCTTGTGTATTCAAAGCAAATCACGCGCAATTACGTTCGCTGCTCTTTCGGGCCCGTTCGAGGGTACTGCTGGACCAACGTGTTTTAAAAAAGAAAATAATCGGGAATTTCTGCGAAGGGAACTGAAGCTCTAAGGAGATCGTTTTTTAAGGGTTTAGTAATATGTAAACGTATATATAAACGTTCTCTTGTATAAGGCGATCGAATCGATGCAATTTGTAATATTTTTTGTAATATTTTACAATTACATATTTTGTAATATTTTTAATTTTTGTAATATTTTAATATTTTTGTAATATTTGTAATACTTGACATTTTTTGGAAATATTGCGCCATAAGATGAGCAATATAGTTCGCGTTGCTTAGAAATACAGTCATTTCTGCCAGAAATGTTCGTGGGTCGGAATTGAAGCCGGCAGATCCGAGAATACTAAGTCGCGATTCTTCGGGTCTTAAAGAATAAAAAGTAGAATAAAAATGATGACTTAACTTTTTTAATTTTTTGCCACGATTCGAAGGCAATTTGGAGACCACGTGACATAGTTCGAAGAGAATTCGGAGGCCACGTGATACGATTCGAAGGCAATTCGGAGGCCACGTGACGCGACTCGAAGGCAATTCGATAGTAAGTCGGAGGCCACGTGACATAGTTCGAAGGGAATTTGAAGGTAATTTGGGGGCCACGTGACACAGTTCGAAGAGAATTCGGAGGCCACATGATACGATTCGAAGGCAATTTGGAGGCCACGTGACACGATTCGAAGGGAATTCAATGACAATTTGGAGGCCACGTGACACGATTTGAAGGGAATTCGATGGCAATTTAGAGGCCCCGGAACATGATTCGAAGGCAATTCGGAGGCCACATGATACGATTCGAAGGCAATTCGGAGGCCAATTGACACAATTCGAAGGCAATTCGAAGGCCACGTGACACGATTCGAAGGGAATTCGATGGCAATTCGGAGGCCACGTGACAGAGTTCGAAGGGAATTCGATGGCAATTCGGAGGCCATATGCTACGATTTGAAGGTAATTTGGAGGCTATATGAGACGATTCGAAGACAATTCGAAGGCCATGTACCACGATTTGAAGGCAATCCAGAAGCCACATGCTACGATTCGACGGTCACGTGCCAAGCACAGTAAATTCTCCCTAATTCGCTCTCAAATTGCGCACAAAAATGCACAATTTTGGAAGAGGAGATACAATTATTCGAGCCTCGCGGTTCGTTTCTACAATTACCGATCGTCAACAACTATCCATCAAATCGATGTACCGAAAAATCGACGTACTTTTGGAGTCCTGTTTTATACAAAATATGTACTGAATGATAAAACGTAACTTTCACCTCTCCAGTTCAATGTTTAGAAAGCAAATATGTACATATGTGCGTTACGAAATGGCGGAATTATTCGCTGTTTTGAGAAGGATAAAAACGTGTTTACTAAGAGAAATGTTTCACGCGCGAACACCCCTACAAAAATTAAACGATTCAATTTCATTCACTGAAACTGTGTTCGAAGCGCGACGGAAATCACATCGGGGAAGACCGGCACTTTTAATCCTCGAACGATGGACCATTTTCACAACTGTACCATCGAAGAATGTTCATAACAATTCTGAGCTTCATTCAGCGATTTCACTCAATCATATTTTTGAAAATACTTCTTGCAGACTTACTAGCCTTTGTTTATTATACTTATTATCCCGATGCAGCAGCAGCTCATATTATATAATTCCCAAAAATTGGGTAATCGACTAAACGACTCAAGTACACAGTTTGGGTCAAAACGACCCAGCGACCGCGCTGCGCGTTCCAACCATCGAAACGTGCCTCTGACACCAAGTTAAGAAACTCGAGAACTGCTCGGTGGACCGTGATCCTTCGCAGCCATCCTCGGAAAAGGTTGGAAAACTGAGAAACCAAAGGTCGTCGGAGAAACTTAAGAATCGTCGGATTTCGAGGAACGGCGAGGATCGAAGGTATCGTCGCTGGGAGAACACGAAAGTGCTCTCGATCTCGGGGCTCGTCTGCCGGCTTTGCATCGGTGTTAAAGCATCGATAAGCCCGGATGCGATCCGAGCGGTGCGGAGCGGAGTCAGCGCGTGCAGGAAGGCAGCAGCAGCAGCCGGCGACTAGCCGCGTCGCAGAGCTCTCCGCCGCTAATTGATTGACACAGAACGGCGAATTATCATCGATTAACCGACACTAAACGTTGAAACGTCCCCGCTAATTGGCCGGCGCAGTCGCTGCCGCCAATAAAACCTTCGATATTTCTAGCCGCGGATAGGATCGCCGCGCATAATTCGCTTGTCGCGGGAGCAGTTTTCCCGGCCGCGGTGTCTCGTGTCGACGATTTACGAGCACCATTTTCTCAGGAATAGGCGCGGACGTCGATTTTTCCCGATGACGAAACGGCCGGCTAGCCGGCTGCCGCCATGTCCGATGACGCCGCACAGTGGTATAAAAGCTCGAAATCATGGTCAAAATAAGAAACAGCGACGGATCTATTTGAAAATTTGTATGTAAGAGTTTTCATGGTCGCTGATTACGAATCTGAATCTAAGAATTCCAAAAACAAAATGGCGGATTAAGTATGACGGATGGGTTGTTGAAAAGATGATTTGATTTTAACAAAAATTGGCGACAGGGTGTCCCAAAAATGTCTCGCAATCCGAAAGTAGGGGATTCTTGAGGTGATTTGAAGCAACTTTTTCCTTAGCGAAAATGCGATTCGCGGCTTCGTTTACGAGTTATTAACGAAAAACAGTGACCAATCAGAGGCGAGATCATTTGGCGCGAGACGGCCGAGCCAATGAGCGGAACTGGGCTCCGTGCGCTCGTTGGCTGGGCCTTCGCGCGCCAGTCGAGCTCCCCTCTTATTGGTCAGTGTTTTTCGTTGATAGCTCGTAAACAAAGCCTCGGAGAAAATTTTCGCAAAGGAAAAAGTTGCTTCAAATGACCTCAGGAACCTCCCATTTCCGTATTGTGAGGCATTTTCGGGACATCCTGTATATCTTCGGAAATCTTGATTACGAATCTGAATTTAAAAACTGCAAAAACGAAATGACGGATCAAATATGGTGGATGGGTTGTTGAAAAATTGGGAAATCAGCGCAGGAACTGTACAGTGTGTCCCAAAAATGTCTCGCAATCCGAAAGTGGCGGGTTCCTCGGGTCATTTGAAGCAGCATTGACCTTTACAAAAATGTTCTCCGAGACACCGTTAACGAATTATTAACGAAAAACAGTGACCAATGAGAGGCGAGCTCGGCTGGCGCGAGGCGACCGCGCCGATGAGCGGAACTGGGCTTCGCGCGCTGGTTGGCTGGGCCGCCTCGCGTCAGCCGTACTCGATTCTTATTGGTCACTGCTTTTTCGTTAATAACTCGTTAACGGTGCCTCGGAGAAAATTTTCGCAAAGGAAGAAGTTGCTTCAAATGATCCGAGGAACCCGCCATTTGCGGATTGCGAGACATTTTTGGGACACCCTGTACAGTTCCCGCGCGCCGTATACAGTGGCGCGCCGTGATGCCAGCGACGCCGCCGATGACGCCGGAATTTCGCGAAGAGAGAAACGGGTTTCCCTCGGCCCCCGGGCTCGCTCGCTCGCTTATCGCTGGCATTATCTGCCGCAACTTGCACAGTTTATACAATTGCGAGCGGCGTTGTTCTTGCCCGGCGTAGAAATTAGGTTTAACGTTTCCCCGGCGAGAAGGAGGCTACACGAGGATCTTAATAGTCCCGAGACAGTGGACGGTGTACTTGTTAATTGAAGATGCTATCTGCGGGGCTCGCGCGTCCCTGGAATCGGGCCGATCATTGCCGCTCGCTGTGCAGGAAACCACGCTGAAAACTGCGCTCGCCGCCACATTTTCTGCTTTTCTGCCGGGCCCGCGACCGGATGATCGTCGCCGGGGCCTCGTTAGAACGCGAGGCGACACCGTTCGGTTTCGGTTCGTAATGCGCGCGTAAAATCTGCCCCCTTGTCGTTTACGTCTAATTGCTGAAGTTTCTGCCGGCGCATGCCGCAGCCACGAATCTTCCGCCGACTTTATCCGAGGCCCTATCGCGCCGTTCGCGGGCCCCGCAAATTTTTCCGTCGCTCGGGCTGTTTTATCTGGTGGTTCTAACGCGTTCGCGCAGGTTCTGCGACTACCGTCGATGAGTATCTGCTCGAAAATGGGAACATCTTCTTGATTCTGGCATTTATAAAGCGACAGTGATTTACAGAAAATAGAGTAAAATACAGAAATTTTGCAGTATTCTCGCGCTATTTGTAATTTGTTAACACGTTCCGTGTCACGTGTACCGTCGATGGTGCGTGCTTCTATGTTTATTTAATGTGTTGGCAAAATAAGTTTGTAGCGAATTTAGAACCGAAGAGTTCATTTCCACCGCAATAATGGGCGATGATAAGTTTGTTTGATTGTTATATATGCGAGAATTAATAATTGTATATTATATATCAAGTTTCAGTAAAATATTTAGTGGCCATTTTTAGTGGCCATTTTTAATAAAATGGTCGAGTAAAAACAGCTCTGCACCGAGAACGTATTAAACATCGAACGGCGGCCAGTGGAGAGCGGTGGCTGGGTCAATTTTGGCCCCTACGGCTATTTCACGTTTACTATGAAATAATATATATATATATATATATACAGTTTTCCTTCTTGCATCTGTTTATAAATATAATTATTACAGTGGAATAAAAAGTACGATTTTATGTAGATAAATTCAGAAGAAAAATTGATTTATGCATTGTTGCATAAATGTGCACATAAAGTTGTGCATTATCTGTTTGCAAGCGTATTGCAAACATATTTTGTAAAATTGTCAGAAACGTTACTATATTTATTTTAAATTTTCCCATACAAATAAAACATCCAGCTCGTCCAGTTATTTCTTTTTCTTATTTTATTATATAGGTTGATATTATATAAATGTTTCATTTGTATGGAAAATCAAAATAAATATAGCAACGTTTGTGTGTATAATGTACTGATCAATAATTAATGTTTTATGTATTATATAATATATGTGTACTATATTATTTAAAACTGCAATAATATGAATACAGTAATTATGATTATAATGCAATCATGAGAACGGAGAAATCACGAACGACCGGAATAAAGAAAACCTGTCGAAACTGTACATATATACATACGTCTTTTCTTCTCAAAGATTCAGACTGAACTGCGAGACGCGACGTAAATACACTCCTTTGTTCCAATCTTCGTTCAAGTAAACATTCGACGGTTCGCCGAAGTTTGACCTAGCCACCGCCGAGACCGAAGGTTAAAAATGACGCCAGCCTTCCGATGCGCAGAATATTTTGACCTCGCAGTCAACTTCAACTTCAATTTTTTTGATCTCGAGTGCGGGGACCGCATTGTGCCCTGATACGCTAAGTTACAAATATTACTTTCTTGTTTCGCACATTTTATATATTTCTTATTATTTATTTTATATTTATTTATATATATATATATATATATATATATATATATATATATATATATATATATTAGGTGATATGTATAATAAACTATTTATTACATATGTATACGTATACAGGGTAAGTCAGAGATTAGTCGCCACGATTTTCCAGCTCCTTCCAATGCTCCGACAAAAAAATGTTTCCTACCAAAGTTAATTAGTATTTAACCGGCAAGAAATTGCGATTATTTAAATTTAAGAACAAATTGATTTTTGATAAAAGAATAAGGTCGCCGTTATAATTTTAAATGGAACCAGGTAATTCTAACTTCACAGTGTTGTAGGCGACGTCGAGACGAATTCAACGACCTGCTACACGATGACCTTCGGATGACATTGAAGGAAAAATTGCCACGAATCGTTTGAAATAATATTTGAAATATTATGAAATAATATTAGATATATATTATTTGAAATAATTTGGCGACACGTAACACCAAGACCTCGCGTGTAAACATAAACGAACGAACGTAAAACAACATTACAAATGCTCATTTATTCAATTTCAGACCTTAACATATAACAAAAGAAAAATTCATATAAAATCAAATATTGCGCCAACTGATTAATGGCAATTTTCCCTTCAATGTCATCAGAAGGTCATCGTGTAGCAGGTCGTTGAATTCGCCTCGACGTCGCCTACGATACTGCGAAGTTAAAATAACCTAGCTCCACTAAAAAGTATAACAATAACCTCGTTATTTTAACAAAAATCAATTCCTATTTAAATTCAAACAATTGCAATTCCATGTTGATTAAATGCTAATTAACTTCGACAGAAAACATTCTGAAGGGCCTGAAAAATCGTGGGGACTAATTCCCGACTAACTCTGCCTACAGAAAAATCTCAAAGTATAAAAAATAAAACAAACCACGCGGTCCAATAGTTGCCGGTCTTCGTTAAAGCATCGAATCGATTCCAGGCCGAGTCAGAAGTTAACGGGAGTCTCTAGCCACGAAAGAGCGGAAAGTCTTTGGCCAGGAAGGGTCAAAGCTCAGAAGAAGCACGCGGCGGTATCTGCATCTTTCCGGACATGGACAGCTGGGAATAAAGTGGAGCGGGCAGGTTTGCTGCTCGGCGAGAGAAGAGCACCTGATCACGGGCGGCTGGAAGTTGCCCGGTGTCACGACACCCCGATCATCTACCGATCAACGAGAATGGGTTCACATTCCATCGGCGATCTCCGCCGCGTTACGTTTAAGGCCCATTTCGCGGCGCTCTCCCGGACCACCGGAGAATATTCACGAGACGGTGCGCAGAGGCGGGCAGCAGAGGCCGGTGCCCCGCAGAGTTGCAGAACAAGTACGTTCCGAAGCAACTTTGCCCCGGCTATCATTCGCCCGGCCTGAAAAAGTTTGATCGAACGGTGGAAGGCCGCTTTTAAACGAGCCCGCCGCGCCGGCCCGCCTGCGAATATTCCGCGACAAAAGCCGATGGCGGACATTTTGCGGATACTCTCGTCGATATACATACGTACATATACATATATACAGGGTGTCCAAAAGTTATGACATTTCCTGGAAACGAGAGGTTCCCGAGGTTATTTCAAGTCACTTTTTCCTTTGCGAAAATGCAATCCGCGGTTTCGTTTACGAGTTATTAAGGAAAAACGGTGACCAATGAGAGGCGAGCTCGTCTGGCGGCGCGTGGCGGCCGAGCCAACGAGCGCGCGGAGTCCAGTTCCGCTGATTGGCCCGGCAGCCTCGCGCCGGCTGATCTCGCCTCTCATTGGTCACCGTTTTTCGTTAATAACTCGTAAACGAAGCCGCGGATTGCATTTTCGCTAAGGGAAAAGTTGCTCGAAATGATCCCAGGAACCCACCATTTCCCGAAAGTGCCATAATTTTGGGACATCCTGTATACGCGCGGACGATTGGAACTCTGTGCTCTCGTCGGGGCAATATTTTCACGAGCGCGCGATTACATCAACTCTCCGTAGGAGATTCATTATATGAACTTCTACCGGGCGTCACTCCAATTACACCGCGCGTCCGCGCGAATAGACCATTATTATCCGGCGGAGTGTTGGGATCGGCGGACGAATTTTTCTATCCGTGTTGGGTCGCACGTGTTTTTGCGCGGGCGAATTTTTGTCGCGTCGCAAGTTTGCCGAGACACGGAGGACAAAGAAGGAAAAATAAACTTCGCCGGAGCGAAAATTCTGCGTCGATTACGAGGCACGTGGAACTGGACGTTCGCTCCGTCGTGTTTCATCTGCTCGATTTCCGACGGAAAGGAACGCAATCTGCAAATCGATTCGTCGAGCATACGCTTAATCGTGATCAGTGGACCGCGGATCTTTATGCAAAATCAACATTTTCCAAGACGATCGCGAGGAACAGAAATGAAATGGAAATAAATTGTTTTCTTTTAATCGTTGTAACGAACTGAGAATAGCGCAACTGTATCATCGACGCGTCAAGTGCCGAAACTCGTCCCCAAAAATTCCCCGCAAAATCGAAGTAATTCAATTCATGGAACGGAAACTAGAAAGTTTAAAGTTACCACAGCGGATGGCATTCGATCTCTTTCGCGTTCTAAACATTCCAGTAAGATTCGGTTCGTTCGAATCTGTTGCAATGAAAATTAATTTTGAAAACTAATAAAAAGATTAGCGTCACCCAAACGCGAGCGACGCGACACCGAACCTGTTAACGCTAGAAATACCAAACAAGTCGGAACGACTGATCTCTGGTTCTTTATTTTACAGTTATCGATATTGTAAAAAATGTTTCTGTGAGAAATTTATGGACAAACCTCTTCGTTCGAGCATACGTTATCGCGGAAATCGAAGCAATTTTAAATAAATCCGATCTTGCGAAATAATCTTTCTGTACTTAAATAATGTAATTAGCTCCGTTAGGGGCTACACACTTTTGCCATAAATGTGTAAAATCCGCGCGGTCCGGTGATCGGAGACGCGCGGAATTCTCGCTGTGCTTCGCAAACGCCGTACTTTTTGTTCCCCGCGATCTTCGCGTCGCGAGATTTCAACGATCGCCTAGTGCGAGATCGAAGGTGACCTTGGGCTCTATCGCAACATTATGAACAGCGGGTGGCCTCCTCGTGGTCGTATGATGCGCGTGCATTTAATTTCTAGAAAACGTTAGCCAAGGTCTGCGCGCTTGGTTCGGTGCTCTCAAAAACCGCAAATCAGTTCCGCCATTGGAATTCCAGCACGGCGACTGTTTCAAGCGTCAAGTTCAAGAGAACCGACTGAACTTGGAAATCGACAGCACGACGACGTTAACGCTCGTCGAATACGAAATCGAACTCGCCCAAGTTGGAAAGTCGGAGTAAAGAAATTACTCGTTCATTTTCGGTCTGTTATCGCGAAAGAAGATCCGCGACTTGCTTGCAGCCGTGGAAACGATTCGTCTTCGATTATCCTGACGACTGCGACGCTGTTTGATTCCGCTGTCGCCGAAAATATTGCATTTAATTCGCGAGTCGAGATTTATGCTGCGCGTTCAAAAAAAGGATTTGATATTTATATGGTATACAGGACACGCTATACCGAGCAAAAAAGCTGTCTTCAACATAGGTCGAAAGGTCAACCGTTTCCGAGATATAAACATTTATGGTTGCTGGCATCATGATCGACTTACTCGCTTTCATCGCGTATGATACTTACTTCGGTTGTTTATAAATCGCTTTTTGGATGTTCTCGTTCAATTTCTGACGGTAGATTTCGTAAAAAATCGGCGATTGTGAATTCTAATAGATTGCGGATTTTATGTATTTATGGAAAAATTAGTTATTTATAATTTAATTCTTTGCGCTCGAAGCTATTTCAACTGTAAATGTAGAATAATTTTTCTGGCTTATAGTATTTTTATTTTATATGACAAAGTGCATTTTATGCACATGAAATTGACTCTTGCGACTCGCGCAACAGTTACGCCCTTAACAATTCTTTAAACTTAAATTTTGTTAATATAAACATTAATATAAACGTTAATATAAACACCTGATATAAGAAATTCTAATGCCTCAGAGTCAGAGTTAAAATGGTACGAAGGTTAAAAAATGTTCGAAATGTCAATCTATTATTTTCAATCTATTAAAATATATTATATCTACTAAATTATTATATCTATTAAAATAAACTTGCTGCTTAGTCTCTATTTCTTGTAACTGAGGTGCAGAAAATTATATTATAATAACTATAATAAATATTTTGTAGAAAAATCCGCGCTCTACTTATTAGTATCACACAGTTACATCAATATTCCACAGTTAGTATCAATTACAATGCCAGCTAACAAAAATGTTTACATCTCAGAAACCTTACATAACCTTCTGACATGCGTTTACCAAGGCTGTTTTACTCTGCGCCGCCTGTCCTATATACCATATAAACATTAACCATATATTCGTCAACAAATATGAAGAGGACTGAAGAAATTTCAGAAATAAATTCTGAAGAGAATTCAAAGATTCGTTTGTTCGTCGCACTGAATCGAAAACCGCGCGAGACCGTCGGCAAGTAACAGCCTTTACTCGTGCACGAGAGGGAATGAACGAATCGAACGAGGTCCCAGTTACCGAAGGATCGAAACGACCGCGAAGCGGAAAGTCGGGAACCCCGTGACTCAGCGAGTGCGTCATCGATTCGAAATCGAAGCGCAGCGTGAGAACCGGCGGCGTCGGAATCGAGAGGAAAAATCGCGCCGGATCGAGTCGCCGGATAATATGGGCCCGTCGCGCGATCGCCGTTCGACGGTCGAAAAAGTCGTAGCTCCGTGTTGAGCGGAGCCGAGCGGAGCGGAGCCGAGCGGAGCGGAGCAGGTTGGCGGCGCGCGAGGCGAAAGAGCGCGAAGCGATTGCGCGCAATAAGGCCCCGCGTTTCGTGGCAGACACCGTGGCTAACGGATGTGCCGTTACGGGGCCGCATTCCACGGAGCCACGCATGCGCGACGCGACACATTCCATTGTCTTTTACATTCCTCGCGGCCGTTTCTCTCCTCCTCGGTATTCTTAGCACGCTCGGCCGCCAACAACCGCCCCTGGCGCAACGGCTCGCGGCGCGCGGCGCGCTGCGCAGGGCCCCGCGGTGCCCCCCACCCCGCTCCCTCGACGGCCGGCGCTGTTTCCAGGCGCAGGCCCTTTTCCCTCCGCGCGTCTTCCGCCGCCGGGCCCGGCCGGTCCCGCGGCTCCTCGGGCCCCCGTTCGGGGCCGAGCCGCCGCGTTTTCATCCTTCCCTTTGCATTCCTCGTATCATCCGTCGCTACTACGTCCTCTTCATTTTCTCCGTCTTCATCCTCTTTGTGTTTTTTCAGCGGAACCGAAGCACCGGCTCTTCGGCTCCGGGTCCGTCTCCTTATCGTCTTTCTTCACTTCGGCTCCGGCTTCGGCTCCGGCTTCGGCTCCGGCTCTCTTCTCTTCTAGACCGGACTGACCGCATTGCGGGCTGACTTCACGACTTCGGCTCTACTCTGCTGCCTCCTTCTGTCTCTCCCCCTCCCCCTCCTCCCCTCCACCCACTCTGACATCAGCGTTCTTACTCTTTGCCGGCCCGTTTCCCTCCGCCCCGTCTTATCTAGATGCTCCACCTATTCGTGCTTCGACTTCGTAATGCCATCGCGCGTCGATCGTTTTAATCCGTTTGTGCCACAGATTAGTTGCTATTGATCCCGCAACGGGCCCAGGCTCTCTCTTCCTCTCGGCGTACACTTCCTTTGACTTCGCCGGCGAAGTACAACGCTGTCCCCGCCCACCCGTCGCAATCCTATTCTTCTCCGACGGAGCCCCCTCCGTCCCCCTCGCCCTCGCCTCAGCCAGTGCCCGGCTTTCGATATCCATTTCGCCGCGATTTTCATCGCCCCCTTCGGCTCCGCTTTCTATAAACGATTTTTCGCAGGCCGACTCGTTTTCTGTCTGCTCGTGGCTTACCGCGGCGCGGACCCGCCTTTTACTACACCTGTTATTATTGTTACTATGCAGGCCGGACATCTTGTTACATTTCCTTCTGGCTTTGTAACTATATTTGTATATAATGTGATATTGTACATGTATTATATATTCGTGATTATGTTTTATTACGTTTAGTATATATACATTTTTATATTTGTTTTCTTACCGTACTCGTGCGACGGCTATTAAAAAAAGATCTTCCCTTTTATTTCTTGTTCTCCGTAACAAAGAAGAAGGCATTCTTCTTTTAACCGTGTACAGGCTGAGTCACAAATTAGTCCCAGCGATTTTTCAGGCCCCTCCGGTGGTCTGACGAAAAAATGTTTCGTACCGAAGTTGATTGGTATTTAACCGACAAGAAATTGCAATTGTTTCAATTTAAGGACGAATTGATTTTCGATGAAAGGACAAGGTCGCCGTTGTGATTTTAAATGGAACTAGGTAATTTTTAGTTCATAATATTGTAGGCGAGGTTGAGGAGAATTCGACGACCTGTTACGCGATGACCTTCTGATGACATTGAAGGAAAAATTACCATTAATCAGTTGTCACTATATTTGATTTTATATAAATCTTTCTTTTGTTTTAAGGTAAAGTCTGAAATTGAATAAATGAGCATTTGTAATGTTGTTTTACGTTCGTTCGTTTATGTTTACAAGCGAGGTCTTGGTGTCACGTGTCGCAAAATTATTTCAAATATTATATATCGATTTATGACAATTTCTCCTTTAATATCATCTGAAGGTCATCATGAAGCAAGTCGTTAAATTTGCCTCCACGTCGTCTACAATACCATAAAGTTAAAATTACCTAGTTTCGTTAAAAAATATAACGATGACCTTGTTTTTTTCTATCGAAAATCAGTTTATTTTCAAATTTAAATAATTACAATTTCTTATCGGTTAAATACTAATTAACTTTGATATGAAAGATTTTTTTGTCAGATCATCGGGGCAGGGGAGGGGAGAGAGGGACTGATAAATCGTGGGAACTAATTTGTGACTCATCCTGTGTGCGTATAAATAACTAATTATTATTACTAAATTATTACTAAAATTTTTGCAGAATCAGAAGATCGTGCAAGACAAAAGTCCGCTCCGAATGTCCGTCAATTAAAACATCGACATTTGCGCCGAAAACGTCTCAAAACTTCCCAAAATTAATTTATTTTAATCAATGAAATAAACCTTGCAAAGCAAAGTTATATAACATCGATTATTATTTCAACATTTTTATCTGTAGCAAATCTTAATAAAATTAAAAAATTGTCATGGATCGATATAGAAATTAAATTATAAATAATTCAATTGCAGCAGATCACGTCTCCGACGCGGCAGTCAAAGCGTCAATTTCCGAGAAGGATTTCTCGATGGTCGCCGGCCTCGCCGCGAACGAAGCGATCAGATGAGAGCAGATGGTTCGCGCCGGTAAATAAAAATCAGTCGACGGTATGTCGCGCGTTCTCCGTCGATTCGCGATAGGGAATTTCGTTTCTTCACGGCTGCGTCCACCGGGAATATTTTTTTCTTTTTTTACGTAATTCGCCTCGACGGCGAAGCGAACGCGCAAAATCCGCGGCTGGAACGGAAGCGGCGAAGCGTTCCGCAATTCCATAGGCGGAATTCCGTTCGGCTTGGTCTACGATCCGCGCAACCTGCGCCGGTCCTCTCGCGATTACCCCACACGGCCGCGGGACGCGGCGGGATAAACGCTCGCCGGCACACGCGCATGCGTGGATGCGCACCAGGGTCCGCGAGTAATGTTCCGGGAAATTACGAGCGACGCGATATTCTATTAAATTTGAACGTCTTCATGGCCTCCGGCTGCGCGGCTCGATCGGCCGACGCGGCGAGCCGGGAATAAGTGCGTCCTGTTTGATCCTCTTACGGGGTCGGAACGTTCGCTCGGCTTCGCAGGACCGAATGAAAGTTCAACCTGTTGCGAGGGATTCCAATTTTCCAACGGTCTCGAACCTTGAGCGCGTTCGAGCTGCTCGAACAGAGCTAATCTAATTGACGCTGGAACTAACGAACCAGGCAAAAATCGGCTGTCTTTTCTATTTTTTTAGTTTTTATTTTGCTACTTCTGACGTTTTAACGTCGTTTCGGTGGCACATTTTTCGACGATCTTCTTTGGCCAAGCATATATATATCAAGGTTATGTCAAGGTTAAATTTTATATATATATATATAATTTAAAGTTATAAGTTATGTTATAATTATAATTATAATTACATATTATATTATAATTATAGTTATATTATATTATAATTGTAATTATAATTATAATATAACTTATAACTTTAAATATATATATATAATTAAAGTTAATTTATATATATATATAATAATCTCGGTAATTTTAGCGTCAACGAAGTTTCTCGACATCAATATAAATTTATATTTAATTATATAAATTTATTATTTATCTTAATATATAAATTTATTTTGACGCTAAAATTACCGAGATTATTATTTTATAATAATGATAAGACGGGATTTACTTACATGATTTCTATTATAATATAAATTTTTCAATTATAATAATTAATATATAAATTTTTATTATATTCAAGGTTAAATTAAAAAAATATATATATATTATAATAATAATATATATATATACATACAGATACAAATAAATAAATATACATATATACACATACAGATATAAATAAATAAATAAATATATTCACAGATATAAATAAACATATATGTATATATACATACATAAATAAAATATGAAACATTGTGACGTTGCTGGTCGCATGTCGCAAGAATCGAGCGCCGATCGAATTAAATCCCAATGAGACAACGTTCCGCAGACATTGGTCTGCGCAATATTTCGTGTCCCATGAAAACGGTGCAGCTTCTACGAGATATCGGCTCCGGCGAACCTAACGCCGAAGGTCGGCGCTCGCAACAGGTTTCCAGGTCGGCTCTCGAATGTAAGATTTGTCGAGATTGAACCGATTAACAGCCAGCAGAACTACCGTTATCGAATTTTCTGTTAATCGTGTTCAGCCGGCGGACATAACTCGCGCCGATCACGCACTCGCGCGGTCATAATGCGTAACTCTTGCATAATAGGGGGTCCGACGGCTCATCGCCGATCGTAACGATCGTAACGATCGAAACGATCGAGCCGCTCAGAAGCAGGATGCCGCGTTTATTGCGGAAATTGATCGGCGCCGCGATCGGCAACGATCGCCGCGGATCGCTTTCGCCCGGCGCGCTCGCGGCCCCGAAAATTGAGAGACCTCGCCGCACGGGCCCCGGGCCCCGGCCAGCAATTTTCACGGACAGCCTCGTTTAGCCCCAACAATCGATCCGATTCCGACCATTTCCTCTTCCTAACGATGCCACGATTTCGCGAACAGCGCCTTATTTCCGCGGCGACGGCCGCCCCGATGCCGCTCCGATCGCGGCGCCGAAATTTCCGATCCGCGGCGCGCTGATCGAGCGAAAATCAGGGTTAATCGAACAGCGGCTCGCCGTCCTTTCTCCGAGAAAGATCGCGCGAATCGTGGCAATCGATGAGAGCCGAGGGACCAGAGAGTTCGATCGAGTATCGCCGCTGCGAGCCGCGCTCGCACGGAATCCGCGCGACTTTTGCATACCGTTTCCGCTCCCGCGGAATAGGAAGCGCGCGTTCGTTGAACTTTGTCCTTGCGACTTCCTACCGAAGCGGTAACGAGCGATTTCATCGGAGAACGTCGGGAACGCGATGCTCGAGACGTTGGAATAAACGTTTTTCGAAAGCAGCGACCGACGTTTCGGTCAACGATCGCGTCAACTTTTCGACGGCGAGGCTCGGGTCGACTTGGACCCGGAATGTGTATTCAATTATTCGACCATTCAGTTTCGAACGATTCGTTCGAATCGACAGATTCCTTAACCCTTTGAGCGCTATGAACCCACATACGCGTCCTCGCACAACCATTTTGGCTATGAACCCATATAAGCGTTTTCGCATAACCGTTCGATTTTGGTTTGAAAACCAAAGCGTGCAGCAGACTACGATGCCTCGATGGGCGCAGTTGATCAAATCGATACGATTTTGAGTTCGCTTCGCTGCGTTCGAGAAAGCACAAAATGGTATAAAAAATGTTTCCTCCACCTCTTAGACCTCGCTATATACAGGGTATCCCAAAAATGTCTCGCAATGCGAAAGTGGCGGGTTCTTAGGGTCATTCGAAGCAACTTTTTCCTTTACAAAAATTTTCTCCGAGCCACCGTTAACGAGTTATTAACGAAAAAGCAGTGACCAATGAGAGGCGAGCTCGCCTAGCGCTTGGCGGTCGAGCCAATGAGCGGAACTGGGCTCCGTGCGCTCGTTGGCTGTGCCGCCGCGCGCCAGCCGAGCTCCCCTCTTATTGGTCAGTGTGTTACGTTGATAACTCGTAAACGAAGCCTCGGAGAAAATTTTCGCTAAGGAAAAAGTTGCTTCAAATTACCTCAAGAACCTCCCATTCTCGGATTGCGAGACATTTTTGGGACGCCCTGTATTTCTGTCAAAACGCTGCAAACAGTTCAACGAGGTACCCGAAACCCGTCGATATCCGAAAGCTCGAACCGTCGGGAAGTTTCCCGGTTACCCAACAGGACGAACAGGTTGCCGCGCGGACCTGAAGAATTCAACTTCCCGCGAGCCGAGCGAAGAAGTTCGGGGCGTGCGTTCCGGAGAAGAAGTTAATCGGTGCCGGCAGCGAGTCGAAATTCAAAACGGGAGTAGCTCGGGACACCAGATAGTGTTCCAATGATCATTTGAAGCAACTTCTTCCTTTACAAAAATGTTCTCCGAGGCACCGTTAACGAGTTATTAACGAAAAAGCAGTGACCAATAAGAATCGAGTACGGCTGACGCGAGGCGGCCCAGCCAACCGGCGCACGAAGCCCAGTTCCGCTCATTGGCTCGGTCGCCTCGCGCCAGCCGAGCTCGCCTCTCATTGGTCACTGCTTTTTCGTTAATAACTCATTAACGGTGCCTCGGAGAACATTTTTGTAAAGGAAAGAGTTGCTTCGAATGACCCGAGGAACCCGCCACTTTCGGATTGCGAGACATTTTTGGGACAGCCTGTATTGGGCCGCGACAGGAGCGCGTGAGGAGCGGCCGGTTGCCGCGATCGTGGCCGGAAATCGAAGCCGAAGAGGAGAGCACGCGGCGGGCCATGATCGCCGCGACAACCGACAACCGACAACCGACAAGCTGTTCCCGGTATCGCCGCCATAAGAAGCGGTCTCGCTCGTCATACGAATATTCCGCAGCGGTTGCTGGTCGGAGGAGTCACACGAGTTTCGGCGGTTTCGTGCCCATTTATGGCGATCCTGGCCGGCGACGGGGCCGCGCGCGCGCGCCGCGGATCATTTCCGTGACCCCGAACCGGCCGCCGCGGCCCGGCGCGTCAACCCCGTCGGCTTCGTTAGCCCGCTTTTCTGACTCATCGCCGCTCGATTAGGGAAAGGACACCGCCTGATCGGCGCCCGCTAATTGGGCCGTGCCGGGAAAGGGACGACGAGGTTAGAAATCGTATCGGTTGCTCAACGATCGGCCGCGAGCCGATCTTTTCCGCGGGGCTGCCGCGCTTTCGCGCCGATTTATGGATCCTGCGAGGGCGAATAAAAAACGCGGCAAGAAACGCGAGTTGCAACTTCATCGGGCTCGGTTCACTTTTTTTCTTTATCTCTTCGGCGGCTCGGAGCCGTTCGCTTCATTAATCGATTAGTCTTTCGCGGAGAGCCCGTCGTTAGAGCATCCGGTTGCTTAAATGTCATAAACTTCTCATCTGTTTTTATTCGATCGCCGCGATGTGCAACGCACGGGATTCCTTTCTAGACGGCGAGTACGCGTCGCGCGAATTACGGAATTCGCGGAGAATTTTCGATCGCGAGTTGACGAAATGGCGCCGGTTCGAGCTTTCCGGAGGAGAAGAGAATGAAGGAGAGCGACGCGGAGAGGCTGCGGCCCTGCGTTCGCGTTCGGGTGCTCCGAACGCCGGAATATGGGTCAATGTGACCGTAGGAAGGCCTAGACACCTGTTTCCCCGGCGATCGTTCGTTCGTTCGTTCGTTCGCTGGTTCGGTGGGACGCGTAGATCTCGATCTGTGGGAACCACAGGGGCATTGTTCGGAGGAGCCTCCGCGTGGGAGTCACCGCGGAGAAATTGAGAGAGTCGGCGGGCCGCGCGGCGGTCGGATGGCGGACGATATTTCGAGCCGAGGTGTTTTCATATATATATATATATATTTAATATCACTCGGCGATCTAGGTGTTTACGTAAGCCGAATAGAAAATTGGAGAGCGTGCACGAGTCGGGACGATCTTCGAGAGGCGACCGAGCGAACCGAGCCGGCGGTAATCGTGGACAGGTAACCTCCAAAGAATCTAGGGAGGGCACGCGACCAACTTCGCGCTCGGCTCTTCTCACACTTTCCTCCGCGATGCTTTTTCGTGCTGTTGGCGGAGGTGCCAATTACGGGAAATTTGCTCCAATTGACTATCAGCTTGTACACAAAAATGGACTGTTTGGGAAGCGGAGGTACGATTATAAATACGTATAAATAAATATAAATACATATACATACGTATAAATAGATATAAATACATATAAATACGTATAAATGAATATAAATAAATATAAATACGTATAAATACGTATAAATAAATATAAATACATATAAATAAATATAAATAAATATAAATAAATATAAATACGTATAAATAAATATAAATACATATAAATACGTATAAATACATATAAATACATATCAATAAATATAAATAAATAGAAATAAATATAAATACATATAAATACGTATAAATAAATATAAATACATATAAATAAATATAAATACATATAAATACATATCAATAAATATAAATAAATATAAATAAATATAAATACATATAAATACGTATAAATAAATATAAATAAATATAAATACGTATAAATAAATATAAATACATATAAATAAACATAAATAGATATAAATACGTATGAATAAATATAAATAAATATAAATACGCATAAATAAATATAAACACATACAAATAAATATAAATACATATGAATATACGTATAAATAAATTTAAATACGTATAAATTCAATATGTTAATTATACTTGAAAATAAAGTAACTGGCTAGGTAACTACCGCCACCCTAATCGAGGCAGCCTCGAAAAGCCGACAGGTGTTCCGCCGCGATCGGGACCGTCCCTCGAAATTTAATCGGCGACGAACTGCATATTAACGCCCCGACGGTGCATCGATCTTCAGCTGACACGCGTGCAACGCTCCAAAACAGTCCTGAGTCAGGAGTCCATGAGCCGCCGGTGAATCATGGGCCTTCTTAACACGGTTTCGCGGGGAGTGGGGGGAACTTCTGGGAACGCGTGTGCTTCGGCCGTTTCTATTTACGAGCACCGAACGGTATCGTAAATATCGGTGATCGGCGGAGGACGCGGGAAAATGCGCTGCACGGTTAACATTCGCCGGCCGGATATAGCACTGGTGCTCACTTCGTGCTTGCACGCGCGGCGGCGATACGCTGCCCAAGAAAATCCGGAAATCTGGGAACGTTCCGGCGTGATCGTGGATTGGATCAAGTGTCTCTTCCGCAGATCCCATCTGTGAAATCTTGTTCTCCGATTGTTCGGAGTACAATGTGGTCAAGGTTTCGCGTTCGAGCATCGTTTGCTTCGATCGTGTACCAGTTCGTTTGTTTGGTACAGTGGGCGGAGTAATAATGATTGGTTCATCTTATTTTTCTGAGCTAACGGCATGATTGACATAATATGACAACAATGAATTTAGTATAAGACGAAATTAGATTATATATAATTTTATTAATACTAAGTTATGATTATTGGTAATTAGTAAATGTAATTACTAAATATAAGTATAATTAGTAAATAGTAATTATACTTAGTATAATTATTTTATTTACTTTATATTAGTATAATTAGTAAATAGTAATTATATTAATACTATTAGTATAATTACTATTTACTAATTAGTATTTTTTAGTAAATAGTAATTATGCTAATACTATTTACTTTTATATTACTATTAGTATAATTATATAGTAATTATGCTAATACTATTTACTTTTATATTACTATTAGTATAATTATATAGTAATTATACTAATACTATTAGTATAATATAGTATTATTACTAATACTATAATAATATAGTATTATTACTAATACTATATTAGTATAATATAGTATTTTTTAGTAAATAGTAATTATACTAATACTATTTACTTTTATATTAGTATTAGTATAATTATATAGTAATTATACTAATACTATTTACTTTTATATTGGTATTAGTATAATTATATAGTAATTATACTAATACTGTTAGTATAATAATAGTATTAGTATAATTACTATTTACTAATTAGTATTTTTTAGTAAATAGTAATTATACTAATACTATTTACTTTTATATTAGTATTAGTATAATTATATAGTATAATCATACCAATACTATTAGTATAATAATAGTATCATTATAATTACCATTTTCTAATTAGTATTTTTTAGTCATGTAATTACTAGTGTAATTACTAGTAATTAGTAATGTAATGTATTTTTAGTAGTATAATTATATTAGTATAATTACTAAATTAAATTAAATTTAGTAGTATAATTATATTAGCATAATTACTATTAGTATAATTACTAAATATAAATTATACTAACACTAAATTGCATTACTAAAAATACATTGCATTACTAAAAAATGCTATACTAAAACTAAATTATATTAATAGGCATTAATATTAGTTATAGTAATTATTTAACCCTTTCATGGGCGCAATATGAATTTTCGAAAAAAATTGGAATATTCACTTACTATAATTTTATCATATAGTAATAAAGCTGTTATTCGCTTTCCTGTTATTTTTAATTTTTCACCTCTCAAAATTAGGAGTCGTAGGACCTATATATAAATGGCAACACATTTTAGCAGCGGGAATATTTAACCCTGCTGTCCATGTGCGAACTAAAAGTGGGTGGGAAGCTTAGCTCCCAGTGCCTATAAAAGGGTTAAATATCATTTTTATTCATATGATTATTATACGATGCTATAAAAATTTGGAAATTTTGCTGGAAATAAATATAAGCTCAAAGAGAAAATAATGAGAACGTGGTATGAACATTTTTTAACATTGAAAGTTTACGTTAAACTTGAAATGTTGCAATAAAATTGTTATTTAGTTTATAAAGTCGTTAACAATCAGTAATATGAAAAACTTGATCCAATCACAATGCTAAAGAAAAGCCGCGAGGCTCGAATAATCGTGTCTCCTCTCCCCAAATTGTCCATTCCTGTTTACACATTAATTGACAATTGGAGAGAATTTGCTGTACCAAAAAGAAAAAAAAAACGTGTTCCACCCCGCTGCGAGGAGATCAAAGTCCTTCGCTGCAGAATACCAGCCACCCGGAGACCTTGAAACGTACACCACTGGCACAGTTCGTAACGAGTTAGAATCCTAATGGGCCCGGATTCGCAGTCCCGATCCAGGGGTCTTCGATGGCCAGACGATTGGAAGATCCTTCGGGCCGAGGAAGAGGATCAGTTTTGACAGGCACCGGCGCCTTTTACGTCCGCCGGCTTGACAAGGATTCCCTGACCCCGGCTCCGCATCAGCACGCGGCCTAAACCCACTTTATTAGGTGGTCGGAAAGGCTAGCTGGCCGTCTGAGTCAGCCTGATCTCGATTAGGCGAGCCTGCCGCGCCGCGCCACGCCGCGCCGCGCTTTGCTTCGGACTCGGACAGTCCGGGTCCGGGGGCACGGTGTGTGACTCACGTCGGAATCCTGGAGTGGCACAATGGCCTTTCCGCGCGCGTATACGCGCGTACACGCCTCGGCCGGCCTGCCACGGGAATTAATATACTGCACGCTGCACGGGCCTATCTCGTCTACCGACGCCCACCCCTTAAACACACCGATAGAGGCAAATTTTATTCCACGGAGAAGCAAATTCAATTTCAAACGGATTCTTCGATTCACGATTTAATCGTTTCTTTTTGTTAACAGGATCGTTTCTTGCGATAGAGTTTATTATTTAAATTTATCGTTTATTGTTTATGTATAATATATGATGTACATTACATTACATTAGAATACGATTACATTACGATTACATTGCGATTACATTGCGATTACATTGCGATTACATTACGATTACATTGCGATTACATTACGATTACATTGCGATTACATTGCAATTACATTACAATTACATTACAATTACATTACAATTACATTGCAATTACATTATATTACAATTACATTACAATTACATTACAATTACATTACAATTACATTACAATTACATTGCAATTACATTGCAATTACATTATATTACAATTACATTACAATTACATTACAATTACATTACAATTACATTACAATTACATTACAATTACATTACAATTACATTACAATTACATTACAATTACATTACAATTACATTACAATTACATTACAACTGCATTACATTTATATTACATTACATCGCATTTACATTACATTTATATTACATTACATTGCATTTACATTACATTACGATTACATTACATTACAATTACATTACAATTACATTACAATTGCATTACATTTATATTACATTATATTGCATTCACATTACATTACATTACATAACATGACATTTACATTACAATACATAACATTATATTGACATTACATAACACTGACGTAATCTAACATTACATTACACTGACCCATTCACGAATATGCTTATCCCATTCGATACGACCAATATCCGATAATTTGTGAAAAAATGCACTTTTTAAAAGAATTAAAAATGATTAAGAATTAAAAAGGAATTAAGGAAGAATTAAATCATAGGTGAAACTCATCGCTACTGCGCACACGCTTCCAGCAAAATAGCCGATCTCGCGAACGTACCAAACTAGAATTAGGCAGTTCATTTAGCTTTTTCCTAATCAGAAGAAAAGTGTCCCAATCACAATAGCACTCCTCTGCTGTAACCGCATTACACAGAGATGAAATATTCGTAGGCAACGAATTTCGGCTTTCATTCGCATTCGCGGATAAGTCACCGGGTCCAGAGGAATGGTTCTTGTACGATTCTTTGCGAACTCTCTCTCTCCCTCTCTCTCTCTCTCTCTCTCTCTCTCTCTCCCGCGACAGAGTTTTCTGATATCGGGGTGCCGGATGATCAGAGGTGAATATGGAACGGAGGAATTGGATCGGGGAAGGACGACCGGCTAAATCCTTGCGCGACAATAAAAGCATCCCTGAAAGTTTCGTTCATTTTGATTGCCGATCGATACGCGTCAGCCGTTCCATTTCTCAGGGCGTCGAATCAGCCGAGAGAGCCGGAACTTTGCGACCGTTTAAGAGGCCACGCACGTTTTCAATCACCCTTGGGACCAGCAGCATTGCGCGGAGAGCGCGTTATTCGGACTCGGCTCGACGCGCAATTAATCTCACGGGCCTTCCGCGTGTCGGCGACGAATCCGGAAACGGTTTCCCTGGAAGCCCGCCCCGCCGGTGGAATCTGGCCGCCGATGGCGTTCTCTCGCAATCTCAAGATGCTGGCGAACACGCGTATCGAGGGTCATCGATAGACCACCGGTGTCTTTATGCAAACTCAAGGCTCCCTGCGTCGATTCCAAAACGTGGCTGCCGAGTGCAACAATTTTTTTTTTTTAATTTACGATCGTACGGAATGCGAAGATGCGTTTATGAGTTATTTGATCAATGCTTGCGTTACTTGAAAATATTAGAATAAACCTAATACGATATTTTTTATCGGACGAAGAAACACGCTCTTTCAACCGTTGACCCCTTCTTCGCCTGATATAATAACCTGTTGTTGACCTGAAACTCGTTCACGGTTAACCTCGAAAATTCTCACTTTGCGTAAGTATCAACTTATTCACATGTATAACATGTAACAACTTATTAACGTGATTTAGGAGGACCGAAGCAGTAATGTCTCGATTTCTGAAATCTTTTGAGTTGTCGTAAAAATAATCTCGGTTCTCCAAATACAGTAAATTCTCCCTAATTGACGCTCAGATTGTGCACAAAAATTGACAATTTCGGAATAGGAGACACGACTTTTCGAGTCTTGAGGCACATTTAGAGTTGCAGATTGTCAACGATTATAAAAACGAGGTGCAAGGCTCGAATAATCGTATCTCCTGTTCCCAAATTGTCTATTTTTTGTGTACAATCTGAGCGTCACAGTCCACAGTATTTGACACGTAGTAATCGGAACGTCCGCAGTATTTGGCTCGCAGTAATAGGAACGTCCGCAATATTTGGCTAGCAGTAATTGGAACTTCTGCAGTATTTGATGCGCAGTAATCAGAACGCCAGCAGTATTTGACGCGCAGTAATCGGAACGCCCGCAGTATTTGGCTAGCAGTAATCGGAACTTCTGCAGTATTTGAAGCGCAGTAATCGGAACGCCCGCAATATTTGATGCGCAGTAATCGGAACACCCGCAGTATTTGGCAAGCAGTAATCGGGACCTCTACAGTATTTGACGCGCAGTAATCGGAAAGCCCGCAGTATTTGACGCGTAGTAATAGAAACGTCCGCAATATTTGATGCGCAGTAATAGAAACGTCCGCAATATTTGATGCGCAATAATCGGAACGCCCGCAGTATTTGGCTAGCAGTAATCGGACCCTCTGCAGTATTTGACGCGCAGTAATCGGAACGCCCGCAATATTTGATGCGCAGTAATCGGAACGCCCGCAATATTTGGCTAGCAGTAATCGGAACGCCCGCAGTATTTGGCTAGCAGTAATCGGAACTTCTGCAGTATTTGAAGCGCAGTAATCGGAACGCCCGCAATATTTGATGCGCAATAATCGGAACACCCGCAGTATTTGGCTAGCAGTAATCGGAACCTCTGCAGTATTTGACGCGCAGTAATCGGAACGCCCGCAATATTTGATGCGCAGTAATCGGAACGCCCGCAATATTTGGCTAGCAGTAACTGGAACGTCCGCAATATTTGGCTAGCAGTAATTGGAACTTCTGCAGTATTTGATGCGCAGTAATCAGAATGCCAACAATATTTGACGAGCAGTAATCGGAACGCCCGCAGTATTTGACGCGCAGTAATCGGAACGTCCGCAATATTTGGCTAGCAGTAATTGGAACTTCTGCAGTATTTGATGCGCAGTAATCAGAACGCCCGCAATATTTGACGCGCAGTAATCGGAACGCCCGCAATATTTGGCTAGCAGTAATCGGAACTTCTGCAGTATTTGACGCGCAGTAATCGGAACGCCCGCAGTATTTGGCAAGCAGTAATCGGAACGCCCGCAGTATTTGACGCGCAGTAATAGAAACGTCCGCAGTATTTGATGCGCAGTAATCAGAACGCCAGCAATATTTGACGCGCAGTAATCGGAACGCCCGCAGTATTTGATGCGCAGTAATTGGAACTTCCGCAGTATTTGACGCGCAGTAATCGGAACGCCCGCAGTATTTGGCAAGCAGTAATAGAAACGTCCGCAATATTTGACGCGCAGTAATAGAAACGTCCGCAATATTTGATGCGCAGTAATCGGAACGCCTGCAGTATTTGGCTCGCAGTACTTTCGATTTCTAAAAATCTGCTATCATAAATTACTAAACAACATAGTCCCAACACGAAGAACTTTTCAGCCGAATTGTTCTCCACGACGCACGGTGTAAAGTGTTAATTTTTCGGTATAATTCCGACCACCGCAAGTTCCAGATTTTGTTTCGCGGTTTCGTGAACGGTTTTCGCGTCGCGAGCCGCTCGAATTCGCGAGCCGTTCGATCGAGCGGCCGCGAAATTCGCTGCTGGAAAACAAACATCGATCACGAGGCTGTGAAGAGAGAGGGCAAAGAGAGAGAGAGAGAGAGAGAGAGCGAGAGAGAGAGTGAGAGGGAGAGACGGGGGGCAGCGAGAGGCTTTTATTTTGCTTGTGCCCGCGTCGCGAACGGCGTGCTCCTTTCTAGAGAAACGACTGGCCCGAATTCCAGAGTTGAAACGGCCTTGCGGGACTCGCGGTAACGGCTCCGGCAAGGCTCCGCGGATTTCCGCAAACGCGGCCGTTTCTCCGTGAATTTTATCGGTGTCTCTAGACCGAGGGGAGGTCGCCTGACGGCACCTTGTCATCCTTCGGACGCTTTAACCGCGGAACAATTCGTCCGTCCCTCGCCTACCGACGCGGCTTCCGACGCAACCCGTCTGGCGTTTAAGCTTCGACCGTATCCTCGAAGCTTGTAAATCCACTTAAGAGGTCTTGTACGAGCTGCGGCCCAGCCGATGGCCCGCGGAAATATTTCTGGAATAGCTGCGACGTGTCGCGACACTCTCGCGCGGCCGACGTCTTCTTTTTAAGGCGGCGCTGGAACCGCGTCAAGTGCTCATTGGTATTGCATCACGGCACCGTTTCTAACGCGTGAATATTTCAGCCGGTTCGTACCTTCAGCGGAGACTGTACTCAGACTGTACTTTGACAGTATGTGCGTTGACACGGTCTACGTTGACAATCGTCGCGCGAGGATTTTGTAAACGGCGGATCGTTTTTATCAGCGACGCGTCGAAGTCGGATTTTAGCTATTCGCGATTTCTTTTTAATCGCGGAAATCGTCGAGATGCTTTGACTATTAACTATTACTGTTATTAACTGTTACTGTTACCATTGATTATCGCGGCTGTTAACACGTTACAGTGATGTCTCTATAATTGACGTCCAGATTGACCAGAAAAATGGACAATTTGGGAAGAGGAGATACGATTATTCGAGCCTTGCGGTTTATTTTTATAGTTATAAATTGTCCACAATTTAGCTGTTTATTTTGAAAGTGGCATAAGTCACTTTGTTTTTAAGTCGATATATTAAATATATAACCTTTAAATTTTAAGGGTTTGCGTTTTAACACGTTTAAAAATATGCATGCTAAATTACGAGAAGATTTACTTGTATTTGTTATCTCAGGATACAGATATTTTTCTCAGTATAAATAATTTCGTATAAACATTAAAAAATCACCACTTTTCATTACGGTAAAGTGACTTATGCCACTTTCAAAATAAACGGCTCAATTATAAAAATGAGCCGCAAGGCTCGAATAATCCTATGTCCTCTTCCCAAATTCTCCATTTTTATTCCATATTCATTAGTGGACAATCTGAGCGTCAGTAAGGGAGACATTACTGTATTTTTCTATCCGAGTTGTAT
The DNA here is from genome assembly GCF_051020955.1 of Megalopta genalis. NCBI lineage: Eukaryota > Metazoa > Arthropoda > Insecta > Hymenoptera > Halictidae > Megalopta > Megalopta genalis. The sequence continues at coordinate 5,309,747 of NC_135013.1, read as the reverse complement.
CGCGAAACGGTGACCAATGAGAGGCGAGCTCGGCTGGCGGCGCGAGGCGGCCGAGCCAACGAGCGCGCGCAGACCAGTTCAGCGCCGGCTGATCTCGCCTCTCATTGGTCACCGTTTTCCGTTAATAACTCGTAAACGAAGCCGCGGATTGCATTTTCGCTAAGGGAAAAGTTGCTCGGAATGATCCCAGGAACCCACCATTTCCCGCAAGTGCCATAATTTTGGGACATCCTGTATACGCGCGGACGGTTGGAACTCTGTGCTCTCGTCGGGGCAATATTTTCACGAGCGCGCGATTACATCAACTCTCCGTAGAAGATTCATTATATGAACTTCTATCGGGCGTCACTCCAATTACACCGCGCGTCCGCACGAATAGACCATTATTATCCGGCGGAGTGTTGGGATCGGCGGACGAATTTTTCTATCCGTGTTGCGTCGCACGTGTTTTTGCGCCGGCGAATTTTTGTCGCGTCGCAAGTTTGCCGAGACACGGAGAACAAAGAAGGAAAAGTAAACTTCACCGGAGCGAAAATTCTGCGTCGATTACGAGGCACGTGGAACTGGACGTTCGCTCCGTCGTGTTTCATCTGCTCGATTTCCGACGGAAAAGAACGCAATCTGCAAATCGATTCGTCGAGCATACGCTTAATCGTGATCAGCGGACCGCGGATCTTTATACAAAATCAACATTTTCCAAGACGATCGCGGGGAATAGAAATGAAATGGAAATAAATTGTTTTTTTTTAATCGTTGTAACGAACTGAGAATAGCGCAACTGTATCATCGACGCGTCAAGTGCCGAAACTCAACCCCAAAAATTCCCCGCAAAATCGAAGTAATTCAATTCATGGAACGGAAACTAGAAAGTTAAAAGTTACCACAGTGGATGGCATTCGATCTCTTTCGCGTTCTAAACATTCCAGTAAGATTCGGTTCGTTCGAATCTGTTGCAATGAAAATTAATTTTGAAAACTAATAAAAAGATTAGCGTCACCCAAACGCGAGCGACGCGACACCGAACCTGTTAACGCTAGAAATACCAAACAAGTCGGAACGACTGATCTCTGGTTCTTTATTTTACAGTTATCGATATTGTAAAAAATGTTTCTGTGAGAAATTTATGGACAAACTTCTTCGTTCGAGCATACGTTATCGTGGAAATCGTAGCAATTTTAAATAAATCCGATCTAACGAAATAATGTTTCTGTATTGAAAGAATGTAATCAGCTCCGTTAAGGGCTCCAGCGTCGAAAATATTAAACGTGCTTGCAAGAAAAATTCTGCAAAGTCGCAGGAAATTCATGTAACCCCTACGAAACGTTATAAAACAGTCGGCCAAAGCGTTCGCCGCTTCCAGCGTTAGATAACTGGATCGACCGAACAAAGATCGATAGAGCGATCGCGCGACGAGTACGCGACGCCGATACATTATTTTCTCCTTTCACTTATGATCTACTGCTCTATGACCAGCCGTTAGATAGGACTTATCCCTGAATATCTCTATCGGCGTCAAGCCACCGTCTCCGTTATCTTCGATCGGATCCAATCGATTGGAAACAATGTCGCAGCTCCCGCTTAATTGACGCCGCATCGGCCTCGCGTCGCTTCTCCCGACCGGGATGGCATTTCGGTCGTCGTCGAGAGCCACGATTCGAATTTCGAAACGGACGTGTGCACGTCCGACGACGACTCTAATCACGTATCGTTTTCATTTTCATTTTGATCGTTATTTTATCGGCGTTACTATTTGTCGAGAAAGTAACTGTGAACCGTGCGAAAGTCGATAAATTTCAGATTCGCGATAAATATGTATATTGGCTGTTAACCGTGTCATCTATTGTCTCGGCGATCGAATTACCGTTTCTGTATATATGTATGTGGAATGTGAGAAAGTACGTGTAGCAAGGAGACCGTCGAAATGCAGGCACGTGTTCTATCGCTCTGCGAACCTTCGACGATAGAACTGCATACCGTGAGAGTCGAAATGACTTGTCTCGAATTTCATGCTTCTCGATTGTTCGATTCGTTGGAACACTTTCGTAGGTCAAATTATTGGATATCTTTATTTATTTTGGTTTATTTTATGTTTGTTTTTTTAATACAGTCCCATTAGTTCGATAGGGCAACACAATGTATAATGAATCAGCTGGTGGTGTTTGACGGTTCTAGTGTTAAGACAAGTTTGTCAAATAATTAAATTAATATCGATAATTAAGTTAATAGTCCATAAATAAAAACCGTTGCTCTTTTAAACTGTAATCTTCAACGCTATTATAATATTATTATTATAATTGTGTTGATTGTATTGTAGAAACATTGAAAGAAAAATAATTGAAAATCACGGTTTCTTTGACCGATAATTTTCAACACTATTAATATTATTATAATAATTGTGTTGATTGTATTGTAGAAAAATTAGAAGAAAAATAACCAAAAATCACTGCTCCTTTGAATAATAATTTTCAACACTATTATTATTATAATTCTGTTGATTGTATTGTAGAAAAATTGAAATAAAAATAACTGAAAATCACTGCTCTTTTGACCGATAATTTTCAACATTATTAATATTATTATAATTGTGTTGATTGTATTGTAGAAAAATTGAAAGAAAAATAACTGGATACCACTGCTCCTTTGAAAGATAATTTTCAACACTATTATTATTATTATAATTGTGTTGATTGTATTGTAGAAAAATTGAAAGAAAAATAACTAAAAATCACTGCTCCTTTGAATGATAATTTTCAACACTATTATTACTATTATAATTGTTTCTTGTATTGTAGAAAAATTAAAAGAAAAATAACTGGAAACCAGTGCTCCTTTGAACGATAATTTTCAACACTATTATTATTATAATTGTGTGATTGTATTGTAGAAAGATTAAAAGAAAAACAACAAAAAATCAACTGTTCTTTTGAATGATAATTTTCAACACTATTATTATTATAATTGTGTTGATTGTATCGTAAAAAAATTGAAAGAAAAACAACTGAAAACCACTGCTCCTTTGAACGATAATTTTCAATACTATTATTATTATAATTGTGTTGATTGTATCGTAGAAAAATTGAAAGAAAAACAACTAAAAACCACTGCTCCTTTGAACGATAATTTTCAATGCTATTATTATTATAAATTGTGTTGATTGTATTGTAGAAAAATTGAAAGAAAAACAATTAAAAAATCACCGCTCCTTTAAACGATAACCTTGAACACTATTACTATTATTATTATTATTATTGTTATTATTATTGTGTCGAACGTTTGCAGAACAATTAGAAGAATAATAATCAGGAAGCACTGCTCCTTCGAACGAAATAATCTCCGACGGTATTATCATTACATCGAATATTCGCATAAAAAAAAATTGCAAGAAAAGAATCGAGACAGAGCTCGAATCGAGGCGGCTCGATAAATCGGCTCGCGATCGATACCGTTCCCGTGAATCGACCGGACCGGCCGCGGAACAGCGTCGATTTCCGTCGATTTTCGAAAATCGTCGCGGAAAATCGACGCGTTAGCACGCCGCGAGCCGGATGTCCACGATCGTTTCTGTCCGGGTTTCGATTTCGAGCGATCGAGAGTTGGCAAATAGTCGCGCGTTTTAAAGGGAACACCGGCGTCTCACAAACACACGCGAGATATTTATCTCGGCCGGGAGAAAGTGTACCACATACAGCCGCTGCCGCCGCCGCCGCCGCCACGCGGCGAATAGATTCTTGCAGTTTCATAACTTAGTGACCGACATTCCGCGGAATTGCACCACTAATAATGGCTATGACATCATTGGCCTGTAATTGACTCCGCGGATCGGAAACGTCCGATTTCATCGAGATCGAACGCGGCCCGAGCCGGCCCGCCCGGTCCTCTCTCGGCGGTCGCCCACGCCCGTCGAAAAAACGAACGCGAACCCGACGCTCTATATACACGTATACATGTATATATGTATGCCGGCCGGGTTCGTTTTATTCCGGCCGGTTCTTTTTCTTCGGGGCTCCCGGATCAACCTCGTTGCCCGGTGATTTAGTAGTCTATTGCGTCGTCTAAACTTGCTCGCGGCTCGTTGTTTAGAATTCGAGCACCGATCACGATTTTTCTACCTTTTTCCTTCCTCCTCCCCGAAGACAATTGCCGCGTTTATTTAGCCGTTTACTCTCGCTTTTTTAGCTTTATTTTCTTTTATAAAGAGGCAGGCTTTGTTCGTTCCTCGCGCGAGATTCGCCAATGAATGCACTTTTCGCACGATTTCGTTCGACGGTTTTCCGACATTTTCTTTCTCCCGTTTCCTTTCGAGAGGTTCGTCAATTTTCGACCCAAGCAATTTTTTGCTTCTTCGAGTTATTATATAATAATGTTACCGCGAAAGTTGAATTACAGTCGCAGATATTTATAACAAAGTCGATGGAACTGCATTTATTGGAACGAAGATTTATGAGCAATTATTTCGAGCATTTTTGAGTAAACGAATTTGATATGTTTTATTCGAGAAACATAAAGTTAAGAGAAAAGCTGCCAGAAAGGACGCAGTAATTGGTCAGCCCGCAGTAATCGGCTCCACTACTTTATCTGAAGCACTATCCAACGTAGTTTCAATTACAATGTGAACATCTATGATAAAATCAGCACGCTTTCTTCCGTTTATTTGGTCAGACTAATACATCCGAACGGGAACTTCGTCTATATGTACGAAAAGTTGCAAATCATTGCTAATCACCTATCCGGTTGTACGAACTGGTTGTCTCCCGCCAAGTTCACACAAATAGAGTTGCACTGTACGGTAGAAATTCGATTATCCGAACTGTTGATACCTGAATTCTTTATTTTTTAATATTTTGTATGGTAAATTTTCCCTAATTGACGCTCGGCTTGTGCACAAAAATGGACAATTTGGGAAGAGGAGATACGATTATTCGAGCCTTGCACAATACACAGTAATACATACAGTAGTACAATATTAGTACATATAGTAGTACAATATACAGTAATGTCTCCCTAATTTGCGCTCATATTGTACACTAAAATGGACAATTTGGGAAGAGAAGGTTCGATTATTCCAGCAATGCGACTCGTTTTTATATTCTTTTTACAATCGACGACTACAAAAACGAGTCGCATTGCTGGAATAATCGAACCTTCACTTCCCAAATTGTCCATTTTGGTGTACAATATGAGCGTCAATTAGGGAGAATTTACTGTATTTGGGGAACCGAGATTATTTTTACGACAACCCAATAGATTTCAGAAATCGAGACATTACTGCTTCGGTCCTCCTAAATCGCGTTAATAAATTGTTACATGTTATAGATGTCAATAAGTTGATATTTATGCAAAGTGAGAATATTCGAGGTCAACCGTGAAAGAGTTTCAGGTCAATAACAGGTTATTATATCAGCTCAAGAAGAGGTCAACGGTTGAAAGAGTGGGTTTCTTCGTCCAGTAAAAAATATTGTATTAGGGGTTTAGTAACATACTTAAAATCTTGGCTTAGAAATGTAAAGAAAAATTGAGAAGTCGCTGTGGAAAGGGTGATTCGAAGATATCATAATTAATATGTTTCATTATAATATAATAACCTTACAATTACATGTAAAAACAAAGGAAGGAGTAGATAGGACACAATAGAAAAATATATACAGGATATGTGTATACAGGGCGAGTCGATTTGTTTGACAAAAAAAAAATGTTTCCTATCGAATTAAAGAGAAATTACTGTATACGTAAACGAATATATATTTGATCGATCAAAGGCGATCTGTGCGCAAGAATATATAATATAGTATAATATATATAATATAATACAGAATTCTATAATATATAATATAATATAGAATTCTATAATATATAATATAATATAGCATATATAATATATAATATAATATAGAATTCTATAATATATAATATAATATAGCATATATAATATATAATATAATATAGAATATATAATATAATATAACCGGCCCGACCCAACCCGGCTTGGGACAGACGGATCTCTCCCCGGAGCTTTCTTTATTTATCTCTATCGGGCGATTCTGGGACAACTATTGACATCCGAGTGATCTAGATGATCTAGGGACACCCGTAGATCTTGGATCTTCATGCTTCGACAATATAACCGTTCTATTATTCAAAAAGAATAACGTGTGATTCATTAGCTCGGATAATCGCGGTTCTACCGAACACCGATCGATGCACCGGCCTCCAAAAAGGGATCTTCCGGCCCAAAAAAGAGGATAGAAGATCGGCCGCGTATCATTTGCACCGGGTGTAATAGGCGCGAGTCGAGTCTACGATCGAAAAAACGCGATCGAACGAACCGGCGTCCCGCGATCGTCTCTGGAGCTTTCGCCGAAAGAGGGGGGGGGGGCGCGATCGATCGACCGGGATCGAGATCTCGCGACGATTGACAAAAAGAGGGCGGCGAGCGTGCGAACCGACACGACGCGACGCAAACGCAGCGAAAGTGAATTCCGCAGGCTCGACTTTTAAAACCAACCCGCTCGGACTCCCGAGCGCTCTGCGCTCGTTTCGTTCTCTCGTTCCACGCGCGCGCGCGTTCCATTGTCGAGGAGGAATTGGCCGGGCCCCGTTCCCTCTATTAATTCCGGGGGGGGGGGGCCCTTTTTCTCTCTCCGCCGACGAGCCTCCCGAGGTATTAGAAAGGCTATTAGGCCCGCCGCTAATAGACGCGCGCGGGAACCTTCCCGCCGAGATCCGTATCGGTGGGGACCGCTCCGCGGTCACCCTTGAAACGGTAACGGGACCCGATCGTGCCCGCTGACCCACGTATGAAGACATAGCGCCGGTCGAAAAACCGTGCGATCCGGGAAAAGAAAGCATCGGTCTCTCTCTCCTCTATTCCTCTCTCTATACCGGTTGGCCCATCGATTAATGGCGGCCGTCCGGCGACCACCTCGCCGCCTTTTCTTGCCCCCCGGACCCGACGGACAGACCCGAACCCGACGTGGATCGGTCCTCGAGGACCTCGCGCCGCGTATTTCTTTCGATAGAACACGGATGGATATTACTTTTATGGGGATTCCTCGGATAATATACTGGAACGCCCGATGGACGCTGCGGACCGGCCCGACCCGGCCCGGCTCGGTGAGGGACAGACGGATCTACTCGGAGCTTCCTTTATTTATCGCTATCGGCCGATTCCGGGACAACTAAGGACATCCGGGTGATCTAGGTGATCTAGGGACACCAGTGGATCTTGGATCTTTATGCGATCGTACACTATTCCGGGTTATCTGGTTTTTTAGTTTTTCGACAGCGAGGACGAGGTTATTGGAGGTCATTGCGGCGATCATCTGTGTCGGGATATTTTGTTTTGGGATGCTTGTAGATAGTGTAAGTGTGTCAATTACTGTGTTCCCTTGGTATAATTTTACTTATATTTAGAGACATAATTATTCGATTAACGATATTGTATTTTTTGAAGAAAATTTCATCTGCAATTTTCGTGGTCGAATCAAAACTTCAATTTCTCAAGAAATTGATTGAATTGAAATTTCTATAATGTGTGAAAATTATTCTTTTTTAATTTCCGTTATAAGGTTTGATGTGTTTTTGCCTTGAGCTTGTTAAAAGACCTAAGAAACACGTTGCTAATAAAGATAAACAATACACTATATATAAAATAATTCACTTATGAAAAGATTCGTACTTGTAAAAAAGACATCGATATATAATTGAAATGTTTTAACAAGTGCGTTTGGGTAAATGGTCACTTCAATGGCCACAGTAATTGACACACTTTGCCCTAATACGGATAGAACAATTTCTTTGCCGGCATTTAATTCTTTAACACGTGTCAAGTTTTATACTACAGGAAAGTATATATTTATGCTACAAAGTAGTATAGTATAGTATAGTATAGTATAGTATAGTACAGTATAGTATAGAAAGTATTTATACTAAAAAGTAATATAGTATAGTATAGAAAGTATTTATACTAAAAAGTAGTATAGTATAGTATAGAAAGTATTTATACTAAAAAGTAGTATAGTATAGTATAGAAAGTATTTATACTAAAAAGTAGTATAGTATAGTATAGAAAGTACTTATACTAAAAAGTATAGTATAGTATGGTATAGAAAGTATTTATACTAAAAAGTAGTATAGTATAGTATAGAAAGTATTTATACTAAAAAGTAGTATAGTATAGTATAGAAAGTACTTATACTAAAAAGTAGTATAGTATAGTATAAATAAATAAAAGAAAACATAGATTATCGTCAGATATCGTTTTACTTAAACCTAGCCATTAAAACAGCAAGTTTGACCGTCCAACAATCTCGGAGATCCTCGCCAAATATTCTACAGAGTGACCCAAAAATGTCTCGCAATCCGAAAATAACGGGTTCCTCAGATCATTCGAAGCAACTTTTTCCTCAGCGAAAACGCGATCCGCCGCTTCGTTTGCGAGTTATTAACAAAACAGCACGAACCAATAAGCGATCGCGTATGGCCGACGCCCCGCCCTCGCGGCCACCGTCACCGCGTCAGCCAGCCGACGTGCCGCGGAATTGGCCTCAGAGGCGGAGCGCCGACCGTCTCTCCGATTGGTCCACGTTTTTCGTTGATAACTCGTAAACGAAGCCTCGAATCGCATTTCCGCTAAGGAAAAAGTTGCTTCAAATGACCTCAGGAATCACCCCACTCCAAATATTAACATAATCATAGAACACCCCGTATACACTCGACGTGTCGACAGAAAAATTCGTCCGCCCAGAATCGTCGAACGATTTACTTTAACGAAAATTCCATGAAACACGAATATACTCGATGAACAAGAAAACCGACGGGACGCGGCGCGCCATAGTGATTCGTCAATGGATCGATGGGCAAATCCCGACACAATGGTCATCGTGGAAGCTATTCGTGCGACCGGGCTGCGCGTTGATTCGGTCGATGAAACAAGGCTGGGACGCGTCGCATGACGCAATTCCGGCAAGCGATCTTAGTTAGCGTACGTAACCCTGTATGATGAATAGGTTAATACGGTCGCGTAGATCGGTTACCGATCGCGGCCGACTATGAACCGCGCGCAGAATGGGTACTAGGTGTCCGGGCAGGTTTGCTCGTAGATCAGGCCCGGTGTATAGATTCAGGTAGAGCTTTAATCGGCGTTCGATCGGCGGGTTAGGCGTGGCCGAGGTTCTACGCTAAGTATAGGGGAGACACCGCGGCTGGGCTAGAATGGTCGCCAAAATTTATAAGCAAGCAGCCGCGCCGATTTCACGGCGGAGTATTCCATCGGCGATTCGTTTAAAACAGGGGAGAGAGAGAGAGAGGGAGAGAGAGAGATAGAATCGTCCGACAATGCCCGACGATTTCCAAAGGCGGCGGAGAGCGAAGAGGCGCCGCGGCGCAGACGTTCGTAATAACTGGCCGGTTGCCAATTAAGCAAAACGAAAGTTAATTCGTGGCCACGGAAGGACGGATCCATCGATCTGGCTCGGCCTTCCTCCGCCGGGACAGTCGATTTAATTGCCGTTCGGGAATTATTTTAATAACGCCGCGCCGGGGCTCGATCGGCCACGAGCGACGCGGATTCATTAGGAATTTTTGCGGCCGCGGCCGCGGACGGGAATAGAAAGCGGGTGTAATGGATCACAGCTCGGAACGCCGATTTCTTCGCTCGATAGATCGCATGCAACGATCGCGGATCGGATTTGCGTAAGCCCGTGCACCTCTCTTACGCGACCGCCGCCGATTCCGCTAATTAACCGCCGCGCCGCGCCGGCGTTCGTCATCGCACGGCGAGACGATTACATCGCCGTTCGGGACAAAAATTATGACTTCTAAATTAATCAATTTTCGACCAAAATGCCTTGATAATTTGTCGAAGAGAATACAGAAGCGCATCGATTTGCATAAAGGAAATTAATAGAGAAATTCATCGAGAAAAATTGTCGTCGCCTTTGGTTCGTATCGAATGAAAACTTTCACGCAGATTTTCATTAGCACAATTTATTGTTAGTCGAATCGAATACCGAGTGATTTTTGTCGGAAAGATTTGTTCATTAATTTTGTCTCAGTACGGTCACAATTACTGTCAATTTAAGCGCGCGATTTAATGCGACGTTTCGGCCGAGACGCGACCGGACGGCGCGTTTTCACGCGAAAAACGGTTCGAGCCGCGCGGCTTGTCGTGTAAGCAAAAGGAAAATAAATTGTCCTTTCGAATCGTCGTTCGCTCTTGTAAAATTCACTTTCGTTCTCTCTTGTAAAACGCGTCGCGCGCGACAGGAACGAGAACGTTTCGAGAAACAGTCTCGTTCCTTTATCGGCTTACGCTCGGGCATTAGCAAAACCGTCGAACGAGATCGCGGTCCATGAACTGCCGTGTTCTGCTCGCCGGCACTTGACGGAAACGCTGGAACACCCACAGCATCGAGAAAGTGCGGTATCGCCGGCAGATTGCCGGAGCCGGCAAACCGCACCGTGGAAAAGCGGCGCTGATTACGAAGAAAAGTGGTAAGACGAGAGCCAAGAGAAACGTTCCGAGATGAAAGTTTCCGGGAAGCGAACGGGCGAGAGAGCGAGAGAGCGAGAGAGGGAGCGCGAGAGAGCGCAAGAGAGAGCAAGAGAGAGAGCGCGCGAGAGAGAGAGCGCGAGAGAGAGCGCGAGAGAAAGAGAGCGCAAGAGAGAGCGCGAGAGCGAGAGAGAGCGAGAGAGAAAGAATGATAGAGAATGTGTGTGTGTGAGAGAGAGAGAGAATGACAGAGAGTGTATGAGAGAGGGGGGGGAGCCGACGGGGATGGCACGCGACAATAAAAATGAGATCGCCGCAAAAGCGGGGGCGGTGTTCGCGGCTTCTGTAACAACACGATAAAAACTCGGCGGCCAGCCGCCGGAGACGATAAAAGATTATTAGCCAATATCGGCCGGAGAAGGCCCTCCGATTTCCGGGGAGAACGCCCGGCCCGCTGGCTCGGATTCTCGGGGGCCGAAAGTTAACCAGAAACAGCCCTTGTAAATCGCCGCGAAGACCGAGCCATCGCGCTGTAACGTATGCGTCGCGGATTCCGGCCGCCGGAACCAAATTCGCCCGGAAATTTCCGCCGCGGAGACCAATGTTTTTCTCCGCCTGCAGTCACCAACGCCCCCTCCCCCTTTTTTCCCAGCGAACGACAGCCGGAATTTATTCGCTCTCGATTCCGTCGACGGGGTCCGCGGTAACCCCGTCGACGGAATCCGCGACGGAAGAAGCGTCTAGGGTTCCTAGGTTATTATCATCATTATGGCTACGTTAACACGTTGATTGCAGATTCAACTATCATTTATATCGGTTAAAAACTCGGCAATTTATTTATTAGAACGAAAACTGGGAAGTTGAGATCTTGATCATTGTTGTTCACGGATTGCAAACGACGCGTTCAATATATATCGTTGGTAAATAGAATTTTAGAGCCTCGTGGATTTGTTTGGAATTTGTGGAATTCTTTTTTTCGAATTTTTCGTACAGCATCGAACATCTAAATCCTAATTTAGTACTCTAAATTAAGTCATTTAGACTTAAGTAAATCCTAATTTAGTACTCTAAATTAAGTCATTTAGACTTAAGTAAATACTAATTTAGTACTCTAAATGAAGTCATTTAGACTTAAGTAAATCCTAATTTAGTACTCTAAATTAAGTCATTTAGACTTAAGTAAATATTAATTTAGTACTCTAAATTAAGTCATTTAGACTTAAGTAAATACTAATTAAGTACTCCAAATTAATTCATTTAGACTTAAGAAAATACTAATTTAGTACTTTAAATTAAGTCATTTAGACTTAAGTAAATACTAATTTAGTACTCCAGATTATGTCATTTAGACTTAAATAAATTCTAATTTAGTACTCTAAATTAAGTCATTTAGACTTAAGAAAATATTAATTTAGTACTCTAAATCAAGTCATTTAGACTTCAGTAAATACTAATTTACTACTCTAAATTAAGTCATTTAGACTTAAGAAAATACTAATTTAGTACTCTAAATTAAGTCACTTAGACTTAAATAAATACTAATTTAGTACTCTAAATCAAGTCATTTAGACTTAAGAAAATACTAATTTAGTACTCTAAATTAAGTCACTTAGACTTAAATAAATACTAATTTAGTACTCTAAATCAAGTCAGTTAGACTCACTAAGACAATCAAGCCAAGTCAAAAAATTAAGACTCAATCCGGGTGAATTCCATTTTCAGTCGAATATTTTATTCGAATAATTCACTGTTCCTCGAATAATCACTCGCGTAATTCTTCTAATCAAATCAGCTATTTCCCGTACGAATTTCGGTACAAATAAATTCTTATTTGACCAAGAACCCGTTGCAACGCAAATCTGATTCGAATGAATCGAGTTAAATAAATTGCGCTGCGAACAAATTGATTCAAACAATATCGAAAATGCAGCGCCCCGATTGACGAGCGATAAAAGCCGCGCTTTCAAGCTGAAACGGTACCGAATAAATTCGAGCAACGCGATCGAATCGCGCCGAGAACGTACAGCGAACTTCAGATTAATCGGCGCCGTCCGTTTTCTTCGAAACGGATACCGGAGAAGTCGGTATCCCCGTACGAAGCAGGAAGAGATTCCATCCTCGAGAAAACGCTCTCGGCATCGGCTCGAAAGCAGGCTCGCGATATTTATAGCGACATCCTCCCACGCGCGTAAAGCCGTGTCGCGATCGAATAATATTTAGTAGCCGCGAAACGTCTGGGAAAGTCGATCGCTCATCCCGTTCAATAACGAGCAATTTATCGCCCGGCTTTATTAACGCCGGTCCGCGCCGGTCGTTCGCGCGTTATTGCGACCAGCGCCGCAGTTAACCAGCTTCTTGTGTGCTTTCATTAGGGAAGACGGGAGGGGGGATAGGGGACCGGCTATTGATACGTCATCGACGCCGCGAGCTTTTACGCCGGCCGAGGTTCATGACTAGCGTTCGCAAGAAAATAAGTTACGCTGGGAGCGGGGATGGGTGACGCATGCGCCGGGAGTCCCGCGCAGCGTGGCGCGTCTACAGGGTGGACATTGTAATTCCGAACTGCGATCGATCGGAGATTGATAGATTATAGAAAATTATATAGATTATATATAGATTATAGATTGTAGAAAATAAAATCTTGCAATTAATTTTGTAGATTGCCCAAACCCCTTGCGTAACTTATTTTCCTGTGAACACTGTAACCAGACTCTAGCCAGACCTAGTCCGAAACGCCTCTTCTGCTGATTGCAAAAGATATTTAACAAAAAGTATTTAGATTTGGAGCCTTTGTTACAGAAAAATCGTATAAAAAATAGATCGCGGATTTTATGCACTCCTGATAAAAATAATTAGGTGAAATTCGAAGCAGTGAGGATGTTAATTAAATAGATCCCTGCATCCTCCACCGTTTATTTAAATCCTCGAAAGAAGAGCTAGATTTGTATTGCAATGCTGTTTCTCATAATTGATTTGGCAATTTTTATTTTGCATAAAGATCCGCAGTCTAATAGTGACAACAACAAGGATAATAATGATGGTCGCGTCTACTGGATGGACATTGTAATTCCGAGCTGCGATCGATCGGAGATTGATAGATTATAGAAAATTATATAGATTATATATAGATTATAGATTGTAGAAAATAAAATCTTGCAATTAATTTTGTAAATTGTCCAAACTCCTTGCGTAACTTATTTTCCTGTGAACACTGTAACCAGACTCGAGCCAGACCTAGTCCGAAACGCCTCTTCTGCTGATTGCAAAAGATATTTAACAGAAAGTATTTAGATTTGGACCCTTACGATTGCATAACAAATAGATCGCGAATTTGATGCGTTCTTAATAAAAATGATTAGGTGAAATTCGAAGCAGTGAGGACGTTAAAGGAATTTAAGAACGTCCATGCATCCTTATTTAAATCCTCGAGAGAAGAGCTAGATTTTTATTGCAATCCTGTTTCTCATAATTGATTTGGCAATTTTCATTTTGCTGATCCGCAGTCTAATAGTAACAACAACAAGGATAATAATGATGGTCGCGTCTACATGGTGCACATCGTAATTCCGAACTGCGATCGATCGGAGATTGATAGATTATAGAAAATTACATAGATTATATATAGATTATAGGTTATAGAAAGTAAAATCTTGCAATTAATTTAAGTCCTATTAAGCCCCCTTTAAGTCCTAAAATAGCTAGATTTTTATTACAATCCTGTTTCTCATAATTGATTTGGCAATTTTTATTTTGCATAAAGATCCGCAGTCTAATAGTAACAACAACAAGGATAATAATGATGGTAATGATGATGATGATGATGATAATAATAACGACAGTAAGACGAGAATTAATGACGGTGGCGTGCAATAGTGATGACAGAGCAAGGAATTTTTTTCGTAATCCGTTGGACAGATTAATTACGCGTGTAATTAACATCTCAAAAGAAAGAAAGAGAGAGAGAGAGAGAGAGAGAGGAGAGAGACGCGCGTATCTGGAACAGATTCAAGTTCAACATCCAATGTTTCCTGATGTATACCCAGTTCACGTTTACTCCGTTTCGAAAGTGCCGGGACTTATGTAACGACATCGATAGCTCGCAAGGCTCTTCGAGGCCGGTGCTTTCCGACTTCCGGCCGGTGAACGGAGCCACAAGTCCCCTAAAATGGCGCGACGTTATTATAACCTTGTAATACATTTTGTTGGTCGATCGGAAACGCGTCGAATGTTTGTTCGAAGTGTTTTGGAGCAGAGAAAGGGCGAGTCTTCGACCTTAGAAGCTAGACTGAACTAAAACCGAGGCCTCGCTTGTAAACATAAACAAAAGAATCGTAAATTTATTTATTTATTCAATTTATTATTATCCCGTTTATTCAATCTCAGACCTCAACGCACAAAACGAAAGAAAAATTTGCATAAAACCAAATATTGTGGCGATCGATTCGTGGCAATCTTTCCGTCAATGTCATGTCAAGGTCATCGTGTAGCAGGTCGTTGAATTCGTCTCGACGTCGCCTATAATACTACAAAGTTAAAATGACCTTGTTTCGTTTAAAAATATAATGGTGACCTTGTTTTTTAATCGAAAATTTTAAATATAAATAATTGCAACTTCTTGTCGGCTAAATACTAATTCAGTTTGATAGCAAACATTTTTTTGTTAGATCAACAAAAGGGGCTGAAAAATCGTGCGGGGTAATTTGTGCCACACCCTGTATATATACATACATATATTTTATATGTTATTGTATTTTTATATATATATATATATATATATATATATATATATATATATATAACATAATATAATAATATAATATTATATATATATATAACATAATATAATAATATAATATTATATATATTATTATATTATATTATATATATATATATATATAACATAATATAATATAATATAATATAATAATATAATATTATATATGTTATTATATTATATTATATATATAATTTACATATAGTTTTTCTTATGTAATTGTAAGGTTATTATATCATAATGAAACATATTAATTGTGGTATCTTTAAATCACCCCTTCACAGCTACTTCTCAATTTTTCTCTACATTTCTAAGCCGAGTTGTTAAGTATGTTACTAAACCTAATACAATATTTTTTATTGGATGAAGAAGCACATTTGTTCATCTATCTTCTGTATCTCACAGTCGACCTCGAACGTTCTCACTTTGCATAAAGATCAACTCATTAAAATGTACACGATTTAAAAGGACCGAAGCAGTAATGTCTTTTTTCAAATCTATCGGGTTGTCGCAAAAATAATCTCGGTTCTCCGAATACAGTAAATTGTCCCTAATTGATCCTCAGCTAGAAAATAAAAATGAACAAAAATGGAATTATCCGAGGCTCGTGGCTTATTTTTATAATTGCAGGCAATCGGCAACTTAAAAAATGATAATAATAACTAAATAATAATAACTATAAAAATGAAAATAAAAACAATTGTGTCTCCTTTTTCCGAATTGTTTGCAAAATTAGGGAAAATTTACTGCGGATAGCTTACAAAATAACCGGAATTTCTTTCGCCAAAACCCGCACGGCTCCAGCGACTAATTTTACGTTCGTTTCGTGGCGGCTTTCGGGGGCGGATTTCCGACAGATAATGCGTCGGCTATGTGTATCCGAGCCGGTAAAAAAAGCGTGAAACGGTAGATTATAACCCATCTGGCAGGTCTAGCGTTGATATCCTTCGATAAATCCCGGTCGCGACGACGCGTCGGCTCGCGTCGCTTCGGCTCGAAAGGCTAGTCCCGCTCGCTCTTACGCTCGCGCTCGCGCGAAATTTACGATTCCATCGCGAAGCACGAAAGCAGCAGAGCCGGTCGCCTATTCAGCCCGAGCGGCTCCGAGCGGAGCGGAGCGCGACACAGTTTCGTCGACCCAGTTTTCAGCCGTTCTGCAAGCTCGCGGATCATTCACGAACGAAGAAAGAAGGAACGAAAATAGCGCGCCGCGGAACAACCCAGATAGATAAACAGCCGGAACACAATGGGATTAAGCGGCCGGCTGGCTTCTTTCGAAATATTAATAACCGCGATGATTCTCGATCGAGCCGGAGGGATCCAGGATCTAACGATACGACGCGACGCGAAGCGAAGCGATTGCGATTGCGATTGCGAACTCGATTCCGGGCTAATTGAGGCCAACCGCGGCGCATCTTCAACGCAGACTGTTGTCTACAGTGACCGAAGTCACGATAGGCTCGTCCCTTTTTTTCTGATAGAAATAGCAGTGTTTTATGTAATTTTTCTGCGTTTTCTTATTCGCTGGCTGCCGATCTTTATGCAACATAAAAATTGTCTGCATCGGTTTTGCAACAATTTTGAGCAAGAGTTAAACAGAAGTGCATTCTTTATGAATATAGAAAGTGCACTTTTGTTTTAATTTTATTAAAACAAAGTTTTTGTTTATTTTCATCTTCTGTCTTAAATAAAAAATCCACGATATCGTTGTTCGTGGTTTACATTTATATCATACTTGTGCATTTATTATTACGTGTTATTAAATCAAATCCCAGCAAATTCTCATTTTAATAGTTAGTTTTTTAATAGTTAAAATTCTCATTTTAATAGTTAGTTTTTTAATTGCTAAAATTCTCAATTTAATGAATTAAAATGAATTTTTCAATGAATTAAAAATAGCGTGGCGAGGTCCTGAAATTTTTTCGACGTCTTCATTGTTTCGTATTTCATTTGCGAATGTAATTATTTCAAATTGTAAATCATGTTGCATTTACCTGACATTTAACCTGGTATTTTGGTTAATAGATCGTGCAAACAAGTTTATACGAGAATGAATTAATGTTTGCGAAGGATAATTATAAATATTAATCGACGATTTTAAGACCAATTTTGGAAGCTATATCGTGGGAAGTATACAGGATGTTTCATAATTATGTTAACAGCCGGAAATTAGAGGTACCTGAGGTCATTTAAAGCAACTTTTTCCTTAGCGAAAATGCAATCCGCGGCTTTGTTTACGAGTTATTAACGAAAAACATGGACCAATCGGAGAGCGAGTGCGGCCAGCGCTCCGCCCTCGCGGCCATTGCCACGTCGCGTTGGCCATCTGACGCAGCGACAGTGGTCGCGAGGGCGGAGCGTCAGCCATACGCGACCACTCATTGGTCAGTGTTTTTCGTTAATAACTCGTAAACCAAGCTACGGACTGCATTTTCGCAAAGGAGAAAGTTATTTAAAATGACGTCAGGAATCCCACATTTCCCGGAAGTAACATAATTTTCAGACTCCCTATAGTTCATCTCCCAACTATAAGGGTTGGTTCCAAGTCACTTTGACACAGATCGTTGCCAGTCGAAGAACCCTCACGTTCTCACATTATACATTTAAATTCCAATACATATACTACAAATATTTTCGCAAAAAGGATCTGCAACAAGCGAACGTTCAACGATCGTATTCCAAGTAAAGTAACATCGTGTTACGATAATTCGCAGGAGACAAATTGCCACCGTGTATCTTTAGGTACTTTATTATTGCAAGATTTCAAACTTCCGCTCAATCGTGCGACTCAACAGGCTCCAATTAGGAAAGATAACGGAAGAAATCAAAGGCTGCCTACAACATTGTCGCCAATGAAATGTTAGCGATTTGCCAATTGGTTCTCGACGCCCACGTTTCACGAAACTTTGAGACGAGTTTTTTCACGCGCGTGCCTTGCGTACGATTTCGACGGGAGAGAGAGAGAGAGAGAGAGAGAGAGAGAGAGAGAGAGAAGGAGAGAGAGAAAGAAAAAGAGACAGAGAGAGCAAGAGAGACCGAGGGAGAGAGCGAGAGAGAGCGAGAAAGAGAGCGAGAGACCGAGAGAGAGCGCGAGAGAGCGCGAGAGAGCGCGAGAGAGACCGAGAGAGACCGAGATAGAGAGAGAGAGAGAGAGCGAGAGAGAGCGCGAGAGAGCGCGAGAGAGACCGAGAGAGACCGAGATAGAAAGAGAGAGCGAGAGAGACCGAGAGAGGCCAAGAGAGAGAGAGAGAGCGCGAGAGAGAGCGAGAGAGACCGAGAGAGAGCAAGAGAGAGAGAGCGAGAGAGACCGAGAGAAACCGAGAGAGTCCGAGAGAGAGCGAGAGAGACCGAGAGAGAGCGCGAGAGACCGAGAGAGACCTAGAGAGAGCGCGAGAGAGAGCGCGAAGGACCGAGAGAGACCGAGAGAGAGACCGAGAGAGACCGAGAGAGAGAGAGAGAGAGAGGATTAATTCGAAGATCCGAATCTCGCTGGAAACGCAGTGAAACGTATAATTTCCATATCACCGTGGCGTTATTACCGTTTCTGCGTCGTTACGTTCTCGTAAAGACGCTTTAAACTTTTTTGCAGCGCGTGCCTGCTATAAACTCACCGAGACCCGTGGCTGCGTTCAAGAATGATCTTTATCGTATCCTTCCCGCCGGTTATAGATCGAAAACACGCCTATCAGCCGTTCCATTTAACTCCGCCACCCTGACTTTATTATTTGAGATCGCGGCTGGAAGGTCGGCGCAAGGTCAAACCGTCCCAGATTTTATCGGCGCAATGGAAACCGACGTTTCAAGAGTTCGATCATGTTTTAATGAGACGATTGGGGGAAGCCGGGGAGATGGTGTTTCGCATAGTCCTGCTGCATTCCGTATTAATGAGGTCAGAGAGAGAGAGAGAGAGAGAGAGAGAGAGAGAGAGAGAGAGAGAGAATCGTCGTAGAAGCCGGATCGTAATGTTTTTCTGGAACGTGATTATCTGTTCCTAGAATGCAAATGGAAAAACCTCGACGTCCGAATAAGTTGAAGCATTTCCGAGCGAAACGAGTAGGACACGATGAGCCGCCACTTCTCGCGCACTCCAATTGCATCGAGTATCGTACGAGGTACAGTAATGTTCTCCCTAATTGTCGCCGAAATTTTGCACTAAAACAGACAATTTCGGAAGAGAAGACGCGATTATTCGAGCCCTGCGGCTCGTTTTTAGAACGCTCTCTCTCTCTCTCGATCTCTCTAGCTCTCTGTCTCGGTCTCTCTCGGTCTCTCTCTCGCTCTCTCTCGCTCTCTCTCGCTCTCTCTCGGTCTCTCTCGCGCTCTCTCTCTCGCGCTCTCTCTCGCGCTCTCTCTCGCGCTCTCTCTCGGCCTCTCTTACTCTCTCTCGGCCTCTCTCGCACTCTCTCTCGGCCTCTCTCGCTCTCTCGCTCTCTCTCTAGCTCTCTCTCTCCCTCTCTCTCGGTCTCTCTAGGTCTCTCTCTCGCTCTCTCTCGCTCTCTCTCTCGGCCTCTCTCGCTCTCTCTCGGTCTCTCTCGGTCTCTCTCGCTCCCTCTCTCGCGCTCTCTCGGTCTCTCTTGCGCTCTCTCGTTTTTTCAAATAATCGCGTCTCCTCTTCCCAAATTGTCCATCTTTCTGGAGAATGCGAGCGTCAATTAGGGAGACATTACTGTATTATGTATCTTCGGAGCGCAGAGGAAGGACGGCGACGTTTAAAATAATTTAAACAATCCCTTCGTATGTCGAACTTTCGTACGGTAAAACTCTGTTACTCGAAGACTTCGATAAGTCGAAAGCTCCATAACTCGATTATTTAATTCCATTGCACTGGTAGCAGTTTAGATTCTAAATCCAAAATTTTGTTATACAGGGTGTCCTACAAATGTCCCGCAATCTGAAAGTAGGGGATTCCTGAGGTCATTTGAAGCAACTTTTTCCTTAGCGAAAATGCAATCCGCGGCTTCGTTTACGAGTTATTAACGAAAAACAGTGACCAATCAGAGACGAGATCATTTGACGCGAGACGGCCGAGCCAATGAGCGGAACTGGGCTCCGCGCACGCGTTGGCTGGGCCGCCGCGCGCCAGTCGAGCTCGCCTCTTATTGGCCAGTGTTTTTCGTTAATAACTCGTAAACGAAGTCTCGGAGAAAATTTTCGCAAAGGAAAAAGTTGCTTCAAATGACCTCAGGAACCACCCATTTCCAGTTTGCGAGACATTTTCGGGACACCCCGTATATGAAATTGAGCCTCGTACAACAATTACACTTTAAACAGTTTTTTCTTTAAATAGAAACAAGTTCGACAATGTTATCATTACTTTGACACGCGATGTAACAATTTTTATTTTATTTTTTATTGATGCTCTACTGTATAGTACGATACAAAAGTATTCGCACACCTAAAGCATAATAACTTTTTTAAAATTCGACTATAAATGACTTGAATTTCTTTTAGACGATAGAGAGATTAGTATACTGGACGATGACTAAAATGCCTTCTTTTTTAATTTTGCTATTACTAGGAACGACGAAAATAAAATAAAAAGCTCTCGTTTTTTAACTTGTTTATCCGAGCCTTTTATTATTTTTCTTTTGGCATTGCAGGTAATAGCAAAATTTAAAAAAAGTATTTTGATAAATCATCTAAAAGAAAATTCAAACACCTCAAAGAGAACTTTCAAAAAGTTAGTGCGCCTTAAAAGGTGTACGAACACTTTTATGACCCACTGTACACGAATATTTCGTGCTCCGTTGTTACACGTTCGCAATTCGAAAATTAACGAAGCAACTTCACTTTGTACAAGATTAATTACATTACAATGAAGGTAATTGAATTCTCGCCAATTTAATTGCCCGCCCGAGAGGTTAAAGCTCGAAGGAAACCGAAAAGAGTACAGAAAAGAAAAGCGACGCTTTCGGGCATTTTTCAGCGAAACGATCGAGAATGGAAGGAAGCCCGCACACTTTCGCAGGCGAGTCGCTTCGACTGTTAGCAAGAGATAATCGTCGGCATCGGACGGCTCGCTACGCGAATCGTTGCAGCAGGAGAACTGAAGCGTGCTCGAAGCATCTCGGAACGGCCTCCGTTTGAGCCGGATCTTTTGAAGTCCGATCGCATCCGGCGCCATCGAGCCCCAAAGACACGGTTGTTGTTTCAATTTATAAACGGCCCGCGCAGCTTTGTTTCACGAAAGGCAATCTCGACGCTTGAATCGCAACGGCGCGGCGCGGACAAAGCTTTCGGGGCGCGGCCGGCCGAGAAGAAGCGCCGCCGCTAACGGTGCCGAGTTGCTTTCACCGTTGGATCGTTTATGGAAAAAACATTCCTTTATAAAGAGACCGGGGCCGGGACCGTCGTTGTCCCAGGGGCGGCAATATTCGACGGCGAAATGCTAAACAGCACTTTGTCGTTTTCTTTTTTTCGAGACGCGACACTTGCCGGCCGATACCTCGGCGCGATCTCCGGCCGATTGAAACGCGAGAGCCCGGCCCGGAAGTTGGAAATTCTTCGATGAAACGGCCCGAGATGATAGCCCGACCCCCGAAGCACGGGCTTTTTTCCCAAACGGAGTTCTAGCGCGGCCCGCGGCTGCTTCTGGCAATGGCACTGAAAGCTGCTACACGGAGATCGGGGATTGTTTTCATGGAATTCTTAACATTTTTTATTTGCTGGATGCAATATGTTATATTTTCTATTATATAATTCTATTATATTCTATTTTATTTTATAATTCTATATATTATACAGTGTTTATGCAGTTTATTGCAGTTTATTGCAGTTTATGCAGTTTATACTGTTTATTCAACCTATTCAGTTTATGAAGTCTATGCAGTTTATGCAGTTTTATGCAATTTATGCATAAACATGCACTTATGCACTTTATGCACTTTATGCACTTTATGCAGTTTATGCAGTTTATGCAGTTTATGCAGTTTATTCAACCTATTCAGTTTATGGAGTTTATGGAGTTTATGCAGTTTATGCAGTTTATTCAGCTTATTCGGCCTGTGCAATTTACGCAGTTTATGCAATTTATGAAGTTTATGCAATTTATGCAATTTATGCACTTTATGCACTTTATGCACTTTATGCACTTTATGCACTTTATGCAGTTTATGCAGTTTATTCAACCTATTCAGTTTATGGAGTTTATGGCGTTTATGCAGTTTATGCAGTTTATTCAGCTTGTTCGGCCTATGCAATTTATGCAGTTTTATGCAGTTTATGCAATTTATGCAGTTTATGCAGTTTATTCAACTTATTCAGCTTATTCAGCCTATGCAGTTTATGCAGTTTATGCAGTTTGTGCAGTTTATTCAACTTGTTCAGCTTATTCAATTTATTCAGTTTATGCAGTGTACAGATATTTATCGACTCCATCGAATAAAGAAGTACACATCTATCTAATCTCCGTTGCAAATTTTATTTCGCGCAACGACCCGCGGTCCAGTAATCGCCGAAAGACGAGCAACGCGGAGTTCGGTGGATTCGACGCGCAGGAGCCCGCGTCCTTCGGAAAACCACTGTCCGTTCGTACGGTTTTATGCTAATTGCGACTGTTTATTAGCGCAGGAGTGCGCACGGACAGCCGGGGGCCGGGCGGGGCGAGGGGGAAGAAAAAGAAAAAAAATTGGCCGGATCGTCGGATGCACAGAACGTTCTTCGACCGTGGAATATTTTACATTCGTGCAAACAGTACTCGCGGCTCGATGTTTATTCAACATATTCACCTCGCTGAACTAGTTTCGTCGACGAATTGTTACATAATGCTCGTATCTGTGCAAACAAGCGAGGATTGCTAAAAGGAATGAATGAATGCGGGTCTCTCCCGCGTGCGTATCCCGCGAACAATCCGCGGTGCCGGACGTGAATTACAGCACGATTGTAAAGCCCCACGAGTATACAGGGTGTCCCAAAAATGTCTCGCAATCCGAAAGTGACGGGTTCCTCAGGTCATTCGAAGCAACTTCTTCCTTTACAAAAATTTTCTCCGAGCCACCGTTAACGAGTTATTAACGAAAAACAGTGACCAATGAGAGGCGAGCTCGGCTGGCGCGAGGCGACCGAGCGAATGAGCGGAACTGGGCTTCGCGCGCTGGTTGGCTGGGCCGCCTCGCGTCAGCCGTACTCGATTCCTATTGGTCACTGTTTTTCGTTAATAACTCGTTAACGGTGCCTCGGAGAACATTTTTGTAAAGGAAGAAGTTGCTTCAAATGATCCGAGGAACCCGGATTGCGAAACATTTTTGGGACACCCTGTATAATTCGACGGAGGTCTCCGGCACCGTTCGCTCGCTACGATCCTTTTTTTTCTTCTTTTTTGTCCCCCCTCGTCGATCGCGTATATTATTCCATTCGATTCTGTCGTCTCTCTTCTTCGCTCCCGCTAACACACGTCTCGAGCGTGCATTTTACATATCCGGAGCCGATCCTGTTTGCATAAACACGCGCCATCCGAGATTGCCCGGCTTTTTAATCGGGTTTCCCGACGTGTCAAAAGATATTCCTTGTCGAATGTAAAGAATTTGTACACTTTTTGTATTTTATTGAACATTATATTTTTCACATATAGGATACGATAATCTTAATTCAAGCTACTGTTTCCTAACGAGGAATATTGCCTCCTAATGTTAAAAAAGAAAGCAAAGGAAAAAATGAATTAGGTTCGTCGGGACGTTGCGAGGAAAAGAAGCATATTATTCGGCGTCAAATGTAGCGCTCGAAATGTTCAACTTTAAATTGTCGTTTCTGTTACGATTTATGATCATTTTTATTAATATTCCCACTGGACATCGATATGAGAAAATTAGGTTTTTGTCAAAACGTCACTAAAATCTACGATCCGGCCCACTGTGGCGGCGTCGCAGTCGATAAGCAGGGCTCGGCGTCCCTCTAAATTTACGCGCGCGTGCTCATCGAGCGGTTCTAAAACCGTCCGCGGCTTCCTCGAGCCGTAGACGGCTTTATTCGGCCCGGAAGCGGGCCCCCCGATCTCTCGCCTTCTCCTCTCGCTTCTTCCGGGATCGCGCGAACACCGCCCGCCGTCCCTCCGACCATCGGCAACATCGGCCCCGAGGATCACGTTTTCAAAATAGAAGCACTTACGCCGATCCCTTGCAGCCGAGAGTATTTATGGTTCTTATTTATTCTCTCTCTCTCTCTCTCTCTCTCTCTCGACGGCGACAGCCTGTTTTCGGAAATCATGGGGCCCCCTTGCTTGTCCGCCGCCCGAAACTGGATGCTCTTATTTCGGGGAGGATATTTCCAAATGTGTTAGATAAGTATCGCAACTGTCGGCGCCGACTTTTGGGGCGCTGCTCGAATCCGGAGGTCGGCATTGTTAGGATTGTTTGAATAAATATTTAATGGATAAATATTTCTAATAAATATTTAATCGATTATTTCATTCAGATCTAATTCATTCATTGCTCCTCGTCAATTATTCTATCGATATTATGAAATCTAATTAATTATTATTGATTATTCCATCTAATCTAATCGAATGATTCTTTATTCTAATAATTCTACTGATTCTGATAATTCCGACAATTCTGACAATTCTGACAGTTCCAATAATTCTGAAAATTCTGATAATAATTCCAACAATTTTGATAATAATTTTGACAATTCTGACAATTCTGACAATTCTGATAATAATTCTGATAATTCTGATAAGTCTGATAATAATTTTCATAATTCTGATAATTCTGATGGTAATTCCGATAATTTTGATAATAATTCTGATAATTCTAATAATTTTGATAATTCTACTAATTCTACTAATTCTGATAATTCTGATAATTCTAATAATTTTGATAATTTTTTGATAATTCTACTAATTCTACTAATTCCGATAATTCTACTAATTCTGATAATTCTACTAATTCTAATAATTTTACTAATTCTACTAATTCCGATAATTCTACTAATTCTACTAATTCTGATAATTCTGATAATTCTACTAATTCTGATAATTCTGATAACTTGAATAATTCTGATAATTCTGATAACTTTAATAATTCGACTAATTCTACTTATTTTCCTAATTCTACTAATTCGACTGATTCGGCTGATTCGGCTGATTCGACTGATTCAACTAATTCTACTAATTCGATTAATTCTACTAATTCTACTAATTCTACTAATTCTACTAATTCTACTAATTCTAGTGTCAACGTTACATTAGAACGAATACCGACAAATTAATTTTCGTCTACACCGTTTTTTATTACCAAGACTTGAAGGTCACTTCGAACCGTTTAAACATAACATATAAAACTTGTCTCTGCTACCGGAAACGATACGTGACACTAAGTAAGAAACTACAAGACAGCGTGGGTTCGAAAGCCAATACTTAACGAGATATTGATGAACTCACGTTCAATGCGGAATGCGTTTTCTACAGGCAAGAGAGAACGCTGCGAGTGAAGAGCGGCTCGTAGAAACTTCATCGATGGATAATAAAGTAGACGCAGTTTATGCCTCGGTTTATTTACTTTTATCGTTAGAACGTGCTGTCATCGTTTCGACAGGAAAAATCTGCGATACTCGGTACACTGGCTGCATGCATCCGCGGGACTTTGCATAGCAGAGACTATTTATGCGATGCTATTGAACCATTTCCCGGAGCAAAAAACGTCAACACTGGCTGTTATTGCCTGGACAGCGTGACAGCGTATTTAAATATATCGATTCGGTCACAGGATTTCCTTGTTTTTCTTTGCGCGTCGCGATGGAATATTATAACCCAGACCGCGCGGCACTTTATGCGAAAGAAATATTGTCTGCCGTCGATTGCAACACGTAGGCGCCACGTGCGATCTCGTTTCTTCCTTAAATTGACTTTATGAAGCTACAACGTCGTCAACATGTTATTTGCGTCAACATTTCTGGTTTCCTTCTCAACGTTTTTACGCTATTCTTCGCCTACATAATTTTCCCATAAATGCACAAAATCAGCAGTTTAATTGCAATATAACCGAAAAGAAAGAAATGACGTTGTAGCATAAGTGATGGACGTTTTAAACATTTAAAAGTAAACTCTGCGTTTTATGCATTTATTCTGAAAACGAATCGGCAATTTTCAGGACAGTTGCATGATCGAACGTATTGCCGTATGTTCGTGTATTATTCCCGACTCGTTCGAACGAATAATTAGAAGAACGAAAAAAACGAAATCTGCAGTTGATTTCTAATTATAAATATTGTTTTCGCGGACTACAGCATGCACGAATGCATGCTATTGCTTTTCAAAGCGCATCCGAATCTGACCTCGAACTTCGCCACCAGGAAACTCTCTTCCTGTTCGAAGTTCTCAGGGGATCTTCGAGGTCGATGACCCTTTGAGAAATTTCCGGGATACGGAAATTCTCAGAATCGAAATTTTTTGGAGTACAGCAAATGTACCTCTTGTCCATTTCATTTCAGATAATAGAACAGTTGCTTAGCTGAAGTGTGGTAAAACTAAACTTAGTAATTTTGCTAATTCTGATAATTCTGCTAATTCTGATAATTCTGCTAATTCTGCTAATTCTGATAATTCTGATAATAATTCTGATAATTCTGATAATTCTAATAATTCTGATAATTCTGATAATTCTGATAATAATTCTGATAATTCTAATAATTTGATAATTCTGATAATTCTGATAATAATTCTGATAATTCTAATAATTCTGATAATTCTCATAATTCTGATCATAATTCTGATCATAATTCTGATAATTCTAATAATTCTGATAATTCTAATAATTCTACTAATTCTACTAATTCTGATAATCCTACTAATTCTGATAATGCTACTAATTCTGATAATCCTACTAATTCTACTAATTCTACCAATTCTATTAATTCTACCAATTCTACCAATTCTACCAATTCTACCAATTCTACTAATTCTACTAATTCTACTAATTCCACTAATTCCACTAATTCCACTAATTCTACTAATTCTACTAATTCTACTAATTCTACCAATTCTACCAATTCTACCAATTCTACCAATTCTACCAATTCTACCAATTCTACCAATTCTACCAATTCTACTAATTCTACTAATTCTACTAATTCTACTAATTCTACTAATTCTACTAATTCTAATAATTCTAATATAGCTGTTGATACCCAGAAAGGGATGATTCCTGAGATCAATTGAAACAACTTTTTCCTCTGCAAAAATGCAATCCGCGGCATCGTTTGCGAGTTATTATCAAAAAACACTGACCAATGAGAGATCACGTATGGCTGACGCCCCGCCCTCGCGACCACCGCCACTGCGTCAGCCGGCGGACGCGACGCGGCATTGGCCACAGGGGCGGAGCGCCGGCCGCACTCGATCTCCGATTGGTCCACGTTTTTCGTTAATAACTCGTAAACAAAGCCGCGGATCGCATTTTCGCTAAGGAAAAAGTTACTTCAAATGACCTCAGGAATCACTCATTTCCACGCGTTAACATAATTTACCATACAGCCTGTATGATTCGCCTTCGATCGAGCCGATTACGAGTAAAAGTACACGATTAAATAAGTCGGCAACAAGTTCGTGGGACTTGGACGGCGGAAACGATTTGTTCGCGGACAAGAAACTCCGAGGAAATGCCCGCGATTAGCATCGCCGATGGAGACACGTGTCGTCCGCCGGGGAAACATGGTGTGACTCAATGTGGGCTAAACATTTGTTTTGCGGATTCTCGTTACGTCACCGCGCCGCCGCAAAAAAGACGCGATCGTGTTTGCAGCAACCTTCTTTGCGCGCGTGGCGTTCCGCGCGTGACACCTTTCTTAGCGCGGCCGTCACCGCGACCGGCACTGAACTTCTTGCTATAAACTGCCACTTGTATTATTGATGGACTGACATCGCTTGACATCGATTAGAATATTCGCGACACGTGGCCCACGTAATTCCCTCGTGCAGCACTGAACGAAAAAAAAAAGAAAAAGAAAGAAATGCGACAAATATCTCGGCCCGCGGAACGCTGCGCCGTTTCCCACGTTCGGAACCGGCCATTGTCTTCCTGGGAAATCGACGGCGATTTCGACGAAACACGCGGAATCCGTGGAAACCGATGCTACACGGCTTCACGCGTGCACGACAATTTCTCGATGAGCCGTCGTTCCGTACCGAAGAAAAATCGTCCGAGTTCGAGCACGACTTCTCACGTTCGCTCGAACGCGGAGCCGAAGTTCGACGTTTTCTCCCGGCGAAACCGCGCAACCTTTCGCGATCGGACTTTCCTGCACGCTTTCGTCGACGATTCAACAATATTCACAAATTTATCGACGTCCGTGCGATCGAAATTGAGCCGGCTGCGAGCGATCGATCGCGCCCTCCGTAGAATATCCTCCGCTCGAAACCGTCGCGATTTCTCGAATTTCGAGGCTTCGAGAATTCCGCGGCGTATCTCCGGCGGCCTTATACCGCTGCGAAGCGAGCCGATCGACGCGAGTTTTTCTTTTTTATCGAAAGTGTTGTTCGGCGCGATAATCGAAAGTCGAAACGGCCGACGGCGTGGAAACGAAAGCTTGGTTTCTCGCTTCTCGCCGGCAAAAAGCGAGCGCTGCTCGAGGAAATGGCTTCGGATCGGATCGATTAAGCACGTCCCGGCGTTAGGCCAACGGAAAACCGTTTATCCAGTCGGTTAGGCCAGTTTCGTCGAATCGGGATCGATCCGTCGCGGCGCTCGTC
Source organism: Megalopta genalis (assembly GCF_051020955.1). Lineage (NCBI taxonomy): Eukaryota > Metazoa > Arthropoda > Insecta > Hymenoptera > Halictidae > Megalopta > Megalopta genalis. Next base: position 5,280,803 of record NC_135013.1, on the reverse strand, counting down.
GGCGTCCGATTCGATCGCGCGATACCGATATCGCTCCTCGAGCGCAATCTTTCCTCTGCTTCGGTAATTGCTCGGACACCGGAAGGAAGAGCCCGCGGCAATTAAAACCGCGACGCCGCGGGCCAACCGGGAGAGGCGTCCCGCTGGCATATTCGCCGGTTCGAGCTTTTTTACCGGCGAATCGAACGAATGGTCGATTCGGTGGCGAGTGGTCGCGTCCACTCGAACGGAAACGATAAATCTTTCTGTCAGCCGACGATCTTGGACGAGTGGGTGGCAATGTTCGAATCTGCCGGGCAATGGGTGACAGAGGATTTTAGAGACCTTTTGCTTTAATTGGAGCATCCTGCGATCGTCAAACTCGCTCCATTTGAGAATGATCCGCGAAAGCGGATCTTAACGCTAAACGCAATTAGGATAAAAATGACCGATTTCAAAATTTGTAATTGTCGCTGTTTAATTCTTTCGTTCATCGGATTTTCTGTAAATTTATATTTTTATTATATTATATGTGTACATGGTGTTTCATAATTATGTTAATTTTTGGAAAGGGGTGATTGCTGGGGTCTTGCTGGTCAAGCTGGGGGATTGCATTTGAAGAAAACTTGCATAATTTGCAAAAGAACTGTCCGCGGAAAATGTGTGAAAAGTGTTGTTAATTGATTATTTTATTTACGAAAATGTAGATACATGTATGATTATTTTCATGGAAATCAGAAGTTACGTTGCGAATTATTTCCTTGAATAAATTAACAATTTCTTTCAGACGGCAAATGCATGGAAATCCGCCGTCTATTAATCAAATCAAATTATTAGTTATTATTATTATTATTAATTAATATTATATATCTTAATTATTATTATTAATAACAATATTATATATATATTAATTAATAGTATATGTATTAATCATTATTAATTAATATTATATATATTATTTATTATTATTATTAATCAATATTATATATATTATTTATTATTATTATTAATTAATATTATATATATTAATTGTTATTATTATTAATTATTATTACATATATTAATTATTATTATTATTAATCAAATCAAGTGTTCTCTACTGATATTTCAGTTCAATTTCCTCGAACATTCTGTTAAGGCGATTCCGTCGGCCAGACCGCGGATTTCCATGCAAAATAAAAATTTCCCGACTCAGTTGCAAGAAACTTAAGACAGCGGACAACGTCTTTCCTATTTCAATAGTTTTAATCAATTGTACACAATATATAAAAATATTTGTACGCGTCTAAAGTCTAAATTGAACGTACGAATCTAACCTCGATCGACGAAACACTTTCTTTTCCGCAAAAAAATATGACGCGTCACGATCGCCATTTCGCGCCGTTAAATTCCCTCCGATTTTCCAGCCGAATGTAACAGTCGCCGGAGCCGAAAGACACAGTTGTAGAAGCTCGAAAGCGAATTTACCGCGTCCTGGAAGCTCCGACGTTCCATAAAACCGAGGGACGAGGTCTCTTTTCGCCGGCGGACAGATCATTCTGTGGATTTGATTAGCCGCAGGGATCAGCGGTCGTCGATAAGTCGCGCGAGGACGAAGAGGCCAGGAGCCGCGGAATAAAGGATCCCAGCGAGGCGCGAGACGCGGAAGAGTTTCTCCTAGAAACTAAGAGAATCGGGAATACGTGCTCGACCCTGTGGCAGGAGCGTCGAGTGCCACTTTAGTCGACGATGGAGGACAATTTTCCTTTCGTCGCTCCTTTGTGGCCGAACCTCGGGCAGGCGCCTGCCGGAGAAGCGTCGCGACGCCTCGCAGGGCCTCGTAGGGCCCCGGCGAGAGCTCGCCGTCGCACTTTGTGTTACGCGGTTAACCGGCGAGGATCGATTGACCGATAGCGCGGCCAATTTGGGCCGCTTAACGGAGTCGGTCGTTCGACAAATTCGATCGGGCAGCTTGGATGGACTGCAACGATTTATCAAGCCGTCTTGCGGCTGTAAATTGTCGTGAATAATTCCTGATCCCCTGATTCGGAGCTACGCGCACAGAGGATCCACGGGCGCTGTGACCTCTCACCCCTCGAATGCGATCCTACGACGACGTTTCGTCGATGCCCTCGTTGCCGCGTTTCCACCGATCATCTTCGACGACGAGAGTTGCCGTTGTTATTTATTTACCGGCTGGTAGACTTTTTTGACGCTATATTTACCGTCCACGGTCGGATGATCGGTCTTATATTTTTACCTTCTCGAATTCTTGCAATTACGCTGATCCTTTCTTAAGAAATTATTCAATCGATTTCTTTCTTCAAGCATGCGTTCTAAAAGGTTTAAATAAATACAGTATTTTCATTGTTGTAGACCGCGGATTTTCATGCAATATTAAAGTTGTTTGCAACAATTATTATAATATGAAATAATATTATATTATAAATTATTATAATATAAATATAATACAATTACTATAATATTATAAATTATTATAATATAAATATAATACAATTACTATAATATTATAAATTATTATAATATAAATATAATATAATTACTATAATATTATAAATTATTATAATATAAATATAATATGATAACTATAGTATAATTACTATAATATAATTACTATAATATAAATATAGATTAAATAGCATGTTATTTCTTGAATCATCTCAATAAATTAAGAGTAATTCATACATTCACATTTCTCAGTTTTTCTAATCTTCCTGCTAATTTAAATTTGAACTGCACAATTTTGCCTTGAACACATAAAATTCGCAGTCGAATCGAATCAATTTCTTTCTTCAATCATGCATTCTAAGAGAAATAGCGAAAGCTTTAAATAAATACAGTCTTTTCATGGTTATGAAGAGATCGCGAATTTTTAGGCAAAATAAAAGTTGTTTGCATCAATTATAATAATATGAAATAATATTATATTATAAATTATTATAATATGAATATAATATAATTACTATAATATTAAAAATTATTATAATATAAGTATAATATAATTACTATAATATTATAAATTATTATAATATAAATATAATATAATTACTATAATATAAATATAGATTAAATAGCAAGTTATTTCTTGAATTATCTCAATAAATTAAGAATAATTCATACATTCACATTTCTCAGTTTTTCTAATCTTCCTGCTAATTTAAATTTGAACTGCACAATTTTGCCTTGAACGCATGCAATTCGCAGTCGAATCGAATCAATTTCTTTCTTCAATCATGCATTCTAAGAGAAATAGTGAAAGCTTTAAATAAATACAGTCTTTTCATGGTTATGAAGAGATCGCGGATTTTTACGCAAAATAAAAATTGTCTCCGTAAATTGTCCAACTTCGACTGGCGATAACTCCGCGAAAAATGATCGTAGAACGATGATCTTTTCTTCAAATTAAAGCTAGAAATCTCTACTTTCAGGAAATCAGCCCCGATTTTATTTTCGCTGCACCCTCGTCACTGCAACCGCTTAAACGCGAGGCCATATCGAGGCCACATGTCACATCGAAAATTGCCAAGTTCGACGAAACGAATGGACTTGATAAAATTTTTTTCGCGGATGCCACTCACAGTGAAATATAGTTCGATCCTTCTTCTTCGATTTAAAAAAAAGAAACCCTGCTGCGATTTTTTCTCGCAAAGTTGCAGCACTTTGAAGTAACTCTTGCATTTTTATCGCGTACCACTGGCATCGGCGTTACCGGATCTGCACCAGAGAGGCGCAGAGGGAGATAGCCACTCGGATCTTGTCGGAAACCGAAAATCCGAGAACACTGTCTCAAAGTAGACATTCCAAGCTTTAATTTGAAAGCAACCGCATCATGCTACGACAATTTTTCACGGAGTTATCGTCGATCAAAGTTGGCCACTGTTGACCCACAATTCTTCCACGCTATAATTTTCTCTAGCAATCTATTTTACACTAAAAATAAATACTGGAAATTAATTTTAAAAAATAGCGTAGCGTACTCTGCGCAATCTTCTCTACGCAGAGATTCCGGATATCCGATCTCCGGAGGTGTCCCGAAGCCCGAGCGGCCGGTTTCGGGTGTCGAAGCGGCTTTTTCGAATTTCGTCCATCGACGGCCCCGACGCGCGTCGCGACGCCGCGGCCGGATCGGGGCCGTTCTCCGTCGTACTGTAACGGCGAGGCGGTCGAAGTGACAGTGACACGTGGACGATGAAGCGATAAAACGAACTCTCGGCTCGAATCCGCGGAGCCGGCGAACCCGCTCGTTAGCGCGGTGCGCGTCGCCTCGCGGTCGCCTCGCGTCGCCCCGAGGAAAACCGGGACGCTGAAAGCGAGCTTTGTCAGTCGGGGCCGGCAGACAATCGGCCGTTACACGAGCGCGTGAAAAGAAAAGCCGCGAGTACGCCGCGCGTTCTATTTATATAACGCGCGTACACGCCGATCTACATAAATAGCCGGCCGGTATTATGCAACCAGCGGCAAACGTAGAGGCACGAGAGAGCCCGGTGCTATACATATAGCGTGCCGAGTGTGTTCTCTTGTGTAACACCGAGCCGCGTCGCCTCGCGTCGTTTTACGTCGGAACGATCGCGCGGAAACGCGCGGATCCGAGCGGCGAGGCCGGCGCTCGCGCGGCGTGCCGCGCCAGCGATTCATCCTCGTGATCCACGGCCACCGCGGATCCGCGGGAATGACGGTCTCTAAAGTGATTTGTTACCGCCGCGCCGTGGAATGCCGCTTCAATTCAAGGGAGCCGGTTTTCTGAAAGCGGACGCGCGCTCCGCGGGGTTCCTTGCTCGGGAATCCGGCGACCGCTCGATCGGCCGCGAGCCGAAACGAATTTTTCCACCCTCTTCGCTGCTCGTTTCGACACCCGAAACCGGCCACTCGGGCTTCGGGGACACCTCCGGTGATCGGATATCCGGAATCTCTGCGTAGAGAAGATTGCGCAGAGTACGCTACGCTATTTTTTTAATTAATTTCCAGTATTTATTTTTAGTGCAAAATAGATTGCTAGAGAAAATTATAGCGTGGAAAAATTGTGGGTCAACAGTGGCCAACTTTGACCGACGATAACTCCGTGAAAAATTGTCGTAGCATGATGCGGTTGCTTTCAAATTAAAGCTTGGAATGTCTACTTTGAGACAGTGTTCTCGGATTTTCGGTTTCCGGCAAGATCCGAGTGGCTATCTCCCTCTGCGCCTCTCTGGTGCAGATCCGGTAACGCCGATGCCAGTGGTACGCGATGAAAATGCAAGGGTTACTTCAGAGTGCTGCAACTTTGCGAGAAAAAATCGCAGCCGGGTTTCTTTTTTTTTAAATCGAAGAGGAAGGATCGAACTATATTTCACTGTAAGTGGCATCCGCGAAAAAAATTTTATCAAGTCCATTCGTTTCGCCAAACTTGGCAATTTTCGATATGACATATGCCCTCGATATGGCCTCGCGTTTAAGCGGTTGCAGTGGCGAGGGTGCAGCGAAAATAAAATCGGGGCTGATTGTCTGAAAGTAGAGATTTCGAGCTTTAATTTAAAGAAAAGATCATCGTTCTACGATCATTTTTCGCGGAGTTATCGCCAGTCGAAGTTGGACAATTTACGGAGACAATTTTTATTTTGCGTAAAAATCCGCGGTTTGTTTATAACCATGGAAAGACTGCATTTATTTAAACCTTTCGCTATTTCTATTGCAGTGGCGAGGGTGCATCGCACTTAAAATCTGGGCAGATTATCTGTGCAAAATGACGTGTTAACACTTTGCACTCGAGTGGCGACTCTGAGACACCGTTAAAATTGTTACACCACGTTCCAAGATAATTTTCATAATATCAAAGAATTGTTGAAAGTCTAACTGTTGTATGAGTCACATGTTAAATACCGTAAGTCGAAAAAGTTAATTTAAATTTACGGTTAATATGGTTTCGAGTGCAAAGGGTTAAAACGTCTAAACAATTCTGTTAAAAATCCAATGTATAGCAACGTCGCAATCTATCGATTATTACCATCGTAAAGATTATGGTAGGAGAAGATTCCTATTCCGACATATTCATCGGATAATATTCAATCTCTAATTTCCTGGACGTACCATAATTTTGAGACACTCTGTATGTTCGAAAGAAACCCGTTTGAAACACTAAAAATCTTGATTATGTATTCGTTAACAAAATCTTATCGTTTTGAACACATTAAATATTTTTTAAAAAGCGCATTTCTTCAAACTTTCATTATTATTATATATAAATTTATATTTATATATATATACATATATATAAATTATTATATACATATATTATATATAATATTATTCTATATTATAAATTATTATGTATTATATAATTTAAGAAATAATTTATTCTAAGAATAATATTGAATAATTATTGAAAACACTTGAACGCGACAAGCATGCGCGTCTAGATCTGTGAACGGAGATCCGAGAAAAACAATGGAACATTTATTCCGGCTTTCTTGCTTGCAATTTTATAATACGTCGACAGAAACCTCTCTGCTTCATTAAGATCACGCAATTAGTCGACGAAAGGCCACGCGTGGATTAGGGCGAGTACATAAATATAGGCGCGCCGTCAAAAATTGTCGGGCTGCATCGGGCCTTCAAGACCCGCTGGATCAGCTTTGAACCTTCTCTATTTGTTGTCCTTCGGCCACCGCAAAATCCAACGATCCCCGCATTCGAATGAACGCGAAATGGGCGCGCGAAATCAATTAGTTCTACAGGTTACCTTCTCTATAGATATTTGCAGAGTTATCCGAGCAACGCAATCTGTTTAGTCCGCGGTGAACACATTGTAATAGCAATACATTATCTGTAATTTACTTTGCGTCTTACAGGGTATCCATTACGCTGAAGCCTTGCGTCTACAAAGTACCTATTACTGTGGTCTACTATACTGGGTGTTCCCCGATGTAACCGGCATCGCTGCCCGGCGCCGTCTATCACGGGCGCCTTTCTGTACAACAACAACAAAAAAAAAACAGAAAAAAAGAAGAAATAAACGTTTGTGTAACCAATGGGATCGAATCAACTCTGTTATCGTACGATCGACCTGAATACTGATATCCCGCCGATATTCTGTGGGTACCCTCACTTTGCTTGGGACTACATACTTGCGCAACCGTTCACATGTTGCTAATTATAATCGTACGCCATACTCGTGTTTCTTACTACACCGATCAATTTCGACCGCTCTTTTCAATTCTCGCCGGGTTTTATTATGTATGTTACACTTCTAGCTAGCTTTTTATTTGCGAAACTGTACACGGTACGAATAATTTAACCAATGAAAATAGCGATAAAATAGTGATATTTGAGGCCGCGATATTTAATACAAGTTATAATAAACTGTTCAACTAATTCGCTGATGCTCCGATTCTCTGTCAGCCTAAGTAGGACACGTTTCTGCTTTGTAAAAATTGTTGTTTATCTGCACTTATAAATGAATTAAATTAAATTAACATGGATTCGATTAAATTAAATTCAGATACATTAAAATAGATTAAATTCGGATAAATTGAAATAGATAAATTAAATTAAAATCGATCGCATCGAATTATATAATTAAATTAAAATAGATAGCTCAGATTAGATTATATTGAATTAAAATAGATTGAATTGATTAAAAATGGAGTAAATTAGATTAAGATAGACAAATTAAATTAATTATATGAAAATAGATTTAATTAGATTGAAATAGATTGATTAAATTAATGAAATAAAAATAGATTAAATTAGATTAAAATAGGCAAATTAAATTAATGAAACAAAAATAGATTAAATTAGATTAAAATAGGCAAATTAAATTAATAAAACAAAAAAAGATTAAATTTGGTTAAAATAGATAGATTAAATTAATGAAATAAAAATAGATTAAATTAGATTAAAATAGGCAAATTAAATTAATGAAACAAAAATAGATTAAATTAGATTAAAATAGGTAAATTAAATTAATGAAATAAAAATATATTAAGTTAGATTAAAATAGGTAAGTTAAATTAATGAAATAAAAATAGATTAAATTAGATAAAAATAGATCAATTAAATTAAGCAAATAAAAATAGATTAAATCCGGTTAAAATAGATAAATTAAATTAATGAAATAAAAATAGATTAAACTAGCTTAAAATAGATTAAATTAAATGAATTAAATTAAATTAATTAAATTAAAATGAATTAAATTAAATTAATTAAATTAAAATGAATTAAATTAAATTAATTAAATTAAATTTCATTGAATTAGAAAATACTGCAAACAGATTTTGCTACGTTTCGAAAGATCCGGTGCCCCGGGAGGCACCGGTAGAATCCCGCGTCCTCCGAACGGCCACCGTACATTTTCGTTTCTCATAATAATCGCGCTATTAATCCTTCAAGAGCTATGGCCGCGCGTCACGGACGCGCGCGCTCTTTCCAAAATTGCTACACCGTAATCTGCCGCGTCGTAAATGTGTCTTAATCCGAGAACCCCGAACAATGTCCTCACGGAACATGTAGCAGACGATATTTCTCTCGATAGTCCGACGATTTATGGCATCTTCGCCGCAAAAGAAGACATTCCCGGGGTTCCTTCGTTTCTAGGATTTCGAAAAAGCGATCGCGACCGCGTACGAACGGGGAGAAGGGAGAGCCGTTCGCTCCACAAAGATAAATTCCGCGAAAGTACACGGAATAGTAGAAATCTCTGCGGACCGTGGACCCCCGTGATAGATCGATCCGTGTAACTGTTGCAAAGCATTATTTGCGTCCGAAGTGTGTCAAGTAAATATAGGAAAGAAAGATGAGAGAACGCAAGGACTCTCCGCCGGGACGATGTTCGGAGCAACGTTTCCGCGCGACAAGATAGGAAGACGAACGAGCTGGAATAACGAGCGGCGGCGGCGCACAATGGGCCAGAATTTTGTGACTTTTTGACAAAAACCTAATTTTCTCGTATCGATGCCCAGTCAATTATTATTGCTCGTTAAATGTCCGTTACCCTCGAAAGTGGGAATATTAATAAAAATGATCATATATTGTAACAGATGCGACAATTTAAAGTTGAACATTTCGAGCGCTACATTTGACGCTAAAAAGTATGCTTCTTTTCCTCGCAATGTCCCGACGAACCTAATTAATATTTTCCTTTGCTTTCTTTTTTAACATTAGGAGACAATACTTCTCGTTAGGAAACAGTAGCTTAAATTAAGATTATCGTATCCTATATATGAAAAATATAATGTTCAATAAAATACAAAAAGTGTAAAAATTCTTTACATTCGACGAGGAATATCTTTTGATACCCAAGGAATCACGGTTTCGGACAAACGGTATATTTTCAGGATACTTTCCTCTACAGAATTCTGTAAAAGTTACATACCAAGACGAACCAGATTGTAAATTATTACGTTTTGAAGATATCAACGTTACGTTACTTCGAGGTTAAAGATATCGAAGATAATCTCTCTGTGTTCCAGTCGGTATTACACTCACACTGGTTACGAGAGCCCACTAGTAATTCCAGGTACGTTGGTATTGTAATGTTACAAATGGTTTGTACCGTTATATTTGAACAATGTTTTTTTTCACAAAAAATGTCAATGAAAATTAATTAACACTAAACGTACCAAGCATTAATACTAACTGACATGTACTACTTCACAAAAGTGAGAAGACCGAATTTATTTAGAATTTGTAAAGTTTTTATTATAAAACTTGCTCCAATAATATAACTTATTCAAGCGTTTTCCACGAAAGAGTCTCGGAACTTTGCAGAATTGCGAAATAAGAAAGCGGTCACTTTGACCGCGGTAGATTTAGTGTTAAAAATTATCGTTTAACAAATGCAAACAAAATTTAATTATCTACAGTTGAAAATAACAATTTTTTAAATATTTTTCGTGAAAATTTCATTGCGATATCTTCGATGGTTCAAAAGTTATAACAGAATGTCACTGAATTTCTCGATCCGGTCCACTGTGCGGCGGCGGCGGCGGTGTCCGGCGCGGCGGCCACGAAAGTGGAACGAATATCCGGAGAATTTTACAGGCCGACCACCGTGAAAGAAACTCTTCTACTTTGTATTTAACGAGCGGCCGCGCTAAACTTGCTAATATTGACGGTTCGGCCGAAGAACGCCGAGAGCCAATCGCGCGATCCTCCTCTGCACGCGCTAACCTTTCCGCGTCCGCGGTGAAACGCGTTGCGCAAACACCGAATGCTACATTGTGTCCGGTAAAAATTTCTGGCCGACACTGAAAACCCATTCCTCCGCGTCTTCGAGGAGATCCAGGGATCCATAGGATCTATAGGACAGCGGGGGCCGATCGCCGCGCCATGTTCCCGGACCTCGAGAGTTTTACCAATACAATTAACATTGTGATATCTCAGCTGGCGTCGGTGTTTATTTAACCGACTATCGGACCGTTCGGTATTTTCTCGAAAGCTTCCTCGGAAGCTTCGCGAACGTTTCGCGAATTCCGTACGTTCGAATGGGTTGAAATCATTTTTCTGCCGTTTCAAGAAAGTCCGTTCTTTGCGCGTTCGATCTTAACGAATGCACGATTTTCGTCGAATTCGGAGAACACGATGCGACGTGTCCCGTTGAATTCGAAGAAAAAGAAACGCAACGTGTCTTTCGTTCGGTGGATACGAAGATAACGATGTTTGGAGATAAAGTTAAAGGCACGGAGAAATGAGTAGACCGCGGATTTTCAGCGAAGTATGAATTTTCTGCGATTGTTGCGAGTAGCAAGAGTCGCTTTGGAACTCGCAGGAAATCGGAACAATTTATTTCGTATTGTAAGAGAAGCCAAGAATGATTTATTTAGTCATTTGTCATGATTTGTTTAGTTATTTATTTAGTAGACTGTACTAAGAATTGAGTACCAAGTTTGCTAAAAAAGAAATTGTCAGCCATATGTGACCGCAGTCAAAGCGTTAATCGTTTCAGCAGGACAAAAATAATATATTAGTGCTCTCTTTGTTGGTGAATATAAAGATAACGATGTTTGGAGATAAAGTTAAAGGCACGGAGAAATGAGTAGACCGCGGGTTTTCAGCGAAGCATGAATTTTCTGCGCCGTTGCGAGTAGCAAGAGTCGCTTTGGAACTCGCGCGAAATCGGAACAATTTATATCATATTGTAATGATTTATTTAGTCATTTATCATGATTTGTCTAGTCATTTATTTAGTAGACTAAAAATTGAGTGCCATGTTTGCTAAAAAAAAAATTGTTGCCAGCCATATATAACCGCAATCAGAGCGTTAATCGTTCCAACAAGACAAAAATAATATATTAATACTTTCCTATTATTTAAATTCGTCTACTGTTTTAAATTAATTTAAATTATAATTATACAAGCAGGTTATAACTATAACCTGCTCGTTTTCTTGGCATAAACGCGTCAAATCTGGTAACGAGGCAATCCCGGAGTAACGACACACACATTTAATTAGCACTGGAACATGTTGATAGCGCCTGAAAGATCGCAATTCTTTCGCAGATTCTTTCGAAGGTATTTCGAAGGTAAAGAGGATTCAGATAGATATTAATTTCGTCGGAGATACGTCGTTTACGTAATCGAAAGCAGCGTGGATCGCTCGGTCGCGGTTCCGGCTGACTCACCCTATAGACAGAGCCGGCCAGAGAAGTTAAGTTTCTAGAAGTTTACGGGTTTCAGGAAGCAAAACACGTTTATCCGTGCACGAGTTAATGGCACTAATCGAGTTTAGTTTGCAAATCAGTCATTTGCTATACGTACGGGCACGATGGAGCGTGCACGGAACGTCCAGGCAGGGCGTTCTCGAATTAGCGGGAACGAGGATGACGGAAGCCCGCGCGGAGAACGTTTCCTCCCACACGAGTGACACGCACCGAGCACGCCCCGGTTATCCAGCGTCGGCCGATTAAATCATCGAGAAATCATCGCATGAGTCACGCGAGGCGTTATTCATTGTTTACGTCGCGCCGCGGCACTTCCGGACGTCGTGAAAACATTTCCCAAGCCTTCGCGCCCGCGTCCTCGTCGCCGAGGCGAGCCTGTGCCTCTCGACAGACGCTATCGATCATGGGAACGTCCTTCCTGTCGATCGTTTCCGGTACATCGATCGCTCGATCCTCGATTTACTCTGTCAAATCGACGCGGTTTTATGCTTCGAACAGGAGGAGGCAATTTTTTAGCGCTTTTGTCACTTTGTCGTACGATCACGACTGAGAGACGTGGTCCAAAATTCTGACTAGAAATGATTATCACGTCCGAGAGGCGGTGGTAAAAAAGATGGGCCAGAAACGATTATCACGTCTGAGAGACGTGGTCTAAAATTCTGACTAGAAATGATTATCACGTCCGAGGGACGTGGTCAAAAATTCTGACTAGAAATGATTATCACGTCCGAGGGACGTGGTCCAAAATTCTGACTAGAAATGATTATCACGTCCGAGGGACGTGGTCAAAAAATCGGCTAAAAAATGATTATCACGTCTGAGAGACGTGGTCTAACATTCTGACTAGAAGTGATTATCACGTCTGAGAGGCGTGGTCCAAAATTCTGACTAGAAATGATTATCACGTCCGAGGGATGTGGTAAAAAAATCGGGTCAAAAATGATTATCACGTCTGAGAGACATGGTCTAACATTCTGACTAGAAATGATTATCACGTCTGAGAGACGTGGTCCAAAATTCTGACTAGAAATGATTATCACGTCTGAGAGACGTGGACCAAAATTCTGACTAGAAATGATTATCACGTCCGAGGGACGGGGTCAAAAAATCGGGTCGGAAACGATTGTCACGTCTGAAAGACGTGGTCAAAAAATCGGGTCGAAAATTATTATCACGTCTGAGAGACGTGGTCTAAAATTCTGACTAGAAATGGTTATCACGTCTGAGAGACGTGGTCCAAAATTCTAACTAGAAATGATTATCACGTTCGAAAGACGTGGTCAAAAAGTCGGACCAGAAACGATTATCACGTCTGAGAGACGAGGTCTAAAATTCTGACTAGAAATGATTATCACGTCCGAGGGACGTGGTCAAAAAATCGGCTAAAAAATGATTATCACGTCTGAGAGACGTGGTCTAACATTCTGACTAGAAGTGATTATCACGTCTGAGAGGCGTGGTCCAAAATTCTGACTAGAAATGATTATCACGTCCGAGGGATGTGGTAAAAAAATCGGGTCAAAAATGATTATCACGTCTGAGAGACATGGTCTAACATTCTGACTAGAAATGATTATCACGTCTGAGAGACGTGGTCCAAAATTCTGACTAGAAATGATTATCACGTCTGAGAGACGTGGACCAAAATTCTGACTAGAAATGATTATCACGTCCGAGGGACGGGGTCAAAAAATCGGGTCGGAAACGATTGTCACGTCTGAAAGACGTGGTCAAAAAATCGGGTCGAAAATTATTATCACGTCTGAGAGACGTGGTCTAAAATTCTGACTAGAAATGGTTATCACGTCTGAGAGACGTGGTCCAAAATTCTAACTAGAAATGATTATCACGTTCGAAAGACGTGGTCAAAAAGTCGGACCAGAAACGATTATCACGTCTGAGAGACGAGGTCTAAAATTCTGACTAGAAATGATTATCACGTCCGAGGGACGGGGTCAAAAAATCGGGTCGGAAACGATTGTCACGTCTGAAAGACGTGGTCAAAAAATCGGGTCAAAAATTATTATCACGTCTGAGAGACGTGGTCTAAAATTCTGACTAGAAATGATTATCACGTCTGAGAGACGTGCTCCAAAATTCTAACTGGAAATGATTATCACGTCCGAAAGACGTGGTCAAAAAGACGGACCAGAAACGATTATCACGTCTGAGAGACGTGGTCGAAAAATCGGGCTGGGAATGATTATCACGTCTGAGATACGTGGTCCAAAATTCTGACTAGAAATGATAATCACGTCCGAGAGACGTGGTCAAAAAATCAGGTCAGAAATGATTATCACGTCTGGGAAACGTAGTCAGATAATCGGGTCAGAAATGAGAGCCGTGTTGCGTCAGTCGGGCCAAATATAAACATGACTAGTTAGTTAGGCTCGTGTTAGATTTAGATTAGTGTTTTCTGTACGTGGCAAAATGTTAAAAAAAGACGAGTGAAATAAATCCTAATATCACTCTGAATTAAATTAACAGCAAACTATTTTAACAATAACCTTGATCAAAACTCGAACAATAGACTTCTTAACAAAGAATAACACTCCTCGTTTCCTACAACGAAGAATATATGAGCCGTTTATTTTGAAAGTGGCATAAGTCACTTTTTCAAAAAAATCGAGTTAATGATAACACTAATTACAATTGAACGGTATCTTTCCATTTAAAAAAGAAAAAAAGAAAAAGTGACTTGTGCCACTTTCAAAATAAACGGCTCATACAACTTACTCCACTGCATCTTTCGTTTGTTTACAATCATAATTTAAATTCATACTCGTCGGATAAGCCGTGTCGAGCTTCTTAAGTCTTTCATTCGGTTTATCATTTAATACGAAAATTTCATACGTCTCCATGCGATAAGTTAATTACGCCGAAAAACAACAAACCAAAGGCACAGCAATTGGTCACGGAACAGCGATCGGCTCCGTTATCGTAACGTTGATTTTTCTATCGTTCGGAGATCGGCACGCGATCCCGGAGACGCCGGACCGAAGACAATGGGCGTCGGAGGATTCTTGGACTACGGACGGCTTCCGGTCTGCCCCCGCGGTCCCCGAAAAACGGGCGGCCGGACGACGAGCGGTCCCGGGGCAACGCGGGATCGTCGAACGCCAGAGCGGAAATTGTAAAACCCGAGCCAGCTGGCTTTCGAGGCGCGACGCGATAACGGGCGTCGGTGTTATCGGCCGGAGTCGCGGCGTCGTTGTCGTTGTCGTCGCCGTTCAACGGAGTTCGTTACGGCTGATAAAAGGCCCGCGATCGTGTAAACTGCGCGCTCGTCGTGTTTCATTCATGGAAACGCCGCCGGGTGACGGCCGTGGGATCAACGTTTTTATTTCCAACGGAAGACCAATATCGCCGGCCGCGATAACGGCCAGGTAATAGTCGGAAGCGGCCGTCACCGGTGCCTGCGTTCCTCCTCCCGTCTCCCGCGGTCTCCCGTCCGCTTAGGCGAACGTGTTTGAGCCCCCACTGGCGCCAAACTGTCATCTTTTTACCCTCTTCCCCTCCTGTTTCGTTGTATCGTTCATAGATCACGAATCTTCGCGCGACTTCGCCGATTCGCAGATCTCGCGAAACAGCGGCTCTCTGATCGTTGGCGACGCCAATGTCTTCCTCCGTTTTACGAGCACATTTTCTGCGTTGATTAAACAGAGCGAGAATTAAATAAGAATTTATATTGGTTATCGGCTAATCGTTTTGATAACGTGGATATCAGTTTTTATTTTTGTTTATTAATTTAATACATTTGATGTCGCGTCTGCTTAATTTAATTAGCGCCCATTTGTGGGATAACATTTATTTATTATATATATATATATATATATATTACAATAGTTTTGCGTTACATTTTTATATTATTTTTGTAATCTAGGATTTTTAAGTTGCTATGCTTCGATAACGTGGATATCAGTTTTTATTTCTGTTTATTAATTTAATTCATTTGTTTTCGCGTCTGCTTAATTTAATTAGCGACCGCTTGTGAGATAACATTTATTTATTAAATATATATTACAACAGCTTTGCGTTACATTTTTATATTATTTTTTTAATCTAGGATTATTAAGTTGCTATGCTTCGATAACGTGGATATCAGTTTTTATTTCTGTTTATTAATTTCATTTATTTGATATCGCGTCTCCTTAATTTAATTAGCGCCCATTTGTGGGATAACATTTATTTATTAAATATATATTACAACAGCTTTGCGTTACATTTTTATATTATTTTTTTAATCTAGGATTATTAAGTTGCTATGCTTCGATAACGTGGATATCAGTTTTTATTTCTGTTTATTAATTTCATTTATTTGTTATCGCGTCTGCTTAATTTAATTAGCGACCGCTTGTGGGATAACATTTATTTATTAAATATATATTACAATAGCTTTGCGTTACATTTTTATATTATTTTTTTAATCTAGGATTTTTAAGTTGCTATGTTTCGATAACGTGGATATCAGTTTTTATTTCTGTTTATTAATTTCATTTATTTGATATCGCGTCTGCTTAATTTAATTAGCGACCGCTTGTGGGATAACATTTATTTATTATACATGTACAATAGTCTTGCGTTACATTTTTATATTATTTTTTTAATCTAGGATTTTTAAGTTGCTATGTAATTTCGCTGAACAATTTCGTTTCTTCTAAGTATGATGTGCAACTTTTGCTGTTTGTTTGTAGTTGTCCAGACTTTCTTCGATGGTATTGGAAAGGCATTCGAAGTACTTCAAAGACATTTTTACGGTTTTCGCCATTTATCGACGTCGTCGAAAGAAGAAATAGATTTTTATTCGAATCCTTGTCCTTACAATTCACTTAGACAATTTTCATTTTTCCATAAATATTCTCAGTCCGGTTATGATAATTTTCATATTGCTAGATGATGATAACACGATAAATCCTGTTGTATACGGATTCTCTTGCATCGAACTATCAATTGGAGAATTCGAACGCTGCGGTTCGCACGGTCGAAATTGCTCGTAAACACGATTGCAACATTTTGCAATAATTATACTAATCGACGCTCGGATTGTCCACAAAAATGGACAATTTGTTCAGAGGAGCCTTGCGACTCGTTTTTATAGTTGAGCCGTTCATTTTGAAAGTGGCATAAGTCACTTTACCGTAATGAAAAGTGGTGATTTTTTAATGTTCATACGAAATTATTTATACTGAGAAAAATATCAGTACCCTGAGATAACAAATACAAGTAAATCTTCTCGAAAGTTAGCATCCATATTTTTGAACGTGTTAAAACGCAAACCCTTAAATATATCGACTTAAAAACAAAGTGACTTATGCCACTTTCAAAATAAACGGCTCAGTTACCGATTTTCGACGATTATAAAAACGAGGAATAATAATAATGCAAGGCTCGAATAATCGTATCTCCTCTTCCCGAAATTGTCCATTTCTGTGAACTATTTCAGCGTCGATTATGGAGACATGACTGTAGCACGAAAATAACAAGCGAATACGAGACTGAATTTGAACCGACTATCGAACGCTATGAAACAGATAGAGGACGATAATGCTTGCTAATAAAAAAATAGAAAAAATTGGTGGCCGACAAGCGACAATTAATTGGCTTAAATATTTTTCGGACGAGATCCGGTATCGCGAAGTCGCCGCAGATTTCGCAGGGGCAAAACCGTTCCGGCGATACGAAACCAGCGTGGTATCCGAGGGAAACAGAGCTCATCAATAAACCGTGGATGTCAACATTCCCGTAGTCGTCGCTTACGCCACTGGCATCGGTCAAACAACCGAACCGTTTATCCAGTAAATATTTCTCGAACGGTTCAGCGGCCGCCGAAATCTTTCCGAGCGTATCTTCACCGATTTCCTGGGTCCAACGAGCACACCGGATCTCCTCCCGGCCCCCTCGCGGCCGGCCTTAAGGGACCCGCTATATTTTATAACCCGTTATCAACATGCCAGACGGTCGCTAATGAACGGATCGTTTGTCCTCTCCGCGAATCACTCTGCAAATTCGTACCGTCGTCGTCGTTCGACGTTTGCTCGTGCGAACGAACTGTCGGGTCGTTCGGGGATCTCCATTTTTAGACCGTCGAAACTCGGGGACAGTGGGGTCGGTTACTGTGGGGGCTGGCCAATTACTGTGACTCTGGTTCGTTTTCAGGCACGGTTAACTTTGTAAATTCGATCGATTATTTATTTGCTAAAATTGAAGATGTAAACGACGGTAGTTCTTAATGTTTAAAGTGATGTTAAAAGTACCGATTGATACCGATTAATACCAATTAATACCAATACCAATAAATAAATAGCAATATATAAATAAATAGCAATAAATACCAATAAATACCATTAAGTAAATGCCAATAAATAAATAGATACCAATAAATACCAACTAATAATAATATTAAAAATACCAATATTAATTGGTACCAATACATACTAACACCAATAAATAAATAAATACCAATTAGTATCAATAGCGATAAATAAATACATACCAATTAATACCAATATCAATAAATAAATGAATACCAATTAATACCAATACCAATAAATAAACAAAAACCAATTAATACCAATACCAATAAATAAATAGATACCAATTAATACCAATACCAATAAATAAATAGATACCAATTAATACCAATACCAATAAATAAATACCAATTAATATCAATACCAATAAATAAACAAAAACCAATTAATACCAATACCAATAAATAAATAAATACCAATTAATACCAATACCAATATATAAACAAAAACCAATTAATACCAATACCAATAAATAAATAAATAGATACCAATTAATACCAATACCAATAAATAAATACCAATTAATATCAATACCGATAAATAAACAAAAACCAATTAATACCAATACCAATAAATAAATAAATAGATACCAATTAATACCAATACCAATAAATAAATACCAATTAATATCAATACCGATAAATAAACAAAAACCAATTAATACCAATACCAATAAATAAATAAATAGATACCAATTAATACCAATAAATACCAATTAATAACAATATTAAGAATACCACCGAAATCATTTCAATTCTTTGATACCGAATTCACGAAATTTTCTATAAATATTATAGCAAAAAAAGAATAAAGCTTAATAAATCACCGTACCGGAAGTAACCGCTGGCAGAGCAACAGAGATCCCATTGTCTAAGATTTCTCGGATCTGACTCATCGGAAACGAATGCACACGCTGCGTCCGATAAATTACGTAATACATGCATAGTTGGAGTCGAATATTATTTATCATGATCGGGAGACAACGATGATGAATGAAACACGCGGCGACCGATCGAAGTCACTGTCTCGATCTAAAAATCGTTCCACCTTCTATCTCGGACCGTAGCTTCATTCATTAGCGCGTTCGAATTCCTAGACTTGGCGCGAAATCGAAAAATAAACAACAGGAGCGCGCACGGTTTGTACCCGTTGCAGCAACAAACGTTTCCGCATCAAGGGACACATAATCTTTCCGTATCTGCAATGTTCTAACTAATTCAAGACGCTGCGCATTATGAACTCCACACTGCCACGGATTACGGTGGCCGGCATTCTTGGTCGCCACGACAACGTACACAAGTAATTAAAGTAGCAATTAAACGAGCAGCGCAGGTGTAACATTGTGCAGCTCTCGACGAAATAAAATTGATTAATCAGACCGGCACGATGCGCCGTGCAGATTCTTTAATTGTTGCGTGCAGCAATAAACCGTTCTGAACGGTATTAATAGTTTAATGACAGTGTAGTTTTAAATTCGTTGCTTTCAAGTTTTATTTCATTTCATTTCATTTGCTGTATTCTATTCTATTCTATTCTATTCTATTGTATTCAATTCTATTCAATTCTATTCAATTCTATTCAATTCTATTCAATTCTATTCAATTCTATTCAATTCTATTCAATTCTATTCAATTCTATTCAATTCTATTCAATTCTATTCAATTCTATTCAATTCTATTCCATTCTATTCAATTCTATTCAATTCTATTCAATTCTATTCAATTCTATTCAATTCTATTCAATTCTATTCAATTCTATTCAATTCTATTCAATTCTATTCAATTCTATTCAATTCTATTCAATTCTATTCAATTCTATTCAATTCTATTCAATTCTATTCAATTCTATTCAATTCTATTCAATTCTATTCAATTCTATTCAATTCTATTCAATTCTATTCAATTCTATTCAATTCTATTCAATTCTATTCAATTCTATTCAATTCTATTCAATTCTATTCAATTCTATTCAATTCTATTCAATTCTATTCAATTCTATTCAATTCTATTCAATTCTATTCAATTCTATTCAATTCTATTCAATTCTATTCAATTCTATTCAATTCTATTCAATTCTATTCAATTCTATTCAATTCTATTCAATTCTATTCAATTCTATTCAATTCTATTCAATTCTATTCAATTCTATTCAATTCTATTCAATTCTATTCAATTCTATTCAATTCTATTCAATTCTATTCAATTCTATTCAATTCTATTCAATTCTATTCAATTCTATTCAATTCTACACAATTTTACTCAATTTTACTCAATTCTACTCAACTCTACTCAATTCTACACAACTCAATTCAACTCAATTCAATTCAATTCAATTCAATTCTATTCAATTCTATTCCTATTCTATTCTATCCATTTCATTTTATTTTATTTCATTTTCTCATTTTCTCTGCTTTATTTTATTTTCTCATTTTATCTGTTTCATTTTACTGTATTTCATTTTCTCATTTCATCTATTCTATTTCATTCCGTTTCGTTTCCTTGTTTCATTTAATCTATTTTATTTCATTGCATGACGTAGGAGCTGGACCACTTGTAATCCGCAAGGAGATCAATAAAGTCCATTGTCGGTGAATCGGTAAACTCCGCGTAGCGCGGCAACGCGGGACGCATCTTCGCGAAACGCTATTCCGCTCCTTCCCGTTTCATGAAAAATACCCGCCGCCGATCGTGCGGTTTCCGAGAAACGCGAGAGGAATGCGACTGTTGGCGTGCGACGCCGAGTGGCCGAGCAGCGGAGACGCGTTCATTCGAATAACAGGTGTCGATGGACAGAACGGCGGCGGTTCACTGGTCGCGGACGGAATACAACGTTACGGCGGCGCGCGGGAACCGCGTTTCTACGCATCGCATTCGTTCGTATCCACACGCCGATCCGGTCGGGGAAGCCTTCCGGCCGGTTGGGAAGTATTTAGTTCAATGCGGAAATGTTCAGTTTGCCGCTGGGGAGGTCCCATCGGTACGGAAGTATGCAGTTTGACGGCGCGGGAGGGGGACGAAATTGGTCCGGCGCGGAAGCGCGCGCGGTTCCACGAAGAGAGACACCCACGCAGAAACGGCTCGGTTCGACGAAATATGCGCCGTGCCGGCGCTGATATCCGCAGCTACCGATGACGAACGGCTCGCTAGAATTTCGATCCGGTGTTTACGGCGCCGGGAATTCGCGGGAAACTGATGATCGCCGACAAAGGTCGCCCAACGCGGCCGAGCGCGGAGGAATTCGCCGGAACCAGCTGCAACCGGTGCCAACGCCGACGTGTTTACAGAGCGATCAAACACGGGCCCTGATCTCGATTGAGAACTCATCGAGAACAACCGCCGACAAAGTTGCAACGAACGGATTTTCGAGGTCAGCTCTCTCTCTCCCTCTCTCTCTCTCTCTTGGTCTCTCTCGCGCGTTCTCTCTAGGTCTCTCTCACTCTCACTCGGTCTCTCTCGTACTCTCTCTCTCTCTCTTTATAAATATTGCTCTCTCTCTCTCTCTCTATTGCTCTCTTTATGTTGATCTCTCTCTCTCTCTCTCTCTCTCTTGCTCTCTTTATATTGATCTCTCTCTCTCTCTCTCTATTGCTCTCTTTATATTGCTCTCTCTCTCTCTCTCTCTCTCTCTCTATTGCTCTCTTTATATTGATCTCTCTCTCCTTCTCTCTCTATTGCTCTCTTTATATTGATCTCTCTCTCTCTCTCTCCCTCCCTCTCTCTCTCCATTGCTCTCTTTATATTAATCTCTCTCTCTCTTTCTCTATTGCTCTCTTTTTATATTGATCTCTCTCTCTCTCTCTCTCTCTCTCTCTCTCTCTCTATTGCTCTCTTTATACTGATCTCTCTCTCCCTCCCCCTCTCTCTATTGCTTTCTATATATTGCTCTCTCTCTCTCTCTCTCTATTGCTCTCTTTCTCTCTACAAATATTGCTCTCTCTCTCTCTCTCTCTCTCTCTATAAATATTGCTTCCACTCTCAGTCTCTCTTGCTCTCTCTTGCTCTCTCTCGGTCTCTCTCTCTCTCTCTCTCTCTCTCTCTCTCTTTTGGTCTCTTTCGGTCTCTCTCAGTCTCTCTCGGTCTCTCTCGCTCTCTCTCTAGGTCTCTCTCTTTCTCGATCTCTCTCGCGCTCTCTCTCTCGGTCTCTCTCGCCCTCTCTCTAGGTCTCTAACGGTCCCTCTCTCAGTCTCTCTTGCCCTCTCTCGCTCTCTCTCGCTCTCATCCTCGGTCTCTCTCGCTCTCTCTCACGGTCTCTCTCGTTCTCTCCTTCGATCTCTCTCTCTTTTACCTACAGGAAAACCGCGCGTACCATCGCCGCTGAAAAAGCCGCTCTTTTTATAGCTCAGCCTCGTCACCGTGCGTGATAAACACAGCGGACGCGAACTGAAACGAGCACAATCGGATCTGCAACTTGGGTTGCAGCGTTCGTGCAATCCGGCTGCGATTATTCGAACAGAAAAAAAGAAAATAAGGAACCGCGACACGCACGCGACGCAATCCGCTCGCGAACCTTGTCGCACGTGCTGAAAGAATCGGCGAACGCTCCTTCTCACCGTTTTGCCACCCGTTTTGCAACCTTTCGTCCGATGGATCGATCGATCGATCGATCTAATGGACGGAAATACGCGGTTGCACTTGTCGCAGCCTTTTTTCCGATGCAGCCAGCAACGTTTCGATCGAGTCGATCGTCGCGGACCCGCGTCTTCGAGATTGTCGTTCCCGAGATCGTTTTCCAGTTTATCGACGATGACATTTGACAAATTTATGCGGACACGTTGCTCGGTTTTCCCGGCAAACAACGACAGCCAGCAGCCGACTCGTACACGGATCGACGAACTCGCGCAAGTTCCTGGCCATGCGTGAAGATAAGAATCGTATAAATACGCCGGCCAGTCAATAAGTTGCGCGATCCCCTGCGACCGCCGTTCTAAAAGTACAGCGAATTTTAGTTTGCCAGTGCGGCGCGATACTGATGCAATGTTGTTGTTGATGCGTGATACGTTCCGAGGCGTTGCATCAGTCCGGATTTTGCGTTGCTCGCGAAATCTTCCGTGACTACTCCATGGTGCAACGTTTGTTATTCCCGCCGTCGCTATCAATCTGGCACAAACCCACATCGCAATCACAGTTAACTGCGTTACTCACGGTTTTCAAGTTCTGTCGATTACCGGCGCGCGTGTCCGACCCGTTGAAACGGACAGCTTCGCGTCGGCTTGTGCCTGTCCCAACAGAATCTCGAATCTCGAATCTCGAATCTACAATCTCGAATCTCGAATCTCGAATCTCGAATCTCGAATCCCGAATTTCGAATCTCAAATCTCGAATCTCGAATCTCGAATCTCGAATCTCGGATTTCAGATCTCAGATCTTGGATCTCGGATTTCAGATCTCAGATCTTGGATCTCGGATCTCGGATTTTGAATCTTGAACCTCGAATCTCGAATCTCGAATTCCGAATTCCGGATCTCGAATCTCGAATCTTGAATCTCGAATCTCGAATCTCGAATCTCGAATCTCGAATCTCGAATCTCGAATCCCGAATCTCGAATCTCGAATTCCGAATCTCGAATCTCGAATCTCGAATCTCGAATCTCGAATCCCGAATCTCGAATCTCGAATTCCGAATTCCGAATCTCGAATCTCGAATCTTGAATCTCGAATCTCGAATCTCGAATCCCGAATTCTGAATCTCATATCTCGAATCTCGAATCTCGAATCTCGAATCTCGAATCCCGAATCTCGAATCTTGGATCTCGGATCCCGAATCTCGAATCTCGAATCTTTGTCGCATTTTTAGAGAGGAGAAATGTAAATACGAAATTCTGTTAAAGCAGTCGTTTTTAATGCACACTTTTTAACCCATTAACCGTGTTCGACGAGTATATTCGTCGTGGAGAAGCGACGTCGTTATTTAAATTGTAATTTTAGTAATTTTGTAGTATTTGTAATTTTTAGTATTATATTTTTTCTTTTTCTAATGAAACATGTTCTCAGATTTCAAGATGTTTAGTATTACTGGAACATAGAATTACTCGCACCTTGTATTTTAAAATTGTCGAAATTATAAAGATATTAATATAATTGTATTAATAATTGTATTCTTAATACAAGTATTCATTGTAATCGAAATTGTGGAAAGTCGGCATAAATAATATGTCGGCGCTTTTGAATGATACATTATTATTAGACCGCTATTATTTTATGCAAAATAAAAATTGTCTACTTGAATTGCAACAAACTAAGGTTAAATAGTAGTTTGTTTTCTCTTTCAATATGTTTAAAAGGTTAAAAATAATGTAACAAAATTCTCAAAATCTTATAATCCGTGTCGTATTCCACTTGCACATTTTTTTAAATATAATATCCTTTATATTTTATAATATATTTTATATAATAATATATAATTTTTATATAATATTACAATATATAATAATTACAATAATATAATTTTTACATAATATATAATATAAAATTCATGAAACTATGATAAGCATTAAGTTTGTATCGCGCACAGTAATTGAAGCACAGTATTCAAGGAGGATACACGGTAGATAAAGCGCAGTAACTCAGGCAGGGAAACTGATTTCAGTAGATTACAGGCGCACAGTAACTGGTCGTAGAACTTTTCTCGCTCCTAAATCGTTCAAAGAAAATTCGACGCTTCTTCGAAAAACTTCAATAGAAACCTTGAAATTTACGATGTCATCCCCCCAAAAATGTCGCATAATTAGCTAAAATCGCGTTTGGTACGGAAAACCGGAAAAACTGAAACCTGCTAACGGGGCACAGTAACTGGCTCCCTGGTACCATATCGCTCGATAATTCGAACGTTAACGAGCGAATCGTTTCGAATCGCTTCGAATCTGAAACGTCTCCGTCACGTCGCGCGAAAAGGAAGTTGTTCTACCAATTGTCGACGAAATTCTCCCACGCGGATTGGTTCGTTAGCGGGTCGCGCGCGGCGTGGCGTTTTCATAGTGCGCGGTCGCATGGCCGCGGCGAGGCCGATGATTAGAGGATTCTAAAAAAAGCTAGTCCGGTTGGAAATAAATTGTATGCGATTCAGAGGAACCTGAACGGTTAATAATAGCCTGGTACAGTCATCGGTTGCATCGGCGGAGGTAACAGTCGCGCAATTTCGCGTCCCGGTTTCGTCTAGGTCAAGAACGGACGCGCCATGTAACAGCGTCGCGATGCCGTCGCGTCGCGTCCCGCCGCGATGCCGTCGCGGAAAATGCGGACACGCGCGCGCGCGCGATCGGCTATTAGAGGCGATTACGGCGGGATCGACAGGGTTTCGACGACGTCGCCGGCACGAACGGTTCACGTTGTCGCGTTTCCACGACGCGCGACGCCCACCGGGATGAATAACGCCACGCGCAGAAAATAAGTCCGCGGCGCGAGTCATCGCGGAATCTGTTTCCGCGGAACGTTACGCAATCGCGTTCGCGACGGCTCGCGCGGACGGAGCACGCGTTCCGGGTAACGTTTTCGAGTCGCTGGAACTGATTCCGCTCGGCGTTCGACGGAGAATCGAGCGAAACCGGCGCGGCGCGGCGCCGGTTACGATCGTTCCGAAGCAGACATGCAGTTTCCGCGAGAATGCTATTCGAACATCTTGGAATTCGACCTTTTTAACGCTTCGCGCTCGACCGAGGCGACTCCGAGGCGCCGTCAAAAATTGTTGTGTCACGATTCGAAAGAATTTCAACGTCGTCGAGAATCTGTTTATATTTAACAAAAGAAGAAAACACACGCGAGAATCGTAACCGTTGCTTGAAATAAAGGAATCGTAGCATAAAATGCAGTAAGTTAGGCGAAATGGAAATAACGTTGGTCGGAGAAACTATTTTGGATTTCGAGTTGAAATAGCTTCGAGGGTTAAAATAGCTTCGCAAAGGGTTAATTAAGGGAGAACTAACGAACCAGTCGTGACGACTGGTTTTCGATGATTTCTTTCGCAATTTCTCTGATGCTATGAAACCATTTTTGTCAGAAGCTTTTATGCGAAAGTTAGTCTTCGTTCAAGCGAACTTCATCATTACGCTGATCATTTCTTAAGAAACGATCAAATTCCTTTCTTCAAGCATGCGTTCTAATAGAAATGACGAAAGGTTCAAATGAATACAGTCATTGCAATGGTTATTGATAGACCGAGTTATGCAAACCGGGTTATTAATAGGCGGATTTTTATGCAAACCGAGTTATTAATAGGCGGATTTTTATGCAAAATAAAAATTGTCCGCGTCAATTGCAAGAAATATAAATTACATAGCAAGTTCTTTCTTTGCTTGAATAATCTTGATAGATTAAAAATAATATAGTGATATTTCTCAGTTTTTCCGAGATCTTACTGCTATTTTAAATTTGAACTATTCAATTTAACCCTGAATGCATACAATTCGCAGTTAAATCGTATTTGGCGTTATTAAAAATTAGTTATTCGATAATTCCCTTAAAAATTCAAAATTCCTACCGATTTCGATTGGTTTCGAGAACCAAACTGTTAAGGTTCCACTGCTAAATCCCCTCTCAAGAGAGGCTACACTAATTTCTCCCTAGAATGCCAAATCTCGGGTCCCCGTGAATTTCCCTGTGCTAGTCCTACGCCTATGTAAGTTCTTCATTACGAATATACGCATCCAAGAATTCTTCTCCATTCGGATGAGATAATTTCCTTAAAAATTCAAAATTCCTACCGATTTCGCTGGTCTCAGCGCCCAGACTGTCAAGGTTCCACTGCTGAATTCTATCTCGAGAGGGCGAAGATGATCGAAACCGACGCATGCTACACTAATTTCTCCCGGAAATGCCAAATCTCGGGTTGCCGTGAATTTCCCTGTGCTAGTCCTACGTCTATGTAAGTTCTTCATCACGAATATACGCATCCAAGAATTCTTCCCGATTCAGACGAGATAATTTCCCTAAAAATTCAAAATTTCTATCGATTTAGATTGGTTTCAAGGCCCGGACTGTCAAGGTTCCACTGCTGAATTCTATCTCGAGAGGGCGAAGATGATCAAAACCGACGCATGTTACAGTAATTTCTCCCTAGAATGCCAAATCTCGGGTCGCCGTGAATTCCCCTGTGCTAGTCCTACGCCTATGCAATTCATTGTTATGTCGATGCTAATCGTCGTAGCAATAAATCTCTTCATTTCTCTTCATTTCTCCAAATCTCTTTATTTTCTGAATCTCGCATGCTACAGTAATTTCTCCCGGAAATGCCGAATCTCGGGTCGCCGTGAATTTCCCTGTGCTAGACCTACGTCTATGTAATTTATTGCTACGTCGATGCTAATCGTTGTGGCAATAAATCTCTCCATTCCTCTTCATTTCTCCAAATCTTTTAATTTGCCGAATCTCGCATGCTACAGTAATTTCTCCCGGAAATGCCGAATCTCGGGTTGCCGTGAATTTCCCTGTGCTAGACCTACGTCTATATAATTTATTGCTATGTCGATGCTAATCGTCGTAGCAATAAATCTCTCCATTTCTCTTCATTTCTCCAAATTTCTTCACTTGCCGAATCTTGCATGCTACAGTGATTTCTCCCGGAAATGCCGAATCTCGGGTTGCCGTGAATTTTGCCTTGCCGTGAATTAGCATCGTCGATGTTAATCGACGTAGCAATAAATCTCTTTAAATTCGAGGCACCGCTTTTACGCTTTTCAACCTAAACTGTCGAAAAAAAACGGTGCGGCACCGTTCTAACAATGATTCGGCCGCGTCACCGCCGCTGAACGTGTACATCTAATATCCACGAGGGAAGCGTGACTCATAGGGCGCACACGCGCGCAGAGGTTCGATGGAACAGCTGATCGAAAAGGGGCCGCAAATTGAACGTATTCAAGATTCCCCGGTTGACCTATATTTAGAACGGCGCGGGGCGGAGACGAGATCGGCGGAGCCGGTGATTAAGTCGCCCGCGTCGCGTCCGGCACCGTGAAAATTTCGTCGGAAATGCGGCGGGAAAACGGCGGGGAAACTGCGGGGAAACTGTCAGGGTCGCGGTCGCCGCCGCGAAAAAACGACCGGCTAACGGGCCGGCGAAAAATCAGCGAACCGGCGCGTTTGCATCGCCGCGAAAATGGTTCGCGATCCCGGCAGAGATCCGCGCGATCAATATTTACAATGGCGGCGGGAACGCGACGCGATCGCGGCGAATATCGGGCTTTTTATTCCGAATTTCGCGGCGGGACTCGGCGCACCCGCTCCGCACCGCTCCGATCCGCGCGGCGCGCCGCGCGGCGTATCTCTTTTTCCCGCGCTCTCGGAAGGCACTCTGACATTTCACGTTCCCGCTGATACGTTCTTGCGCAAACAGCCGCTGGGCACCGTACCAAGTCGCATGACTAAAGCGGCTCGCCGCGAGTCAATGGATCGGCCAAAAATATAGATCGCTCCAGACGGCTGCCGCGCCGCGCCGCGCCGGGTCGGGCCGGGCCTTTAATAGGAGAACCGCGGAGCGAACGATGCGTTGCTGCGGGAAACTAGTGGTCCCCGTCCTTCTATGGAAACGCGTGATCCCGTGCGTTTCGTAAATCCAACACTTTCTCTGTTCAATTTTTCTTTCTTTTTTTTTTTTTTAGTTTTTTTTGAGATTTTTGAAATGGCACGCGGACTGTAAATATTTTTGAAATGATAGTTAAAGTGTAATCTGCAGCTTTTAACACGTTCGTCGCCCAGCGCAATTCGGTTGAGTTTCTCGCGAGGCTCAAATCCGACTGATGGAGCACCAAAACGTAAACAGAGCGATAAATTTTTTAAATAAATAATGTTAAATAAATTTAATCTTGACATAACCCGAACGTCAAGAAATGAAAAAGATGTAGAAAAAACTACGACCAATTGCTCGAATTGTCCAAAATCACCTCGTGTGTTATACTAAATATAAATTAGTAAAAAGTATAGTATAATATGTATATAGTATAATATTTTTAGTATTTTTAAATTGTATATCCTATATTTATATTTCAGTGCTTATTCCATTTTATTCCCATTAAAATCCAACTGAAAGTCCTATAAATTGAATAAGAAGAGCGCCACCCATATTTGGGTGACGGGGCCCCGACGGAAGCATACCCGTCACCCAGATCTGGGTGACGCAGAGATTTTAACCTTTTAGGTACGGCTGAATTCTGCGCGAGGCTATTTCTCTGGACGGCAGAGTCTGATGTATACTGTACAGAGTCTGATACTGTATATACAGGGTGTCCCAAAATGTCTCGCAATCCGAATGCGGCGGGTTCCTCAGGCCATTTGAAGCAACTTTTTCCTTTACAAAAATTTTCTCCGACGCACCGTTAGCGAGTTATTAACAAAAAACAGTGACCAATGAGAGGCGAGCTCGGCTGGCGCGAGGCGATCGAGCCAATGAGCGGAACTGGGCTTCGTGCGCTGGTTGGCTGTGCCGCCTCGCGTCAGCCGTACTCGATTCTTATTGGTCACTGTTTTTCGTTAATAACTCGTTAACGGTGCCTCGGAGAACGTTTTTGTAAAGGAAGAAGTTGCTTCAAATGATCCGAGAAACCCGCCATTTCCGGATTGCGAGACATTTCTGAGACACCCTGTAGACTGTTGTAAATCGATGTGAACACAAAAGAAGTGTGAAACAACGCATATTAAGACAATTATTTGATTCAAACGATGAGCGAATGAGCTACTAGAGCAAGCCACTATAGTGGCGCGTCGTCTAGAGAGATGACATCCGCGAAAGCCACTATAGTGGCGTGTCGTGCCTAAAAGGTTAAAACGACGCCGCATATTCGCAATTTCTCGCGGCCACGGCCAACAGATCACCCGCGCGGAACGTCCCGCGCGATTCATCCTCGGAACGTGGTCCGTTTGCGAAAAGAAAAGACCGTCGAAAAACGGCTCCCGTCCAAACATCCAAATCCTTCGGATCCTAGAGCCGGCTTCGGGAGGAAATTAAATGGCGGCCGACTTTGTTTCGCGCTCTCGCTCGTAGAACTCGCGACGATATTTACGAGTGGACCCGCCCGTAAACAAAGACTTTCTCCCTGCAAACAAATAAAGAAACACGGTTCTAGGACAGCGAGACAGACCGGTCCGGGGTGGCGGAGAAAAGTCGCGCGCGGGCTGGTCCCCGCGGACCGGGCTCCGCGATTCGCTCGCTCGAGCGCGCGCGCGCGCGACCGATTACCTGGAATCCCCGGCCGACCCGGGGAAGAACCGCGCGCAAAAGGTGCAAACTCGTTTCGCATGTTACGCACGTTCACGCGCCGCGCCGGCCAATCGCCGCCGGCCAGATAAGCTTCCGGGAACAACGGGAGGACACCGGAGCTTCGACTATTTACCCTCGTCGTTCGTCAGTCGATACCGCTTTTTTCCACTTCCCCTCCCTCTCTCCCTCTCTCTCCCTCTCTCTCTCTCTCTACCTCTCTCTCTTTCTCTCACACGCACACACTGCGCTTCTCCTGCGTCGCCATACTTTTTTTCGCAGCCAGCTTTTATCTGCGTCGTAACTGGCACTTTCGAGCGAGACCGTTGTTCTCGCAACGACTCACAAAATATATGATTTCTTATTAGGAAGGGATGATCTTTACACAGGGTGTCCCAAAAATGTCTCGCAATCCGGGAATGGGAGGTTCTTGAGGTAATTTGAAGTAAGTTTGTCCTTGGCGAAAATGCGATCCACGGCTTTGTTTGCGAGTTATTCACGAAAAAGAGTGACCAATGAGAGGTGAGATATGCTGGCGCGAGGCGGCCGAGCCAATGAGCGGAACTGGGCTTCGTGCGATCATTGGCTCGGCCGCCAAGCGCTAGGCGAGCTCGCCTCTCATTGGTCGGTGTTTTTCGTTAATAACTTGTAAACAAAGCCGCGGATTGCATTTTCGCGAAGGAAAAAGTTGCTTAGAATGACCTCGGCTACCCCACATTTCCGTATTGTGGGACATTTTTGGGACACCCTGTATACAGAGCGAAGCTGTCGCAAAGCAATATCTCCGTTATCGTTAACGATACGCAAAAATGCTGGAGGAACAGATTGCACGGTTCGAAGGGACGCGTGTTGCAGTGGAAATAATTTCATTCTGAAGGTCGTACTTTTCGAGATTTCAAGGTCATCGGTGTTTTTCAAACGGAACTATTTATTTTTATCGTTACATCGCGATAGCTAAGATCGAGACAAATCCGATGATCTGTAGTAAGATGACCTTCTCGTGACCTTGGGTACGGATAAATTGAACTTGATACATTTGGAAATGGACGCGGACGATGACACGACTGCAACGGAGGGATCAACGATGAAACGTTCAGCGAATCATCCTGAATTATCCCGAAAATTTTGAGAGAAGATATGGAACACAATGGCCGCATTAATTTCGCATCTCGGCTTCCGAAATTGTCCATTTTTGTTTCCAAGCTGAAGGTCGGTCAGGGAGAATTCCACCTTTTGCACTCGAAGCCGAATTAACGCAAAATTTAAAATAGTTCTTCCGACCCACGGTATTTACATTTTATACGTTACAACATAGCACATTTTGAACTTTTGAAATTTAATTTTACGAGCCGTGTAACAGTTACGCTTTCAACGGTTCCTTAAATATAAGCAAATTCGATCGATAAAATTATTTTGAAACGTGACATAACAATTTTTAACGACGCCTCGGAGTCGCCGCTCGAGCGCAAAGGGTTACTGCAATCTTATCTAATTCTGTGTACAGTCGGCGTACGAAGTATTCGTGCAGCTTTCAAAATGCAATAACTTTCTTATAACTGGAGCAAGCGATCTAAAGTTTGGAACGTCGGAAGAATTAGTTTACCAGAGAATGGCTAACAAACTGTTTCGAAAAATTGCTACCGACTGGCACGATGAAAAAGAAATAAAAAATCATGTTTCCTCTAGTTTGAAAAAATCTTTGTAAAAAATCTGTTTAATCTATTTTATAAATCTCGGTAACTTGTACAGATGCCGAAGGTTTCATTGAAACGTACAGAGTGTAAAAGAAATAAACGTCGCGATTATGCTAGCTCGATTCTGCACCCTCGATTTAGCAGGAGATCGGTTAAAAAATCATGTTTCCTCTAGTTTGAAAAATATTTGTAAAAATTCTGTTTAATTTATTTTATAAATCTCGGTAACTTCTACAGATGCCGAAGGTTTCATTGAAACGTACAGGTTGTAAAAGAAATAAACGTCGCGACTAGGCTCGATTCTGCACCCTCGATTTAGCAGGAGACCGATCTGACGTCACGGTGTAGTAAAATCCGAGAGCAGGTGTACCGACCGCGGTGTCGCCAATGGACTACTTCGAACCGAGGTATCTTCGTCCAGGTGGATCGTTTCGGCCGGCACGAAGCGTAGAATGAACGGGGCGGACAACAAGTCGAACTCGACCGCGGGAATTCCGCAGAGCGCATACTAAAGCGGCGCGTTCCGATACGCTCGTGAATACCGGCGGGCGTCAAACCGTTCCCGTAAAAACGTGACGTCCTTGCTTGGAAACGCGGCGATAAAGTTCGAGGAAGCTCCACCCTTATGAGCATTCTTTCGCGACGCGATTCCCGGTAGTCCGATCGTTCGCTGGGAACCGGCGAGGAACGCCATTGACAGCGAACGATCCATGGGCTGTGCGATGCGACGCGGTGCAATGCGACGCGGCGCGATGCGACGCGGTGTGATGCGACGCGGTGCAACGCGATGCGATGCGTTGCGACGCCGTGCAACGCGATGCGAAGCGTTGCGAAACGATGCGATGCGATGCAACGTGGTACAGTGCGATGCGACGCGAAGCGATGCGATGCGATGCGATGCGATGCGATGCGATGCGATGCGATGCGATGCGATGCGATGTAACGCGGTGCGATGCAGCGCGGTGCAATGTGATACGATGCGTTACGATGCGACGCGATGGATGCAACGCGGTGCAATTCCACGCGATGCGATGCAATTTCACGCCATGCGATGCGATGCATTGCGTTGCGATACGATACAATGCGACGCGATGCGATTCAACACGGTGCAATTCCATGCGATGCAATGCGTTCCGATGCGATGCCATGCAACACGGTGCAATTCTATGCGATGCGATGCGATGCTATGCAGCGCGGTGCAATTCCATGCGATGCAAGTTCACGCGATGCAACGCAGTGCGATGCGACGCGATGCAATTTCACACAACAGAACGCGATGCGATGGAATGCGACGCGATGCAATACAACGCGGTGCAATTCTATGCGATGCGATGCGATTCAACGCGGTGCAATGCGACGCGATGCATTCCGATGCGATGCCATGCATCACGGTGCAATTCCATGCGATGCGATGCTATGCAGCGCGGTGCAATTTCATCTATGCGATGCAATGCAATTTCACGCGATGCAACGCGGTGCAATTCCATGCGATGCAACGCGATGTGACGCGATGCGTTCCTATGCGACGCGATGCAATGCGACGCGATGGAATACGACGCGGTGCAATTCCATGCGATGCGATTCAACGCGGTGCAATTCTACGCGATGCAACGCGGTGCAACGCGGTGCAATGCGATGCAGTGCGATGCGTTGCGATTCAACGCGGTGCAATTTCACGCGATTCAACGCGATGCAACGCGATGCAAGGCGATGCAATGCGATGCGTTGCGATGCGACGAGACGCGCTGCATCGCGGTGCAAGGCGACCTGCTACGTGCGCCGGACCTCCGGTGCAACGGTTAAGACAATTAAATGGTTAAGGCGTGCTCCCCGTCACGCATCGCACCATGTGACACCGAGCATCTCGCGAGTAGAGCACGAAGCCCCGGCACTGCGCGCGATTCTTTCGGGACACGTGATCGGAACCGTGATCATACCGATCACGCGAGCCGCAGGAATTCGGGTACGCGACCGGCCCGAGCACGGACGCTGAATTCGAAAAATCGTCCGCTCGACTGCCGATCCGCGGCGCGGCGCGACGCGGCTACGCGCAATTAACGGGCACGTTCCTCGCGGCTCAGATTTTCCTTGGCATCCGGACGACGCTCGGGCACGTCGGTTCAAGTGCCGATTGCTAGACTGCGGATCCCTGGAATCACGTGGACACGGATTGCCGGACTGCGGATCTATGCAGATCGTGCCGGACGAAAGTTTCGCCGCATCAATTGGCAGAAACTGGAGCTAGAGATTCCTTTTGCTCTTTAGAGCTCGTTTTATGATGGGGCGGGTTCGTGCCGGGGACTCGGAACGGACGGAACGAACATTTGGCCTTTCGTTGTCCGATTGTCTAATTTATCGAAACGTCCGCGTCGTAAACGTATAATTTATGGATATCATATAATTTATGCGTGTTGCGGGTCATGGTGTACCGATGGCTGCATATTGAAGTCGTTCGCGGATCGAAATGAAATGCGAAAGAAGAAGAGAAATACTAAAGAAATACGAAATTAAAAAGATTCGTTCGAAGGGGGCAAGAGGATCGAATAAATTAATAAATATTTAGGCGTGTCCGGTGTACGACGATTAGACTGCGAAGCTTATGCGTTCATGACGAAATTGAGTTGATCGATGCATGCGAGATGGTGCATTCGATGCATTCGAAGAATTTCATTTTTTCATTTCAGAAAAATATTGTTGGATTATTCGCAGCTAATTAAAACGACGAAGACGTGAAATTAATGCGAATAATTGATGCTCCTACGTCTTACAACTATCACACACAATTTTTATTTAGAATAACAATCCGCAGTCGAACGATGATCGTACAATATCTGATAAAAATATAGTCAGGCTATTTATTATACTCTGCTCATCTGCCGCAAGAATTTCATAAAATTAACACACAGGAGAACTTCGATTATTCGAATTCAGAATTGATAGTTAATTTCTTCTTATTTTCGACGAATTATTGATGCAATGGGATAAGATCATAGGTCGAGGTTAAATCGAGGTTTCTGTATAATTTCATCGTTGTTGCTTCGAATAGTGAGAAACCTAGATAGAGTAGAACTTCGATTATCCGAACCATCCTTAAATAGTTAAAATGTTCGGATATTGAAATGATTACTTAGTCGGATGACTGATATTTTTACAGTGTTGTATAATTAGTTTATTTGCTGTCTGCATCGTTTTACATTGAATCGTTCATAAAAGTAATAAAATCTAACGTTTTACAGTGTGCAATGAATCTCATAGTTTTTTACATATAAAAGATATATGTCCCAAAAATGTCTCGCAATCCGAAAGTGGCGGGTTCCTCAGGTCATTTGAAGCAACTTTTTCCTTTACAAAAATATTCTCCGATGCACCATTAACGAGTTATTAACGAAAAAGCAGCGACCAATGAAAGGCGAGCTCGGCTGGCGCGAGGCGACCGAGCCAATGAGCGGAACTGGGCTTCGCGCGCTGGTTGGCTGGGCCGCCTCGCGTCAGCCGTACTCGATTCTTATTGGTCACTGCTTTTTCGTTAATAACTCCTTAACGGCGCCTCGGGGAAAATTTTTGTAAAGGAAGAAGTTGCTTCAAATGTTCCGAGGAACCCGCCATTTCCGGATTGCGAGACATTCTTGAGACACCCTGTATATATATTTAAACGAATCTCATAGCTTTTTTACATGTAAAAGAAACTGAAATTAATTTTCAGAAGATTAGACACTGTAAAATGTCAGACTTCATTACTTTTACGAAACACCGCAGTATTTGGGTCGTCCGCGTTAATGATTGGGTAATCGGCCCTCGCCCCGCGCCGGCTTCGAGAAAAAACTGAACGTCGAAATCGGAGGAAAGCGAACGACGAGTCGCCGAGAAATAGGTAACGCGGCAATCAACGTGTCAGCGGAGCGTCTAGTTAACATTCCCTCGAAATCCGCGACGAGGAAAACATCCCATCGCGATTCCATCGCGCGTCCGGTTCGAACGCCTGACATTTGCAAGCGCATTCCACGGAAGACCATTAAATTGTAATGCAAACGAAGAGGCTTCCCCGCGTGTCTTCGGCTGTTCAAACAACCTCGACCCGGCCGGGATAATACATGCTCTCGTGCCCGATCCGCGCGGAGCGGATCGGAGCGGTGCCGAGCGGAGCGGATGGGCGAAAACGGTTGCAGAAGATTTCCGTTAGCCTCCGCCGGCCGCTCGTTTTTTCCCGGCGGGGGAGGAGGGGAGGAGGTTAACGATTCCCCCTCGGAGCGCATCGGTTCGTTCTCGTTCTTCCTTTTTTTTCTTTCTTTTTCAGGATAGAAAGTATTTGCATCGCGTGCTCGTAGAGATTACGGCCGGTCCCGATGGTTTCACTTTCTAATTAGTCGAAGGAATGTCGGACGCGGCAGCGAACGAGCGAGCGAAGCGCGCGATCGGGGATCATCCGGAGCCGAGCGTTTCGATGCCGATACCGATCCGCCGTTTTCGCGGATCGGTCACGCCTGAAAGTCGGGACCCTCCTGCTATCGATCGAGCGAACGATCGATCGAATGCGCCGCGCCGCGCCAGGGCTTCTATGAATTAACAGTTCGTTGCAAAACGGCGGCAAACCGGCCGTGAGATGATCAAACATTCCTCCGATGGATCGTGAACACGTTTCGCTGCGGAAACGACCCTTCCAGCGGCGCGGAGCCGATTTTACGGCCGAGGAATCGTTCGCGACACTTCGGAGACAGCTGCGACGTCGCGGATGCCCGTTTTTAGAAATTGCAGCGGGAAAGTCGAGGATTTTTACAGATTTCGGGGGCGAGCCTGTTCTTAACCGTCGTCGGTATTTCAATCGTTAAATCTATGGCTGTCGGGAACAACGCCGAAATTTACATGTTTCCGCTTCCGAGATGTTGTCGCTTGAAGCTGCGATCGCTTGACTGCGGATTTTATGCATCTACGGCGCGATTGAGTATGTTAGTTGTAATTTGGAACGGTGGAAATGTTGAAAGAATTTTAAAGCGTCCATGTGTTATTTCGAATCTATTCGGATTTTTTTTAACGGAGAATGAACTTTCTATTTTCTTTCTATTTCTTGCTATTGATGCTGGCACGTCTTTTGTTTCGCATAAAAATTCGCGGCATTAGTTTCGCATAACCCTGCATAAGTTTTTTGAATTTGATGGGATTTGTTTTCACGATGTTTCTTTTCGTAAATGTGTAAATCGATGTGCGATTGCAAGTATGCTACAGTTTAATTCATGCATCGATTGACATTTTTTGGAAGTTGTGACTTGCGTCACAGATATCTCGCAGATAAATAATCTAGTGGTGATATACCTAGGCTAGTTTTACAGATGGAATCTTTCGCTTTTATTAGTTATTTCTCTGATTACAGGAGATTTTTTTGAATCAGGAAAAGTGTAACAGAAGCGAAGACGGTTCGGTTCGCGAAAATTTGACAAACTCCCACAATGATAGGCTCTGTGAAGTACACGAAATTTCTTCTCCGACTCAAATCGTTATGGATATAATGCTACGAGTCTCCTCTTCTTAACAACCTCTTAAAACTTGAGGTGCGATTCCATCTCGCCATTTTATTGCACTATGAAAACAGTATACTCAGTGAGTTGAGGAATACGATATACTCCCTTAATAAATTCAGAAGTCTCTACGAAGCTCGATAAATTTTTTCCGCGATCCAAATGAACGTAATCTTAAAGATAAGAGTCTCCCGTTTTCAACGCGTTAAAAAATTCCAACGTACGATTTTTTCCTGCCATTTTATAGCACTTTGAGCGGCACCTGCACCGCCGACAGATGACGAACACGATGCACCGCATTGACAAATTCAGACGCGTCCACGAAGCGAAACAAATTTTTTCCGTGATCCAAATCAACGCCATCTCAAAGATCGAAGTCTATCCTTTCTAACGTGCTAAAAAATTCCCACGTATGATTTTTTCCTGCCATTTTATAGTAATTTAAGCGACACCTGCACCGCCGGTCGATTGACGATCACGATGCACCGCATTGACAAATTCAGACGCGTCCACGAAGCGAAACAAATTTTTTCCGTGATCTAAATCAACGTCATCTGAAAGATCAAAGTCTCTCCTTTCTAACGCGTTAAAAAATTGCCACGTACGATTTTTTCCTATCATTTTATAGCAAGCACTTTGAGCGGAACCTGCACCGCCGATAGATGACGAACACGATGCACCGCATTGACAAATTCAGACGCGTCCACGAAGCTGGATAAATTTTTTCCACGATCCAAACCAACGCGATCTCAAAGATCGAAGTCTCCCGTTTCCAACGCGTTAAAAAATTGCCACGTACGATTTTTTCCTGCCATCTTAGAGCATCCCGAATAAAGAGTTTTCTGTCGGCAGCGAGGGAACGCGGTTTCAGAAAATCTCTCGGTGGCGCGGAAGGCGAGTTAAAAAATTCGCGGAGACAAGATATTCGCGGGGCTGGTCGGGGCTGGTTAGTACCGCGTCCCCGTCGAGGATCGCGGCGGAATCGGCGCGGCGCTGCGAGAAGAACGCTCGATCGCCGGAATTTCCCGCGAGGAATTTTACGAGGTCTTTTTTCGGCCGGACCGTTGCTCCCTCGGGGACCATAGTCTCGCCGCTCGTATATAACAAGTTCGCGGCCGGTCTTCGCCGGGTCGGGTATACGTCCTTTTAAATCGAGTCGTAACCATCATCGTCGATCTCGCGCGGCGCAGCCACGAATAACATTTCTTCTTCGCGTTGTTTCCGCGATATTTCTCGGCGAAGAAACGCGAGACTCTATTCCCAGCGCACCGAACTTTCCGCGTTCGCCCTCCCCCCCTCCAACCCTTGTGCCGAATGCCGCAGCCGGCGAACAAGTTTATAGGGGGGAGAAGATAATTTAGCTGTTTCAAGTAGGTGATCTCTCGCCGACGTTTCGTTTCGATGGTGACTGCGGACGTTCGCGAAAATTCGCTTTTCCAGGATTAACCTGCGAGGAAAATTCTCGCCTTCCGTTTTCCTCGCTGTTCAATTTTCTTGGTTTTCGTTCTCCTTGTTGTTCCATTTTCTTATTCTTCATCTTTCTTGATCTTCATTTTTCTTGGCTTTCATTCTTCTTGTTATTCAATTTTCTTGTTCTTCGTTTTTCTTGTTGTTCAATTTTCTTATTATTCGATTTTCTTGTTATCTTTTTCTTGTTATTCATTCTACTTGTTATTCAATTTTCTTATTATTCAACTCTCTTGTTATTCAATTGTCTTATTATCCGTCTTTCTTGTTATTCATTTTTCTTGCTCTTTGTTTTTCTTGTTGTTCAATTTTCTTATTATTCGACTTTCTTGTTATTCTTTTTCTTGTTCTTCGTTTCTCTTAGCCTTTATTTTTCTTGATATTCATTTTTTTGTTCTTCGTTTTTCTTTTTATTCAATTTTCTTATTATTCGACTTTCTCGTTATTTTTTTCTTGTTATTCATTCTACTTGTTATCCAATTTTCTTATTATTCAACTCTCTTGTTATTCAATTGTCTTATTATCCGACTTTCTTGTTATTCATTTTTCTTGCTCTTCGTTTTTCTTGTTGTTCAATTTTCTTATTATTCGACTTTCTTGTTATTCTTTTTCTTGTTCTTCGTTTCTCTTGGCCTTTATTTTTCTTGATATTCATTTTTTTTGTT
The DNA here is from genome assembly GCF_051020955.1 of Megalopta genalis. Lineage (NCBI taxonomy): Eukaryota > Metazoa > Arthropoda > Insecta > Hymenoptera > Halictidae > Megalopta > Megalopta genalis. The sequence goes on along the minus strand of NC_135013.1, from coordinate 5,241,364 downwards.
CTTCGTTTTTCTTTTTATTCAATTGTCTTATTATCCGACTTCCTTGTTATTCATTTTTCTTGTTCTTCGTTTTTTTTGTTCAATTTTCTTATTATTCGACTTTCTTGTTATTCTTTTTCTTGTTCTTCGTTTCTCTTGGCCTTTATTTTTCTTGATATTCAATTTTCTTGGCCTTTGTTTTTCTTGTTATTAAATTTTCTTACTATTCAATCTTCTTGATATTCAATTTTCTTGGCCTTCACTTTTCTTGATATTCAATTTTCTTGGCCTTCACTTTTCTTGTTATTCAATTTTCTTAGTATTCAATTTTCTCGTTATTCATTTTTTTATCTTCCGTTTTCCTGTTCTCCATTTTTCTTGTCCACTATTTCTCTTGTTGTTCAATTTTCTTGCTCTTCATTTTTCTTGTTCTCTATTTATTTTGTTCTTCATTTTTCATGATCTTTATTTTTCTTGTATTTCGTTTTTCTTGTTAATCAATTTTCTTATTACTCAACTTTCTTGTCATTCATTTTCCTTGGTCCTCGTTTTTCTTGTTATTCAATTTTCTTATTTTTATCTCCGTTTTTCCTGTTCCCCATTTTTCTTGCCCTACATTTTTCTCGTGGCCCAATTTTATTGTTCTTTAAATTTTTATTATTCTTTATTGTTTTCTCTTTTTCTTATTAAAAATTACTGAAAATCGAGTACTTGTATTTTATACCACGTGGCCTACATAAAATTGATAAAACGCTGATCAGTGAAAATATTGTTGGTAAAAGAGAACCTTGTTTCTATGTTTTCTTCATTATTGTTTATGCTGTTTATATATTTGTTTATATCACATAATTTTCAATAAGTATTGAAATACAATCGCCATCACATTATTCTCCCATTCTTCCCCTATTCGCTGCGTTTTGAATTTTTTAAACATTACAAGAATAATACTAAGACATTATAAGAATTATACAATAAGAAAGATATTACAAGAATATTATAAGAATAAAACTAAGAAGTTTGCTTTTTTACAGTTGGCTTTTTCCTAAACCATGGTAAATTCGTCAAATTCGTCTGCTTATCTTCGCACAGACACCCGTTCTTCGGCACTAAAAGGGTTAAAAATAAATCAAGTACTTATATTTTATATCACGCGACCTACATAAAATTGATAAAACGCTGATCAGTGAAAATATTGTTTGTAAAAGAGAACCCTGTTTCTATGTTTTCTTCATCATTGTTTATACTGTTTATATATTTGTTTATATCACATAATTTTCAATAAGTATTGAAATACAATCGCCATCACATTATTCTCCCATTCTTCCCCTATTCGCTGCGTTTTGAATTTTTTAAACATTACAAGAATAATACTAAGACATTATAAGAATTGTACAATAATTATTATACAATAAGAAAGATATTACAAGAATATTATAAGAATAAAACTAAGAAGTTTGCTTTTTTACAGTTGGCTTTTTCCTAAACCATGGTAAATTCGTCAAATTCGTCCGGTTATCTTCGCACAGACACCCGTCCTTCGCCACTAAAAGGGTTAAAAAACGAACGGAACGTGCTCGGAGCGTAGGAAGAGATATCGGCGGCTTCGACTTTCCGAGGGAAAATCGACGACGGTGCTGTGTTTTGCTCGTGGACGGCGAGAGAAGAGAAAAGAAACGAAGCCCGTGGGATTACGACGTTAACGCCGAAACGACGCGGGTTCCTGGCCGTGTATGCAAAATTGTTTGGCCGCGTGGTATGTTGATTGGTTATTTCTCCGAAGGCGCGGTACAATGGCCGGCGGAGCACAAAGGGGCCCGTGAACGATGGGGGGGACGTGGATGCCGGAGCAGAGAAGGCTCGTGTCAGTCGTATCACGCGGCTGATTTTTACGCATTTTCGCAAGTACACGCCGCTGTCACGTACCGTGCACGACAGATAATTGCCCGGAGCGCTCGTGTCATTAGTTCGCGGGAAGAAGCGTGAGAAATCGCCGGTATTTTCTGCGGGACGGGGCCCGGGTTTCTTGCGACTCGTAAAACAAGCGCCAGTTTCGCGCGCGGGAAATCGAGACGCGCGGCGACGCGACGCGCGGCGATGCGACGCGACGGAAACGTCGATACAGAAACTTTCAGATAAAGAATATCGTCATGTTCCCGTAAAATCTTCGCGAAAATTCGCCCTTAGGGACGAAGCGACGAAGTTTTACGGCTCTTATACGATCCGATGCGAATAAAAAAAAATAGTATCGCCTTTCGTTGGATCGCCCCTCGTTGTCGGCGTTCGCTAAATGAAATTGGAGCGAAGCTGCTCGATGATCGCAGCGGAGAAATTCCTCTGCTATTTGATCGCGGTGTTTCTCGAGCTTCGAGAACGCCGATGGAAAATAGATTGATTGATTGATTGATACGTAGGTAATTTTAACAATCATTTTTGACAAGGGGAGGTTCGAGATTCGCTTTTTCACAGCAGCAAAACGAAACTTCGTTTTACTAACATTTATTGTTTCTTTCTAATTATTCTCTGACGCATTTTACGCTGTCTATATGTATATAATAAAAGAGTGTGCATTTTTTAGTGTTACTTTTTAATGTACAAGTGGCGCGAAGTTTTCTTGTGCGATCCAGCTTGTTTACGATTTCTTCGAATGTGGTTTAATTGTTCGTTTGATTTTTGCATATTCGATGGACTGTTTTCTCTTCCGTGTTTCGTACGAAATTTTCTTCCGACAAATAATATTCTAATGAAATAATTTATATGATGATCATCTAAGCAGATAAAAATTCGCCAAATTTGTAACGATTTTTAGCGATTAATAGGCGTCGTTGAATCGAATATCTTAATACACGGAAATGTTTCTACATGTCAATTGTCGAGTATTATTTCTACTTGTCAAACGTCAAATAGTACTTGTCAAATGTCAAGTATTATTTCTATTTGTCAAATGTCAAATAATACTTGACGCTTGACGAGTAGAAACATCGCCGTGAACAAAAATGGAGAGATATTCGATTCGACGACGCTTTTTTATTATTAAAAATTATTACAAAGGGACTAGCCGATTAAAATCAACGAAATTGCCTTTAGAGGGTTTTTTAACGAGTATTATATATTTATACCGTTCGATAGCTAGTCAAGAAAAACTCATGTGTGCAAAATTTCAACCCTGTAACTTGTCCATGGGGATAGTTACAGGGTAAATTAGATTTTGGCGCTTTTCCGTCCACATCCTCCCTTCGGTAAAATTTAAAAAAAATGTGGCTCATTTCGGACATCAAGCCACATATTACATAATTTTTTCAGATTTTTCGGTTGCAAGCTGTGGTTATCAAAAATAGAAAACCAAAAAGAAATCATTTCCGAAAAGATCGGAAAATTGAAGATATCTCGAGAACAAAACACTAAGCCACCCTAAAATTAATTCCCTGATAAGGCACTGTCACAAGCAGTGCGCTCAATTTTTCTCAGATTTTTCGTGGAACTGCGAAATCGCCCCAAAAAAAATGAAAGTGCCGACATTTTTACTCTGAGAAAGAAAGTTACTATTTATTGAGTTTACTGCAAGTATGTATAGATTAAGTAATTTTAAAGAGTTATTACATTGAAACAAGCAATTTTTTAACCTAGAAACATTCGAGGAAAGTGTAAACAAACTGGCTCGCAGAAAAATCGCGGACTTAATAAACCGAGAATAAAATGAATCGCCAATGAAAGAAGCTCGCAGCGATCGCTTATCTAATTATCGCTTTCACTATCGTTTAACAACCATACAAAATTCGGTAAAAAAGAAAGCCATCTTTTCAATCAAATTGATATTAACCCTTTGCACTCGAAGCTATCTTAACCGTAAATCTAAAATAATTTTTCTGACTTACGGTATTTTTATTTCACACGACAAAGTGCATTTTATGCATGTGAAATTGACTCTTGCGACTCACACAGCAATATTACGCTCATAACAATCTTTCAAATCTAAACTTTGTTAATATAAAAATTATCTTAAAATATATCATATACATATATCATATACATATATAAAATATGTATATGATGTATTTTAAGATAATTTTTATATTAACAAAGTTTAGATTTATATACAGTTTAGTACTCTTTATTTATATACAAAGTTTAGATATATCATATATATTATATAATATTAATAATAATATTATATATTATTTATTAATTATAATATTAATATATATATATATATATATATATATATATATATATATATATATATATTGTTATCTAATACAACAAATCTTAACGGTGCCTCAGAGTCGCCACTCGAGTAGCAAAGGGTTAAATCGTTCGATTGCACGTCGCTCGATCGCTTCAACATTCTCGCGTTTCCAGGATCGCGACAAGATCCGCGCGACGCGACAAACACCAGCGAAAACACGAATCGTCAAAGCCGAGCAAATAACTCCGTCGGGCGGACGCGCGCGGGTGACGCAGCGCGGCCGCGTCGTCAAAAGACGACGACGACGACGACGACGAACGCGCGAAAAGCTCGCGCGCGTAGAACAGATGGACGAGCCAACAAAACAAGAGGCATCCGAAACTGTGACGCACGTAACAGCCGCGCGCGGGGCGGCTGCTCCCACCTTGTTTTCCCGTAACGGTGTCGCAGCGGAATCACGTTCGCGCGTACGTCGCCGGTGGTTCCCGGTGGTTTCGATTGTGTACAGAAAAAGTTAAACAACAGGTTGATATTCGGCATTAACATGCGCGATGCGACCGCGCGCGGGCCTCGTCGCTCGCTGTCAGACCTCGAATCCGGGACGTCGAGGAAAGTGCTAGAAAACGTGACCGGTGTGCGATGTTTAACATCAATTTTGCAGAGGTTGTTCCAGGAACCGGGGATAAAGCCCCGTGCTCCCCCTCCGTGCCCCCCCACTCTCCCCTCGGCCTCCCCGACCGACCGTTCTGGCCGTGCAAAATCAAATATTGGCCGTCGATAATCGCGTTTCCATCGGCGGGGTTTCGCGGAACGCGGCTCCGCAGTTGGCCGGAGGGGCGCGGGGAGTTCTCCGAGCGTTCTCCGATCGGCCGTGTTGCCGGAAAACAGAGAAAACCGCGCGCGGCTCACACGCGCCGCCGTTTTTGGACTTTCGACCGGCCACGAGCGCGGCGTGCTCCCGCCGCCGTTCTATTGTCACGCGGATTCCACGACGTTCCGGCCCGTTTCGACGCGATAGCGTGCACGCCGCGTGATCGTGACTCCTTCTGCGTGTCGTTCGTTCGTTCGTTCGTTCGTTCTCATTCTCGTTCGCGTTCTACGCGTCGTGCAGAGGATGAGTAGCGGATTTCGAGCGGAACGTATTAAACGATGACTGGTCCGCCGCGGACACGAGCCGGCCGCGATTCGACGGTCGCCGAGATTCCGAGGAACTTCATCTTTTTGCATTAATTTACGCTGAAGCTATCGAGTCGCTCGAAATGAACGATTCTACGGTCCGTCGTTTAAAATTCTTCGAGATGGAACGCGAGCTTTTTGTTGGAAACGATCGGGTTGAATGTTTCTAAGGAATTATTTCTGTCGGATTAGCACTGCTCCTTGAGTGGCTGATGAATTATTCTAAATGATTTTGGGATATCTGCTTCATAGTCTTTTAAAATGAAATTATGATTAATGAAATTTATGAAATTATAAGGGTTGATTTCGGGTCGAGACCTAAACGTGCCTAATGCGTATTGTTTATTTAAACTTCCTGCGATTTTTATTTTAATAAATGCTTGATCGAAGAAGCTTGTTCAAAATTTTCTGACTGAGATTGCATTTACTTAAACTTCCTGCGATTTTTATTATAATAAATGCTTCATCGAAGAATTGCATTTATTTAAACTTCCTGCGATTTTGCTTGAACGAAGAAACACGTATAAAAATTTCTGACAAAGATTGCATTTATTTAAACTTCCTGCGATTTTTATTATAATAAATGCTTGAACGAAGAAGCTTGTATAAAAATTTCTGACAAAGATTGCATTTATTTAAACTTCCTGCGATTTTTATTATAATAAATGCTTGAACGAAGAAGCTTGTATAAAAATTTCTGACAAAGATTGCATTTTTTTAAACTTCCTACAATTTTTATTATAACATATACTTGATCGAAGAAGCTCATATAAAAATTTCTGACAGAGATTGTATGTATTTAAATTTCCTACAATTTTTATTATAACATATACTTGATCGAAGAAACTCATATAAAAATTCCTGACAAAGATTGCATTTTTTTAAACTTCCTACAATTTTTATTATAACATATACTTGATCGAAGAAGCTCATATAAATATTTCTGACAAAGATAGCATTTATTTAAACTTCCTGCGATGTTTATTTTAATAAATGTTTCATCGAAGAAGCTAGTTAAAAATTTTCTGTCTGACATTGCATTTATTTAAACTTCCTGCGATTTTTATAATAATAAATGCTTGATCGAAGAAGCTCGTATAAATATTTCTGACAAAGATTGCATTTATTTAAACTTCCTGCGATTTTTATTATAATAAATGCTTGATCGAAGAAGCTCGCATAAAAATTTCTGATAAAGATTGCATTTATTTAAACTTCCTACGATTTTTATTATAATAAATTGTTAGACATAGAAGCTCATATAAAAATTTCTGACAAGGATTACATTTATTTAAACTTCCTACAATTATTATTATAACATATACTTGAACGAAATGTAATAAAACTACAACGATATTATTATAACGTAATTTATAACAACAACTGTAATAGAACAAAATAATACTGTAATAAAATAAATCAAAATAAAATAAAAATAAATATAATAAAATAAAACAAAACAATACTGTAATATAAAAAAATCAAAAACCAATCATTTTTGACCGATTTGTTGGTTCCAGAACATTTGAAAGCCGACCGTATCGCCAGGACCTGAAAACCAAAATCCTTTCGAACAAAAACATTCATATCATTTCTCTTTAACCCGTTCGTCATTTCGCCGGTTCTTTTTCCCCGCAATTCATCGTAGGCTCGAACAACGATGGTCGCATCGAACTCGAATGAAGCGGCTGTTTCCCGCAGCGCCACGCGCGCAGTATTAATAGCACCCGCAATGAAACATCCTACAAAAATTTGCGCCGCTGCTTCCTCACGAGCCCACGGAAATTCGCTGCATGGCGAAACAAACGCGCGATCGGCGCGCGTGATTTCGCCGGTTTCGGAATAAAAAAAAAAAAGAAAACGCGTCTCATCGGCCGTACCTTCGTATCCGCGCGTCGTCGACGCGGCGACGTTATCGTCGCCGAAGAATCGCCGAATCAATAGAGAATCTACGATGCGGCGGATAGCATCGGATTATTAATTTTCCCCGCGAGACGAGATAACAACGCTTTTTATTGCGCGAAGACGTCGACCGATTTTTCCTCCGCGCGTTATATCATCGGGTTTTTATCGCTTCCCATTTCCGAGTCGACCCACATTACGAACTTACATCGTATCGTGCCACTCCGCTCCGCTTGCCACATTCCTGCGAGCCGGTCTCGCAGATTAGGCGTTTTTTTCGCCGGCTGTTCTCCTTCTTTCCCCCGCCTTTTTTTTCTTTTTCAACGCGGCGGGTCTAGGCGGCAGGATATCGCGGCGATCCGCTATCGAGGCGGCCCCGGTATCATGTGCTAACAATGACGTGCGTTTATATTCGCGCAATTACGGTTTATCTAGCGAGGAGAGCGCGTGCCTGTCCTCTCGCCCCCACCTATCGGCCGACTACGCATCGCGGAGAGACCCGCGCTCGCGATAATAAACGCGTCAAGTGTCGACGTCGCCATCCCCTTTCGCGGCGCGTCACGCGACGCCTCGTGCCGCGAGCCGCGAGCCGCGAGCCGCTAGCCGCGAGCCGCGAGCCGCTAGCCGCAAGCTACGAGACGCGAACCATGAGCCGCGAGCCGTGAGCGGCGACGCTTCGTGCCGCGAGCCGCAACGCTTCGTGCCGCGAGCCGCGAACCGCGAGCCGCGACGCTTCGTGCCGCGAGCCGTAAGCCGCAAGCCGTGAGCCGCGAGCCGCGACGCTTCGTGCAGTGAGCCGCGAGCCGCGAGCGATGAGCCATGAGCCGTGAGCCGCGAGCCTATAATTAGTTTTTACATATTATTATCTTTTAATAATTTTCGTCTCGTTATTAATTATATTAAACGTTTAATCGTTTGGCTTTGTAATTATATAAATACCTACGTTACCTATAATTTTGTAAGTCTTTTCAAATTAAAAATGTAAATACACTTGTTACATCGGAGCAACGATTGTTTTATTCGGCACAGTTATTATTTAAGACTTGGAACAACATATATATATATAGAAACCACGCGCACCGTGCATATTTCTGTAGCTAGTTTCCGTTCGGTGACCGTACTTCGGCGGACGGAGCTGCGGTAGCGAAAGGGTTAACCGCGCAACACTTGCCGCGAGCCAGCCATCAAATATTTCGCGAAATTCAATCGGCCGTACGGGCCGATTTTAGAATGTACAGGGTGCGATGCTTGGAATCGTACGAACGACTATAAGTGGAGTGCCTAGCGCTGGTCTTAAATTAATCGCGCGAGCGGAGGCTGCAATTGCGGCCGTAGAACGCTAGAGTACTTGTTAGAGTTCGAATTAAATATTCAGCGCGGTCGATTTACGTGCACGCGGTTCTGCTTGATATTATGCTCGGTTAACCCTGTCGCGTTGCGAAACGCCTGTACATATACGTATGTTTGCATAGGATGAGTCGGAAATTGGCGGTCTCCGCGATTTTTCAGCCCCTTACGACGGTGCGACGAAAAAATGTCTCCTGTAGAAGTTAATCGGTATTTAACCGACGAGAGATTGCGATTGTTTAAAGTTTAAAGTGAATTGATTTTCAATGAAAAAACAAGGTCGACGTTGTATTTTTAAATGGAACTTGGTCATTTTAATCGCGCAGTATTGTAGGCGACGTCGGGGCGAATTCAACGACCTGCTGCACGATGACCTTCGGATGACATTGAAGGAAAAATTGCCACGAATCGATTGCCGCAATATTTGATTTTATATAATATATATGTAAATTTAATTTACATTAATTCGATATAAATTATATATATATAATTATTCATATATATACATATATATAATATAAATAAACTGTATATATAATATAATAAATATAATATAGTATAATAAACTATATATATATATATATATATATATATACTATAACTATATGTATATATATAGTTTATTTATATTATATGTAGTATACATATAATATAATATAATATGTAGTATATAGTAGAGTACAATATGTAGTATATATAATTTAAAAATGAGGCTGAATAAACTATATATAGTATAGTATAGTTAATTATATATAGTATAGTTAAAAAATTATTAATATACTATTAATAATATTAATAGTATAGTATAGTTAACTATATATAGTATAGTTAATAATAATAATAATAATATATAATAATAATAATGTTAATAAACTATAAAAAATATATAAAGTATAATATTACAAATTATATATTTATAGTTTATTAACATTATTATTATATAGTAGTTATACATAGGAATTATTATTATATAGTATTGATAAACTATAAAATATACATAAAGTATTATATATACATATTATTTATAATATTATATTCTATATATATTTTGTACTTTATTAACACTATATACATACAATTTATGCAAAAATGATGCAAAAGAACGTAAAGAATTTGAAAAACGAGAAAAAAAAGAACGTTACCAACAAATATAAAACAACATAAAGAATTAAAAGAACAAAAAGATAGAAATGCGCATGAGCAGTGCCGACAGATCTAAAAGAACGTAAAGAATTCGGAAAGCAAAATAGATTTGGACGCTGAACGTTCGCGATAGAAAAAGGAGCGTTTTTCACGAAGCGACAGAAATTTTCTCTGCACCCTGTACACACGTGCACAGACCATCCGGCAAACCATCCGCTTCGCCAGTATCGGAATGCTCGCAAGAATAGCGGATTTGCAAACTCGATTTCGTTTCGAATCGTTTTCGGTGTACGTTATTTTCGCCGACAATTCCGTAACCGCGAGATCCTTTATTCAATGAAATAAAAACGGGAAACGCGCGTGTACGTGTTGGCGGCATAGTTCGGCGGACGGTTGTATGCGCGGCTGGTGTAATACGCGCTGCCCCTTAAAAATCCTCGGCCACGAGGAAAATCGTTTGTAAAGCGCCCCGAGTGCGCGGGGGCGGCGAATATTTTTGGAGCGGCTGTGGGACAAACAACGGACACGGAACACGCCCACGACCGGGGCTTTAAATATTTCCGCGGACACTCGAAGAAATTGTTTTCCCCGCAGCCGTTCCTCGAACCAGTCCTTATACGCGCGATTCGCGCGCAGCCGATTTCTATGTAGAATATAATACGGGATCCGCCGCGTACAGGAATCGGAATGCATGCGGAACAACGTTTTTGCGACGACGAGCATCACTCGACGATTAGTGATCGATGATGTTCTTGCTACGGAATCCGAAGTCGAACGGAAATTCGGTGGAAATTGATTGGGAAACTGCGAATTGAATCTACTGACAGGAAGAATTGTATTCGGATGAAGACACTGGCGAGTGTACGTCCGATCGAGTAGAAATTTATCGAGATAAAAGAGTATTCGAATGAAATTTGGTTCGATGGTATCGAATAAATGTTCGATCGAATATAAATTTATCTAGATAAGTATCGTTTCGAATAAGAATTCATTTGAATAAAATTTTTGTTAAATTTATTCGTACAGGTATTCGTGCGGAAAATAAATGATTTGAATAGAAATGATAGAATATGAAGTGTTCTTCCATAGTTTGTGGATTTATTTCGAATTATTCGAATGAAGAATTATTTAAATAGAATATTCGAATTATTCGAATAAAGAATTACTTGAATGAAATATTCGAATTCTTCGAATAGAGAATTATTTGAATGAAACATTCGAATTATTCGAATAAAGAATTATTTGAATGAAATATTCGAATTATTCGAATACAGAATTATTTGAATAAAATATTCGAATCATTCGTATAAAGAGAATTATTCGAATAAAGAATTATTTGAATAAAACATTCGAATTATTCGAATACAGAATCATTTGAATGAAATGTTCGATTTATTCGAATAGAGAATTATTTGAATGAAATATTCGAATTATTCGAATACAGAATTATTTGAATAAAATATTCGAATCATTCGTATAAAGAGAATTATTCGAATAAAGAATTATTTGAATGAAATATTCGAATCATTCGTATAAAGAGAATTATTCGAATAAAGAATTATTTGAATGAACTATTTGAATTATTCGAATACTAAATTATTTGAATAAAATATTCGAATCATTCGTATAAAGAGAATTATTCGAATAAAGAATTATTTGAATAAAATATTCGCGAATCATTCGTATAAAGAGAATTATTTGAATAAAGAATTATTTGAATAAAATATTCGAATCATTCGTGTAAAGAGAATTATTCGAATAAAGAATTATTTGAATAAAATATTCGAATCATTCGAATAAATAATTATTCGGCTATAACTATCTTATATAAATATTTAATCGAAACAATCCGAATAAATTGACTCTAAACGAGTCAAAAAATATTCATACTTTCAATACGTTAAGGAAGATCAGTGTAGAAAATTTATACAGGGTCACAGGAGACCCTAATAGATACACCATTGCCCTCGACCAAATAATTATCCTCCAATAAAACGAAAACAAAAGAAATTGTATTTTCTCAATTGGCACGCTCGGAGATTCAAAAAATCGCTGTCGAATGATCGAGGCATTTCGCGATTTTTTAAATATAATTCTGTTCGCCGTAACTGCGTAACACGCCGCGGTCTAGCGACAACGGCTGATAAAAATGGCGAAGGGTACGGTGAATAGGGGTAAAGATTGTTATGGCAGCTCAAACGATAGAATTGAGCGCTCCACAATGGAACAACAGACGTCGGCAATCATTTCCTGGAACACATATCAGCCCCCAACATTTGTTGCGATAAGATGTCCCTTCTATGACAACCAGAAAGCCACCGGTGTATTCAACAGTTGCGCCAACCTATCGCCTATCATATTTTCAACAATGCGACCCATTTACGAAACATTGCAGAAAAATACGCGACAGAGAAGTGCGACACCAGCACTCCCGATTATAATCGGCCGATGTATTGCCGCGACGAATAACTGCGGACGTCCGACGTCTCGTGCGCTAAACACGGTCGATCGTAAATCTAGCCGAGCGATTATTAGCTCCTCGCATGACGATGGCCGAGTCAGCGGTGACCTTTATGTATTACACGCGAGGAATCGTGATAAATTACTTATTATAAATAGAGAAAATAAATAGCTTTTCATTCCCTGTCACACCTTTCGCCGCGGCGGTGTCACACACACAGCAATAATACAAAAATAAATCAATCAGTCAATGGAAGCGCGGGTCATGCGATACCCGGTGGCCGCAGGTGAGACAGCGCCAGCTAATTATTGGCGAACGGTGCACCCGGTGATTCGCCGATGCAGAAAAACTGAGAAAAAACCACTCGAGGAGACGGGGGCGTGCCGATCGATAAATGCGGCGGAGCTTTCGGCGCGGGCCAATATTTATAAACCGCGGGAAACGTAGCCTCTCTTTCCGCAAAATCATAAAAATTAAGGTTACGACGGAGTTCGACTGCTTAATTCCGCCCAATATTCCCCGGGGAATTTGCATAATTCTGTTCAAACATTAAATTAGCATAAAGATCCGCAGTTCGATTGCGGGACCGGCGAACCGCGAGCACGAAATTAGCTTCGATGGCCGACAAATCAGCCGGCGGACAAGTTAACGAGAAACCAGACCGAGACGGCCACTCGGCGGGTTCATTTTTCCGAAGATAATCAGCGCCGATCATCGTTTTCTCCGGCGGCCATCGTTTGCACGGGAATCCCGCGACTTTCCGCGAGAACCAGAAGGCCGGGGCCCGCGTCTGTGAGGCCCCGCGATGAAGAAACGTTGCACCGGAGACGACCCGTCCTTCCGGCCGTCGCGTCCCTCGTAATAAACGCAGACGATGCCGCGAGCGGAATGCGAATAAGTGGCGCGAGGCACGGAGCGGTGCGGAGTCGACCCGGGTTCCCATCCCGCGTTGTTTACGACCTCGAGGAGCGAGCACGGACCGCGTTCAGACGCGGACAGGTGCGCGTCAGACCGCTGCACGCGCGACCAGACCTTTCGCGGCCGAAACCGTATTTGTTTGTCTCGGGGAGAGCGTACGCGCTCCTAATTACAGATTTATTACACGCATCGGTCGCTTTGGCCGATAATTTCGCGGTGAAGTAGTCTAATAGCAGTCTAATAATAGTATAGTAGTCTAGCAGTCTAGCAGTCTTTTTGTTTAGTAGTCTATCAGTCTATCCGTCTAGTAGTCTAATAGTCTAATAGTCTAATAGTCTAATAGTCTAATAGTCTAATAGTCTAATAGTCTAATAGTCTAATAGTCTAATAGTCTAATAGTCTAATAGTCTAATAGTCTAATAGTCTAATAGTCTAATAGTCTAATAGTCTAATAGTCTAGTAGTCGAGTATTCTAGGAGTCTATCAGTCTATTAGTATAGTAGTCTAGTATTCTAGGAGTCTATCAGTCTATTAGTATAGTAGTCTAGTATTCTAGGAGTCTATCAGTCTATTAGTATAGTAGTCTAGTATTCTAGGAGTCTATCAGTCTATTAGTATAGTAGTCTAGCAGTCTAATAGTCTATCAGCTTATGAGCCTATTACTATAGTAGTTTACCAGGCTATCAGCTTATTAGTATAGCAGTCTAGCAGCCTATTACTATAGTAGTTTATCAGGCTATCAGCTTATTAGTATAGCAGTCTAGCAGCCTATTACTATAGTAGTTTATCAGGCTATCAGCTTATTAGTATAGCAGTCTAGCAGCCTATTACTATAGTAGTTTATCAGGCTATCAGCTTATTAGTATAGCAGTCTAGCAGCCTATTACTATAGTAGTTTATCAGGCTATCAGCTTATTAGTATAGCAGTCTAGCAGCCTATTAGTCCAATAGTTTAGCAGTTTTCCAGTCTATCAGTCTATCAGTCTAGTAGTCTACGAGTCGATCAGCCTATTAGTCTAGTATTCCAGCAGTCGATCAGCCTATTAGTCTCGTAGTCCAGCAGTCGATCAGCCAATTAGTCTAGTAGTCTAGCAGTATATCAGCCTATTAGTCTAGCAGTCTAGTAGTTTAGCATTGTAGTAGTCTAGCAGTCTACCAGCCCATTCATTAGTCTAACAGTCTAAAAGTCTAGCAGTGTAGCAGTTTAGCAGTCTAACTGTCTAACAGTCTAGCAGTCTAGTAGTCTATCGGCTGATATCCTATTAGTATAGTAGCCTATTAATCTAATAATCTATCAATCAGTCTATCAGTCTATCAGCCTATTAATCTAGCAGTCTAGTTGTTTAGCATTGTAGCAGTGTAAGCAGTCTACCAGCACAGACGACAAGCTCTCGTCCTCTCAAGGCGTTTCGGAACCCTCGGGGGCCAGGCTCCGAGGCAAATGATGTCAGAGGGAAAGGCAGAAGGTGGTTCAGATTCTGTACATTATAAAAATTGAGGTCTGAAGACAGCCTTCATAAACTGTGCCTCGAAGTATTAGTTCGAGAATTTATTCAGAGCTCCACTTTCCTTATTCAGGGAGATCCCCAACTTTTCAAGTGTTTATCTCGAGCATTTCGTAAACAAGAGAGAGCGGGGAACGAAGCAACATAGAAATGGAACGGCATCTTTGATTCACTCGGTGGAATTTTCTCAGAATTTTCGCTGAGCTTGGGACAGGAGAAAATTATTTGCCGGGGTGATTTTCGATTGTAATTAATGTCTTTTTTATACGAAGTTTTTCTAGAAAATTTTATTCTATTTATTTGATCTTTTTATTTGGTTATTTATTCATATGTGCGGGTACGAGAAACACTTAATATAATAATAATAATATAATTTGAACAATATAGGAAAACGATTAGAAAAATATTGGCAGATAATTTGAACAATATGGAAAATATTATATAATAACACGAAGTAAGAAGAAAAGTAAGAAAAAGTGTCGCGTACACAATAAGTATATATTAATAATATTAATAATAATAGTAGAAACTGTATGGCACAGAAAAATACAATAGATGAGAGATTTTATCAGACATACAATTAATGCCATTGGGAAAAATAGAGAAAAAGAAATACAAAAGAAACATCAATATATATAGCAAAAGGTAGTAGAATTAGAAGAATTTCTGACATTCTATTCGAATTAATGAGCTTTTGTTTAAAGAGCTCTTCAATCTGTTTTACACCGAGAAATCTTCCTATGAACAATTTTCTTCCTAGGATTATAACCTACTCGATCCTTCAGGCCAAGGACTCTCCTCTCGCGGCCTTGACACCGAGAATCCTTCCCGCAGCGGACCAAGGAATCAACCTAATGTGGCTCAAGGAATCATCCTATAAACCTCTCCGGGTCAAAGAAAATTCACGGCGACATTCTTCGGCTAATTCTCTGAGGACCTTCGCACCAGGAATTCTTGCGAGCTGGATCAAGGATTCCTCCTAGGACCCTAATCGAATCGAAATCACCGTCGGCGTCCTTCTACCACGGAAAGTCTCCGCGGAAGACTCGCGAGCCAAACATTGAATAATTTCTATCGCGTCCGCGTCCTTGAACACCCGATGACTTCAGAACATTTTTTTGCGGAATATCGCAGGTGCTAATCGTTATTGGTTCACCGCGTGTACCAATATTGTCCTTCGTTTGCAAGTGAGCCGGTGTTTGCCCGTCGGATGCGCGCCGGGTAGACGTTGGATCGCGCGCGCGCGCGCACTAAAGAAAAAAACATCGCCCGGAGGAAATAAGAAGCGTCGGTAAACACGAGTTACCGCGATTAGGCACTTGAATGAGTTTCGTCATGGAGGAGTTCCTTGCCGCGAAGGTGGCACCGGACTTTCCTTCGTCCTTGGGCCGAGAGACGCTGCTCAACGACAAATGACTCTCTCTCGGTCTCTCCCTCGGTCTCTCTCGCTATCTCCCTTGGTCTCTCTCTTTCTCTCTCTTTCTCTCTCTTTCGCTCTTTCACGGTCTCTCTCGGTCTCTCCCTCTACTCTCGCTCTCTCTGACTCTCTCTCTCTCTCGCTCTCTCTCACGGTCTCTCTCACTCTCTCCTCCGATCTGTCTTGCGCTCTCTCTCGGTCTCTTTCGCGCTCTCTCTCGGTCTCTCTCGTGCTCTCTCTCGGTCTCTCTCACGCTCTCTCTCGGTCTCTCTCAGCCTCTCTCGCTGTCTCTCGCTCTCTCCCTCGGTCTCTCTCTCTCTCTCTCTCTCTCTCTGTCTCTTTCTCTCTCTCGAGCGAGCAGGCGCCTCTGTCGCGCTAAAAATGATCGACGCGGAATAATAAACAATAATCACGGCGCGTCTTAGCCGAGGTAAGTGAGCTGCCGGCGCGGGATAATGATAGGCGAATCATCGCGTACACTTTCGTAAATTGAATCCGCGGTGCGAGAGACACTGGCCAAAGAAAATCTGATAGGGGAAACCAGGAAAGGGGACGGGTGTAATGACAGAGATTCGGAGAACTGCGCGAGACCGAAGCCTCGGCGGGGCGATTGCGTGCTGCTTCAAGCGAGGGCGAACTTGCTGAAATTTATTCTACGATGTTACACGGACTTTTGTCCGTGAACGATGTCCCCAATTTTGGGACAGTAGAGAGTCTCTTGTACGAAGGTCTATTTTTGCAATAGCCAAGATATTCTATTATCCAAATATTTCATTCAAGTATTTTACTGAATAATACAATTATTAGATAAGAGAACGTTTTGATTTGATTTTATTTGATTTTATTTGATTTTATTTGATTTTACTTTAATTTATTTGATTTTATTTGATTCTATTTAATATATATTATTTAATTTTATTTAATTTTTTTTATTTTATGTAATTTTATTTGATTTCATTTGATTTTATTTAATTTAATTTGATTTAATTTGATTTTATTTGATTTTGTTGAATTTTATTTGATTTCATTTGATTTTATTTAATTTTATTTGATTTTATTTGATTTCATTTAATTTAATTTTATTTTATTTCATTTTATTCCATTTTGTTTCATTTTGTTTCATTTTGTTTCATTTTGCTTCATTTTGCTTCATTTTACTTAATTCTGTTTCATTTTGTTTCATTTTGTTTCATTTTGTTTCACTTTGTTTCATTTTGTTTCATTTTGTTTCATTTTATTTCATTTTGTTTCATTTTGTTTCATTTTGTTTCATTTTGTTTCATTTTGTTTCATTTTGTTTCATTTTGTTTCATTTTGTTTCATTTTGTTTCATTTTGTTTCATTTTGTTTCATTTTGTTTCATTTTGTTTCATTTTGTTTCATTTTGTTTCATTTTGTTTCATTTTGTTTCATTTTATTTATTTATATATACGGCTAATCACCCATTTTTCCGATAGAAGGACAAAATCATATATTATAGTATTATTTAGTATTTGATCAGTCAGTTCGGCCATTTCTGGTTCACACGCAGTTCGCAGTAACGTTAGAAGTTCGAGGCTCGTGGCCACCTCCGCGTTTTCGTCCGGCCACGCCGTAAATCCTCCGGGTCGTCCTTCCTTTTAATCGTTCTTCGAAAAGCTGCTCCTAGGAGGAGCATACAAATTACGCTCTCGCCCCTCCCACGCCGCTTACTGCCGTCCGAGATATTTCCTCCGCGAAATCACGCTTCCGTTACCAAACACCGTTCGCTGTTGTTCGGAATTTTTTTCAAGCTGCCATCCATTTTTAAGGAATACTCGAGACAATAGCGTCGCCATTAACCTTTGCACTCCGAAGCTCTTTTTGATATAGCCACAAATATAATTACCATGTACGTATAAATTATTAGTATCGCGACGTAATTATGCAAAATGCACAGATAAAAATACAAAATCTTCTATTTATTCCTGAAACATTGTACTTTTCCATAAAATATATATTTTATTACATCAAAAGTTGTATCGAGATAAAAATCATTATGCGAAACTGTGACATTTTTTATATATATAAAATTTCACAATTTCGCATAATGATTTTTATCTCGATTGAACTTTTGATGTAATAAAATATATATTTTATGGAAAAGTACAATATAATAATAATTATATATATATATATATATATATATATATATATATATATATATATATATATATAACTATTATTACATTGTTATAATAATTATATATATTACAATGTAATATTATATATTACATTGTTATAATAATTATATTATTATAATAATTATATATATATATATAATTATTATAATATATCTCAAAAGTTGAACAGAAATGGCGATCGCAACGCTGCCGTGAAATGTTACAGGAATTAATAAATAAAAGATTTCGCGGCTCTGTTTACGCACGTTACGTAATTACGTCACGTTACCAAGAATTTAGTGCGACCGTAACGACGTCATCGGAATTAAGTCATTCTAATTAAAAAAAAATGAATTCGTCGAAGTGACGATGCAAATAGTTCTCGGTGCCGCTGTACAGCGAGAGATGACTACACGATCGTTAACTAGGTTTCAATGGTTTCTTCCATCGTTATCACGTCGGCGATTCGTCATCGCGAATGGAGATCACTCTTTCCTAGCCTGGCGATGACTTCATCGCAGTGATTCCGTAAATCCACGGCTGGTTAGTCGATGACCCAGAGGCTGGAGCCGCACGCGGAATGCGAATCAGCTGTGCCCGTTGTTTACGCCGCGGACGTTACAAAACGGTCTTGCGAGCGTTGAGAATATACAGGGTGTCTCGGGGCAGCTGGGACGAGCCGAGATCGGCGAACGAAACGAAGCTACATTTCTAACGGTCCGCGATATCTTTCCGAGTAGATCGAGTCGGCTGATTCGCCAGATTTTCGTGGCCTGGTATTTACGTTGAGTAGAATCGGTGGGTCATGGTCAGACGCGCCGGCCAATTTCTAGTCGACAGCATGAGTAAAAAGGCTGTCCGTTTGTCGTTACTTATTTCTGCGAATCAAATTACTCGTTCACCGGTTTTGCCACCATTCTATTTATATTAAAACAATTAATGTTGAAGAGTAGAGCGTGCAGATATTAATTTGTGAACCGGATAAAATAAAATGAGAAAATAAAATAAAATTGATACAATAAAACAAAAAAATAAAATGAAATAGATAAAAGGAAACAAGAAAATAAAATAAAATAGATAAAACGAAATAAGAAGATAAAATAAAATTGATACAATAAAACAAAAAAATAAAATGAAATAGATAAAATAAAATAAAATAAAATGAAACAAGAAAATAAAATGAAATAGATAAAATAAAATAAAATAAAATGAAACAAGAAAATAAAATGAAATAGATAAAAAGAAAGAAGAAAATAAAATAAAATAGATAAAAGAAAATAAGAAAATAAAATAAAATAGGCAGAAGAAAACAAGAAAATGAAATAAAATAGATAAAATAAAACAAGAAAATAAAATAAAATCGATAAAAGAAAACAATAAAATAAAATAGACAAAATAAAACAAGAAAATAAAATACAATAGGCAGAAGAAAACAAGAAAATAAAATAAAATTGATACAATAAAACAAAAAAATAAAATGAAATAGATAAAATAAAATAAAATAAAATGAAATAGATAAAAGGAAACAAGAAAATAAAATACAATAGGCAGAAGAAAACAAGAAAAGAAAAGAAAATTGATACAATACATAAAGCAATAAAATAAAATGAAATAGATAAAATAAAATAAAATAAAATGAAGCAAGAAAATAATATGAAATAGATAAAAGGAAACAAGAAAATAAAATACAATAGGCAGAAGAAAATAAGAAAATAAAATAAAATTGATACAATAAAACAAAAAAATAAAATGAAATAGATAAAATAAAATAAAATGAAATAAAACAAGAAAATAAAATGAAATAGATAAAAGGAAACAAGAAAATAAAACACAATAGGCAGAAGAAAACAAGAAAATAAAATAAAATTGATACAATAAAATAGAAAAATAAAATTAAATACATAAAATAAAATAAAATGAAACAAGAAAATAAAATGAAATAGATACAATAAAATAAAATAAAATGAAACAAGAAAATAAAATAGAATAAAATAAAATAGATAAAAGAAAATAAAAAAATAAAATAAAATAGGCAGAAGAAAACAAGAAAATAAAATAAAATAGATCAAATAAAACAAGAAAATAAAATAAAATAGATCAAATAAAACAAGAAAATATAACAAAATAATTCAAATAAAATACAACGAATTGAACTCAAATAATATACAATAATTTGTACAACAAATTGAAAATAATGCTATCACGAAGCTATTAATATTATTCACAACAACTGCAGATATTAATGAACAAAGCACCGCTCGATAGTTCACCGCGTGTTTTGAACAGGCATCGGTTCGTCCGTTGTGAGACAGTTTTACGTCACGGTCACAGGTGTGCACGCACCTTACGGCCGTCCGGCAGGTATGCGAGGTGCACACCTGTGCGCCGGGACCCGCTGTCGCGGTAAATATAGAAACGATGTTTACGAGCGCCGGCGTTCACAATGGCCAGTGATAAAAACGCCTATTAATAGAAGGCACACAATAACCGGCACTCACGGCCCGATTGAAGAGGACCGTGTATGACCCAGTAATTAATGCCAGCTAGTTAGCATCGATTATCGCGTAACACCTAAACAGGCACGGACGCTTGCGCGTTGTTCGCGTTCCAGCGATCGGGCCGACCGAATTAGTTGGCTCTTCCGAATCGTTTCGACTGCTTTCTCCGAGATCGTCGGGTGCGCGAATTTCCCCGAAATGGTCGATCGTTCGTTCGACAACGTTTTCCAGCCGAAGACGAACACGTTGTTTCGGTCCGGACTCGCCGCGACTCCTCGCGCTTCGAAGATACGCGCGCGTATACAGGGTATCCCAAAAATGTCTCACAATTCGAGAATGGGAGGTTCCTGAGGTAATTTGAAGTAAGTTTGTCCTTGGCGAAAATGCAATCCACGGCTTTGTTTACGAGTTATTAACGAAAAAGAGTGACCAATAAGAGATGAGATATGCTGGCGCAAGGCGGCCGAGCCAATGAGCGGAACTGGGCTTCGTGCGCTCATTGGTTCGGCCGCCAAGCGCTAGGCGAGCTCGCCTCTCATTGGTCAGTGTTTTTCGTTAATAATTCGTAAACGAAGCCACGGGTTGCATTTTCGCTAAGGAAAAAGTTATTTCAAATGATCCTAGGAACTTCTCATTTACGGTTTGCGAAACATTTTTGGGACACACTGTAGAACGTGCGGCTACGTACGGGACGCGTGGGTCACAATTATCGTCTTTATCAGGATGAACTCATCGCATTGTTATGGGCGGGATTCATTCATTTGAGCGAGGGAAACTACAGTAATGTCTCTCTCTAATTGACGCTCAGATTGTCCAAAAAAATTGTGCAATTTGGGGAGAGCAGATACGATTATTCTAGCCTTGCGGTTCATTTTTATAGTTACGAATTGTCAACAACTATAAAAAAAAACGAGCTGCAAGGGAAGGGAATTCGATAGCAATTCGGAGTCCACGTGACACAATTCGGGGGCAATTCGGAGACCACGTGACACAATTCGAAAGGAATTCGAAGGCAATTCGGGGGCCACATGATACGAATTCGGAGGCTATGTGACACGATTCGAAGACAATTCGGAGGTCACGTGCCACGATTTGAAGGCAATTCAGAAGCCACATGCTACGATTCGACGGTCACGTGCCTGGCATAGTAAAGTTTCCTTAATTCGCGCACAAATTACGCACAATAATGGACAATTTGGGACGAGGAGATACGATTATTCGAGTTTTGCGGTTTATTTTTATAGTTATAAATTGTCTACAATTATAAAAACGAGCCGCAAGGCTCGAATAATCGTATCTCCTCTTCCCAAATTGGCCATTTTAATTGACAATCTGAGCGTCAATTAGGGAGACATTACATTACTTATTATTCGAGGCCTGCAGCTCGCTCTTATAGTTGTTGACAATTCGTAACTATAAAAATGAACCCGCAGGGATCGAATAATCGTATCTCCTCTTCCTGAATTGTCCATTTTTGTGCACAATCCGAGCGTCAATTAGAGAGACAATTACGTTGCGATTTGATATGATATGATACAACAAAAACATTAAGCCACCCTAAAATTAATTCTCCGATAAGGCACTGCCGCAAGCAGTGCGCTCAATTTTTGCTCAGATTTTTCGTCGAACTGCGAAATCGTCAGAAAAAAATGAAAATGTTTCTCGACCATTTTGCTCTGAGAAAGAAAGTTACAGTAATGTCTCTAATTGACGCTAAGATTGTGCAGAAAAATGGACAATTTGGGAACAGGAGACTCGATTGTTTGAGCCTCCCGGTTCGTTTTTTATGGTTACGAAATATCAACGACTGCAAAAAACGAGCTACAAGGCTCGAATAATCGTATCTTCTCTTCCCAAATTGTCCATTTTTCTGCACAATCCGAGCGTCAATTAGGGAGACATTACTGTACGCGTTCCGCGCAAACGCGATGATCTTTTCGTAGCGAAAGTGCGTCTTGCTCGACGTTCGGATAGCAGAGCGTTCGGAGAGAAAGAGAGAAAGAGAGAGAGAGAGCATTCGGATTACGAGACGATCAAACGGGACGTGATTCCATTGTAATTCTTTTCACCTGTGTCACGGTATCGGAATAGAGGTGCGGAAAAGGTGTGCGCGATTAGTCGCGACTCGTCGAGTCGACGATCCTTAATCTTCAAGCGATGACTAAATTTTTTATAGATTGCCTCGCCGACTGATAACACGTCGAATCGACAACTATACATTTCACGAATCGTACAATTCACGATGCTTGTGATTAGATCGCGGATTTTTATGGCAAGATAAAAATCGCCTGCATCGATTGCAAAAAGAAAAACAGGAGCTAAAAAGCAAGTTCGTTCGCTCATCGATCATTTTAAAATTAAAACTTTTTACCATTTCAAAGTGCATCTATACTCAATTTCGCCATAAATCCATAAAATTCCCCAGATTAACGATTACGACGATTCCCCAGCTTTATTCGTCAACTCTTCCAAACATAATTTTCAAGATACTCCTCGCAGACTCATCAGTTCCTCCGTCGCCACTTGTTCGATCAGCCATTCGTTCAATCTAATGACCGAAAATTAACTGATTAGGTATTTCGAATGCATCGGGTCAAAGTTGACCCGGCCACCGTAGACCGAGAGCTGAAGCTACGCTTCCATAGAGGCGATCGTCGTCAGAACGGATTCGAAGCAACGTCGCCGTGTTTCCCGGTCGCGGATGGAACGACACAACAGGTAGCAGGCGGCGCGTCGTCGTCGTCGACACTGACAAACAATAAACAAAAACCGGCCGGTGAATCATCGCGGTCCGATTCCCGTGGCGCGGCTAGGCAGCCGTTCATTCCCCTATTAATAGCCGCGCGCGAAGTAATTACCGTCCGGCCGATGACGATTAACCGGCCGGTTTTAAATCGGCCGTTTATTCCGGCCGATGTGTCATCGCGAAGAAACTTCCAGCGGAATCCGCGACATTGACGGGCCCGGCTCTCTGGCTATTCACGTTTGCTATTCACGCCGACGTGCACGAGGAAATAGGCGCATACCGGGCCTCCTACGCGCGGCCGAGCGCGTTAAGGCTTTATAAATAAGTCTGTACGGTAAATAGCGACGCGGTGGGCGCGCGAACGCTAGAACGCTAGAACGCTCGAATGTTAGAACGCTAGAACGCGCGGGAACAACGCCGAGTCGAGCCGAGCAGAGCGGAATAGAGCAGAACGGAGCAAAGCGGAATAGAGCAGCGCGGAATAGAGCAGAGCAAAGCAGAGCGGAATAGAGCAGCGCGGAATAGAGCAGCGCGGAATAGAGCAGAGCGGAATAGAGCAGCGTGGAATAGAGCAGCGCGGAATAGAGCAGCGCGGAATAGAGCAGAGCGGAATAGAGCAGAGCGGAGCAGAGCGGAATAGAGCAGTGCGGAATAGAGCAGAGCGGAATAGAGCAGAGCGGAATAGAGCAGAGTGGAGCTGAGCAGAGCGGAGCAGAGCAGAGCCGAACAGAGCGGAGCGGAGCGAAACGCAGCGCGAGTCTCTCATTTTCTCGCGAGCTTCTCTCCAGCGCGTTTCCCCCGTCTTCTCGTCCGGCCGGCCGTGAATGAAGCCACGCTGGGAGACGTCTTCGCGGCGCGCGGGGCCGACGATTCACACGCGCGAGGATCGAGCGTGTGCTCGCGCGGAGGAACGCGCGCGACTCGCGGGCTCTGTGCGAACGCAAGCGGCGGCACGTTCGCGATACGAGGCACCGTTTCCATCGTGTAAACAGGAAATTCCTTGTCGCCGGCAAGCCGGATTTCGTTGCGCCCGCCGAACCAAATTATTTCGCGGGTCCCACCGATGTTTTGCGAGCTTCCTACGACTCGCGGTGAGCGGTTTACGTACGAAAAGCGGGGGAAAAACATATAACAACGGAAATTGTATGTTTGAGCCTTACTTTATCATTTTATGTTGCTAGTATATATATTTGGGTTTTTGTTGGGATAGAATAATGAAAAGAAATGCAGTGTTTCAATTGTTTGTAAACAAATTTTTTTAGAATACACACTTTTTGTTTGCAATTCAATTCGGTTAGATTGAACATGCTCTACATTTTCATGTTGCGAACATTGTTCCGGAATCAGTAGTTTGATTGATTTTTTTTAGAAAGGTCTGCGTGTAACCAGAAAACAGTAATTTATAATTATTCTCATTAGAGTTCGCATTCAATTGAGCACACTCGCTTAACACGTGTCGCTAGACATGTTTACGAACACAAATAATAGATTCGCGATTACGCACGTTCGTTACAAAGACGATAATGCAACTGTGTTTTTGTTTCGAACATTCAGCCTTGAACAGGCAAGACTGATTTGATAAACAGTACCGAAAACAACGCTGTTTGAGATAGTTTTTCGCTCAATTCAGCGTAAACAGATTGAACAAATGCCTACTGCTGCTTTCAATGGATTTCAATTAAATCTAGTGCAAAGCAGTCGAGTAAATGCTTGTTTTGTGGCGTCTCCTGAAACGTCAAACGCTGCTTCAAATAGCTTTTGATAATAATTTCTGATATTAAGAAATTCTGATCTTTAGAATCGATAAACTCTGATATGGAAGTTTTCAGATTGTCTTCGTTTTCATACCGTTTAACCCGTAAAAACTGTTCGAAATGTTTTAGAAAAATGAAAGTCGGTTGGGCGAAAGATCCGGCGAACAAGCTGGGCGCTGCAAAATTTCATATTTTAATTCACTTAATTTCGCGATCGTTTTGTACGACGTATGCGGCCGAGCGTCGTCGCGGAGAAGTATCGGGCCACGCCGATTGACAAGCGACGGGCGTATAATTTTCAATTCTTCATGCGTTTTATCGATGTACCGGCAGTGCTTTTCGGCTGCAATTGTCTCCCCGGTTCGAAGGAACGAGCAGCGAATTACTCCGGTCGCATTCGTTTCCACCGATGCTTTCGGAGCATCGTTTTTCACGGACGTTTCGGGCCTTCCACGCGGTTCATTTTCCAGGGAAAAATCACCGGACCGAAAATTTTCAAAGCAACGCTGCACTTTTCGATCGTTAACGGTATTCTCCCCGAACGCCTGGTTTATATCGCGCGCAGCTTTCGCAGCATTGTTACCAAGTTTATACTCGTATAAAAAAGTTACACGAACATCGGTTGAATTCGTATCCTTACGAAATTCAAAACGAATAACAAAATGGAACACTTTTGAGAAAATCTTCTTCGTTGAAAGGCGGCTCCGGCGATGGACGGTACGACTATAAACGCGGTTATGCCAAAAACAAAAGCATTTCGAAAACTGGGAGTCGAACGTTCGCATGTAAAGAAAATCCGACGTTTCATATGCGACGTTTCATATTGGGTTGGCGACTAAGTAATTGCCGATTTCAGTTATAGATGTCTCTCACTCCCATTTTTATGATATCCGTAAATGTTATATTATAAAATTATTATCATTATTATTATTATTATTATGTTATTTTTTATTATCCGTGAATGTTAGCAACTGGACAAATTGAATGCAGTGGTCAAGGAAAAACGACCAGAATTGGTAAATCGTAAAGGTGTCATTTTCCAACAGGCCAATGCTAGGCCGCACACGTCTTTGTCCACTCGGCAAAAATTGATGGATATTGGTTGGAAATTGATGGTACACCCACCATATAGCCCTGATCTCGCGCCATCGGATTACCACTTATTTCGATCCCTGGACAACTCCCTTCGTGGTAAAACTTTTAAAGATGATGACGCTGTAAAATCTCACTTAACTCAGTTTTTGGCCAAAAAGGATCAGACTTTCTACGAGTGTGGAGTTTTCAAGTTGTCAGAGAGATGGCAAAAGGTCATCGAACAAAATGTAAAACACATTACAGATTAAACTTCATTCCAAGTAAAAAAAAATTTTTTATTTCATTGAACAAATCGGCAATTACTTAGTTGCCAACCCAATAATACTTCGTAACACCCTCTGCTCATTTCTGTCGCCAAGTCCGCAGTCTAATTATGATCAGTGGGTCTCCGATCACTGGTGATCGATCAAAACGCAAAATTCCTGCGACCGATTGATACTCGGTAAAAACGCTAATCCTCTCGCGGCGAGAGGTATTGAGCGAGATAAATCCGTTTCGAAGGTGAGCAGACGAGAGGAGAGGAGAGTAGAACGCGAGGGACAGGGGGAGGGGGGAGACAGAGGTTCAAGAAACTCGATTAGCTTGAAAAATGATTCCGGTCCCGTTGTAATTTTTACGGATATTAAACGCGAATGGATAATCCGTAGCCGGCGTGACGGTGTATGCATTGAAGTATCCGTGTAAAAAGGTCGCCGGCACCGCGGTGCCGCAAGAAACGCGGTCCCCGGAGTCACGGAACACCGAGAGACCTCGAAATAATATCCACGGTTTCTGGTGAGAACGGACCGAAAGTCACCGGCGTCGACGTTTCAACGAGTCAAACCCGCGGATATAATACATCTGCGGCGTAATCCGCGAGACGCGTCGCCGCGCCGTTCCCTTTACGCCAGGAAAATCGTCCGTGAGAGTAGAAATCCGACTTAGGCTCGCGCGGGAACAGCGTCCATCGCTGCGTACCCTAATCGCTGCACGAACTACAGTAATGTCTCCCTAATTGACGCTCAGATTGTCCAAAAAAATTGGGCAATTTGGGGAGAGGAGATACGATTATTCGAGCCTTGCGGTTCATTTTTATAGTTACGAATTGTCAACAACTATAAAAAAAACGAGCTGCAAAGGATGGGAATTCGATGCCAATTCGGAGGCCACGTGACACAATTCGAGGGCAATTTGGAGAACACGTGACACAATTCGAAAGGAATTCGAAGGCAATTCGGGGGCCACATGATACGAATCGAAGGCAATTCGGAGGCTATGTGACACGATTCGAAGACAATTCGGAGGTCACGTGCCACGATTTGAAGGCAATTCAGAAGCCACATGCTACGATTCGACGGTCACGTGCCTGGCACAGTAAAGTCTCCCTAATTCGCGCTCAAATTGCGCACAATAATGGACAATTTGGGAAGAGGTGATACGATTATTCGAGCTTTGCGGTTTATTTTTATAGTTATAAATTGTCCACAATTATAAAAACGAGCCGCAAGGCTCGAATTATCGTATCTCCTCTTCCTAAATTGTCCATTTTAGCGGACAATCTGAGCGTCAATTAGGGAGACATTACTGTACTCGAGCCCTGCAGGTCGTTCTTATAGTTGTTGACAATTCGACACTATAAAAATGAACCCGCAGGGATCGAATAATCGTATCTCCTCTTCCTGAATTGTCCACTTTTGTGTACAATCCGAGCGTCAATTAGAGAGACAATTACGTTGCGATTTGATATGATATGATACAACAAAAACATTAAGCCACCCTAAAATTAATTCTCCGATAAGGCACTACCGCAAGCAGTGCGCTCAATTTTTGCTCAGATTTTTCGTCGAACTGCGAAATCGTCAGAAAAAAATGAAAATGTTTCTTGACCTTTTTGCTCTGAGAAAGAAAGTTACAGTAACGTCTCTCTAATTGACGCTAAGATTGTGCAGAAAAATGGACAATTTGGGAACAGGAGACACGATTGTTTGAGCCTCGCGGTTCGTTTCTTATGGTTACGAATTATCAACGACTGTAAAAAACGAGCTACAAGGCTCGAATAATCGTATCTCCTTCCCCCAAATTATCCATTTTAATGGACAACCTGAGTAAAGGAGACATTACTGTATTTAGATATTTTTTTATTATCCCACCATAGAAGAACCTCGATGAAATAACCTTCGACCTATCATCTTGATCCATTCTCTCAATAATTAATCGAAAATAGATCAATCCGACGATAGACCCGAAGTCTGACGCTTCTATTTATTTTTAGGCAACACGGTGATGGCCGAATTGACTGGGAGCAGAACAAAATGCGACGCGATGCGGCGGCGAAAACAACCATTTAAATAAGCAAGGAAAAATAAGCAATTACGTTGTTTAAGCCTTCCGCGGCGGCGGCGGTCGTTACTCAAGGATTTCGGTGTACATCATCGGACCTTGGACCTTGGTAAGCAAAAACATCGCTATTGCGCGTCGCTCCGTTGTTGACTGGGAGAAGCCAAATTCTGTTATTGAGCGTGTAGAACCTGAGTAAAGTTCAGCCTCGGGCCGCGTCATAAACCAATAAATTCCTTTCGCGCGTACGAAGCACCGCTCCGCGACGAAAATAACGAAGCGGCCGCGATAGAGCGTTCCTTAGCACCCGACCGTCGAAAAACAACGACGCCACATTCCGTGAGATCATAAATGAAACGCGTGGATCGCGTCAGCGAACGTGTGAATGCGCTGGGTCGCGCAATCGCACGCGACGTCACCTATACAGCACCCATCTAAAAACCGGGACCCGTCGAACTCGCTGGAAAAAATAATACCGACGCGTCGTTTCGCTCGTCGAGTTGACTTTGCTCGGTTTATAATTCATTTATATATATATATGCGAGATATTTTTGGGACACTCTGTATATAAATAAAATAACTTATATACAGAGTGTCCCAAAAATGTCTCGCAATCCGAGAATGAGAGGTTCCTGAAATAATTTGAAGTAAGTTTGTCCTTGGCGAAAATGCGATCCACGGCTTTGTTTACGAGTTATTAACGAAAAAGAGTGACCAATGAGAGGCGAGATATGCTCACGCAAGGCGGCCGAGCCAATGTGCGGAACTGGGCTTCGTGCGCTCATTGGCTCGGCCGCTAAGCGCTAGGCGTGCTCGCCTCTCATTGGCCAGTGTTTTTCGTTAATAACTCGTAAACAAAGCCGCGGATTGCATTTTCGCAAAGGAAAAAGTTACTTAGAATGACCTCAGCTACCCCACATTTCCGTATTGCGAGACATTTTTGGGACAACCTGTATATATAAAAGTTATTTTGCTTTAGTTGCGCGCTAATGCGCATCGCTCCATTCCTCGATCTTCCTTCGCTCGGTTTATAATTCATTTTTCCGTCCTTTTGCTTCGGTCGCGTGCGATTTCCTGGCAATTTTATTCTTGTACGACTTTGCAAAAACTGCCTGCTAAAAATCTATATTTAACGCTAGAGCCACCGAGTCCTGAATGCAACTAAAACGCGTATTGTTTTATGACAGAGACAAGATAAGATTCATTTAAACTTCCTGCGATTTCTATTATAATATATTCTTGAACGAAAAGAGAAGATTGTCTGAGAATGTCTGAGACAGAGATATTTTTATAATGTCGAGAATTGCGAAAGAGGAAAACAGGAACCAGTCGTTTCGACCGGTGTGGCAATTATAGCGTTAAAATATTGTTTTTATGTTCGGTGCGTAATGCATGTACGTTCTGAAACATCTTCAGTGTAATTGTACTAGTTTCAGTGCGATGTTAAAAATTGTAAATATTGACACTAGATTTATGGTGCTGTTGAAGCATGGTGATTTATATTCGTTTATAAACGTAACGATAAGACATTTATCCTGACGTTTATTCTGTGAAAGAGTATTAATAAGACGTTTATTCTTACATTTATTCTATATAAAAATATCGATAAGACATTTATTCTTAGATTTGTTCCATAAAAGCATTAATAAGACATTTATTCTGACATTTATTCTCTAGAAGCATTAATAAGACATTCATTCTGACATTCATTCTATAGAAGTATTAATAAGACATTTATTCTGACATTTATTCTGTGTATAAAAGTATCAATAAGACATTTATTCTTACATTTATTCTATAAAAGTATCAATAAGACATTTATTCTTACATTTATTCTATAAAAGTATCAATAAGACATTTATTCTTACATATATTCCATAAAAGCATTAATGATACATTTATTCTTACATTCATTCTATAAAAGTATTGTTAAGAAATTTATTCTGATATTTATTTCTATGTATAAAAGTATATCAATAAGACATTTATTCTTACATATATTTCATAAAAGTATCAATAAGACATTTATTCTTACATATATTCCATAAAAGCATTAACAAGACATTTATTCTTACATTTATTCCATAAAAGCATTAATGAGACATTTATTCTTACATTCATTCTATAAAAGTATTGTTAAGAAATTTATTCTGATATTTATTTCTATGTATAAAAGTATATCAATAAGACATTTATTCTTACATATATTTCATAAAAGTATCAATAAGACATTTATTCTTACATTCATTCTATAAAAAATTTTAAGTTATTACAAGAAAGGATTTATTTAGCTTTTGTCGCAATTCTAATCATTAGACTGCGAACTTCATGCATTTATAACAAAACTGAGGAGACCAGATACAAGATATTAAAAATATTCAATTTATTTAAATCCTACCTTTCAATCGTAATTTAATTCAATCGTCCCTCCTCCTCCGAAATTCTCCATTTTTGTCTCCAAGCTGAGGGCCAATTAGGGAGAATTTACATCGAACAAACAACACTCGTAAACGTATCTTTACAATCTAAATAATCGTAAACGAAACAATTAAGCGATATAAGCTAAAATTAGCGAGCCGTCTATTCGACGGGTTCCGTAAACCCGGCGAACGAGCAACGGCGACAATGAGACACGTGTAACCGGTTAAATTCGGTTGACGAGTTTCTCTAAGAATATGGAACGGAGTACGGAAATTTCTGGCACGCCGTACACTCCGTTATCCTTGAACTTCCGAACGAGTAGCACGGACCAAAGGTAAACCGAATAAATCAGCCGGATGTTTCGCGTGGCAAAGGTGTACGAAAAAGTCCGGCGGAAGGAAGACCGCGGCGGAGAAGTCTCTGTGTCAAGAGCCGGTTCAATAAGTCTCGACTGACCTGGGTCAAGGTGAGCCGACGAGTTACTATACGGTCACGGAGTTTTCCAAGAGAAAGAGAGCCGGGACACGCGGCCCGAGGCGGAGTAGGACAGCGATGCCACGGAGCGTAGACAGTTCCGTAAGTGCGCGTTGAAAGGACTTCCGTAGGATCGTGAGAAGTATCGAAGCGAGGTCGTAGGACCAGCGGAGCACGTGACTTCCCAGGAACGTGGCTTCCGTTCCGTTCCGTTCCCCGGAGCGGCGTACCCCGCTGATTACGTTGTATAACGTTCTGCCGCGAGGAGAGAGACCGAGCGAAAGCGAGGGAGAGAGAGACGGACGGAAAGAGTGACGCAGAGAGATAGAGAGAGGCACGGGGAGAGAGAGAGAGAGAGAGAGAGAGAGAGAGAGAGACAGAAAGAGAGACAGAGGGAGAGAGGGGTAGATGGAGACAGAAAGACACACACACACAGAGAGAGAGAGAGAGAGAGAGAGAGAGAGAGAGAGAGAGAGAGAGTGAAAGAGAGCGAGAGAGAGAGAGAGAGTGAAAGAGAGCGCGAGAGAGCCCGAGGAAGAGAGCGAGAGAGACCGTGAGAGAGAGAGAGCGAGAGAGACTGAGCGAGACCGAGAGAGAGCGCGAGAGAGACCAAGGAAGAGAGCGAGAGAGAGAGAGAGTCAAAGAGAACGAGAGAGAGCGAGAGTAGAGCGAGAGAGAGCGAGGAAGAGAGCGAGAGAGACTGTGAGAGAGAGAGAGAGGGGGGAAAGAGAGAGACCGAAGGAGAGAGCGAGAGAGAGCGAGAGAGAGCGAGAAAGAGAGTCAGAGAGAAAGAAAGAGAGACAGAGAGAGCGAGAGAGAGCGAAAGATATACCGAGAGAGACCGAGAGAGAGAGAGAGAGAGAGAGAGAGCGAGAGAGACCAAGAGAGAGTCAGAGAGAGAGAGAAAGAGAGACAGAGAGAGCGAGAGTACAACGAGAGAGCGAGAGAGAGCGAGAGAGAGTTATAGAGAGAGAGAGACGAATTACACCGACGAAACCGGTAAATTGTCCTCATCCTCTTTGATCGCGTCTGTTTTCTCCGTAATCAGTCCGTCGTATTCGCGACCGTTTTGCGCCCCGGATCTCATTCTTCTCCCGTCGAAGAAGAAAAACGGTAGAAAAAGAGAGGAACCGGTGGCGCGCTGGAACGCGCGCAGGGATCGTCTTCCCTGGTAAAAAGAAAATCGTTGGTCGAGCTCATTCACGCTTCTCTGTTTGCAGATTAGGATCGTTATCGGGCTGCCTGTCTTTTTCTCTCCGGCCCCCGTTCTCTACGATCCAAAGCCCACCGGAACCAAGTTTGATCTAGTTTGCGTACTTTCCTGCCCGTGTCTGAAGCTTCCTTTTGTTTCCGAAAGGTCATGCGAAGAAACTTGCATTCCTTTTACTTGTCTTTTTCCTTTCTGCGGCCGGCGTCTCGTTTCACGTTTCCCTTTTTTAATTGCGGCCGCTTCAACTGGAAACCTTATTACACGAAACTTGCTACAGTGGCCTACAAAAGTGTTCGCACATCTTTTAAGATAAGTAAATCTTTATATAAATAAATGATATTGTGAATATATAAATATTTATAATATTGTATTTATATATTTATATTATATATTATATTTATATATTTATAATATCGTATTTATACATTTATATATTATATATAAATATTTATAAAATAAATTTTTCAAATCTGAACTAAATAACTCGAATTTCTTTTTTTTTAGATTATAAAGGGTCTAGTCTACTTATTAGACAATGAGAGAAATACTTTTTCTTCCAATTTTCCTATTATCTGCAGCGTCGAAACAAAATAAAAAATTCTCATTTTTCAATTTCTTTTATTCGAGCCTGCAACGAAAATTTAAAAAATGCGTTTCGTAGATCTCGGTAACCTAATATTTTCTGTTTTCTCTTGCCGTTCCAAGCGACAGAAAAATTGAAGGAAAACATTTGAATCATCGTCTGTTAAACTACTCTCTCCATCATCTAAAAAGAAATTCAATCCCAACGTAAAAGGTGTCCGAATATTAATAGGAGTCGCTGTAACCTCCGTAGGCTCTTTTCATTCGATTCGCGCGGGGCACACGAATGTCGTGCCGCTTTTCATTTCGTCTCGAATGCCGCCTCTTCTTCGAATAATCTATTCATTTAAAGAAGCCGCTTTAATCGAACGTACCAAACAGATCCTTTCGAAACGAGAAAGTCACAAGTTGAACGCAATACGTGCGCGTGCGCACGCGTTCCCGCGACCGTTACACTGCATATCTGTGCACGAACTTCGAAGCATCGCCGAACGAAATCCGAAGAACATAATCGCGAAAGATTTGTTTCGCCGTTTGAAAAACTGCCTACAGTGAAAGCGGAATAGTGATCTGTCGCGATCGGATCGATCGGAATGATCTCGAGTGATCTCGACTGACCGTACTCGTGACCCCGACAGGAGCCGCGGTAGTCCACGTGAAGAAACACGAAGGATTCCTCTCGAAAAACTGTCTCCGAGCCGTGTAAGTTTCCGTGGTAATTATGCTTGCACGTTGTTGCTCGTGGCTCTTTCTTTCGATCGCGATCAACGGTTGCGCAATATGCAATAAATTCTCTCTAATTGACGCTCAGATTATACAGGATGTCCCAAAAATGTCTCGCAATCCGTATTGGCGGATTCCTCAGATCATTTGAAGGAACTTCTTCCTTTACAAAAATGTTCTCCGAGGCACCGTTAACGAGTTATTAACGAAAAACAGTGACCAATAAGAATCGAGCGCGGCTGACGCGAGGCGGCCCAGCCAACCAGCGCGCGAAGCCCAGTTCCGCTCATCGGCTCGGTCGCCTCGCGCCAGCCGAGCTCGTCTCTCATTGGTCACAGTTTTTCGTTAATAACTCGTTAACGGTGGCTCGGAGAAAATTTTTGTAAAGGAAAAAGTTGCTTCAAATGACCCGAGGAACCCGCCACTTTCGGATTGCGAGACATTTTTGGGACACCCTGTAGTCTTCCGTAATCGCTCGCGCGTTGAAAAACGCGCGGTTCGGAAGAAGGACGCGCGATTCACCGAGGCGCGTCCACCTGAGAAAAACCGACGTTCGGTTGATTTTTCTCGGCTGATTCATCCGGCGCGAAGGAAACGAGCTCGCCGAGAAAATGCGGAAGATGACGAATGCGGCCGCATCCTCTTCGGCCGGCTCCGGCACCGTGAGTCACTTAAATGATCGGGATCCGGCCGGGCGACGCTCGATAACACGGAAAGAAAAGGATCGACTGGTTCGCGATCTGAATCGCGCCGGCTCCGCGCCGCCCGGAGAAACTCCGTTCGTACCGGATTCAGCTAGCTACATATTTCCGCGCGCGGCGAAATTTCGAATTCACGCGAGCAACGCGCACGCACGCGGCGCTCGGCGGCGATCACGAGGCATACGTGACAAAAGTCACGCCCGGCGGCGTGCTTCCCACGCCTCGTCGCGAATGTTTTCTAAACAGCTCGTTCCCTCAAATCGCCAGAAATAGCCGGCCGGAGAACCGGCCTGCGGGGAGGCCGACTATAAATCGGCCGATTAATCGTCCGCGAGGCGAAATTCCTGTCTTCCGCCGATGCGATAATCCTTGCGCAAGCTTCCCGATCCGCGGAACCTTCTCGCTGCGAGGTGAACGAACCCCTCGTGGACCCCGGGACAACGTGATTCTCTTGCTATGCTGACGAACGTGTTGATATTTTCATCGGTGCTTGGTCGTTTTTACGCCAAGCTGTTGTACAGGGTGTCCCAAAATTATTGTACCAGCGAGGAAAGCGGGGTTCCCGAGGTCATTTCGAGTAACTTTCTCCTTGGCGAAATTGCAATCCGCGGCTTCGTTTACGAGTTATCGACGAAAAACGTGGACCAATCGGAGAGCGAGCGCGGCCGGCGCTCCGCTCTTGCGGCCAATGCGCGTCGCGGCGGCCGTATGACGCGGCGTCGGCGAGGGCGGGGCGTCAGCCGTACACGATATCTCTCATTGGTCAGTGTTTTTCGTTAATAACTCGTAAACGAAGCCTCTTAGAACATTTTCGCTGAGGAAAAAGTTGCTTCGAATGACCTCGGGAATCTCTCGTTTTTCACTTGTACAATAATTTTGGGTCACTCTGTATGCAGTAAATTCTTCCTAGTCTTCCTTCAGCTTGTAAACGAAAATGGACAATTTGGGAAGGGGAGATGAAAGATTATAGAATGAAAGATATTAAAGATATTTATAAATAAACCTGTTTGCTGTTCCGTTGTTTCTAGCGTAACAGCAATTTATTTGATCGAATCGTCGAAAATCGAGTGATCAGGTGTCGATTGCAATGATCCGGGTCAGAATGGCCCGGTCACCGCGGCCCAAGTTTTAACGACACGAATTCTATTTTCTTTGGCTCCCGTTTCTATTTTCTTTGGCTCGTTCGGATTTCAGGCATCGAGTGACTTTCCGTGACATAAATAAATAAATAAGTAGATGGATAAATGAATAAATAATCGGATAAATGAACAGATAAAAGTCTGTTACAGCGAACACAAAAAGTAACGGAATTAGCGCACGACATGTCCACCGGTCGAACGCGTTTCATGAATTATAAGGAAGTATTTCTCGGGAACGACTGGCCGACGGTTTTCAGATAAGAAAAACATTCCACCGGTCGCCGAAATGTTCGCTCTAGTTTAAGGTTTTTAGGGGATTTCGCGGGTCTAATCTGTACCGTGTACTCCTAACTACCCGTTTATGTCCGTTAGCCCGAGTATGACATTTCACGGGTCTACTTTCATTCCTGACGCAACACGCGCGAAGTTTCACGTCAGGTTTCGCCGGTCAGTCATTGTACCGCGACATTATTATATAAATACGATTGAATGTTTCTCGTTCCTTCGTCTCCCGTGATATATATGTTATATATATCAATAATTTTATGCGAATTAAAAATTGCCATCATCGCGATCGCGAGACGCAGGAACTACAGTAATGTCTCTCTATTTGATGCTCAGATTGTCCAAAAAAATTGGGCAATTTGGGGAGTAGAGATACGATTATTCGAGCCCTGCGGTTCGTTTTTATAGTTACGAATTGTCAACAACTATAAAAACGAGTAGCAATGCTCGAATAATCGTCTCTCCACTTCCGAAATTATCTATTTTTGTGTGCAATCTGAGCGTCAATTAGGGAGACATTACTATACATTTACATTCGTTACGCTCCTAAATACAGTAAAGTCTCCCTAACTGACGAACAGATTGTCCACAAGAGTGAACAATTTGAGAAGAGAAGATACGATCGTTCAAACTTTGAGACTCGTTTTTATAGTTGTTGATTGCTACAGTTTTTATGTTGTTTGTTAGTCGACGGTAATGCAATAATATTATCGAATCGCATAAACGCGCGTGCAACAACTTTGTATTCGATCTACTCAGTTTTGTTGCGAGTGCATAAAATCCGCGGTCTATTAATAATAGGTCGAACATATTTATTTTAATCATTGTATAAAACACTTCCTCTTTTTAAAGGATATTAATTCGGGGACATGAATCATGAAATATTTTAACTTAAAGGACTTTATTTATTTATTAAAGAATATTGTGTATGTATTAAAGGACATTATTTATTTATTAAGGGACATCATTTGTTTATTAAAAGACATCAATTATTTATTGAAGGACATAATAAACTTTATTAAATGGCATCATTAATTAAAAGGACATTATTCACTAATTGTATGAAAAAATTGAGTAAACGAGCGAATGAGAAGATAATGAACGCACTTGCAAGAAAAGATAGTTAATTATAAGTTCCCGATCGCTTCGTTGTCACGAGTTTCCACCAATTTTTCTCCGGAATGCGAAAAAGTTCGAAGTCCGATCACGGCTGGAAAAGGTCAACGAGAGCTAGTATTATATTATATATGATTATGAAGAGTTATATATACAGGGTGTTCCACAATTATTTTAACAGCCGAAAATGAGGAGTTGCTGAGGTCATTTGAAGTAACTTTTTCCTTTGCGAAAATGCAATCTGCGGCTTTGTTTACGAGTTATTAACGGAAAACACTGACCAATGAGAGGTGACGGCGCGAAGTTCGAGAGCCCGCAGCACGAGGCTTTGACAGATGGTCGGGACGGACTCGAGCCGCATTCGAAGTGTTGAACAAATCACGAAGCGAGAACTTTCCGGATTTTTTTTACTACGTAACAGTGATATTTTTAAGAAAAACGGTATTCACCTTTACATTAGAACGTCTGAAGAATATTTACTAATCTTTCGGACCCGTTTTAATTTTCTAGTGTGCATTACACCTTGTGTGTAACCTTGATATGTCAAGGTTATGTCAAGGTTATGTCAAGGTCAACATATGAAATTTTTAAGCAAAGTGATAAATAATAATCGTGCTAAAGGAGGTAAGGGATTTAACCTTGACATAACCTTGACATATCAAGGTTATCTCAAGGTTATGTCAAGGACATATCAAGGTTATGTCAAGGACATGACAAGGTTATGTCAAGGACATATCAAGGTTATGCCAAGGACATGTCAAGGTTATGTCAAGGACATATCAAGGTTGTGTCAAGGTTATGTCAAGGTCAACGTATGAAATTTTTAAGCAAGGTGTATAGTGAAGATTAACAAAGTACGTAAATGATATATTAATTGAAATAATTCCGTGTCCAAACACAGATCAACGAATGATTCGCAAAGCTAATTTAATAAATAATAATCGTGTTAAAGGGCGTAAGGGATTTAACCTTGACATAACCTTGACATATCAAGGTTATCTCAAGGTTATGTCAAGGACATATCAAGGTTATGCCAAGGACATGTCAAGGTTATGTCAAGGTCGTATCAAGGTTATGTCAAGGTTATGTCAAGGTCAACGTATGAAATTTTTAAGCAAGGTGTACAGTGAAGATTAGCAAAGTACGTAAATGATATTTTAGTTTAAATAATTCCGTGTCCGAACACAGTTCAACGAATGATTCGCAAAGCTAATTTAATAAATAATAATCGTGTTAAAGGACGTAAGGAATATGTTTGTTACAGAAATATGAAGAATATTATCAATAACCTTGACATGACCTTGACATAACCTTGACATAACCTTTATAAGTCAAGGTGACAAACAAGGTGTCATGCACACTAGAAAATTAAAACGGCCGTCACACTGGGTCCGAAAAATTAGTAAATATTCATCAGACGTTTTATAGTAAAGGTGAACAGCGTTTTTCTTAAAAATATGACTGTTACGTAGTAAAAAAAAATCCGGAAAGTTCTCGCTTCGTGATTTGTTCAATACTTCGAACGCGGCTCGAGTCCGTCCCGATCATCTGTCAAAGCCTCGTGCTGCGGGCTCTCGAACTTCGCGCCGTCACTTCTCATTGGTCAGTGTTTTCCGTTAATAACTCGTAAACAAAGCCGCAGATTGCATTTTCGCAAAGGAAAAAGTTACTTCAAATGACCTCAGCTACCCTTCATTTTCGGCTGTTAAAATACTTGTGGAACATCCTGTATAATATATAACGTATCTCTGCACCTGACGGCACGAACGCCGGCGAAACGAACTTGCAAGCTCCGTTTCATTTGTTTCGCGGACGCAGGTCGGATCGAGCCGCGGCGGCGCGTCGGCCCGAGGCGGCCCGAGAGCCGTACCGAGGCGTTCGCGACTGGCCAGCTTAAGGGCAGTAGGTCACTCCCGAAATGATCAGACCCGAGGTGGTCTGCGTTTGCCGGACGCGACTACTATTCCTGGCAAATTATTCCGTCCCCCGGCGAATAAATTTGCTCGGCGCGGCGCGGCGTCGGGCCACAGTCGGGCCGCAGTCGGGCCGCGGCCGCGCCGTGACCGCCACCGGTAATTATCGCTCGTTCGGAAAACGAGTTATTAATTTAATGAACCCGGCCGATCGCCGGATATTGTAATCGTTCCCCGTCGCCGCGCCCCGCCCCGCCGCGCCAGAAAAACAATATATGCGACGCCACATTATCGAGCGCTTTTGTTCAGACTGTTTGCTTCGCGGCGGGACGCGTTGCAGAGGGTCCGCAGCGCCGGAATTATTGTCGAGGGAAATTCATTTCGCGCTGTAAATCGACGATCGAAGGTCCGCGGGCCGATTAAACATCTCGGATTCGTCGACAACGAATTCCTTCGGCAACTATCGCATCTTCGTCGTTCATCTGCTTTCCCATCGTCGCCGTGACCATTCGCGAACATAATTTTCAGAGCGTTTTTTGCGCGATTCGTCCGGTTACATTAATGACCTGTTGCAAAAGTAACTGCGGTCTTCGATTATTCGGAGCTTTATGCTCCGCTTCGTGTTACATCCGATTTCTAATTAGTAGACTGCCGATTTGATACGTTTACGAGACAAATGTATATTTATTGTGAAATCATCTGTCGAATGAATTAAGGAAGACGAACAGCTACTTTAGTTCGTTGCAATCGAGCTGTAGGATTTTTATTTTTATTTTATAATTATAGTTTAATTAGTCAGTCCCTTAGCTTATAATATGAATATATTGATAATCAACGTATCCGACAATTATGTACAAAGATTTTCATTGATAAAACACTTTAGTTCGGTGCAATTGTGTTGCAACAGTCCGGTAACAGAAATAAAGGATCGACGATCGACGGTCGCTTGATTACGCCGCCCGTAAACAATGGTGTCCCGTGACGCGTTCGGTCGAGAGAGTAAATTCCGCGCAGTTTGCAAGAGTTACGAGGTTATTTGGACGTCGTTTCGCGAGTTTTAGAAGACGATTTCCGAAGCGAATCATCCACGGGAACTTCGGTGGCCGCGCACACACGACGGGGCCAGGGATCCCTGCCGACGCGACCGGAGAGTTTGCCAATGCGCCGCGTCTATTTTTGCGGATTTACTGTCTGAAATGGGTCGGTCCGTGACTGGGTTCGGTGGAAAAGCAAATACTTTCTGGTTCTGTTGCCTTCCACCATTTGACCGGCGCGGCAGCCAAGAAATCCTCATCGAGATTCATTCCGGGCGCACTTTTCTCAACAAATTAAACAGCCATTCCGTTTCCTTTTTTCGCGAAAAAAAAAGAAAAAACAGAGACGACCCGACTACTGCGGAACCGTTGCGGCAATACGGGCCGGAAAAAGAGAAACAAAGTATCATACTAACACACTTCGGCGGAATTCTTCTCTCTCTCTCTCTCTCTCTCTCGGTCTCTCTCGCTCTCTCCCTCGGTCTCTCTCGCTCCCTCTGTCTCTCTTTCTTTCTCTCTCTCTCTCTCTCTCTCTCTCTCTCTCGGGCTCTCTCACTTCGACGGAATTCTCCTCCCTCTCTCGCTCTCTCTCGGTCTCTCTCACTTCGACGGAATTCTCCTCTCTCTCTCTCGCTCTCTCTCGCTCTCTTTTGGTCTCTCTCACTTTGACGGAATTCTCCTAT
Source organism: Megalopta genalis (assembly GCF_051020955.1). NCBI lineage: Eukaryota > Metazoa > Arthropoda > Insecta > Hymenoptera > Halictidae > Megalopta > Megalopta genalis. The sequence continues at coordinate 5,200,502 of NC_135013.1, read as the reverse complement.
CTCTCTCGCTCTCTCTCGGTCTCTCTCACTTCGACGGAATTCTCCTCTCTCTCTCTCGCTCTCTCTCTCGCTCTCTTTTGGTCTCTCTCACTTTGACGGAATTCTCCTATCTCTCTCGCTCTCTCTCGCTCTCTCTGACTCTCTCTCGCTCTCTCTGACTCTCTCTCGTTCTCTCCCTCGGTCTCTCTCGCTCTCTCTCTGTCTCTCTTTCTCTCTCTCTGAGTCTCTCTTGGTCTCTCTCGCTCTCTCTCGCTCTCTCTCAGTCTCTCTCACTTCGACGGAATTCTCCCCTCTCTCTCTCTCTCTCTCTCTCTCTCTCTCTTTTCGTCGTTCTCGCTCGTTCCCTGTCCCATTCCGTCGTCGTTACCTTTTCATTTCGTGTCGTTTACGTCCAACCGCTGACATACGGAGTTGTTCGCCGGTTACGACGCAAGTTCGCGTGTCGCCCGGCGAAAATAAAATTCCGCATTGCCGGGAAATCAATCTGTTCCCCGTTGTCGAACGTCTCGGGCCATTCCAGAGTTGCTTCAGCGGCGGCCGCGAAAATGGCACTTCTTTAACCCTTTGCGCTCGAGTGGCGACTCTGAGGCGACTGGTAAAGATCGGTACAGTATTCTCAAAAGAATGTTCACGTTATCAAATTTGTCGGTATTCGATGAATCAAATAACAAAAGTCTCTTATAAGCATATACGTTCAATTTCATAGGTATTAATTGAATAGGTGTTATATTATACTATTGTATTATATCTATATTGTACTATTTTTCAAAATAATCGTCAGAGTATCAGACTCGTTTGTATCTAAAAGACTCTTAAAATTGCAAGTTTCGCAGTTACTAATAGAGGCGTTCATACGCATAAATCGCAATAAATCATATAAATTATATATCAGAAAGTATGTTTAAAATATAATTAAAATAGCTTCGAGTGCAAAGGGTTAAAAAAATATGCGCGACCTGAGACGCGCAGATATACATACGTATATGTCAAAGTTCGCGAGACCGCACGCGCGCGACTCGTGAAAAGAGAATTCCAGAGATCATCCTAACGATAACCAAGTAATTGCTTTTGCAAATTGCTCGTCGCCAGCCAGTTTTACGACTCGCGGAAAGTGACAAAGCGCCGCCGACGATATTGTCCTTCTTCGATCATTAGTCACCGGGCTGCGGATCTTTGCGCGAAATAAGAACGTTCCTACTCGCTCGTGGACAACGGATCTTCGTGGAAAATATGAATCGTTCGGTATATTCGGAAAATATTCTACGTTCAGTATAGGAAATGTGTGTCGTATGAAAATATTTGGTTTTCATTTTTCTTTTTTAATAATTCGGTTAAGTGGAAATTAATGGAACGATATTTAGATTTTTCAATTTAAATATTTAAACTTATTAGTAACTTATATTTATAGTGTAGTTAGTATATTTTAAGTTATACCAGTATGTTGGTATACTTAAATTTTTTTAGCGTTTCTCCAGTTCTGTATTTGATGCATCTCTGCTACAAATGCATCAAATCCGCAGTCTACTCATTTGCAAGATATCGAAGTGATACGATAACGAATCAGATCTTTCAAGAATTTCAACGTTTAATTGATCTTGTCGATTTCAACGACTACTTAACCCCTTGCCATACTATTTTTTTCATAGTTACGATGATTAGAAGTTTTTCGATTGTAACAATTTCTAAGAAAGAAGACAATTTATATTTATTGTGCGTTTACGTTTACTTAAATGTTTAAATAACAATGACAAGAAATCTGTATTTTATTATGATTTATAAATATAAATTTTATAAATTTATTTATATTTATTATATACATAATATATATTATACATATTTATTATATATATATATATTATGTATATCATATATATTATATATATTCATTATATAATATTTATTATATGTATTATGAATATCATATATATCACATATATTCATTATATAATATTTATTATATTGTATATATTATGTATATCACGTACATTATATATGTATACATTGTATAATATTTATTTAGTAACAATAATTTGTAGTATTTGTTTAATAACAATATTTTCAACTAACATTTGCGTAATGTAAATTTGTGCGCAACGTAACAACATTTTATTACCTTTCATTTATTATATTTTCTTAAACAGCATTCACGCTGAACACTTTATCACCAGAAATCTCCATTAGGCGTCGAATCATGCGTCGTCAAACTATGGCAACGGGTCAATCTCGTCAAAAATGCACGAGAATCGCGGTGTACGTGCGATCAATGCGTTTACATCCGACGACGAGGAAAGTGCACCATCGTGATCGTAAGGACACATTTGGCACATAAATATACTATTCGAGTTTCCTGGTACCCGACTTTCCTCGTTAGATTAGAAAATGTGTGTCGGCCGGTGAGCGATTGCTCGATTGCAAATCCGACGAGTGTATACATGAAAAAGATAAACGACTGCAATCGGAGCTGCGACGGAAACGATAACGATAACCTGAAGCGACTCGACCGAAAGAATAATAATTCCGAGGTGGCGCTCGTTTTCGCCGAGAAGCGGACCATCTGTCGCGCGAGAATCCGGAGTCCGGCGATTAAGCTTAACACTGAACCTACCAAGCAGTAATACTAACTGGCATGTAACTGCTCCACAAAAGTGAGAAGACCGAATTTCTAAAGCTTTTATTATAAAACTTGCTCCAATAATATAACTTATTCAAGCGTTTTCCACGAAAGAGTCTCGGAACTTTGCAGAACTGCAAAATAAGAAAGCGGTCGCTTTGACCGCGGTAGGTTTAGTGTTAATTAGGACCTCGCGCTGGAAGTTCGAAGCGTTGTGGATCGCCATGGATCGCTGTGGATCGTCATGGATCGCCGTGGATCGCCGTTCCGCCGATGCGAAACGCACGGGGATATTATTCGGGGAGGCAATAATTACTATTCGACTATTTTCGTTTCGTGTTGCCGTCGCTTATAGGCTCCGTCTATAATCTACTACCGCCGGTTTGGCAACGACCTCCGTCTATTTACGGATTACTAACATCGAGACCGGACACGACACGTTCCGGTCTCTCTCGAGTGGGTCGAGTGCAGTAGTCGCTCGTGGCGACCCGCTTCCAACCGCTCCGCTCGTTCGCTCGCTCGCTCGCTGATGGATGAAATGAGTCACTTCGAAATTTCCGAATGTTCCACGCTCCTCCACCGAGGCCCGGCGAGGAATCCAGGTGTTCCAATTGAGTGGGAACACTGTCCGGACTGTCTACATGGCGAAATTAGCGAACGGGAATTGATTGTTTGGCTATAACAGCGGCAACCCCGCCGGTTCACTTTGCTGATTATTATTTCGGCCCTGGCTAACTTCCACTGGACCCGAGCTCGATTGCAACCGACCCCCTGCCGGCTATGCCTCACGCCATTTCCTTAGGGTGTCTTCGATATTTTAGCACCGATATACAGGGTGTCCCAAAAATGTCTCGCAATCCGAAAGTGGCGGGTTCCTCAGGTCATTTGAAGCAACTTTTTCCTTTACAATAATTTTCTCCGAGACACCGTTAACGAGTTGTTAACGAAAAACAGTGACCAATGAGAGGCGAGCTCGGCTGGCGCAAGGCGGCCGAGCCAATGAGCGGAACTGAGCTTCGCGCGCTGGTTGGCTGGGCCGCCACGCGCCAGCCGAGCTTGCCTCTCATTGGTCACTGTTTTTCGTTGATAACTCGTTAACGGTGCCTCGGAGAACATTTTTGTAAAGGAAGAAGTTGCTTCAAATGATCCGAGGAACCCGCCATTCCCGGATTGCGAGACATTTTTGGGACACCCTGTATATTCTACCATCGCAGGTCAAACGAACGGCTCCGCAGTGTTTTTGTTTCGTGATTATCGCGTAGTCGTGATGATGAACACGTTCGAAATCGTTGAGGATATTTCTTTATTCGGGCACACGATACTGTAAGTATCGCGATGATCCGCAAAAATGGACAATTTGGGAAAAGGAGACACGATTATTCGAGCCTTGCGTCTCGTTTTTATAGTTGTTGAGAATCGGTAATTATAAAAACGGGGCGCAAGACTCAAATTAATCGTATCTCCTTTTTCCAATTTGTCCATTTCTGTGGACAATCTGCGCGTCAATTAGAGAGACATTACTGTAGACCGTGGATTTTTGTGGAAGATAAAGATCGTTTCTGTTGATTGCAAAATACAGGAACTGTATATACGTTTAATATTGTTCTTGATCATTTTGATCGGTCGAAGATGTTTTAGAGGTTTCTTGAATAGTTTTAATATCTTGCAGCTGGTCGCCACGTTTTTATTGTAAGTGCATAAAGTTCGCAGTGTAATGGTAAGAATTACGACGAAATTTAAATAAAGTCTTTCTTGTAATTTACACGAATTTTTATGCAACCCTTTCGTGCGACGATTTGATGCATTTACGAGAAAAAAGAGCAAGTCGGACAAAAACCTGGAAAATTTTCCTTGCATCTTGCTTTCATAGTTATTGACAACCTGCGATTGTTGTAAATGCATAAGGTCCGCAGTATAATGGTGACAATTGCGACAAAATTTATGTAAATTCTTTCTTGTAATTTACACGAATTTTTATGCGACGCTCTTGTGCAAAGATTTTATGCAGTTGCGAGAAAAAAGAGCCAGTCGAACAAAAACTGTTGAAAATTTTCCTTGCATCTCGTTTTCATAGTTATTTACAACTTGAAATTGGAGAGAATTTACCATATTGCAGTGATCGAAACAGAAAAAATTGTTCTATCGAATTTGTATTTCTTACAATTAACTTCGACAATTTTGATTCTGCATGAAAATCCTCAGTCTAGTAATTATCTTCGCTGAGTTCACCGTTCAAAGAACAAGTAGTAAGTACAATAAATTCTTCTTAATTGACACTTAGATTGTGCACAAAAATAGAAAATTTGGGAAGGAGAGATATGATTATCCGAACTTTGCACCTCGTTTTCATAATTATTGATAACCTGCAATTGGAGAGAGTTTGCCATATTGCAGTGATTGAAACAGAAAAAACTGTTCCATCGAACTTGTATTTCTTACAATTAACTTCGACAATGTTTATTTTACGTAAAATTCCGCAGTCTAGAAATTATCATCGCTGAGTTCGCCGTTGAAAGAACGAGTAAGTACAATAAATTCTTCCTAATTGACACTTAGATTGTGCACAAAAATAGAAAATTTGGGAAGGAGAGATATGATTATCCGAGCTTTGCACCTCGTTTTCATAATTATTGATAACCTGCAATTGGAGAGAGTTTGCCATATTGCAGTGATTGAAACAGAAAAAACTGTTCCATCGAACTTGTATTTCTTACAATTAACTTCGACAATTTTGATTTTACGTAAAATTCCGCAGTCTAGTAATTATCATCGCTGAGTTCGCCGTTCAAAGAACAAGTAGTAAGTACAATAAATTCTTCTTAATTGACACTTAGATTGTGCACAAAAATAGAAAATTTGAGAAGGAAAGATACGATTACTCGAGCCTTGTACCTCGCTTTTTATAACTGCTGACAATCGACAAGCATAAAAATGAGCCGCGAGGCTCGAATAATCGTATTTCCGCTTCCCAAGTTGTCCACATTTGCGTACAACCCGAGCGTCAATTATGGAGAATTTATCGCGCAACCGTTTCGTTTTTATCGCGAATAGACTGTTAGACATTTTCCTTTTTTATGGACATTGTAACGAATCGTTGGAACAGCGAATACCAGCAGCAGCTCGGCCACTGCTAGCCGGCTCTTCTAAAAATAATAACAGTGACTTTGGAAATCCTCGGAGCGTGCACGCGTCTGACTCATTACAAGATCCCATTATACATTGTGTGCGATGTCATAAATAACTGTAATAGAAGCCGTTATCATTACGCTTCATTACAGTCAACTCGGTGGTTCCGGGATTAAAAACACAAGGAATTTCCGTGGTCGGCTAATATTCATAGTGGAAAAGATTGCTATCTTCCTCGGTTCAGGGAATGGCGGACTCTCCTGCCAAGCGATTCCATTCGAAATGAGAATTCCGCAAAAAGATGCTACTGTTGCGACCCGGTTTTACGAAAGTAATCCTTGCTTGGGCGCCGTTTACAATCGGAAACGCTTTGCTGTTCGGTAGCAGATTATTTTCTGAAAAATTCGGAGATCCCGGATCTCTGCATCCGGCGCACGATTAATTTCACGTTGTTCGGGCAGAAGCACCTTTCAGAGATATTTCGACGTTAATGGCCCTCGTGTGTGTGCCGGCATTCCAAACACAGCAATCTGCAGTTTCTGTCTTGCTAAAGTAAGTGGTATCCGTCCTACTAAGTCAGCATTTCCGTTTCCACGGTTTTGGAAACGCGCGTCCGCGTACGTTCCGACACCGAAAGTGCACGATTTAAGCGCGCGTTGTTAAAGCGCACTTACGACAAAACCGACCAAACGTGAAACAGCGAAAACATTTATACAATTCCGAGATATTATTGCAATGCTTATTATTGCAACTTATTAGAAAGATTGAGAAAATCTCGAGATCTAGAAACTTATGTAATTGATTCACTTAAACCGGTAATTTATTTATTCCGTTGATCTTTCAATAATTACAATAATATTTTTAAATCGTATTTTGCGTTTGATCGATTAATAAATACAATTTCCATGTCGCTTTGTAATCCGCAGTCTGTTAACGCTAGATTTACTAGAACCCGTCAAAATGGCGGGTCGCTAATATTTTCATTCACGATTATTCATATCGCGAGAATACATTTACTAGTTATTTACGGCAAATGTTACAACGACGCTTGTTAAAAATCAGAATAAATGTCTCATTGTTACTTTTATAATTACTAATACAAAACAGCTGTTTTCTGTGCTCCGTAAATTGGCGGGTCGCTAATATTTTCATTCACGATTATTCATATCGCGAGAATACATTTACTAGTTATTTACGGCAAATGTTGCAACAACGCTTGTTAAAAACCAGAATAAATGTCTTATTGTTACATTTATAATCACTAATACAAAACAGCAGTTTTTCGTGCTCCGTAAATCTAGAGTCCGTCGGCGGAAGAAAAGAAATCGAAAAATACAAAGAAAAATTTGCTAAACAAGAATCTAGAGCGATCGAGCTTCGAACCGAGCTTCGAAGGTCCGCAAAGATTGTCCACGCCGATAGTCCCGAACCGAAAGCTTCGAGAGGGCGATTTCGATTCGAAGCTTCGATTTTCGGGCGTATCGGCGCCCCCCTCCCCCCTCGAGGAAACTTTCCGATTTATATTTCGCCGGTATGAAGTTCGGCGGGGGCAGCAATAAATTGTTATGTATCGCCGGACGTCCTGAGTTACTTTCGGAAGTTTATGCGGCCCGGTCCTGTCCGGCCCGACCCGGCCCGGACCGGGTTTAGAGCGCGCCGGCCGAGACTGCGGCGACCCGAACGGCGACAGGCACGCTGTCGCGATCAAATGGCCTCAAATGGGTCACGCTCGAGGCATGTTCTCTAATTTCTGGCGGGTCGGTTGATCGCCGGCGACCTGCATCCGCCGCGGCCGCAAGAACTGCGCGTCAGACAGGCTCGGGATTACGTAAACTTAACCGTGTCATTGTTTACCGGCTACCTTGCCACGGCGCTCGCTCGCGCGCGCGCGCGATCCCCGCGAGACTGTTTTGTGTGGCACTCTTTAGAAGGCTTCGTGAATGTTTTAACCGCCGTTCCGGATTTTGATACGGCGGCCACGCCGCGCTAGAGAGGAGGAAAGTGGCCGTGCTCGTAACAAGCGCCGCTCCGCGCCGCGCCGGTTTCTCTTTTCGCAGCCGGCTCACGTAGCTCTCCATCTGTTCCGAAAGGCGTTTAGTAATTGGTACGCGCGTCCTTTTGGAAACCAACGCGAACCGCCGCGCCGGGAACCCGTGCTCGGCCCGTGATGTCCGTTACACCATGGCTTTGCACCATGGAACGTCGCGGAACGCGCCTTTGCACCCCAAACTGGCGCCGCTGCTTCGAAAAAGACATCATTTATCGTGCACAAGTAGATTACTGTGAAGCATACTGCTGTAAAAATGTCGATAATATTATTATTACAAGCTTCTGTTATAAATTAGCTTGGAGATTTCATCTTAGACGGTCAGAAGATGTCCGCAAACGCCGGAAGATATTTGCTATTTAACCTTTTAGGTACGGCTGAATTCTGCGCGAGGCTATTTCTCTGGTCGGCAGAGTCTGATACGTACTGTACAGAGTGTCTGTATATTCTGTCTGTATATTGTTAAAATACAGTTATATTGTTAAGATAAGTCTGTATTGTACATCGATGTGAAGACAAAAGAAGCGTGAAACAATGCATATGAAGACGATTATTTGATTCAAACGATGACCCAGTGAGCTACTAGAGTAAGCCACTATAGTGGCGCGTCGTTCAGAGAGATGACATCCGCGAAAGCCACTATAGTGGCGCATCGTGCCACTATAACGTTAACGAATTTATTGCGACATTTTTTGATCTGCGACGCGTCGCGCGCTATCAACGCTTTAACCCTTAGCGCTCCGAAGGCTCCGCTACGGAGACATTTGTCATTTGCTCCGTAACTCCGAGGGCTCCGCTGCGGAGCCAAATGTTTTTAGCACACGTTATCGTCGGCGTTAGCAATTGTTATCTGTAGCTGAATCGTGCTATAAGTCTGTAGCATTACGATTAAACCATTTTTTCACCTTTTCTATGGTTAGCAACACGGAGAAAAATAAATATTACGACGAGAATTTAGAGCCGAGCGATACCGAAAACGTATTTGATTTTGAAGAGTTAAAAGACATTGTGGAAGACAATGTTGGTTATGATTCTGACACTCCGAGTGGTAGTAGCGAAATTATACTACCAACGAGACGAAGAATGAGAATTATTGAAAGCGAAAGCGAAGATTCGTTGCAAGACTTAGACGAATGGCGCGGTGTTACGGAAGAATTACATATTCCAGATAGAATACCTTTTAGTGTATTGCCACGGGTCATTGGACCACAAGTTCCTGCAAACATCGAACAGTCGATACGATATTTTAAATTATTTTTCACGAACGAATCGGTAAATGAAATTATAAAGGAAACCAACGATTATGCAGAAAATGTTCTAAACTTGAAAGAAATATCTAGTAACTCTATTTGGCGAAGCGAATACTGTGACACTTGTCCAAGTAAACCCAGAATGCACATGGGAGATTGATTAAAAACAATTCAATTCATTTGGTCCAGTTTCAAAAATGTTATTCAAACTCCGTTCTACTGCGACATTCCCTCAAAATCGATTCTTTATTTAACGATTATCGATTCTTTAATTTTAACATTTTTCAATTTTAGTTCAAACGACATCTTTTTGCGGAGCTCTCATAGCATCGCCATAACTTCGAATGAAATTATTACATGCGGCCTGGAAAAATCCTGAACGTTCTAGAACCATTGAAACACAAGCCTGCGAAATTCGGAGTCGATACCTTCAATAATTTCTTGGTAAAAATCTGTAGTTAAAGTTTAATTATCGACAATTATTTTCTTCGCCGGTCAATTATAATTTCTACATTTTTATTAAAAGTCGCAAGACGTAGAAATATGTTGGAAAAATAATTCACGTCACATTTTGCTGTGCAATTTTTATATTTCACGAATTTTAAATATAATACTTCAATTTTATGAAACTTTCGAGGTTATGTTCGCCGCGGCCGTCAAAGTGTCATTTTAATTTAAGAGACCGCGCGGATTTATTATGCGAAATCGCAGAAAATGTTCTAAACTTGAAAGAAATATCGAGTAACTCTATTTGGCGAAGCGAATACTGTGACACTTGTCCAAGTAAACCCAGAACGCACATGGGAAATTGTTACCAAAGATATCGCCCCATGGTAAATTACAAAATTGAAAATTTATCTTTTATTTACAATAGGAAAGTGCATATTTATAAAATAAATAAAATCAAATGCATTCGCAAGAACGTGTAATCTTTTCCGCTCGAAATAACACTTCCTTTATCTCGGGCGCTTCGCTCCAAAAATGTGCCGGGCTTGCTGGTAGGCAGTACTCGAGAAACGCGCGGAGCGCTAAGGGTTAATAGAATTCATAGAATAAACTTACAAAGCATTTAATCGCGTCTTGCACGCTGCACATCGCGACGACAACAACCTTTTGGGCGGAACAAACGCGGATCCGGAAGCTTTGTCTCCTCCGCAGGTGCAAGAGTTCAGCTATTTACCATTTCGCGCACTAATTTGTCGGCTCGCGTCATCAATTTGCATTTCTGTTGATCGGGGACCAATTATTCCCCGTACCTACCTCAACGATTATCGGCAAACAGCCGTCTACCTATGCATCTTTATGCACGTCAAGCAACGATAATAATACGCGCTGAATTCTTGTAATTTCCATGCTGTTATTCCGCAAACGACGGTACAAGAAGCGTCGGTGGCATTCGGCGGAACAAACGTGTTACGCGGGTTTGGCGAATCGACGACGTAATCGACGTTTATTAAACGACCGCGGCGAAACGACGCGACGCGGCACGGAGCATCGTCGATACGCGGCTCGTTGTCGGATCGCGGGATTGTTCCGACAATTTCGATTCGCGACCATTAGTTCCTCGAGCCGTGCTCGAGACTCCGTTGAACTGAGACGCGCGGGCATGTCTCTGGGCCGTTGGCTAAAAGGCAGCTACTTAGGGAATTACTCATCGAGGCGAGCTTGACTCTCGACGCAGAAACTATTCGCGAACTAACGACGTCGAGCGGTCGTGCGCCAGCGGTAGAGAACGCTGCGAATTTCCACTCTCTCTCTCTCTCGGTCTCTCTCGCTCTCTCTCACTCTCTCTCCCGCTCTCTCTCAGTTTCTCTTGGTTTCTCTTGCTCTCTCTCTCTCTCTCGCTCTCTCTTTCGGTCTCTCTTGGTCTCTCTTGGTCTCTCTTTCGGTCTCTCTTGGTCTCTTTCGCTCTCTCTCACTCTCCCTCGGTCTCTCTCTCTCTCTCTCTCGGTTTCTCTCGCTTTCTCTCTCGGTCTCTTTCGCTCTCTGTCTCTCTCCCTCTCTAACTCTCTCTCTCTCTCTCTTTCTCTCTCTCTCTCTCTCTCTCTCTCTCTCTCTCTCTCTCGCTTTCTGCGCTGGCTAGGAGCTGCGAGACACATCCGGTCCAGGTATTCTCGAGTAGCAAGCCACTCGAAGTAACCGAGACATCTCCGGGACAAGTGTCTGGATTAGGTGTTCCCCTGTCTCCCGAATTTCCGAAATCGTGGACATCAATGAACTACTCGGGACAGGAACATCAGACATTCTGACCAACCCGGCCGTGCGGTCAGGCATTTAGTAATTCCTCCGTCCGTGACGCCGAGAGGAACGACGTCGACGCTGATTACTATCCGCCGTGTTCGCGGGAATATCTTCTCGTTGCTACTTACCTAAGCAACTTTCTTTCCCGGTTCTTTCGGGTCTCAAAAATTACCGCACGGTCGAATCACTGTCGAATAAAATTTCCTACGATTCTGCTTAGTTTTGCTTCGCCGCCGTCGCCGCATAGAAAACAATTGGTTCGATGGAATAGAAATCGCGAATATTTCTTTTCAGGAAAGCTAATTTTCACAGTTTTGCGTTCAAGCTTTTTTTATGTAGCTACTAATAACATATAAATAAATAACATATAAGCTAAATATATAATATAATAAGCTATAAATAACTATATATTGTATTAATAATAATATTAATAATAATACATTATATTATATTAATAATACTATTAATAATAATATATTATATTATATTAATAATACTATTAATTTTTTTATGTAGCTACTAATAACCTATAAATAAATCATGAAGCTAAATATATAATATAATAAGCTTTAAATAACCATATATTGTATTAATAATAATATTAATAATAATACATTATATTATATTGATAATACTATTAATAATAATACATTATATTATATTAATATTACTATTAACTTTTTTATGTAGCTACTAATAACCTATAAATAAATCATGAAGCTAAATATATAATATAATAAGCTTTAAATAACCATATATTGTATTAATAATAATATTAATAATAATACATTATATATATTATATTGATAATACTATTAATAATAATACATTATATTATATTAATAATACTATTAATTTTTTTTATGTAGCTACTAATAACCTATAAATAAATCATGAAGCTAAATATATAATATAACAAGCTATAAATAACCATATATTGTATTAATAATAATATCAATAATAATACACTATATTAAATTAATAATACTATTAATAATAATACATTATATTATATTATATATTTCTTTATTATAATATAAAAAGTATAATAAAATTGAACCGAAATAAAAATCATTATACCGCCATGAAATCTTATAGGAGTTAATGAATAAATTATTAATAAATATATGATTAAAAAAAATAAATTATTCGTGTCTTTCACACACGATCATCTCACAGAATGTATGATTTAGGGACGAGATATAATGGCCGCCAATCGAATCGTTGAACTCCCGTATCCCACGATCTCTCCAGAAATCCCCGAAGCGTTCCTAGGCCCCTGTCTAATGGATAAAAATGATCCCGATTTCCCGTTATTTGTAAAACACCGAGAAAGAGGTAGACAGACTCGAGCGCGTCCCCGCGCGGCCAAAGTCTTCCCGTTCGACGGCGTGCGGTGCGGCGCGGCGTTCCCGCCGCGGCGGCTCAGATCGCGGTGATCGATGAATCAGCCGCGATAGGAAGTGTCAATCATTCTGACACGCAGTTTCGATGTTCCCCTTTCTGGGTCAATTATTCCCGGGACCGTGGCGCGAACCTAAGAAACAGAGAGAGCGCATCAATCTCTCGAAACGAAGAATCTAGGCGATAAATGAACTTGGAGAGGAGAGGAGAGAGAGAGAGAGAAAAGAAAAGAAAAGAAGCATGTATACTCCTCATTCACGCGCATCGATCACCGGGAAAAGAGGCGCGCGCGCGAGCTCCGCGATCCACGAACTTGCGCAACCTCGATCCGAGCGCGAAGCCACCCGTGATTGATTTACGGACGATACTTAAATTGATTTCAACTTAAGAGCGGGGTCAACAATTTAACCTCTTTATTCGAAAGCTGCGAAACGGAGCGCGCCGTGCACGACTTCGCGCGCGATATTATTTACAGGCGAGGCCGAGCGGGGAACGCTTTAACAATTATTTAAACGAACGAACGCGTACGCGTTCGTTCGATCAGGTTCGGATCGCGGCGGCGTAAGTCGCGTTTTCCTCATCGCGAGCAACAGGTAGCGCCATTGTTTGCCAACACGCGTGTATTGTCCGCTGATCGAACGTATTGCTGGCCGAATTTATTGTTAAGATAATTGTGACTTAAGTTAATATTCAGTATCGTTATAATTTGCTTCACTTATCAACATTTTGCATTGAAGAGATCACGCTTGGAAAAATAGTTCAATATTTCCGAAAATGTGTCTCACTACGATCTTAACCCGTTCATTCAGCACCCAAAGATCGCATCCGCGCCGTCAAACTTGATCAGACAAAAAGATAACGGCACAAGGTACGATACGATATAATAAGCGTCGCCCGGTAGACGCGCCGCAACGCCGCACAGTGGGCCGGATCGAAGATTTTCGTGACTTTTTGACAAAAACCTAATTTTCACATATCAATGTCCAGACAATTTTTATTGCTCGTTCAATGTCCGTTACCCTCGAAAGTGGAAAAAATATTGGTAAATTGATGTTGTGCTGTGTGTTCTTCAAAAAGAGATAGTAAAGGTAAAAGAAAGAGAAGAGAAAATATGTGCAATAGTTGCAATGTTGGGCTATGTGCTGCACCTTGTTTTGAAATTTACCATACAAAAGAAAATTTTGAATAGTTTTAGTTTATTATGTATTTTTCAGCTAATAAATATTATTATTATATTATTACAAATTTAGGTAAAATTAAATATTTTTCAGTTTTTTTTTCGTCTCCTCCTTCCCCTTCAAAATAGTAACTAGTAATTGAAAAACAGTACGATGGGTACAAAATTCGATCTGCAATGCGATTCAATATTCACTATAATTATTTATCCACTATTTTTATTGAATTTTTAGTAATTTTTGCATTTTTTTTACATATTTATTGAAATTAAGGTCCAAATATGTATTTTCTTAGATAAAAAAAATTGATTTTTTTTGGTCGGTTTTTTTTTTTAAATTGTGCATTAAGGGGTAAACAATATTAACGCGAGTTAAAATGATCATAAATTGTAACAGATACGACAATTTAAAGTTGAACATTTTGAACGCTACATTCGACGCCAAAAAATATGCTTCTTTTCCTCGCGATGTTCCGACGAACCTAATTAATGTTTTCCTTTGCTTTCTTTCTTTCTTAACATTAGAGGAGGCAATATTTCTCGTTAGGAAATAGTAGCTTGAATTAAGATTATCGTATCCTATATATGAAAAATATAATGTTTAATAAAATACAAAAAGTGTAAAAGTTCTTTACATTCGACAAGGAATATCTTTTGACACCCAAGGACTCACAGTTTCGGACAAACGGCATATTTTCAGGATACTTTCCTCTACATAATTCTGTAAAAGTTACATACCAAGACGAACCAATTACGATTTTTACGAACCAATTTACGAATTGTAAATTATTACGTTTTAAAGATATCAACGTTATACATTACTTCGAGGTTAAAGATATCGAAGACAATCTCTCTGTGTTCCAGTCGGTATTACACTCGCACTGGTTACGAGGACCAATTAGTATTGTAATGTTGCAAATAGTTTGTAACATTATATCTGAACAATGTTTTTTTCACAAAAAATGTCAATGAAAATTAATTAACACTAAACGTACCAAGCAGTAATACTAACTGGCATGTACTGCTTCACAAAAGTGAGAAGACCGAATTTACTTAGAATTTGTAAAGTTTTTATTATAAAACTTGCTCCAATAATATAACCTATTCAAGCGTTCTCCACGAAAGAGTCTCGGGACTTTGTAGAATTGCAAACTAAGAAAGCGGTCACTTTGACCGCGGTAGGTTTAGCGTTAAAAATTATCGTTCAACAAATGCAAACAAAATTTAATTATCTATAGTTGAAGATAACAATTTTTAAAAAATTTTTCGCGATAATTTCATTGCGATATCTTCGATGGTTCAAAAGTTATAACAGAATGTCACTGAATTTCTCGATCCGGCCCACTGTGCGCCGCGCAGGGCTCCCGGCGCGTGCGTCGCCCGCCCCCACTCCTCGCGTAACTTATTCCCCTGCGAACAACGCTGCGCCGGGTATCTCCGACCGTCGCGGCGACCCTCGTAGTTCCGGTCAGGTCGCGAGTGGGTCGAGTGCGCCGCGAGCCGGTACCTCGAACCGGCGCGGCGGCGATCCGCTCGGATCCGCTCGGATCCGCGAGGCCGCGCATAGGGACAGTGGGTCAAGTAGGTCGTTCCCGCAACGCTCAGACGGCCGACAGGCGCGCGACGAGGTTACGTAACCCCTCGGAGGGAGAAAGTCTCCCCCCTTGGCCCCGTCCCGGCGTCCTTCCAGCTCTCCCCGGTCAGGCTAACCGTGTTGCCGTTGCCACCTCCACGAGCCGATCTGCGACTCTCGGCTCGGCTTGGCTCGGCTCGGCCGCGGACTCTGTTTACAAACAAATCCTCCTCCCACCTTCTCGACCGATCCGATCCGCTCCGCTCTGCTCCGCGAGCCGACGCTCGGCGGCGCGACGCTCCGCGGGGCCTGGATCCTCCTGAATCGAGCATCGCGTCGCGTCGCGTCTCCGGAGACCAGGTCGTCGAGAGGGCCGCCGACGCGACCGGGGAGCCTGCTCCGAGTGCACGCCAGACTGCATTGCGCAAAATTGCAGCACGAACCCGCGCGAAGAAAGCGAGCCGCTCTCGTCCGCGTCTACGACTTCTCGAGAAATTCCTGTTCCGCCGGCTGCCCGCGCCGCCTTCGCCGCGACGCGCGGCGTATCGATCGAAATATGAAAATATTTGGAGCGCGGGATCCGAGAGATCGCCGCGCCGCGGCTGTCCTTGTCCGCGCGCGACGTTCTATTGCGACAGCCTTACGGCGTTTATAGAGCACATATATATGCATATGTATATGTATATGTGTATGTATATTTCACCGGTTCGGAGAGATTCGTCTCTCTCTCATGGCTCGATCAGAACTTTCACCCTGAGGAACGTGTAAAGGGTTAAGCGGCAACGGTCCGCTCGTTCCAGACTTAACACTGCGAAGCGAGGCATTGTTCCTGCTTGGTCGACGAATGCTAGAAAGCTGCCACGAGCCATTTGTATCGCTGAAAACACGGGTTACGTAGAAAGTGTTGTCCTCCTCTTTCTCTTAATAACGCTAACAACCTGGAAGTAACGCGACGCTCTCCCGACGGTTTCGCGGTGTCTCGCGTTCGATTTACGCGGGTCCCGATCGCGAACGCAAGAGATGATTACTTTTTCGAACGACTTCTGTTCGTTAGCAATCGGTATCGAAACGTGCCGGACTTCTCTTGACGCTTGGACAAATCTTTCGAGATCGCTACTCTCGTCGCAATACGATCTTTCCCTTCTTTTGACATAACCTCTCTTGATCATCTACTTTTTTAGCTGGTTTCGTGCCTTCTGTTATTTTATTTTTTAATTTTCTCTTTTCATTTTCTCTTCTTCTTTCTCTAATTTGCTATTTGCCGACATGGTGGCATTCTACAATTTTAATGCATTTGTTGTTATTATTACTATTATAATTACTATTGTTATTATTACTACTAACACTGTTACTACTACTAACACTGTTATTATTATTATTATTATTACTGGCCGCCTTCGGGGATTTTATTGAACATTTTCCTACGCTATAAAAACCAAAAAATATTATTAGTACTATTGTTATTATTGCTATTATTACTATCACTGTTATTATTATTATTATTACTGGTCGCCTTCGAGGATTTTATTGAAGATTGTCCCCCGCTATAAAAACCAACAAAATATTACTATTAGTATTGTTATTATTACTATTATTACTATCACTGTTATTATTATTATTATTATTATTATTTGCCGTTTATTATTATTACTGGCCGCCTTTAGGGATTTTATTGAATATTTTCCCCCGCTATGAAAACCAAAAAATATTATTAGTACTATTGTTATTATTACTATTATTACTATCACTGTTATTATTATTATTACTGGTCGCCTTCGAGGATTTTATTGAAGATTTTCCCCCGCTATAAGAACCAATAAAATATTACTATTAGTATTGTTATTATTACTATTATTACTATCACTGTTATTGTTATTATTATTATTATTTGCCGTTTATTATTATTACTGGCCGCCTTCAGGGATTTTATTGAAGATTTTCTCGCGCTATAAAACTCCCCAAAAATTATTATTACTATTGTTATTATTACTATTATTAATGTTATTGTTATTATTATTATTACTGCTATTATTATTATTACTATCACTATCACCATTATTATTATTACTATTATTTAGTCATTATTATTATATTATATTATTTTATTTATTTTTATTATATTATTATTATTATTATTTTTATTATTATTTTTATTATGCTGTGTGGCGTTTCGTTCTCCTTCGTCGTTCACAATTCGTTCTCGATCTCGTTTATTAATTATTGAAGAACCGTCGCGGAGTCGTTACGATTTTTCTCCAGGATGTACCGAAACACCGCGCGGTTTTTTCCTAACGTTCCTAGCGATTGCGTTCCAGCACGATTTTTCCGGTCGCTCTGCTCGCTTCCTATTTGGCGAGGGTAGGGGACTCGGCTGCTTCGCCGTGACGAGCGTCGCCGTTGCAACCTGGAATCGGCCGAGGAACGCGACTTCGCCTGGACAGGGAAAAAGAGCGCGCCGGCTAACTCCCGCGCTCGCCAGCAGATGGCTACCTTTCCCGCGACTACCTGATCATCCGCGACTATCTCGAATATTTCGCTCATTTTTCGAAATAGGGAGGAAATGTCTGAGGGAAACATTATTTTGTTCGAACGGATGAATACTGTGGAAGCATAGAAATTTGTCTCGAGATCGTATCTTTCGAGATTTCAAGGTCGTCGGAGTCTTTTTTATACGCAACTATGTATTTTTACTGTCGCGATACGACAGCCGCGGTCGAGATGTATCCAGCTGCCTATAATACTATAATATAGTACACTATGACATAATACTGACTATATATATATAATACTACTATAATACTAATATACTATGATATAATACTAACATAACCTTGACCTCAAGTACAATGTACAGTGTTGCATTTAAAAAATTGAAGGCTGTCTCGATTTCTAAGAAAGTAATGCGTGTAAAAAACAATTGCGAGCATCGTTGCATTGCTTACAAAAAAACAAAAAAACAAACAGTATAGCATTTTCCTCTTTCATTTTTTCCTTTTTTAATGTTTACTATTTGCAAGGAAAACGCTGACCAGCGTAAACGCGGACACCCGGTATATACAGTGGCCCACAAAAGTGTTCGTACACTTTTTAAAACGCGATAAGTATTTTAAAACTGGACTAAATGACTTGATTTTTTTTTAGATGATAGAGGGACTAGTCTTCTAGACTAAAATATTGTTTCTTTTTTAATTTTGCTATTACTTAGAATAACGAAAAAATAAAAATCTCTCGATTTTTAACTTTTTTATCTGAGCTTAAACGAAAATTTAAAAATGTCTTTCGTAGATCACGGCAATTTATATTATGTGCTGAAAATGTTATCGTAATTGGTCCACGTTGTTACGAGTTACAATAAATTAAATATCGCAAAAATCGTAGTTCTATCACGATTTTCACGAAAAACTGTAAGAAATCTGCAGTTTTTTAAAATCCTTCAACGCCTGCAGCTCGAGTCTGAGTCAATCGATTTTGAATCAAATTTTTAGTACGCATTTAGGTTACCGAGATCTACAAAAGGCATTTTTCAAATTTTTGTTGTAGGCTCAGATAAAAAAAAATAAAAAACGAGAGTCTTCTATCTTTTTTCTTTTCATTCGAAGTAATAGCAAAATTAAAAAAGAAAGAGCTTCTTAATCATCGTCTAGAAAACTAATCCCTCTATCACCTAAAAGGAAAAAAAATTCAGTTCATTCGGCCCAGCTTTGACAAAGTTACTTTTGACAAAGTCGTTCCTAAAAGTGTACGAACACTTTTGTGGGCGTACGTATCATAAAAGTCCGTAACTGTGCTTCCGACATATCGCCGCGTCTAAATCAGGACTTGCTAGATAGTGTAGCCGACTCATCGGCCAGCAGGCCCCAGAAAGAAACGCTCCCTTTCTTTTCCTGCAGTCCTCCGTCGTCCGCGGTCGCCGCCAAAAGAGAAAGGGAGAAGAGGATCGGGAAAGGAGACGCGACCGGGACTCCACGGTTCAGAAGCCAGAGGGAGGGGGCCAGAGGCTCCTGAGCGAGGGAGTGGGGGAACTGCGACTTTGCCTTTTTACAGCCGCGTTCTAGATTCCCCGGAATCCGGCGCGCTGCTAACTGTAGTTTAATTGTTGTTTGGTCGCGCGATCCCCGGCCGAGCTTCCTCCGCGGGAACACGAACAACAAAGGAAAAGGCCGCGCGATCGGAACGCCGGGACCCACTTCCGGTCAGCGGCGCGACCCGCTTTTGCTCGATCCTCCGGCGGATCCTCGCGACAACTCGGAAACGCTGCGAGAGGCTCGCGGCTCCCGCATGATTAGCAGGCTGGTGAACCGGGTCAACGGTCTCGTGCGACGGGATCGTTTCGCGTCGACTTCCCGAGACCTAATTTTTCATACTTCGATCGAAGCCGCGCCGCGCCGCGAAGTCAAGATTTCCAGAGACGACGACCCGCCGCAATTTAACCGTTGAGGTAGCGACTGGACTGTCACGAAGATCGTGGAAGGGTCGGGATCTTCTCACGAAGTCTCGCGACCAGCTTGACCCCGCCGGCCGATTCCGTAGCGTTCCGTTGCCACAATATCGCCTGCGAACGGCAAGGCAGCTGAACGCTGTTGAATTGTTTGCTGTTGGCCTGTCTCGAACAGTCGTTGCTCTATTCGTGCCGGAATCGTTACTTTGTTCCAGGACGAAGAACGTTCCAGCCACTTTGCTCCCAGAATCGACGTTTCGTACGTCTAACCAGGGGTCAGAGGTTAGACGCTTTGACGGCCGGAGTCACGTGCCACGTGACTTTTGAATTTATATTATTGATCATAAATTTGGATTAGTGAAATAGATGTAGCATAGCTTTTCGAAGAACGTGTCATAATTGTGTTATTAACCAAATTTGTCCTGTCTATATCGTTAATAAATTTATATTAATAAGTTATTATATTATATAATAAGTATATATTATATTAATAAGTATATATTATATTAATAAGTATGTATTATATTAATAAGCATATATTAATAAGTTTATATTCGTTTATTATTCGTTAATAAGTATATCGTAATTGAGCTATTAAAAAGGTGTACCATAATTACACTATTAATACTTCGACCGTCGCAACACTCACACGTGGGTAACAGAGATATTTAACCATTAACGCTCCGCGCCTTGTTATTATTAGGGCTAACCTATTACACTTTCTTCTAATTTTGCTGTCATTTGGAATGACAAAAAATGCGTCTGAGTTATCAAGAATCTACAAAAGGCTAAATTATCGCTGTAGGCTCGGATAAAAAAGATAAAAACGGTGAGTCTATTATTTCGCCAGTCCAGTTAATAGGAAAATTATAAAAAGCATTTTCGTCACAGCAATAATAATGTAGCAATAAAATCATAGCAATAAATGACATTTAACCCTTAGCGCTCCGCGCGTTTCTCAAGTACTGCCTACCAGCAACTCCGGCACATTTTTCGAGCGGAGCGCCCGAGATAAAGGAAGTCTTATTTTGAACGGATTTGATTTTATTTATTTTATAAACATACATTTTCCTATTGTGAATAGAAGATAAATTTTAAATTTTGTAATTTACCATGGTGCGATATCTTTGGTAACAATCTCTCATGTGCATTCTGGGTTTATTTGGACAAGTGTCACAGTATTCGCTTCGCCAAATAGAGTTACTAGATATTTCTTTCAAGTTTAGAACATTTTCTGCGATTTCGCATAATAAACCCGCGCGGTCTCTTAAATTAAAATGACACTTTGACGGCCGCGGCGAACATAACCTCGAAAGTTTCATAAAATTGAAGTATTATATTTAAAATTCGTGAAATATAAAAATTGCACACCAAATGTGACGTAAATTATTTTTCCAACATATTTCTACGTCTTGCGACTTTTAATAAAAATTTAGAAATTATAATTGACCGGCGAAGAAATTATTTGTCGATAATTAAACTTTAACTACAGATTTTTACCAAGAAATTATTGAAGGTATCGACTCCGAATTTCGCAGGCTTGTGTTTCAATGGTTCTAGAATGTTCAGGATTTTTCCAGGCCGCATGTAATAATTTCATTCGAAGTTATGGCGATGCTATGAGAGCTCCGCGAAAAGATGTCGTTTGAACTAAAATTGAAAAATGTTAAAATTAAAGAATCGATAATCGTTAAATAAAGAATCGATTTTGAGGGAATGTCGCAGTAGAACGGAGTTTGAATAACATTTTTGAAACTGGACCAAATGAATTGAATTGTTTTTGATCAATCTCCCATTTGCATTCTGGGTTTACTTGAACGAGTGACACAGTATTCGCTTCGCCAAATAGAGTTACTAGATATTTCTTTCAAGTTTAGAACATTTTCTGCGTAATCGTTGGTTTCCTTTATAATTTAATTTGCCGATTCGTTCGTGAAAAATAATTTAAAATATTGTATCGGCTGTTCGATGTTTGCAAGAACTTGTGGTGCAATGACCCGTGGCAATACATTAAAAGGTATTCTATCTGGAATATGTAATTCTTCCGTAAAATCGCGCCATTCGTCTAAGTCTTGTAACGAATCTTCGCTTTCGCTTTCAATGATTCTCATTCTTCGTCTCTTTGGTAGTATAATTTCGCTACTACCACTCGAAGCGTCAGAATCATAACCAACATTGTCTTCCACGATGTCTTTTAACTCTTCAAAATCAAATACGTCTTCGGTATCGCTCGGCTCTAAATTCTCATCGTAATATTTATTTTTCTCCATGTTGCTAGCCATAGAAAAGGTGAAAAAATGGTTTAATCGTAATGATACAGACTTAGCACGTTTTAATAGTTGTTGACAATTCGTGACTATAAAAACGAGAAACAAGGTTCGAATAATCGTCTCTCCTCTTCCTAAATTGTCCATTTTTGTATGACAATCTGAGCGTCAATTAGAGAGACATTACTGTAATTGCGAAGAAAATGGTATGTCAAGAGGTTAAGCTTCGTAAGGTCGCTACTTTCGACCGCAGTTATTTCTTCCTTTTTAAACATTAACCACCACCTATACCTCGGAGGCCGGGTGCTTCCGGGGACCACCCTCGTATACAGGTACTCTGAAATCAACAACGCGGCCGAATTGCATCGCATGCCGTATTCTGCATTGTTTCTACGATTACCTGGTAGTCGACGATCAGCAGTGCAGGTAACTCGGCGCGGCGAGGAGAGTAAGTCGGCAGAAATTGCTACTTCGCTGGCAGGGGTTCAAAGGGGGCTGGGAGCGCGTTTCTGTATCTGCCTGTAGAAACACGGCTCGCGGAGCCGGGCATCCAGTTTATGTAATACCGTAGGTATACCTGTCCGTCGCCGCGTGGTGCTGTTGTGTGCGAGAGCCCGCGGTCGCGCGCGCGCGCGCTCGCGCACCGACACGCTCCGCTCCTTGGCCGCCGCTCGCCTAACTGCCGCTCGCACACCGACACAGCAACAGCACCAGCAGCAGCAGCAGCAGCACGCTTCACACGGACACGGGGGAGACACGGACACACGAGCGTCGCGGTCTCTCGCGCACGCGAGCTCGCGACGCGAGAACTGCGCCGCGACCTACTTGTCTAGGCCACTGTGTCTGCGTTTCTATATGCAGCCTTAGGTTTTGTGTGAAATTCGCGTCCGCGGCTCGCGATGCGGAATCGGCCGCTCCGCTCTCTTCTCCTCGCTCCGCTCCAAACTTCTCGACTTTCCTGCCAGATTCCAGAGAACCGGCGGTCCTCGACGAGGCGGATGCGTTCGCTCTGTGTTATTGCCGGCGCGAGCGAGCGAACAAGCGAGCGAACGGGTGCGCAAGAGAGAGAGAGAGAGAGAGAGAGAGAGATTCTTCCTCGCGATCCCGTTGACATTTGCGAACCTTGATTAATTAATTAACCAGCCACGATCGCAACGGGTCGGTTCGTGACTCGTCGAACGGCGGCTTCCCTCGCGTGGAAGGAGCCTCCGGGTCCTCTCTCGTTTCAGTTTCAGCCGGCGGAAGCCGCCGATAGAAACGAGGAAGCGCGATTATGAATCAACGCCGGGATTCGTTTTCTTTTATAATCGGCCGATTCGTTCGTTCGTTCGTGTTGCACAATCTTCCGGAGAACATTCGCGCGGCCGAGTCGCACGATGTTCCTCGGACGCGACTCCGTGGTGCGGCGATGTTTTTCCGAATTCGCGCTCTCATCGCGCGTGAAAATTGATAATTTGGGGAAGGAAGAGAAGATTCCGGCTGGGTTTTATAGTTATTGATTGTTAAGAACCACGAGTACGAGGCGGAAGGATCGAATATTTATGTCCTCTCTTCGTAAATTGTACATTTTTCGGTGCGATCTGAGCGCAAATTGGGGAGAGATTAGTGTAATTGTGCCGAGAAGGATTGATTCGGCATGAGTGGACGCGCCGGTCGATAATTATTCAACAGTACGATGTGATAATTTCGATAATATATATTATAAATATTCAATAATACACGGTGATAATTTCGATAATATATATTATAAATATTCAATAATACGCGGTGATAATTTCGATAATATATATTATAAATATTCAATAATACGCGGTGATAATTTCGATAATATATATTATAAATATTCAATAATATGCGGGGATAATTTCGATAATATATATTATAAATATTCAATAATACTTCGAGAAATGACAATTTTATTTTATTTTCTCGATGTACGTACTTCGTCGCGCAGATTCGCATAATTTCAAGTTGCATTGTCAGATTGTAATTGCAGGTAATGATTCGGCTTTATTATTCAGAGTCGACGTTTACTAACGTATTTATATTTGACAAAGGCTCGGTATGAACAGTTTCTAACATCGGCTCGCCTTTTGTGAAAACGATTAAACATCGTAATGTATTGGACAATCATCTTATCGATTGCATTTTGTAGCTGACACGACGCGACGCATTGTACTTAATCGTTCTGTATAATTATTGTTTCGCATCGGTGCAAGTGTCTCTGATTTTCTGCGTTTATGCGGAGCTCGAATACAGAACAATATAAAAAGTTTAAAGGAGTTTCCGATATTGTTGCGACACTTTGAACCTGTTAAAACTACAAAGTACAGAAATAAACGTCTATGCAATTGCATTATCTCGTGATCGGTGCGGACAAATGCAATTTCGCATAATAAATCCGCGGTCTCTTAAATTAAAATGACACTTTGACGGCCGCGGCGAACATAACCTCGAAAGATTCACGAAATTGAAGTATTTTAAATTCGTGAAATATAAAAATTGCACAGCAAAATGTGACGAAAATTATTTTTCCAACATATTTCTACGTCTTGCGACTTTTACTAAAAATTTA
The DNA here is from genome assembly GCF_051020955.1 of Megalopta genalis. Taxonomy (NCBI): domain Eukaryota; kingdom Metazoa; phylum Arthropoda; class Insecta; order Hymenoptera; family Halictidae; genus Megalopta; species Megalopta genalis. The sequence continues at coordinate 5,175,796 of NC_135013.1, read as the reverse complement.
GAAATTATAATTGACCGGCGAAGAAATTAATTGTCGATAATTAAACTTTAACTACAGATTTTTACCACGAAATTATTGAAGGTATCGACTCCAAATTTCGCAGGCTTGTGTTTCAATGGTTCTAGAACGTTCAGGATTTTTCCAGGCCGCATGTAATAATTTCATTCGAAGTTATGGCGATGCTATGAGAGCTCCGCGGAAAGGTGTCGTTTGAACTAAAATTGAAAAATGTTAAAATTAAAGAATCGATAATCGTTAAATAAAGAATCGATTTTGAGGGAATGTCGCAGTGGAACGGAGTTTGAATAACATTTTTGAAACTGGACCAAATGAATTGAATTGTTTTTAAGCAATCTCCCATGTGCATTCTGGGTTTACTTGGACAAGTGTCACAGTATATGCTTTGCCAAATAGAGTTACTAGATATTTCTTTCGAGTTTAGAACATTTTCTGCGTAATCACTAGCACCGATTCGAAGAAATTTACACCGTTTCAAAGAGCATCCTCTTACACCAGGGGTGTCAAACTCGCGGCCCGCGGGCCGCATGCGGCCCGGGACGAACATTTTTGATGTCAAATATCAGGACGTAAACAATAATTTAACTTTGTATATGTTTATTACAATGTACTAGTCAAAATAAAGATATTTGTTTCTATGAACATTAATTTTTTTTGCGGCCCACCTAAAGTTAAGCATTGTTTATTTATTATTATGGCCCAAGTTAGCTTTTGAGTTTGACACCCCTGTCTTACACGTTTGTCCCCGATTGTGGATCGGAGCGAAACGAATCGCAAGGGGCGTCCGCGTCTCGATTTTTCTCCGGCGGTGACGCGGAGCCAGCGCGGAAACTCGAAATAACAAAATCGGAAGCGGTTGCGCAGTCGAGACGAATCGCGGCCTCGGAAGCGGGGACGCCGAAATTTCCACTGGCCTTTGTCGCCGGGAAATCCGAGGTCGTTCCTGTTAATTAAATTGAATTGATCATCGCCCAGGCGCCACGGGGCTTCAACATTCCTGCGTATCAAAGGGAGCCGAGCCGAGCGGAGCGGAGCGGATCCCGAGCCGTGCCAAGACGCGTCGTTAATCTATTCCCTGACCGCGTAAGAATGCCCGACGACGGCGAACGTATAAATTTTTCTAACGGGGACGGAGATTCGAGGAAAATCGTACACTCGAATGCCGATGTCACGTGGCCCGAGCGTGGATTCCTTGTTCCCGATGCTGACGCCGGAGAATGTAGGCTAGAGCGTTCGAATCCTCACGATTTACGCGTTCTCGTAAATACACGCCTACGCGGCCAAAGAAATCCAAACAATCCGGACGAATCAGGCGTCCCCGAGTTTCGTTTGTCTTCTTTCGTCGCGATCGGTTTTCGCGAAAAAATATAAATCGTCTGCACCGGTTGCTTGCAACAAGCGCAATAAAAATGCGATTTTATCGATGATTTCGACAGTCTCAGAATGGTATAATGATATATATATATATATTGGTGGATTCTTGTTGCGTTCTCACTGCTTCATACTTTGTTTACACGTTTAACACTCTGGCTTCACTAATTTTTAATCCCTTTTTTCTTCCTTTCTTTTTATTTCACTAATATTTAATCACTTTTTTTACATCTTTCTACTTCGCTAATTCTTAATCATTTTTTTTACTTATTCTTACTTCATTAATTTTTAATCACTATCTTTTACTTCTATTTTACTTCACTAATTTTTAATCACCAACTTTCTATATTATATTTTTCATTTATTCTTTTCATTATTTTTTCAAACTCTATAGATACAATTTTGAGTTATTTATTCAATGCACCGTTTATTTTGAAAATGTCGGTAAGTCTATTTTTTGTAGTTACAAATAAAAGGGGTTTACTAAATTAATCACAAATTATGTGATATCTCATTAAAAGAAAAAAAAACATGGACATCGCTTTCAAAATAAACGGTCCAATACGTTACGTGTTATATGCGGTAAATATTGTTAAAATAATATTCTCTAAAAATCCGAATAAATGTCCCTATGTTACTTCTAAAAATTACTATATGTATAACGACTGCTCGTAGAACAGCGCTATAGAACGCGAGCCCAGCGTTAAAAGTTACCGGCGAGGACGAGGTACGACCTCTGATTGGTCTGTAACAACGTCGGCTGTAATCGTCGATAAAATTGTTACAACTTTTTGCCGCGCGACGTTCAACGTTCTTCGCTTTCCTGGACGAATAGGATAGAAAGGCTTGTTGAGAAAGGAATCAGGTCGCGGCGACGACGTCGAAATAAAAGTTCACCATGAGAAACACGAAATAAAACGTAACCTTTTGACCCGCGGAAATAGGGCTCGACTTCTCTGGCTTTTCCCGGCGCAGTAAAATAAATTGGAACCTCCCTTTTTATGGAACCGTGCCCTTCATTTTTCCGTCCGGCATGCGCTTTCTCTTCTTCGCCGCGAGAAGGGAGAATCTGCGGAAAGTTCACCGAAAAAAATGAATAATACAAATAATATAGAACGACAGTTTTTAAAGGGCGAAAGCATTTTTCGAAATTTATTTAAGAAGAACGCGAGCTCGCTGTTCGCGCGTAGAAACCACTCCCGCGAGTTTATTGCGACCACGAATCGGCGTGCAACAAATTCATTATAATTTAAAACGCTTTTCGTCTCTCAAAAAGGGTGGTCCAAATGTTTAGCTGTTTGCCTCGTTGAACATAACATAATGCGACATATTAACTTGATTAACTTAATCTCCATTAAATATATTATATATACATATAATATATTATATATTACTAATATATATATTATAAAATAAAGAATATCATAAAATATTATTTATTATCATATATATATATATATTATTATATGTATAGCATATATTATAATATAAATATCATTTATTATATATTATTATTATATATATATATATATATATATTATAATATAAATATAATATATTATATATCATTATTATATATATTATAAAATAAAGAGTATTATAAAATATTATTTATTATTATATATATGTATTATTATATATATAGTATATATTATTATATAATATAAATATAATATATTGTATATTATTATTATATATATTATAAAATAAAGAGTATTATAAAATATTATTTATTATCATATATATATATATATATATATATATATATATATATATATATATTATTATATTATTATATATATAGATATATAATATTATAAAATAATAATTAACTGAATCAAATACGTCTTCTGGTCCACACGTTGCGTTTCTATGTACCGTATCGTTAAAAATACGAACCGTATTTTTGTTTTCTTTCATAAGCCGATAAGAATCTCCGGCGAGATTCCAGATGCAAAATAAAAAAGAGAAAGAAATCGCTCGAAGCGATGCTGGTCAGAATCGTCGCTCGATTCGGTGAGGAGAAAGATCGACGCTGTTCCGCGGAAGCCTCTGGGAGAAAAAGAAAGGCGAGGATCATCGAGAGATCGGCGCGGAAAGAAATGAAGTCCGCGGGACTTCGGCGGCCGGAGGAAAGGTGAATGTTGCGGCGACCGCGTCCGAAAGAAAGCTCGTTCGCCGCGAGCCGCAGGTGTTTTCCCCCGTTTCCCGGTGGTCCTAATTAAGGTTCCGCGATGATTTAATCGCATCCGAGCGGTATCGCGGCGCGAGGATCTCGACTCCGTTCTCCGGAGCGGGCAGATGTTCGAGAGGAGAGTTCCCTCGAAATTGGCCAACGCGCGGCCACCGTGCGTAATGTATTCAAATTCCCCCCGCGGAGATGGGCGCGCGGGGGGAATGCAAAATTCGCTCGGAAAACACGAGCGGAGGCCCGCCGGCGGAAAAACAACGAGCAGTTGTCGAAAGTTGCGTAACTCGAGCGAGCGAGCGAGCGCGTGCGAGCCGCGGAAATTAGCCGAGCGCGAGAAACTGTTCAAGGCTTTTGTTCCGGCGCAACCGGGTGACACTTTAACCCACTTTCTTTGGAGACGTTGCTCCACCGGCCGACGACGAAATCGATTTTTCGTGCGCCGAGGGACGAGGAGCGACGATCCGACGCCGATTACAACCCCGGCCCGGTTGCATCGCGGCCGGGGATTCCGCAACCGGCACGATCGCGGCCGTAGATCATCCGCGAGAAATCGGTCGCGATCGTAGAGATCGAACGCCGCGCGGGGCGCGCACTCGCTTTCGTGGCCCGCGCGGCGAGTCTCGAGAATTCGACGCCGCGCCGTTTCGCGTCTCTGCGATTGTTCCGCGGCCGGCGAGACGCCTCGCCGAATTTTTCGAGAATTTTCCGGGGACTGCGGAATCCTTCGCACGGACCGTGGAATTTGTTTGGACGATGTCTGCAGATTTTAGATCCAGAGTTCTTTTTTTTTTACTCTTCTCGCGTGCTCGCTTCGTGTCTTGAAATATTCGGCGGCTTATCTTCGGATACAGTAATGTCTCCCTAATTTGTTCTCAAAGATGGATAATTTGGGCTCGTTTTTATAGTTACCAATTGTCAACAATAATATGCTTGTTGCCTATTATATTAATTATTGCCTTTTATTCTTTTCGTTCTTTAACCCTTTGCACTCGAGTGGCCATTAAAAACTGTTATGTCACGTCTGGAAATAATTTTATTAATCGAATTTGTCTACATTCGAAGGAATGTTGAAAAGCGTAACTGTTGCACGAGTCGCAAAATTAAATTTCATACGGTCGAAATGCACTGTACAATAAAGTCTGCCTAATTGTCCACAAAAATGGACAAGTTGGGCCTTATTATTATTATTATTATTATTATAGATTATTATTATTATCCGAGCCTTGCGGTTAGTTTTTATAGTTACGAAGTGTCGACAACCATAAAAACGAGCCACAAGGATCGAACAATCGTATCTCCTCTCCCCAAATTGCCCAATTTTTTTAGACAATCTGAGCGTGTCAATTAGGGAGACATTATTGTACCTAGATTTCTGTTGCTTTTATCGATTGGTTTTTATTGATGTTTTGTTGATTTCTTTGGAAATCGCTCTGCGACGTTTATTTCGTTCCGGATTATGCGCGTTTCATTCGTATGATTTAACACTGATATCGTAAGAATATATTTCTAGGAGAAATATTTGGGTAAGGAAGTGTACCTTGTTTAAATTGCGTATGATTTATGTTGTAGTATATATATGTACTTCGATAAAGTATATACTATAATATAAATCATACGCAATTTAAATAAATCTTGGCATTGTTATAAAAAAAAAACAATATACATTAGTCGCGTTTAGGATTCGGTGGATCTAGCGTTAAAACGGGCCTATTGGCCCGTGAATAAATAATAATAATAATTATGTCAAGGTTATGTTTGCACTCTGTTCGATTGCCATTGTATTTCTGTATCGCGTAATAAAACGGATCGTCCTGTTAAAAGGAGGAATGTTTTCGATGTTCAAAATTAGAATTAAAATTCTTGGTGCGAATAGTTTTTTTCTACGGAAGACGAAGAAGATTTTACTTCACTTTGTAAACAAAAATGGACGATATGAGAAGAGGTGATGATTATTTGAGCCTCACGGCTCATTCCTTAGAGTTGCCGATTGTCAACGATTATAAAAACGAGGTGCAAGGTTATGTCAAGGTTATTTATATATGATTGTAATTATAATTATTATATATAATAATAAATAATATATATATATATAAATATATTATGTATATAATATTATATACATATTATATATTTATATATATTATTTATTATTGTATATAATAATTATAATTATAATATATTTATTTTAATATATTATTATAATTATATTTATTTTAATATATTATTATAATATATTTCCCCCTCCCCGTTGGTCTTGAACGAAGCTCGACCCGTGGCCCGCAGACAGCGTGTTAACATAAATATTTTGCTAGCGAAATATTATGTGCTCCGAAATTAATACAACCGATCGATGCAATGTTTACACGTTACCGTAAACATTACTGTGAATCGAGTCGCAGAATAATCTCCATCGGATGTCGAAACTGCGTCTCGAAAAGAAAAAGAAAACGAATACTACGTTGCTCTCCCACGTCGCCATGATCGCGAAGCCAGACACGACGGAGCACTTTGGCGCGAGGGTAGGAAAATCGTACCGAGCCGTCGGCGCGGATCGTTCGTTCGGTCGGTCGACTTTCCCGGCAAATGAGATATATCGCGTCGCGCGGATCGGGCATTCGAATCGAGGTCCCGTCATCGTTGACCCAGTAAACGAGCAGGAAGAGACCCGACTGGATGGATCTCCGTGGAAACGGCTCGCTCGCAGCGATCCTAAGCGCGGCTAGGTGACCCGCCGAGTGTCCTTAGCGCGCATTAGCGTCGACGTAATTCGCAATCGGATTGCTCTGCTAATGGCGCAAACGTTTCTCTGAAAAGGCAACAGAGAGGAGGCAATTGACACGTGTAAACACCGGTCTCCGGCTCGGGCTCGGCTCGGCTTTCGCGTTCAAACGTGTCCGGCCGAGGCGGACGAATTTCCGGGCCGCGCCGAGCCGCGAGTCCCGAGTGCTAATTATCGGCGACGACCGGGCCCCGAACCGACGCGATGCGATGCGATTCGGTGCGATGCGATGCGATGCGACGCGATGCGACGCTTTGCGACGGCGTGCAACACGATGCGATGCGATGCGATGCGGTGCGGTGCGGCAGTGCGGCGGTTCCGCGCACGCCTCGACTCTCTCTCTCTCTCTCTCTCTCTCTCTCTCTCTCTCTCCCTCTCCCTCTCTCGACTCGCCTCGTTTTATATTCCGCGAGAATTCGCGGGGACAACGAGGGCTCTGAGCCCCCGGCCAACTCCCGTAAAGATCCCATAAATCGCCTCTACGAGAGCAACGAGCAGCGAGCAACGACGCCGCTCCGCCGCGCCGCATCGCTCCACGCGTTTCGCGGAAATATGCAAAGCACGGCCACCCGTCCCAGGCTCCGGGACGATGGGACGAGTGTCCGAAAGGTAATCCCTTGATACACTTCGAGAGTCTGCAGACTGATTCGAGAAGGGGATCAGGAAGTTTCCGGACAAATTGTCCGCGTCCCAGGAATTTTCCTGTCCTTTTTACAATCGACGCCGCCCGCATCCCCGCGGCCGAGTACAACGGCTGAAATAATAATGGGCTCGAGAAATCATGATTTCGTTGGTTACGAAGCGATCTTTTATTGGAATCGATCTCTCTCTCCCTCTCTCCCTGCTGGATATATGGAAGTGGCGGATTTGAAAATGGACAATTTGGGAAGAGGAGATACGATTATTCGAGCCTCGCAGCTCGTTTTAACCCTTAGCGCTCCAAAAGCTCCGCTACGGAGACATTTGTCATTTGTTCCGTAACTCCGAAGGCTCCGCTGCGGAGCCAAATGATTTTAGCATACGTTATCGTCGGCGTTAGCAATTGTTATCTGCAGTTAAAACGTGCTAAGTCTGTACCATTACGATTAAACCATTTTTTCACATTTTCTATGGTTAGCAACGTGGAGAAAAATAAATATTACGATGAGAATTTAGAGCCGAGCGATACCCAAGACGTATTTGATTTTGAAGAGTTAAAAGACATTGTGGAAGACAATGTTGGTTATGATTCTGACGCTTCGAGTGGTAGTTGCGAAATTATACTACCAAAGAGACGAAGAATGAGAATTATTGAAAGCGAAAGCGAAGATTCGTTACAAGACTTAGACGAATGGCGCGATGTTACGGAAGAATTACATATTCCAGATAGAATACCTTTTAGCGTATTGGCCACAGGTCATTGGACCACAAGTTCCTACAAACATCGAACAGCCGATACAATATTTTAAATTATTTTTCACGGACGAATCGGTAAATGAAAGTATAAAGGAAACCAAAGATTACGCAGAAAATGTTCTAAACTCGAAAGAAATATCTAGTAACTCTATTTGGCAAAGTGAATACTGTGACACTCGTCCAAGTAAACCCAGAATGCACATGGGAGATTGTTTAAAAACAATTCAATTGATTTGGTCCAGTTTCAAAAATGTTATTCAAACTCCGTTCCACTGCGACATTCCCTCAAAATCGATTCTTTATTTAACGATTATCGATTCTTTAAAACATTTTTCAATTTTAGTTCAAACGACATCTGTTTGCGGAGCTCTCATAGCATCGCCATAACTTCGAATGAAATTATTACATGCGGCCTGGAAAAATCCTGAACGTTCTAGAACCATTGAAACACAAGCCTGCGAAATTCGGAGTCGATACCTTCAGTGATTTCTTGGTAAAAAAATCCCAAATCTCGCCCGATTCTCTTTGGTCGTCTCGCCGCGCGAGAGAAAGTCAACTCCAAGGTAAAAGGCTCCTAATTTTCTGCTGTCCGGTCGATCGAGTATGTCGGTAACGTAACTCCGTGGACAGACAGGACGAAGATGGTGAGGAGGGTGAGAGGAGGGACGCAGGAATTTCGAAGAATTAAACGAGATTTGCGCTATCCGGCCGATTAACCGGCGAAGCGTTCGAAAATTTTGATCAGACGGTCGCCGGCGAATACACAGGGAATACCTTGGCAGCTCGATAAAGTTGCGGCCGGGAAAGTTTAAGTTTCCGGTTGCTTGGATGTTTCGAGGGCGATGCCTAAAATCGTAGAGAGATGCCCCGTCTATGGGAGATCCGAACTTTCCCGGGAAAGTTCGTGGAACGATTTCATCGCGGTCTTAACAGGAACCGCCGGATTCTCGTCGATTCTTTTTTCCGCGGCAACTATTCACGAGTTTCCGAAATTTTTTGCCCCCTCCCCTAACCCCTCCTCCCCCCTCGCCCACTCCCTCTTTCCAACGGGAAACTTCACCTCTCATCAGAAAATTTAATTCTTACAAGACAGCGACGAAACTTCTTCGCGAAGCCGAGACGAAAATTAGGAACTATCTTCTGCGTTCGGGGGCCATTTTTTTTACTCCGGGGTTCGCTTCTCTCGTGATCAGAGGATGGCCGCCGACTATATACATAATATGACGCGCAAATTTGTAGAATACGATTGATAGTATTTTATTATTTTTATTTATTCGTGCTTACGGGTGAAAAGAATTTTTTGTTATAGAAGAGGAAATGAGAAGAAGATATTTTATATAGTCGTCGCTCGAGTACAATACATATATAAATGTAGAGTAATATACGTATATAAATATAATATAAAATAAGAAGAAATGTAAGAAAAAATGTATAATAGTATACATAATAAGTATATAATATAAGAGTATAGTGAAAGAGATGTAGTATAATTAGATAGATGAATGATTTAATCGGACGTATAAGTAGTTCTGTTGCGAAGTAAAATAAAATAAAAATTAATAGAGAAAGATAGGATGTATTTTGCTTTTAATTTCCACACAGATGATAATAAAAATAAAAAGAATAGAAAATAAAGTGAACAGGAAAGAAGAATATATAAAAAAAAAATAATAGAAAAGAAGAAAATATAGAAAAGAAAAATAATAAAAAAGGAAAATAATAGAAAAGAAAAAGAACAGAAAAGAAAAATTCATAGAAAAAGAAAAGAATAGAAAGGAAAAAGAATAGAAAAGAGAAAGAATAGAAAAGAGAAAGAATAGAAAAAGAAAAGAATAGAAAAGAAAGAAAATAGAAAAGAAAAGAAATACAAAAGAAAAAAAATAGAGAAGAAAAAGAATAGAAAAGAAAAACCAATAAAAAGAAACCGAAAGTATCGCTCGTGTAATCTCCGCACAGATGATCCTTACAAGAAAAAGAATAAAAGGAAAGATCAATAGAAAACAAAACAGAAATTACTTCGCTCTTGATCTGCGCACAGATGATTATCGAAAGAAAAAGAATAGAAGAGAAGCAGATCAATAAAAAGAAGCAGAAAGTATCGTACTCTTAATCTCCCCACGGATGGTCACGATCAGAAGAAGACTACGAAAGGAAGCCTGACTATAAAAAGAGAAACCAGAAACTGCCTCCCTTTTTAATCACCGCGCAGAATCTCCGCAAAGTCCGGTGATCGCAAATGAATATTCTCCCGATTCCCATTACATAATCCGTGAAAATCGAAAGGTCTATGGTCTCTCGACGCGTTGCGCAATAACCAGTGCAAACTGATCGCACGTTTAACGCAGAATTTATTCCGCGGCCGGTCGGTCGGTCGGTCGGTCGGTCGTCGTAGTTCGAGGTAATAAAGACCACGGTTTGCTTGTATGCCCGCGCTAAAATGAATTCGATGTAACGAATCCGGGTCTTTTAGCTCGAAGATCATGCCAGCCGTCGAATTTCTGACAGGTAGACAGCTCTGTTGCGAAAGCCCGGCCGGGAGAACCCTGCTGTTCGAATTTCAACCAGATAAGAATCGGCCGGAGGATTTGTTCGGCTAGGATTGGAGTCTGGATCTTTGAACTCGGCCATTCGACGGGAGAGAACTACCCGAGTGGATTCAAGTATCCGGGTAACTATCGCGTTCTCCTAGATCTCGGGACTATCATCCGCGGGCCCGTTTCACCGGAGATAGCGAAATTATTACGGGCCGATCGCATCGGGCCGGCTTGGAAATTAATAAATCAATAGGTCGGGAGGAAATAATTGCAGAACCGCAATAACTGATTCTGTGATGCAACGCGCAGCTGGATCGGGCATAATGCGGTTAAAAATATAACTCTGCCTAACCTACCGCGCCCGTTAATTGCGAATACGTAGCTCATTAAGCGAAAGATCGCGCAACGATGATCGTACGAAAACAAATCGCTTGCAGTGTTTTCTCGATCGCCGTTTCGCCAAAAATTCTACGATTTCGCAGAGATTACGCCTAACCTACCGCGCCCGTTAATTGCGAATAGAGTAATGTCTCCCTTACTGACGCTCAGATTGCGTACAAAAATGGGCAATTTGGAAAGAGAAAATATGATTAGTCGAGCCTTGCAGCTCGTTTTTATAGCTGTTGACAATTCGTAACTACGACAAATGAACCGCAAGGATCGAATAATTGTATCTTCTCTACCTAAATTGTCCATTTTTGTAGACAATCTGAGCGTCAGTTAGGGAGACATTACTGTATGTAGCTCGTTACGCGAGAGATCGCGCGGCAAAGACCGTACGAAACATGTCGCCCGCAGTTTTTTATCGTTTATCGCCTTGCCAAAAATTCTACGATTTCGCAGAGATTGCGCCGAGTGATCCGCGCGCGAATTACAATGCCGAATTCAATGATTCCGACCTGGTGCAACCTTGCCGGAGCTCGGACCAAGTCGATTCATCGCGCCAAAGAAGGACGCATAGAATGAATTCACGAGATTCAATTTTCCTTTAACCGAGCCGCTAATTTAGCTCGCGCCGCTAAACTTCGACGCGCGCTTTCTATTTTCAACGGCAAGCTCGCTCGCGCGCACGCATTTTCTCCTACACGGCTGAATAAAAAGCGAGTGTCAACTTCTTTCTCGTGCCAAATCGTTCGCAACTTTCGCAACACTGAAAACACCGCGACCAACACTTGCAAACGGTGCAACGAACGGTGCAACGGTGCATCGTTGCCTTCGAGGAGGTTCGATCTGCCCTGCCGAACGTCTCCGCTTCCGAAACTCTCGGCGACGTAACTGTGTCCCAATTAGCAACGCGTTCCTATTACCTGTTGCGTCTTTCATATCATTGAAAACCGGCGAACTTCTCGAAATTACTGGAACCGTTGTTTGGCCGAAGTTTCTCCATCGACGCTGTTACGAGCGATTCGATGGTTTATGAAACGTACGACATTTTGGAAATATTCAGCTTTGGAACAGTTAGGGTTGTGTTCGACGAGTATACAGGGGTGTCCCAGAAATGTCTCGCAATCCGAAAGTAGGGAATTCCTGAGGTCATTCGAAGCAACTTTTTCCTTAGCGAAAATGCAATCCGCGGCTTCGTTTACGAGTTATTAACGAAAAACAGTGACCAATCAGACAAGAGATCATTTGACGCGAGACGGCCGAGCCAATGAGCGGCACTGGGCTCCGCGCACTCGTTGGCTGGGCCGCCGCGCGTCAGCCGAGCTCGCCTCTTACTGGTCAGTGTTTTTCGTTAATAACTCGTAAACGAAGCCTCGGAGAACATTTTCGCGAAGGAAAAAGTTGCTTCAAAAGACCTCAGGAACCTCGCATTTCCGGATTGCAAGACATTTTCGGGACACCCTGTAGTCGTGGAGAAGCGAAAAGTAGCGAGCATTGGCTATCTAAATTGTAATTTTAGCGAAAACGAAAACATGTTCTCAAGTTTCAAGGTGCTTAGAATATTTCGAGACCAAGCCAGAATAAAACGAACAAATAAAAAATATGAATAATTGTATGAACAATTCACGGTTGAATTAATAGTATTCGACGTGGTATGCACGTGCGTGCAATATGTGTCGTTCCTTGCTTTGCCGAATAGCATTCTACACCAGCAATTTGAATTTTAATCTTTTCCAAGTATTTGATTTCTCCCGCGTTTTTTGTTCACTATGTAAATAATATAAGTTAAGTGAATAAGTAAAAAAATTGTAATAAAAAAGTAAGATAAAATATAAAGAAAGTTGTAGCAAGTAAAATTGTTAATTTCATAAAATCAAACCGTCTCTTCGTTCCAATATTTTAACTCCGTGTTCGACGAGTATACTCGTCGTCGCTTGATTCTCGCGACACGATTCTCGGTGCGTGCTGAAACAGCGCTCTAAAAAGAGGGCGCTAATTAGTTAAAGCAGTTTAAAATTTGTACAGAAAACTTGGGGATCCAACGGCATGATCTCTAAAATTCTTTAACACTGAACCTACCGCGGTCAAAGCGACCGCTTTCTTATTTCGCAATTCTGCAAAGTTCCGAGACTCTTTCGTGGAAAACGCTTGAATAAGTTATATTATTGGAGCAAGTTTTATAATCAAAACTTTACAAATCCTAAATAAATTCGGTCTTCTCACTTTTGCGAAGCAGTACATGCCAGTTAGTATTACTGCTTGGTACGTTTAGTGTTAAAATTCTCCAGCGCGACGGACGGAGCAAAGCCGCGCGACCGCGCGTTTTCGCGGTTCCACGTGTTGCAGGATCCGAAAGAAGTACTCGAAGAGGTCGAAAAAGCTAGAAAAATGAAAAAGAAAGTAAGAGAGAGAGAAAAAGAGCGCGGTGTCCGTGTAACAAAAGCGGCGAACGCGACGAGGAACGTAATAGCTGGCCAGCTGGTCGGTTCGGCTCGACTCGGCTCGGCTCCGTGCAATTTGTCCCCGCGTGTCGAAAGTTTACGGTGAATTATTGCGTCGCAATATCTAGACGGGAGCCTGGTTCGCCGACTATCTGGCCTACTTCCATGTTTTTACTCGACGATTCGGAGCGGCGTGCACGTACACGGCCGCGTCGCGTCGCGTCGCGTCGCATCGCGTCGTCTGACTAGAGGCCGCGCGCGCGTTTCGCTTCTGCCAGCGGGCCGGTCTGCGTACCTGCACGTAAATAACCGGGGATCGCCGACAGACAGATAGCGATGGCTCTCCGAGGACTTTGTGTTCGAGTTCGTTATACGCATCCGACACGATCGTACGAAACCCAAACAAGCCGCCTCGAGCCACCGTTCCCGTTCGTCCATTCACGAAAGTAGCCGGCTCTAACTGTTAACGCAAACGTCCGGGAGAGAGACTGGACGTTTCACGAAAGAATTTCCTGCTAGTCGCTTATCAGAGACACTGATAAAAGCCAAAGGCCTTGGTCACATTCCTATGTGGATTGGTTTCTCTGGAATGGTGGATCGTATAGTTTTCAAAATGCGTGTCGATGGTATCTTTATGGATAGAGTTGAAGCTTTTTAATTGCAAGAAATTTTGTGATACTTTCGGTGTCCCAGTTATTGGACACTTTTGTCATAGTTATTGGATATGGTACTGTACGTATTTGTTGTTAAATGTTGTTCGATTGAAGTGAGACGCAAAGGGAATGAACTACAAAGCGTGATGGTAAAGAGAGTTCGTAATCATTTTATGTATTAAGTGCTTTTGATTTTTGCTTTCGGCAGTTTCTGCAAGATTAATTGTCAATAATTAATATAATATAGTAATATAATGTATTAATATAATAATTACTAATATAATGTATTAATATAATATATTAACATAATAACTATTAATATAATGTATTAATATAATAATTATTAATATAATATATTAACTCAATAACTATTAATATGATATATTAACATAATAATTATTAATATAATGTATTAATATCATAATTATTAATATAATATATTAACACAATAACTATTAATATAATATATTAACATAATAACTATTAATATAATATATTAACACAATAACTATTAATATAATGTATTAATATAATAATTGTTAATATAATATATTAATATAATATAATATATCAATATAATATAATAATTATTAATATAATATATTAATACAATATAACAATTATTAAGAGAAGCTTCGAATTCGGTGTCACAAGCATATTAAATGCAAAAAGTACTCTACTAAATTACTGCTAAAAGAAAAATAAATTGATTACAACTAAAAGATCCTCGCAAAATTTACCTTAAATCAAAGAAAAGTATCGAACTCAAAAGCGAAGTCTCGCCACGATCTCGTCGAAAAGTGAGCGTCACGTCTGGAAAGCAGAAGTCAGTTCGAAGAGCAAAGAACAGACTCGGAGCCATCGCTGCGACAGGTAGCACGTAGGGACGGTTAGGTATCGAAATGCGCATAAGGCCTTTGCGAGCCGGCGGTTTTCTTGGCGGCGATCCTGTGCACGCCGGCTGATCGGCCACGATACCCGGCGTTGACGCGCTAAAAATATGCACCGAGGAGCCGTTTTCCTCTTATTCAGCCTATCCTATTGACCGCCTACCGTCTAGCCTACCGTTCCGATCTCATCCCGCGCTTTATCGTTCCGCGATCGATGCGGACCCGTTCTATTCGCATACCGAGCCACGTCTGATTATAGTGCCGAGAATAAAGCCGTCAAACCTGAACCGCGAGGCATCGGGCCTCGGCCATAAGTGGTCTTCGAACATTCAATCCACAATGCGCGTTAGTCACACCGACTGTTTCGGGCTACGACGAGACTTTCCTTCATCTGCTTGCTTTACTGTATCATTCGAGAGACGATCCGGAGGGATTTAACCTTTTGCATTGATAGCTACGAGAGAGACAAATATACAGGGTGTCCCAAAAATGTCTCGCAATCCGAAAGTGGCGGGTTCTTCGGGTCATTCGAAGCAACTTTTTCTTTTACAAAAATTTTCTCCGAGGCACCGTTAACGAGTTATTAACGAAAAACAGTGACCAATGAGAGGCGAGCTCGGCTGGCGCGAGGCGACCGAGCCAATGAGCGGAACTGGGCTTCGTGCGCTGGTTGGCTGGCCCGCCTCGCGTCAGCCGTACTCGATTCTTATTGGTCACAGCTTTTTCGTTAATAACTCGTTAACGGTGCCTCGGAGAACATTTTTGTAAAGGAAGAAGTTGCTTCGAATGACCCGAGGAATTCGCCACTTTCGGATTGCGAGACATTTTTGGGACACCCTGTAGGCTCTCGCCGATTTCCGGTGGCCGATTCGTCGCGACCTGTCCAGACGGGACGGAAAGATCGAAATAGAATCGAAGAACGACGTGGCGTTATAGCCGCAGGGAAATGGGTAGCGACGCGTTGTCTCGCGTTGACGGATCGACGGTCGTCGTCGCGGCGACCGCGGCGGGTTCTCCAAGGGAATGCGAAATGCAGCTCGAGGCTCGACGTCGATCAAAGTGCGCCGGGAGAGCTCTCCGGTCCGTTAAAGGACGGTCGCGAGAACGGGACGAGGTGACGTAACGTCGTGTAAACGTTAGCCCCGTGAACGTTGCCGCGGCGCACCGTTGACCTATTGATTCGATGACCGTTGATCGATCGGGAACCCTCGTGACTTTCAACGGGAACGGCCGACGACAGCTCCGCTCCGATTATTCAACGATCGCCGATGCGCCGGATCGTTTTCTCGTCAAATAATCGGACCGGTCATTACGGAGTCCGATTCCTTTCATCGTTCGATTAAATCGTCTCGTTACGATGCCACCTCTCGTTCATTGCTGCGCTTCGAATGTCAAGGCTTCCGATTTATAGTGATTTCTCCCTAATTCGTGCTCGAATTGCGCACAGAAATGGACAATTTGGGAAGAGGAGGTACGATTATTGGAGTCTCGCGGCTCGTTTTTATAGTTAACGGTCGTCAACGACTATAAAAAAATCGCGAATTGTCCATTTCTGTGCGCAATCTCAGCGCGAATCAGAGAGAAATTACTGTATTCACTTGCGAAGCGTGGAAGGGTTAAATCTCGTCGCACTGAGCAAAAGAGGTCGCCGAGATAATTCGAGATAATTCCAGAATAATTTGTTTATTCGAAGATAATTCTTTTGGATACGTGGATAAATATTCTTCGCAAGCAAGTGTCTCGGTTATTTACATACAGCGTGATCCAACGGAAATGGGAGATTCCTGAGGTCATTCGAAGTAACTTTTTCCTCAGCGAAAATGCGATCCGTGGCTTCGTTTACGAGTTATCAACGAAAAACTCTGACCAATGAGGGATCGCGTTCGGCTGGGGCCTCGCCCTCGCGGCTATTGCCGCGTCGCGTCAGCTGTACAACGCAGCGACAGTGCTCGCGAGGGCGGAGCGCCGGCCGCACTCGCGCTCCGATTGGTCCACGTTTTTCGTTGATAACTCGTAAACGAAGCCACGGATTGCATTTTCGCTAAGGAGAAAGTTACTTGAAATGGTCTCAGGAATATGAATAGTCCCATACTTCCGGATTGCGAGACATTTTTGGGACACCCTGTATATCTTACAAGTTCTAGCAACAAATTCGTATAGCCAATGGTTGGTCGCCACTTTTTACGCGCGGAGACACAAAATACTGTCACTTCTTCATGACGAGTATACTCGTCAAATTCAGCTAACTGGTTAACGAGATTAATGTACGTATTGTTTAATATTAATGACAAGAGATTGAATTTATTTAAACTTCGCGTGATTCCTATCGTAACATATACTAGGATAAGGAAGTTTATTTAATAATTTCTGCTAGAAACATTTTTATAACATCCGGAACCGTAAACGAAGAAATGATAAGATTTTCCAGCGTAAAAAATCGAAATCAAACATTCGCGAAGCTTTCGTTAACACGTTCGTTATTTTGTGTATTAGACAGTCATAACACATTCGCGGAACCTTTTCGAATATTGTATTGGACTGCTAACGGAAGTTGAAAGGTCCAAGAAGGTCCGTCGAGCTCGAAGAGAAAACCTAAACGAAGTCAACACGCGGCAGCTTCGTGTATCCAGCTGTACAAACTCGGAAGGACTTGGACACGATGAAACACTAACCCTAAACGCGGCCCACTGTTCGCAGGACAATACAAGAGCGAGCCGCTGCTTACCCTCGGCAATAGGAACGCGGCTTTATGCGCCCTAATTCGCAGAACCCGGACGGCCCTCAAAGGCGGACGACAGTTCGCCAAAGATGAAGTGCTGCTCCTAAAAAAGCAATTAATCCGAAATTAATCGCCGCCCTATTTCCACGGCACGTGGAACGAATTCGCTGTAGTCGTTCGCTGTAATCATTCGATATAATCATTCGCTGTAATCGTTCGCTGCAATCATCCGCACAACAATTCATTCGCTCGGTTATTCCGGCGTATTCTTCCCGTAAAGCAAGTTTCATTGTTCGAAGAACTCGTCTAAAAATTTATCCGCTGAACGATAAAACTGTTTTTATGTTGTTATTATTATTTATGTGTTACAACACCAAGACTTTCGAATATTGTAAAAATATATATACATATAAAATATATATATTTTTAATTAATATATATATATATATATATATATATATATATATATATATATATATATATTTAAATATATAAATATATTTTTACAATACAATATATAATAAAAATAATAATAAGAAAAATCATAAATATATATAGTTTTTTACAATATAATATATAATCAAAATAATTAAAAATAAATAAAAATGTATACATATATTTTTACAATATAATATATAATAAAAATAATAATAAAAAAATATATATATTTCTACAATATTCGAAAGTCTTGGTGTTGTAACATATAAGTAAATAATAATATAAGTAATAATAAATATATATACATATATAGAAAAGCGAAGTGTTTTAAAAATTATGTTGCACTCGAATCGCTTATTTTACCTTACGATACGTAAATCAATGAGGTGTCCAAAAATGGTACTAATTTTACTATCTTCGTACTCTAATCATTCTTGAATCATTTTCTTATCTTGTCGAAAGTTATATGTCGAAACTAAAGATTTCATAATAAACATACACACATAATAAATTAATCTATTAAAACGTGCACGTTGCCTCATATGATGCAAGACCGCAAGAATATTCGCGCTGAAATTGCCATAAATCGTGAACGTGGCCCCAACCGGCGCGTCTGTCCTAGGCCATCGAGGAACGCGCGACGTCCCGGCGACCTCGAAACAGACCATGAAATCAAGGACGAAGGATGAGGACGCAAGGATAGAGAGACGGTGCCGCAGAATCGACGGGCTCGTTACGATCGGGCCGCGTGAGATATTACAAGCTGCAGGATTGATGCCCGCCGCGTTACTTCGACGAGAATGCGAGACGTGGACAAGAATTTCTCATTTAAGTCGCGGCCACCGCCGCGGGCCGGCACAGTTGCGCTGCATTGTGTAATATTGGTCAAATTGCGAGCGTTCCAGCGATGATTGCGGCGCGGCTCGACTCGGCGCGGCGCGGCTCGTACCAGCCCCTGAACGAGCGAGCTCTGTATATCGGCGGAACATCGATATCTGCTTTTTAGCCGATCGATCGTCGAATCCATAATGGCGAGCCGCTGCGAGTTGTCTCGCTGCATCCGGAAATCTTATCTCGCGCCGGGGCCCGTGTCGACGTTATTACGACAAGCTGCCCCGGCCCGATAGTAATAACCGGACAACATTCTTACG
Organism: Megalopta genalis; assembly: GCF_051020955.1. Lineage (NCBI taxonomy): Eukaryota > Metazoa > Arthropoda > Insecta > Hymenoptera > Halictidae > Megalopta > Megalopta genalis. The sequence continues at coordinate 5,156,832 of NC_135013.1, read as the reverse complement.
GGCCGAGTTTGCCGTCTAGCGGCTCGAGACTTCTATCTATCGATACCCCGGCGAACCGGAATCGATTTCGGTCCGGTTTCGGTGAGTTCCCTCGTTCGCGACACGTCGGCGAAGCGTACGCGATCGGTCCCTGGAACAACATGCCGTCGACGCGACCGCTTTGGAAACTTCTTTGGCAACTGTTCATTGGCTGTTAGCGAGGATTTTTACCAGAGGCAAGAGTTCGAGATTCTTTCCTAAGGGAGACCGGGGCTAGAAATTGCGGAGGTGAGTTGTTCCTTGTTCCGATGGTAATATAGTGGATAGTAGAAAGTGGCGGGTTCCTCAGGTCATTTGAAGCAACTTTTTCCTTTACAAAAATTTTCTCCGAGGCACCGTTAACGAGTTATTAACGAAAAACAGTGACCAATGAGAGGCGAGCTCGGCTGGCGCCAGGCGACCGAGCCAGTGAGCGGAACTGGGCTTCGTGCGCTGGTTGGCTGGGCCGCCTCGCGTCAGCCGTACTCGATTCTTATTGGTCACTGTTTTTCGTTAATAACTCATTAACGGTGCCTCGGAGAACATTTTTGTAAAGGAACAAGCTGCTTCAAATGATCCGAGGAACCCGCCATTTCTGAATTGCGAGGCATTTTTGGGACACCATGTATATGTCAAATAAAAATTATGTTAGTTATGCTTTCGATTGTTTTGAAAGCGTGGACCACGCCGTCGACCATTTTGGCAGCGTTCGCGACAACGAATTGAGGAGTTTTAGACAAGATAGTAGTCGCCTAACAGGTAAGTCAATATTGCGTAGTCACTGTTTTTTAGTCTGATTCGATTATTTAACGTTGATGTCGTCTATTGTTCTGTTCTTGTAAATCGAATAACATTCTTCTTAGAATGTTTCTCATGAAACTTGCTACAATATATTAAATATGAGATGACGATCTTAAAGTAGGATAGATTTAACAATAAATTGGTCGGAAATTAAAAAAGTAACTGCATTATTTCGTAGTCAATTTTTATGTTCTCTCGAAATCGGAACTTCTGGCTTCTATGTTCCTTCGAGGACGTCGTCTAGGTAAGCTGGTTTTCTTCCTGGAACCTTCTAATATATTACGAAATTGTTCAATAATGATTAGACTGTGGATTTTTATACAGAATAAAAATTTTCCAAGACAATTATAGGAAATAGAAATCAAATAAAAGAATATAGTTTCTTTTAATAATTTCGGCAAATTGAAATTAATACTATTTAGTAGTGTTAATTAATTGTTCTTATGTCTTCGTAATCTTTTATTTCAGCTGCTTATTTTCATCATAAATGCATAAAATCTGCGGTCTACACGCTAGCATCGTTAAAACCCACTTCAACGAACAATTGCAAGAAGAACGTATATAAACATAAATTCATAAATTCATAACTATATAATTTATAATATATAAACATGTTTCTGAAAAATGTATAAATATATAATCTATGATCTATGTATAAATATAAAATTTATAATATATAAATACATTTACGAAAAATTTACAAATATATAATTTATAATATATAAATGTATATATAAAAAATGTATAAATATATAATTTATAATATATAAATACATTTATAAAAAAATTTACAAATATATAACTTATAATATACAAATTCATTTATAAAAAATTTATAAATATAAATCAGAGTCTCAATTATCCGTACTAAGCGGAGCGAAATTAATGTTCGCATAACATAACAGCAACTAAATTAAAGTGTCTGATCACACTTTTATACAATTACTACAGTTTTAACGACAAATCATTTAGAAAACGTTAATAACAGAACAGCAACTAAATTAAAACGTCGAATTACCCTTTCACACAGTTATTACAGTTTCATCGACGGAATCATTTCGCACACGATTTTACCTTGAACGCGACTCGGTCGCGTACAAAACGTGAAATCCGTTGAGGAAATAGAGAATCCTGATATCGGATGATCGGATAATCGAGGCTCGACCCGTGAAACGCTTCCGAGCGATCGGCGGATCCAGGCCGGTGCCGCGACGGGACGGTTAATTAACGTTTTCTTCGAACGATTGATTTCCATGACGTAAACGGCTCGCGTGCGGCGCCGAGAAAATTGCGTCCCGAGGACTCTGCGCAGCAATTTTCAGATTACGTGGTCCCGGCGGCGGGGCCCGGTCCTCCCCCGTCCTCCCCCCGCGGGGGGAAAGGAAAACCGCGCCGATCTCATAATTCCTCGGCGAAGACGCTCGCGCGTCTTCGGGCTCGCCGTTCGTCGCGGCGAACAAGAGAGACGCGAGTTGCAGCGTGCTGCAACCAGCAGCAGCGTGCTGCAGCAGCGATGTAGTTGCGCAACGTTGCGTACCCCCGATGTATCCTGATGCAACTGTATCGATTCTAGCCGGTGCAGCGCCGGTATCGTTAGCGCGGCGGGAAACGCGGGATTATCGCGCTGCCGAGGTCCGCGCAGCTGCGTGCACTGATTGCGCAACGGAAACAAGAATCGTTGCTGTTTGCCAGTCATTGTTGTCGGAACGACAGGCCGGGACCGCGGCCGACAACGGGCCGGGGGAAACAAGAGATCGGAGTTTCGACCGATTCTTACTTCGCGTCGATGATTGCTGGATCTTTCGGCGAACGATATTCTCGTCGTGACTAGATTGCGGATTTTATGCAGTTATGACAGAAATGAGTACAGTAATGTCTCTCTAATCGACGGGCTTAGAAGACCGGTCAGTCATTTTTTCTTGTTTACAGTTTGGTAGAAAATGGTAGAAAAATGTTTCTCTGGCGGACTTTTAGATAGAATTCTGTGTCTCGGCGCACATTGTGGCAAGAATCGTTGTTTAAATTATAAAACAATGTGCCCAATAACCGCCCAATATACTTAATAACGGCTCAATACTGTAATGTCTCTCTAATTGTCGCTTGGAAGACCGGTCAGTCATTTTCTTTACAGTTTCCGATGGTAGAAAAATGTTTCTCTGATGAACTTTTAGATAAAATTCTGCGTCTCGGCGCACTTTGTGGCAAGAATCGTAGTTTAAATAATAAAACAATATGCACAATAACCGCCCAATACAGTAATGTCTCTCTAATTGTCGCTTGGAAGACCGGTCAGTCATTTTCTCTTTTACAGTTTCCAATGGTAGAAAAATGTTTCTCTGGCGGACTTTTAGATAAAATTCTGTGTCTCAGCGTACATTGTGACAAAAATCGTAGTTTAAATTATAAAACAGTATGCCTAATAACCGCCAAATATGCTTAATAACCGCTCAATACAGTAATGTCTCTCTAATTGTCGCTTAGAAGTCCGATCAATCATTTTCTCGTTTACAGTTTCCGATGGTAGAAAAATGTTCATGTGGCGAACTTTTAGATAAAATTTTGTGTCACGGCGTACATTGTAGCAAGAATCGTAGTTTAAAGTATAAAACAGTATGCCTAATAACCGCCCAATATGTCCAATAACCGTCCAATACAGTAATGTCTCTCTAATTGTCGCTTGGAAGACCGGTCAGTCATTTTCTTTACAGTTTCCGATGGTAGAAAAATGTTTCTCTGATGAACTTTTAGATAAAATTCTGCATCTCGGCGCACTTTGTGGCAAAGATCGTAGTTTAAATAATAAAACAATATGCCCAATAACCGCCCAATACAGTAATGTCTCTCTAATTGTTGCTTAGAAGACCGGTCAGTCATTTTCTTTACAGTTTCCGATGGTAGAAAAATGTTTCTGTTGCGAACTTTTAGATAAAATTCTGTGTCTCCGCGCACATTGTAGCAAGAATCGTAGTTTAAATTATAAAACAATATGCCTAATAACCGCCCAATACAGTAATGTCTCTCTAATTGTCGCTTAGAAGACCGGTCAGTCATTTTCTCGTTTACAGTTTCCGAAGGTAGAAAAATGTTTCTCTGGCGAACTTTTAGATAAAATTCTGTGTCTCGGCGCACATTGTGGCAAGAATCGTAGTTTAAATTATAAAACAATAAGCCTAATAACCGCCCAATACAGTAATGTCTCTCTAATTGTCGCTTAGAAGTCCGATCAATCATTTTCTCGTTTACAGTTTCCGAAGGTAGAAAAATGTTTCTATGGCGAACTTTTAGATAAAATTCTGTGTCTCGGCGCACATTGTGGCAAGAATCGTAGTTTAAATTACAAAACAATATGTCTAATAACCGCCCAATATGCCTAATAACCACACAATATGCCCAATAACCGCCCAATACAGTAATGTCTCTCAAATGCGAGCTGCGAGACGGAATATTATGTAAACACGGTTTTCGCAGGCCCGGCGTATCCGGGTTAGGGGCGTATCGCGGAAAATAGTCGGTGCCCGGTCGAGCGCCGGTACGCGCTCGGCGATTTCGCCGTTTTATCGCTTCAGATAGTAGCACTAAACGTCAATCAGTGCCGGGTAATGCCTAATACTCTATTCCATTCATGACGGGAAACGGCTGGTAATGTTGGTAAACATGGGAATGGGTCAGACCGGTGACGTAACGCGTCGGCTGCACGCATTCCTCCTTAACTGGTCATAACTCCGGCGCACAAAGCCTGCAAACCTCTTGCATTCGCGCGGCACACAGCCGTCCTTTTTTTTCCTTTTTCTTTTTTTTCTCTTATTTCTTTTTCATCCTCCGGTCTCGCGTAGCGGCAACGACGACGATTCCCAAGCGGCGCATTTGCACACAATTAAACGGCGATTTTATTAAGAACAAGGAATCGAGGCCGGTGAGATCGGGCCCGATCGCGAGCTCGCCGATAACATTGAACTTGAGAAGCCGAACGCTCGAACTGATTACGAGGCGAACCTTCTCCAGGTAAACACGTTACGTCATTGCACGGCTCTACGTCGGTGTTTACCTCGGATGGAAAACGCCGACCGGCAATCCTTTTCTCGTTACGAGAGAGCAGAAGACATTGTTTGCATCTGTTGCAGCAGGAGGCGGGAGCCGTTCGGAAATTTCTCTTAATCATCCGTCCGTCTTAAATAACACCTGTTTACACGTCTCGCGAACACGGAAAACCCGCCGCGTCTTACAACGCGCGAGGCTTCGTCCGTGGATCTTTTATGCATCAGCCGTAAACTTTCCGTAATTGCTGTTCGGATTGTAGCGCAAAAAACTGGACAATTTGGGAAGAGAAGATACGGTTACGGTAATGTCTCTCTAATTGACGCTCAGATTGTCCACAAAAATGGACAATTTGGGAAGAGGAGAGATACGATTATTCGAGCCTTATAGAGTAATGTCTCCCTTACTGACGCTCAGATTGTCCACAAAAATGGACAATTTGGGAAGAGGAGAGATACGATTATTCGAGGCCTTATAGCTCGTTTTTTATAGTTGCGAATTGTCGAGGTTATGTCAAGATTGTGCAAGGCTCGAGTAATCGTATCTCTTTTTCCCAAATTGTCGATTTTTGTGGACAATTAGGGAGACTTTATTGTACAGTGCATTTCGACCGTATGAAATTTAGTTTTGCGAATCGTGCAACAGTTACACTTTTCAACATTCCTTCGAATGTGGACAAATTTGATTGATAAAATTATTTTTAACCTTGACATAACAGTTTTTAATGGCGCCTCGAGTGCAAAGGGTTATGTCAAGGTTATGTCAAGGTTATGAGTGCAAAGGGTTAAAGAACGAAAAGAATAAAAGGCAATAATTAATATAATGGGCAATAAGCGTATAATTGTTGACAATTGGTAACTATAAAAACGATCCGCAAGGCTCGAATAATAATAATAATCTATAATAATAATAATAAGGACCAAATTGTCCATTTTTGTGGATAATTAGGGAGACTTTATTGTACAGTGCATTTCGACCGTATGAAATTTAATTTTGCGACTCGTGCAACAGTTACGCTTTTCAACATTCCTTCGAATGTAGACAAATTTGATTAGTAAAATTATTTCGAGACGTGACATAACAGTTTTTATTGGCCACTCGAGTGCAAAGGGTTAAAGAACGAAAAGAATAAATGGCAATAATTAATATAATGGGCAATAAGCGTATAATTGTTGACAATTGGTAACTATAAAAACGAGCCGCAAGGCTCGAATAATAATAATAATCTATAATAATAATAATAAGGCCCAAATTGTACATTTTTGTGGACAATTAGGGAGACTTTATTGTACAGTGCATTTCGACCGTATGAAATTTAGTTTTGCGAATCGTGCAACAGTTACGCTTTTCAACATTCCTTCGAATGTAGACAAATTTGATTAGTAAAATTATTTCGAGACGTGACAGAACAGTTTTTAATGGTCACTCGAGTGCAAGGGGTTAAAGAACGAAAAGAATAAAAGGCAATAATTAATATATCAGGTCTACCGGAAAGTTCTGTCCGATAGTGTCACTTCAAGTTTCAATCCATATGCACATGTTGATTTGAGACATATATGACTATCTCTCTTTATCATTGCATTTGCACACATGTACTCTCCTAAATAAACTGAAACAAAGATGTCTCATGTCATTATTAAGTGAGACGCGATCGTGAAAACATGGCTACCGATGATAATGCCGGACCACATGCTGCTTTGGCGACTCGTCAGAAAATCGCAGAGCTAGGCTGGGAAATTCTGTCACATCCACCATATTTCCCAGACCTAGCACCCTCCGATTATCACTTGTTTCTCTCTTTGCAAAACCTTTTACAGGAAAAAAAAATTCAAAACTGAAGCTGATGTCAACCAAGCACTAGTTGAGTTCTCCGCCTCTAAAAATAAATCATTTTTTACAAATGGCACTTACAAGTTGCCATCGCGCTGGCAAGAAGTCGTAAGTAACGATGGAAAGTATGTTCTACGATAAATATTATTAAATGTATGAAAATTGTGTTATATATTTCAATTCGAAAACGGACAGAACTTTCCGGTAGACCTAATAATATGCAATAAGCATATGAGCCGTTTATTTTGAAAGTGGCATAAGTCACTTTAGCGTAATGAAAAGTGGTGATTTTTTAATGTTTATACGAAATTATTTATACTGAGAAAAATATCAGTATCCTGAGATAACAAATACAAGTAAATCTTCTCGAAAGTTAGCATCCATATTTTTAAACGTGTTAAAACGCAAACCCTTAAATATATCGACTTAAAAACAAAGTGATTTATGCCCCTGTCAAAATAAACGGCTCAAATATTATTAAATGTATGAAAATTGTGTTATATATTTCAATTCGAAAACGGACAGAACTTTCCGGTAGACCCAATAATAGGCAATAAGCATATAATTGTTGACAATTGGTAACTATAAAAACGAACCGCGAGGCTCGAACAATCGTATCTCCTCTCCTCGGATTCTCCATTTTCGTGGACAATCCGTGCGTCAATTAGAGAGACATTACCGTGCTCGCGACCGAAGGAGGACGAAACAGCGAGGAAAGATCGTTGCAAAGGAATGCCTAACGATCGTCGCGCGGCGTTCTTAGGCCGCGGGCACTCGGATCGACAGGCATTCGGTCGAATGCTCGAAACTGTAATTCCCGGCACAGGCTAGGTGTCGGCCCGTGCACCGTTACGCAAGTCCCCGTGTAACGCCGAACGATATCGCGGCTGTTATCAGCGCGGTTCTCAAAGCCGGGGCCCCCGGTAATCGCGGTGTCACGGCTGTCACCGTGAATAGTCACGGCACACCTATCGGCCGTCGGACGTGAAATATAGGCGAAAGTATTTTCTTCGGCGTGGTATGGCCGGCCGCGGCACGATCGCGTAATATCGCGGGGCCGTCGGATTACCGTTATGGTCGGCCTCCGTGGAAACGGGAACGGTAATTGGAGTATCGGCCGTCAATGGCGTCAATGGCCCGGCGACGAGACCCGATTCCACGATTCCCTCCTGTCCGCCGAACCGGCCGTTTTCCACGAAAACCACCGGCAAGGAAAAGGCCTGCCGACGCAGAACCGCCGAGAAAATCCGCACGGCGATCTCAAACGTTTCCCAATGTTTCCAAAGTCGCTTTGCTAGCTTTCGGCCGACTTTTTCAGATACGGTAATGTTTCTCTAAGTGACGCTCGGATATTGTGCACAAAAGTGCACAATTTGGGAAGAGGAGATACGATTATTCGATCCTTGCGGGGCTCATTTTTATAGTTACGAATTAGTCAACAACTATAAGAACGAGCTGCGAGGCTCGAATACGGTAATGTTTCTCTAATTGACGCTCGGATATTGTGCAAAAAGTGGACAATTTTTTGGAAGAGGAGATACGATTGTTCGAGCCTTGCAGCTTGTTTTTATAGTTGTTGACAATCGATGACCATAGAAATCGAGCCACGCAGCTCGAACAATCGTGTCTCCTGTTCCAAAATTGTACATTTTCGTGGACAATCTGAGCGTCAATTAGAGAGACATTACGGTACAATGGTTCACAAAAGTGTTCGTACACCTTTTGAAACTTTTCATTACTTTTTCAAAAGTGAACCAAATGACTTGGATTTTTTTTTAAATGATAGGACTAGTCTACTAGACGGTGACTAAAAAGATACTTTTTTTTTCATTTTGCTGTTACTCGGAATGAAAAGAAAAAATTAGGGAGCCTCATTTTTTAACTTTTTTATTTGCGCCCGTAACGAAAATTGAAAAGCGCCTTTCGAAGATCTCGGCGGTTCGCGGTGTTTATAACAATTCCGCGATGACAAAGCGTCTATATAATAATTTTCTTTAGTTTTCTTTTTAGTTTTCGAAATATATTTTTTAAGATAATTCTCAGTCAGACTTTCTTTCCGTTGTTTCTAATTGAACAGCAATTTATTCGACGCGATTGCCGAAAATTGAGTAATTCGTTGCAAGCGAGCGATTTATATGCTGAGTCAAGATTGACTCGGTCATCTCTTTGCGAGTGTGTTGATAGTTGTTAGTGAGTATGCAGAAGTCGCTGCCGGTTAAAGGTATTTCGAATTGTTTGCGATTTTCCTGTAACGACTTATGTATGGAAGGACACGTGACATAAATTTCTTGCTGATTTTTCGATAAACTTTTTATCCGAGCATAATAAAAATCCTTTCGTTTATTTTGTTATGATTGTTAGCAACTGTACAAAGGTGGTCATAAATTACGAGAAAGGAATTTTTAAATATCTGTAACTTTTCACGTAAATTTTCGCTGATTTTTCGATAAACTTTTTATATGAGCTTGATAAAGTTTAATATTTCGTTTATTTAGTTATGATTGTTAACAACTGTACAAAGGTGATCATAAATTACGAGAAAGGAATTTTTAAATATCTGTAACTTTTTACGTAAATTTTTGCTGGGTTTTCAATAAACTTTTTATCCGAGCTTGATAAAGATCCTTTTGTTTATTTTGTTATAATTATTAGCACTGTACAAAGGTGATCATAAATTACGAGAAAGCAATTTTTAAATATCTGTAACGTTTCACGTAAATTTTCGCTGATCTTTCGATAAACTTCTTGTCCGAGCATGATAAAAATCCTTCCGTTTATTTTGTTATGATCGTTAATAGCTACACAGAGGTGGTCATTAATTACAAGAGAATTATTTCTAAATATCTGTCAATTTTCACGTAAATTCTCGCTGATCTTTCGACAGACTTTTCGCTCGAACAAGATAAAACTCTCTTCATTCATTAACATTAATATCGATTGTTAATCAGCTAAAAACAAGTATCTCCGAGTGTCCGTAATTTTTCACGTAACCGCATCGCACAACGTTCGATCATCTGCCGTCGAAGTAAAAAAAACGCAAGCCGGGAACAATTCGTCCGGCGAGCTAAATAGAGAAATCAACGGCGCGGTTGCGTCTTGTAAACCCCTGAACAAGCTGTAAATCAATCTCGTAAAAGTTTTCTGAAACGAAAGACTGCGCGCTGAGAGAACATTAGAGGCTGAATGGAACCGAGCCGGCGCGCTCGCGAGCAGAGAGGCCGGGTCCGCGTTCCTCGCGGCGCGCTCGCAACAACGGCGATCTAAAAGCGCATCCTCCGGGGGCGCAGCTACCGTAACGAAATCCATCAATCATATTCTTTCCGAGCGGCGCTAACTACAATTGATGTGCGACAGCTTTCAGCGTTAAATTCTTGCGCAACTTATTATAAACGCGCAATCGCCGCTCCTATTGTATGTTAAATGGATACACGTGTAAGAACAGCGATTGCTAACGACCCGGTGTCATTGACGCGCGAATTATTCACTCTCCCGTGAAGACGTCCGTTCCGGGGCCCAAGTTGATTACCGTCCGAGCGAAACATCGTCGGGCAACCGGGGCCCGAGAAGACCTCGGAGTCAGTCGAACAGAGAATGCGGCGCGCACCCTTCTTCTCGCTTTGTCTCGCTCCGACGCATGGGCGCCGGAATTTTGTTTATCGGAGCGCGCGCGCGCGCGCGCGGTTCGCCGATCTATCCCAGGGTGCACCGACCTCGAACCGTCCATGTCCCGGGCCCGGACGCCGGAATTAGCTTCGTAGGATTAGGCCTGGTACCTCCCCGGGTCCTGTGCATCGTTGACCACCACCCCCGCGAGCGCTGTTTATTTACTCTTCTATGGGGAAAAGCCCGCGTGTCGGATGACTCAGCCGGCATTAGCGGCACGAATCGCCCCGGTTGTTCACGAGCAACCGGGGAAATGGCCGATGCCAATGCGGAAGCGAAATAAATAGATCGCTGCGAATGGAAAAACTCGTAGGGGATGGGAGTGGGGTGAGGAGCTGAACAAGCAATCGCAGCGATTCGAGTGACATTTCTTAGGAACTTTATTTTTAATTTTGTCTACGATCGACGGAAATTAGTTACTGTGCCTCGATTACTGTGCTTTGATAATCGTGCAAAATAACATATAACAGTAACTAATATTACATGATTATATACTATATAATATATAGTATATTATATTATATATTATGTAATATATTACATATTTATTTATTATTATATTATATATTTATAGTATTGTAGAATAGTATTATTGTATAATATATAGTATATTATATATTATATTTATAACAGTAACTAATATTATATGACTATATATTATACGGTATATTATATTTTATGTAATATACCACATATTATATATAATTTATATGTTTATATTATCATTATATATTTATATTATATCATATATATATATTTATTATTATATTATATATTAAATAATATATTACATATTATATACATAATTTATATGTTTGAATATTATCATTACATATTTATATTATATTATATTATATTATATATTATCATTATTATATATTATTATATTATATCAGTATTATAATATTGTAGTATAGTATTATTGTATATAATATATTATATATTATACAATATATATATAATTTGTATGTTTAAATATTATCATTATATATTTATATTATATTATTATAGATATATTTATTATTATATTATATATTATTATGTATGTGTATATTAGGATATTACAATAATAATACTATATAATAACATATAATAGAATATTTAACATGCTCTAATGTTAAATGTATATAATATATTATATTATATATTATACAATATATATCATATTATATATATATATATATATATATATATAATTCATATGTTTAAATATTATCGTTATATATTTATATTATATTATTATACATATATTTATTATTATATTATATATTATTATGTATATGTATATCAGAATATTACAATAATAATACTATATAATAAGATATAATAGAATATTTAACATGCTCTAATGTTAAATGTATATAATATATTATATTATATATTATACAATATATATCATATTATATATATATATATATATATATATATATATATATATATATATATATATATATAATTCATATGTTTAAATATTATCGTTATATATTTATATTATATTATTATACATATATTTATTATTATATTATATATTATTATGTATATGTATATCAGAATATTACAATAATAATACTATATAATAAGATATAATGGAATATTTAACATGCTCTCGTAAATATTATATCTTATAAAAAAAAATTTAATATAACATTAAATTATTTGAAAGGTGACATTACAGTACGACAGCTTCAAGCAAAATTTCGCGTTAACGTTTCTCCCCTTCGAAGATAGCATGACAGAGATGATTTGAGAGTCGAGGTTACGCAGGCCTATCGGCGACAGCTTGATCGCCGATGGTAAAAGATTCACGAGCTTCCAGATGCTTCGAGACGACCTTTAATTACCTTAAAACGGCCTTGGACATTTGTATTCACGCCCGGCGTGGACGTGTCGTGCGTACGTACCGTCTACGTTTTGATTGACGCGAATCGAAGGTTGATGACCTCCTCCGTGGGTCTCGGGATGTGAATCCAGATCAAGATCACACCGCTCGAGGCGTGGCAGACGTATGTATGTATGTATGTATTTCGTAACGCGAAATTACGGTGATCTATTGCCGGGTCGTCGAAGTGACAGCGAGATACTTGAACCGTTTTTGACGGAAGAGCAGTCCAAATATACATAGTAAATTCTACCTAATTGGATCTTAGCTTGTACATAAGAATGGAGGATTTGGGATGAGGAGTTGTGATTGATCGAGCCTCGCGGCTCGTTTTTATGGTTACCGATTGTCGACAGCTATATGATATAATATAATATTATATAATATTATTAATATTATAATATATAGTAATATGTAATATAATATAATTATATAATATTTAATATATAATATATATAATAATATAATAATAGTCTAGTGAATTGTATTTTCATTGGTGTAACGTTATAAGGTAAGTGCGCCAATTACTGTGCCATCCCTTGCTTACTGCGCCCTTACAGTAATTTTACTGTATAAAGGCAATGTTACTAAATTAAAGATATTGCATTTTTTCTACAGAATTTTATCTGTATTTTCCATAGCCTTTGACTCAAGATTTATATAAAACGTGGAAAGTAATTTTTTCAATTTTTGATATGTTTTTACCTTGAGCTTGAGACTTGAGGCTTGAGACACAATATACTCGAAATGCCATTAATATTAATATTATAGCAACAATTGCAAGCAAAGCTTCTTTACCAAATTCCGTATCACATAAGACGATAAAAATATTTACAGTCCATTTGCCGCGTCAAAAATCTATTTCTCCCGAATCCTGACAAAGAAACGAGGCCGAACAGCATTTCTAATCAGCCGATGCAATTCAATGTCCCGTTCGAATTGATCGAGCCATTCGCGTTAAAAGTCGTCGGACTAAACTCGTTCCCCGTCGAAAATCCTTAGCTCTCTACGAACGCGGAAAATGTGCACGATTCTGCGGCTTTTCGCCGCAGTTCGTAGCGTTTTTATATGTTCTTTTATTTTACAACGATTTTTTGCTGTTCGACAAAGTGTATAATATTCATTCGATAGAGCTCTTTCTGCTCTACAAAACTGTGCTAATCGTCTTTTCGAGTAATTTAATTTTCTATTACTTTCGAGGCTTAGAAATGGAATATCCAGGAGGTAAAAAGCAACATTTTCGACAGCTTCTCTTCTTCGCGTTTCATCGAGGCCGAAAAACTGCCGAAGCAGCTCGGGACATTTGCAACGTATACGGAGAAGGTGTCATAGGCGAGTCTACAGCACGGAAATGGTTTGCGAAGTTCAAAAATGGCGATTTTGACGTCGACGACGCGTCCCGCGGCGGAAGACCTGAATTCGACGAAGAGCGTCTCGAAGCACTTTCGAAGGAGGACGGTCACCGAACAAGTCGCGAATTGGCCGAAAAAATGAACTGCGGTCATAAAACGATTTTCGATCATCTTCATTCAATGGGATTTGCCAAAAAATTGGAAGCCTGGGTGCCTCGCGAGCTTAACGAAAACAACAAAGAAAATCGCCTTCAAATAAAAACGTACGAACTTATTCCCCAACCCAATATTTGCCGAGGCACGACGGACAGGTTTTAAGAGGAAAAGAGGACACGGCCGCTGTGAAATTAGGGAGACAACTGAAACAATTTCAGCCCTCGGACGACGCTCGGGTGTCGTCCGCAGGTACGGCAGGGGGCGGGGCGGGACGGGGACGGGGTTAATTCAACGCGAAGCCGGCAGCATCGGCGGAGACGCTGAAAGAGAATCAATATAAAGGATTGGCGAAAGATAGTCACTTGAATTTCATGTTCACGGAGCCGGAAGCGCTATCGACGCTAAGATAACCCCATGAACGTAGCCGTCTAGACTCATGAACAGCGCATTCCGGATCGAATTCCGGTCGAACAAATCGCGTTTCGGTTCTTATCGTGGGCCCGAGCTTGCGCGGCCGGCGAAAACACGAGGCGGATAACGTGACCGACAAGAATTCCGCCGATGATCGCGTTCCCGATGGGGAACGGCTCCGCTAACTATCTAATCGGCGAGTTTCTTTTCGCAAAACAATTCAAAGCGAAAAGTTCCGGTTAAATATCCTTATCGAGCCCGAAGGCTACGTACAAGTTCGGGAAAACAGAAGTCGCGCAAGTTATTGGACGCCCGTAACGAAATGGAACGATATACAAGGTGTCCCAGAAATGTCTCGTAATCCGGAAATGGGGGGTTCCTTTGAGGTGATTCGCAGTAACCTTTTCCTTGTCCGCTAGGTGCTCGAACGTAGCTTTTGTACTATCCTGTATATACAGAGTGATCGCTACAGAAACAGTGCCGCAGTGGTACCACACTTAGACGAATGTAATTTAACCCCTTGCACTCGAGTACAAAATTGCATTACAATTGTTACATCACGTGCCAAAATAATTTGTACATTATCAAAGCTTAGAGTCATTTGTAGCGCGGCGCGGAAAGAACTTATGGGGCACCCTAATAAAAGATTGTTAAAAGTCTAACTGTTGTATGAGTCACAAGACTCAATTTCATATGCATGAAATGAACTTTCTTATATGAAATGGAAATACTATAAGTCAGAAAAGTTGATTTAGATTTACAATTAAAATGGCTTCGAGTGCAAAGGGTTAAAAATACGGGATGTCCCACAATTATGGTACTTCCGGGAAATGAGGGATTCCTGAGGTCATTCGAAGCAACTTTCTCCTTTACAAAAATTTTCTCCGAGGCATCCTTCACGAGTTATTGGCGAAAAACAGTGACCAATGAGAGGCGAGCACGGATAGGCGGCCCAACCAACGAGCGCCGCGGAGGACAGTTCCGCTCGTTGGCTCGGCTGCCTCGGGCCAGCTGATCTCGCACCTGATTGGTCACTGTTTTTCGTTAATAACTCGTAAACGAAGCCGCAGATTGCATTTTCGCTAAGGAAAAAGTTACTTCGTATGACTTCAGGGATTCCTTATTTCCGGATCGCGAGACATTTTTCGGACACCCTGTAGCACTGGGTTAGCCGGGAGACGTCGTTTGGAGGTCAACGTATCACACGCGGCGTAGTTCGCGTTGTCAATTGGCTAGAGCGAGTGCGCCAATTACTGTGCCCGTTAAAGCGACGTTCGAAGTTTTCCGCAAATTAAATCGTTTCTTTTACTTAAAAGTGATCTCACAAGGCCCAAGTGTTCCTACAATGCCCACGAAAGCGTTCGCACTTTTTTTAAAACGCAATAAATTTGTCAAAACTGAACTAAACGACTTGAACTTTTTTTTTTAGATTATAGAAGAATTAATCTACCAGACGATGACTGAAAAGCTTTTTTCCTTAATTTTGCTATTACTTGGAATGAAAAGAAAAAATTAAAAACTCTTGTCTTTTTTAACTATTTTACAGATAAAATAGTTAAAAAGACTCAGAAGCCTATAACGAAAATTAAAAAAATGCCTCGAAAATTAAAAAAAGATCTCGGTCATTTAGTTCAGTTTTAAAATAGATATTGCGTTTTAAAATATGTGCGAACAAGTTTAAGTTTATGCGTTGATGTCTTTTATGTAAGCACGAATTTTTGTTCATAATTGAAATATGTAAAGAAAGCAAAAAATGTAAAGAAATATTCTGTACTGAATTATTTAGTGTAATTTATTATATATGTATAAGAAGAGACACGCGCATTTCAGGGATCAAAAAAGTGAGGTTAGGTGTAACGCGATGTTTGAGATGAGGATTTGCTCGATAGTCAACGCTCGCGTCGAAAAGAATGGAAACAAAAATGGACAATTTGGGAAAAATAATATATAATATTATAAATAATATATACAATACATATATATGCATGTATATAATATGTCATGTTATTATATATATTGTATAATTATAATAAAATAGTATATATATGTGATATATCATATTATTATATATATAATTATAATATAATATTACATTATATATATGAAATATATCATATTATATATATATATATAATTATAACATAATATTACATTATATATATGAAATATATCATATTATTATATATATATAATTATAATATAATATAATATTATATATTTATAAAATATACAAGGCTCGAATAATCGAATTTCCTCTTCCCAAACTCTCCACTTTCGTATAAAATCTATCGTCAATTACGGAGAATTGACCTTATTTTGTGAAAAAGAAACTCGCGATAAACATTCCGAGCACCATAAAAATCGCTACTGTTCCAAATGGTGTCCATAAAATAGCGTTACGACGGTTTCTACGGGTCACCGAAGGGTTCCAAGGGCGGTTCGAAAGAACGAGAGAGGCGTAGTAGGCTCGACAGCGGATGATAAAATTTCATTCTCGCGGAAGCCCGATGTTATTTTGCTCTAGCCCCGGAATTTGTTCAATGTACATCGTATATCTGTTCCCGCGATCGGAACGCAGCAGCTGGCCGTTGTCCGGCACCGTAAGCCCGACGTGTCGTCCATGGAGAATCACTCTGGCCAGGGGATCAACGCGGACAGAGAGTGGCTCACGCAACATTGTGAAACGCGTTACGCTACGATTCGGAGCGTTCAAGCGGCGGAGGGGAGGGCGGGATTCTCGCGTAACAGGTTCGAAAAATCGATTATTTTCTCGCGAACGAGAAACGTTGCGCTCGAAAAAATCTGCCGGCGAGATTTTGCGGTTCGCGAGCGAACGAACGAGCGAACGAAATATCTTCTTGCCGGCGAACGACGCGCTCCACGCGTCCCGCAAGGAAGTTCGCCGAGACAGTGCGACTAGTTGCCCGAGAAAAAGACAAAATATTCCCGAAGACCCGTTATGCTTTCCGAGACGTGATGAAGCGCGTCGATAGGCGAGGATCGACGGAAAAATCGCGCGGCGAAAAGAAACCTGGGGAGAATGATGAGCCCCTATAATAACGCGAGCCGATGAATGAGGAGGTGGACAGAATTAATTGAAACTTAGGGTCGCCGGTGAACGGCTGATTGGACTATGACGCGGTAATTTAGAATAAGGAAGGACGGCTCGGAATAAAAGTTTTGATTGCACGTTTCGAGAAGGAGAAAGCGGATGGCCGGCGGACGATGATAGCGGTGTGCGCGGTGGTGTACGAAGAGGAGGAACTGCCGTGTCGGGGTCTCGCTGTTGGGAAGCATGTAAATGGACAGGTGGCTCTACGATGTTGATGAATTCAGCCATTTGTTACCGTCAGTTCGGACATCCTGGTGCCACAAAAATGCGATTATGCGGTCCCGGCGTTCTCCGATAAATTCTCTAGCGGCCGCTGGCTTCCTCGGCTTGCCGTTGCTGTTTATTCATGCCACGGTTCACCAATTGGCAATCTGTGAGCAAGTTATTTATTTAGAGATTTATTTAGGAAATTTCGACGCGATTTCATCCATCGACTGTAAATTTAAAACGTGGCTGCGCTCGTGCATCTAATTGTTCAACGCTGGAACACTACCGAACCAGTGAAAATGACTGGTTTCCGATCTCGTTTTCTTCAGAGTTGCTGAACTTGTTCATTATTGTTACAAGTGAATAATTAATTTTCGATTTTGTATTTCGCCTGGTCGCTTTTCCCATGAATGCGTTAAATCCGCAGTCTAGCGATTAGGAAAATTACTATGTCGCGTACAGTCACCTCGGAAAGTACGCTAACATCTTTTCAAACGGGATAACTTTTTTAAAATTGGTAAAAGTCCTTAATATTCTTGAGATGTTAAATTGACCAGTTTTCTATGAAATCAGTATACAAAAACTTTCTTAGATTGCAATTAATTGAAATGACACAGAAATTAAAAAGTGGTGTTTTTCAACATCAGCTCATTTGGAGCAACTTTTTCCTTAGCGAAAATGCAATCCGCAGCTTCGTTTACGAGTTATTAGCGAAAAACGCTGACCAATCGAAGCGTGGGTGCTGCCAGCGCCCCGCCCTCACGGCCATTACCGCGTCGCGTCAGCCGTATGACGCAGCGACAGTAGCCGCGAGGGCGGAGCCGCAACCGTACGCGATCTCTCATTGGTCAGCGTTTTACGCTAATAACTCGTAAACGAAGCCGCGGATCGCATTTTCGCTAAGGAAAAAGTTGCTTCAAATGACCCGAGGAACCCGCCATTTCCGAATCGCGGGACATTTCTGGGACACCCTGTATACATACAATGCTCGCGATCTTGCACTTTACATGAAAATTGACAAATTAATTTTACGCAAGTTGTCTGTAACAATCAGAGATCGCGGAGCTTTCGTTCGATAAACTACCACAATATTTTACAAACGGAACGCGCTGTTGTCGATGAAACGATTTAAAACAATGATAGATGACGAAATGACTTGCGATAGCAAACTCGTCGTAGACTTGGCGTCTCATTAAATTAAATCGGCGTCTTCATTAAATTCTGGCACTGGAATAACCCACCGATAAACAAGCAACTAATCAATTCGACCACGGTAAACGCCGCTCGCTGCGTAGAAAAACCATCGTCGAAAGCGTTTCGTAAAGCGTGCGGTGAAGAAGTCGAATTGCTCGAATCCGCCGCGTTACGGATTAGAAACCGGAGTGCTCGGTTGACTCGCTTCGGGACGTATCCGACGGCGGTTCGCAAAATTGAACAGCGACGGACAATGTTACCACGGAAAGTCTTCGGTCGGCGTGTTTGTTCGCGCGAACCCGGCAAGTTTTTAGTTGATTCCCGGAAATGTTGGGGGTTCCTCGGGACTTTGAGACGCTGTTCCGCCCTCCGACTCTGCCGAGGTGCGAGCTCGTACAACGATTCGGTGTAGTCGGGAAGTAGGTTAGCCTGAGAGAGATCCGGCAAGTTCGGTGGCTGAAGGCGTTCGAGGACTCGGGAGGAAGGAAGGAGGGAGGAAGTAAGGAAG
This sequence comes from Megalopta genalis, assembly GCF_051020955.1. Classification (NCBI taxonomy): domain Eukaryota; kingdom Metazoa; phylum Arthropoda; class Insecta; order Hymenoptera; family Halictidae; genus Megalopta; species Megalopta genalis. Next base: position 5,137,666 of record NC_135013.1, on the reverse strand, counting down.
GAAGGAAGGAATGAAGAAAGCGTTGAACCGTCGACGCTCGAAAATAAATGGCACGTGGCGCCTGACGGTTAATGGACATTGTTGTAACCATCCTCGAGCTGGTACGCCGCGCCGGGACCAGTCGGTTGCCAGTTCGTCCCGCGACGACAGAGGGGGAAGGCAGGGGGGACCCCGTGAAAACCGGATGCGCAACTGCGAATTTACCGTCCGCTCGTAAAACCGTGATTCCATGTCCGTCTCGCGATCGCAGATTAGAGGAGAACGTCACGAGCTGAACACCAATTAAACAAACTCTTAGCAACCGCGTCCCGCGGGCAATTAAAAGAGACTTTTTCGAACGCGGCATCGGGGCCTCGTATACACGGCCGCGCCGGCTGCGCCTCGTAATTCCGTGCCTCTTTGTCGCGAACACGGCCCAACAATAACCGTTTCAGGAAGCGGCGGCAATTAAAACGTAAGAAGTTGCCGGATCGAATCGTTACGTGGCCGATCGCGGCATTCGATCCGTGACGGGGGCCGATAATGGCCGAGAAGAGCCGGGGCTTCCTTGTATCGTGGAGAAGTTGCAACAATGTCGGAGATGGGAAACAAGCCGAGGATGAATTAAGAGAACTCTTCTTATTAACGATTCTTACGGCGAACGTATTACGGGGAACTAATTACGACGTCAAATGGCTGACGACTAGACCGACGGTTTTATGCATTTCCGAGAGAAATGGCAACGCGAAACGCTGAGAGAAGAATGTAGCGCGTTGTTTTTAAAATTATTTAGATTGTTAATTCTTTGGGATTAAAAATGGCAGGACATTTTTAGACCCGTCTCGAAATATTGCAATAGGACTGTTTGAGTCAAATAGTCCCATAAAACAACAAATTGAATTATTATTATTTTTCTATGTTTCTACATCACACAATTTCTTTGTCAATAAAAACATAGAAATTCTGTCTAATTGAAAATGCAATATAATTTCTGTGCAACGTAGGTCTATTTTATTTTCTAAAATCCTGTGCCTCAAACAATTAAGAGAAAAAATGCTTTCTTATTCAACTCTCGTCTTTTGAAATTGATGTTGATAAATTCTATTTTTGTTGCATCGGGATAAGTCAGAAGGCGCCACATTTAATTACCTGTGATATGATTAACGATATATACAAAGTGTTTCATAATTATGCTAACACTTGGAATAGGGTGATTCCTCGGGTCATTCGAAGTAACTTTTTCCTTTACAAAAATTTTCTCCCAGACATCGTTCACGAGTTATTAATGAAAAAGCACTGGCCAATGAGAAGCGAGCACGGCTGGCGGTAAGCGGCCGGGCCAACGAGCGCTCGAAGCGCAGTTCCGCTCGTTGGCTCGTCCGCCTAGCGCCAGCCGAGCTCGCTTCTCATTGGTCAGTGTCTTTCGTTAATAACTCGTGAACTAAACTTCGAATCGCATTTTCGTTAAGGAAAAAGTTACTTCAAATGACCTCAGGATCCTGTATTATGCAACAAAAGTAAAAGTTTTCACATATCGCTTCTCTTAATAGTTCTAATCATTTTTAAAAACAGAATATCATATTCTTCTAGTTTTTCAATGTTCTTCCCATTTTGCGTTTCATACGTATCTAATAGATAGTCTGCGGATTTTATGCAATTATGAAAAAATTGATAATGCGAAATATCAAATAAGAAGAACGGATGAAGAACGAACGAACGCGGGTATATTATTATTAAATAATTAAAATTCTTAAAAGAAGAGATAAATTTTCAGTCAACTCTCATTTCTTGAAAAATTGATATTAATATATTTTTATTTTGCACATTTATTTTATATAACATTAATGCACTTTCATACTCCAAAAGCTGATACAATTCTGATATAAACACTAATTCTGATAACGACGCTGATACAAAATTCTATAAAATTGTATAAAATAAAGTAGAAAAATAAATATAGAAAAAACGTCGCGTCGCCGATGACAGTTCCGCGGATGGGGTAGAGAGAGGGGGGGGGAGTGTAGCAACGTCGCTGCCGAGGGTTAAGGGAAGGGTTAACCAAGAATTTCTCCACTCTCGGAGAGCGGCCGACTTGCGTTTCGAAAGGTTGCAAGCCGTGACGTCACGCCCATCCGGAAATGGCGTCAGTGACGCGTCCCGGGAAGTTACGTGGCCCGACGAAACGGTGTTGCGTGAACGTGAATTGCGCCTTTTGACCCGTTCAGCTTTCACCGTGAGAGACATAACCGAGCATCTACGCAGTGGATTCATTGCCGTGACGTCAAAGCGGATTCTCGTGTTACGGCCGCAACGGCGAATTATTTCGACGATATTCTTTCTTTTTTTTCTCCCGTTCGTGAAAGACGCCGTGTTATGTCGCAAGAAACGGAACGACGGGAAAGCTTGCTTCGTCGATTAACCCTTAACACTCGGAAGATTTTTTATTCGTATAAGTGTACTTACCGGCATCTCCTTCCACGAACTACTGACAGCAATTTTTGCCAAAATTATGATTCGACAAAGTCGAGTTAAGATAGAAATCATTGCGCTGCTGCGAACATTTTGCAGGAATTAATAAATGAATAAATTAGTAAATTTATAGGAATTAATAAATTTACAGGAATTAATAAATTTACAGGAATTAATAAATTTATAGGAATTAATAAATTTACAGGAATTAATAAATTTATAGGAATTAATAAATTTACAGGAATTAATAAATTTATAGGAATTAATAAATTTGCAGGAATTAATAAATTTACAGGGATTAATAAATTTATAGGAATTAATAAATTTGCAGGAATTAATAAATTTATAGGAATTAATAAATTTACAGGGATTAATAAATTAATAAATGTATAGGAATTAATAAATTAATAAACTTACAGGGATTAATAAATTAATGAATGTATAGGAATTAATAAATTAATAAATTTATAGGAATTAATAAATTAATAAATGTATAAGAATTAATAAATTAAATTTATAGGAATGAATAAATTAATAAATTTATAGGAATTAAACTAAAGATTCTTTAGGATTATTTACGTGTTTTACATGATTACCTTGAAAGATACAATTTAGTGCCGCCCTATCGGTGACATCCAAAGGGTTAAGAAATTACTCACCGCGGGAAGAAAATAGAAATGCTAATAGATCTCGTTAATTTATAAATATTCGCGCATTTTAACACGTTCCGGGCCACGTGTAGTGCTCTAAAAAACTAGCTTATGACAAATATTGGACCGAGGAATTAATTTCCGCCACAAAAATACGTCACAACGAGTTCGCTCAATTGTTACATATACGATAACCAATAATTACATATAATATATCAAGATTCAATGAAATATCAAATGGCCAGTGCGAAGAGTTAAATATAATAGTTAAATAAAAATTGTAAAATATCCGCACATGCCGCAACTGAATGCAGGAAAAAAAAATCGAGGAAAATCGAACGTTCGAAAAAAAAAGAAACATCGGCAACGGCTCTCGCGGATTCAAGCGACTCGAGGCCCGCGCGACAGGCGAATACAACCCGTGTAATTCACGGGATTATTAAAACGTGATACTTTCTACTTATGCGGGGAAGATCAACTTCTTAAATTAGTCGCACGAGGCTGCTTCCCGAAGATGGCCTCGAAGTGGTAAATTGAAGAACGTAGTCGGGGCAACGCGATTCCCCGTAGCACGGACCCCTGAATACTTCGGTAAATGGAATATTCTAGTTCCCGCGTCCTTGTAGGACATTCTTCGCCGTGTTCGAGCACTTCATATTACGAAAGTTCTGTTTCTTGCCCCGGCTCTTCCCGAAGTCACTTCAAAACCGGCGAACGTTCCGCGCGACGATCGCGGAAAACAAAGGATCAACGCCGGCAACCGACGGTCCTACGTACCTATACCCGGACGTACGTATCCAGCGATCCCGTTCCTCCCTGTCACGAACCCTATCGCGCGGTCCCCGAACAATGAATTATGGATGTAATTCCCAAAATTTCAGCCGCGGCAACGTCTGACTCGCCGGGAAGCCCGGCGAGATTCTCTCCGGTCGCGACGCGACGCGCGACAGGATTTTCCGCGGTGTTCCGTGTTTACGCAAATAATAACAATATTGCTGACAAATCCTAATTACGTAACAGTGTCACGTAACTGACTTGCGTCGCCTCCTCCCCCTCTCGTCACCCCCTCCGGCGGCAGGCGCAGCTTCCCGGGAGACGGCAGAAGCTTTCTTCGCGCGCCCGCGGCCGGATGAATAAAACAAACCCTGCACGCGGGGGGAGGGGGGGGGAGGAAATCACCGGGATCAACTATGAAATACGACGACGGATATAGTTCGGCGCGAAGTTCATATTTTAGAGGGATTCAATTATTGTCCGCCGTTTGTTCGCGTCGTGCGGAAAGATCGGGCGAGCAGCGCCGTCCGTTTATTTCGATGGCTTGGAATTACTTTGGACAGGTGAACTCTCGGCTGAGAGTACGTAATGTTTTTTTATACAGAATTATAAATGGATTGTTGATATTCTTCTCTGTATATAAATATATATGCTTTTATATATTTTATATATATTATATATACTCTATATATTTCTTTTAAATATTAGGGGGACCGGAAAGTGTAATGTCGTTTCTGCGCACGTCAGTATTCCTTCTTTTTTGCATACTAATTTTTGCATACTAAAAATTTGCATACTAAATGAAAGAAGGTTGTTGATAATGAGGGTGATTACATCATTTTTTTGATAATAAAAACTAGTTAAAAATTTATCTGTTTGAATTTAATGTAAACAAACGACATAACTTTCCGGTCCTCCTAATATATTGCTATTTTTGTTTTCTCTCGGAGATTTTCTTTTTCTTTCCTTTTTCAGCTTTAAATTTTTATATTTTCTCCGTTTTCGTGCGACTGCTGTACATTATTATTATTATTAATTTTATATTATTACAATATTATTATTATTATTTTCTCTCACTATAATAAAGAGTATAATCTCATCTATCAATATAGTTATCTTAGTTATATATTCAATAGAGAAATAAGTTCACAGTTCAGGGATAATTTTACACGTAGAAGATAAAACAAAATTAATATCGCATTTGATTAGATTTTAAAGTAATCGAAATATCGATTAAACATCGAATAAAAATAAAATTCATTTGTTTGTTTATTTTGTTGATTTTATTTTGTTTTAATTTCATCCGTTTCCACGGATTTAACATTTTAAAATGTATAATAATTAAAAATTTATATTTATTATAATTTATATTTATTGATATATATATTAGTCGTTAATTTGTTATATATTTTTATATTTATTTATATATATTAATCTGAATTTAGTCGAATTTTTGTATCATTAAATTGTAATAAATGAATCATAAATGTATATATATATATTGTATATATATATATATATATATAATTTATATTTATTTATATATATTATATATATAATATTATTTATTAATGTTATTATATTATAATATTATTACATTATGTTTATTACTATAATATTTATTTATTATGAATTTATTACAATTTAACGATACAAAAATCCGACTAAATTCGATGCCGCTCAGCTTCGAAATAAATCGAGGGCACATCGAATAAAATAGAAACGAACGAACGGCGGAGAGGGGGGGCACAATGATCGATTATATATATATAATCGGGACAGGGTCCGGTCTTAAAAATGAAATTTCCTGCGTCACCGTCAGAACGAGCGACAGCTTGATTCATTCGGCGTCGCAGAGAGATCATTCGTCTGCGCCCACTTGCATCTTGTTTATAAATAAAACGTGGCCGGGGGCGGAGGGAGAAGGGCGGGGGGGGGGCTGCGAGACGATCGCCCGGTCCGATCGGGCGCCGCGCAAAAAAGGTCTCGTTTTACGACAAGTGCGAAACGTAAAAACTCTGCGGCGCAATCAAGATCAACGCTATCGGCGAGAGAAGCAGCGCGCGACACGACGCGCTTCGCTTCTGAAATTACTCTCGCGGCCGTGGCGCGGGTAACGACGAGCGGCGGTCATTAAATGATTATGTAAAATTTCGGATTCACCGCTGGCGCCAAGCGCTAATCACTGAGCAGCCTCGTCAAGGAATGCCACGTCGTTTACCGGCCGCGCTCATTACGACAAAATTGCTTTCGGGGAAACCGCTCGGCCGGCTGTCTCTACTCGCGGGCAAACAAAAGCCGCGGCGCTATCGAATAACGAGGCGCGAACAATCCGCGACGCAATCCGCGGCCACGCCGCACAGCGGGCCGGATCGAGGATTTTAGTGACTTTTTGACAAAAAACCTAATTTTCTCGTATCGATGTCCAGTCAATTTTTATCGCTTGTTAAATGTCCATTATAATAATAATAAATATAATATATATAATAATATAATATATAATAATATAATATATATAATAATATAATATATATAATAATAATAATAAATATAATATATATAATAATATAATTATATTATTATATATATTATATTTATTATTATTATAATGGACATTTAACAAGCAATAAAAATTGACTGGACATCGATATGAGAAAATTAGGTTTTTTGTCAAAAAGTCACTAAAATCTATAGTATATATATGAATCAGGTTCGTCGGGACATTGCAAGGAATAGAAGCATATTTTTTGGCGTCAAATGTAGCGTTCGAAATGTTCAATTTTAAATTGTCGTATCGGTTACAATTTATGATCATTCTTATTAATATTTGGACATTTATTATTATATATATTTTATATATATATATATATATATAGATTTTTTTTTATATATATAGATTTTAGTGACTTTTTGACAAAAAACCTAATTTTCTCATATCGATGTCCAGTCAACTTTTATTGCTTGTTAAATGTCCATTATAATAATAATAATTGTATATATATATATATATATATATAATAATAAATGTCCAAATATTAATAAGAATGATCATAAATTGTAACAGATACGACAATTTAAAGTTGAACATTTCGAACGCTACATTGGACGCCAAAAAATATGCTTCTTTTCCTCGCAATGTCCCGACGAACCTAATTCATGTTTTCCTTTGCTTTCTTTCTTAACATTAGGAGGCAATATTCCTCGTTAGGAAACAGTAGCTTAAATTAAGATTATCGTATCCTATATATGAAAAATATAATGTTTAATAAAATACAAAAAGTGTAAAAATTCTTTACATTCGACAAGGAATATCTTTTGACACCCAAGGACTCACAGTTTCGGACAAACGGTATATTTTCAGGATACTTTCCTCTATGTAATTCTGTAAAAGTTACATACCAAGACGAACCAGATTGTAAATTATTACATTTTAAAGATATCAACGTTACGTTGCTTTGAGGTTATAGATATCGATGATAATCTCTCGGAAATCCGCTCGGAAAATTCGAGATCGTGACGAGCTTCCGACGATGCGTCGTTTTCGCGCGAAAATCGCCTCGCGTTTTGAAAAACGTTTCGCTAAATCGAACCGAAGAAAGTTGCCGAATCTGGCGCGAATTCGTTCAATTCATTCGTCGCCATTTTATTTAAAATGAAACAATCATTCGGATGCTCCGTTCTACCAACGATACTGCATCTATGATCGTTCGAGATAAACGTTTACGCGTGAAATCTCTAAATAATTCTCCAATGTTTCTCCAATAAATCTGTAAATAATTTCAAATTATTTTGCGGTTATTATTATCGTTAAACGATAAGGGCTGAACGGTCAGCTTTTTCTCTAATCAGCAGTATCAAAATTAACGCTGGACCTACCGGGCGTTAAAACACGATCAATGCCTGTTGTTTTGTAATAATGACAGGATTGCATTTATTTGTACATTGTATAATTTTTATTACAATTTATGCTTGAATAAAGAGAATTATCTACAAAATTTGTCGCATCGAAACAGTTCTACAATGTTAGGGAATGTAAAAGAAAAAGATCAGAAGCCAATCGTTTCGACTCGTTTCGCAGTTCTAGTGTTAAACAACGCTTAGAAATGGCTTGAAAAATGTAGATTTGCATTTTTAATGCAAAAATTGCATTTTTATCATTCTAGATCCCTGTAGAACTGTTCAGAAACAATTAATGACCGCGTTAGGTCGATTAGCGTGCAGATTGAAAAGAAGGATTAAAAACAAGGCCGACAAGATGGACGAAGGCAGCGTTCGACGCGTTCAGCGCCGACAATCAACCCTCTAAAATTCCCGCGAGGTCAAAGCAATTTGATCAATCAGACCGAAACTAGAAAGCTGAAAAATTTATTATACTATCAATATTATTATCCTGGTCGAATTCAGTTTGTTCGAGCGTATTAGAATGTATTAGAGCCGAGACTAGAAATCTCAAACTTATTATACTGTTAATATAATATTATTATCTTAGTCGAGTTCAGTTCGTCCGAGTGTATCAGAATGAAAACGAGCATGCGAGATTGGTAGAGAATTAGCGTCGCCTACGTGCGCGACCGACGCGGCAATCAACGTGTCGAAGGTTATAAAAGTACGAACGGTAGATTGAGGGGGTTGATTTTCTGCCACTCGAGTCCGATTAAATCGCCCGGGGGTGATTGTGAGAAAGCCATTAAAACCAGCGGAGACAGTAATGATCGATGCTGCGGACTGGTCCTTCGGACACGTATAGATTCCCTTTTTTTTCCCGACGCGGAACGGGCTATAAATAGGAGGCGGAACGAGGTGACGCGGGAAACCGAAAAAAGATCGTCGACTCGTTTAACGGCGCGGCCGGTGTTCATTCATATTTATAGCGATGAATGGAAACTCCGTGACGAGTAGTTTTCGACCGACTGGAATGTCCGACGCGGTTTTTGTGTTTCTTTAGTTCTCTCTCCCCCACTCTCTAATTCTCTCTCTCTCTCTCTCTAGTTCTCTCTTTCTCTCTCTCCCTCTCTCTCGATCTTTCTCTCTCTCTTTGGAACTCGACCCTCTCTCTCTCTCTTTCTTTCTCTAGTTCTCTCTCTCTCTCTCTCTCTCTCTCGAACTTTCTCTCTCTCTTTGGAACTCGACTCTCTCTCTCTCTCTCGATCTTTCTCTCTCTCTCTCTCGATCTTTCTCTCTCTCTCTCCCTCTCTCTCGATCTTTCTCTCTCTCTCTCCCTCTCTCTAGTTCTCTCTCTCTCTCTCTCTCTCTCTTTGGAACTCGACTCTCTCTCTCTCGATCTTTCTCTCTCTCTCTCTCTCTCTCTCTCTCTCTCTTTCTTTCTCTAGTTCTCTCTCTCTCTCCCTCCCTTTCTCTTTCTTTCTTTCTCTCTTTGGAACACGACTCTCTCTCTCTCTCCCTCTCTCTAGTTCTCTCTTTCTCTCTCTCTTTGGAACTCGACTCTCTCTCTCTCCTTCTCTCTAGTTCTCTCTTTCTCTCCCTCTTTGGAACTCGACTCTCTCTCTCCCTCTCTCTCTCTCTCTCTCTCTCTTTCTCTCCAGTTCTCCCTTTCTCTCTCTCTTTGGAACTCGACTCTCTCTCTTTCTCTAGTTCTCCCTTTCTCTCTCTCTCTAGTTCTCTTTTCCTCTCTCTCTTTGGAACTCGACTCACTCTCTCTCTCTCTCTCTCTCTCTCTCTCTCTCTTTGGAACTCGACTCTCTCTCTCTCTCTCTCTAGTTCTCTCTTTCTCTCTCTCTCTCTCCCTCTCTCTCTTTCTCTCTTCCTCTCTCTCTCCCGCTCGTTTTCTCTCTCTCTCTCGCTTTAGTTCTCTCTTTCTCTCTCCCTCTAGTTCTCTCTTTCTCTCTCTCTCTCTCTCTCCCTCTCTCTAGTTCTCTCTTTCTCTCCCTCTTTGGAACTCGACTCTCTCTCTCTCTCTCTCTCTCTCTCTCTCTCCAGTTCTCCCTTTCTCTCTCTCTTTGGAACTCGACTCTCTCTCTCTCTCTCTTTGGAACTCGACTCTCTCTCTCTCTCTCTCTCTCTCTCTAGTTCTCTCTTTCTCTCTCTCTTTGGAACTCCACTCTCTCTCTCTCTCTCTCTAGTTCTCTCTTTCTCTCTCTCTTTGGAACTCGACTCTCTCTCTCTCTCTCCCTAGATCTCTCTTTCTCTCTCTCTTTGGAACTCGACTCTCTCTCTCTCTCTCTCTCTCTCTCTCTAGTTCTCTCTTTCTCTCTCTCTTTGGAACTCGACTCTCTCTCTCTCTCTCTAGTTCTCTCTTTGGAACTCGACACTCTCTCTCTCTCTCTCTCTCTCCCTCTATCTTTCTATTACGCTGCCGCGGCATCTTCCGGCGCGAAAAATAAAGGTATTGTCGGCGACAACTCGCCTGGAAAATATAGTAACTCCGCGGGGGCCGTTGACAATGGGCGACTGGGAAACGCGAGCCTGGAAAAAATTAACGCGTTGACCGCCGGACAAGTATTCACGGAACTTTCGCCGCGAACAAAACGCGGCTCCGACGCCACCGTGAAGGTGTATCGAGCAGCCCGGCGTTTTGCCGCCGATACTCTTGCTCCGGCCTTTCATCGGATCGCATTGAATCAAAACGTAGCCATTATTCGCGGCGGCAACGTCGCCGAAGAAAATCATTATCGGGGACCGCTCATTATCAATATTCCCGTTCGAGGACTCAATGGGACGCCCGCTTCAATGGCGTCTTCGTACTCACGGTAATGTGGCCACAAAGGACACGGTGGTGCCGGCTGTTTTGTCTTTTTATTGCCGCGGAAAATAATGCCGGCGACTCGAAATTCTCGAATGGGAGAACGAACGCTCACTTTACACCGTTTTTACTGGCATTTTTCGTTGATATTTTATTTGTTTTTTTGACACTTGATTTTACGGTGCTCTGAGAGAGAGAGAGAGTGAGAGAGAGAGAGAACAGCTGTTTCATTTCAATTTATTATGTAAAATTATTCTTATTTCGATTTTGTTATATCGTTGTAATAATTTGTTATTGTAATATATTGTTATTATAATATGTTATTACTGTAATACATTATTATTTAATTATATTATTATTGAAATATATTATTATCGTAGCATATTATTATTGTAATATTCGCAGCGATCAACAGGCACAGGGTGTTTAATTTAACCGAGCACAGTGAGATATCTCGAAACGTGTTGAAGCTACGAAAAGAACTTTTATGCAAAAGCGGTTGGGCAGAGTTAACAATTTTTTCATTCATGTAATAGCGAAGGATATTTCAAATTTAGCTCAATTGCTTTAAATCGGACCATATAGTTTCTCATTCGAATGCCCGGAGCAGAAACGAGAAAAGAGATATAATCTTTCATTTCTTATTTTCTGCTTTTCATTTTTCACTTTTGCATACATCGAAACTATAATCGAGCTACTACCTGAGCCGCGGCTGAAGAGAAGTCCGGCGAAACAGGAGGTCAGCCTGGAAACTGATCGATGCCGAAGCCGCGGACAGGTCGGTGGAAACGTTTCGTTAGAAATTAACATTTCCGTGAGCGGAGTCGAGGTATCGTGAGCTTCCGAGTCGAAAGGGGAGCGAACAATCAAGAGCTCCGCAGGAAACAAATGCCCCGTGTTCTCCGAGGCAATTACTCGGACGGTCTCTCCGTCAGCAATTCCCCGGAGACACGTATACTCTCTTTCTGCCGGAATCGGGCAGCATTCCGATAGCGCCGGGTGCTCCCATGTCGCGGGCTCTCCGTCCCGAAAACACGGAACACGGAGAGCAAGAGAAAGAAAGAGAGAGAGAGAGAGAGAGAGAGGAAGAGAGAACTAGAGGGAGAGAGAAAGAGAGAAAGAGAAAGAGGGAACTAGAGAGAGAAAGAGAGAGAGAAAGAGAGAATTAGAGAGAGACAGAGAGAGAAAGAGAGAACTAGAGAGAGAGAGAGAAAGCGAGCGAGAGAGAAAGCGAGCGAGAGAGAAAGAGAGAGAGAGAAATAGAGAGAGAGAGAAATAGAGAGAGAGAGAGAAAGAGAGAACTAGAGAGAGAGAGAGAGAGAGAAAGAGAGAACTAGAGAGAGAGAGAGCGAGAGAGAGAGAAAGCGAGTGACAGAGAAAGAGAGAATTAGAGAGAGAGAACTAGAGAGAGAGAGAGAATGCGAGTGACAGAGAAAGAGAGAATTAGAGAGAGAGAACTAGAGAGAGAGAGAGAATGCGAGTGACAGAGAAAGAGAGAATTAGAGAGAGAGAACTAGAGAGAGAGAGAGAGAGAATTAGAGAGAGAGAACTAGAGAGAGAGAGAGAGAGAGAGAGGGAGGCTCCCGAGGCGCAGGATAGCGTTCAATCAGTCTTCGGCCACGTGTCCGTTCTCGACCACGCGGTCCTCCCGTCTCCTCTTTGACGGCCCCGTTCCTCCCGAGGCGCTTCCAATTCACTTTTTTCCGAGCCCCATCCCTCCGGAAAACCCGTTTCCATCGAGGGGTCGCCTCGGCTGCGAAGAGGGTCGTCCTAGGTGTGCGCGCCGCAACGCCGAAATAAGATTACCCGTGAGCGACAATCAATGCGAACGAATACGTGACCGGCTGCGCCGCGCCGCGCCGCGCCGTGTTTTCGACTTTGCCTGTTTCTCCGCAGTCGTAGCCGCAGCCGCCGACCGCAGCCGCCTCTCCACGCGCCGGGGGCCTTTGTTAAAAACAGCCGGGATACCGAGCAGAACGCCTGGCCGCCGCGAGCCCGATCGGCGCGAGCAGCTAATGGCCCGCGGAAGTGTTTGCCTCGCGTTTTCCTAGGATTCGGATGCCGATGGGAATAACCAGCGCGTTTAGCCTGCCTCCAGATAAATCGGTCCGGCCGTGCTGCAGGTGGGATGCGCGAGATTGTGTTCGAGAAACGCGCGGTTTCTCGACGCGATGCTCGATGTACGATTTTGGCTGTTTCGAGCGGAATAGAAATTATGTTGTTTCGCGATTTTAATTAACGAGAAGAGACAAGCTTTGTGAATTATAGGAGGCGCAGTTTAATGATCGCACGGCGATTTAGGACAAGAGCGCCGGACTCGGGGTCCGTGCAGACCCGAGTCCGGATTTCATTATTTAGGATCCGAATGTAATAGAGTTCGATTGAAGATTTGCTTCATATTGTTTGTAAATTGTACAGGATGTAATTTATGTATTCTATGTAATAATAATAATAATATTATTATTATTAATACTGTAATAATAATGTAACAATAATATTAATAATAAATAATATTACATGTAAATTATGATTATATATCTAAGTTATACGCATATAATTATGCACGAAATACTACTCGTGCATAATTATATGTGTATAACTTAAATATATAATCATAATTTACATATAATATTATTTATTATTAATAGAATATATAGAAATATATATGTAGAATATATAGAATATATAGAAGATATAGAAGATATATAGAATATATAGAAGATATATATTATCTATAAATATATATCTTCTATATATATATATAAAGTAGTATTTCATGTATAATTATATGTGTATAACTTAAATATATAATCATAATTTACATATAATATTATTTATTATTAATATTATTGTTACATTATTATTACAATATTAATAATAATAATAATATTATTATTATTATTACATAGAATACAAAAATTACATCTTGTACAATTTACAAACAATATGAAGCAAATCTTCAACCGAACTCTATTATATATATATATATTTATTTATTTATTTATTTATTTATTTATTTATTTATATATACATTTATATATATTATCTATATGTATATATAAATAAAAAAAAAATAATTCTTGCATTGCCTGCAGTAATAAAGAATAATAAATAATTTACAAATAATAAATCTATATATCCTTATATATGTATAAATGTATATATGTATATATCTGGCATAACAATGTATTTTACGTAATTACCTTTCATTACTAATAAAATTAAGTCTCGCCATCTCAGCGACATCAAAATGCAAAGTACTAGAAACTAAATTAAAAGAAAAAGAAAGTAGCGTACCCCAGTCTCGTTTATCCGAACTAATTAGTCGAACACGAGCGTCCGAACAGCGAAACAATATCTCAGTCGCAGTCTCGAATCCGAATCTCCATTCTCGGCGCAAGTAGAACAGAATCGAGAAATCGGTGCTGGCCCACCGGCAACGGGGAACACCGTTGCGTCACGGGTAGCCATAATCATAACCGTAGTACATATCACGCGGAGAAACCGATTTATTTGCGTAAACAGTGTCGGCGGCGGGACCGCGCGACTCGGCGGGAGATCGCGCGCGTTTGTCGCGGGCGGCGGGTCAGCGGGGAGTGGAAACGTTTGAAAAAGAAGGCAAATAAACGGGAACAGAGCGGCGTGGACGGCGGAGCGCGCGGGATCGGGGCTGGTCGGAGCTTTTCGCGGGTTTGAAGGAACACGGCCGGAGCGGTTCACTTCCGGAAGATAATGTACACACAGTTGCACAGGCCGCGCCGGGAGAGAAACGAGGTCAACCGTTTGCGCATAACGCTTAATGGAAACGAGTGCGCGGCCGGCTGAATGACACGCGGTGCGTGTCAAGGCTCTTTTGCGTCATTTATTGCACGCCACGGTTCGCGAAGTTAATTAAACCTCGTTCTAATGATATACAATATATGTATATGGAGAATCGACGCCGGTGTTGCCGGCCTGTTCCCTCTCTCGTAATTCTCTCTCCCTTTCGGTCTCTCTCGCTCTCTCTTTCTCGGCCTTTCGGTCTCTCTAACTCTCTCTCAGTCTCTCTTGCACTCTCTCGCTCTCTCTCACTCTCTCTCGCTCTCTCTCTCGGCCTTTCGGTCTCTCTAACTCTCTCTTAGTCTCTCTTGCTCTCTCACGCTCTCTCTCTCTCTCTCTCTCTCTCAGTCTCTCGCACTCTCTCTAGGTCTCTCTTGCTCTCTCTCTCTCGCCCTCTCTCGGTCTCTCTCGCTCTCTCTCGCTCTCTCTCTCGGCCTTTCGGTCTCTCTAACTCTCTCCCAGTCTCTCTTACACTCTCTCGCTCTCTCTCGCTCTCTCTCACTCTCTCTCGCTCTCTCTCTCTCGGCCTTTCGGTCTCTCTAACTCTCACTCAGTCTCTCTCGCTCTCTCTCGCGGCCTTTCGGTCTCTCTCGCTCTCTCTCGCGGTCTTTCGGTCTCTCTCGCTCTCTCTCAGTCTCTCTTGCTCTCTCTCGCCTTCTCTCAGTCTCTCTCGCTCTCTCTCGCGGCCTTTCGGTCTCTCTCGCTCTCTCTCGCGGTCTTTCGGTCTCTCTAACTCTCTCTCGGTCTCTCTCGCTCTCTCTCGCGGCCTTTCGGTCTCTCTTGCTCTCTCTCGCCCTCTCTCAGTCTCTCCCGCTGTCTCTCTCTCGGTCTCTCTCGCTCTCTCTCTCTCTCGGCCTTTCGGTCTCTCTAACTCTCTCTCAGTCTCTTTCGCTCTCTCTCGTTCTCTCTCAGTCTCTCTTACTCTCTCTTGCCCTCTCACGGTGTCTCTCGCACTCTCTCTCTAGGTCTCTCTCGCTCTCTCTCGCGGCCTTCCGGCCCCTCTCGCTCTCTCTCGCTCTCTCTCAGTCTTTCTTACTCTCTCTCGCTCTCTCTCGGTCTCTTGCTCTCTCTCTCGCTCTCTCTCGCGGCCTTCCGGCCTCTCTCGCTCTCTCTCGCTCTCTCTCAGTCTCTCTTACTCTCTCTCTCTCTCTCTCTCTCGGCCTTTCGGTCTCTCTAACTCTCTCTCAGTCTCTCTCGCTCTCTCTCGTTCTCTCTCAGTCTCTCTTACTCTCTCTTGCTCTCTCTCGGTGTCTCTCGCACTCTCTCTCTCTAAGTCTCTCTTGCTCTCTCTCGCTCTCTCTCGGTCTCTCTCGGTCTCTCTCTCTCTCTCTAGTTCTGTCTCGCTCTCTCTCGGTCTCTCTCGGTCTCTCTCTCTCTCTCTCTCTCTCTCTAGTTCTGTCTCGCTCTCTCTCGCTCTCTCTCGGTCTCTCTCGGTCTCTCTCGCTCTCACTCGCTTTCTCGCGTGCTCTCCCGTTCTTTTTCGCTCTCTCTCTCTCTCTCTCTTGGTCTCTCTCGCTCTCTCTCACTCTTTCTCACCCTCTCTCCCTCTCTCTCTCGCTCTCTTCCGTTTTACATCCTCTCTCGTATTATCTCCCTTTCGCTTTCTCTCTCTCTCTCTCTCTCTCTCTCTCTCTCTCTCTCTCTCCCGAGGCTGGCGATTTATTGTGCGAACGCGCGACACGACAAATTCGCTCAATTAAATAATTCCGGAGGCGGCTCGGACCCGGGCTGCGCGCATCGGCGTCCCGCTGCGATCAATTCCCACAAATATTGGCGCTCGCGAAATTGCTCGTGATTATTAATTTCGAGTTAATCTCCAAACTATTGGTTAATTATTATTTGAACGGCGCCTGTCCCGTCGGCGCGAGACACGCCGCAACGACCGCCGGAAAGTAGCCAAGTTTCTGTGAAAATTGTTGAGCTTTTCGCTGAAATCAGCCAGACAGATGGTTTTCTTTTTTTCTTTTTTATTGAAACTTTCGAAGTATTCTATAATATAGGAAAATCACAGAGAATGTAGCACGAACAATTCTCTGCGTAGAAAATTTATTCACTTATTCGTTAATGCTTAGATCCTTTCGATATTTTTACGGGAACACCGTTCAAGAAAATTACAAATTATTCTTGCAATTGCTTGAATTCGACGTTTTCCGATAAAATTTCATTTCATCCGTTACGACATTCCGTCACATCATTTTTCAGTGATTTTAGAATGTAATTCTAAATTCATTTTTAATTAATTCCACTATTCTAAATTGCACCTACTCAATTTTCTTTTTTTCTTTCTTTCTTTTCGAGGAAAGCGTAACAAAACATGCTAACAAATGGAAATCGTAGAAGTAGGGAACGACGGAAATGCAGAAATAATCAACGCGGCGACGATTTAATATCTTTCGTTATATAGGATATCGTTCGAACCGTTGTTCGGAATTTGTTTACCGGAAAATCCGCAGCCGGATAAATTAGCGCGCCGCTTCCATAAAGCATCGGGCAAGTGCGAAACAATTTTCCGCACTTAATATCCAAGTCAAATCCGTTCCCGATCGCCGGCGCGACGGAAACGGAAGATATTAAAATTTCAGGACAAGCCGGCCGCGATTAAACAAAGTTATGACAGCAATTGCACTTATCTGCACGTCGATCCGGCCGCTGCATTGTTGCTGGCTCGGCCGGATTCGACGGTCGCCGCGCAGGGAGCGGTTTCGAGTAAACGGTGGACATTTTCGTTCGGCGACACGCGAACCCTCGATTCGGCTCGGCTCGCATTGGCTCCGGTTTTTTAATTTCTGAATTATACGTAAGTATAGGCCCCCCCCCCTCACCGGCAATCTCGGATACATAATCAAACCGCTTGAAATATTCAACTGTGCAAAGCGAGCGTTTAAAAAATTGCACCGTGTTTATCCGGCCTTGCGACCGCTTGCAATTAATCGTTCTTTCAAGGTGACACGTTATCTCGGCACAGTAAATTCCCCCTTAATTTTCCAGCGGCTTGTAAACAAAAACATGTAGTTAATATTTAAAAATCTTCTACCGCTATTTTTTTCTTTTAACGCTATTTTCTGCGCTATTTCTAAGGCAATTATTAGACAACGAATGTTGTGTACTTATGGAAAAGATTACTAGGTGAAGCGCATAAGTGTGGACACCAAAATGGCGTACGAATTCGACTGAAATTTTCGATTTATTTTGTTTATTCAATGTCGCATCTGCTTAACAGCAATCAGCTATCATTTGTGGGATTATATTTGTAGGGTTACATGTACTGTAATATACGTTAATTTTGCGTTACATTTTCACATTATTTTCTTAATCTAGGCTTCCTAAATTACCATATAATTTCGCTAAACAATTTGGCTTCTTCTAATAAGCATGGCATAAGTTTTGCTGTTTGTTTGTAGTCGTTTAAACATTCTTTGATGATACAGTAATGTCTCTCTAATTGACGCTCAAATTGTCCACAAAAATGGACAATTTGAGAAGAGATTTATGGAAGATTATTCGAGCCTTACGGTTCGTTTTTATAGTTACGAATTATTAACAATTATAAAAACCAGCCGCAAGGATCGAACAATCGTGTCTTCACTTCCCAAATTAGGGAGACATTACTGTATTGCTCTTACTACAGTAATGTCTCCCTTACTGACGCTCAGGTTGTGCACAGAAATGGACAATTTGGGGAGAGGAGATACGATTATTCAAACCTTGCGGTTTGCTTTTACAATTACGAATTATCAACAATTATAAAAACCAGCCGCAAGGATCGAACAATCGTGTCTTCTCTTCCCAAATTGTCTATTTTCGTGCGCAATCTTAGCGTCAGTTAGGGAGACATTACTGTACTCCTCTTACTGCAGTAATGTCTCCCTTACTGACGCTCAGGTTGTGCACAGAAATGGACAATTTGGGAAGAGGAGATACGATTGTTCGAACCGTTTTTATAGTTTCATAGTTGTTGACAATCGATAACCATAAAAAACGAGCAACAAGGCTCGAACAATCGCGTCTTCTCTTCCAAAATTGTCCATTTTTGTGGACAATCTGAGCGTCAGTTAGGGAGACATTACTGTATTGGACATTTTTACTTATTTTTCTGATATTGTGCACTGGATATTGTACATTCTATTAGGATGTGATCAACTGTAAGCTCAGTGTTATAGTAATCGAAATTATTGACGCGAAAAATTAATTTTTATTTAACCATCGTCACTCGAAATCGACGTCGAAAATTGTCATTTCTCCCGATGCACTTTTTCCATAAAAATTTGCAAAACCATGACAGTTCGTCCATGTACGAGCAAACATAGCTCGCGAATCGCAGCGCGCCGCGACTTTCAAGTCGCTGAAAACGCGGAGCATTGTTGCGTCGCGTGTAAATAATCGATCTTATTTCAGCCGGCGGGGGTGCGTGCATTATCTTCAGGAAGTGAGCCATACGCCGCTGCTTTTCCCGCGATTTGTGAACTGGAAGGGTTTGATAATGATATCGGCGATCCGCAGCCGCTTTCCATCGCGATTACTTCTTATTTTCGCGGCGGCGCGGCGGCCGTGGCGCGTATCGCTCTTTCCGCGATTAACGTTATTTCTCGCGAATTATCGGCCCGTGTCCGTCGATGCCCTTTTGTTCTGCCGCGAACGCATCCGCTGTTCGGACCATTGTCATCGGTGAATTTGCAAAACGCCGCGCAATGCCCGCGGTTCGTGTAATTTCGTGAAAAATTGAAGCGCCGCGTCCGTTCACATTCGAACTTCTCCCGTGAGCCTAATAAATTTATCTCCGGGCTGAAACCGACACGGATTCAAAGATCGAAGCCTCCCCTTCGCGACGGTTGCAAAATATCTCAAATGCGAATTTTTCTAGCGACGTTGTTCGCTCTCGAATCCGAAGTACAAGCCGGTACGAATCTGTATTTCGTCGCGAGGGTCGTGTTCAATGAATATTTTCGAGGTCCGCGACCGTTCCCAGCAATTTCCGGCTATTTTTCCCTCGATCCGCGATGCTTTAGCTCGCACGTGAAAAAAAAAATGTTCCACGGTTGTATCTCGATCCCGACGGAAGTGCTACGTTTTCGTCGGAAAAATGGCCGGACGTTCCGCGCGGCGCCCGCTTCCATGCAATCCCATCCGCTCCGCTCGTCCCGTCTTGTTCGCTGTTCCCGGTTCATATACCCTGCGCGACTTTCCTGTAAATACTTGTTCCAGACCTGGATTCGATGTTGGCAGTGACGTTAACGCGAACGTATCCATTAGCGGGCTCGTGTAAGCAGGCACGTAAACGAATGCCGAGCGCCGGGGCGAGGCATTTACGTGCCCGGCTCTATTATTTTACCGTTTAGGAAACATTATCTAATTTACCCGTTGCTTTGCATTACGTCGCGACACTGTAACGCGGCCGGCGCGGCGTTCTTCCAGCATGAGGGGACCTTTTAAACGTACGCAAATAGCTGCCGATCATTTTCAAGTGTTTCGCGGGCGTTGCGTGCAACGTTTGCGATCAGATACGACTGGCGTACGTTCGCCCAGCTAATTCGATTTAATGAGGCGCAATTGAAAGAAAATATTGCGCGGAAAGTGGTATCGTTTCCCCCCCCCCCCAAAAAAAAGATGTTTTGCTTGTTGAGAAAGCAGGGCTGGGGAAAAATAGATTTTTGAAATATTAAGTAGTCTGTAAATAAATGAATATATGGGCTATATAGACTGTAAATAAATAAATATATAGGCTATATAGACTATAAATAAATAAATATATAGGCTACATAGACTATATAGACTATAAATAAATAAATACGCTATATAGACTATAAATAAATAAATATATAGGCTATATAGACTATAAATAAATAAATATATAGGCTATATAGACTATAAATAAATGAATATATAGACTATATAGACTATAAATGAACGAATATATAGGCTATATAGACTATAAATGAACGAATATAGAGATTATATAGACTATAAATAAATAAATATAGAGATTATATAGACTATAAATAAACAAATATATAAGCTATATAGACTATAAATAACTAATTTTGCACTTCTACTATAACAAATACTTTTATCTTCTCCCGCAATAGAGAATTTGGCAAATAAATTTTTTTAAAATAGTGGTTGCATGTTTGAAATGCTATTTCCATATGCAAATACCGTTTCAAAAAGATTGAGAAGGTAAAAAAGTATTTGCAGTCTATTTACTGTTTCAAAAATCTGTTTTTCCCCTGTTCTGTAAAAGAAGCACCCGATTCGGAATTTTGTCAATAATAAACAGTGCTTCTGCGAGCATAAGATTGCAAAGCTACCAGAAAAAATGTCGAGAAGCTTATTTTCACTCCGAATATTCTCACTTCTCAAAAAAAATCTTCCGAAAGACGAAACAATTTTTCAAATGCAACTATGATTTCTCGAAGTGTCAGATGACAAAAATACTTCTGCGGTTGACAATATTGCTAATCACGGCAGCACCGCTAATTATAGCACATTGACATAACCTATTGCAAAAAAATAACAGGCTACAGATTTTTTACTTAAGAAATGCCGAAAGTTCGTCGAAAGCAGCAAATTGTTGCCAAAAACGAGCGAATCGAATTCGCGAACGTCGCGGCATCATTTTCAATTTTTCGCGAGATCGTCGAGAGAAATAATACTATACTCTGCTCTGGTACATTTGTTTCAACAATTATCGCAGCGAGCGTAGAAACATTCTGAAACGGCCAAACAATTACGGCCGACAACTGCGCAGTGGCTCGAAGTTTCGCCGGCGAAATTTCATACAGAAATACACCGACGCGTCTGGGCTTCCTGGGCGGGGAACACGGCCCGGGATAAAATTCCCGGAACTTTTTTCCTTGTATTTCAGCAGACGTGTTCTTCCGAACACTATGGCCGAACATTACGCCGTGATACGAGCCAGCAGACCCTGAATGAAACGCGCAGTTCCTTCTCTCTCTCTCTCTCTTCCTTTCGTTCCTTTCCGCTCGCGACACGCTAAGGTCGACTCTCGATCGCGTCTTTACAGTGCAATAATTATTGCGCAACGGCCCTTGCTAATTACCGACAATTGCCTGCGATCCAGATAATTTTTTAATCTATTGTCAAGGACGAAGCGTCCGCTCCGGAATCACGATCTCGCTTAAACTAAACGCGAGAGGTACGGTAAATTCTCCCTAATTGACGCGCAGATTGCGTAATAATTTCTCCCTAATTCGCGCTCAGATTGCACGCAAAAATAGACAATTTGAGAGCGTTGCGGCTCGTCTTTATAGTCATCGATTGACGATAATTATAAAAACGAAGTGCAAGGCTCGAATGATCGCATCTCCTCTTCCCAAATTGTCCATTTTTGTGCGCAATCTGAGCGCGAATTAGGGAGAAATTACTGTACATATAAATGTCTCATAATACGGAAATGGGAGGGGAGGTTCCCCAGGTTATTTAAAGCAACTTTTTCCTTAGCGAAAATGCGATCCGCGGCTTCGTTTACGAGTTATTAACGAAAAACTCTGACCAATCGCAGCGCCAGTGCGGCCAGCGCTCCGCCCTAGCGGCCAATACCTCGTTGCACCGGCCGTATGACGCAGCAGCGGGTGGTCGCGAGGGCGGAGCGTCAGCCGTACGCGATCTCTCATTGGTCAGTGTCTTTTCGTCGATATCTCGTAAACGAAGCCGCGGATTGCATTTTCGCTAAGGAAAAAGTTACTTTAGATAACCTCGGGAACCCGAAATTTCCAAATTGCGAGCATTTTTGGGACATTCTGTAGTTACCGAATATCAACAATTATAAAAACGAAGCGAAAGGCACGAATAATCGCACCTCCTCTGCCCAAATTGTTCGGAACAATAGCAATGGAATTCGCGTTTTATTTTCGCGCGTTTGCTTTTGAAATTTTCGTCCGAAATTAAACGACGACGCTTCCGCGTCGTTAGCTTTTTCCGCGTCGCAGCGAGGAGATAGGCACAAAGGGCCGAGAAATAGACGGTCTTCAATTATTTATATTACCCGGTAATAAAAATACGAAACGGGGGACGACGCGCGCGCCTTTATACTTTTTACACTCCGCGTATATCCTCCCTGTCGAGTAAATAAACGAAGAAATAAATATTCGAGGCGCTATTTATATTCATCAACCCCTGTCGCGCTTGGCCTCAAACAAAACAAGAACCGGGGTACAATAATAAATCTGCTCCATAAAATCGGAAGCAACATAAACGTCCGCGTGTTTGCGGAAAAGTTCTGATAACTTCTGGTGCAAAAAAAAGGAAAAGAGAATGACAGAATCGGAAATCTGAACGGCGGAGAGTTTACTTGTTTGGCAATTTGGGATCTTTGTGCAAAATAGAAACTTTCAAAGCGAATTCTAAGGTGCAGAAATTAAGTAAAAATGAAATCTTTCTTTTAATAATTTTGATAAGTTGAAGATAGCATAATAGAATTATTAAATTCTTTTTAAGTGTTCGCAATTTTCTATTTCTGCGACTGATTTTTGAAAAATATTGTAAGACCGATAAAAAATAATACCGGTTGTTGACCTCTGCTCGAAACAATCTTGAAAATTATAATGAAATCTAACTACCAGAAAAATTATCTGTAAATATAGGTAAATATACCCGTACTCCTGAATTTCAGTTTCTATAAAGGTTACGGAGGTCCAACAGAAAATTTACCGGCAATTACACTAAATTCTCTCTAATTTTCCTTCGGCTTGTAAACAAAAATGGGCAATTTGGCAAGAAGAGATACGATTATCCGAGTCTCGCGGCTCTTTCTTACAGTCGCCGATTGTCAACAACTACAAGAACGTAATCGTACCTCCTCTTCCAAAATAGTCAATTTTTGTTCGCAAGCAGAAGGACAACCGAGGAGAATTCGCTGTATTTTCCATTTTCGTACGAATTCTTTGATCTTACTCGAACGCGGCAACTTCTCGACGAACGCGTACAGTCAATCCCGTCGCAAATCAAAATCGTTTCCAGCCTCGGCGCAGCACCTGTTCGATGTTAATTTATCGGCGACCGTCGAAATAATCGGCGCGGGAGTGGCTCCGCCGAAACGAAGCCGGTCCGTCATTAACCGGGAACAACGTTTCCCCGTCGTTGCGAGCACTTTTGCCATAGAACCCGAGGAGATTGATGTCGATCGCCGCTGTTCCCATTGAACGGCGTCGCCGATCAAATTTGGTTTCGGTGGACACCGGTCGTCGGGCACAGCGACGGCTATGAACCCGGCGATTTCAATATAACCCGTTCCGCGAGCCGGATTGACACGCTTCATTTGCGCCTGTCCGGTTAAATGGCATCGTAAACAATCGACGGAAGACATCGCCTCGGGGGAATTCCGCGTCTCGTCGCGAAACCGTCTCTCTCTCGTCTGCGGCACGCGCGCCGTCGTGATTGCAGACGATCGCGGACGTTCGGAGCGGCAAAAAACCGCCGGTGGAAAAAGATCGCGGACGTCGACGACTGCGTGACGCGTCGCAAAATTGGTACAAAAAAAAAAGAAGGAAAAAAGTAGGCGCCTGTCGAGGCCCCGAGCGATGTTTGCTTCATCGAAACGATTACCTCGACCGCGGAAATCATTGTTTCCGATTCGAAACGCGCGCGTACTGCGCAGCGTCGGAATCTCGTAACAGGAATAACCGCGACCCACAAGAAATTCCGTTTCGTAAGACCGTTTCCGCTTCGCGGCGCGTCCTTGCCGGTCGTTGCGAACGATCCGCTCGATGCTCAATGTCGACGAGCGGCGCGCGCTCGAACGCTATTTCGCCTCCGCGGATCCCCGCGGTCTATCGACGATCGGTAGACTTTGCTCGGAACGTTGTCGATTTTCTCGGCGTGCGAACGTCCGCGCGCACAATATTGCCGGCGAAATTGCTCGGTCGGGCGAGCCTCGCCGTCGCTTTCGTTTGCGCGCTGCCAAGGACGCATTCCTCCGCGAGCCTCGAAAGCCTCGAAAGCCTTTCGGTCGGCAGTTTTATTAATAGAAACGGATCTGTTATTAATAGAGGAAAAGGAGTCCGCGATTAACCGGTCAGCTGAGCTCGACGAGTCGTCCGCGATCGCGGCCGATCGCGACGGCGAGCGTGCCGCAGGCGTGAGAGACGGCTTCGCAAAGAGACGCGGAATTCCGCGCGTTTCGAATCGGAAACAATGATCTCCGCGGTCGAGGTAATCGTTTCGATGCAGCAAACATCGCTCGGGGCCTCGACGGGCGCCTACTTTTTTCCTTCTTTTTTTTTGTACCAATTTCGCGACGCGTCACGCAGTCGTCGACGTCCGCGATCTTTTTTCACCGGCTGTTTTTTGCCGCTCCGAACATCCGCGATCGTCTGCGCTCGCGACGGCGCGCGTGCCGCAGACGAGAGAGAGACGGTTTCGCGACGAGACGCGGAATTCCCCCGAGGCGATGTCTTCCGTCGATTGTTTACGATGCCATTTAACCGGACAGGCGCAAATGAAGCGTGTCAATCCGGCTCGCGGAACGGGTTATATTGAAATCGCCGGGTTCATAGCCGTCGCTGTGCCCGACGACCGGTGTCCACCGAAACCAAATTTGATCGGCGACGCCGTTCAACGGGAACAGCGGCGATCGACATCAATCTCCTCGGGTTCTATGGCAAAAGTGCTCGCAACGACGGGGAAACGTTGTTCCCGGTTAATGACGGACCGGCTTCGTTTCGGCGAAGCCACTCCCGCGCCGATTATTTCGACGGTCGCCGATAAATTAACATCGAACAGGTGCTGCGCCGAGGCTGGAAACGATTTTGATTTGCGACGGAATTGACTGTACGCGTTCGTCGAGACGTTGCCGCGTTCGAGTAAGATCGAAGGATTCGTACGAAAATGGAAAATACAGCGAATTCTCCTCGGTTGTCCTTCTGCTTGCGAACAAAAGTTGACTATTTTGGAAGAGGAGGTACGATTACGTTCTTATAGTTGTTGACAATCGGCGACTGTAAGAAAGAGCCGCGAGACTCGGATAATCGTATCTCTTCTTGCCAAATTGCCCATTTTTGTTTACAAGCCGAAGGAAAATTAGGGAGAATTTAGAGTAATTGCCGGTAAATTTTCTGTTTGACCTCCATAACCTTTATAGAAACTGAAATTCAGGAGTACAGGTATATTTACCTATATTTACAGATAATTTTTCTGGTAGTTAGATTTTATTATAATTTTCAAGATTGTTTCGAGCAGCGGTCAACAACCGGTATTATTTTTTATCGTTACTATAATTACCGGCCTTAGAATATTTTTCAAAAAAATCAGTGGCAGAAATAGAAAATTGCGAAGACCTGAGAGGAATTTAATAATTCTATGACGCTATCTTCAACTTATCAAAATTATTAAAAGAAAGGTTTCATTTTTATTTAATTTCTGCAGCTTAGAATCCGCTTTGATAGTTTCTATTTTGCACGAAGCATGTAAACGAAAATGGGCAACTTTGGAAGAGGAGATGCGATTACTCGAGCCTTGCACCTCGTTTTTATAATCGTTGACAATCGGCAGATTACAAAAATGAGCCGCGAGGCTCGAATAATCGTGTCTCCTCTTCCCAAATTGTCCATTTTTGTACGCAATCTAAGCGTGAATTAGGGAGAATTTACTGTAATATATTCGCTTTCACTTATTCGAAGTCAATTTCACTAATTCAAAGCTTCACTTCTCGGACGATCAGAAACGTTATTTGGAACAATTCGCCTAAGCAGGCCCATGTTCGCACTACCTACTTCAAAAAACCTTCTCGTTTCAGCCATAAACGTTCGAGATTCGGCGACGACACCTCTAGGATCCGACATTTCTCCCTAAAACAGACCGCAGTCCGCAGAAAGCTGTACGATCTACGAGCAGCTTTATCATCCCTAGAATCCAGCAACGTCTCGGAACCCGCGCTCCCCGCGCTCTAACTTATAAAGGGAAAATAATTACGTTTCCAGGCTGATTCCGAAACACGTCCACTCGAGATTGCGCCGGGGGGATCACAGAGAGAGGACTTCGTTCGCGTTAATACCGTGAAAAGAAGAGGAGTCGGAGAATCAATATTGCCGAGAGTGCGGGGGCGTAGGGTGAGGCAGCAGGGAGAAAGGGAGACAGCTAGGGAACGGGACGAAGGGCGGGAGAGGGTGGGAGAGGGGGGGACAGGGAAAAGGATCGCACAGGCGTAAACAAAAATTCACCGGCCTCCCAGCGGTGCCGGGACGTGAACGAAGGATAATGGAAGTGTGGACTCGGCCACGGCGGCTGTCGGTAGCCGGGGATAAAATAATTCCAGCTCCATCAGGAAGCTAATCTCAGGAGGGTTAATCAGCGACGGAGGCCGAAGAAGAAGGCGTCCGAGAGCTGACTTTCGAGCCGGTAAACTTATTCCGCGGGCGTGCCAACTTCAAAAAGGAGGTGGCGCGCGTTCCTGTAATTACCGGACTGGACCAGGGACTCTCCTCTCTCTCTCTCTCTCTCTCTCTCTTGCGCTCTCTCACTCACTCTCTCTCTCTCTCTCTCTCTCTTGCGCTCTCTCACTCACTCTCTCTCTCTCTCTCTCTCTCTCTCTCTCTCTAGTTCTCTCTTTCTCTCTCTCTCGCTCGCTCGCTCGCTTTCTCTCTCTCGCGCTCTCTCTCTCTCTCTCTTGCGCTCTCTCACTCACTCTCTCTCTCTCTCTCTCTCTCTAGTTCTCTCTTTCTCTCTCGCTCGCTTTCTCTCTCTTTCTCTCTCTCTCACTCTCTCTCACTCTCTCTCACTCTCTCTCGCTCTCTCTCGCTCTCTCTCTTTCTTTCTCTCCATCTCGAGCACTGTTTCTCTCCTTCCCCTGGGAGCTACGCGACCGTCGAGGAGAACGGAACCTATCGACGCGACGCGCTGTCCACCAAATGGCGACTCTATCTAATAAAAAATCGGAGATTAATGTCCCCAGCCGGTGAATCTTCTGCAAAGCTAAACTGTGTTGTGTTTGCGATCGAAAATGTATGATAATTTGAAACTTTGTTTACCGTTAATACAGTGGCCCGCAAAAGTGTTCGTACACCTTTTAAATATACGGTAATGTCTCTCTAATTGACGCTCAGATTGACCATAAAAATGGACAATTTGGGAAGAGGAGATACGATTATTCGTGCCTTGCGGTTTATTTTTATAGTTATAAATTGTCCACAATTATAAAAACGAGTCGCAAGGCTCGAACAATCGTATCTCCTTTTCCCAAATTGTCCGTTTTAGGGGACAATCTGAGCGTCAGCAAGGGAGACATTGAGAGAGACACAGTACTTCATAACTTTTTGGAAACTAAAGTAAATGACTTGAGTTTCTTTTTAATCACAGAGAGGCTAGTCTACTAGACGATGGTTAAAAAGCTTTTTTTCTTTTTAATTTTGCCATTGCTTGGAGTGAGAAGAAAGAATTAGAAAACCCCGTTTTTTAACTTTTTTATCTGAGCCTATAGCGAAAATTTAAAAAATGCCTTTTATATATCTTGGTCATTTAGTTCAGTTTTAAAATAGTTATTGCGTTTTTCAACGTGTAGGAACACTTTTGTGAGCCACTGCATGTCGTATTTGTTGAAACGTTTAAGTTTATGCGTTGATGTTTTTTATGTGAGCACGAATTTGTTTATAATTGAAATATATATATAGAACGCAAAATGTAAAGAAATATTCCGCACTGAATTATTTAGTGTAATTTATTATACATATTTGTATAAGGAGAGACACGCGCATTTTACGGATCAAGAAAGTGAGGTTAGGTGTAACCTTTTTAATTTGATATTTTCCTTTTAAATTGTAATTCCGGTAGAATTTGTTACTATACCGAGTCATTATGACCCAAAGTATTTAAATAGTTCAATTAATTAGTCAATTTTCGGCAACTAAATACAATGAATTGCTGTTGCATTAGAAACGACAGAAAGGCTGACAAGTGTGCAAAAAAGTAGCTTCGAAAGTATTTAAAAAAATTACCGAACCGAGCTCAGAATTGTTATAAATGGTTTCCGAATTTTATTACATAAAATTACATGTATTACATACATTCGCGACAAAAATGAGTAGGCGAAATTTGGCAAAATAAGAAATTTACAGGATTTAGAAAATATCGATACGTTACTTTCGTTTTAATAAAATTGTTAAAAAAACGAAGATCTTCAAAATTAGCTCCTGTATCATAGAACAATCGCAGAACATTTTTACTTTGCATAAAAAACCACGGTCCGGTTACAAGCGGTCATCGATATACCAAATTACGTCGGAATTGTTAATTACAAATTCAGAAAACAAATATCGATACGTTACTTTCGTGCTAATAAAATTGTTTAAAAAACGAAGATCTTCAATAGTAACTCCTGCGTCATAGAACAATTGCATAACATTTTTACTTTGCATAAAAAACCACGGTCCGACTACAAGCGGTCATCGATATAGCAAATTACGTCAGAATATTTCATTACAAACTCAGAAAACAAATATCGACACGTTACTTTCGTTCTAATAAAATTGTTTAGAAAACGAAGATCTTCAAAAGTAGCTCCTGCGTCATAGAACAATTGCATAACATTTTTACTTTGCATAAAAAACCACGGTCCGGTTACAAGCGATCATCGATATATCAAATTACGTCGGAATAATTAATAAAAAATTCAGAAAACAAATATCGATTCTGAAACTTCTCCCAGGACCACAAATTTGGCGCACAAAAAATCGACAGCAACTCGAAGATCAAAGTCCGCCCTCCCCGGCGTGCCGAGACAAATTTGGAGAAAAAGTTTCCTCCGACTGGCATGATTTTCTATTTGCGAGAACCGCTGATTGAACTGTATGCTGCAAAGGAGGAAGATGCTGGTTCCCCCCCGCGCGGAGGGGGGACGACCATAGTCTCCGCGGCCCTCTTCGACGAAATTCCCGGCGCGGGAGAGAGAGTGGGTCGCGTCTCGCGCCGCTTGTTTTTCCTCGGGGAATAATTTATGGTGCCGGGTTTAGGTTCGCCGGCGCGGGGGCGGCTCGGCAAAAAACTTGCCGGACGTGATTCGACGGGGAAAATCGTGCCACCGGCGCTGATAACGAGTCAGCCCGGACGCGAACGGAGGGACCAGATAAAGGGAAGAGGAATGTTTTGCCGCGGCGCGGCGATCCTCGTCCGAGCCGATTCTTCTTGGCCGGCTGACCGTATCGAGCGCCGATCGCCAGAAACTCGGCGAAATTCCTCTCCGCGGCGGAAATTTATGGACGGAAAATTAACAAGACTGTCAACCCGCGGCCACTGTTCTGCATCTCACCGGGCCGCTACGCTGATCCCGGCCTCGGAACCGATATCGGCTGAACGGACGTTGGCCCGAACAGATTGGCCTGTCTAGTTGCGATCTCTCTCTCTCTCTCTCTCTCTCTCTCTCTCTCTCTCTCTCTCTTCGCCTAAGTTAATATCTGTGCTATAAAGATCGATGCTCCGACGATCAGATGTTGCCAATTGCGCGGCTGAATTTATGCCGACTCGAAACTCCTTGCGGGAGAATCGGCGGAGCGATCGAGAATCACGATCCTCCGACTTCGAAATGCATGGTTTTTCCGCGCTGGCCTAATCACTGCGTTCAAATTCTCATTGACCAGTTTAGCTGCGTTCGGCGAGTATACTTGTCACAGTGAAGCGACAGTATTTTGTGTAAATTACTAGTAATTACTATTATTTATTATTATACCTAATTATTATACTTAATTATTATACTTAGTTATTATTATTCTTAATTATAATACTTAATTATTATTCTTAATTGTTATTCTTAATTGTTATACTTAATTATTATTATTCTTAATTATTATTCTTGATTATTATATTTAATTAATATTCTCAATTATTATACCTAGTTATTATTATCCTTAATTATAATACTTAATTATTATACTTAATTATTATTATTCTTAATTATTATTCTTAATTATTATCCTTGATTATTATTCTTAATTGTTATACTTAGTTCTTATTATTCTTAATTATTATGTTTAGTTATTATTATTCTTAATTATAATACTTAATTATTATTAATAATTATTATACTTGATTATTATTATTAATTATTATACTTGATTGTTATATTTAAATATTATTATTAATTATTATACTTGATTATTATTATTAAATATTATACTTGATTATTATACTTAATTATTATTATCTTGTGTGTAAATTACTAGTACGATCGAAGTACGACATCGGGACATTTGTTAACCCTTTTTGCAGCCGGTGACTCCAAGGCACCAGTAAAAATGGTTACATCACGTTAGAAAGTAATACTTATCGTGCAATTATCGCGTTCCTTCATATCTTGAAACACTGTTAATCCTTACAGTGCCATAAGCTTGCCAAGAGTAAATATTGTTATTACATCAGTTATTATATTAGTTGCTACAATAATAATTAGTCTCCGCGTGTGGGAGTGTAGTTCGCGGCCGCGGCGCAGGGCGAAAGCGTCGGCGAAGGGCGCGCAGGGTGCGGGGCAGATCGTTATTAAAATCGGCCGTTATCGGTTCTTCCATTAAAGGCGGGACTTGTTGAGCGAGGGACGAGGAGCAACAGGATCGCAGTTGCAGCGCGGGATCTCGGTCCTCGTGCCCGCGGCTTCCCTGGAATTATAAGTTTTTCGATGGCGAGATCCGGCCGGGACGTGCTAATATTGGCACACCGAGTGATTTTAATTTTACACTTAAGGGAATCGACGTTATCGAGTTTACTCAACGGGGCGCGGGATTCCAGCCGGCTCGTCTCATCTCATTTTCCTTCAGCCGCGCCCTCCCTCTGCGACCGACCCTCGCCGACGACCCTGTTCTCCATCGCGCTCTCTCTCTCTCTCTCTCTCTCTCTCTCTCTCTCTCCCTCTCTCTTTCTCACCGGCCGTGGTCTCCCTTCGCGGCAAACTCGCGCGAAAAGTCACCGGCCGGAAGCGGTCGCGTAATCAGTCGTGTTTCGCGATAACGCCCCGCTGGATTCGCGCGAGCAGAAAAACAGGGGATCGGGCGAGCAATTATAATCGAGTCTCCACGATTACATCGATCGACCCCGTCCGCCAGCCGGAGCGTCCTCCATCCCTCCGTTGCCAGTTCCCTTCGGCAGGAGCATATTTTTGATCTCGCATCATTTTCTCTTGGTGTTTTAGAATCGGAGATGTTGGAAGATTGTTAACGAAGAAGTTCATAACAGAGATCTTAAACGAATTTATTTGTTATTCATTTGGGTTATTTTGTGTATATTTTCTGTGAACTAGTAAACATTAAATACATTGTTTCTAGTGGATATGTATAATTAATGGAGAAACCATTATTTCTACATCAGGAAGATCTCTTTGGCCTGTAGAATTGTCCCAAATAAGCACTGGATGTCTTACAGACGTCCATTTTACGTCCATTTTAGGCCTGAACGTCGTACGCTCTAAAATGGACGTCTTTAAGACGTCTGTTTCGAGTCGTCTTTAAGACGTCTGTTTCTAGACGTTTATGAGATACTTGAAATATTTCTTCGAGGTGTTTTTTCATGTTCTCATGGCTTTTTAAATGAACCAGTTTTTAAATAAAAATACAACTTTAATGTGGACTTTAATATAGAGAAACGAAATTTGTTTTAAATTATGTTGCATCTTAATCACTCAATCAAAGACGCTCACAACGTTGAAAATATAAGATGGATAATATAGATAATAGTAAATAATATAATATAATAATATAATATATATATAATATAATAGTATAATATAAATTATGTAACAATATAATATAATTACTATAATATAATAATATAATTATTATATACTATATTATTTATACTATATATGTAAATATATATTTATATTATATATAATTATACTATATTATATTAACATATTACTTATATTATACTATTACTAGTATAGTATAAATAATGTAACAATATAATATAATTACTATAATATAATAATATAATTATTATATACTATATTATTTATACTATATATGTAAATATATATTTATATTATATATAATTATACTATATTATATTAACATATTACTTATATTATACTATTACTAGTATAGTATAAATAATGTAACAATATAATATAATTACTATAATATAATAATATAATTATTATATGCTATATTATTTATACTATATATGTAAATATATATTTATATTATATATAATTATACTATATTATATTATCATATTACTTATATTATACTATTACTAGTATAGTATAAATAATGTAACAATATAATATAATTACTATAATATAATAATATAATTATTATATGCTATATTATTTATACTATATATGTAAATATATATTTATATTATGTATAATTATACTATATTATATTATCATATTACATATATTATGCTATTACTAGTATAGTATAAATAATGTAATAATATCATATAATTACTATAATATAATAATATAATTTATACTATATATATAAATATATATTTATATTATATATAATTATACTATATTATATTATACTATAACTAGTATAATATAAATAATGTAACAATATAATATAATTACTATAATATATATAATTATTATATACTATATTATTTATATTATTATATTATATATAAGTAATATGATAATATAATATAAATAATATAGATGAATATTAAATATAAGAAGTTCG
This sequence comes from Megalopta genalis, assembly GCF_051020955.1. Classification (NCBI taxonomy): domain Eukaryota; kingdom Metazoa; phylum Arthropoda; class Insecta; order Hymenoptera; family Halictidae; genus Megalopta; species Megalopta genalis. Next base: position 5,104,655 of record NC_135013.1, on the reverse strand, counting down.
CGAAGATTTTTACAATAAACAAAGACCGTTTAGGGCCGGGCTGGAAGGGAGGACGGGCATTGAACGCCGCAACGAATCCCGGCCGAGTTTCCCCCAAGATTAATTATCGCATTCAGAGCTGCACCTTGAACCTTCCGGCGCTACATCATCATTACTTGAAACTCCGCCATCGGAATACCTTAAGCGTGCGGAACGGAACGGAACGCTCCGCGCGACCATGGCGAGATCAAAGTCAAGTTTCCCGTACAAGTTTGTTTACTAACTCGTTTAACACATTATCCGCCGCGTCGTTCCCGTTTATGCGTCTATGAATGACGTTACTGTCTCCCGGTTACCGTCATTCCCGGGCTGTCGCGTCCGCACGCGAGTGCATCATTCCGCGCGCAAACGTAAATTGTTTTGCAAAACCGTCATTCGAGTGTTACCGCGTCGTCTTGTTGTTTGTGTTTGCGTACCGTGCCAACGACAATCCTCTGCGCGTCATTTTGTCGAACACCGAGTAAACAGGGGCTCTGAAAATAGTTGTCGCCTCTCGCAATATCGATTTCCGGGCAGCGAATTTTTGTTGCGTTCGCAAGCATTTTTCGCTAAGCAAAAAATCGACGCGTTTCGAGGGTTTCCGTGCGATCTTTGCGTTCGTCGAACGTGGTTGAAACCTTCGATGGGACGAAATTCGGTTCGTTAGAGATTAAATTGATCTGGAAACGCAGCATTTTCTTTTTATGTTTTCATTTTAATGGAGATTGTTTCGCGATTTAATTTACAGCAGTGTTTGCAATATAAATATTATTCTATGTTATATATGTATATTATATTATATATTTTATATATTTTTATATTATTTTATATCATATATGTTATATTTTTTAATATTATATTATATTATATACTTTATATATTTTTATATTATTTTTTTTAACATATATATTATATTTTATATTTTATAATGTATAATATAAAAAAAATATAGCTTAAATTTATCTAGAAACACAGCATTTCTTTTGTTTTTATTTTAATAGAGATTGTTTCGCGATTTAATTTACAGCAATGTTTGCAATATAAATATTATTCTGTTATATATGTGTATTATATTATATATTTTATATATTTTTATATTATTTTATATCATATATGTTATATTTTTTTATATTATATTATATTATATACTTTATATATTTTTATATTATATTATATTATATATTTTATAATATATAATATAAAAAAATATAGCTTAAATTTATCTAGAAACACAGCATTTCTTTTGTTTTTATTTTAATAGAGATTGTTTTGCGATTTAATTTACAGCAATGTTTGCAATATAAATATTATTCTATGTTATATATATGATATTATATATTTTGAATATTTTTATATTATTTTATATTATATATATTATATTTTTTTAAATATTATATTATATTATATATTTTATATATTTTTATACTGTATTATATTATATATTTTATTCTATATTATTATAATATATTTTTTATTTCATTACATTTTATATTATATCTTTTCTTATTTTACATTATATATTCATATCGCAAAATACACTTGCGATGCAAAAGTTATATCGAAATTGAAATTTTCGAACGGACAGAATCGATCGATCGCACAACGAAAAACCGCCGACAAAATGGTCGCAGAATGATGTCGGAAAAAGTAGCCTGATTTTTGCATAAAGACCCGCGACCAGTTATCGCAGCGGACTTCGAGCGAAAAGAAAACTTGGCTGTGCTGGAAACGCGTCTCTTCGGCAACACGGCACAGCAGACCAATGATTCATTTGGGATCGATGGATCGGAGACGTCGCGATCCCGGCGCCGGCAAGACGTTCCCCTGGTCAAAACGCAGTTAATAGCATCGAAAAGGTAAACGAGTCGGAATCCATTTCTTGCCGCGGGGCGGGGGGGAAGGGGGTGTGGGAAGAAGCAGCCCCGACGAAAATTTACGTTATCCGGCATCAAGCGATACGAGAAAAGAGTGGATCGACCGAGCACGACAAAAGCGGGCCGTTTGCATAACTTAATAGCCCTCGTAAAATTCGGCCACAACGGATGTCTCTGCGATTTCCTCCAGGATTGTTATGCCCCTCAATTTCCTGCGGCGAGAGCCAGATAACTCACGATGGCATCTCCCGCCGCGAGAATCGCGACGAACGATTTTTTCCCTCGCGGTCGAGTCGTCGTCCGAAAACAGAGGAAAATTTCGTGGAAATCGAACACTGACGATTTTTCAAGACTCTGTTTTCGTTTTTTGGTTTGTGTATAATGTAACAATTAATTGTTCCGCCGCCATGTTGTTTTTTGCAATTCCAGTCGGATTGTGCATTACTTCGAAACTTTTTCAGGTTGCACGCGTTTCGTACAGGCTTTAAGTACATAAATCGCGGACGATGCTTCGATGGATCGTAACGATCGCGCGATTGTGCTGAAACATAGTGAATTTGTTTGTAAGAAGAAATTATGGACGAAACGGGATTCGAATGAACTATAATTGGAGAATTTATTGCGTGCAAGTAATTTTGTCGAGTTCATTTTGCTGAATTAATATTGCTGAATTAACTTTTCTGCATTAATTTTGCTGAATTAATTTTATTGTGGAATTAATTTTGCTGAATTAATGTTTGTTATTGTTCGTTGGGCGAACTGCTTCCGTTCCGAACCACTGTGATCGTTCACGCCTCCCATCGGCCACTGTTTTTCGTTAATAACGCGCAAACAAAGCCGCGGTTCGCATTTTCGCTAAGGCAAAAGTTACTTCGAATAACCTCAGGAATCAGCCATTTTGCGGGTGTTAACATAATTATGAGACACCCTGTAGAACCACCGAAGTAGTTTTCATCTCCATAGGACAAGCGTGTCAATTACTGTGCCCATTAAAGTGGCCACAGAAGTTCTCGACAAATTAAATAGCTCGTTTTACACGTATCGCGCTTGTTAAAATGATTAAATTATTCGTCGACGTCTCTTATGCGAGTACGAATTTGTTCGCGATTGAAATACACAAAGAACGCAAGATACTTGACGAAATACACGAAACAGTTTTCGAGCGAGTTACCGTGCTCTTAGAAAGACGAAAAGTTCATTTCTGCGTGTCGGTCGCCGAGCCTTTTCCATTCAACGCGTGTCAATTTCTGTGCACCGACGTAATCACTGTGCGTCAATTTCTCTCCACCGATCTAATTACCGTGCTTCGACGACCGTGATCGGTGGACTGCGAATTTCACGCACTCGCGACAAAAACGAGCGAATCGAATGCGAACCAGCAGAATCGTTTGAACAATTCGAAGATATCGTCACGTCGCCGTGAACGTCGCTAGAACGATCGAGAAAAGGAATAAACGTCCGTGACAAAAATATTTGAAATCGCTCAAAATATTCTAAACTTCTTGAAATTTGAGAACGTGTTTTTCGTTCTCGCTGAAATTGCGATTCAAATAGCCAATGATCGCTGCTTTTTACGCTCGACGAGTATACTCGTCGCGACGCAAAATGTACCGCCGCATCTCCGCGACGAGTATACTCGTCGTGCACAGCTAATCGACTGAATTTCTAAAAGTTAAATAATTTCTAAAAGTTACGATATCCGGCCAGAGATGCAATCAGGACCAGCGCTGTTGCCAGTGCTCGAATTAAATTACCAAGATACAAAATTGCCGGAACGAGCAACAAAATCAAACGGTTTGAAAAAGTCGAGCTCTAGGAAAAGTTCGAGCACAGCGAACTGTTCAAACGATCCGGTTCCCAACGGAGGCTGGTCCCCGCAGGGTCGGTATCGCGCGGAAATAATGCCGCACGAGTTGCGCAATTCCCGGAACGTTCGTCGAATTATGCGGCGGCGTCACGGACGTTTCCCGGCGAGGTGACAACGCGGGAGCGTCGTTGAATTTCCATCGGAGATCACGATTGCCCGGACAACGCGCGCCGTTCCCGAATCAGATACGCCGGGAATAAAAGAACCGAAGAAAAGAGCGCGCGGCTTTCGCGATACAGAAGCGGAAAGAGCGCTTCCTGTTCCATTAGCGTCTCACGATCCTGACCCGATGACATTGATTCTTTCGCCGGGGACCTTTGAACAGAACGAGCACCGACACGTGTGCGCGCCGCGCGCGCGCTGCGATCTCGTTCTCCGGCGCGTCGCGCTGCCATTTTATCCGGAGAACGGCGCACGTGACCCGCGGCGGACCGTTCTCCAAAATGGCGCGCGGCCGCTGCCTCTGTGTGCTTCGCAAATTTGTTCGCGTATTACTTGATCAAATAATTCGCCGGATTCTCGAACACCGAGCTCGTTCCCGGCGATCCGCGGAGCTGTATCGCGCGGGTTTCACGTTCGTGCCATGAAACGTGCCACGATTCTTCGAGGCGCGGACAAATATTGAGACCTCCGCGATTTATATGTTAACAATCGTGAAATTATTTAAAATTCCTCCGAGGCACCGTTAACGAGTTATCAACGAAAAACAGTGACCAATGAGAGGCGAGTACGGCTGACGCGAGATCTGACGCTTTAGGCGGATCTGAACGTTTTTTCAGTAATATACAGGGTGTCCCAAAATTATGGTATTTGCGGGAAATGAGGGGTTCCTGAGAACATTTGAAGTAACTTTTTCCTTTACAAAAATTTTCTACGAGGCATCGTTCACGAGTTATTAACGGAAAACACTGACCAATGAGAGGTCAGCTCGCCTGGCGCTAAGCGGCCGAGCCAATAAGCGGAACTGGAAACTTCGCGCACTCGTTGGCTTAGCCGCCGCGCGGCTGCTAAGCTCGCCTCTCATTGGTCACTGTTTTTCGTTGATAACTCGTTAACGGTGTCTCGGAGAACATTTTTGTAAAGGAAAAAGTTGCTTCGAATGACCCGAGGAAGCCGCCACTTTCGAATTGCCAGACATTTTTGGGACACCCTGTATACATTTTACATTAATTTTCGTTGAAGCGACGGACAGCCAGCGTAAAACGTGCCAGTCTTAAAGATCGTTCTTTCGTAATCTGCCGCTCGCGATTTCGTGCCGCGCAAAAATAATAATACCGCGCGGTATTCGGCGACCGAAAAAATTCAGCGTGCAGCTCAGAAGTGCACGCGACAGTGCCGCCAAGCGTCGTTCCCGTAATTCCGATAGCATTCGCGCGAGGAATTTCTGAAAAGCGGCGGCCGCGCGCTGCTTTCTGTTTCCGAAAATGTGCGATCGCGGCGTTGGAGGCTGTAAAAATGAAACGGCACAGAAAAATAAATTGACCGACGGAGACAGCTAGTCTGGAAGCGCCGTATCGACGGCGGGGGGAGGGGCGCGCGCTCGGCATTAGCATAATCCAATGACTCGAGAATACGTTCGTGATTTCCTCCGCGGCTGTTATACGCTCCGATCACGGAAACACAAGCTTGTGACGTGTGTACCGGGTGTACGGGTGCGCGTGACACCCCGGTAATGAATAATAAAAAAAATACAATATCGACGGCGGCGGCGGCGGCGGCGAGCGCCGGCTCAATAATTCAGCGGTCCGGTTTCTCCGACTAAATTTCTGATATATTATTTAATAAACACCGGCCAAGGACTCGGGGAAACAATCGCGTAATCCACCGGGCAAAAACCCGATGAATTATTCATGGCAGCCGCGAGGCTCGTACATTTCGATTATACGAAATTCCTACTTTTGTCGTCGTCGTCGTCGTCGTCGTCGTGTGTTTGAACGCGGCCGTGGCACGGGGACACGTCGGGGATTCTGCAGAGTGCCGACGGCATTAGAAAACTGTTCCTGGAAACGGCGAAGGCGAGCTTCGCAAACATTGCTTCGCCGTTTCGAGTCCGCGAAGTGAGGGCGAACCTCGTCCACGCGTTCTTGACCCTTTCGTCGTACGCTTCTTCGCGATGCAAACAGATCGCCGTCTTCTTCCGTGTTAAACACGCCGAGCAGAGGAATGTTAATGGACGCTGCGAGTATATCGAAGACTTCAGACGCGGAGGTGTGGAAGTTTACTTCGTTCTCGTTCGAGGTCGATCGAACTTGAATTTGATTTAATTCTGCGTTGAATATAAGGAAGAAAATACAAAATAAAATCTGTGCAAAAAAGATTAAACGTAAATGATATGAAAGAATGGTGAACAATTTTGAGATACATCGTTCGATCCATCTTTCGACAGTTTTATTTTGTTCCTCGTGCGATGAATTTTCTCCTCGAGAAGGAGGAACGACTCGATTTAATGTTGATTTCTGTGTCGGATGCAATCTTTGATTTAATCGTTTTCTTAGGATGTATTTGACATAGAGAGGGAAGTAGAAAATAAAATCTGTTTAATGGTATGAAAATAATTGAACATTTTGAGATTTTCAACTTTCGATAGATTTTAATACAATTTTATTTTGTTCTTCGTTAAACGAATGCGCAAGAAGGAAAAATGACTCGATTTATTGCGAACTTCGACCTCAAATGCAATCTTTGATTTAATTGTTCCTTTCAAATTCATTTATAATGAAGATGCGAATGAGCGAAGTTCGTCTGAATTGAACTTAAATAGAAGTATAAAATAAGAGAAAATTTAATCCTAAAGAATGATGAAAAATTTTGAAATACATCTTTCAACAGATTTTAATGCAATATTATCTCATTCTTGATGCAATTCAATCACAAGAAGGAGAAACGACTCGATTTGATGTGAACTTCAACCTCAAATGCAATCTTAAAATTAATTATTTCCTTCAAATGCATCTATAACAGTTTCGAAGAAGCAAATGAGCAAAGTTCGTCTAAATTGAACTTAAAAAAAAGAGAAGTACAAAATAAGATCTGTTCAATCTTATGAGGATGATGACAAATTTTGAAATCCATCTTTCAACAGATTTTAATGCAATATTATCTCATTCTTGATGCAATTCAATCACAAGTAGGAGAAACGACTCGATTTGATGTGAACATCAACCTCAAATGCAATCTTTAAATTAATTATTTCCTTCAAATGCATCTATAACAGCTTCGAAGAAGCAAATGAGCAAAGTTCGTCTAAATTGAACTTAAAAAAAAGAGGAGTACAAAATAATATCTGTTCAATCTTATAAGGATGATGACAAATTTTGAAATCCATCTTTCAACAGATTTTAATACAATATTATCTCATTCTTTATGCAATTCAATCACAAGAAGGAGAAACGACTCGATTTGATGCGAACTTCAACCTCAAATGCAATCTTAAAATTAATTATTTCCTTCAAATGCATCTATAATAGCTTCGAAGATGCAAATGAGCAAAGTTCGTCTGTATTAAACTTAAAAAAGAGAAGTACAAAATAAGATCTGTTTAATCTTATAAGAATGAAGACAAATTTTGAAATCCATCTTTCAACAGATTTTAATACAATATTATCTCATTCTTGATGCAATTAAATCACAAGAAGGAGAAACGACTCGATTTGATGCGAACTTCAACCTCAAATGCAATCTTAAAATTAATTATTTCCTTCAAATGCATCTATAACAGCTTCGAAGATGCAAATGAGCAAAGTTCGTCTGCATTAAACTTAAAAAAGAGAAGTACAAAATAATATCTGTTCAATCTTATAAGGATGAAGACAAATTTTGAAATCCACCTTTCAACAGATTTTAATACAATTCGATCTCAATCTTCAATCAATTAAAGCAGAAGAAACGATTCGATTTCCTATAAACTTCAGCGTCGAGTGCACTCTAAAATGCAATTCCACTTCGCGTATACTTTACCAAGAGTAACAATGTGTAACATGTTACAGGTTGATACAGTCGACGAGCTTACAAATATACGTCGATGATCTAACGAGCCAATCAGGTGAATAAACAAAGGATTCTTTGTGAACCAGTGGTACGAGGCACGTCTCCAGAATTCTATGTTAGTATGCGTTCCGTGTTGCAACCCCTTCGCGAACACTCTGTAACGAGCTGACCCTCATGATCCGTCGAATCCGATATACCAAGAATGATCTCTTTTTTCTCGGAATTTCTTCTTTCTCCTCGATACCGCCGAGGCTTTGCCGCTAAACTCCAATTTAATCGATTGCTTTGTAAGACTGACTTTTATCATTTATTTTCACTCGAAAGCTAGCTCGTTGGTTTCTAAACAGAGTCGAGAAGAAAATTAACCCTTTGCACTCGATGCCGTCCGCAGATCTTAGATATGATTCTTTCGTTTGACGCCGGCATAATAGCTTGGAAATTTTAGATTTTAAAAAAGATTTCGAAGATGGCGGTAATATAAATTCCTAAAATTAAGATATGTCATCGAAGAATTTTCGTACTTAACTCTCAGTTAAATAAGCACAATGCTATAGTTAGTTCGCCGCCTTTTAACACCCAAGAAATATACCGGGTGTCCCAAAAATGTCTCGCAATCCCGAAATGGCGGGTTCCTCGGATCATTTGAAGCAGCTTCTTCCTTTATAAAAATGTTCTCCGAGGCACCGTTAACGAGTTATCAACGAAAAAGCAGTGACCAATAAGAATCGAGTACGGCTGACGCGAGGCGGCCCAGCCAACCAGCCCCACGAAGCCCAGTTCCGCTCATTGGCTCGGTCGCCTCGCGCCAGCCGAGCTCGCCTCTCATTGGTCACTGTTTTTCGTTAATATCTCGTTAACGGTGCCTCGGAGAAAATTTTTGTAAAGGAAAAAGTTGCTTCAAATGACCTGAGGAATCCGCCACTTTCGGATTGCGAGACATTTTTGGGGCACCCTGTGTAGTTCGAATGTTATTTCAGTTTTCTAAAATGGCACCAAAGTGGTACCACCGGCATAGTGTTAAAATAAAACTGAAAATATTTAAATGCGATCGCAAGGAACAGGAACAGAAAATAAATCGTTTCCTCGAATAACATTGGAAAGTTGCAAACAGCGCAGCGACGTTACTCAATTCCTCTCGCGTCCCCGCAATTTGATGTCAGAATCGCGTAGAATCCGGGGCCGGATAGTTACGAACAGAGGCGGGGTTACCTGAGAAAAATGTCGGCGAAAGTCGGGGAGAGCGCCGCGCTGCACCTCTGCCAGGTGCAGCCGATCGGCGCGGCTGTGGCGGCGTATCGGCGCGGCGGCATGCATCCCTAGTTTCACTGGAAATCGGCGAGGATCGGCGGGCACCGGCCAAGGCCGCCTCTCTCCTTGCCCATCGATCCCGACGCATTAACGTCTATTTATAGCGGTAATAAGCAGAAATCTTTATGTAACGGCCGCTAACGGAACTTTCTGCGCGAGTCTCGACCTACTTTTTCATCGCGGCGCGGCGGCGCGCCGCTCCCGGCTAGAGCCGATTTCGGTCAATTAATGAGCCTGCCAAGCGCGCGCCGCGATATTGCCACGGAGAAATTCCTCGCGTGTCCCCCCCCCCCCCCGGGCCCCTCCGCCCTTTCGCGCTCCCTCCCTCTGTTCTCCTATCGGGCTTGTGTAAACATCGACTGAAAAGGAAAGTGTCGGGGATATTTAGAACGGAGCTCGGCCCCGAGAACGATAGAGGTCCCGGAGTCTCGGAGAGCCAGCGAGAGTTTGATCGTGGGAGGTCTTTGGGCCTCGACTGTGATTAATCGTTCGGGATACTCTGGATTTATTAATGAAATTCCTTCTTGCCGAGATCCGGCCCGTGTTTCCAACGGATTCGCGGGGTAAACAACTGTCGCTTGTACGGCGGAGATCTCGATTATTCGGTTCGAGCAGAGTGGCATGAATGTTCCGATGATACATGTAGTATATTATTAATGTATGTATAGTATTATTATATAGTATAGTATTAATGTATGTATAGTGTATTATTATATATAGTATAGTATTAATGTACGTATAGTATTATGTATGTACAGTGTTATTATATGTATACTATAGTATTAATGTATGTATAGTATTATTATATAGTGTAGTATTAATTATGTATAGTATTATTATATAGTATATAGTATTAATATATGTGTAGTATATTATTATATAGCACACATTATTAATGTATGTATAGTATTATTATACAGGATGTCCCAGATTTTAATGTTCAAACTTTGTCAGTATATTCTATGGCACAATGTAAGAAAAAAATGTTATGTAAACATAGGTCATATAGAGCTTTATTAAGAAGTTATAACAACAATTCAGAATAGGAATAGTAATCAACTAAAAAAAAAAATAAAAAATAAAAAAAGATCTTCGATCGATGTCAATCATGTATTGTCAACAACGGTTATTAATACATTTCGAAATGTATTAATAAACACAGCTTACATAAACACACGGCACGTGCTGATCTATTCAAGCCAATGCTTCACTATTCTAATGCAATTACTATTCCTATTCTGAATTTTTGTTATAACTTCTTAATAAAGCTCTATATGAACTATGTTTACATAACATTTTTTTCTTACTTTGTGCCATAGAATACACTAACATGGTTTGAACATTAAAATCTGGGACATCCTGTATAATATAGTATTAATATATGTATAGTATTATATGTATATTATGTATATTATAGTATTTGTTATAGTATTTT